>NC_064920.1:396707977-397957977 GCF_023897955.1 Schistocerca gregaria | reverse complement strand
CCGTTCTGTAACAAGTGTACCACGTAAATAAAATTTCGCCATATGATTCTACTATATCGTCAACAATAATAAAAATGAGGAATTTTCGATATAGATGACATAGTAGAACATAATTCTGCTGTTTAGACATGTAAAGTGTGATAAGCAGAGTGCTAACGTTCATTTTCCGGCTAGTAGAAGGATTGATATAGTTTTTAATTAGCATTTCATAAGGTCAAATAACCCTCACAAAACATTGTTGGTTAAGTACCCCTGAAACATGTTTGTATCTTATGTTTAATTTCAAATACTTCTATCTCATGTCTTCCATGCAGTTTTTGTGTCTCTTTAACAACAGATTCTCCCTGTAGATCATTTGGCATCACGGCATTCGTTATAGCGGTAAATAAACAACAAAATATTGAACTCCGCTTATCGGTAGTAAGGAGAAGAACACAGTGTTAGATTCTGAAACATTGGATTAATATAGAAAGGAAAAAGGAACTCTGAAGGCAAGAGAACAACAGAACGAGAAACAGATTTCGCAAAAAATTGGTAGCAAATTTTTAGGTAACGCAAATCTTAAGTTACAGAAGCAAAAATAAAGTCAGGAAAACCTTCTCGGATACAAAACAGCAGAAGGAAATACTTTTAAAAATAATCGAGTTACAGAGATGTCTATGTAGGGGGAGGGGGGGGAGGAATGAATATCGAGAAGTATGGACGGAAGAAAGAAAATAGTAGAACAGGGAGAAACAGAAAAAATAATCGAAACGGAGAATTCAGACAAGAAGAACAAAAGCGAAATTGCGATCATGAATGGCGTTGTTAAATACCTAATATTGTACGTAAAACGTCAACTAGACATCTTATTCTAAAAATGTGATGTCGGGCTACATGTTGCTCGAAACAGGGTAGGTCAAAACATATGCAACGAATATATTCTTGTAATAAGATATCAATTAGATCGAAAAATCTCCCTGTTTACAAACTAATCACTACACACAAGACTGTAACTAAGGGTCTTTAAAACTGTTCTTTAGTGCACTACAGAACATAGTTTGTCACTGTTTCAGCAAATATTTTATATGTATCTTGGTAGCTTCTTTTTGCAACTACATGCGAAGATATTTAAGACGTAAAAAGAGTTTCTTCTTGTTGTTTAATCTTCTAATGTTAAACGAAGTTCATGATAGGATTGAAGGTTACGTTGTGATATTTTAGGTCTATCACTAAATTTCTATAATTTAACTGAATGGTTTGTTAGATAGATCATTGATACATGTTGCCCAAGCACGCACAGAGAAGCAGCTATAGTATATGTCGCCTCCCTTATGTGCACTGCGGATGCATCTTGACCCTCTCAATCGAACTTCTTGGTAGTAGTATTTATAACACAGAGTCGTTGTATTTACATATTCTAATCACGCGCCAAAATTTTAGCAGACAGTAGTACAGGTCAAGGAAGACTGTCGTGTTTAAAGAGTTTACATTCGTAGATCCGTACCGATGTGCTACGCAAGCCCCAATCAGCTGAGGGACATTTTATTCTGGCTCGGCTGCTTAATCCGTGGTCGGCAAGCGGACGCCATGCTGGAAGCTGAGATCCTGTGTGCCCGGGGCGATACAGTGGAACCGGTTCCTCTGGCCATCCCTCTCCGAACGTGGTGACCCCTTTCAACACACTGCTGAACTACGTGCACGCCTGTCTCTTTTGGTTCTCCATAGATGGCAGGAGAGACTGTTCACATTCAGGTACCACCTTACCAAGTTCCGGCAGTGTACCTAGCATAGGTCATTTCCAGTTGCGATGTGGATACAGAATAAATCTAGAGAAAGAATGAACCGGCAGGCACTTCGTGCGACACGGTTTGTATCTAAGTAATGACCAGAGAGATGTTCAATATTCAAAAGAGACACTTAACTGAAAGACGATATCGTCTTAGCTTTCCAATGTAATGACCAAAACCACTCGTTAATCGAAATAAAAATGTCGCAAACAACTCCAGGATTCAGAATCGATTATGACATTTCTTGTATGGAAGAGTTTCAATTTACAGCAACGAGAAAATATTATCATAGTATCACTATCGTAAACCAAAATTTTGAGATGGATTGCCAACAGAGCGCCACAAATTTTTGTGGATGTTATCTCATACACAAATAACACTTGAAACAGAAAACAAAGAACTATCAATTTAATCAGAAAGCTCAGAAAATAGGAGGAACGTTACATTAAATAGATAAATGGATTACATCACAGAAAATGAAGGCCTTTTGTTACCTAAAGAACATAAAACGGCTTAATCCTGATGCACTTCGTAGAGCAAAATTTGCCACCCAATTAAGTACTGTAAGATACCATGCAAGATACCAGATCAACACAATGTGTATCAGCATTTCAGTTCATTTTGTGAGTATTTCAGAAAAGATAATTTCATCAATTTTTCATCTCTTTTACACCAATTTGTATTTTTATGTTAATTGTAGCTTCCCGTAACAAAAATTGCTCTTAAGAATACAACGTTTGCGCACAAGCGTGAATTTTTCTCATTTGAGTACCAGGATAATTTAACGTAACAAACCTTATATTAAGAATAACTTATGCTACTGGGGACCAAAATATCCGACGAAATAAGAGGCTGTGTGATACTTACCTACAGGAAACAGAACTCTGTGTAACGGATACCTTCACTAATGCCAATGAAGTTTTGTTCATCTCTATGCTTCAAGTACGTCAAACGTCACTCTCATGCGAATGCTCTTGAAAGTTTACGGGAAACGGTCTACCACAACAGTTTAAGACAGAAAGACCGAAGACTGTGTTTTAATAATATACCGTGGTCTCCACGTATGACCACTGACATAGGATGCCTTAGCGGAGGTAAATGTCGAGTCTTTACACACTTCTCGAAAGAAATTTCAATAATGCACGTTCGAACAGTCGTCTAGTACAATTTAAATTTAGTAACATGACATAATGTTAAGTATGTCAACACATAAGGTTCTCTCTAAATGAGCACTAATGGCCAAAGTACTCTGTCTATTCACATTTATAATATCGTAGCAAAAATATCATAGAATGGTTTCTTACTTTTTCTTCTACTTCTTGTTTCTCCCTTATCGGCTGTTTATATGTTAAAATTTTCCGTTTTGTATATGGTATTTTGTGCCGACCAAACAGTCTTCATTCGTTTAGTTACTGTGTGTATATTCTACTGAAAGTACGCGCTAACACCTTTGTTTTTAGTAGTTATTTAATTTTTTTATAGTTCGGAATGCGATCTTCTATAGTACGTATTTCAGTCTTTATTTCTACATTTCTTTACCTATGTTTTGTTCTACATTATTCTCAAAAACTTCATTCCCTATGCCCTTTCCGTTCTAACATTCGATTCCCTATCACACAATAACAATGGAATGAAAAGGGATTTATGAAGAAGCAGAATGTATCTTTTCATTTTATTTACTCAGTTATCGTTTAGAATCTACGTTAATTTTTTCTGTTTTGTTCACTGTGTCCATCTTTGTTCGGAAAGAATAAGTGTAACCTTAATAACATTGTGTTGTCTCTTTTGTTTATCTTCTATTACGACTAAGATTCTCAAAAACATGACTATCCACGTTGGCTGGATAAAAATGTAGCTATGAAGTGAGGCTGATGAACTGTCCATTGTAAGAATTACTCTATGGCATTGATTATTACTTGGACACTCGCATATAAAAGGATGACTATGTATTTATAAATACGTAAGTTGTGTGCATAGCTTCTAATCTTCGACAACTGTCGTAAATGATGAAGAAGAAACACTAGCGTGCTGGTTGCATGAACGGAAACTAGGAGAACTTTCTATTCGAGGATAAATTTAAGGATTTGCGACTACAGGGAAGTTCGCCCATTTCGAACAATGTGTAACTAGGAAAATTAACAGACATCAGTAGCAGCTATGCAATACCCTCTCGATATATTTTAAATTACAACATACAACAGTTTTGTTTTGTGAATAATATAGAGCCGAAAGAACGTTGACGTGGATTCACCAGGATCAGAAACGCGGCCTTGTAATATTTAAAAGATAGCTATCGTTGTATATTTAAAAGACAACTATTTTGAGAAATGGCATAATTGAAACGTATGCATCATTCAGTGCAAGATAATCGTTATTTTTAATAAGACCGATGATACACATGGTTTATTCCAGGATCGAGTTGTTTCTCGTCGAATGAATCGTTGTCACTGCCGCTACAGAGAGTACGTCAACACCTAACAGTGCTGAAATTGTTTCTATAAGTCCTCTTTCTTTAACAGATAAGCATTATGTGTAAAGGGAAGTATTTGGGAATAGAAGAAACGAAATTATTTGATTATTATACAGTAAAAAATATCTTAGATAGTTTATCTTCTGTAGTTTACCGTTAAGGGTCAAAATTTACGTAATTCGTGATTATATCTGTTAACACAATGAAGCTGCGACTTACAGCAGCACTACTTTCATACGAGGTTATGAGGCAATAGATAGTTCCTACTTTAGACGTTGTCTTCTGTCTTCAAATTCTTCTTCATGCACGCATATACTAGTTGAAAGTATATAACGCACTTAATCAGGCTATGAATACAGGTCTGATAATTATCTTCTTCCTTCCTTCGCTTGGTATGTGGAATCTTGCTGGTCTATATAGTCGATTTTCCTCACTCCTATGACTATGTAATTTTCATATTTTTCCGTATACTTACTTATCTTGTCAGTCAGGGCGAAGGTGTTTCGTTGCTGACGAATACATACATTCCACATTCTGTCTTCTCTTGTATATCCCTTTACTAATGATAAAAATCTCATTTCTGCCGCTTGTATTTTTTGTTGTTTTTCTGTCCCATTTTCCCATGCTGCACTTCTATGTAGTAGACAAGGGACTCCAGTTGTTCTACAAAACTTCATTATAGTCTCTTTGCGAATTTTGTTCTTTAATACTCTTCTTTGTCTTTCACACATAAGTCCATACGTTTCCTTACGTTCAACGTTTCTATAACATGATATGTCACAGACTAGATACTTAAAATGACTTGTTTGCTGTCCTGGTTTTCCATCAGTGACGATCTTAGTTCTTAGGGGGAGTTTTCTCCTAAGTTCTATTCAAGATCTTCACGAGCGAGATCAAACTATCACTCAGCGCTTTGACAATTAGTTTTAACAAATCGAAAGAGACGCCGGAAGAAAATGCTAACACTCAATATAGTGACAATTAGTCTTCTCACGCTATTTCTCGAGGTATCAATTGCACTGAGTGCTGCCAACAAGTAGCTCCATTTGGACTGTTACACATCATCTGGCTACCAAATATAATGTTTCTCCTTACCATATCTATGTTTCTGCCATAGTGTCAACATTGCAGTGACGTTGAAATCATATAATCGAGTTAAGAGATGGACATTTGATTGAGATGTTAATGACAACAGGAATCCCATTTTTTATGACAATGATGCAGATCCTGCATATATACCAGAAATTCTTCAGATACTGAAAATGTCGCTAGTTGGCTTACAATTAGTATAATACTGTCACCGCTTTAAATTCAAAAAATTTTGACATAGCTTCTTTAAGAGTTTTGGGTAATATTTAATGGTAGTGCATAAAATTAATGTAATGTAGTAAATCAATGAAGACCTGTACGGTTGTTGCAGCCACAGACTCGTTTAACCTTCTAATTATAAAGAAACCTATAATAAACGTGTTTCAGAGTTACACTGTTTTGGCCCTAACGTTAAACATTGTGAATGAGCCCTATTCTTCATGCTGTTTCATTTCTCTTTTAGCGTTTGTGCGTACTTACTTTTAGGAAGCAGCTCCCGAAGGAGAAGTAGGATGTAGGTGGCAATGTTAATAGTCAAACATTATGTCAACGCACACATTATAAATGTTTCGTTACAGAAAAAAAGCTATTCCTACAACAATACGGTTTTTCAAGACAATCTGATGGACCACATCCTATCAACCAAAAAAGAAAGTAGTTGTTTGCTATGTTTATCATATTAATCATTGGAATTTTATAATTACAAAATGCATAATGAAGAAAATAAATACGCAAAATTGCCTTATTGGTGTTGCGCCTACACTTTACAAAGACTCAGGCAGTTCCTTCCTGAGTGTTTACGCATACTGAATTGTAGCTTACTTATACATGAAGTTCCCGGTATCTAGTATTTTATTTTATAATATAAAAGAAAATTATGACGAGAGTTCGGAAACGCTTGGTGCATCAGTTCAATCACAACAAAGTAACTGACAGTTTTACTTTATGAATATTATTAGAATAGATTTTTTCCTACTGTTACTGTCTTTACTGTACCATTCTCTGTTTAAGGTAGTAAGACTCAGGTATTTGCTGTTAAAATATTTCCTGGTACTTTTTCACGAATATAGTATTCACTCACAGTAGTAGGGTCAATGTTACAAGTAAACGATTTTCTGTCACTTAGTGACAATTATTTTAGCCATTTGACAGTTAACACAGCTAAAAATAAGCCCATTAAATTCACGTAATATTAGCGTGCCCTAAATATGAACACACCAAACAAAATTACACCGCAACTTGCACAATTTGAAGTTCCAATTACCCATACGAACGACTGTCGTCTTAAGTACGAATGATATAAAAGTATATCACATCATAGGAATTTGCCGAAATGACTCTAACATCAGTATTTCATTTGATGTTGTTTAGTAGGTCTATATCGGTATATGTAACAATGTACGTATGAGTATCACATAGTGGATATGTACCCAAAAACCTCAGGCGTTAATATTTGATTACCATGTAACCATGTGTACACTTTTATTACATTTGGCTCAGACAGCAAGATTTAATTTCAGCTTTGTTACGAAGATTTATGTCTGTAATCATGTGTAGGTATTTATGCAGCATATGAATATACAAAGTGTATCATATGTAGATGCATAAACAAAATGTAACTGGTGAATCGCTGGACACAACCTAAAACCAAATAAACAAATAAAATGAAAAAACGAGAATCCTTGGCATCAAATACATAAACGTTGCACTCAGTAGTGCAGTCTCAACTCAAATTGTGCCAAAGTAGAATAAGATGTCAGTTTCGAATGTTTGTAGCAGTTTCAGATGAGAAACTAATGCAGTTCTACCAATTTCCTTTTCTTTAATGATAGGCATCAATATTTATTTTAACCTTTTCTTTTTATCAAATTTCAGACATTATTCCGCAACTCAATGTCAAAAACTTTCTCTGGATCCAAATATATCAATCTGAGATACGTGATTAAATTCCCCTGTTTATCATGTACTGTTACTATCGAAATTGCTTTATTAGCCCTTTTAGTATGTCATATTTCGGTACAGCGTTGGTATTTCCACCTTCAAAATGTTACATGTTACATTACTGTAACTACCACTCTCAACTGACATTTGCGCAAACTACGTGCACTGAGTATTGCATTTACTACATACAACTTGGAAAGAGAGTAGGACGTGACAATGTCAATGAAGGTGAAACATCAAGTCACTGTACACTTTTTAAATGTTTCGCTACGATAAACACGTGGAGAGGTTATCCTTACAACCAAATAATTTCCAAGAAAATCTGGTTTCACCACATCCTGTCAACGAAAAAAGCAGTTACTTGTTAGTATATCCCATATAAATCACTGCTGTGTTGTAATCCTTACAGTGAATAATGAATAAAATGAAGTTACTTTAGTAATGTTGTGCCTACACATAACAAAAGCTCTTTGGCCTCCTGTGAAGACAGTGGCATGTATAAGACGTCTCTCAGAACTGTCCTGTTTTATACTCTTGTAGTATTTTGCACCCATTAAGAGTTTACAAGAAGTTCATGCTTAACAACTGTTGCGTACCTAAGGGTCATTACTCATTTCTATCGTCTTCGATTAAGTAGGTGGAACAGTCTAAAAACAGTGTCGGGCTGTGTACGCCATATGTTGCAGCGGTCATTATCTTTTAGTCAAGAGCAACATCAGGAATTCCACTACTGCCGATCACCATGGCAACGGGCGCTCACGAACCCAAGATAGTAAAGAAGTCTTCAGCGAATTATTTCATTACCATCATAACTTAAACAAAACTATATTAATCCATAAAATATATGTATTAAAATTTTAAGTTGTAATGAAAGCAGCGGATGTATGGTTTACGGATACAGGTAAACGAAGAAACGTAAACATTTTCCACATCAGATTGCCAGCACTGCGTAACAAAAGATACTACGAGAAAAAGTAAAAATTACTCCAGATCAATAAGAAGAAACGTGCGCACTGTAACTGAGAAATAAAAATTGTGACCTTTCAGCGCCGAGACAGAATTTAGTAACGGAGTGAATATAAAACAGTAGCTGAAGCCTTGTCGTGCAGAATTTAACGAAACAAATAGTGAGTCACAATCAAATCGTGCAGGTTTGCCAACTACTATATGCTGCGCTGGAGGTGATACAGAACCCGACTCCCCATAGTCCACGAAAGTCTACTTAGTTCGTGAGTTAAGTAGCTGCCCCTACTTTTTCAAAGACAACTGTGTACAATGATATGCAGAATATGTATAGAAGAAGAAATATTGCATTAACGGCAGCAGACACTAAGCGAAGTTGTGTGGAATCAGTTACAGAAACTTTAATCTGGTTCGATAAGTATTTCATTGAGCATCTGATGTTATCAATAAGACAATACTATCGCCGATTAGTGTTGTTAGTAAGCACAATAGTCAACTCCGGGATTTATAGAATCCTATCGTTTCTCTACCTAATTATCGGTAAAATGAATTCTCCTTTTCTAATAATAATACAGAAGTAACACATAATCTCCTTGTTGCGACTTAATAACACATAACAAATAAAAAAAACTAAGCTAAATGTAGTTAGCTTCACGTTTGTTAAACGTAAAACACGTTCTTGCTTTTACTTAGCGGGAAAGTAAAATCTCCTCGATTAGTTTTCGCATGATATTTGTATAACATTACGACAGTTTTCTTCCATTTTTAGTGTAAAGAAGCTGACTTCTGAATGAGATGAATAAAATTAGTAGATATATACGATGTAGTGGGATCTCCTGCCATCAAGTGTAAGACCTGCCTCAACCATAATACGCCGCCCGTTAGAGTCCCTTTCTTCATCATGATGTTGTTTTTCAGTATCAAACGTCCGTTACCGTTTTAATCCGTAGCTCGTACTTCAGTTAAGGATTTTATGCAAATTACAATTTCACGCACCTCCTTGGGACTGAATTATCGTAATCTGTATCGTTCACAAGAATCCTTATCTGCTCTGATATGCTCTTAGGGCTAAACATAGAAACGTGATTAGATGTAGTTAAATTTTTGTGGATATATGTGTGCCTAATGTGTCGCCGGTATTACTTGCAGTAACTGGAAAAATTTAGCATACTGTGTCCCACGTACATACTGACACACGGAGTTTTAGCTGCGATTTCCATGAATACGCTACGATACGAACAGCCATCTGGATGCACTTTAATAACTTCTAGATGGCTTGACCACAGTTTCTATTCTATTCACTCCGAAATCGCCTTGCTCGATTCGACATTCCGTCATTATCAAAGTCAATACTATATCATAAAAAATTGTTCAATAACTACACTGTATTGTGTCAACATTTTCAATCACGAGAAAAGAGGAGTCTGATAAATATCTGAACATTCTGAGGTGACGATAACATTCTGAGGTGAGGATGCATCCTTCACACAGTACATCTCTGTCATCTTCCAAGGCAATCATGAATGATTTGACATTCAGCCATTTCAGTGGATGTTTTGAAGTTTAGTCATGTTTTGATCATTTTGTGTGCAACGAATGCTTCTCTAGGTCTTCCAGAAAATACAATCTAGTATTTTTCTGCCGAAAAGCTGTTTTGCCTAAACGAAAACATTACATGGTTCATTTCGGCAGTAATATAGTACTCTTCAGTGTTCAGTAGAGCTGTCGCTTTTACCGGGCAACTGAAACTGGGCCCATTGAGATACGGGTTCATGTGTGTAGAGTTACATTGCACCGTCTGGTTTTCGCTCAGCTAGAACTCCAAGAAGGATAGCCTTTGATTGAGGGTCTATTTCACTGCGTCAGTGCCGTCGGAGAACGTTACATTTTTTTGCATATGTAGTTTTATGCTTTATTATGAGCGGTTAGTTCCTCTCCTTACGAGGAGAATGGAGAATATTTACGAATGTTAGAAATCCAATACCTATTCAAATTGAAGACTCATCAAAACACAGTAAACAACATCATGAAATGAAAAAAAATTACATTTAGATGCACGAAAGGACTCAAAAATATATCTGTATGCCTTATATATAATTCAGAGAATAAAAGCAAAGCAGTATGGGATGTTATAAAAAAAGGAAACGGGGAGAGGCAAACAATCGCAGAATAACATACTGCTAAGGAAGGGGGAGAAGGTAATAAAGAATCCACAACACTTAGCAAACTATGTAAACGAGCATTTTTCAAGTATTGCAGGGAATTTACAGAAAAAAATTCCCAAAACAAATACAACACCTACATATAATGTTGCAATAAATATAATCATGTTACTTCCAAACACAGAGAATGAAGTCAATAAAACTATTCAAAAACCAAAAAATAAAAAGTCAGCAGGTTTAGATGAAGTACCAGTGTGTGTGTACTGACATAACGCATAGGGATTATACAAGGCCCTTAACAAATATAATAAATGAATCCTTTACATCAGGGACATTTCCAGAGCAGTTAAAACAGGCAAGAGTTGTACCTTTACTTAAGAAAGGTAATGCAGAAGACATAGAAAATTACCAGCCCATTTCCCTGCTGTCAGCATTCTCAAAAATAATAGAAGTAATTATGAAAGACAGATTAATGAATTACCTGAATAAATACGATCTTTTAAGCGAATCACAGTTTGGTTTCGGAAGTGGCAAAAATACGGAGTCAGCCATAGTAGAAATCACAAAAGTTGTATTTGATGCTCTTGATAAAGATGAGTGTGTCACAGGCATATTCTTGTATCTTTCTAAGGCGTTTGATACAGTCGACCAAAAGATTCTATTAAATAAATTAGAAGCATTAGGAATAAGAGGGGTAGCTAATGACTGGTTTCGATCATACCTAACAGATAGGGCACAAAGAACAGAGATAACACATATTTCAAATAGATCTAAACATTTAGTACAACACTTATCAGAACCAAAACACATTAATATAGGGGTTCCGCAAGGTAGCGTATTAAGAACAATACTATTCCTGACATACAACAATGACTTTCCCACTAGTGTTACCCATGGGGAAAAATTCTCTTTGCAGATGACAGCAATATTATAGTCACTGAGAAAGCAAGAGGACTCCTCGCAGAGAAATTAAATGAAACTCTTAAGGAAGTGAACGATGGGTCAATAAGCAATAAAGTGACATTGAACATAAAGAAAGCTAATGCCATGAATTTCAGTTTGAAGGGCAAAAGTGACAATGTTAAACACAATGTAGATGGCACCTCTATAGACTGAGTAACAAATGAGAAATTTCTATGAACGAACATTGATTCTCAGTTGAAGTGGTGTGAACACAAAAAGGTACTTGCAAACAAAATGACAACACCATGTTATGCTCATAGAATCCTATCATAAGCGTGTAAGATTCAGTGTCGTTTAGATACATATTATTCATATGTAAACCCAATTCTTGCTGTGGCATTCTTTTTTGGTGAACAAACGCACAAAATATGAACCCAATTTTCAAACTCCAGAAAAGAGCCATAAAAATAATAACCATAAATACTAGTCGAGCTCATTGTAAAGATCTGTTCCAAACACTGGGGATTTTAACTGCTCCATGTGAATACACATATCAGTTAGTTATACACATAAAAAATAACATTGGTAATTTCAGCACAAACAGCTCTGTCCATGACCAAGCAACAAGAGATAGACTCAACTTACATTTACCAAGAAAAAATAAAAATAAAAGTCAAAACAGCATTTTCTACCAAGGAGTAAAACTGTACCATAAATTACCAAAAGAGATTAAAGAAAATGCAAAAATACACTATTTAAAAAGGCAGCTAAAAGGTATGTAATGCAGTACATTTTATACATTGAAAGATTTCTCAGATAAAACAGAGTAGGGGTGAGATAAAAAATGTTGTACAAATTAACAATAATAATAATAATAATAATAATAATAATAATAATGATTAGAAAACATCCAACATTCCACATAACACATTCACTATATGTTTCTTCCTTTCTAGAATTACTTACCTCCAAGCTATGTGTGGCACAATACTAACACCTCTTCCTCTTTCTGAGCTCAACATGTTACTCATTATGGAGGGATGCTGACTCAGTTTTTCAGGGTAGAAAATGGGAAGCTGCGGTATGGAAAATGGCCCAGAGATCACCAGTGTGTGTGTGTGTGTGTGTGTGTGTGTGTGTGTGTGTGTGTGTGTGTGTGATGTTATGAAACAATGTGTGTATAGTTTGTGTAGTGACTGATAGTGAGATATGAGTGAACGGTGTGGCATTACATTATTTATTAAGTTATTTGTAAAACAAGTATTGTACGCCAGGGGTAAAACTAGAAGTCTGTAAATATATGTGTATATGAATTAGCTTATTTTAAATTGGTGTAAACTTGTAAAATATTCTTTACAGACGAATGGAAAAACTGGTAGATGCAGACCTCGGGGAGGATCAGTTTGGATTCCGTCGAAATGTTGGAACACGTGAGGCAATACTGACGTTACGACTTATCTTAGAAGAAAGATTAAGAAAGGCAAACCTACGTTTCTAGCATTTGTAGACTTAGAGAAAGCTTTTGACAATGTTGACTGGAATACTCTTTTTCAAATTCTAAAGGTGGCAGGGGTAAAATACAGGGAGCGAAAGGCTATTTATAATTTGTACAGAAACCTGATGGCAGTAATAAGAGTCGAGGGGCATGAAAGGGAAGCAGTGGTTGGGAAAGGAGTGAGACAGGGTTGTAGCCTCTCCCCGATGTTGTTCAATCTGTATATTGAGCAAGCAGTAAAGGAAACAAAAGAAAAATTTGGAGTAGGTATTAAAATTCATGGAGACGAAGTAAAAACTTTGAGGTTCGCCGATGACATTGTAATTCTGTCAGAGACAGCAAAGGACTTGGAAGAGCAGTTGAACGGAATGGACAGTGTCTTGAAAGGAGGATATAAGATGAACATTAACAAAAGCAAAACGAGGATAATGGAATGTAGTCAAATTAAATCGGGTGATGCTGAGGGAATTAGATTAGGAAATGAGACACTTAAAGTAGTAAAGGAGTTTTGCTATTTAGGAAGTAAAATAACTGATGATGGTCGAAGTAGAGAGGATATAAAATGTAGACTGGCAATGGCAAGGAAAGCGTTTCTGAAGAAGAGAAATTTGTTAACATCGAATATAGATTTATTTATCAGGAAGTCGTTTCTGAAAGTATTTGTTTGGAGTGTAGCCATGTATGGAAGTGAAACATGGACGATAACTAGTTTGGACAAGAAGAGAATAGAAGCTTTCGAAATGTGGTGCTACAGAAGAATACTGAAGATAAGGTGGATAGATCACGTAACTAATGAGGAGGTATTGAATAGGATTGGGGAGAAGAGAAGTTTGTGGCACAACTTGACTAGAAGAAGGGATCGGTTGGTAGGACATATTTTGAGGCATCAAGGGATCACAAATTTAGCATTGGAGGGCAGCGTGGAGGGTAAAAATCGTAGAGGGAGACCGAGAGATGAGTACACTAAGCAGATTCAGAAGGATGTAGGTTGCAGTAGGTACTGGGAGATGAAGCAGCTTGCACAGGATAGAGTAGCATGGAGAGCTGCATCAAACCAGTCTCAGGACTGAAGACAACAACAACAACAAACTTGTAAATATTTTGACATGTCCTATGTCCTTGTAAAAAGAGAACTACGGATGAATAAAGCTACTTTACCACTACTACTACTATTACTTTGTACGTAAAATCAACTGTAATCATTAAACAGTGAAAGTTTTATGTTTATGCTATTTCTTCGGCGTTCTACAACTATGAGTTACATAACTGTACGGGGCAGTGTGTTTACTTGATAAGGAGAATATGAGGACATTGTACATAACTTTAACCGCCCTGAAATAGTGCAATATTTTGAAAGCCACAGTGGTCGCATTATCGACATGTTTACCCAGCGTTGTTCAGTTTCTCCCTAATTGATTCACTTTATTTAAGCCTCACCTCGGCACTTCGATGACGAATTAAGAAAGAACGAAAGACAACACAGAAACATTTTCAAAAACACAATTCCCTAACTACAGCATGTGTTAATACAACTGGTTTCAAGTAAATTATTAGAATTTCACCAGATAATCGCTTATTGATTCTTGCGAATCTGCTGGTCTTTGTTGTCTGTTACAAAGTGTTGTTTATCAAGCGATGTGTGCTTCTGCAGACTTTACACTCGTTACCTGCAAACAATCATTAAACACAACTGCAAAATTTTACAACTAAACAACGCACTTTTAAAGATTTTTTTTTCAGTTTTAGCAGTTTGAACTGGAGTACTTCCCCTGTGTGAAGTGACCCAAATACGAAATACTAGTCAAGAAGGAATTCGAAATATTCCCTGACAGTGACCAGTGCCGTATCGTGCAACGTCGATGGCAATTCTGTAAGTAAGTGGAACATAAATAATGAAGGGAATAAACAAGGCACAAGAATAGTCAAAGAAGGAAGGGAATGGTCAAGATAGCTATTGAAAGTTGCAGAATGTTAAACGTAAGGACTAAAAAAGAAAGTAGTAAACCGAAGAAGCTGTCAGCAGGCAATACACATCGTCCAGGAAGTACAAATCAGATATGTTACGATTTAAAAAGTATAAAGAACATTTACGAATTCCGTTGTGGAAGTCAGCTTGCAAAGTTGCAATGTAAGTTATCGAGTGCTGCTTTCAGACTTTCTTCTATTGGCTCCTAGCTGAAAATTTCAAACTTTCTGCTCATTTCGCTAACACTTTCCCGAAGCTGTATAGAAGCCTATGTAATTTACAGTATACATCTTTCTATAAGCTTAACATTCCCCATATTCCAGACTAACAATGGTTCCACACATTTGAGCTGTGTTAAGTTAAAAGCTGTAAAATGTTTTGTAAACAATCTCGTATATGAGCTCTCGTTTCCCATCCCGTAACATTAAATCAAAGCTTCACATTTAATTTTGATGCATATGAAGGTAGGTGACCGTTTCTTTTCGTATCGCTACTTCTAATTCCAGGGCTGGTAACTAAAACTGCGATTTATTAATCTTCAAGCCACAAACGTAGAATATTTTCACACTTCGTAAAAGTATATGTCAGCAACGTTTGGAGCCTGGTAGAAGTTACATTACATCAAAATATGACTGGAAATCATAACAGCTATTATCGGATAATTCATCCTCACGGATAACCACTTAAACTGTAAGAAAACTAAGATTTAACCTGATGCTGTATTTACGCCAGTGAAGTACAGTGTTACGAAGTGTGAAGCAAATGTGAAAGGAAAGTTAGGCAAAACACTGAAGTGCAGGAAATACTGTACGCTGCCACCGCCAAAGGAAAATGGACTTAAAGAAATCTCAGCCGTGACAAGTACAGTGTAATATAACAAGTGTTGTAATTTTTTACTGAAAGTGCAGAAATAACAGAAGGTAATGATATCTGAAAGAAGAACAGAAAGTAATAATAGAGCTTGGATACAATTGTGGAAGTTTATGACGTTACAAACAGGAAAAAGAATTAATAGGATGGCGATCAGATTAGCACCGATTTCAGAGAACCGGTGGAGTATCAGGAACCAAATTACGGAAATGCTATGTGATCCAAATCAAAGAAACCTTGTGAGGGAAGTTTGTTATCTAGCAGACAGTATTGCACCGCCCTAGCAAAGAAAAGGGGACAATAAAATCAGGCTTATGCGGACGGAAAAACGTTTTGCGACCAGTAAAATGTGTTAAAATTACATAAAAAACGCATTAGGTTTTAAACCTGTCCATGTAATAGATGGCTCAACAAAAGTGGAGAGGGGCGATCATTAGTCATAAATGAAAGTGAAACCTGAAAGAAATAAATAATACAACAGGATTCACCAATAATTATGTCTACGGATAATTTTTATGAGAGATGTAGCGAGCGACTAGGGCCGTGTATTAAACTGTTATAGACTATTTAATTTGCCAGTGAAAGGAGCAAATAAAGTTAATTACGAAATGAGAAAATACGATAATAAACGAAAAGTGTTACGCAAAAAATTACTACGATGGTAATAAATGAAAGTAATATTTAGCTGTGTATATAGTTATACAGTAATATGATTGTGTCCGTAAATACGGATCTTCTCATTTGCTGTTTTTGTGTTCTTTAGTCCAACGACTGACATGATGCAGCTCTCCATTCCATTAACCTGTTCAAGCCTCCTCATCCCTGAGTAACTACCACAAGCTATATCCATTTGAACGTGTTGCAGCATTAAATCTTGGACGCCTCTCTCCTTCATGCCTGAGTATTTGTCCTTCTTTTAGTCCGGTTGTGCCAAAAATATTTGTCTGTTTTTGCATCATCTCTACTTCGGCCATTTATTTTCCTGCTGAGACAGAAAACTCATCTACTACCTTTACTGTCTCATTCCCCAATCTAATTCCATTAGCATCGCCTGGTGGAACTCGGCTGCATTCCATTACCTTTATTTTGTTCTTGTTGCTATTCATCTAAAACCCACTTCTCAAGACACTAGCCATTCCGTTCAAGTATTGTTCTCTGAGAGACTTGCTGGAATTACGATGTCATCGGCAAACATCGTGTTCTAAAAGCTCCGTACTTCACTGTGTAAAACGGAGCTCTTATAGTATTATTTTGTTGTCTGTCTGTCTGTCCGATTGTTAAAATCCTTTTTCTCGTGAACAGGTAGACGTATCACATTGAAATTTATGTCACATATTAAGGTCTGTGATCACGTGGCGCTGTAAGAACTGTAACCTTGTAAATCTATGCGGTTAAAAGATTCGGCCATTTATGTCACATATTTTGATAATCGCTAGCTCACTCATAAAAACCGATAGGGTACTTCCCATTGACGTAGAATCATAAAATTTGGCAGAAAGTAAGGTTTCATAGCAACAAAAAATCTAAAAAATTATTAAGTTGCTATTATATGATATAAAAGTATTTTTTGCCTTTAGAACATACATTGCATTCATCATCCGTCGAAAGCGTGAAAAGCGAGACGAGAATTACTGGATGCTAACATAAAATGCAAGTTGTTGTCATGTTTTAGTAAGTAAGTAAAAATTTATTTTCTATACCTACAGATATAAATTGAAGCCCCTACTTGCTTAATTTTGTATGTCCAGGCTAGTCTGAGGAATTACTGCAGCGACTTTGATACGGTCTTGGAATTCCTGGGACAGATATCTTGTCAGTATCTATAACGAAAACAGACAAAATCGTTGAGTGTCTCGATTACCAGAATGGGTGAAATATGAAAATATAAATAATTAAGTTTTCACGGAACGTGTAGTATGCAAGTCCTCTTCGCACTTGGCCATTTTTTTTCTTATTTACCTGTTTGAGATTTTATTCTCTACTCAAACTTCTCCTTGGTTTCCTTTAATACTTGCTCAACACAGAGACTGAATAACATAGTGGATAGTACATAATTCTCATATCCTTCTCCTATTCACGTCCACGACTGTTATACTCTCAGTCTGTTTTCTGTACAAGTCGTAATCAATCTTTCTGTCTCTGTATTTTATGCTTAATACTCCCAAACTTTCGAAGTGTGTATTGCAGCATCGTTGTCAAAAGCATTCTCTGAATACACAAGTCCTATAAACGTAGGTTTGTCGTTCTACATCCTGTCTTCTAAAATACGTCATTGTATCAGCCACGTATTCCTACAGTTCTATTGAACTTAAACTGATGTTTTCCGAGGTTGGCTTCTACCAGTGTTCCAATCCTTCTGTAAATAATTCAGCTCACTATTTTTCACCTGTGACTTATTACCTTCTTGGCAAGAGATTATAATCTTCTTAAAATATGGAGGAATTTCACGCGCGTCATATAACTTGCTAACCAGGTGGAGTAATACTGGTTTGCTCTCCCAAGGATATTAACAATTTTGACGAACTGTCGTCTACTCTATTTGCCTTGTTCCATGTAGCACGCTAAGTAATTTGTTAAATGCTTCTCGCAGAATCGTATCTCCTGTCTGACCTTCATCTACTTCATTTTCATTTTCTACAATATTATTTTGACGTTCATATTCCTTGTACGGTCTTTTTATGCGTTTCTCCTACCTTTCAGGTTTCCCTTCTTTGCTTAGCACTTGTTATCCATGTAAGCTCTTGATATGCGTAAATGTGTTGTTTCCTTGATTTTCCTTGCTATGAGTGCTTGAACAGTCTTACATTTTCCTCCTCTATCCCTTCTTTCTTAGCCATTTTCCACTTTCAGTCAATCTCATTTTTTAAGGTACTATATTCCCTTTCTCAGCCTCATTTGCTACATTTTTAGGTTTTCTTATTAAGTCGAATAAATTCATTATCTGCTATTTTCATTATTTTATCTTCCTAAGCTACCCGTTCTTCTCCTGTGGAATTCCTGTCCTCTCTTTCTGTCATTCGTCATCTGATGTTCCACTTAAAACCCACAGCACCTTCTGGTTTCAATTGATCTCGGCCCCATCTACTTCATTTCCTAACTGTTCGCAATTTCCTCAGCTTTAATCTGCAATTCATAAACAATATGCTCTAGTCAGAGTCCACATCAGCCCTGGAAATGTTTTGCAGTTTAACATAGCGTTTCGAAATATATTTCTTACCATGATATAGTATATCTGAAACTTTCCAGTGTCCGCAAGTCTCTTTCAAGTAAACAAGCCTTCTTTCACGATCCTACACTAAGTGCTAATAAAGATTAAATTTGCTGTGCTCAGAATTCTACCAGACGGATTCCCTTTTATTCTTGTGTTCCTATTCAAGTTCTGCTACTACTTTATTTTTCCTGTTATAGATTTCCGGTCACCTATTGGAATGAAATTTCTGAACCAAAAACCATTTCTTTTTATCTCATCATGTATTCATTTGCTATCTTCTCCATCTAAGAAGCTAGTAGTCATATCAACGTGTCCTACTGTGCTGGATGTTGACTACGTGGCGTGGTTGCTACTCACAATTTCATTCCTACACGCTCGGTGTATGAACAGATTTCAACGTCGAAGCTGTTAGGACGTACTATAACTTATTTTCGTCGTACATCGTCCAAACGTTATTTTAGTACTGTCTGTTTTATATGTTATCTGTCTACCCCTGGAAATTGCTTAAGACGAATTTCTCTTATTCTTGGATCATTGTTTTAGTAGAAATATCTTCTATGACAGCGCGAATTTGATATTCTATGGTTGGGCCATTTGTCTATCTACTTATTCTCTCAATAACTAATGTGGCTCCTTATTAAACAAGACTTAGTTTCCTCTCGTCATCTTCGCCATCTGATTGCAGCTGCTACAGATCATTCCACAGATAACATTTTGTAAGTTGGATGTTCTGAGCTTATGTCACAATCTTCCCTCAGGATTTTCTTCGGAAATATTTTTACGAAGATGTTGTCTTGATATAGGCGTCTATGTAATATAGTTCTTCTTCTCAGTATAGCGTTAACCAGTGTCCTCTTCAATTTCTTTTAGTATTTGTGCATTGGATTTTCTTATAGCCCAAGATATCTTCGCCGTATACTCAACTCTACTGCATCTACTTTGTTACTTTTCCCGTCTCTTTCTAAAACATAGATAAAATGCTCCAAAAATATCTTATGGATACCTTTCTTGTTGATGTGAAAGACGGTTTTTAACACATTCTCATATTTTTGTAGGATTGTTAGGAAATCGAAATTCTTCTCTTAATATCCATCGCATTTCAGGCGTTGTCCGTTGCCGTGCTTTCCTAGCAAACAAATTAATTTAGTTCGATTATAATTTAAATTTTTATTTCAATGTTTACATTTATTTGTTCTACCAACTCAGTCATGACTGCGTTTATATTCAGTTTGTGGTTTCCAAGACATCTGTAATATCGAATTTTCTTCTAATTATTAGATTATTTTGTCTTTAATCCACGTACATTTATGCTAATTAGCTTCAGATAAGTCTCAACGAATCATTGACTTCTACAAGACCTCTGACATTCAGGTACTAAACAGCTATTGTTGAGGTTGTTACAGTGTATAGTGCCCTTCTTCATTTTGTGTATCTTTAGAAAGACAGAAGAGATAATGAGCTGACATCATGTTGTCAACACCGACGTAATAGAGATAAATATAAGGAAAATACTTAGCTTGGCCATATCTGAAGGAATAATCCCACCGTCCGCTGGAAATGGTTTAAGGAACAACGAAAATTGCAAATCAGTGTAATAAACTGGAAATTGTTAGTAGAATTGGAATCGCTATTCCATCTTAGCATGATTACACCCTCCTGACCCCGTCTGTATTCCAGGAATTCGAAATTCATCTGCATGATTCATCACTTCTCTTTCTGTCTCTCCTGCTGTCTTTCGAAACAACTGTAAAGTGGTATTCCTAGGAGTAAGTACCTCGCAACATATATAGTTCGCTTTCGGTTGGTGACCCGTTTTAGTTGATGAAGAAACACATGTAATTGAAACGGACTTGGATGAGTATGCTTACAACTTACATTATAACATTTATGTGCATTAGTTTCAGAAGCTTTGTTACTTCATACGACGTTATGTTGCAATGAATAGTAAACAAACTGAATAATTTTTAAGTGCGCAACTTTCTGTCTCGTTTATTTTGCAACTGTAGGTATATCGTAAAACCTATAAATGTATTTTCTTTCTGTGTCAGACGAATAAAGGACCATCTCTCAATCAACTTTACTCCCATGCAGTATTCAAATCGTTCTTTCGTATATTCATTGGTCACTTATAGCCACGATAAATAGTTTTCTTTAAAACTTTGTGCAGGGCATAACGAATGAAATACCCGGATGGTTGCTTTTTCAGAATCTGAATAAATTAGATTTCGCTAGAGATGTATTAATAAACATTTCTAATATGAGAAGTTACACATTACTAATGAAATCCATGGCAGACATCAATGAATTGAAAAAACTAAATTTTTGGTAGTAAGTAACACTGGAGTTCTTCGTAGATGCCACAGATTCTTCTTCTTTTTTGTGTAGATTCTCCTGTTGTTCGCCTGTGCTATCTCTTACTCTGGACAATAAATTCCCAGTTCCTTAAATTAATTATTTTTTAAGTATGCATTTCTATTATAGTACCGTAAACCACTTCTTTCCCTACTCTGTATTACATTTAATTATACACATTCAGTAATTTTATCATGCATCTAATGGATACCCTAATTGTTATGTTATTTTCCATTACGTATCACATGCTTTACTTGAGAGGCAACTCTGAAAGACTGCTCTAGAAGTCTTAGCAGTGCCCATATGTGAACATCATTAGCCCTACTTCCATACCAACTGACTCTCCCCGGGCGTAGAAATATCACTGAAATCTAGCAGGTAAATCTCGTTTCCAGCTACGAAAGATGTCTATCCTCTAAACTAATTGCTGACAAGTGCTGCAAGATGATAGCCAACTGCAGATCCCGTATGTGTTTTCACACTGATAAAAAAATAAATTGGAGATTTCTCCGTGGTGGGTATTACATCCATGACCTCACTTTCTAAATCAAAAAATTAAAAAACGGAAATGAACAAATATTTCTCTTTGTATCGAGAATAACTTCGTAATAATTTTTTGTATGCTAAGTGCAAGTAGAGCGTTTCATCCTTTACGAGTGAGCCCATGTATTAATGTTTCACGTTCTTAACATGACTGCACTCGTTACGAATAGATCAACTTTGCAAATAAATCGCGGTTTTATTAATCATGTGCTTAATGCAACGACCTTAGCTAGAGTTTAGAAGATACGCTGTGCTAGTAATTCAGCGCAATTCTGTATTTTTAAATTGTATAAAACTACCTGGTTAATCTGATGTAGTAGACATAGCTTCAACACTGAGTATTGCTTCTCTGGACAGCATTACAGTACCTACATTGTGTGTGTGTGTGTGTGTGTGTGTGTGTGTGTGTGTGTGTGTGTGTGTGTGTGTGCGATGGTGTTGATGGAAACTATTCATTTAATTATTTGTTGCTGAAGATATTCACCCATGAGGCGTACCTTATTGGACAACGTTACGTAGGATGTAATCCAAATTACCAGCAGAACGACGCACATAAACATTTAACAATCGTCTCAGTGAATCTGCGTAAGTGCAAGTACGCGTGAAAGTGTGACTTTCATCACACACCGAGGATGAAAAATAACAAAATTCCAGTTATTGCGTGTGTACGTTGTAATAGGAAGAGAACATGATTAAACTTGCAGGTGATTTCGGGGCATACAGCAAACGAAATGTAATATACATTTCTGTCACCTATGTCAACGGAGACAATTCGATCAGGTATGGAATCGTGTCATGCTTGCATAATAGGTGTGGCTATGAAATTCCGTGCTGCTTCAGATCTATGACAGAACTTATCCGTGGCTAGCGAGTAGAAGCGTGCCAGTCCCTCTGAAATCGATGACCTGATGGTTTCAGTAGTCGCGTTACCTGGAGAACGAGACGACGAGTCGACCATGGCAGCGGTTGAACAGTATCTTTTCGAAGTACAGTAGATCAGGGCAGCAAAGGTAAAATGCGATTTTGTGATGTCTTATTGACAAATAACGCCACAGAGCCATCGAAGGTAGACTTAGCCACTGCCCTCAACACGACAGAGATGTAACGCCTGCTATCCAAATTACCTGCTCTGTCAACCGTAGATAAACTTGTAGTGTACCGAGTGGCACCACATACCATCGCACCACATTCTGAACCAGTATGAAATAGCGAATATAATGTGGCGAGGTTCGTTCTCTTCGGACACCCACACACAGATACGTCCATCTAGATGCTGTGCTCAGATTCGGGATTCCCAGTACTGTAGCTGGATGCATGACGGTCAACGTGCATCTGCTACCGTGTCGGCGGAAGTCGCAACAGTTGCCGCCTTGCTGACAGTCCATGTTGCTCCAGACCTCGCCGAACTGTCCGTGTGTATTCTTATCCTGTTGCATTCCATGACCCAGCTTACGTGAATCGTCTGTATGACCCTACATGGCCGAGCTACCAGTATCCCTGACATTTAGAGCGCCACACGTATGCAGCCTATGAGATACTGCATGGCGTTGAGTATGGTCATTCTGAACCCATCGATTCCTTACTGGCAAAAGAGACGTGGATCGCCGACAAATCGAGTAGCAATATCGCGAAACCAGTCTCCATTGGCGAAGATCTTGTGAGCCGTCGAATTTTGACACTTGCTGGTACACGTTTCTCGTTCTTACACGTGGCATAACACCAACTTCTCACAAAACACTACATTTAAATGCCAGTTCTAAACTTTGCGCATATCTTTTCTTACGTACAGAATATAGAGAACGTTACTTTCAGCTATCGGGTGGTCATAGAGTGCAGCCACTCACAGAGATCCACTATGGGCTATAACTATTGTATGGCAGCGAAACTTCATAGATACTGAACGCACTAATGCGGAACCGATTTCAGCTCGAAGAAAGAAATTAGTTCCAATTTTGGCCACTATGTGCGAATCTGGGGGTATGGATGCAAGAAAGAAGTATAGAAATGTTTATATATGCAATGGATTTGGAATGAGCCGTAGGCAGGAAAAATGTAAAACAAGTAAGAAAGGCGTAATGATGGTTTTATTATCAATAATCGATTACATAATAAATTCAGCTTGAGCACAGGAGACATCGACGAGATGCTGCATCCGTGAAACGACGTGATCAGCAGTTGCTGGCAGCAGTTCCTGTGGAGTCTGCGCTGTGTGTTCCTGTGTACTGACCTTCACATCACATAGATACCGAACATGTCCTCGGTAAACGGCTTCTTTTAGATATTGCCAAAGCCTGTGGTCACATTCATTTCAGGTGTTCTAGCAACCCAAGCATTTGAGATACCTCTGGACATAACACGCTCGTGGATGGTTGCATTAAGCAGATCCTGCAATGGGCAAGTGAACTTAGGTGTTGCCCCATCTTACATGAAAACAGTGGTTTCCACTCAGTTGCGCTCTTTCAGAGCAGCAATCACATGCTGTACAAGGAGGTCTCGATAACGTGGAGCCATCGTGGCTTATGTGAGCGGTCGTCTGAGAGTATTCCCTTCACAGAAGAACGTACTGAGAATAAACGTGACTGCGGATCCACAACAGACAGTCACATACGGCGAGTGCAATTGCTCTTCGTGCACAAGACGTGATTTAACGATACCCAAAATTCGGCAGTACTTTATATTCACTTGCATCCTGTAGTGAAAAATGTGCCTCGTCGCTCCATAGAATATTATTGATCGGCAACACGTCGTCAACTTCTGCCTGTGCCAGAAACCGATGAGCAAATTTATAACATTGTTGCGCATCATGAAAATTCAGTTGCTACATCGTCTGGATCTTTTACGGGTACCAGTGTAAGATAGACCGCAAAAATGTCCGTACCGTTGACCAAGGCATTGACATTTTACGTGACACTGCACGAGCGCCAGCAAAATCCGGAGCACGTGCCGCACAGTTAATTACAGGAATAGCAACCTCGTCACTAACTTCCACCGGAATAGGACGCCTTCCCCTTCCAGGTGCCACACCAAGTTCACCCACGTTTTCGAATTTCATTGTCGTCTTATTTAAAGCGTATACTGACATTGTGTCTCTCCTCAGACTTTACAGTCGCCGATACTCTTTCAATGCACTATTGTAATTGCGGACGTTCACACAAAACAGTTTCACTGATAGCGCACGCCCTGTCTTCTCGATAGCAATACTGTTCACTCACGCTATGGCTTGTCAGATGATAGTGTGAATATCGTACCAATCATACCATCAGCTTACAGAGCCAGATTTTTAACTGGTGACCAAAACTGGTACTAATTTTTTTCCAAAGTGACGCACTAATGCCTTAGAATATTGCCAAGTTTCTGTACCATACGACAATTACAGACCACACGGAACCTCCGTGAGTAGTTACACTTTACTGGTAACCACCCAGAATTTGTGCAGATCCACTGAAATGCTGATCACTTGCATATCCAAGCATGCGGTAAACTTTATGCCGATTTGACAGTTGCAGGACACCGTCTTCATGGTGTAGCAATTTTAATGTACAGTGCTATAGATTGTGTTAACGTTTACACACTCTTTTAAGCAATTACAACACTTTTATAGTTTATTAAGGCACTCCTACAGTTTACCTGTGCGGTAACCGGCACTTGCCCGGAATAGGGTGAACCCTCTTTGATACGCAGTGCTGTGTAAATACTGGAGTTCTCATCGTAGGTGTCGCACCCTGTAAAGAGCGTTGTGGAAAAATGGTTGGCGGACACGACTTCTAGTACTCATTAGCATACTGTTGCAGTAAGTACACCAACGTTGACGTCTGGTGACACGTGTCACATCAACATAATATCCCTTTCATCGCACACATTGTTTATAAATAACAAGCCAGATGGCGCAGTGGTTAGCACACTGGACTCGCGTTCGGGAGGACGACGGTTCAAACTCGCGTACCGCAATCCTGATTTAGGTTTTCCGCGATTTCCCTAAATCGCTTCCGGCAAATGCCGGGATGGTTCCTTTGAAAGGGCACGGCTGGCTTCATTACTTATCCTTCCCTAACACGACTGGACCGGTGATGATTGGTCCTCCCCCCGCCCCCTCCCCCCCAAAAAAATCAACCAAACTACCATCTTTATAAATTTGATTAATTACAGTGTATGATCGGTACAATGATTGCGAATGAATAATGCAGTCATATGTTCTAATGAATTGTCCGTTTATTGGCCTTAGAGTGATCTAAAACAACCGTGGGTTGTCTGTACCAGAATGGCAGGACGTGGGAATGAAATCTGATCCGGTACCTTAACTAATAAACGACCCCCCACTCCGTTGCAATGGCGATTATTGTTGCGTGTTTTAGTCGTATTGGAAGCGATTTTAAAATTGTGTGAGGCGATCGTCGCACCAAATGGACAACGGAAGGACAAACATTAGACCATCCCGCCAGCAATATGATCACCTTCTCTCACGCTCTCTCACGACGATCGGACAACTTTGTGCCGGCCGCTGTGTCCAACTGGTTCTAGGCTCTTCAGTCCGGAACAGCACGACCGCTACTGTCACAGATTCGAATCCTGCCTCGGGCATGAATGTGTGTGATGTCCTTAAGTTAGTTAGGTTCAAGTAGTTCTAAGTGTAGCTGACTGATGACCTCAGATGTTAAGTCCCGTAGTGCTCAGAGCCATTTGAACCATTTGAAGATAACTTTGTGGCACCGATGACCTGGGCGTGTCGATCTCGGTGTCCGGCGGTAGAGGTATCGCATTAACAATTTTCTGATATTCATGTCACTTGTTTCATCGACTTCCCAGTTATTACTGTTTATTAATAATATTCCCGACTGCTGAAACTTTCGAACTAGTTTGTACAGACTCTGAGCACTGTGGAAAACAAAATTTGTAGCTATCGTTTCGTAAATGAGGTCGTTGTTGTTGATGTGGTCTTCAGTCCTGAGACTTGTTTGGTGCAGCTCTCCATGAGATCAAGGCACTGAAAATATTGGAAAATTTTTGATATAAAATAGGTTTTGAGATAAGTCTGCAAACAAACTATAGAACTTTATTGCAACCGGAAAACATTGGATATATACTATCTGATCAAAAGTATCTGGACACGTAACGCTGTTATTGTGGCCTTCAGTCTGAAGACTGGTTTGATGCAGCTCTCCATGCTACTCTATCTTGAGCGAGCTCTTTATCTCCGAATAACTACTGCAACCAACGTCTTTCTGAATCTGCTTCTTGTAGTCATCTCTTGGTGTCCCTCTATGATTTTTACCACCCGCACTTCCCTCCACTAAATTAGTGAACCTTTGTTGTCTCAGATTGTGTCTTATCAACCGATCCCTTATTTTGGTCTAAATGTACTTAATACGGGTTGTGTACACCCTTAGGTGGCATGACGGCTTGAGCTCTGTAGGGCACTTTCAATGAGATGTCTCAATGAAACGACATATCATACCCTTGATCAAGAGACTGAACCAGAGAAATTAGTGATGTTGGACCGCTGAGGTCTGGAACGAAGGCGACGTTCTTCCCAGATGTGTAGACTGGTTCAAGTCGGGACTCTCAGAATGCTAGTCCATTTCATGAATGTTACAGTGAATAAACCACTACCACACAGATGCTGCTTTATCAGAGGGTGAATTGTCACGCAAATACAATGGTGGTCTCCTAACTCTTCCTCTACTGCACGTGGTCACAATGCTGTAAAATGACCTTCTGCAACTGGCGTTTTCTTAAGCACAATGAGGGAACCACATCTTAATCACAAAAAACGCTCCCTTACCGTGACACATCCTGCTCCGTGCTTCCCTTTTGGCACAACAACGTCAGGTAACGTTCTCCAAGCATTCGGCATCTCCGTATCTCCAAACCCTTCATAGAGCACAGCATGATTCATCACTCCAAATCACTCGTTTCCAGTCATTCATTGTTCACTAGCTTTGCTCTTTACACCACCTCAAACGTCCGTTAACACTGACTACAGAAATGAGGAGCTGCTCCACCACTCGGCCCATTCTTTTTAATTCTCTACCCACAATCATTGTTTTAGATGGACTGATGATGATACTTTGGAACTCACGGCTCATTCCTTCCACTGATTCCATGCAATTTTCAGACACACCCTTGGCAACACTCGACGGTTCGTGTCCATCAGTAAATGAGGTTTCCATGTCTCGGTTTAACTATGGTTGTTCCTTCGAGTTTCCATTTCATAATCATAGAATCAGTAGTCGAATTGGTCGGCGTTAGAAAAGCTGAATTGTCACTAATGGAGCTATTACTCAGGGGACACCCAATAACCAGTTCATGTTCGACGTCTTTGAATTTCCCGGACCAAACCACACTGGTGTTACAGCTTCTCTGCTGTCAGTACAATAATTCCCGTCCTTCTATACAGACAGGTCCACCTCAAGTCACATCTAGTGGTCAATTCTATATTACATAGCGGTGTCCGGAGACTTTCGTTCAGATAACATACTTTCTGCAGCAGCAGCGGTAACCAGTAATCACTGATTATACATGGCAGGCAACACGTAGGTCGGGCCCTTAGGAGAATCTAACAAGCTCCGAAGAATATCCTGAACTATTTCATGCCCTGTTCCCGGAACGTAACAGTAAAATGTGTCATAATTCTAAAATACGGTAATGGTAAGAGTAAGATGTTCCCCAAATAGTGTAAAAAAATATTTCCAGTGCTCTTGTACCAATTAAGTTACGAGGACTGAACATTGATTCATCAAAACGTGTGTGTATGTCTGTGTGTGCCCTTTTCATTTAGGAGGCGAGCGAGCGCGGGCGACTAGTAGGGTAGGGTGCGGTTATTCGAATATTTTTACATTGGACGATCTTTTCAATTATATACCGAGCGAAGGTCGTAAATCTAGAAAAGCGAGGCGTGCATTTCGCGGCGCTGGCGATTTATTCATTTGTCGGGCGAGCAATGGGAGCTATTTGTTGTAGAGCGAGGCGGTGGCGGCCGCACGGAAACCGCATTTCACTGGCTGGCGGCCGGCTGCGGCTGCGGCTGGCAGCGCGACAAGGGCGGCGCACCTGTCACCCGGCGGAGGCGGAGGTGGAGGTGGAGGCGGAGGGACTTGCGACTTGGCGACGCCGCGCCGCCACCCTTAAATCACACCGGCCCCACCGCGCTGCGCCGCACTGCGCTCTTTTCTAAAGTGGAAAAAAATTACGCCGCAGCAATCACACGCCGCTGTTCGAGGGGCCCGGCCCTGCTGTGGAAAACACTTTACCGTGACGTCCTAGAGCCGACCAGCGTTCCTCTCTGGTAGTCAGTGTCCGCGAATACCCAAGCGGACTCGTATGAAAACTTCAAACCCAAATTTTCGGCTGTTGTGTTGCTAGGTCGGCCGCAGTGGCCGAGCGGTTCTAGGTGTTTCAGTCGGGCATGGATGTCTGTGATGTCCTGAGGTTAGTTAGCTTTAAGTAGTTGTAAGTTCTAGGGGACTGATGACCTCAGATGTTAAGTCCCGTAGTGCTCAGAGCCATTTGAACCATTTGAGTTGCCAGCACATCTTCTTCAGAGTCGACAACGTCTGGTCCCAGCGTTCCCCCCTAAAAGCTGTAGGGTGCATTTTCTCAGGTGTTTAGGGAGATATCTGCTATTTCGTGTCCGCATTCAGTAAATGGAGTCGATCCACACAAACACTGCTCATCGCGTCTTTCACACGACGCTCAGTGTAGAGTCAGTCTGTGTCCCGTTACGAAAAAAAAAAAAAAATGATTTTTAAAATGTAATTTTACTTGCCCAATGGACAGAGAGGTATCATATTAGCATAGTGTATAGTCTTTCTACCGATATCTGTTAACAGGACCAGTGAAACATGAGCAACACAGAGAGGTCCCATGTTAGCCTACTGCGGTAGTCGTTTTACCGATATGTGTTAACGAGGACAGTAAAACAATACTACAACAGCGACTGAGTAGCGCTGGTGCACGACTGCAGCAGACAACGAGAGCCAGGATGGTGCTGTCACTCCTGGAGTGCTGGTTATTCGTCGTGTTTTACTGCCCCTTGTTAACACACACAGGTAAAACGAATATCGAACTGAGTTAATGTGGGACCGCCTACTGAATGAGCACACAAAATTCTTCTTCTTACAACCACTTTGCTCGTAATGTAGGACCAACAGACGTTTTCCATCGACACTATGCAACGCATGAAAGACTTCACGAGCAGTATTTCTTTGTGCCCACTCGAGCTACTCACTGCAAACAGAAAACTGCAAGCATCTGCCGAAATAGCAGAGAAAATGCGCTTGGCAACTCTTGGGAGAGGCGGTTAGTGTACTACAAGGGTAATCCCAAGTGTAAGGTCTCCTACTTTTTTATAGGTACATAGACCTGAAATGGTTTACATCAATTTACTGGTTGAACATTTAGCGAGTTTTAGACATAATCACCATTTCTGTTGACGCATTTTTGTAAACGCTCTGGCAGTTTACGTATGCCCATGTCGTACCAGCACGCCGCCATGCTGTTCAGAATGAACTTCTTCTACCACCTCGTCGTCGGAGCTGAACCGCTTTCCGGCCAAACGCTCTTCTGACCTAGGGAACAGGTGATGGTCACCGGGCGCCAAGTCAGGACTATAGGTTGGGTGGGTGGGTGATTATGTTCCACTGAAACTGTTGCAGGAGAACAACGGTTTTCCAAGCGATGTGTAGCCGAGCGTTTTCAGGAGAATGTGTACGCTCTTGCTCAACATTCCTCTTCTCCGGTTCTGAATTGTCCGTTTGGATTTTTTCAGACTTTCACAGTGTCTGTCAAATCGTGGTCCCAGTGGGCATAAAGTCGACCAACAGACCAACATTACCCCTTTCCGATCCCAAAAAAACGGTTGTCATGACTTTATCGGCAGACTGCGTTTGTTTGACTTTCCGCGGCTTTATAGAAATGGCTCTGAGCACTATGGGACTTAACATCTATGGTCATCAGTCCCCTAGAACTTAGAACTACTTAAACCTAACTAACCTAAGGACATCACACAACACCCAGCTATCACGAGGCAGAGAAAATCCCTGACCCCGCCGGGAATCGAACCCGGGAACCCGGGCGTGGGAAACGAGAACGCTACCGCACGACCACGAGATGCTGGCCGGCTTTGTAGAAGAAGAATACCGCCACTGGCGTGATTGTTGCTTGGTCTCAGATTCAAAGTGGTATGCCCAGGTTTCGTCATCCGTGACAAATGAGTCCAGAAAGTTGTTCTGTTCGGCTGCAAGGCGGTGAAGAAATGCGCGGGAAGCATCAACTCGTTGCCGCATGTGGTCCCCAGTGAGCATGCGTGGCACCCATGTTGCGCACACCTTCCGGTAGTTCAATGTTTCCGTTAAAATTCTGTGAGAGGTGCTTCGGGAAACCTCAGGAACCAACGTGCAGAGATCATCCAGGGTGATCCGCCGATCTTCACGCATGCTTTGCTCAGACTTCAACACTGTCTCCTCAGAAACTGACGGCCTCCCGCTCCTTCGTTCGTCGTGAATTTCGGTCCACCCTCTACACTACTTACGAACATTTTGGACATCCATGAACGACTCACTATACACTTCCGTCAAATGGCGATGGAGTTCAATCGGAGCAGTGCCCTTTGCTTTCAAAAACCGTATAACTGAGCGAAATTCGCACTTGACGACAATATCCAACGGGAGCTCCATTCTCAACGGCTGCCAAGCCAAGCCTGAGCGCCTGTTTACACACAGCCCGTAAAGCTCTCTTCATAACAGTGTAACCTGCTGCCACACAAACAGAGTTCTGTACTTACAAAAATTTAGGAAACCTTACTTTTGGGATTACCCTCGTACAAAAGGCGATAAAAAGAAAGGTGGTTCAAATGGCTCTGAGCACTATGGAACTCAACATCTGAGGTCATTAGCCCCTTAGAACGTAGAACTAGTTAAACCTAACTAACCTAAGGACTCACACACATCCATGCCCGAGGCACGATTCGAACTTGCGACCGTAGCGGTCTCGCGGTTCTAGACTGTAAAGGGCGAGCAGTTTCCGTCCAGAATCGGTATGCCTACCACCAAAATGTCTGTGGTCATTAAGGCAACAATCCCACCGAAGCACCAGATTGAAGGCACCCGTTTGATTAAACACCGTGTCCTGCGAAATCAAGAGGTCCGTAAACGCCTGCTGCACGTTCTCGTCCGACAGTAATCGTCGATCCTGCAAGGCCTTTTTGAGAGACCAGAGGCAGGATAAACTATGGGGAGGGATCAGGACTGTTGGGTGGGTACCCGAACGCCTCGCACTTGAGTTGGCATAACATATGCGTTACGACGTTTGAGATTTGTGTACTTGCGTTTTCAGAACGAAACTTGGCGCCACATTCCATAACGGTTGTTGTCGACAGACATGATGCCCAAACAGATTCTTCGTTCTCCGATGGATGTCTATCAGTGCTTGTCCTTCGGAAACCTAGAAAAGAATTATGGCATTTTCGATCTGTGTGGATGTATTCGGTAATAACATCGGAGTAATTCACATTGCCGCATATATAACACGCACGTCAGAAAGAGTCCGCCCCCGGTAGCTGAGTGGTGAGCGAGACAAAATGTCAATCTTAAGGGCCCGGATTCAATTCCCGGCTGGGTCGGAGATTTTCTCCGCTCAGGGACTGGGTGTCGTGTTCTCCTAATCATCATTATTTGATGCCCATCGACGCGCAACACCGAAGTTGCGTCAAATCGAAAGACTTGCACACGGCGAACGGTCTACCCGACGGGAGGCCCTAGTCACACGACATTTCATTTCGCGTTAGAAAGGCATGAATGTCACCATAATCCCTTGTCTACATGTAAGCTCTTACATAAACCCGGTTTGGTGTCTCGCTACGATACACATACGCTACAGCAACGTCCTCAAAATGGTTCAAATGGCTCTAGGCACTGTGGGACTTAACATCGGAGGTCATCAGTCCCCTAGACTTACAACTAATTAAACCTAAGGGAATGACACACATCAATGCCCGAGGCAGGATTCGAACCTGCGACCGTAGCATCCGCGTGGTTCCGGACTGAAGCGCCTAGAGCCGCTCTGCCACAACGCCCTCAAACGGAAACTTTTGATTCTTACAGTATCCCAGAGTTAACCACCGCCGAGAAATGAGACCTGGCTTCCTGAACAGCGTGTCTTAAAGGATATACACAATCGCAGGAGACGTTGTGTAACGCCAAGTGTTACGAACCGTCGCAAAAAGTACAGATGCAGCGGTGCGCGTGTGGAAGGCAACGCAATACCGAAAACAAAGGAAGAATCAAGGAGAAATCAGTCATTCATTAATCAGGTGACAAATTCAAAACTCTTTGATGAAGAGGAACACAGTGGTGTATTTGTAATTTATAAATCAGTTTTATCTGGAAGTACTTAAAAATTCAATAACGAGGTAAGGTATTAACTTAAGGAAATTTCGGAGAGGCACAAGATTTGTAATAATAATTCCTGACATACTGAGGAACGGAAATCTGGAAAGAAACGGGGTTTGCCGACGTTTTGAGAGGAGTTAATAATATTCTGAAGATTGCGGCGAGTGCTAAAACTGCCCCAAATTTGAAAGAAGCGTCTTCCTGTTATTGAGGCACTTGGGAATACGGAAAAGCCTGCGGTTACGACGGTTGAGACTGTCCCAGGATAGCGAACACCTAGCTCAAGAAAGAAGTGGACACTTCCTATGTCCCAGAAAGGAGTGTAAGTCTCATCGCCGCTATGTTTGCAGTCGTAAGCAGACTATGCTATCCTTAAAACGTCTGGCCGCCGCCACATTCGCGCCATTCTGCCACCAGCTGCTTCCCCGTCGCTATTGACGAGCGTGTGTTTGGTATAAACATCTGCCGCCATACTGTAGTACACTTACCTGATCATTACTTTGAGTAAGGATTAGTAATGTCGCTCGATTCTTATAATCGCTTCGTTCAATTGGTAATCGCGAGTATCTCGCAATACGAAGACAGATCAACGGCACCAGCCATGCGGTAGATTCATCAGTCGCCACCATCCCCATTAGTCGCCTAGACCTCCTTGTTATGGTTCGAAATTCTATCTCTTGTTTGTTGTTAGTTCCATGGTTGTAGTTATGTACTGTTATCGGTATTGTTTTGTGATCGTGTAATGTCGATGAAGGATGCAGTCGTCTTAATATTATCCTCCTCCATTCTGATTTCATAAATGATCTCAGTTTTAATGATATCTAAATATTTATCGTATTACTACAGCTACTTCCTATCACCGTTGTCCAACATCAAACAAATCAAGAGACCCCTGTTAGAAGGAACATAGTCAGTGCCGTACGCTGGTTGGGTACTAGGCCTGAAAGCTACCTGAAAATCCAGGTGACCTGTTAACATTTATCCTCCATGAATAGATTATCATAGTTCACTGGATCTGCGAAGTGTACCTAGCGATTGGAAAAAATGCGCAGGTCATTGCCGTTTTGAAGAGGGATCGTAGGACAGATGGACATGCACGGTACGAGTTCGGGCGGTCAAAGTGCACGGTTGACCGCGGAATGTGATGGGAATTAGTACGCGCTGTATGACTTGGTTTAGCGACGAAGCCTACATTCATTTGGATGAGTTCATCAGTAAGCGAAATTGGTGCATTTGGGGGACTGAGAATCCGCATATCGCGATCGAGAAGTCTCTTCACCCTCAACGGGTGACTGTGGTGATTACCGAACAATATGTGAAGGGTGATTACCGAACAATATGTGAAGGTTTTGGAAGATGATTTCATCCGCATTATCCAAAGTGACGTTGATTTCAACAAGATGTGGTTCATTAAAGACGGAGCTTGACCCCATCGAATCAGAAGATTGATGTCCTGGAGGAGCCCTTTGGGGACCACATTCTGGCTCTGGGGTACCCAGAGGCCACTGGCATGGACCTAGACTGGCCCCACATTCTCCGGATCTGAACACATGTGACTTCTTTTGTGGGTTTATATTAAAAACAAGGTTTACAACAATAGCCCCAGATCCATTTCTGAACTGAGAACAGCCAATCAGGAGGTCATCGACAGCATCGATGTGCCAAAACTTCAGCGGGTCTTTCAGAATTCGTCTGATCAACATCATCGCCAATGTTGGCAGGCATGTCGAACGTGTCACGACCTAAATTCGAGTATCTGTTGTGACGCTTACTTGTTGAAGACAGTGCGTGCACGCCGTACTTTTTAACTAGTTTACGTTTTTTTCGTTTTCTGTTTTTTTCTTTTCTTTTTTTTTTTTTTAATCCAATAACTGTCACCTTGTATTTACAGCCCTATATCGTTGACGTCAATCTGTTGCAGAATGTTGAAACATGCTCTGTGCTCAAGTAGTACGACGTTTTTGGAGAACGGAAATCTCCTCTGCAAAAATCAACAAGGATTCAGTAAATACAGACAGTGAGAAATTCAGCTCGCTCTGTTCTTCCATGAGATCCATGGCGCTATAAACAACGGTGCTCAGTTCGATGCCGTGTTCCTTGACTTCAGAAAGGCGTTTGACACCACCCCTCACTGCCATCTAGTGACAAAAATACGAGCTTGGTGAGTATCGGAACAGATTTGAGGCTAGGCTGAAGATTTCCTTGCGGACAGAACTGAACAAAAATTGTTTCAAATGGCTCTGAGCACTATGCACCCGACGGCTTTTAGGGGGGAACGCTGTATATGGGACCAGACGTTGTCGGCTCTGAAGAATTTCTATGAGCACTATGGGACTTGACATCTGAGGTCATCAGTCCCCTAGAACATAGAACTACTTAAACCTAACTAACCTCAGTACATCACACACATCCATGCCCGAGGCAGGATTCAAACCTGCTACCGTAGCGGTCGCGCGATTCCAGACTGTAGCGCCTAGAACTGAACATGTTGCTCTTGAAGGAACAAAGTCGAAAAATGTAAAGCCAATCTCCGGAGTACCTCAAGGAAGTGTGATACGACTGTTACTGTTTACAATTTATAAACAGACTAGTAGAAAGAGTCGGGAGCTTTTCAAGAATGATCGTAGATGATCGACTGTCTATAAGAAAGTAGCAACGCCACAAGACACTCTCTATCAACAAAATAAACTACAGAAGATTGATGAATGCTAGAGTCTTTGGTAGTTGACACTGAATCTAATTAAATGTAACATAGGAAAAGAAATCTACTAAGGTACAAGCACATTAATGATGACAAGCAGTTAGAAATAGTACAAATCTTCAAATATCTAGTCGCAACTATCCACAGCAACCATAAGTGGAATGACCTCATAAAACAAACAGTAGGAAAAGCAGATGCCAGACCTGAAATTCGTAGGAAGAATCTCGTGCAAATGTAATTCATCGACGAAAGAAGTGGCGTACAAGCTGCATATTCGACCGGTTCTTGGGTGTTGTTCATGAATCAGGGACCCTTACCAGGTAGGAGTGACAGAAGGGAAAAATAAGATTCAGTGAAGTGCAGCGCCTTTCGTCACGGGATCTTTTAGTCGGCGCGAGAGCGTTACAGAGACATTCAACAAATTCCAGTGGCACACGCTACAGAAGAGGCGTTTTTCATGACGGAAAATTTTACTACTGACTTTTTGCTACGTTCCGGGAAGAGTCGGACAACTTATTAGTTCCTCCACCCCACATACATCTTGTGAATTGACCACGACGAAAAGATTCGAAACATTAGTAGTGATGCGGAGGCTTGCATACGGTCATTCTTCCCACGCGCCATTCTCGAGTGGAACATAGAAGTGGAAATCAATTAGTGGTGCCAGAAACACCTTCCACCCGCACCGTCAGGTGGATTGCGGAGTACTGGTGTCACTGAAGATGTAGAACTGCCCCCGCAAAATGTGGAAAGTTTCCTTTCATTTACTTCGTCGTGAATTTCGAGGACTACGTCACTTGGTTTAGATGTTGTAGGACAGCTGTATACAGTGGAGTTCCAATGTGAAATGGGACACCTGGTAGGAAATGTGGTGTCCTGTAGCTGCCACTCTTGCTTCTCATTTGTTACATGCAATGGCTCAAGACATCTATTGGTAGTCAATCTCGTTCTTCAGAAAAGACCTATCTGGGGTTGTGGAAGAGTTCTTGGCGGCGGCTGACAGCAGCAGTTCTACTTACCATTGCATTGTTTATCCCATCTGTGAAGCCTCCATCTCGAGAAATAAGTGACCAGTCATGGCGTCCGATATGTTTCGTTACGAAAATTCGTACCTCATCACATCGTGACAACCGATGAGCAACAAACCTCAAATGGAAAAGAAGTGTACTGCTTACTTGCATATTTATATGTTTGTCTACTTATTTGTTATTGCTTACAATTATAACACCCACCACCTGGAATCTAATGCGTGTCATACTTACATACAGATACTGCGAGTTTTATATAATTGTTTTTAACATTCAATTCAAGATCTGTAATTTAAATATTTTCATTTACTATCTAAATTCATTACAAAGGAAACAGAAAATGTATAAAATAGCAGATGAGAAGGAAAACCACCAGAATCATGACTCTAAATTGTCCATAAGCGACAGCTCCTTGATGATTAGAAATAAGTCATGTACCGTGTGACATTTTGTTGTGTTTTACCAGTCTCGTTGCCATGTATGAGCTTTTCATATTTTAGTTGTTGTTTCGTTATTACTTCCTGACTCGTAATTTCTCTTTCTTTTCGAACATCCCCTCTGCACAGAGACCCGGAGGCCCTCTGTATCTGACAGTAGTATGTACTGAACACCCACCTAGTATAGCTAACAGTGCATCTACTGCGGTGTCTCGTAGGTTCCCGTCAGGCTCAGCAGCACACGCCTCTGTGTACCTTGGGATCGACTTATGTCGACTGTATATCAGTGCCCAGATGCTGATAGCGAATCCTATGACGACAGTGAGGATTGCATCATGATAGAGTCCAAACTGTTGCAAAGAGATCTCAATGTCAATGGTGATCAGTTTTGACAATTTGTGCATACTTTGGTAGGTTTCTGATATATCTGAGATACGTGTGTGAAAATTGCGCTTCTAGTTCTAGTGTATCCCCAAGTACTTACATACGTCACTGCGTCGACCAGAGCTCCCCCCTCCCCCTCCCCCTCCCCCTACCCCCCCCCCCCCCCCTCACCACAATTCTCCGGGTAGGATATTGCGAGAGGGAAAGGCTGCCTTTCAGTACCGGATAGGTAGTCCTATTTGCTGTGATATCTAATTTTTTACGTGGTCATCAACTTTGCATCTGACACCATCCTCTTTCCAGCCTCGCTCCTGACTTCTCTTCCTTCAGAACCAGTATGTCATCGATGTAGCTATTATTCCTGACACTTAAGCGTTTCCTTTCAGAGTTGTCAGCAATGGCTTACGGGTAAGGCCCAAAAAAATTGGTCTACGTATTGATCCCTGTGGACAACCAGTTGTAATTCGCCTCACTACTTTGCTGGACGTTATGCACCACTCCACAGTGCACCCTTCACAGGTAATCTAGGGAACTCTCACACAAACATTTTGGGATCTGTAATAGTCTCAGGTGGGCAAATATTGGAAGCCACCACAGGTAGTCAGATGCGCCCGCAAGTCAACCATGCTGACATTTGTGACTTGCCGCTACATTTTCTGACAATGCTGGATTGCGTCGTCTATGATTCTGCCCTTCTGAAGCCAAATTGGCGCTGACTGATTTAATGAAGCTACCTGTGAGGAGGTTGTCTACTGCATTGCAAGCACTCCTGTAGTTCACCCCAGAAACTGAGAAGACAGACAGGTCTGCAGCTCTTAGGAACTAATTCATCCCCGCCCATGCTCTTCTGGATAATTACAATTTAGCTAGACTCTCAGACTAGAAGAATTCTTCCATGTCTTCTTGGTTCATTCATTAAGTGTGGAAGAATAGAACAGTTTGTTCTTTGCTACTCTCAGCGTTTCCTCATGAATGTAATCAGATCGGGAGCTTTTCCATTCTTTAACTGAGTGACAGCAGTCTCTATTTCTTCTTGTGCGAACGTCACAAAGACACCTGGGATTTCATAAGGGGCGTACATACTTATCGTGCCTCTCTTTGAAGATTGTCATCACTTTCGCTGTTACTTGCTGGAAGAAGCTATTTCAACATATATTCAGTTGAGTCTCTTCAACCGCTAGTAATAGTGCTTTTCTGTTTACGCAGTGTATATACCTCAGGTGATGGTTTTAATGTCTTCGTTACTAGTCTATAGGAAGTACCCAATGCGTCTGTTAATAGTTGCCTTTGAGCGTACTGCTCCCAGTGCGTTTCCTTCGTACCTTATGAGAGCTTTATAATTGGTTTTCACTAATATATAAAAAACTAGTCGAACATCCGACTCTATGTGTCATAAAGCTCTTTGATGAAATTTGTGCAATTGTTGTATACGCTTTTCCAGATTGTAATCTCTCCACTAGAAAGCGTAGCACAATGTCTAGCAGTTTCTGTAGGAAAGGACACATTTTTTTGTGTTTTGTAAGAAGCTGTTACAGTGTGTGGCATGTAGTCTACACTGCGGTCAGCATTTTCTGTTATTTTAAGGTCAATTCTTGCAGTCCGTTTTTCCCAGTTAGCCTTTCTAAAATTACATTGACGGTGATTGTATTCTTGTGTCACATCACTTCGTTGTAAACGAAGGTCGAACAAATCTATCTTAAACGGTTTGGAGGTATTTTTATGTGTGATAAGGTGCTAGATAGTTTACTTAAATCATACGTAAAAAGACCAGAAGTTCGAGCTCACTTAATTTTCCAGGCGGATACTTTAGAAAATCAATGTACATCCTATTAACTTTAACGCTCTGGTAACTAAACAGATTAGTGAGAAGATAAGCACTAAAATATGAAAAACAATTGCAGCTATTTCAGACACAAAAGGCAATGGAATAAGGAAATATGGTAATAAACTAAACATCACGTCGTTGAATGTGTTGAAATACAATTTTAAAACTGTTATAGTTAGAAGCTCGGTGTAGTCGGAACCAAGACAACCAATTTAAAAAAAATATAGCCTTAGAACCAGTCATGGAAGCAGCTAGATTAAATTATCAAAACGAAGGACATCAGAATGTAACAATCCGCCTCAGGAGGCAGCTACGTTTCAAATTATTGACCAGTGCTTAGAAAGCAGTTCTTGAACAGAAATGTTTAGGAGATAACGCTCGCTGACTGCAATATCCTTACAATGTCAATGCCCCTAAGCAGTAAGAAGCTGCATGGAATACACCGAAAGTCTTTCAAATTTTAAATACCACTTCGGTAATGATACGGGATTAAACCTGAGTTTAAAACACACAAAGCAGACCAAATTGTCAGTACTTTTGTCAGTGCCACCGATCTCAAGCCGATTTGTATACAGTGTAAACTCTTAGAAAATAGACTTCATTGAGACAATGTTTGCTCGCCAGCCTATTTCAGGTATCCTGACAAAGCAGCCCTGTGCCAAACGCGAGACGGAAATTTTGCTGGCCGTTGTGGCCGAGCGGTTCTAGGCGCTTCAGTCTGGAACCACACGACCCCTACAGCCGCAGGTTTAGATCCCGCCTCGGGCATATATGTGTGTGATGTCCTGCGGTTGGTTAGGTTTAAGTAGTTCTAAGTTCTAGAGGAATGACGACCTCAAATGTTAAGTTCCATCGTGCTCAGAGCCATTTGAACCATTTGAACGGAAGTTTATAAAAGTTTAAAATGAAAAAATACACTTGCTTATTACAGGAACACAGCATAAGCAATGAGCCCAAACAGGTGGCGGCAACAAAATATTCCGGCACAACGTGACTCGAGAACCAGGAGAGCGGAACCCAACGGCAGAACACAGGGATTTTAAAAAATTTCCCTCCCCGGCACATTATAGCTGTAAAGCAAATGCTTACCGTAGTTTCCACGTTGTTCCTAGATGAAACTGAAAATGCCCGAACCCCTGTCCAGCGGGCGAGGCACAATATTCAGCAACACGGACGCCAAACCGCTACTCGCCGCTGTCCAGCAGGAAGCACCCACTTCCAGCAGCGTGGCCATCCCGTTAATGGCCAAGTGCGCCTCAATGCTCCAAGCGGTCCCAATTGCCGTCACATGCTACATGAGGCGTCAGCAAAATGTCTACAAGTCGTAGCACTGCTGTGAAAGGAGAGCAAATTTCTTGCCGTAACTCATGCTTTATCCTTCCGAAACACTACGTCGCCGGCCCCTATAGAGACGCCCGTGCAGCGAGACGCAGTTACCAGGCAACGAGCCGAAGACGTTACACAAAACGTACGGGTATCAACAAAGCGTCCCTCAAGGCTCACCAATGTGATGGCGTTGTGGCTACTTACAGTATAATGCTTGAAGACTCTCTAAGAATTGATTCTGTCAGCTGCAGGATGATTTTTCAGTGTGATGTCAATGATGGTTGCAGCACCAGCGCTGTCGTCATATGTGGCTAGAAAGACCACCCTACTGAGCGCATCTTTAAGTGGTTCCTGTATTTTTATACAGTGCTCACCTCTCACATGATTGTGGCACAGTGCACATATTGCTTTAGCATCCGTCGTTATTAATGTGGCGAGCCCTGTACAAAATGCTTGGATATACAGATCGTTAGTAATAGACAGACAACAAACGAAGTAAGTAGCAGTAACATAATTTACATTATGTATATAAGGAAACATTACACAGCTGGTTTCATATTCGCAAATCGTATTTTAATGTTCGTTGGTTATAAGAGGATCGCCTTACGCTTCGCCTAAGAAAGATAAACGTCTACCAGCACACGTCAGAAGCAGACAGTGGCAGGATCGTTGTACACCGAGACTGCTATTTATTTTTACTCGATTTTGCTTATTGTTTTGCTCAAGATCCCACCACCATCAACTGAATACGGAATCAAATGGTTCACATGGCTCTGAGCACTATGGGACTTAATTTCTGAGGTCATCAGTCCCCTAGAACTTAGAACTACTTAAGCCTAACTAACCTAAGGACACCACACACATCCATGCCGGAGGCAGGATTCGAACCTGCGACCGTGGTGGTCGCGCGGTTCCAGACTGTAGCGCCTAGAACCACTCGACCACTCCAGCCGGCAATATGGAATCAATGGGTTCAAGAGGGTAATACTCAAGGCCGTGGATGACATCATTAATATCTGATGAAAATACATGGTTATGTAAAAGTAAGCTTTGACTGTAAAAATGTAAAAAACTTGTAGAAATGTTTAATACGAGCACATACTTAGAAGTATAGTAAATATTTATATAGTTGAACTATGTAGTTCTTGTATTCAGTAATTAGCGTTGTAAATAGATAGAAATTAAATTGTTTCTCGTTGTAGTTAGTTGTTTAAGCTAGGTTTCTATAAGGTTGGTGGATAAGGTATATGATGTGGCACTGCTGTCATGCACGAGTGGGCGAAACAATACAGCGTGTTTATAAATAAGTCATACGAAAGTAACGTTTGATTAAATAACTCGCTGAATAGTTTGATACAGCACTGAATGAAGTATTTCTTAAATTTTTAACCACGCTGTTGTCTGGCGTATAGTAGTACTAGTCTGGGCGCCACCATCAACAAAACCCATACTGAGATGTCCTCCTTAAATGTCTTTCTATGGGCAGGGTGTCTACCTTCTCTGTCTCTCTCGCCCCCTGCACTGTTTTGTCAAGTCCAGTCAGAGGTCCCTGCTTCACTTGGCAACAGTTAAGTCAATGGCCTGCCTTACCAGCAACGACAATAGGCCCTTTACAATCTGTGAGTAATGACAGGTTATTAGCCGCAGATACATCTGCACTTAACCTGATATGTAAAGCTTTTCTTTTCTTTATTTTTGTCTACTGTAATTCTGTACGAATACCTGTCTTGCATATCCAGAAACATTGTTGATGAGCGTACTGAATCTCTGCAATTCCTAACCGTCGAGGGGGCGACTCGGGCACTATTCAAACGGCTCTGAGCACTATGGGACTTAACATGTATGGTCATCAGTAGCCAAGAACTTAGAACTACTTAAACCTAACTAACCTAAGGACAACACACAACACCCAGTCATCACGAGGCTCTCGGGTACTATTCATTGATAATAATTGCCACTCTTCGGAGACAACGTGTGTGCAGTTCATTCACGTTCTACGTGTTCACGGCATCCCTTGCAGCACAGCCTCATTCTGTTGTAGGCCTTCTAGCTTTTTTTTTTTTTTCATCAGTCTACTGACTGGTTTGATGGGGCCCGCCACGAATTCCTTTCCTGTGCTAAACTCTCTTCATATCAGAGTAGCACTTGCAACCTACGTCCTCAGTTATTTGCTTGACGTATTCCAATCTCTTTCTTCCTCTACAGTTTTTGCCCTCTACAGCTCCCTCTAGTAGCATGGAAGTCCTTTCCTCATGTCTTAGCAAATGTCCTATCATCCTGTCCCTTCCCCTTATCAGTGTTTTCCACATATTCCTTTCCTCTCCGATTCTGCGTAGAACCTCCTCATTCCTTACCTTATCAGTCCACCTAATTTTCAACATTCGTCTATAGCACCACATCTCAAAAGCTTCGATTCTCTTCTCTTCCGGTTTTCCCACAGTCCATGTTTCACTACCATACAATGCTGTACTCCAAACGTACATCCTCAGAAATTTCATCTCAAATTAAGGCCGGTATTTGATATTAGTAGACTTCTCTTGGCTAGAAATGCCTTTTTTGCCATAGCGAGTCTGCGTTTGATGTCCTCTTTGCTCCGTCCGTCATTGGTTATTTTACTGCCTAGGTAGCAGAATTCCTTAACTTCATTGACTTCGTGACCATCAATTCTGATGTTAAGTTGTTCGCTGTTCTCATTTGTACTACTTCTCATTACCTTCGTCTTTCTCCGATTTACTCTCAAACCATACTGTGTACTCATTAGACTGTTCATTCCGTTCACCAGATCATTTAATTCTTCTTCACTTTCACTCAGGATAGCAATGTCATCAGCGAAGCATATAATTGATATCCTTTCACCTTGTGTTTTAATTCCACTCGAGAACCTTTCTTTTATTTCCAACATTGCTTCCTCGATGTACAGATTGAAGAGTAGGAGCGAAAGGCTACAGCCTTGTCTTACTCCCTTCTTAATACGGGCACTTCGTTCTTGATCGTCCACTCTTATTATTCCCTCTTGGTTGTTGTACATATTGTATATGACCCGTCTCTCCCTATAGCTTACCCCTACTTTTTTCAGAATCTTGAACAGCTTGCACCATTTTATATTGTCGAACGCTTTTTCCAGGTCGACAAATCCTATGAACGTGTCTTGATTTTTCTTTAGCGTAGCTTCCATTATTAGCAGTAACGTCAGAATTGCCTATCTCGTGCCTTTACTTTTCCTAAAGCAAAACTGATCGTCACCTAGCGCATTCTCAATTTTCTTTTCCATTCTTCTGTATATTATTCTTGTAAGTAGCTTCGATGCATGCGCTGTTAAGCTGATTGTGCGATAATTCTCGAACTTGTCAGCTCTTGCCGTCTTCGGAATTGTTTGGATGATGCTTTTCCGAAAGTCAGATGGTATGTCGCCAGATTCATATATTCTACACACCAACGTGAATAGTTGTTTTGTTGCCACTTCCCCTAATGATTTTAGAAATTCTGATGGAATGTTATCTATCCCTTCTGCCTTCTGCCTCCAAAGCTCTTTTAAATTCCCATTCTAATACTGGATCCCCTATCTCTTCTAAATCGACTCCTGTTTCTTCTTCTATCACATCAGATAAATCTTCACCCTCATAGAGGCTTTCAGTGTATTCTTTCCACCTATCTGCTCCCTCCTCTGCATTTCACAGTGGAATTCCCTTTGCACTCTTAATGTTACCATCGTTGCTTTTAATGTCACCAAAGGTTTTTTTGACTTCCCTGTACGCTGAGTCTGTCCTTCCGACAATCATATCTTTTTTGATGTCTTCACATTTTTTCCTGCAGCCATTTCGTCTTAGCTTCCCTGCACTTCCTATTTGCTTCATTCCTCAGCGACTTGTATTTCTGTATTCCTGATTTTCCCGGAACATGTTTGTAGTTCCTCCTTTCATCAATCAACTGAAGTATTTCTTCTGTTACCCATGGTTTCTTCGCAGCTACCTTCCTTGTACCTATGTTTTCCTTCCCAACTTCTGTGATGTCCATTCCTCTTCAACTGTAATGCCTACTGCGCTATTCCTTATTGCTGTATCTATAGCGTTAGAGAACTCCAAACGTATCTCGTCATTCCTTAGAACTTCCGTGTCCCACTTCTTAGCGTATTGATTCTTCCTGACTAATGTCTTGAACTTCAGCCTACTCTTCATCACTACTTTATTGTGATCTGAGTCTATATCTGCTCCTGGGTACGCCTTACAATCCAGTATCTGATTTCGGAATCTCTGTCTGACCATGATGTAATCTAATTGAAATCTTCCTGTATCTCCCGGCCTTTTACAAGTATACCTCCTCCTCTTGTGATTCTTGAACAGGGTATTCGCTATTACTAGCTGAAACTTGTTACAGAACTCAATTAGTCTTTCTCCTCTTTCATTCCTTGTCCCAAGCCCATATTCTCCTGTAACCTTTTCTTCTACTCCTTCCCCTACAACTGCATTCCAGTCGCCCGTGGCTATTAGATTTTCGTCCCCCTTGACATACTGCATTACCCTTTCAATATCCTCATACACTTTCTCTATCTGTTCATCTTCAGCTTGCGACGTCGGCATGTATACCTGAACTATCGCTGTCGTTCTTGGTTTGCTGTCGATTCTGATTAGAACAACCCGGTCACTGAACTGTTCACAGTAACAGACCCTCTGCCCTACCTTCCTATTGATAAGGAATCCTACACCTGTTATACCATTTTCTGCTGTTGTTGATATTACCCGACACTCATCTGACCAGAAATCCTTGTCTTCCTTCCACTTCACTTCACTTACCCCTACTATATCTACATTGAGCCTTTGCATTTCCCTTTTCAGATTTTCTAGTTTCCCTACCACGTTCAAGCTTCTGACTTTGATAAGTGTGAGTGGGACTCGCGCACTGAGGGTGCCATACATACTAAATTATGTACGTATATACACTGATCAGCCAAAAAATTACGACCACCGGCTTAATAGCTTCTTTGATCGCCTTTAGATCAAAATACATCACTTATTCTGCATATCAGTGAGCCGACAACTCGGCGGTAAGTTTGTGGAAGTATGTCGCACTAAGTGTCGACGCACTGGTCATGAAATTCGTGTAAATAACGGGCCACTGATTTCCGTACGTGATGATGGCGCCCGATAGCGACCCGCATTGTTCCCATACATTTACGTCAAACAAATTTGGTCACCAAGACCACAGCTTGAGTTCACTGTAAAGCTACTCAAACCAGTGTCAGAACAGTTCTGGCTCCGAGAGCCGGACAATTATACAGCTGAGAGATGACATCGCCGTCGGGGAAGACATGAATCAAGAAGGGATGCAGGTGGTTCGTAGCTGTCAAGGTGTCTTCGATTACTACCACAGGTCCCATACAGTCACAGGAAAACGTCTCCCATAGCATAATACCACACACGCTAGCCTACGCTGTACGCTGTACGATGATGATGATGATGTTGATCTATGGCGGAGAGCGCTGAACAGCAAGGTCATCAGCGTCCGCCCGCAGCACGTTTCGAGCCTCCATTCATCTCGATGAGGGATGAAGGTCCAACGGGACTGACCGGCCGCCATGTCGTCCTCAGCCCATTATCGATACTGGATGCGGATATGAAGGGGCATGTGCTCAGCACACCATACAGTTTCCGAGACAGGAGCTACTACTTCTCAGTCAAGTAGCTCCTCCTTGCTCACCAGGGCTGAGTGCACTCCGTTTGCCAACAGCATTCAGCAGACTGCATGGTGTCCCATCCAAGTGCTAGCCCAGTCCAACAGCGCTTAACTTCGGTGATATGACGGGAACCGGTATTACCACTGCGGCAAGGCCGTTAGGATGAGGCACACTGTTTCAGAGAAAAGAGGTCTAACCCAATGACAAACAGAAATAAGGGCAAAAGATGACAGTTTCTGTATTTTTTTCCCTTGTTTGTACTGTAAAACCTTGGTTCTTCACGAATTTCATGATTCTAGATGAACGGGAATCAACCTGTAGGTTTTGATGAGCGACTTTTCGAGTATCAAAATATGTAGCGTAAATGGTCGTATCTTTAGATTGAACTGAGTCAGAAACTAAATAATTTTACGCCTTAACAGACTATAGATCATAGTATGTGACACAATTTGAACTTGATACGTCCATCCACTGCTGAGAAAAAGGGTTCGCCCGGAGGATCAACTGAAATGGATGACTGTGTCTAATATGCAATTCTAGTGCTGATGATGATTTATCATGACTCTGAAGTCTTTGTAGCGACATAAATATTAACGGTAATAGTGAGAAGAATGTTAATATAAATTTATTCGTATCAAAGATGCTCTTTCCCCCACAAACACACAACAAAGCGATTCTATAGCGGTCCCGTATCCACAAACTGAAGAACGGAACCATAAAAATTATAAAACTAGGATGAAAAGAACTCGCTGTGCGATTAAATGGGTTAAACGTGGATAGCGGGACTTGAACTGAACTCCGTCTTCCAATATGTGAGACCAGCGCCATTTCGCCAGGAGGATCAACTGAAATGGATGACTGTGTCCAATATGCAATTCTAGTGCTGATCATGATTTATCATGACTCTGAAGTCTTTGTAGCGACATAAATATTAACGGTAATAGTGAGAAGAATGTTAATATAAATTTATTCGTATCAGAAATGCTCTTTCCCACTGTAAGTATCCTAATTGTAGACTGGGTGGTGAAAAATAATGATCCAAGGCAAATTTTACATCTAAAATGTGTGAAACAGGAAAGGGTTGCCATCTCATCACCGGTTACAGGTAAAAAGAATTCATATTAGAACTTTTGGATGACTATTCTATCAGCTATCGCTTGTAATGTCTGACTAGACTAATAAAGAAATGAAGTGAAACGGTAGATGACTGGACGAAAACAAATTTTGTTATAGAAAAGTAAAAAAAAAAGGAAGAAAAATGTCGTTCTTACACTCGAAGGAAAAATAAAATACGTGAATGTCTACGTAGCATTTGTAAACGTTAAGAGATATTTCTTCATTATAAGATGTAATAACTGTGTAGTAAAATTATATACTACCCAAAACTGCGTATGATTTGTCAAACTACTTCAATACCCTGAACATCTTCAGGTAACATTTTTCCTCACCTTTTGGACCCGTCCACAGGCGTCATCTCGCAAAAGTATGTAAAAGTGACACTGCAGCTGCTGCCGCAAGAATACGACCACAGACTGCATTTACAGTTTGTGGATTTCTTCACACGATGATATCTGCTGAAGAATTGTAGGAGGTAATCGTTGCGAAAAAGGCTATCTGAACATGATTACCATGTTTAAACGTATTGAATGTAGATTTATCATATACCATCGGGGTTGTGAATGAAGTTACACTTCAGCGACTGACAATCACTGTGGCATTACCGTCCTGTGGAAAGCAGAAAGAAGTAACGAATATCTGTAAATGATCAGAAAAAAGTTGATAGAATACAGAAACAGAGTTCTGGCCTACAAAGCAGATGTGCGGGAAATAAAAGCAGATTGTCAAGAACTGTAATTTCGTCTAAGTCAACTTATAGCACAACACGTTATCGCCACAATTTCCGACTTTTACACAGAAGAAACAATAAATGAGGTAAAAGAAAATTCTGGTGGAAATGCTAAGAGCGCTAGGGGTCATAGATGATATAACCCTTCTGGCAGAAGGCGGAGTCAGTTAGATGAACTGGGGAATCAATTGGACTGCCTATTTCAATAAACGTATGTAAAAGGAGAGTGACTAAGACGCTAGAACGGGGAAGAGCCAGTCGTCTAGTAAAAAAACCGTTCAGACACAGTAGTCGATGAAGGGAAGTATTCTACTTTCTCGAAAGTAATAATGCAAGAAAACGTCGAATACAAAATGACTGGCAGAAGAACCAAAAGCTTTCTTCAGTCAAAGTAATCGGACTGGTGCATTGATTAAGACACTGGACTCGTATTCAGGAGATTGTGCAAATCGAGTTTTTTCCATCCAAACCGCTTACAGCAATGCCAGAAAGGTACGTCTGAGTAGACCATGTCGAATGTTTTCCCCATCTTGGTCTATATGAGCAAGACACTTGTGTCTAACGATCATATCGTGAAGGAACAAAATCCTACTTGTGTGAGGAAGAACTCTCTTCATATCAAATACCAACAAGAGACTGGAGCAGCAGATCATGAAACTATGTTCCCATTGCAGCATCATATCCCGAACTGTGTGATACCTGGAGAATAAGGGAGTGGAAATTGCTTATGTAAGGGATTTTATGCTAATGCATGAACGACTATCTGCCGCGGCAAAGCAAAGAGTGTACATGAGAAAATCACAGAGAAACACAGAGATAACGATACGAAAACAGATTTAGATGCTGCTGTGTGAAACAGGAGTGCACAGACGAAAATTTTACCATCTGACAGAAGTACTGTGCATTAAGATACGGAACAACATCGGTGAATATGTTAGAGGAATTTCGTACTAACAGTAAGATTAGGAGTCCAATTAACGAAAATGTCATTTAAACAGTGTTTGGTATTTAGCTCGTGGACTGTCAGAAAACATTTTTAACTGACGACAGAGAAGCTGATGAAGCGTCAGCAGCACTGGAAAACAAAGACCTCGAACCGGTGGACAGACAACACAAGAGAATAACGCTAAAACTGCGAGAGGGAAGTACTGAAACATAGGAAAGCCTGGAATAAATATTGTCTTGGTTTGCCTGTTGAATGGATGATGACGCCGAAACATTCACTGTATAGGAGCACCTGCGGAGATCTCTGGAAGAACGCTACTTCATATCAGATCATAAACATGTTTGATGATAACGATGGACACATAATGTAGATTACTGGAACATAACATAAAACAGTTAACAGACTGAAGTAGTTGAAGTCATTTGAGGAACACGTAACACTAGAAGATCTACCAGGAACAGCACTGGATGGAAGAGTAATAAAGATGGGCTTCCGACAAAGTACATAATCTATAATAAGAAAATTGATTTCAATCAACGCAAAACCCGACATTTTCGGCACCATAATAAAACCTGAAAGCCTACAAGGGCTCTTGTATTTCCAGTGAAGAAACAGCTCCTATTTGAGAACTTGAAGTAGCAAAGAGATAACAACAATTTTCAGTAGCATCACACACACACACACACAAAAGTGGAACAGTAATATAAAACACAGTAAAATAAGTACCATACTTTAAAACAAGGAGAAAGAAAACGATGTTTCTATTGCATATCTAAAGAAGATGTGACATTTATTCAATACAGGAAGGCAGGAGGACAAATTAGAAGAGATAAACGAAGAAAAGGCAGAAATAATTAAAAATTCAAGATAAACTTCTACAGTAGTCAGATGGGCTGTTCTAAATTAAGAGGAAGGCAGTGGTGCTGGAAATTTCTTCCTTCGCATCTGTATTTTGCTAAACCGATAATTTCTCCTTTTTTTATGAGTATCCTTCAGATTCAACGCTTTCAGCGATCTTTATTGCGTTTTCCCGTCTTTGGCACCAACGGCAATCTTTCCCATATGCCTCTAGTAATTTTTCCCGCTATTTGATACGTGTCTCTACTTCTCCTAAAAGTTTTCCATACAATTTCTTTGTTATTCCATTCCTGTCCTACTCATTTCTTATAGTTCTGTGTTTTCACAGATCCAGTTTTAAGATCGTTATTACTCGTTTGTGTATGAAAGTTTCATACATTCTCAAGGAGGTGAACTTACTTAGTAATATTCATCCTGACGTATTGGCCTCCCGTATTTCTTCAAAGTTAGGTTGGAGAACTTTATCTCTTCGATGTTTATCTCCCAGGATTAGCGGTGTTGCGGCTGTTACTTTAGCTTCCGTTACTATTTATTTGTTTCAACTGTTTTTGCCTTGTTCTTCATGTACACTTACTACTGTTCTATGTTAACTTGTTTTTTCGTTTATCGTGAAGAGCAGTATCGTCGGCGAACCTAACACTGTTCTCTGTATGTCCTGCTCTTGCATCTTCTCTCGCGATCTGAGATCATCCTTTTATTCCGACAACACGTTGACACATGTTACAAATTATGGTACTGCTTTAGAAGTGTTTCTGTTTATTATTTTGTGTGTGATTCACTGTCCTGCATATTTACACAGTAACATAATTTAATGATGAAGTTCTAACTTGCGTCGTTTTAAAAGAAGAGATTTAAGAGGAAATTTCTTTCCCTCTTTCTTTTTTACATAGGTTGTAGAGCTATATTGCACTCGCTGATCTCATTTTCAGTTTACCTGATGTTTCTTATTTTCATCGGAAACTTTTTCCTTGGAAAGCTGCTACTACCAGTACCACATTCTTCGTTTATTCGTTGTTTTTTACGTCTTGGTAATTCTCACAAGTGAGTTGTTCTCTGAAGACGTTTGCTGCATTCAGACATATACAAATTTTTTAATTATGACATTAACAATTAACGTTGCGACAAGAAATAGAATATTCTCATTGCTCTTCTTATTTTCTTCTTCTTCTTCTTGTGTTCTAATTTGCTGCAGGTTTGATTGCGCATATTAAAAATCTTGCGAATGTAAGCCATGCTTGTACGTTAGGAATAGTCGCTCGAAAATCAAGACTCTATGTGAACATTTGCTACAGTTTTTCATTGGCCGCGAACCGACAGCAGCTTTCCCCCACAGCACCTAGAACAGTGAGGAAATTTCGTAAAACACGATGGGAAACAAAAACAACTGCTCTTAACAGACCTCATATCAATAGTTATTTGTTATATATATGAGAACATGAGCGTCCAACGTCACAAATGTAAATAAACAGAGGACTTCCGTGCTTATATTTACAGTATGATATTATTGCTGTAAGACGACTTTGACAAATTTCTATTAAAATGTGAAAATCATTTTTAGCTGGATCAATAATTCCATCAATTTGTTTCTTTCAATTTTTAAGTTGAAATAACTCATTTCCGACATGCTATATCGAAACCATAAGAGAGAAGATGTCGCTTCTGGATGGGAATTGAAGATTTAAGTAACATGGCATTTAAGTTTAGGCTCTTACGAGAATTGTGAATTACTTTCCGATCTCGTGCCAACAATTCGGAAACTGAAGAAGTCATTTTAATTTCTAAGCGTGAGTGTAAAATAGAAAGGCCTTTGGTAGCTACAAAGTAAGTTTCTTTGCTACAATCTCCTTTACTTCCGGCTCACGGAATTTAGCCGCCCTATTCGAGTAGAGAATTTTCGCACGATACGTTTCCTGCCACCTCGATAGAGATTTCTGTTTTCCTTGGAAAGCTGCTACTACCAGTACGAAACTCTCAATGAGAGACTGACAAAAAGCGATACAGTAAGTCTCGTTACTAATAATTTCACTAATTTGGTCTTTTAACTGAGAAGGTGTTTCTGTAAGTAACTGGGAAGTTGTTACAAATATCCAGCGATGCGTTACATCCTTCCAAAAAAAAGTCTTTTATAGACGTCCGTAAAGGGAATTTTGCTACTATAATCCGAAAGCAATTTAACGGTACGTTTCAGAGGGAACGTCGTACCAATATTATCAGTTTTCTTTGTTATTCCATTCGCGTACGAGAGAAGGAAAAAGTTACTGTCTCTATGCCTCTGGAAGCGTCCTGATCTCTCTCGTATTTTTTGCGGCTTCCTTACGCGAGAGTTGCGTGGGTGTAGTATAACAGTCGCACGATCATCTTCGAATACAAGTCTCTAAATTTACCCCGCAGGATCTGCGAAAACTTCATTATTTTTCTTCAAAAGTTCCCAATTAATATCTCTGAGATCTGGTGTTCCACTTTCGAATGGGTTACACCGACCCTTCACGATCATAGAAATGCCACATGCCTGTTTGATAAGAGGTCCGAATACCAGAACAATCATCTGTAATTGACAGCAGTAGCCTCGGTTTTCGTCACGGATGCACGACAGAGTTCAATTATTAGATTTATGACTGAGTAAGTACGATAAAATCATTACATATCTGCCACACAAAGCTTCACCCGTATCAGTTCCAAATAGAAAGTAAGTAACAAAAATGCGTAAAAGCAGTAGCTGGGTAGCAAACGCTTCCAGCTTTTCAACGGAACAACAATGCGTGTCGGAGCAGGTTCGCCATGAAGGATGACACATATGTCTGTGTCGGAATGCTATCTCCTCTCACATTTAGGTTATTACTTAGCATTTTCCTTCTTTAACTTCAGCAGTCCTGTTACTGTAGGGCAGAACGAAAGTTTCCTGCGATATCTTAAAAAAGGAAACAGGGAGAGACAAACAAAACTACAATATCATATTGATAAGAAAGTGGGATGAAGTAATAAATGATTCACATCACTTAGGAAATAATGTAAATGAGCATTTTTCAAGTATTGTTGATAGGCTACAACAAACTTTCCCTAAAACAAATGTCACACCTATAAATAGTAATGCACTAAGTACAATGATGCTACTACGAGCGCCAAAGCATGAAGTCAGCAATACTGGAACAGTGCACACAGAGTTTACTAGCTCCCTTAACAAGTATAGTAAATGAATCCTTCAGATCAGGGATATCTGCCGAGTATTTACAACAGACAAGAGTTGTATTTCTGCTAAAGAAATGTAAGGCAGAAGACGTAGAAAATTACTGGCCTGTTTCTCAAAAATAAGAGAATCGATTATGAAAAACAGATTAATGAATTACTTCAAGAAATACAACCTTTTAAGTGAACCCTAGATTGGTTTCCGAGGCGGCAGCAGTACGTAGTCAGCCATACTAGAATTCACAAAAGTGTTGCCTGATATTCTTGGTAAACATAACTGGGTCACAGGCATACGTTTAGATCATTCTCAGGCTTTTGATTCTGTTGATCATACGATTCCACCAAATAAGCTATAAGCCTTAGGAATAAGAGGGGTAGCTAATGACTGGTCACAATGATACTTAGGAGACAGAGTAAAAAGAACAGAGATAACATTCACCTCATATAAATGGGGACCAATCGCACAAAATATGAACACAATTATCAAACTGCAGAAAAGCGCTATAAGAAAAATAACAAAAAATAGTAATCGAGCTCATTGTACAGATCTGATCAATAAACTAAGGATTTTAACTGCATTGTGTTTGTATATTTACCAACCAGTTGTATGCATAAAAAAACACTGAAATTACTGCACAAACAGACAGGTCCTTGAGCAGTGAACTGAATTTATAGTATCCAGGAAGAATAAACATAAAACTCAAAGTAACATTTTCTGTCAGGGAATGAAAATGTACAATAAACTGCCGTAGGAGATTAAAGAAATTGCTAAAACAATTTTATTAAAAATACCTGTTAAGTAGTACGTTCTAGACAGTGAAGGATTACTGAAATAATAAAGACTAACGATAGTAAAACATCTACCGATCCACAAACATTTTCGCACAGAATTTCTTCCTTCTTTCTTTGCTTTCTACAAAATCTTACTTTCGAAGCTGTGCAATGTATAATACCAACATCTTACCCTCTTCTGAACTCAAAATGTCACTTGTCATAGAGAAATGCTGATTCAATTTTTCAGGCTAGCAACTGGGAAGTTACGGTACACAAAATGGTCCTTATGTCAGCTGATAATGTTTAACTTGTGTGGTGTTATGAAACAGTGCGTGTAGCGAGAGCACTGATCGAAAGTTAGATATAAATGAACTGTATTGCAGTAGCCTTTTACAATATTCGACAACTTATTTGTAAAACACTATTGTACTCCAGGAAGGTAACACTCTTTTAAATAGAGCGTCTTTGTGTTCTGGAGGCTCCACTCGTCATCCTGCCGTCTTAATATAGGTTTCCAATGGTTTCCCTAAATTATTTCAGGCAAACCCTTGGATGGTTCCTGACACAACGCTATGGCAGACTACCTGCCCCATCGTTGCCCTACAAAACCTGTAAGTATGTAATTGTCTGTAAATGTGAAGTACTTTCTTTATGTCGATCCTTGTAAAGTGCTAGATGAATAAGAGTACTACTAATACTACTACTACTACTACTACAACTACATGACACTGCTTTTTAACATAATCACCAAGTCTCTGTTAACAACGCTCGGAACGTTCTACAATAGAAATCCGCCCCTTGGTCACGGAGTAATTCGAAAACCGCTCTCTGAACCTCACCCTCGGAAAATCTCAGTACAGCACCCTCAGGTGTTTTTTCAGCTTGTCGAAATGATGGACATCGCATGGTGTAAGATATGGACTTCCGTTCTGCATCACCCACGTTTGTGTAGCCATGGTGAAGTTTCTGGCACCATTTCAGTCAGGCTGCAAGTGACATTGCATGTGTAGAAATGCCGCCATTCAGTGTGAATCTGTGTCCAGTTTCGACGATTTGCCCAGGAGACTCGTACTGCTCGGAATATTGCATTTAGAAATACGTTGCCATACCATTTCATTCCCACAATATGATACACCTCAGAACTCTGTGCTGAAAATGCGCCGCCCATTTTGCTCAACAGTCTTAGCATTGCACGCCATGTGAAGCTCAGTATCCGAAGTCTCTATCGCTTCACGTACGTGATCAAAGATACCTGCATACCTAATAGTGGACGTTAGAATTGAGTGTGTTCACCCTTACAGTTATCACGGATTCATCTCTGGTGGGAATACTTTCAGCGAGGGGTGTCTGAATCTTCTCTTCTCCTTCAAGAGCAGAAACCAGAGAAGTTACAGTATTGACGTTGGACGCTGTGGTCTGGATCGAAATAGACGTTCTAACTCATCCCAGATATGTCCAGTGTGTTCATGTTGAGCTTCTGGGCACGTCAGTCTGTTTCAGGAATGTTGTTTACCACAAACCATTGCCTCCCAGATGCTTCTTTGGGTCGAGATGCCTTGCATGCTGATACAAAGAGTCATCGCCCCCGAACAGTTCTTTTGTTATAGGCAGTATGTAATGCTGTAAAATATTTCCATATCGTTCCGCATTTAAGTGCAATAACAGAATCAGATCATGACCACCGGAAACACCACCATACTACAACACCAACTCTTCCGTACTTCCTTGCTAGCAGTGCGCATGATGGCAAATACAGTTTTCCCAGATTTTCGGAAACCCAAACGCCACAGGTTACCGCGTGATTCATGAATCATTCGTTTCCTATCATGCACTGCCCGGCAGCTTCACAGTTTACTTCACCTCAAGCACTGACTACAGAAATGCGTGGCTGATGAAGAGTTTCTGGTCTATCATAGTACACTGTTTTTAACTCCCAAAGCCCACTCATTGTGCTGGGTGGACTCCTCGTGACATCTGCGAACTCACAACTGATTCCTTCCGCTTACTTCACGCGTATTTTTAGGGTCACCCTCCGCAACTGTCGATATTCCTTGCACTAACCATATGTTGTTGGTTAACTGTAGTCATTCCATCACGTTTCCTCTTCACAAGCACATCACCAGCAGTCTAGTTTTGCAACTTCAGAAGAGCTGAAATGCTCGTAATGGATTTGTACACAGGCGATAACCAATGGCTATGCATGTTCGAAGTCGCTGATGTCTCCTGGCCATACTATTCTAGTGGTTGCTTGGTTATTTTGTGGGGAGGGGGGGGGGGGGGGGAGGTGGACCAAACATTGAGATCATCAGTCCCATCGGATTACGGAGGGATGAGGAAAGGAGCCTGCCTTCCACTTTCAAACGAACCACCCCGGAATTTGCCTAAAGCGATTTAGGGAAATCACTGAAAACTTCAATCACGATTGCTGGACGCGGGTTTGAACCGTCGCCCTCCCGTTGGCGAGTCCAGTGTGCTAACCAATGCGCCACCTCGTTCGGTCACCTCCTTTTATGCAGGCCTATCGTGACATAAATTCCGCATTTAATATGGATGATCAGCTGACGTAGTTGTAGATGCAGAAGAAAACTGCAGGAAAGCAGTCCGTCGTGCGGTGACTGCCTTTGAAAAACGTGCAGCAGTGAATATGACAGTGCAGAACTGAAAGCAAAGTATTGTACTGGAGATTCGTACGCTTCGGCGCGTCAGTTTTGCATCTCTGCTGCCTGACCAGAGTACGTTTTGTTAATAACCAGTTTTTTTTAGCTTTTAATTAACTCAGATGCCAGAGTGCGCATCAGACTTTCCACATCCACCGAGAGAAACTAGACCACGCGTTGTCTGACAACACTGTTTTCCTCAGTGATTTATGAACATTATTTCGAATGAATATTTAACTGAGTAATATGAAATGTCTCGAGCTAATTCATTAATGCTGCCAACGACGTACAATACGGCGAAATTAGTTTCAGACTTCTTTTTACGTGTCATCTAATTTAAACACAGGTATTTCACACATGCTAAGTGACAATGGTTTCCTTGCAAATATCTCACTATAGATCATTAGTATCTATTATTTTTATTTTATGGCCTTCATTGGACCACTCTAGACAGCTACACAAATGTTTATATAGATTTTTGTTATTCAATAATACAATGCAGTTCAATAATAATTCAGTGGACAATTCAATAGTACAGTGTTTACAGAAGGATTATTCTAATTTATTATTGTATGGCGTTTGCCTGGCTCTTCTGTCTGCCCAACACTTCTTCATTATTTCAGATATTTTCTTTTTTTCTTCGTCAGTGATCACTTTTCCTGTAACCCTATATTGATCTACTATTATACTCTGGTTTGTGTGTCTCGTAATATTCTGGTTTTGTCTGTTTTGTGTTTTACGTTAGCTACTGTGACGTTTAGTTTTCTCATATCTTCCTTAATGTCTGTGATCCATTTAACGTGACTCTCATTTTTCAACAACTGTTCTGTTATTTCTGTTTGTAGTGTTCTGTTTTCTAGTTTTCTCATCAGGTATCTAAATAATGAGATACATTTTTTCCTGATCGTGCTCATTATTGGTTTTGTTTTCTTGTATAGTGTTTCACTTGACGCTATTCTCCAATTTCTGTTGTATTCATTTTTTGAAGATGATTTCAGCTGCGTGAGTTATTTCTGGTTGTTTAATTGTTTTATAGTGCTTTAATTTTGCCTCGTGTATATATAGACCTTTTTTGTTTCATGTGTTTTTGGTAATGTAGTATGCTTTGTTCAGTTTTTCTATTCTTATTGTACATGATGTTTCTCATTTTCACTGTAAGCTGCTATTTCACCTAAATATTCAAATTTATCAACTATTTTGATTTCTTATTCTCTTACCACAATTTTCTTTGCAAGAGGTGATAGCATAATCTCTCTTTTTTCAAATGATAATCTGAGGCAAATTTTCTGTGCTATTGTTGTAGTTATATAACTTGTTGCCTAGTTTCTTGAACATTGTAGGCTATCAGAACAAGACCATCAGCAAATCCCAAGCACTTCAAACTTGTATAATTTATAGTACTTCCACCTCTTATGTTCTTTGGGTTATCCTTGCACAATTCTCTTATTATGTATTCCAAGGCACAGTCGCACAGTAATGGTCACCCTAATTTAAGCCTAGAAGGAATCGTTCAGAAATTTCACCTCCAAACTTCACTTTCGATTTGGTGCTTTTAGAGTAAGTAATACTAATGCAATTAGGTTTGAATGGAGTCCCAGATTCCTTAAAATTAAAATTTTACCTTTTAAGGTATATGGAGGCAGTCATATGCCTTCTTAAAATCTATAAATGTAATTGCCAGAGGTTTTTCCGTTTCCTGTAGCATGAAAAAATCAGTTTTAAACTGACAATCTGCTCTGCACAACTTCCAAGTTCTGAAACCTCCCTGGTATTCCCCTGGTTCCCGTTCTAGTTGTTCCTTGATTCTTCCATATGGAATCTTGGATGTGCAGCCTAGGACAGACATCCTCTGTAGTTGTCTGGATTGCTCCTATACCCCTTCTTGTGGTAGTGGGTGGATGATGCCTGTGTTCAAATATTCAGGGTATTTTTCTGTCGTCCATACCTTTGTTAGAGGCTTGTGAAAGGAGGTCTTACCTTTTTCACTTGCGTATTTCCTCATTTCCACCAAAACCTCATCTTCTCCGTATGCCTTATAACTCTTTTGTTCTTTGGCGACTGTTTCTACGTCTTGGAAAGTTGGTGGGTGGGGGAGGGGTGGGGGGAGGTCTACTTTGTTATGTTCGGTTTTAATTGGGGTATTTACGTCGATTTGTAAGAGTTCTTTGGTCTCTTCACGATTCAAGAGTTTATTAAATGGTTTTACCATGATTTCGACATTTCCTTTGTTATTGTGTGCCATTCTTCCATCTAAATCTTTCAGAACTAGATTCGGGAGCGCATACTGTTGTAGTTATTTCCCAAAGATTTTAAAGTAGTTCCTGGAATTGGTTCTGTGTTAAATATTCTTTACAGAGTTTGTTAGGTTTTATGGAATCCTCTCTTAATTCTTCTATTGTTTGTGTGAATTTTTTCCTTCCATTTTTGAGGATGATGGCACTTTTTTCTGTTTTGTTTGTCTGAAACTTAAACCATGCTTGGTGTCTTCCTTCGTGGAATTTGTCACATTCTGGAGGTCACCATGCCATGTTTCCTTCGTGGGCTCAAGCGAGACAGATTCTCGGCTTTTTTCTTGAGGCTTGGTATTGGTTCTTCTAGATCAGCTGTTATTTTAATAATTTTAGCTATTTACAAATGACAAATAAATGTAAATATTAAACTTTGTAACATATTTAAATTTGAGAACGCAACATTAACAAAGGTTCTTAATTATTCCCCAAAATGTTTCACATGTTTATAGAGCTTTGATTTCTTTATTTCCTTCAATATTTATCCCCGTTTTGACTATACTACTTGCTCTCTTCCTATCTCCTTATTTTTCTTTTCCATTTCCTCTTGTAACACGTGTTTCCGAAGTGGAATGTTGCGAGGTTATAGGAAGTTTTCTAGGACAGAAAAGAGTTTTTATTTCGTAACTTTACATTCGAATTAGTTGCTTATCCAAATGAGATTCGTTCTGTCCTGTAGATATACGTATTTGTTTTAGTCTACTTTCGTCGTAGGGTAAATGTTCTCAAGCTGCATTCTTCGCAACAATAAGTTGGAATTATGTCTTACTATTGGAGCAATATCCTTTGAGTACTAAATCCCTATTCCCTATTCCTAAACTATTTCCCCAAAAGCATCAGCAGCTATAACTGTGACAATAATTTCTTTAGGGTGTTTACGGTAATATCAAAGAAGAGCCAACATCTGTATTATGCTACTTGAATTTTGATTGAAAAGTAAGAAACTTACAGACACGCTTAATGCAGTTGGCCACTTACATTTTTTAAAATGTATATCTAAACACAGCATTGAATTGCACTATGTTCCTTAAAGTTTCCGTAAGATATTTAAAATTATCTGTGTTCGATGTACGACCTTATGTAGATCTGTAAAAGCTTTTTCGAGCCTGAAGCATAGCTTGCTACAGTGAGAAACCGTCAATAAGAAGCAAAACAGTACAATCACGCATTACTTGCACTTTTGTGTCGCAGAGCGCGGAAACAAAACCAAGTTTTGTTTGTAACAGCGGCGTAAGGATTTTTATGAGGGTAAGGCGGTACATTTTGCTGCTTTTCAAGCGACGAGGGAAAATCTTTACGTCGGAATAACTCGCATGGCACATAAATTTTTCCTGCTTGGTAACATAAGGGTAAGAAGTAAGCATCCAAGAGGCTCTAAATTCTGTGCAGCAAACATTTCGGTTGCAAGTATGCAGAATTGACAGTGTGGCAGCTGGTAATCCGGCATCCGTGCCCGTTGGATTGGCGAAGGGTGGCAAGAGCTCCAAACGGGTTTCGCAGCCGGTTTTCGCAGATCGCAGTGAACCCCTCGAGGTGAGCCAACGAGGGGTAGCGATGATGCTAATCTTTGCGCAAGATGTCTTCGTGCTAGAGTCACACCGCTAAACCTTCTTTGCAATTTTCAACTGAAGCCTTCATCTTGCTTCATTACAGCAGAAGTCCGGTCCAAAAAACATCAAATGTAATGATGTAATAAAACAAATTCTCTTACATTGAAACCCCCTTTGACCAACTGACAGAAAATATGAAATTTATTATCAGCATTATATTACATTACAGCCAAATTAAAAGATGAACCTGTTCCTTGAAAGTAATTTATTACGCTGTCCTTCTTAAGAACTAACACATTTTGTTTTATAATTGTTGGCAAACATGTTTTACGAAATTGCACGGAAAATAATTAGATGAAAATATTACATTTCATTTTCCTATCGTTACGCTTGGAAGCGGTTGGTTGTATACTATAATTTTTGCTTGCATACACGATGTAGTGCTTTCCCTCACTTTTAATTTACTTCGGTGCAGTGGATTATGTAGTCCCTTATTCATTACGAATTCTCTAAATTCTGTTATTTTAACTGAGTTTTAAGAAAAATAACGAGTATTTGAGTTATTTCTACAGCCGAAGAACACTGAAGTAAAGCAGTTATCTGTGAAAGCGCTTAATCGAGTCTCTCTACCACTTTTAATCAGAACGACTACCTAATGACGTACAGATAGCTTCTCTCCAGGTGGAGCTCTTACACAGAACATTTTTCCCAAAAGGCCTTATCTTCGTTATGATGAAGTAATCTTAATTTTAAGTATACTCACTGCTTACTCAAAATATTTTTCAGGCTACAGAAAACTGTTTGTAGCATTTACAAACAATAATCGGTGTATCTTTTTGGAATGAAATATTTTGAATCCCTTATCGGAGGTAAAACAGTAAATGACGACTTAAACTCAAGTCTTAGATAAATATTTCGCTAAGTGCGATTGAATAGGAATCTTGTTTCATTTAGCTCCTGTTTCATCTTATATACATTTTCTACCTGTAAGGCCAGATTAATCTTGTGTCCAGAAAATAATATCTACGTAAATTACCTTTGTTGCATATTTTTCATTGAATATGAATTTCATTACCTAATTTCTATTATTTTAACTGATTGTTAAGCAACATGTGGCACATATCAGTGAAATCTAAAGTTTAAGGATGCTTACGTAAAGAAAATGCTTCTACGTTTCCAGCTACCAAGTCCAATTAAAGCAACTACTTAATATCATATATATAAAAGACACACGGTACAGGAAAGTAATTACGTGGATATTATTTTCTGGACACAAGTTCAATTCGGTGTCACAAGTAGAAAATATATGTATAAATCTATGTTCTGTGTAGTTATAGAACAAAAAGAGTGCAATCTCTTATAGTAACTCGCTACATCATTTATAATATGTAACAGAAGCTACATCGAACAACATTACCATTCAGTCGCACTGGGTGAGTTCCTGACGTTATACATCTAAGACTCGAGATTACTTAGCAATTTACCATTCTGTCTTCGACAAGCGATACCAAATATTCCATCCAGAAATGTCTCACCGATAATTAGCTGTAAATGCTACCTTATCTAGTAGTTTTCTGCAGTCTAGGAAATATTTTGAGCCACTCGTAAGTGTAATGAAAATCAAGATTATTTCATCGTAATGTAGTGAACATGTTTTGTGAAAAAGATGTAGCAGGAGGGAAGCTTTTTGAAAATATTCTAGCTCCACATTTCTTGTTAAAATATACATTACTATGTAAACAGAAAACTGAAAGCATTTCAGATATGAAGACTCGTTCGGAACAACGTGTGTGAAAAAAATGTAAAACATAGTACTGTATTTTCAATAATATAAAACCTTATTTGAACTGCTCTGTTAAAGGCATCTGCATATTTTTTGAACATAATATAACATTTAGTTAGAGCAACCTAAAAAAAAGAATTTACCAGTTTCAATTTTATGTCTAGTGACACACACATCCTACTGTATGAAATCCGTGGAAATGTTCTGTATTTTTAACCGATTCGAAGCAAGGGTGCAGTGGAAAGTACTATGCTTATGAATAATCACTAATAGTGATTCCAGCTCAGCGTTGTACATAATGTGTCAACATCATGGGAGTGATGTTTTTCGGAAAGAGTAGGAGAGAACTGACTGAGGACGAGAGAGACTGTAGATGGTTACGAAAACCAACATTTCGTCGGCGCTCAGGAAAATCTGTTGTGCGTAGTGAACCGGCCGTACCATTGTAGAGTGACACGTCACTTAAGCTGTAAATCTGCTCACATCTCTGATAATCATATTATCTACAGTACTCCAAAGAGTAATGTTTTAACTACTAGCCAAATAACCTTTTCAGCTGTGTTATAGGACTTCTCGTACACATCAGTTACAGAAGCTAGTGACAGACCGTTCTTGAAGCAGCAATACGACTCGGCTTTCATTGTCACACTGCTGACCAGAAACCGCTGGACATGGCAATTGAGTGTCATAACTTCAATATATCTGTTTATCAACTGTTCCATTTCTAACTTTCTGTGCTGGTTCTTCCACGGTATTTACCTGAAATCATTAAAAGAGGATGTGTACTTAACCGAAAACGTTATGTGATGTTTCCGTTGTACTGGATCCCACCCCCTCCCTTTCTTTCATTAAACTTTTGGCACTTGCCATTGAAATATGTCTTGGACAAAGTTTTCTAAGTTTGTTATCTGTGCGGAAAAGGCCCGAGAGATCCACACAATGGCTACCAAAGAGAGACGGCATGAGAACATTATCAACTGTCATTTTGACGATCCCGAGTGCACCTTGAAGATTGCTTGAACAAACTGACATGCGTTTTGTAATACCAGTGGCCAGTACTTGAATAATTTAATTCTGTTTACTTCTTCTTATGGTATAAATATTTCTGGTTTAAAAATGTTCACACGTTTCACCAGGATTTATGTATAAAGTGTGTCTCATTTCCTTCTTTCTTCTCCTCTATAAAGCTCCAAGAATATGTTTCTCTCACCTTAACAGCTGAATATACTGAAGCTAACTGTTATGTGGTCGTAAGTTCTTCCTCCGTATGGCTATGGTGAATTTTGGAAACCTCTCTTTTTCTGTCCATACCACTGTAATTGTCTCTGTCAAATATCATCAATAATGGTGCTTTGACTATTCATACTGTCAGTAATAGCTTCTTCTCTTTCTTTTTCTTTTCTTGATATCATTGCTGAACGTCTCTAGAAATCCATTTCTGTAGTTACTAACAGAGTATTTACTGGTCATTTCACTCTCCAAATATCCGACCCGTATAAAATAATACTCGTACCTATTGTTTTAAATGTTCTAGTTTTAGAGTTCATGAGTCCTTATTCCACCGAATTACATTTAATAAAGAAACATTTAATACAGAATCAGTATTTTTATGGAATTATAGCCATGCATGGAAGTGAAACATGTACGATAAATACTTTACACGAGAAGAGAATAGAAGCTTTTGAAATGTGGTGCTACAGAAGAATGCTGAAGGTAAGATGGGTAGTTCACGTAACAAATGAGGAGGTACTGAACAGAATTTGAAAGTAGAGAAATGTGTGGTACAACCGACCAAAAGAAGGGATCGGTTGATAGGACATTTTCTGAGACATCAAGGGATCACCAATTTAGTGCTGGAGGGAAGAGTGTGGGGTAAAAGTCGTAGAGGAGACCGAATTCAGAGGGATGTAGGTTGCAGCAGTTACTCGGAATGAAGAGTCTTGTACAGGATAGAGTAGCATGGAGAGCTGCATCAAACCAGTCTTCGGACTGAAGACCTCACCACCAACAAAAACAACCAAGAAACAGTTATGTTTCCTAAAATTATTCTTCATCTAATTTCCTTGTCTCGTTCCTCATCATTTGTAGTTTTCATCCTCCACTATTTGTATTTGTTAGTATCTGCTATTGTTCTGATTTATTCGTCCATTGCTACGTCGTCCTTTATTACACTAATTTCCTTTTATTAGATTTTACTGTTATTTAACTTTAGACCTCAATTTTTATACTCCTGAATCAGTTTTTTGTTCATACTCTTCACAGATTTGGACTAAGATGAATTGGTTATACGTGAATTGTGATGAGTTCGCTGTATTATAATTTAATGGAATCCCCGTGTTTTTACATTTTTTCTTCCAACAAGGCATAGTTTCTTAGATTATTTTTGATGTAACGTTGGTGATACGCAACGTCAATGACCTAATACTTTTATAATTTGTAAACATTTGAAAGTCTTGACTTTTACTGCGTCATTTTTTTATAAAGCTTGAAATGTGTTTATTGCATTGGAATTTAAGCTACTGAATTTAAATTTCCTCACACTGTATAAGCTGTCATGCCCACTATCACCAAATGAAGGGATCAGGATCAGATATTTTCAATTATTTATAATAGGCAAAATAGGTAGTGAATTGTTAATCTTCATCTTTAAAGTCGGAATGTTATTTGGCCTCCATCTCGCATTCTGATTTTGAAACTTTTATGGCCCCTTTGACAACGTTCTGGTGATGCAAGACGATGCGTTGCGTATAGCTCCTACAGGTGTGGTCGTCCTCAGAAGGGATGGAAATTTAGGCAGAAAGTTACGCCCAAAATAAAGGATTAAAACGGAGAAACTACATTCCATTAGTAATGTGAGCAGCAGTCCTGATAACTTGCATTTCAAAAAATGGTTCAAATGGCTCTGAGCACTATGCGACTTAACTTCTGAGGTCATCAGTCGCCTAGAACTTAGAAGTAACTAAACCAAACTAATCTAAGGACATCACACACGTACATGCAGGAGGAAGGATTCGAACCTGCGACCGTAGCGGTCGCTCGGTTCCAGACTGTTGCGCCTAGAACCGCACGGCCACTCGGCCGGCCTTGCGTTTTATATTAAATGTGTTTGGCATACAGCCAAGAGCACGTTTTCACTTCATCCTGTCATGTAATCTGGTTCTTCTACATATCTGTCCTGAGGGAAGAAAAATTGTTTAGCACTGTAACATAATTTTCTTTTGCAGAAGCTGATTTTCGAGAATTCTGACGTTTCCCTGAAGTCTGAACGCTGACAGCGGGAAGCTGTTCCAGAGTGACGACGTTGACAGAGCGTTGTGCAGTAGCTACTACTCTGTGTTTCTGGTTACTCTAATACACCTAAGGTAAGATCCCAAACTGTAATGTCTGCTTTAATATCAGAAGTGGTATGTAGTAAATCGCTTTTTCGTACAGCCTTCGTAGTAAACGTCCGTTCAGCAGTTTCCTATTACTGTAAGTGCATAGGACATACTAGAATGAAGAAGGATGGCGGCAAGGTGAAACGGACGGGGGTGATGGTTCGTGGGACGTCGCTGGGAACGTGACCTACGCCACACCGTTGCCAGCCTTACTTGTTAAAGAAGGTCGGAAACCATGTCCGGCAGGGTTACCCGCCCGTTGGTCCGGCACGCCGCTGCATCCCCCCCAGGTCTGCAGCCACAGTCGCGAGGTCGATGACCCCCGACCTGGCCCAGGCTATTGTCGAACGTGGCCCCGCCTCCCGTCTGAAACACAAAAGGCTTAGCCCCGCAAACTGCTGCACCCAGGGACACGCAGTCTCATTTGGACGAAGTCTTTGGTATCGCATCTTGAGGTCTGCGTTAATATGGCTTTCCCGATGTTTTCGACGGTGATCTTGCGTCAGTACGAATACACCGTACATTTGGCAGACAAACCTCATAAACCACTTTCCTTCATCAGATCACAAGATAAACACGATCGTGAATCTCGCACGGCTAGTCTGAAATGATTATTTTCACGCTGAGGTAAACTGAGAAAGGCATATTTCTGTTACACTACTTCCCACTTACTCGCAATAAGGTTCCACAGCGATCCAGCGATTAGTTTATTCTAAACCCAGTTACGGACCAAAAAAGTTTATTAATCAGGTAGTTAAATTCTGTCAACGATAATCGTCTTCAGACCTGAGTAAATCCGATATACTGCAAACAATGAGGTGACAGAATCATGAGCCCACGCGAATAGTAAATGGTTGTGAAAACACACTTTACCTCTTCGCAACAAATAATCCTGAGTTAATAACGAGCATCAAAACGGATACACGGATCAGTGAACACAGGGTTGCCGTACCGAGACTGAATATCCTCCAAAAATTAACGAAAAATATACCTATTCAAGAAATCAGATAAAAATTCACTTGACCCCTTCCAGAGAGAAAATATCCACACAATCCAAATTAATAAAATAAGTGTAGACCAGATGTGGCTTGAATTAAAAAAAATAGTATTGGCAGCAATTGAGAGATTTATACCAAATAAATTAACAAACGACGGAGTGGTCCTCTTTGGTACACAAAACGAGTCAGAACACTGTTGCAGAAGCAACGAAACAAACATGCCAAATTTAAACAGACGAAAAATCCCCAAGATTGGCGATCTTCTACAGAAGCTCGAAATTTAGCGTGGGCTTCAATGCAAGATGCCTGTAATAGTTTCCACGGCGAAACTTTAACTCGCAACCTGTCAGAAAATCCAAAAAGATTCAGATCGTATATGTTAGCGGCAAGAAACAATCATCCCTTCTTTGCGCGATAGCCATGGAGACACTATAGAAGACAGTGCTGCCAAACCAGAGCTACTAAACACAACCTTCCGAAATGCCTTCACAAAAGAGGACGAAGTAAATATTCCAGAATTCGAGTCAATAACAGCTGCCAACATGAGTAATTTAGTAGGAAATATCACCGGAGTAGTGAAGAAACTTAAATCACTTATTAAAAGCAAGTCTTCTGGTCCAGAATGTACTCCAATTAGGCTACTTTCCGAGTATGCTGATGCATTAGCTTCATACTTCACAATCATATACAACCGTTCGCTCGACAAAAAATAAGTACCCAAATACTGGAGATTGCACAGGTCACACCAATATTCTAGAAAGGTAGCAGGAGTAATCCACTTAACTACAGGCCCATATCATTAACGTCTATATGTAACAGGATTTTGGAACATATATTGTGTTCGAAAATTATGAATTACCTCGAACAAAACGGTCTATTGGCACACAAGCAACATGGGGTTAGAAAACATTGTTTTTGTGAAACACAAGTATCTCTTTATGCGCATGAAGTGTTGAGTGCTATGGACAAGGGATTTCACATCGATTCCGTATTTCTGTATATGACTGGATTTGTGATTTCCTGTCAGAGATGTCACAGTTCGTAGTAATAGACGGAAAGTCATAGAGTAAAACAGAAGTGATTTCTGGCGTTCCCCAAGGCAGTGTTATATGACCTTTGCTGTTCCTTATCTACATAAACGATTTGAGAGATCTTAGGATGTTTGCTGAAAACACTGCCGTTTATCGACTGATAAAGTCGTCAGAAGATCATAAGAAACTGCAAAACGATTTAGAAAAGATATCTGTACGGTGCGAAAATTGGCTGTTGACTCTAAATAAAGAAAAGTGTGAGGTCATCCAGATGTGAGTTAAAAGGAATTCGTTAAACTTCGGTTACGCGATAAATAAATCTGAAGGCCGTAAATTCAATTAAATGTCTAGGAATTACAATTATGAACAACTTAAATTGCACGGAACACGCATAAAATGTTTTGGCGAAGGCCAACCAAGGACTGCGTTTTATTGGCAGGACACGTAGAAAATGTAACAGATTTACTATGGAGACTGCCTACACTACGCTAGTACGTCCTGTTTTAGAATACTGGTGCACGGAGTGGGATCCTTACCAGATAGGACTGACGGAAGAGTACACCGAAATAGTTCAAAGAAGGGCAGCACGTTTTTTGCTATCGCGAAATATGAGAGAGAATGTCACAGAAATGATACAGGATTTGGGATGAACATCATTAAAACAAAGTCGTTTTTCGTTGCGACGCAATCTTCTCACGAAATTCCAAAAAAATGGGGTCTGAGCACTATGGGACTTAACATCTCAGGTCATCAGTCCCCTAGAACTTAGAACTACTTAAACATAACTAACCTAAGGACATCACACACATCCACGCCCGAGGAAGGATTCGAAGCTGCGACCGTAGCAGTCGCGCTGTTCCAGACTGAAGCGCCTAGAACCGCTAGGCCACCAGCGGCCGGCTCGAAATTCCAATCACCAGCTTTCTCCCCGAATGCAAAAACATTTTGTTGACACCGACCTACATAGGGAGAAATGATCAACACTATAAAAGAAGGGAAATCACTCTTGCGGAAAGATGTAGGTGTTCGTTCTTTCCGCGCGCTATATGAGATTGATATAATAGAGAATAGTGAAGGTGGTTCGATGGACCCTCTGCCAGGCACTTAAATGTGATTTGCTGAGTATCCATGTAGATGTAGATGTATATGTAGAAGGGGTAGCGGTAAGCACGTATACAGATGGCGACAGTTTTTCGCGTTCACATGGTATAAAAGGTTACATCATTGACCAAGGTCTTATTTACTCAGATGACGCACGTGAAAAGGTTTCCGACCGTGATTGTGGGCGTACGACGGGAATTAACAGTTTTTGCTTGTGGAATGGCAGTTCGAGCTAGACGCATGCGACATTCCACTTCCGAAACCGTTACGGAATTCAGTATTCTGAAGTGCAGTGTCAAGAGTGTGTTCAGATTATCGAATTTTAGGCATTACTTTTCACCACATACAACGAAGTGGCCGACGGCCTTCAGTTAACCACCGCTAGCAGCAGAGCTTGTGTTGAGTTTTCAGTACTAACAGACGAGCAGCACTGCGTGAAATACCACAGAAACGTACGACAAACGTAACCGTTAGGACAGTAAGGCGAAATTTGGTGTTAAAGGGCTGTGGCAGCAGATGTTCCACGCAAGTGCATTTGCTAACTGCACGACATCGTCTGCAGTGCGTCTCCTGGGCTTAAGACCATGCCGTTTGGACCCTAGACTGTTGGAAAACCGTGACTTGGACAGATGAGTCCCTATTTAAGTTGGTAACAGCTAATGGTACAGTTCGAGTGTGGTGCATACCCCAGGAAATCATGGACAAAGTTGTCAACAAGGCACTGTGCCAACTGCTCAAGGCTCCGTTATGGTGTGGGCTGTGTTTGCATGGAATGAAGAACATTCTGAACAATTCGGACGAATGATTTGGTCACTCGTCGAACATCTATGGGACATGATCGAGAGTTTAGTTCCTGCACAAAATCCTGCACTTATGCAATTATGGACGGCTGTAGTGGCAGCAATGCTCAGTATTTCTGCAATGCCTTCCAGCGATTTGTTGAGTCCATGCCACGACGATTTGCTCTAATATGCCAGGAAAAATGAGATCCGACACAATACTGGGAAGTATCCCATGATTTTTGTCACCTCATTGTAGTTCGTGTCATTGGGTATATAAATTACACAGTCACTTTACTCAGCCCTACAAACTACTACAGAAAACAAAAAATGTTAAGTACCAATAACATCATCACGCACTACATGTTTCAAATCACGAGCTGCGTTTTTGTTAAACCACTTCTGTGTTTACATTTCAGAATATTCGTGTACGGATTGATACTTAAGTAAATTTTTAGGACAGCGTCAATCAAGGATGTCATTCTTAAGCAAACAGACGAAGCGCATCATTGGTTTGCATAATTTACATTTCGATGATCGATGGAAACAGTAAAACCGTAAACATTAGTTGTGCGTAATGACATACTGTAGTTACGAAAGAATTTAATATGTATGTTCGTTCAAATTCATGTAAGTTTTAAAATAAATTCTCATAAAGATTGATGATCATCGATGTTAAGTCCCGTAGTGCTCAGAGCCATTTGAGCCATCATAAAGATTATTTACTGAAGTGTTCTTGTTTTCTAAGCTGCTAATCTGTGAAAACATCTTCTTACTAATTATTTATGTATTTTTAACAACACTTTCAGCTGTAATTTATTTATTCCCATGAAAGTCATTTTCTTTCGCAACTGTTTTTTTATCTAATTTTGATGATTACCTCTTGTATGTAGAGTCTATTTCAAGACAACACCGCTACATCGTCAAGTATTGTTTCTCCAAGGGAGGCGCCTATGATGCGCCTGCTACACAGACTGGTAATTCGTTTCAGACACATTCTTTTCCCTGTGTCGACACATACAATGAGATAATATAGGTTTGAAATCGTTTTTATATACATGAAATAAACAGTAAAAAAATAACAAAATTCAGGTGTATGGAAATCAACTTCAACTGGAATTTGAAAATTGGAAAATTGTGGTAAGTTCTACGGGACCAAACTGCTGAGGTCATCGGTCCCTAGGCTTACACATTATTGAACTAACGCTAAGGACAACACAAACACCTGTGCCCATGGGAGGACTCGATCCTCCGATGGGGGAAGCCGCGCTAACCGTGGCAAGGTGCCCAAGATCGCACGGCTACCTCCGCGGCTCAACTAGATTAAGTTACGAGGGATACATTTTCAAATAATTCGTATGTGCCACTGCAGTATTTTCTGTAACTACGGTCACTTATGATCCAGATTTTAGCTCTCATAAATCAGCGATCTCCGTTCTTGTTTAATTTTTTAATAATTTCACGTCATATAAGTATGCAGGCACCTGCAGCCAGTGTCAGCTTGATTAAAATCCTTTTGGCTGTTGGGTCAGGTCATTATGAAAAGTAAAAGCACCTAGTTTCCTTGAAGAGTAGCGCTTTACTGACAGTTGGAGGCTGACATTACAGTTGTTTTTAGTGTTCATAATGACATGCTACTATACCCAAACGTATTATATTCAAATTTCAATTTATGATTTACCAGGCTCGAAATCTTATTACTATGGCCGAAGACCAACTTCAATTGTCATTCGTTTTCTACCAATTGGTATTTTACCATCGTTTAATTTCTCCACAAGCTCACTAACTGTTTATTACACTTCAAGGAAGGCTCCGTTTCATCCACACAAACGGTGTAATAATCTCCGGGGTGGAGGTAATGTAAGTAGATAAGAGAAAATGAGAATACGGCACACGACGGAAACGGGAAAGGCTCTTATTTTAAAGTGTCCAAGCTGTTCAATTCTGCGTAACATTTTTTTTCTGCAGGTAGCATTCTGAACTCGAACGTAATAAAATTAAATAAGAAATACAAACACAAAAACACTACAGTTCACTTTATATGGAATGCTTGGGACAATGTATTAGCCGCATTATTGCTTCACGGAAACCAGATGTTACAAGCATCATCGGTTCGTATTAAATGTTGTTCAATTTTGTCGCTCGGGCTGGAGGAATAGAGTTTGAGGATCGTAAGCGGACTTAAAAGTAAGTAATAACCATTAGTTCAAGTAGCATTATACTATTCGATAAACTCACATTATTAATAGAATCTATTTGAAAGCAACTATCCCGCCTTAGATTTACATTAAAGTACGCTAGATTACTCCTTCTTCGCACATTAAGTTGTGAACATAAAGAAATCCAAAAGGCAAGCGAAATATCTGACATTTTCCTTGTGGGATCTATAGTGACATACAAAGCGGATAGTCTATTGCCAGAGATCGCTGGTATATATTTGAATTATTACTTCATATGAACAGTAAATGAATCTAGACCGTACCGCCTTGTTTCCCCGTATTTCGTCTGTAACACAGTTAAAAAATTAAAAGACAAAAACAAACAGAAAAAAAGATCCAGCACTGAGTATCTGAAAAGTACGGACGCTCTTCGCTTCGAGCTTGCACTGTCCACAGGGGCTGTCAGAGTTTCACACACAGCTCGGCGCACACCGCGTTAAGTCTGCGATGGGCCACTGACCTTTCGGAAAAGGATGCTTCGCTGCGTGTGTTCCAGCAGAGGAAATGTGCAAATCTCCAGCACATTCGCATACGGGGATGAATTTTTTTGCACGACAAAAAAAGAATCTCGCGAATCGCGTTGCACGTGAGGCCGCAGAGACAATCAGTCTAAGAGCGCCTCGCACGTGTTCCGTAGAACAGCACACTGTTCAGAACCACGGGTCCAAACGTTTGCTGCTGCCCGTAGCGCCAGGTGACAGAAACGTGGCGCCGCTGGGCAAAAAGGATGCCTGAGTGCTGCAAGTTCACTAGACTCCCTGACCCCGCTAAACCGGTAACAGGATGTATCACTCCGAGATCAGTTCCTGCTAGATCTGCTCTTTACTGGTTTATCGACACACTGATTTCGGAGCACCTTGTGGACAACTGGTTGCAATTTTTGCAATTATATTTAGATATTCAGCTTACAACAGAGGAATGTTCACCATAAGTTTATAGGTGTTCCCTGACGACTACCTTCCTTTCTCACTACGTCAACCATTACATTTTTGTGAAATTTCTTTTGGCTTTGTTTCACCTCTTTATACACCTTTCACCATTTTTGCCATAGCGTTTACCACCATCAACAGCGTGGTAGAAAACCGCAGCAGCATTTCCAACTGCTGCGGAATACTACAAAATAGGCAAAAAAAGAAACAGTTTAGTTGCAGAAAACGCATAACAAAGAGAAACTCACCAAAGCAGCTTAAAAGGCTATAATCGTCTACCGAAAAACCGATATTTGCTAATTCCTTCTCTTATAGAAACAGTTTTAACGAGTCATGGTGCTAGTATTTTAAATGTTGCGTACAAATTTTGGAAGGTCATTCGCAGCAATTTGCCTTCCTTAAATCGTTGCTTGACATGTAGAATAAGTTAGTTTCCGATATTATGTTGCCACGTTTTGTAACAACAAAAATTAACTTTGCCTTGGTTCTGTTCAGGGTCTTGAATGTAGTTGTTTTTAGTGTTACAGAATGTTCGTGGTCTAATACCGAAGGGAAGCGAACCAACTTACATAGCTTTATATGTTTCTCACAGATGTATAAAAACGGACATCGTGAGGTGATGGAGCATTTTAAAATTAAAATTCTCTCTCACCTCACGATGTTTGTTTTTATACATCTATGCGAAACATGTAAAGCTATTTTCAGTTGTAGACTCCGTGCAAGCTGCCCGTAATCGACAAATACGTATCTTGCGAGAAAACTGTGGTGTTGTGCAAGGAAACTCAATAAGATTCTTGAAATTATTGGTTATATCTTCTGATCCTACGAGTTATCTCTAGTACTTTAAGTGCAAATGGACGCAGACGGGAGAAGTTACATTGTATGGAGAAGCGTGGAGAGCTGCATCACACCAGTCTTCGAACTGAAGGCAACAACATTGTCGTGGTTGCTATGGACATGAAAATAGCTACTATAGACATGGAGATGGTTTTTTGTGAAGATGTTGATGGTTGGTGTGGACCTGACGAGGGTTTGTTATGAAGTTTAGATGGCTATTATGTTCTTGGAAACGTTTGCTATGGACATGGAGAAGGTTGCTGTGGACACTGAGATGAATGGTACGGACATGGAGATAGTTGCTGTGAATATGGGGAGTTCTTTATAGGAGAAAAACGATTATTGAAGAACAACTGAAAACCTTATGCCTTTGGCATTGTTATGCGATGGACAAAACGGGGTTCCACGTTGTAGCCCTTAGAAAAAAGTACTGTGAAATTTCTGGTTTGGCGAAGCTCAAAGTGGATCAAAATATTCAGAAAAAAATTTTTCTGCAGTTATTAGAGAAGATTTTTTCGAGGAGGACCTACTCTCTTCGTATTACCTATCATGTTTGAAAACTTGAGATCTGATGAAACAACGAGTTGTTGATAAAACTCAGCACTGCTGGACCACATTAATTAAAGGTCGCAAGCGCAGGGCAAGCACAGTCCGCCAAGAAAAGCGCTCAAAACCCTATTGTTGTGCCACCTTGATATTCCAGCATCTCTGGTCCACATATTTGGCCTTACGTGGTTTCTTTCTGCGTCCCAGGCCTCAATATGTGAACTTTCAGTAAAGAGACAGTAGATGGAATTGAAGTTTTGGTTTAAAAGTAATTCTGCAGATGCAGAGTAATAGGTCAATAAGACAAAAATAACCCAACAGATGGTGAAGGACTGACATTTTAGAAAAAGAGGTGCTGGTCTGTTGTTTAGTTCTGTTTTGACGAACATTTATTTTCAAGCGTTACAGTTTCACTCGTAATCACAGTTTCTTTCTTTAAGTATATTATGTTACATTTATTACCTTAATATTTCCTACTCCACACTATGAAGCAGCATAATTTTATCCACATATTTGTTCATTACTATTTCCTAAATTATTGGTACACCATGTTTTGTTCATCTGTATAGATGTTGGAAGGCCAAAATATTTTCTATGTGCTAATACAGATTGGTGTCCGACAGGACAGCTCGTGCGATTGTACAAGGAGAACCTGGGTTTAGTTCTGATGCTGCCAGGGATTGTTCGTTGGTACGAGTATTGTCAACTACTTGAAAGAGAACTAGCGACTCCGAGGTCTCAAAGTTGACAATGTGCTCCTCACAGCATCTTCATGGTACCATTTGACGGAATACACAACAGCCGTTCGATATTAAGTGATCTTCAACGGCCTGATCACAGAATTAAGTTTTTACACAGAATGGTTCGCTTGAGACGTAACACCTCTTTCATTTCCTGAAACGTTCAAGATAGGTAAAGAAGGTTTTCGCCAAATAACATACAACGTCACGTAATTTTGTTAAATATTTAACCAGTTAACTCTTATATCAAATGAGATATTGTAAAATGGATTTTTTAAAGTGTACTAAAATACTATTTTACTCCTGAGAAGATGAGTATAGTGATTTGACGGTTGTTGGCATTGAAATTTTTCGCAAAAATATCCGTGACCTGTGTTAAAATTGAAAGTCCAAAATCGACTACTGAATGTAAACGCCGTCAAATGGGGTCGTCACTGCAGGATCCGACGTCGTATAAAGCCTTTCGATTGTTTTCCTTTTTCAACAAAGATGCAATTAAACATGATTATGTAAGTGCCTTCTGATACACTAAAGATTAACATAGAGTCCGATTTAATAAATTCGTAACTTGACCCGCTGTCTCTGTCGTATAAAGTAGGAATTGCGTTTTATTGTAGTACCTTAGGCTTATCTTCGTGTTTTACACAACGACGAAGCCGGACTTGAGAACGCCTGTTGGCTGTGTTTACTTGGCAACAACAGATGACGGCTGCCTTGCTTTTCAGTTTTAACCGATTTCTCTTACAATTCTGCGAAAAGTATCAACGTCAATGTTAATAAGCTTTTTATCAACATACTCATCTTTACAGAGGCTTCAAATGTCATTAAAAAGTATATCCTTTCATTAAAAACAAAAGAAAGAGAAGATGCTTCATTTAGTATCTCGGCCGATGAAAGAGTATTAAAACAAAATTACTTGTCGCGCTGCTTAGTATTATTTGCTGGAAACCTCCATTCCCTATGTCGAATCCTGTAAGAAGTTAATGACAGTTACTTCTTACACTACTCACGCGGCAAAACTATCATATTTCCCACTCATATATCGCTTCCTCTGGAACCGCAACACGTCATGCTAGAGTCAATCAAACAATACACTTCATAGTTAAATGCTGAGCTCACACATTAATCATGCTGTTTTTAAATTTCGCGTAACCCTTTTAAATGGTATTAAAAATCAGAACTGTTTCTGTTTTTCTGTTTTCTACTGCATTTTCTTTGGGTGCATACTTGTTTCATGTTAGAGAGTATTGTTAATTCTCTTTTTGTCACTACTTTGATCCAGTTGTTGATATTATTTGTTCTGAGAGGCTACCTTTTCTATTGCTTCTTCTGTTTCTTTCTGTGTCTACGTCGACTCTCACATTTTCCAAATCTCTTCCTATTTCTTTTAGCCTCGTGATTTTGGATATATAATTATTTAAGAAGGTAAAGATTTGTTTATGTCATTCCCCCATAATTCGTCACGCACTGTGCCGATACTATTTTAAACTCCTTTTTCTCATTATGGCTGTTAACTTTTCAACGTTCAGGAATAATTCTGTCTTATATCTTAAACTGTATTCTGAATCACTGCTCTTTTTGGGTCATAGTATTTTTCTTATGATTCTTCTGTGAATATTGTTTTAAATTATTCGAGCTCTCCTTTCGTAGTCAGGTTAAGTTTTCAGTGCGTAGGGTATGTCTGGTGTGACCACTATATCATATAGTTTAAATTTTGTCTTCCAGGATAAAGATTTTTTTAGTCTATACCTCTCCGTTTTCTTGCATTCTAGTATCTGTCGCTCTCTTTTCCCTGTTTTCCATTGCATTCTGTGAAACTAATTTCGTACGGTCTATTCCAGGGAAGTTCACAGCACAGTCAGTTAGGAAGTAACAATGCATTATGCAGTAAAGCGTGTGACACAGTGCGCAGGCGCGTTCTAAGTCTAGGGGACGGTGACATTGGTAGACCGGTCGCGGCACACTATCGCAGCCGATGTGCTTTAACGCGCAGTGACGTCACTCGCGGCGACCTTGGCGTACCTGGCGAGGGTCGAACCCCGTCCCGGGGCGCGCTCGCTGACCTAGGCCACTGGAGCCGGCGTTATTTCCCGTCAATGGAGCGGCGGCACGCTGTGTTGTGTTGTGACGCGGTGTGTACGGCACGCGAGGCCAAACCGCGGCAGCCGTCAATGGGAGCGCGTGCCAGCGCGAATGTCAATCACCGGGCCAATACGGTACAGCTTGTATTACAAAACGCGGCGTGTCGGCCTCGGGGAATGACAGCAAAACACTCCGATAACGAGCCGCGCCGCGCCGAAAAAAACAACGCCCGCTCTCATTCATACACTTAACAGCTGGACCAGTGAATAAATAGCGGCGCCGAATTGTCGCGCTAAACGTCAAGGGTAATTTCCAATAGGCAATCACAGGTAGAGCGCATTTGTGGCCACATGTTTACTGCGTAAACACAATTTATTTCTGCAATACGTGTATGATTATTTATGCGACAGACGATTCTCTGGTGTGGCAGGTCAGGAACGGAAATTACACATTCCATTGACGAAATTTATTCTGCTTTTTTCCCTCCCATCCGATACTCCACATTACAGGATCTGTTGGCGCTCGTGACACAATTCTCACCTGACGAATCTTTGCTAATAGCGATCGTAGCACGTATTCCTTTCGCTATATTATTTCAGGATGAATCTGCGTCACCTCAATCTCAGAGTATGAATGCCTTGCACGTAATATGACTGCTGTTTTGTTTGTTGTGATTCTCGAAGTGTTCGTGACGGACTGTCCGTTTATTATTTATTTTATTTCAGTGGTGTTTCCCTATTTAGGAAAAAATTGTGTTAATGTTCTAATGTGTGTGAAATGTTACGGGACTTAACTGCTAAGGTCATCAGTCCCAAAGCTTACACACTTAAACTAAACTATCCTAAGGACAAACACACACACCCATGCCCCAAGGGAGGACTCAAACCCCCACCGGAACCAGCCGCACAGTCCATGACAGCAGCGTCTGAGACCGCTCGGCCAATCCCACGTGGCCCTTCTTTAGCCCGTCACGAAATGCAGTTATCGCTGCACGAGTATTAGGAATGATAGGACGATTAAAGTTGGGGCACAATCTTTCTTATAACAAGACTAGGAAGAGAACCAACCTTCTCCTTAAAAAAATGAAATAAATAATCAAATTGTCGGATTTGTCTTAGTACACTCCTGGAAATTGAAATAAGAACACCGTGAATTCATTGTCCCAGGAAGGGGAAACTTTATTGACACATTCCTGGGGTCAGATACATCACATGATCACACTGACAGAACCACAGGCACATAGACACAGGCAACAGAGCATGCACAATGTCGGCACTAGTACAGTGTATATCCACCTTTCGCAGCAATGCAGGCTGCTATTCTCCCATGGAGACGATCGTAGAGATGCTGGATGTAGTCCTGTGGAACGGCTTTCCATGCCATTTCCACCTGGCGCCTCAGTTGGACCAGCGTTCGTGCTGGACGTGCAGACCGCGTGAGACGACGCTTCATCCACTCCCAAACGTGCTCAATGGGGGACAGATCCGGAGAACTTGCTGGCCAGGGTAGTTGACTTACACCTTCTAGAGCACGTTGGGTGGCACGGGATACATGCGGACGTGCATTGTCCTGTTGGAACAGCAAGTTCCCTTGCCGGTCTAGGAATGGTAGAACGATGGGTTCGATGACGGTTTGGATGTACCGTGCACTATTCAGTGTCCCCTCGACGATCACCATAGGTGTACCGCCAGTGTAGGAGATTGCTCCCCACACCATGATGCCGAGTGTTGGCCCTGTGTGCCTCGGTCGTATGCAGTCCTGATTGTGGCGCTCACCTGCACGGCGCCAAACACGCATACGACCATCATTGGCACCAAGGCAGAAGCGACTCTCATCGCTGAAGACGACACGTCTCCATTCGGCCCTCCATTCACGCCTGTCGCGACACCACTGGAGGCGGGCTGCACGATGTTGGGGCGTGAGCGGAAGACGGCCTAACGGTGTGCGGGACCGTAGCCCAGCTTCATGGAGACGGTTGCGAATGGTCCTCGCCGATACCCCAGGAGCAACAGTGTCCCTAATTTGCTGGGAAGTGGCGGTGCGGTCCCCTACGGCACTGCGTAGGATCCTACGGTCTTGGCGTGCATCTGTGCGTCGCTGCGGTCCGGTCCCAGGTCGACGGGCACGTGCACCTTCCGCCGACCACTGGCGACAACATCGATGTACTGTGGAGACCTCACGCTCCACGTGTTCAGCAATTCGGCGGTACGTCCACCCGGCCTCCCGCATGCCCACTATACGCCCTCGCTCAAAGTCCGTCAACTGCACATACGGTTCACGTCCACGCTGTCGCGGCATGCTACCAGTGTTAAAGACTGCGATGGAGCTCCGTATGCCACGGCAAAGTGGCTGACACTGACGGCGGCGGTGCTCAAATGCTGCGCAGCTAGCGCCATTCGACGGCCAACACCGCGGTTCCTGGTGTGTCCGCTGTGCCGTGGGTGTTATCATTGCTTGTACAGCCCTCTCGTAGTGTCCGGAGCAAGTATGGTGGGTCTGACACACCGGTGTCAATGTGTTCTTTTTTCCATTTCCAGGAGTGTATATTTAGATAAACCATGGTACAACAAATTAGGAATAGATCGACGCCGATTGCCGTTACTGTGAAAGAAGACTTTCATTGTAACTTTTCTCTCTAAAATTGAAGCAAAAATTTCATATTTACTTACTAGAACAATAACAGTGAAATGAAACAGAGAAAGAAATAAAGCGAAGATAAACAAATATGGACCACAGCGGAATAAAAAAAACTGTTTTTTCCGCCATAGGGTTTAGCATACCCGGAAGAGTGTACTTGGAAAGTATCGTGATCAAAACTTTTCGTCGCTCATCGGAATGTCTGCTATTAATCCTAATGGTGCCTATCAGTGAGCCGGCCTCAGTGGCCGAGCGGTTCTAGGCGATACAGTCTGGAATCGCGAGGCAGCTACGGTCGCAGCTTCGAATCCTGCCTCGAGCTTGGATGTGTGTGATGTCCTTAGGTTAGTTAGGTTTAAGTATTTATAAGTTCTAGGGGACTGATGACCTCAGAAGTGAAGTCCCATAGTGCTCAGAGCCTATCAGTGAACTACCTGACTCTGAGACAACTGAGGCACCCGGTAGGATGTACTCAATTACATCTTATTGAATGAACCAAATTGAAACAAATGTTGACTGGTTCTCTGGAGTGGCCGTTGTTTCTGCGTGTGGGCTTCTTATAGCTTTTCCTGATGCTTGTGTCCTCAAGGACACCAGATGTTTAACACCTGGGAACTGCCGCGTTGTTGATGAAACTGGGGACGAAATCTTACTCCTGCGTGTGCGTAAGTCACTGACTCAGCTCCGCCATTACTCGAAACTGAGGCAGTTCATTGATATTCAGCACATCTTTCATCACCTCCCTTTACGTGAAACCTCGTCATTCCAGCAACATACATGTAGCCGCAACACTTTTTGACGAGTTTCTGGGCATACGGCCAAATAATAACTTTTGTCTTTGCGTGGTTGGTATCAGGGAATGAGGATTGTGTGGAAGAGCTTGAAGACTAACCCGAGCGACCAAACTGGAAAATGACTCTGCATGCGAATACAAAGTAATTTAGACATTGCTGAATGCCATAACCCTCTCCCACATCGCTGTAAATATTTCAGTAAAATCGTTAATGGTCGGCAGAACTGATCTTGGTGTTACTATTTTTGTTTGCTCTCTTTTTTCCTTACAAAAAACTATATATTTATTTTTGTATCACAGAAAATAACTTGTTACTTTTAAGTAACTAAATAACATTTTATGCTTATCCGTTACGGATATTTTAGAAGCGTGACTGTATATTGAATATAAATAAGTTATACAGAACTGCAACCAGTCACTTTTTTGAATAATAATGATTTATTCCACGAACCGGTTTTCAAACCTTTTCAGGTTCATCTTCAGATGGTTTGGGGAGTATCCGGGAAGTTCCATCATTACTGGTAGTAGCATAATGCTAGGTGCTGGTTCTATGGCCGAAAGATAGGCCACACTTCAATGTATCGCCATGACTATTGCTTATCTGTCGATATGGATGTAAATTTAGTTTTTACTTACTGCGACAGTATAGGTGCCTTTTTTCGGTTAGTGTCCATATGTCAGCTTCCATTTTGATGTCCAGAACACTTTCACACAAACTATATTAATTTATACTTTGACAGTGACACTTTTCCAGCATCCAGCATGCGCTTTACAACTGTTGCTTGTAACAAAGATCTTGACAGAAAGATATGGCATAGGCCTACTTTATACAGAGATGTAATTCATTGTTCTTTACATATTTATTCACTATTGGCAAAAAAGGGAAAGCAACATGACTTCTGAACGCAAAGGTAATAATTCAATGCTAAAAAGACTGTATACGAAAAGGTTTGTAGAGTCACCGCTCTTTGAGGTACAAACAATTTTCTAATTACCATTAAAAATAAGGACTGTATCTTCTACTATGGAGGTCAGTGCCTTAAATTTGCTAAATGAAATAAAACCTATAAGGCACCTAAGAACTGCTTTATCTTTCTTTATTGGAAGCCCAGTAATGCTTATAAGAAAAGGAGCCCTATGATTTCTCACTTCTGAAAGGAAATATTGTATATATTATTGTAAGTCGGAACAATCGAACACTAAATGATTAATATGTCCAGCAGATGAGTTATGGCAATCACAAGTCTCCGAATTGCATAACTTCCAGAAACGCACATGAGAAGAGAAGCTGGAATCTCATATCTGAGTGATCGTAGTGATAGATCTGCAGTGAACTGACGCGTTGTGAAGCCAATGCAAACGAGATACGACAGGTTGACCACATCGATACAGGTTTCCTTTATTTACGTTTACTGTTTCCCATTCCTTGGCGTTCCTTGGATGACTAAATGTCTTCCTCTTTGCAAGGTTTGGCCGCAACAGCTGTACCATGGATATCATTGACTTACAACTCTCGTAGCAGTGTTCTCCCAATGCTAGCCCTCCTTAACGCTCGGAAATTATGTGATCTTTGTGGTTTTTTTAGCAAAATATAAAGAAATGCTAAATCTGGTGATGCAGTTTCATACCTTACTCTTTTGCCTTTAATAAATCATTTTTGTGTCCACATCCGACTTCCCGTGTAACTGCTACATCAGGTGGAAGAACCCCGTGCAGCCGGGACATTGGTTATCGCAGGGAACCCCCGAACCCATCCTACTGTACCTCTGACAAAATAATTTTGTACTAGTGATTTTCAGTAGCCTATATGTTGTGTCAGCATGCATAGGATAAGTGAAAAATGTTTGCTATCAAAATAGTGACGTGTTGAAACAAGCGTCATTTTCTTCGGCCGCAGGATCAAGACAAAAGCGTGCCCCGCAAACAGAATTTCGAAGATATCGCTAAACGGTTACATTCACTGACCGGGAGCTCTGTTTAGAATGCCGGCATCAAATTCCGATCTAAATCATATGTACCGTTCTTAGTCAATATTTATTGCCTATCTAAAGAAACACGTTTTCGAGAAAAATGGATTTAAAATTTTGAGTTGCAGATTTTGTTGTTAAACATACTTCCAGCACCAATCAGTAGTCCGTACAGAAATACTTCCAGATCAAAAGTTAGGTCTTTCTCCATCTTCTTCGCGGCCATGGTGGTCCTGCGGGTCTCCATGACCTTCGTGGCCATCGTGATCCTATGGGTTTCCTTAGAATCTGCTGTCACCCTAGTTCCGGTGGAGGTTCGAGTCCTCCCTCGGGCTTGGGTGTGTGTGTTTGTCCTTAGGATGAGTTAGGTTAAGTAAAGTGTAAGCTTAGGAACTGATGACCTTAGCAGTTAAGTCCCATAAGATTTCACACATATTTAAACTTTTTTTTTCTTTTTGCTGTCACCCGCTGCTCTGCTTTTGTGCAGAAGTTGTAACAGGCTGGTCTCATCTGAAGTTCCGACACGCACATGATTTTCGTTGTGCTGTCGTTGAAATTACATGTCACACTATTTTTTCGCCGATCTGAATGGTTTTGGGAAACAGTATATCATAAATAACATTAATTAAAATATCCACGGGTGTACTGCCGGTCTATAGTGTCCAACGGGCACAATATTTCGGCGATCAAACATGTCGCCATCATCAGGTGAACTGACGGACTGAGCAGCCATGGCGTACGGATCTCCGTGCCGGCGCGTTCACAGGAGCTCAGTCCGTCAGTTCACCTGATGATGGCGACATGTTTGATCGCCGAAATATTGTGCCCGTTGGACACTATAGACCGGCAGTACACCCGTGGATATTTTGATTATCAAATACGCCGGGAGAAACTCGAGAATCATATAAATAACATCGTAACTCGATAACAGGGTTTACGGCGAACTTGGGATGAATGCTGCGATTAAGTAGACAAACCAAAACACATTTTTAGCCAAAAACAAAAAAATCTATTTCCGTGGCATTGGTCTTACTATTGAAGCAAGACAATATTCTTTCGCGACTTCCTGTTTCACAGATCGTTTATTCCTCTGTATCGGATAGCAGACGCTGAATACCAGCAGATGTAGGATGTATAGATATCGCTAGCAGATTGCTCCACGGAAAATACGACATCGTTAACCTGGAGGATCGTACGGTATGATCGATCAACGCCGCATCGCAAGGATCACAGATAGGACTGGCGGATCAGAACTGTTGACAGCACCAGTGAATTCCGATGTCGGACAACGTATTTCGTAAATGTGTTTATAACAGAGTTTTTATGCTCCACTCCTCATTAATAATGAAAATAACAAATAAAAACGGAATACAACAGGTAGCAGGTGTTGTGCATTATCCCGCATCAGGTGACCCCAGAGTAATCCGCAGAGCAGACGTGGAACAAATCCGGCCGGCGCTTCTTGTCGCCGAAGAACGCGCGGTAATGCAAAGCCGCTGGCAGCAGGCGCGTGGGCAACAAACAACGCCAGGACAATGCGCCGCTGTCCGCCCGTTTAGCAGAACCTTTCTTTCCCAGAAAAGCTGCATCGCGCCTGACAAAGCTTTATTTCTTGCTGCCGGATCCTTGAACAAAGGGCTGGCACCGCCGAGCCACAGAATGAGCAGAAAGCTCGCACAATGCACCCCGCCAGAACAATGGCTCAATTACCGGCCTGCCGTGTTTACCTTCTCGCTGAGCCACCAAATTGGCTTCGACCTTCCTGCGAGATAATTTCATACATGTAGATGGGCTCATAACTGAGATAGGGGCTGTTTTTCTGCCGATGCGGTGCGTGCCGGACTTTTGGCAAAACAGTTCTTAAATATGCGCGCGCATGCCGTTCGTACCGGTGTCGAACACGAGTTTCGGCGCGGGGAGTTCCAATGGAGCTGCACAAATTCTGTCAGTCGATATAGACACGTGGGGTAACTGCGTAGGCGGTAGCTCAGGTACGTCTGTGGTAGGCCTACATCCACTTGCTGATGGCCAGTAAACCTTACTCCAATCTCTAGGTTACTCAGAAATATTTTAATCCTTGTTAATTCTAGATATCACGTTATTGGTGTATTTCAAATCTGCCACGATATTACAGATGTCCAAAGACGAGGGAAGTACTGAGTGAATATAGAGGTTGTTTGAAATTTTCCCTTACAAACTTCTAGGTCTTGTAGAAACGAACACCCGGAAACGTATCACTTCCGTGCTACAACCACTTGAAAACATGTTGACATTGCTACCGCTGTTTACAAGTAATTAATTAGGCCTGGCCCAGAACATCTCTTCGCCGGCTGGTGTCGCCGAGCGGTTCTAGCCGCTTCAGTCTGGAACCGCGCGACCGCTATGGTCGCAGTTTCGAATCCTGCCTCGGGCATGGATGTGTGTGATGTCCTTAGGTTAGTTAGGTTTAGGTAGTTCTAAGTTCTAGGAGACTGATGACCTCCGATATTAAGTACCCGGTCTAAGGCGCCGCAGTCATGGACTGTGCGACTGATCCCGGCGGAGGTTCGAGTCCTCCCTCGGGCATGGGTGTGTGTGTTTGTCCTTAGGATAATTTAGGTTAAGTAGTGTGTAAGTTTAGGGACTGATGACCTTAGCAGTTAAGTTACATAAGATTTCACACACATTTGAACATTTGTTAAGTCCCATAGTGCTCAGAGCCAACATCACTTGTTTTGCAGTTCCACTCATTGGTAATCAGTGAAATTTCTCGTGTACCCGTCGACGGGTTCTCTTCAATGTGGTGCAGTACGATCTCCCCCATTTCGAGTGTGCTGCTGAACGTGAAGGTACGTTTTCTCGAAGTCGTTGCGCTAGTGTGGCGAGAAAGGTACGCCATTCACAAAAGTCATGCCGGTGTATTCTGCAAACGTGTACTCAATCACGTCTCTCTAACTGTCACAGACAAGTGAATGAGGCTCGAACCAGGTCAGACAGGTAGGAGAGACGTTAAAAGACAACTGCAGATCTTATGTACTACCATGACTACTCAGTTGTATACCTATTTAGGAAATAAGTATTCCTTCCGGACTGCATTCCCTTAAAAATATTATTTACGCACTCCCCTCTGTAAGGCCTAGTAGTTTGTAGCAGGAATGTCCGAGCACTCTCTATATTCAGTGTGCAGCAAATTTGTCCTCTGGAAAGCACTTTCACCTGTCCTTATAAACACACTACCCTATCACGAGTGAATCATTTGATGCGATATCTCCCTCCAATTAGTTCATTAGCTAGCTGAAGCGGATTTCGAACATATTGTGAACGAATAAGAAAATTCTTAATGCGTTTGTTGTGTGTGAATGGGGCATAAACTTGAAGCTTCTATGTCTCATTCTGTCTTATCCTTTGCACAGACCATAAAAAGGTATTTTTTATCTTAACTACGAAGTCAATTCCTTGTCAGTGAGATTGATCCTTTCCTATTATCAAAGTACTCATACACCTACTGTGAGATATTACACAGTATTATAATATTCCATATACCTACACAACATGTTGACAGGCAATAAAACGTGCTAAAGCCTCTAGGTCATATATTTTAGTTTTCGTTAATTCCAGATTTCACGGACGGGAAGTTTGATTAATTACAAAAATATCATCAAACAGCAGACCTCAGTATAATTCCTAACCAGATTTATGTTTAAGAAACGTCGATGTTTTCTTTTCATTGATAGGATACATACATTAGCGACAAAGAACGAAAGAAAAAATATACTGTGCAAAACTTCTATATCACTTATTAAATTCTGTATCTGACTTTACCTTTCGAATAATTACTATACACTATTCAAGGAAGTTACAGTTGAAGTAAAAACAGCCAGAGAACGATGTTCCATGGGGCCACGGCTTTCCATGTTTCCGTATTTACCCATTTATCTTAGGCTGATTACATTCATAGTTTTCGGTGTTCTTGTCTTGCGTGGGTCCTACTGCTTAACGTAAGGTATGCTGTTACAGTGGGGGATGAAGACAAATTGGGAGTAATAGACGAGGGAACATATCTCCTGGAAACACTTACCAAAGAAAAGTGCAGCTTGTTGAGAGATCCAGAAATAAGTAAGTTTGACACTGGAAGCAGCACTGTATCACAAGCAACTTTAACATTTGTTTGCGTATGTGTGTTAGGGGGGAGGGGGGGGGGGGAGATGGAGTGAGTGGGTAGGGGTGGGGGCAGTGAGGTGGGGAAAGGAGAATCATTACGAGTTAGAAAACAAAATAAATAAGATAAAGACTGCAACAGGTATTTAGAGGTGGAGAGGTTAACCAAGGAAAGAGAATATGAGGGCAGCATCAAAGCAATACAAAGCTGAAAAGAGGATTTATGATTGTAAGGTGAAAATTAGATGCTCCTTCGTCTTAATTTGACATACAGGTAAGCCTATTATGTTACATGATTACGCTGTGTCATTAGGAAACACTGTCATTTTCGAAGGCTATAGAACGTAATTCTCGGGCTCCATGGTTACGTCCCACAAGTACACTGTAATGGCGAGTAGTAGTAATAACTTACAGGAGCCGAGCAAGGATGCTCATGGCATTGCTAATGGAAAAAAAGTGAGATGTGTGTTATGGACCGTACAAGACTTTGCATGAATGTTTTACATATGTCTTCACGATTAAGCTACTACAAAGAATTGTTGGACCATTTTTCACGCTGATATACTGTGGCCAGTTGCACTGTTGAACTTAGTGGCAGATATTCGATTAGATTCTAATCTAAGTCGCTGCGACTTTTGCTCATTTGTAGTTAAATGACAATAGTTATTTGCTGGATTTACAGGATGTCAAAAATATTTTTGTAGACATGGAGCGAGATATTGAAAGTAAATATACTCTCAATATTACCATATTTGTGAAGATTGTCCCTGTAGTTGTTAACAGTACACTCCGAAACCAGTCACCACGTACTCAGGTAATAGAATTTGTCTCTGAATATCGTGTAATGAAATGTTTTGTCCTAGAAGTTATTTTCTGTTATCAGTAAAGAATTATACCTCCTAAAGATGTGAATGAGCTCAGGAACACGCCTCGATTACTAAATATAAAAATTAATGAGTGGCTATGGAGCGATTTTTATGTTTACAGCCGGCCGGAGTGGCGGAGCGGTTCTAGGCGCTACAGTTTGGAAAAGCGTGACCGCTACGGTCGCAGTTCGAATCCTGCCCCGGGCAGTTGGGAGGAGCACACCACAGAACTACAAAAACGCCTTAACAAATCTGTATTTGCAATTCGAGTGTTAGCAGACATAGGCGACATAAAAATGAAAAAGCTTGCCTACTTTGCCTACTTTCGTTCCATAATGTCATATGGTATAATATTTTGAGGTAACTCTGCAAGTCAAACAAAAGTTTTCAGAGTCCAAAAGCGTGTAATACGTATTATTTGTGGAGTAAATTCACGGACTTCCTGTACAAACCTCTTCAAAGAACTGGGTATACTAACTACTGCCTCTCAGTATATTTACTCCTTAATGAAATGTGTCCTAAATAATATATCTCTTTTTCCAACAAACAGCTCAGTTCATACATGCAATACCAGGAACAAAAATTAAGTGCACAAGGACTTAAAAGCACTTAATTTAGTTCAAAAAGGGGTCCACTCATCTTCAATAATTTCCTAGCAAACATAAAAAATTTACTTAGGAGTAAAGATCAGTTTAAAAGGAGCCTGAAAGGCTTACTAGCGGCCAACTCCTTCTACTCCATTGACGAAATTTTTTAATAGAAACAAATGATGTATTGTATATATTCATACTATTAGTATTGTTATTTCAGCTTCCAAAAAAAAAAAAAAAATGACATGTTCCACAGCCACGAGGATCTCCTCAGCACGGATCTATGGAACGAAAACTAATATAATATAATATAATATAATGGCTGTGTGTGATGTCCTTAGGTTGGTTAGGTTTAAGTAGCTCTAAGTTCTAGGGGACTGATGACCTCAGAAGTTAAGTCCCATAGTGCTCAGAGCCATTTGAATTTATGTTTACACGTATGATAATTTATGTGTAAAAAATATCAAATGGCTCTGAGCACTGTGGGACTTAACATCTATGGTCATCAGTCCCCTAGAACTTAGAACTACTTAAACCTAACTAACCTAAGGACATCACACAACACCCAGCCATCACGAGGCAGAGAAAATCCCTCACCCCGCCGGGAACCGAACCCGGGAACGCGGGCGTGGGAAGCGAGAACGCTACCGGACGACCACGAGATGCGGGCAGTAAAAAATATCCCAGGCCGTCTGTGGTTGAACTGCAGCCTGGTAAGTACTGTTCTGAGGAGCATTTCGTGTTTATGATGACGTGCTTGTGTTTGAGAGATAGTGTGAGCCATTCTTTCCTAAAACTGTCAAAATGAATATCCGCAGTGACTTCCTCAACTCTGCCAAGCGGAAGAAAGTCGTTGAAATCAGTTGGCTATTCGTTGAAGGCTAATATTTATGAGACGAATTCCAATAAACTAAACGCACAAAGTTTGAAACAACTTAGGTTACAGATAACTTTTTCAACACTGTGAGCGAATTTTTTCGACATCCTGTACTTGTAACAACACCCCACTCTGGCTTCATATGGCTTCGTAGGGGTTATGAAAGTTACTTTTATTAGCAAAATTACATTCGATATTCATAAATTACTTCAGTAAAATACTCAGGTGTTCAGTTACTTTCATGGGCGGGATCCATTCTCTCGCTTTGATATATTTCATTTTTTTTAGTGTGAAAACGAATGCTGCATCTCTAATGAGTACAACGTCGACAATTGGTTGAATAATTATCCTCCCAGCTCGAGTTCTTCGGCCGGAATCCCCTCAGCGCACTAATCTGCATTTACAGCGGTCGTTTTCGTTTTTCCTTGTTAGCCTTCTGGGGCGGAAGCCGGTACGGATGGGCCTGCATTAGCGGCGGTACCTGGCGCTGGTGGTGCGCGGCCATTACCGCCCTTCCGACCGGCGGCGGCTGCTCGGGATGGCCCTCGGATCGGAAGGGACGCCGGACACACGCCTCCGCGTCGCCATGCGGTTGCGGCGCAACGCCAGTTCACTGGCCGCTTGCCGCGTATGTCTGCGTACTGCGGCCGTGGGACACGACCTTCCAGACATATTACAGCTGCTCGAGCACAGTGAACATCTATCTCAATGCGCTAATGTTATATGAGTGAAATGAATTGTAAATATTTGGAACTTGTTTTATGCCCGTTTATTGTGACCACTCCTGATTCCGAAGGAATGTGGAAACACGCGAGGCAAAGCAATGGCTCTGATCACTATGGGACTTAACATCTGAGGTCGTCAGGTCCCTATAACTTAGAACTACTCCTATAACTTAGAACTACTTAAACCTAACTAACCTAAGGACATAACACACATCCATGCCCGAGGCAGGATTCGAACCTGCGACCGTAGCGGTCTCGCGGTTCCATACTGAAGCGCCTAGAACCGCTCGGCCACCACGGCTGGCATGCGAGGCAATAATGACCCTACTACTTATCTTAAAATACAGGTTAAGAAATGCAAATCTACGTCTATAAATTTGTAGACTCAGAGAAAGCTTTTGGAAATGTTTACTGCAGTATTCAGCTCGAAATTCCTAAGGTAACAAGGGTAAAATACAAGGAGGAAAAGGCTATTTACAACTTGCACAGAAACCTGAAGGCAATTTTAAAAGTCGAGATGAATGAATAAAAAGCAGCGTTTCAGAAGACAGTGCTGTAGCTTACCCCTATGTCATTGCAAATTTTGGTGATATACGTCTGAGTAAATTAGCGTACCACGCCTATTTTCATTCTCTGCTTTCGTATGGCATCATTGAGTAAAAGAGTGTTCCTTGCACAAAAGCGTGTAATCAGAATAATTGCTGGAGCTCATCCAAGATCCTCCTGCAGACAATTATTTAAAGAGCTAGAAATCTTCACTGTAGCCTCACGATATATATATATATATATATATATATATATATATATATATATATATATATATAACATTTGTTATTAACAATCCGAACGAATTCAGAAGTAATAGCAGTGTACATGGCTACAACACTAGAAGAAAGGATGATATTCACTACTTAAGGTTAAATCTAACTTTGGCGCAGAAGGGGGTAAATTATGCTGCCACAAAAGTCTTTGGTCACTTACCTAATACCATCAAAAGTCTGACAGATAGCCATATAGCATTTAAAAGGAAATTAAGAGAATTTCTTAATGGCAACTCCTTCTACTCATTAGATGAATTTTTGGATATAATAAGTTGGTAATTTCCCAACCTCCACAAAAAAATTATTGACTGTCATGTAATATTTTGTCTAATGTAATATCTTGTATAGACACCTTTTATTAACCTGACACGTTCCACATCATTACGAAGTGTCGTATTCATGATCTATGGAACAAGTACTAATCTAATCTAATCTAATCTAATCTTATTCAGTCCGCTTACTGAGCAAACAGTAAAGAGAAGCAAAGAAAAATTGGGAACAGGAATTGAGGTTTAGGAAGAAGAAATAAAAACTTTGTGGTTTGCCGATAACATTGTGCTTGTGTCAGAGACAGGAAAGGACTTGGCGTGGACAGTGTCTTGAAAGGAGCGCGTAAAATTAACATCAACAAAAGCAAAACAAGGATAGTGGATAATGGAATGTAGTCGAACTACATTAGGTGTAGGAATTAGTTTAGGAAACGAGACACTTATATTGTTAGATGAATTTTGTTATTTGAGCAGCAAAATAACTGATAAGAGCTGAAGTAAAAAGGATATAAAATTTAGATTGGTGATTAGAAGAAATGCGTTTCTGATGGACAGAAATGTTTTAACATCGAAAACTGATATAAGTTTTAGGGAATATTTTCTGAAAGAATTTGAATGGAGTGTAGCCATGTATGAATGTGGTATATGAAAGATAAACAGTAGACAATAAGGAAATAGAAGCTTTTGAAATGTGGTGTTACAGAAGAAAGCTGAAGATTAGATGGAGAGGTCAAGTAAATAATGAGGAGGTACTGTATACAACTGTGTGGAAATTTCTGACACAGCCTGACTAGAAGATGGAATCGGTTGATAGGACACATTGTCAGACATCAAGGGATCACCAATTTACTATGAGAGGGAAGTGTTGTGGGTAAAAATCGTAGGACGAGACCAAGAGATGAATATTGTAAACAAATTGAGAAGGATGTAGGTTGCAGTAGTCATTCGGAGGTTGAAGAGGCCTGCATTCGATACAGAAGCACTGAGAGCTGCATCAAATCAGCCTTCAGACCGAAGACCACAAAAGACAACAGCGACAACAACATTGATACGTGTCTGGAGACCGAGAATCTTCTTTTCAGCTACCAGTATATTTCCCGAAAACTACAATCGTGTGAAGCCTAGCTCGCTTTGTTCGTCCGCGATATCGAGAAAGCATTAGATACCGACTCGAAGGTTGCTGCCGCGTTCCTTAATTCGGGAAGACGTTCGATACAGTTAAGGAACAAATTACGATCGTAGGGACTGCCATAGCACTAGTGCTATTGAATTGAAGGGTTTCTAGCAAACAGAACACAGCGTTTCATTATGAATGCAGAGAAATCTTTAGATGTAAAAGTAATTTCGGGCACACTTCAAGTGTGTTTTATAGGATCATTACTGTTCACAACATACTGCTTGTAAAGGGTATAGATATTTTTAGACGTGATATCTGGCGAATTTTATTACCACAAACATTTCACAAAATTTACGATCTAATGTTTTCTGCATGTCAGTCCTACATCACTAAGTCGACTACGCCTGTCAGGTTACGCTAACCGTTTTGCGTCCACGCGTCCACATTTCTACACCTGACGTAAGACCCAGGTAAAATTAAGTATTGTGATATTTACTTGGAGATGCCAACCAACCTAAAAACATACAACTTATAATGACTGTAATTATTAATCTGAATAGTCCTCAGTTCCCAATAGAAATATTTACACTTATGGCCGTAACACCACGTATAAGAACGTCGGAAATTCTGTGAGGCTTTCCCGAATGATATTGCTGTGTACATAGAAGTCGCAATTAGAGAAAATTGCACCGAAGTTGAAGACCTGCCGAGGGATCGACAGTGGAGCCTCAACATAAAAGTTATGTGTTTGCAAGTAAAATTGGTGAAAGAGCAATTATTGTCTGAGTATACGATTACAGGAAGATTTCCGGAGGTAGCCACTTCCATTAAATATCTAGGAGAAGGAGTACAGGGAGAACTGAAATGGAAGGACTACATAAAACTTATGGCAAGGAAGACAAATTTTAGACTGAGATTCATTGGTATAATCCTCAAAAAGTGTAATCGATTCACGAATGAGATAGATTTCAAATCGTTGGTTACTGCACTACTTCAGTATTGCTTATCAGTCTCGGATTCGTATCAAATTGGATTGATACAGGAAACAAAGAAAATCCAAAGAAGAGCAGTGTGTTTTGTTACAGGTACACTTAACAGGCGCGAAAGCGTCATGTGTACGCTCAGCCATCTCCAATGGCAGACCCAGCAAGAGAGGCCTTCTGCGTCAGCGTGTGGTATACTGTTAAAATCCGAATGTGTACTTTCCTAGAAAAATCCACCAATACATTCCTTAGCCGTATGTACATCACACGAAAAGACAATCAAGGTAGAAAAGAGAGTTCAAGCTCACACCAACAAACAAACAACCAAAAAGTTCTTCAATTCGCGACTGCAACAGGAAAGGGGGTGACGGAGGTACACAAAGTACCCTCCATCACACACCGTAAGATGGCTTCAGGAACTTGGATAAAGATGTAAAATAGGCAGTAGTCACGTATAGGCGCGAAGTAATTAGTAGTTGACACCGCGGAGTCCTGCCAAAAACAGCCAGTTCTTGCCAGTTATCGTACAAAATCAGTAATGAATTGTAGTAAGATTTCGAGTAGAGAGCGCTTAAGAGATATCGGTGAAACTGCTTCTTTTTACTCCATAATGTTTGACCGATACAATTTACGATGTACCCGCTTAACATTATAAGCCGATGTGGCGGTGTCCTCTATTACGGAGCTTGCTTACCGGGGTTGCAAGTCAAATGGATGAAGGTTACAGCTCTTCCCACATTATACCTCTCTCATTTGGGAAAAAAATAAATCTAAAAAGAGCTGTAGAACAAGCTGTCCCCATGTAAGAAACCGAAATATTTCGTAAAAAATCCCTGAATGTATTACAATGAAAATGAGTTATATATGTACCACTCACTGCTCCTGTGTAGGAAAGACTGTCTCGCTGTCAGGTTTCCTTAGTCAGTGTTGAGTGACGAACGAACGAATGAACGATATTACAGCTCCCCTGTTTGCACGCCCAGTTTTCCTACTTGTTGTGTTCTAAAGTTATACCAGCCGACATCTTCTGTGACATGTTTTGTCGAGTTAATTATTCCTTGATATTGTAGAGATGTCCTAATGATTTGCCCTTTGTTCCTCGCGTAGCATGGACTTCACATTCGCAATACTGCTTCGTGGTAGATGAGAAATTAAATGCGGTTTTGGACACTGAGAGGTGGGGGAGTGAGAACAGATAAACGTTTGCGTTGAAAGGACCACCACAGTACTTTCCTGAAGGACTTACTGGAGCTCCAGTAATCCTTACTGAAATCTTTTCTTAGCCAGTTCCTTCAGAACTATACGGCTATGTGGCGGCGTCCTCCGTTACGGAGCATGAACTCAACACGGCATTCTTCCCAGAACTAACTGACTGAGGCAAAAGTAACTTAGAGTGTTCAGAAGGGAGTTTCATAGGGTCGTTATTGTTTATGATACACACTAATCATCTAATGGATATTTTCGGAAGGTCTGCGAGGCTATCGGACATTGATGTGGTCTATAGCCTCGAAGTCAAAAACTAACGCCATGCAGGAAGACGTGCAGAGATTGTTTCAAGTGACTCGCTACGAGCAAGGTTACTATTACCTCCTGGAATCTTGGTATCCGCTTGGTTTTTCATTACTAACGACTTTGTATATACTCTGCATGTGGCAAAGCTCCAAGATATTTTCCACAGCGAAAAGTTTTCACCCGAGAAACCCGTACTCGCTGACAGACATGGTATTACTGGAACTGATACTCTAACTTGCATCCGGAAGTTTCAGATACCTATTTTAAAAAGTAAAACTTTTCGCGGAGGTAGGAGAAGTAAAATAATTATTGGAAAACAACTTGAATATTTACGTGAATAGTGAAGTCTGCAACGTAAGTGCTCTGTATTTTAACAGAGGTTGAGTAAATCGGTTTTCGTACTCTGCATGATTGGGACGTGTCTTGCTTTCTCTGAACAATAAGGCGAGACACATCATAACTGTTTTTTTCTGCAATAAATTTCCATATCTTGTGTACACGTGTCTACGGTAAAAGAGAATTTTACGATAAGTCAGGATTCTTAGTTTTCGAATGTACCGCTATGAATAATATAAGCGGATAATTTACTACATCACACAGGATACAAATCGCGAAACAGCAGCAAAATTGGCGAAAAATGTAATGATGATCGCAATGTCACAACAGAAACTTGAGGCTCATTGTGATTAATCTTTATATATTACCTTTAAACTGACACCGACTTCACGTTCCTGCAAAACGCCACACATGAACTTCCACCACCGGTACGTTATGGAAACACACCAAGTGCATTTCACGTTGTGAAGAGTTCTGCTTATATATTTTCTAGCTTACAGATCGGACTTAGTACACTTAAGCTTCACAGATTTTCTTCCACGGGATAGCTAGCACAGCATCATAGGCAGAAATGTAGTCTATCAATTACTCTGCTACGATCGCATGACATATTAATAGATGGAATCTGATGCATTTAATTTTTTGCGGTATTTTACCCAGAAATTGTTCACTTTGTGATAATAAAACATATATTAGTTACAGACATTTAAAAAATATATATATATTTTCCGGCTGTTTCCACATCCTAAGACTACGACAATAAGCAAGTTATCCTGTGGTCGATATAAATCTTGCTGGAATTAGTAGTACTAAATTTGTTTTTTGACTTTCTCCTCATACCTTAGAGCTATCATTTAAAAGTGGAATACAATAATTTATTAACGCTCCCGTATCTTAGTTTCCTTCGTCTAACTGATACGTATCTGTACACAATTGCGTTTAATTCACTATAATGACTACTGGTGTCGGTCTTAATCAGATTATTTATGAAACAGATCAGAAAAATCATGGCATTTGTTGTGTAAAGCTCTATACCGATTAAGCGGTTCAGTAAATCACCAGCATGCATGTTCTGTAAATTTTTGGAGCACATAAGAAGAACTGCAATGTACGCATACCATTTTTTTGCTATAGGCAAACAACGAAAGGCATTATCCTTAAATCAAACATTCGACTACAAATTTGTACAGGCTCTTTCCCATTCTTGTCTCAGCAGGTGTCGTGTAACACAAGTACTTTGTTCATAGCTATCCTTCCAGTAAGGAAACAAGGCGGTAAGAATTTATTCCCTTTCACGCTGCCTCTACTTAGACTTATAATTCACTACATATTTTTCGTAAGTCATGAGAACTCTACCCATCAAAGTGTCGTAAATTTATTCACTACGGGAATTTATTGTATTAATAACAGATGTTGCTCCGGTGCACGCAAATGTTTTACAGTGCAGCATCACTTTAGTTTCCTGTGCCTATGTAGCCTGTGATTTTAGACGGTTTTAGTTTACTTTACAATTAATCTACAGTCAAGGATCCTCAAATTATATTCTACGAAGGGACAGTGATATCAATACGTTATCATGGAAGGTAATTTTTGCAAAAAGAGCTATATAGGCAACAACAAACATCTAAATCAAAGATATGAAACATTGCTGCTTATACTGAGAAGAACAGAGAATCAATGAAGAAATTTGTCGAACATGTGGGGAGGAGTTAGACAGAAGAATTAATTTACGAAAAATAAATAACACACCCCCTTCGCTACTTGAAACAAATAAGAGTGAACCATGTAAATGAATTACGTATCTTCCAAACCACGAAAGTCTTTTATTCAAGCCACGTAATTAAATTTTGAAAGTAGTTGTGGCGTCCAAATTTATATGGCTTAATTTTGAAACGTTAACAGCATCTATCTTATTGCATACTCGAGGGGAGGGGGAAGAAGTTTTGTGTTTGAGGCAAAGTACATCTTATAGAGTGATGCTAAGTTTAATCTCTGTAAAAATCTCCTGAATCATGTCAAAATGGAAAACAATCCAACAGTCTTCGTTGTTAATTTCCCAACATATCTGACAGTGACTTTTGCTGTGGGAACTCCTACGTAAAAAAAAAAATATACCTTAGTTTAACAAGTATCGATTCACTCTGGATGTCGTTCTGCTTCTCAAGTAAAATGTGAAGTGAAGATTGTTGTTACATCTGTTCACACCATAAGTGTTTTCGTTTCTCTTATAAAAACAATAGTGTACTCATTATGGCGATAGATTCAGCCAACTTGTTGACGTATCTCGCCGCATATGAAGTTAGTGGCAGCGCGCCTCTTGTATTGTGTGTACATCTTATTTTATATGCCATAGACGGGTAATAAATGTAGATGTTCCTTGGAGATCAATATGTCATCTAAGAAATTAGACTACTTTGATTCATCGTAATGAATAAAATTATCAGTGGTGGTCTAAAAAGTAAGTTAAAAAACGATTTTTCTCAAACTGCTGATTTACGCCACAGTTATACAAACTGTGCGTAAAGTACTGTGTCAACCGACTGTTATATAATTATGTTTTCGAGGTATTCAGCTTTTGAATTTCTCCTCCAAAAACTGAAATTTTGCTGAAGAGTTTCTTGATTAATTTTAGTGCAGCATAGACAATTCTGTTTTTTGTGCTGCTAGAGACAATACACTAATCAATCTTGTGGACAATATCAGCTTTATTTATTTGTGGTTAACATTATTTGATTTCTGTTTTATTGAACATTGGTAAAATTGGCGGGGAAAAGTGCTTATAGCGTACATTGCATAAGTTGTATAGATAACGCAACCAGGCAAGTACTTGTTTTTACAGCTCTCGATAGGAGCATTAAAATTATGATAAATCTGCTATTGGGACAGGTTTCTTCTTAACAAAATTTAATTTTTACCGTTAACACAAGGTACATTCGAACCCTATTACGACAAAGAATGAGACGATACTGAAAGATTAATTGATTAATAATTAAGTCTCTTGACATACGTACCTTCTCCAGAATTTTCCAGAAACTTAACGAGTTAGGTGACGCAGTGGTTTGCTCTTTGGACTCTCGTTCAGGAGGACGACGGCTCAAATCTGCGTCCAACCATCCTGATTTAGTTTTCCGCGACTTCTCTAAATCGCTCTAGACAAGTGTCGGGACGGTTCCTTTGGAAGAGCACGGCCAATATCCTTCCCCACCCTTGAACCAATCCTAGCTTCAGCTCCGTCTGTAATGACATCGCTGCCGCCGGGACGTTAAATCTTATTTTTCCTACCTTCCCACGTACAAACTTTATAGAACCAGCAACATATCGCAGTGACAATGAGTTTCAGCCACTTAATTTCCTGTCACGCATGAGCCAAAGAAGCGTCTCAAGTATTATAGTCGCTCCACTCATTCAAACGACGGAGACAGAAAAATCTTCTGGACCAATATTGTATAGCGACTTTTACCTTTATCCAGCAGCCGATTGCGAAAATTTCTTTCTTATATTAAAGATACGATGAAACGTTTGGTGCGAACGGAAGTTCGTCGTGTTGCTCAGCCGGACGATTACAACCGTAGCAGCAGGTCCCTGACATCCCTCTGTGGTCTTAAGTAGGCATTAGAGACATTCTTGAGAATTATAACAATGCACAAATACTGAGTCCATGAAGTTACCAAACATTCGTATCTCATTTTAGATTGTGAAGACACCGAATATTTGTCCCACACGTGGGACTCGGATACACTATACAACAAACATTACTTGCGCTGCACTTCTACCACTCCACAGGCCTGTAAGATTTTAATAAAATATGATGATTTAATACTTATGATGGTTTGTTTACATTAGTACTTGTATTATTACAATACATTAGTGTAACATGCAAGAAATTGAAATTCAGAGAAATGCCTTACTTGAAAAAAAATTTGTTTGAAAATTTGAGAGCGACATGTGTCAGAAAATTAATTTTGAACATACGACATTAACGAACTCTCACAACTTTGGCAAAACGAAGAGTGTGCTCAAAATTACCAGTGTTTCACCATGAGTGTATGCTATTTGATCGAAAGTATATGGACACGTATTACTGGAATACGTGCTGTGTCCAGTATTCACGTTTACAACGGCCTCAACTCTGCTGACCACTTTCAGTAACGTTTATGTCCGCCTGCTTAGCTGAGTGGTAACGTGATTGCCTTACATGCAGCGGGCCCCGGTTCGATTCCCAGCCGGGTTGGAGATTTTCTACGTTCGTGGACTGGATCACCGACTCGCAAGTCGCACATTGTGGCGCCGACTGAAATAAGACTTGCCGAGCTCTCGCGGCTGGAATCTTCAGGTTTTGGCGGCGCAATGACTATTCCATTAAGTTTACGATGTGCAGCAGCAAGAAATATCCTTCTTCTTCTTCTAATATTTCGGTTGAACTTTATACAGCCGAAATATTAGAAGAAGAAGGAGATTTCTGGAGGCTGCACACCCGAAACTTAATATTTCGGATGAACTTTATGCAGCCGAAATATTAGAAGAAGAAGGAGATTTCTTGAGACCGCACACCAAAAACTTAATGGAACCGTCTGCCGGATGGAGGCTCCCAGCCAACAATGCCATCCGCTCATTCTATTTCTTCAGTGACGTTTATGATTGTCTGAGGAGGAATGGCGGCCCGTTCTACCCCAAAGGCCGAAACCAGAGGAGTTAGTGATGTAGTACGCTAAGATCTGAAGCGAACTCGATATTCCGAGTCATCACAAAGGAGTTGCGAGTATGACAGTCCAATTCATGAATCTCACTATCCACAAGTCATTGCTTTGACAAAAGAAATGTGTAACTTACGTGGCGCTACTACACCATTCTAACCAATTCCGTTTAACTCCCTTCGCTCAGTGATTTTGCTAGGTGAACTACTGATGCCACTTAGGAAGTCAGGAGGGATTCCTTCTACTGACTACATATCATTTTTTATAACTACCTTCCGCAGTGCTCGACGCTCCCTGTGTGTCAGTGTTACTCAGCTGACTGGTTGACCTCCTGACTATCTACTGCACTATTAACAATAGAACACTCCCCGCCTTCTTTTACACTAGCAGGTCCATCTCTCTTTCTTATCTAGCGGTCATTTCCGCTTTACATAGGGGTATCCGGATACATTTGATGATACAGAAAAGGTCTTAAGGCTACACCAACGTCTGAATTCAGGAGTGTTGTTTACTTCAGTCGCTTCCATATACCTTGGGGAAGCCAGTTTCTATACAATTTTTATTTCTTGTTTAAGATTATTCCGTTATCGGTGAGGTCGTAAGCCCATCCACGTTGTCAGGCCGTCACAAAACCAACTAAACAATAACCTGCCTTAAAACTAGCCTAAAATGTACATAGTTCCATCTCGTTTTGTATCTTAGTTTGCTTGCAAATTTGTTCTCCGAACGTTAGCTATGGAATTATGAGGTTGATTTGTGTGAATATGTAAACGCATCTACTGAAACGTCATGTTAGCGGGCGTTCCTTAAGTCCCTGTCGCCTCTTCTTCGCCCACGGTTGCTGGCCAGCGAGGAGCTGGTGCGACACTTTGCAGGAGGGGCAGGCGGGCCGCGGCTCATCTGCACTGCTGAGAGGCGTGCAAAACGGACCGGTTCCTCATTCGCGGTGCGGGACCTCCTCCCGCCCTTTTGTCGGGAGCCTCGATCGCGCCTTCCGCAGGAACCAGTTTCTGCACACCGCTGCTGGTTTTTGCATGACTGATGCGCATTTCGGCCAACGCAAGAATGCCTGCTCCAGTCGTCGGATTTCTGCAGTGCTGAGCTGTGTGTGCCGAGTATCGTGATTCGGGTGCTGTGCGAATTTCGCCGAACTGTCTATATGAGACATCTCTGATAAATCTACTGAACAGCTGTCTCACTGCGACTTCTCCACATCATACTATGGAAACATCATGCCTCAAGTATGGTGTAGGCAGAACAAAAGGTGACGGTGCCGTCTACGGAGAAGTAGTGGGCGAACGGGAGTTACCTATGGCGTGACAGCGTGAACTTCTGTGGTTGCTGCTGCAGTTGAAGCAAGAGTGCGAGTGTATTGCGTGGTTCTGTGACATTTTCAGTGCTGCTTCGATAAGAAAATAATTTTCATTCGCCATCCATGACAACCATTCATCAACAAGTAATAGTGTGTTAGTGATCACTATTTTCTACGACACAGATGCTGCTTTGTCAATCAGTGGAGAAAAAAATGCAGACCAACACCAGGTGCGCCTCCTATAGGATTTACCTACGATAGCTCTCCCAAAAATTTTCATCCTCGGCGTGTTCGTGTGATCAACATTTTGTACTGAAGACATTTTCTCAATTTCGGACCACAGTATACTAAAAATAGTCAAATCACATGTCTGCATGCTGTTTATGCGAGCACTTCCAACTTCCAAAACTATCAATTCACTCACTTGAAAAAACCTGGGAAACACGTTATTCGATTGTATGCTATCTACAGATTTCAGCTAGAAGCATTATAGAAGTCATATTAAATGCAGTTTGCTATCATCCATCGTTTTCGACTAAACTCTGTCGACTGCTAAAGAGTTCTTGTATAACAGTGCAACTATAAATGTTACAACCTTGTACAAAACATAAAGAACTCATTATTTTGAAACAACTTCGTTTTCCCTTCGGTCTACTCAACCTTCGCTGATAGACTGAATTTGTATCTCATAAACTCAATATATACTTGTTAGCAATGTAAAAGAGTGAAAGAAGAAGGCAATGTAAACTCAGCCAGTTTGATTGCATCTAAATATTTGAACTTTGCTCTGACTTATACTCAAAAAGAATCTAAAAACGGACTGCTTCAACGCCGAAGGTTCCCATAAGTGGATAAATGACAATAACTCACGTTCTCTCTTTTTTCCCTTTATTGGGTCCAGAAGAAAGGATGCATCCATCTCAAAATTATCATTACGCTGCTTAAGAGACTTTTTTTTTCTCCTGATGTACCTAGAATTGCCGAACTGTAAGCAAGCTAAAACCGTTCAGCGTTCATTTATGTATGTAAAACGAATCGAAAGAGAATGAAATCATAGGCATTCAGCTAACGAGAAGTGACGTAAGGGAATGAGCATATCTTAAGTAATATAACGTCGTTTAAAGCTGTAGGGGGACTCTCTTTGTGTCAGTCAGCCACGTATAAATACCACGTCAAAACACAAATTTGCCACAAATGGATTCCAAAAATAATCAAAATACCCGTTGCTGGACACCTTCTTCTTTTGTTGTCTATTTATAAAAAATTCTGGTAGTTTTCAGCAGTTTTGGTCGAAGTAATCATTACAATGAATCAATTTAAAACCTTCCCCAACAACTTCCTCTTCTAAGAGGGCTTTAAATGCCAGCCGTCCTTCCTTCTTCTTCAATTCATGAGTGGTGCGTTGCAGTTGACCTTACTAGACTAAAATCGATGATCAGAGCAAATAGGGTGTAAAATCTGTCCCATATGCTAATTTACTTGCAGCCCAATAGTTCCTTACTTGTGTCTACTGCGTAATTTTTAGCCTGCTGCAATACTCTGAAATTTAAATGTAATTTTTCGTTCCTTCCGATACATATGTTTTCACTGTCAGAAAAACTCCAGGAACACGGTAACGTACCACTGGCTTATGAGGATATTTTTGTTAATTCACAGTAGATTCTCTGCTACCTCTTCGGATCTAATAGCAGCTTAAAATTCAACAAATAAAAAATATACTATACCCGTCATTCGGAAATTAAACATATAAATGATGTTCAAACGTCCTTCTGCAACTCCTATTCGTGCGCCACTGACAGAATTACATTTTTTAAAGCAAAACCGTGCAGAATAAGGTATTTAATTTAGGTTTCAAAAGCAGCACAATTCATTATTTCGCTAACTGTTAAAGTAGAATTATTAAGTTTGTTTTCTTATTCGTAAAGAGCCACCTTCTCGATACGTTAAGAGACTGGGGGATATACGAAACAGCTATTTTAATTGGGGTTAAGCTTGTCCCCTTCCAGGAACTTGAGAAAATTTTTATATTTCTTTTGTTTCGTGAGAGTCTGATGATCAGAATAAATAACCTGCAGTACATCCACGTATAAACTCAAATTTCTATGATTTCGCCATCACAGTTATAGTTAAAGCACTAAAAATATAGGAATATCAGTGCACTTAATCACAGCTGTTGAATTCCCTGTACGTTAACATGTAGCATTTATTGTCCGAAAACGGCAAGCAACCTCAGCTAACATCAATCAGGGAATCAAACAATTGAGCCCACTTTCATCCACATTTCTTAACATTCACACATTAAAAATCTGTCTAAAACAGAAATGACTTTTTATTATTAGCAACGTAAATTACACAACTTTACTTTTTCCTGTCGACGAGGATATAACAGATAATGTTGAAAAGACGTGCGAATAGCACTACAAAAAATGAGCCAGATTGGTGATTAAAGTAAAGATTTTTCGACAATTAGAGCCAATAATGAAATATATGAACCGTTAATTGAAATTTAAATATCTGAAGTAATATCTTAATTTACAAATCTTAAATTGACAAAAGCAAACGATCTTGAAGTAAAGTTTCGAAGATTTAGGACGTTATTTGCTACAGTCCGATGGCAAACAAAACGTAATGTTCGAAAGGAAACGCTGCTCAAAGTACATGTAGTTACAGCTGTTCTGTTGTTATGAACGAACGCGAGAACTAGACTCTAATATCACAAAAAATAAGACAAAATAAATCGTCTGAAATCAGGTCCCTCCGCTACGTATCGGTGTACTCCCAACTATATAACAAGAAGAATATTAACATTAAAGAAACTAAATGTGGAGTCATAAAAAATACAAAAAGGGGACAGATTGTGTTTAGCGTATGGAAGGCCACAGAATCACTATAATCATCTTGTAACATAATCCCAGTGTAAATCGAAGTACTGGCCACATTTTAAGGACGCGGTGTAAATAGTTCCACTGCGGTACAGCCTAATAGGTCTATTTGTTGATGACTATTAATAGATATACAAAGTGGAGAAAACAATTTTCCGATGTATGCTGTCAGCGTGTGAAACCAAACCTTCTCTTTTGCAGTATCTCCCAAAGCGATTGTGTGATGCTGCCTTCCTTACTATTCATACCTATGAAGCATTGCAAAGCTCTTCTCCTCATTTATCCCTCTATTTTATTTCATCCTACGTGACATAGGTACCCGAAATACGAACAATGATCGATGATACTTTTCGAATTTCGTAAATGAATGACACTTCTATGGAAGTTTTTCGAAAAAAACATTAGCAAGACATTCATCTCCCCGCTCCTAGATACATGACGTCGGTTCACTCTAAAAATTTTTCTTGCGAATATCACTGGATATTTGACAGTAGTGACTGATTTCAGTAATATCACGATCAAAAGCCATCAAAACTAAGCGACTATACATAAATATTATCATTTTATAATTTCCTTATTCCGCGAATCGATGTTATAAATTTATCCAGATATATATCAGGAAGACTGAATTATTAACAGAAGTGAAGTGGTTCGTCAGAATTTATATTAATGTGTGTTCTTGCATCGTTTTGTGTAACTCATATTTTTCTAAGCATTTTCATCTAATTCACAGGAATGCTGAGAGAAGACAGCTGTGAGACACACCAGCGGGTTGTCAACAAGAGATCTCAAAAATTTCAGTATACAAAGGTGAGTATCTTAACTTTTAAAAGCCATTTGCAGAGATAAATTGTGTTGTAAGTACAGAAAAATGCTATAGGGCTAGTAAAGGGCATGGGTCTACTCACTGTATTATTTTCACAGGAATAATGGCTCAGATTCAGAGACGACAAAGCATTACGGTGTTTTCCCTTAACATATATCCAGTAATCAATCATGCTAAGACTTCGGCTATAAAAATGAATTCACCTCTTCTTCGTGCAATTATATCAAGTTATAATTCATATTATTAACTTTCTCCTTAATTTATTGACAACGAATATTTCCATTGATCAGGACTACGAAGAATTTCAATTCGGGATCAAAAATGGCTGTCATCCAGGAACTATTACAGCTGGTTGTCGTTCGTGTGGTCTTTCTTTGTTGTGCTGCTTTATCCATTTCTATGTAATTGTCACATCAAATATCAACTCTGAATTCACTCTGTACCTGTAATTTTACCGCTTTACGGTTTCCTCTAGAGCAAAGTTAACTACCACTTTATACTGTTGTAGATGTGAGATTAATCTGTATTCCATTCAGCGTCTTCCATAGACTTATTTCCTCTCCTACTATTTGTGTGCCTCATCTGCCTACTACACACTCTTCGACAGTAACACATGCCAAGTGCTTCCAGTTTCTTCTTACCTGTGCTTGAGAGGATTCAAGCTTCAGTTCCGAACAATTCTGTATATAAATACATTCAAGAATTTCTTGTTGATTTCAAACTCAATATGCCTATTTTAATGAAGAAAATTTTCACCTATTTCTACTTCTGTTATCTTCTGTCGTTCTTATTAATTTGTAGATTTGAGATTAATTTCACCTTCTCTGTCAATGTCTAAATCTCAGTTTTGAAGTTAAGTCAGTCGTAGTCCATCTTTACAGTTTCCAAAATCACTTTCATCTTAGCTTCATTTATCCGTAACCATTGTTCTGTACAAAGTAGGCTGCCCACTGCATACAACGCGATTATCTTGCTTCCAGAGAGAAGAGCAATGTGGTCTAGCTCTTCCTCTCGCAATTACATTACTCTCACGTAACTCCCTGCCATCACCGTACATAACGTGGGAGTTTAACAACAATAAACATTCTGCCTTACACTTCTATGACTTAAAATCTCCTTTCTTGATCTTCATCTTTTACTTAATATATCTTCGAACAATAAATACAAATAGACATCTCTATGTCTCACTAATCACACTATCAAATATGTTTTTAGTCTGTAATTATTCGTATATGCCTCTATTGGAACTAACGTTTCACGTCTTGGTACTGTAGTTTAATTAAACGAATGAGTAGTGCTACCATTTTCGTGCTGTAGGAACTTGTATGTACGAGCGTTTGACAACCTAAATGACCCATTAAAAATAAATACAGGAAATTCTAGGTCTCTATATAGTTTTTTGTTGTTGTAAGATATGACTGACAGTTACAAACGAAGAACGACATTAAGTGTCTTTTAGCTTTCTCGACCTTTTCAGAACACTCGTTGCGTTTCGTGAATCACCGGCATACCTAAATTATCTAAGACACTTCCTTCTACGTGACGTAAGTTGAAATATATGCAGACCATCCAGTAGCGAATTGGATTGTTGCTTTTCCTTGCATCGTGTCTACAGAAATTTTCTTACCAATGGTAGAAAGTCCTGTAGCATGTCTTCTGGTTTCTAAAGGCGTTGAAGCCTAAATAACACTGAGCCCAACGCAATTAATGTTCACTGATGATGAGAAAAACCTTTGATAACATTAATCTTATTTTCTTTTGCGATGAGTTGTTATCAGTTAGCGTTTCAGAACGAAAAAGAGATAAGAAACTTATCTTTTAAAACTCTTGAACTTATAAATAGATAGACAAGATTGTTTGAAATGTATAATGTACCAATCAGATCCCTGAAATTTTTGGAATTTTGTGCTGGTCAGCTATTGATGCAGATAGTTGATTGAAAGAAAATTAAATTTTCGTTTTTAAAATACTTTCGTGTATACAGAGAAACTAACGGAAAGAACAAATGACAGCAGAATAAGCGAGAGAAAACTTTGGAAACTAATGCCAATCATATAATACAAGGTGAGTTATCAATTTGAGATATACAGAAAACGTATTGTGACAATATAAAGAATCTAAGGAAGATAGCATAGAATAACTGAAGAAAGTTTGTTCTCAGACCAGAATTGACAAAAAATGAAATTAAGACGAAAATTACATTGAAATATTCGGTCAGTATTGGTTGTACAAGAAGATACTCTGCACCTCTAAGGTCAACGGCAGTAACTCTTTTATAATTCCGCTGTTACAGAAATCGTACGGGCATATTCTGAACAGGCATGTCTTCATATTATTCTTTTTAATGTGGAAGCAGTGAAACAACTCAGATATTAACAGCCTACGAAGAGACTGCTGGAGATAACCTAGAAATCAATAAAACGTGAGGTGTTTCTTGAAAAACAAAACCCATCGTTCAGATCTGACAACTACTAGAATGTGTACGAGATTGTCAATATAAATCAGTTATCAATTTAGCTCTTTTTTCTCATCTAATGATAATAGCAGGGTTGAAAGATAATTCAAAGCAAAAGGAATGTAAATATCAGCAAGTAGGGAGATGGATTTCTGATATACTTATTTCAAATCTGCATTCAGTGGGATGACATTCCAGATCACAAATTTCACTATAACACAATTTCTTTATTAGAGACGTAATACTTAACGCAAAAACTTTCTTCTGCATAGAGATAACTAAAGTTTAAAGAGTCGGATTGATCAAGTATCATTATCCTCAAGTTTGGAATGATCTTTATTAACATGCACGATATCGTCCAACAGAAAAAGGGGAGATGTGTTTCTAGCAAGAACACAACGTAATTCTGAAGGCTCAAAACGTCTTATCCACGTGTGCTCCAGTAAAAACAAGGTAAATTATAAGTTTGTATTTATAATATATGGTGATTCTGGAAGTAATGAGAAAACACAATAGATGAATTCCAAACTCGTGATGTCTCAGAATGCAAATGAGAATGTCCTGATGTAGCGCAATATTTCAATTCATGCCCTACGTAAAACGAGATATTGATTTGTCTTTTCCATGACTACGTCATAGTAGGTTACAAATCAACAATATCCTTTCAAGTTTAATATACTTCGGAGTATACTACAAGTTCAGGTATTTAATTTACAACAACATAATTTCTCAGAAATTCTGATATGGAACAAGTTTATATAGATAAATTTAATTTAATTACTGGAAAAATAACAATGTAAATGGCTGTTAATCCGTGTTTTTTGAAGCAAAGTACGATAAAAAAACTTGTTAGAACGACTAAAAGCACGATCTCCATTTTGTACAATTCAGATTAATCGCGTTCTAGGAATGAGAGAAAGCAGCATACATTTATTATTATCGAACTAGCAGTTCTATCACCTTTCGTCTATATAGAAATCTTAACCCTCGACAGAAATGTGAGAAGTCCTTAGTAGAAACAATTCAAATTTTTCTCAGCATTTAATGATAGGCCATGGGAAAGTGAATCTCTGTACGTATCCACCCATTTCATTACTTTCTACATTTTATCTCGTTTTCGACCGTCTTCATCCCTGAACTTGATATACACTCTTTTTTTTTCTTCAGTTTCTTGTGCGAATTCTTGTCTGAGTCATTGCACAACATCTATGCTTCATGTAAGAAAGCTGTATCCATCGTACATAGCTTCTTGTAAGATAGAATTTGTCACAATAAAGATTCATTATACTTCATTTCTGCCAATATATCATGAGCATTAAATCGATCTACGAAGTTGTGTAAGCTGTGTGGGCAATTAAAGACGATTGCCTCTCCATAGAGACTGGCTCTCATTTGTCCGTCTGATTTCCGAAGTACAGTTAGACAATTACTGACTCCCGATTTGTTCCAACCAGAAGGCAATCTTCCGCTTGTGTAAATGTAGTCGAACTCACAAGTACTTTGTTGCCGTACTACGCCCAGATTTACAACAGCTCTTAACCCTAACGCTCCAAAAGTTATATGATAAACTTGTATGTTTCTGACGATTTTCTTCTCTCCTCTCTTCTGTGTCTATCTCCAACCACCAACCTGTTTCATTTGTGTATTGTGTACTGTCTTATTCCGTGATATGTCCTGCAGTACTTAATGCTGCACATACCACTTACGCTAATTGGAATTCACTTTAAGTTCCAGTACCGGTACATAAGCAGCTGCTATGAGGGGACGTATTTTGCAACATTCAATTATAAAGGATTTCACAGGTACCATCCCGGTATTTCCCTGGAGCGATTTAGGGAAATCAGGGGGAAGTGTGTTTCAGGATGGCCGAATGCAAGTCCAGTGTGCTAACCAGTGAGCCACTTCGCTCGGTGGGAAGCAAGTCTATTAGAGGTTGATGTCAATGGTGCGGAATTTATTTGTTCTCCTCCAGAGTATTGTTTGCTGCTTGTTGATTCATAGTAAGGAGCAGCACTCAGATGTCCAGACTGAATCAACACTGCTTATATCAAATTAGGTCCGTACATCACCCAACAAGCCTGTTGGGTTCCACTCATCATGACCGATCCATCTTTGTAGTAGACCAGACACGTCTTTAAGCCATCTCTAAGAAAGTTACGTATCTGCTCAAAGTCTCCAGCTATACTCACGAAAGTGCTTTTCGATATTAGGGAAGTGTTTAGGTCACTGGCCAATAAGTTTTGTAAAAGATTAGTAGGGAATAATCTTGCGAAACACGGGTGTACTTTGTCATGCTCACTACATGACGTCTTACATTAGAGATAAGTCCGTCTAGATTTCTGTTCTTTTCTATTACCTTGTGCAAACAGCAAATGCAGGGAACCATGTCTCAAACTATGACGGAAAAATGGGACCGTTCACAACGCTTTTTACGTATTTGGTAATTTTCAACTTTTTCTTACCAAGAAGTGAGTCTTAGGCCTCCTCCGTGTATCTTCTGGCGAAGAAAGAAGACCACTATGGCAGATTAGTGCGCTATAAATCGAAGAAGTAACATCCAATAACATAATAAGCTTTTATAATATTATACGAAACATCTCATTATTCATCGTTCCTCGGCTACTTACTTATCTTACATTTTTATGGCAGAGAAAAAGGATTTTCTTGGGCCTTTAGTCCCTTCTAAAAGGTTTCGCTATTAGTTTTTAAAAGATTCCGGAGTACCTATTTCTGTAGCTCATGTTTATTGAACAACATTTGGATTTATTTTTAAAATTGTTGAGGAAGTCATCATTTTCTCGCGCGGTAGAAACCTGTATTCGATACTAAGTGACTACAGAACCCTCTTACTTCAAAAGAACAACTTATAGAGAGAAGTGATAACATTACATGGCACAGACAAAGCTAGACGATGGCATGAAACTTCTGGAAATATTGACGACTGAAGAAACAAAAGAAAGTGCGGTGTGTAAATGGTTAGCTACCAGTGAAACGTAATCGAGATGTGGACACATACGTTCAAATGCTCCATTTAGCAGCATAAATTTCAATTGATCTGTGATGTCAAATAGCTCTTATCATTTCAAACAACAATACGTTTGAATTTTGTAACATCACAGTTTACCGTTCTACGTATGTATTTCAGCCGTACTGAGTTAGAGTTAACTGAGCTCACAACGAGGGAGTTGTTCTGATTACAACGTCTTCTACAATGAATAAATATATTGTTTGTATAACAACGTGAATGTTTGGTAGGTGGCTTCGGCATTCATGCGATTGTTCTGGTCGCAACCTCTTCCAAACTGAAGAAGTTTCCTGCTAATATAGCTTCTCTGAAAAATGTGCGTTGATAGACATCAACAATAAAAACGAAAGAATCGGAAGTCAGTTTATGTATTAGACACATATCAACAATTATCGTATTTCGACCTGGCCTCAAATGTCGGGATTTTGAACGATGGTGGTTCAAAACTCAGTCTTCCATCTGGAGTTAGTGTTTATGTAATTTACCTGAAACGCTAAGGCAAATGCCAAAACAGTTCGTTTGAAAGGACACGGCCAATTTCCTTCCGCATTCTTTCCGAGCACGATATAGCACTTTTCCCATAATAATCTCATCGTCAACGGGACGTTAAGCCCTTCCTTCCTTCCTTCCACTTTCCGAAGACGGATGGCGGGAGAGTTTTTCAAGGAACCCTTCTCACACGTTAACCAGCTTAGGCTTGTGTGAGAGACGAAAGTTAAAGTTTTTCCTCAAGAACCCTGCCAATATTGATGTCTTCGTCTGCTCTTGAAGGCTCTTTCGATATTTTCTGTAGATTTTAGATGTGAAGACCATTGAGCTTTATGTATCCTTTGCTGTGAACGACAGCGTAGCGCTCTTGCTTACACTTGGCAACGATGGTCTATCGTGCTGTTGAGTGTTGTATACAGAACGGATGCCTTGTGAGCTTGTCTATTTTGGTAGATCTGTGGAAATGCATAGGGTAAACTATAACTCCACTGTCAAACCTTCAGAGTCTTCTCAGAGATATCAATGAGTAGTTTGGTATAAGGCACCCACGGTCTCAACCAGCTCGATACAGAGCATTAAAGTAATTATGATTTATTCGGTTTGTTACCGCAGTTACCGTCGTTTCTGTGAAAATGTCTACACAACAGCAAAGAAGCCAGTAATATATAATAACCAAAACGAACAAACACAGAAATTCAGTACGTTTTGGCAGTTTCAGTACAGCACGTAACAAATTCAGAGCTGTTCTCTTACAAGTTCGGGTTGTTTTGGGGGAAGAGAACAAACAGAGAGGTCATCGGTCTCATCGGACTAGGGAAGGACGGCGAAGGAAGTCGGACGTGCTCTTTCAAAGGTTCATTCCGGCATTTGCCTGGAGCGATTTACGGAAATCCCGGAAAACCTAAATCAGAATGATTGAACCGTCGACCTCCCTAATGCGAGTCCAGTGTCTCTTACAGGTATTGCTAAAAAATGCGACTACTATGATCAGGGTAGAGTGTACCGCTATCTACCATCGACTCTTGAATGCTCAAAAAATACTGGAGTTGCTCGTATTACTTCAACAACTGTGCTAATACTAGCACCAGATCCATGTGACTTTCGATCGAAGTCTGGATAGTATGTGAATGGACTATGCCTGTTTCTAAACAAGATACGCAGCACATACAACTGGCATGCGCATAGATACAAAGCTAGTTACTGCAATAAATCAAAGGATATGCAATAACATTGTGAGGAGCCGCTGGTGACTGAGAATCCAAAATACTCATAACGTACAACCTGAAGTCTGCCGCAATTATCTGTGAAAGGTCGAGTGGCTACTAGAATGCCTTAGTACTGTTCTTGTTCAGTGTAGTTATCAGGCCTACAGGGATAGGTGGAGCAGGTGTTGGTCTCACCGCGGGCTTCTAGCACTGAGCCACACACAATTGATTTCATCAAAGTGTACGAGCCTGAAGATGGCGTTGACGCAACGTCGAAACTAGTAACCAAATAAATATAAAATCTTAAGTACAGCTGGACTAGTTTGATTTTTAACAAAATTATACCAGTTGTGACCCACCTTCACCCAATTTAAATATGGATGTACGAAGATAAATAACGGGCGTCAACAGCTTCACATGTTAAGCGTTCTCTTTCAAGGGCACAGAGACGTTACGTACTCGTATAAGCCAGGTAATCAGCAGCTGACAGAGTCTCCATTTGGCCAGCTGCACGAATCGTGCAGTATCGAGGTACGTTGGGCAGATTCGGATATTACGGCGGCCAGATGTTGGAATGCAAGGGAACTTGAGAGCGGACATACTCATCATCAAGTTTCCGATCGATCACGTCTGAGCACCACAAGAGAGAACCAAGAACATTGTAACAGCTTCATATCTGCTCCTACGAACAAGAACAAGTAATAGATTCCCTGTAACAGTATGTGTCGTCGCACACGACTGGTCGAGATTAGCAGCAACCGGTCTTAGCGTTTGCCTCCCGATGCGCAGACTGTCGTTAAAACCACCGTACAGAGCTGGTGTCGTGATGGGAAGGCACGGACTGGTAATGAATGACGTCGCATTGTGGTCAGCGACGGATTGTGGTTTCGCGTTATCCCGGATGAGCGTCGTCGGAGAGTATGGTGACGACCTGAGTGAAGTCCCATTTTTCCTATGTTTGCCGGCCGCTATGGGCGAGCGGTTCTACGCACTTCAGTCCGGAACCGCGCTGCTGCTGCGGTCGCAGTTTCGCATCCTGCCTCGGGCATGGATGTGTGTGATGTCCTTGGGTTGGTTAGGTTTAAGTAGTTCTAGGTCTAGGGGACTGATAACCTCACATGTTAAGTCCCATAGTGCTTAGAGCCATTTGAAATATACAGTGTTTAGCAGAAACTTAGCAGAGCTACTCCTAGGTGTGGGTAGCCATCAGATATAATTCAGGTAACGACTGGTAGCGACTGACGGAAATCTGACGTCACAACGATACGCCGCGTATTGCCTGCGTTTTCATATGCTACCAACAGTATGGTGTGGCCAATCTTCAACAGGACAATGCTCGTCTATAAAGGGCACGTGTCATTATGAATTGTATATGTGATACTGAAGAAATACTGGAAAACGATTCCCAGAACCATCTCCGATAGAACATTCGTGGAATCAGTTCGGGTGACAACTTCCTTCCAGGATGTCGAGGACCTGTTAGAACAGTTGGGCCAGTTTGTCTCAGGAGAGGACACAAAGGCTTTATGCTGCCCTTCCCACCCCAATCACTGCTGGCATCCAGGCTAGAGGGGGTGCAACGTCGTACTGACAAGTGTTCAAAATGGCTCTAACCACTATGACCGGCTGGGGTGCCCGAGCGGTTCTAGGCGCTACAGTCTGGAACCACGCGACCGCTACGGTGGCACGTTCGAATCCTGCCTCGGGCATGGGTGTGTGTCATGTCCTTAGGTTAGTTAGGTTTAATTAGTCCTAAGTTCTAGGGGACTGATGACCTTAGAAGTTACGTCCCATAATGCTCAGAGCCATTTGAACCATTTAACCACTATGGGACTTAACATCTGAGGCCATTAGTCCCCTAGGCTTAGAACTACTTAAACCTAACTAACCTAAGGACATCACACACATCTATGCCCGAGGCAGGATTCGAAAGTGCGACCGTAGCAGCAGAGCGTTTCCGGACTGAAGCGCCTAGAAGCGCTCGGTCACAGTGGCCGGCTACTGACAAGTGTGTTCGTGCTACCGAGTTCTTTATAAATATGATTCTATGTTACAATCACTGCAATAACATCACCTAGCGTTTCAACCCATGAAGTTTCGTTTCGTTTACCTCCTCCCATGCTATATGCTTATTTTTTTGTCAGGTCGTGTGTACATATGAATCCGTATGTATGTATGTTTGTGTTTGTGTGTGTATGTGTGTGTGTGTGTGTGTGTGTGTGTGTGTGTGTGTGTGTGTGTGTGTGTGTGTTTGTGTGCCATCACTCCTATGCGTCCGTGAATTTTTTAGCGTGACGATAGCGAATAGGTTACAGTATTTCTTTGGTGGAAGAAGAAATATAAATAAGTGATGCTGTTTATGGAAGTTATCATTATTTTTTAAAATTTATAAAAACAGAACGACACAGCTGGGGACGTCTGCCAACGCACGTGTGTGGCGCGGCGTGGCCTGAAAGCAGAGCGGGGCAGAGACACGGCTCGCCCACAGGAAGGAGGCGGACGCGGCGGTAATTATGCTGGCTTCCGCAGAGGCGCGTCACGCCGGCCGCGCTGTTGACGTAAATGAAAAATGTAAATTGTTTCTCCTTTGATGTGCCTGTGCGCCGCCTTTCTGGAGTGTAGGCTGTCGCGCTGCAAACAAGCGCTGAATCCGCTCCTCGGGCATCACTCAACCCGCTCGCGCGGGCAGATGGCAGCTCGGCAGACAAGCCTGTTCTCTGGCAGGTGGCTCCATCCGCTCCGAGCCGGAGGGCCGCCCTCTGTGCACAGCAGTTGGGTGTGCCGCATTTTCTTCAGCTAGCCGCAGCTGTGATGGATGTTGCAATACCTCAACTGCGTGTCGGTGTCTGAAGAAGAGTGACTGGGACTCACTATAAACTGCGCGATTTTCAGCCAGGATCGATTCAAACAACGCCTCCATAATCACAGAATGGTCGGCCACGAGTAGGGACATAGGAAAACTGTAGATCAGGGTTATCCATCCTTTTTGCTTACCTGCGCCACAATGAAAGAATAATTTTCGGCCGCACTTAATAATTATACTTAACACTAAAAATAAACTGAGAAAAAAAAAACAAGAAGAAAAAAGTAGGGGGTACATCATTGATTATCATGTGGCCGGTCTCTCAAATTGAAAATATTCACTTTCTCGTGTCTTGATATAAATGGAATTTAAAGGAGTTTATCCCGATCGAATGATGTATGCTCACTTCTTGGGTCGCATTGATACCTGTTCTGGGCCTCATGCTCCCAGTGGGCCGAGTGATGGACATGTCTGGTATAGATACTTCTCGACATCGAATACTTCCACTCCGACATAGACGATTTTTTACTCGCTGCTTTACAACTAATACGTTTACTCATATCAGATCATTATAGCACATATCGTATCGTCGAGTTAAAGTAGTCATTTGTTACATCTTAAATATATTTCGATAAATTTTGGTCGCGGTACTCAGTTCTAACACTGTCAAAACCTGAATGTCAGCATGCCACCGAGTGAAACAACGGTCTACTTCCGAGACACAGAGTGATTGCACGAAAGCATTTGCGACTCTTCGCCAACTTTGGCACCCACCGACGTTTTTCGAATAGGGCCAGAGAGGAGTGTGAACGGGGGGAGGGTGTGCACTTGCCCCCTCACGTCGTGCGGACTACAGATTCTTTATTCGTTGTAGAATTCTCAGCCTTTTCTAGGAACACGTTGCTCTTGAAGGGACATCCACAACCGTTATTCGTCATCAACGATAAAATCGCCTACAGTTGGAAAAATTATTTACTTCTAAAAAAAAAAAAAAACTCAACAGTGTACCTCGGCAAGCGTTACATAACTCGTGTTTCTTTGTCTGGATGTTCACCATTAGAGAACATTGCCGAATTGTATATAGTTTTACGATGTGGAGTCCATCTGAGATGACTGCTCAACAACGAACGGAACTGAGCGGATGGGACTGTGTTGGCTGAGTCCTGCGTTGTTGAAAGTCTGTTATACCAGTCATTTTGAGGCTTGTTTTGCAATATTTCTCGTATTCCTCAGGTCGAATCCTGGCCATAGTTGCATTTTAAGTGAACAACAAACTGTATCTTCCAAACATATTTTGTTTAACTTTTATAACGAAATTAGCATTAAAAAACAGAAGTAACAACAATAACTCAAAAAATCTATCAATATGATCAGATATAAAGCTTTATGAGTAAAAAAGTTGAAAAAGCATTATGTTAACAAATTTATTTCGTGCTTCTCTTCTTAGAGAAACCTTATTGTTGCTAATATCCAGTAGGATTTCTTCAAGGGATTTTTTTTTCTACTGTAGTTTTTTAATTTGTAGCATCGACCTAATACTAGCGATGTATGAAAAAAATATATGTTGCTAATATTTGAGATTCGTAATTCATTGGACTTAGTAATATTAGAAAAATAATCAGAGCGTTTAAATTAAACTTTCTCTAGCTGAATCAGAGTAGACGATGAAGTATTTACCGTATGAGTACCCAACTTTACAGAAAAGTTGTTCAGACTGTGCGCTGTAGGATTTACTTAGTGTCAGTGTCATGACTTGTCCTTAGCCGCCGCTACTGGAACGACGACGACGAGTTGAAACACGAGTCATTGTGCATTCCAGTTGCGGATAGATTTACTCGAACAGCTACTTTTAACCAAAACAACAGCAATAGTGCTGTGTCTCTGGCGAGTATCGACGCATTAAGTGAATACAGAGACGTCCTTCTTCGGCACCGTTGTTGATGAACATGATTCCAAACTTGGAATTAAACGATGATTTGGGAATTGTCCTTGGGATGGGCGAACGGCCAGTTGCGCCACAAATTGTTGAAGTTACTGTTTCCATGGCTGAGTATTTTGAACGCAGTGTATGCGATCTTCAGCCTGTTTCACGACAGCTGAACATTGCAAGGTCCACCGTTGTTTTGGGTGGCAGTAGACCTGTCTCTAGTGCGGTTCCAGGCTGTCGTGAATGCCGATGGCTGTCGTGCTAAGTACTGTTTGTGACATGGAACGTAAACGTGGTACGCAGTTAACAAACGTTACTCTCTGATGAACATATTAAAACATGTTTCTTTCACTGGTATATTACTTATTTCTCTTCCGCATGTCCTTACAAAAGTTTCCACATTGACACATAAAAAAATGTATTGCATCACCCCGGTTCCCAGAACTCCTAAAGACAGACGTTGAGTGTGTATATTGTAGCACATACACAGTCTGTTTCACTTTCAGAGATGTCACTAATCACGCCCAACGATGTAAACAACTATGCACGAGCAGCGCCTATTAGACGGAGGGGGTCCGTCAGCTGATCAGTTGCAGTCATTCCACGAGGAAGGAGGTTCACAGTTCGTGTTGTCTGTGGTTCAACCATGCCTAGACAATCGCGTCCGCATTGTTAATTTGTGCCAGGAAGGGCTCTCAACAGGGGAAGTGTCCAGGCGTCTCGGAGTGAACCAAAGCGATGTTGTTCGGACATGAAGGAGATACAAAGAGACTGCAACTGTCGATGACACGCCTCTCTCAGACCGCCCAAGGGCTACTACTGCATTGGATGACCGCTACCTAAGGACTATGGCTCGGAGGAACGCCGACAGCAACGCCATCATGTTGAATAATGCTTTTCGTGCAGCCACAGGACGTCATGTTACGACTCAAACTGTGCGCAATAGGCTGTAAGATGCTCAACTTCACTCCCGACGTTCATGGCGAGATGCATCTTTGCAAACAAGACGCCATGTAGCGCGGTACAGATGGGCCCAATAACACGCCGAACGGGCCGCTCACGAATAGCATCATGTTCTCTTCACCGATGAGTGTCGTACATGCCTTCAACCAGACAATCGTCGGGGATATATTTGGAGGCAAACCGATCAAGCTGAAAGCCTTATACTGTCCAGCGAGTGCAGCAAGGTGGAGGTTCCCTGATGTTATGGGGATGGCGTTATGGGGGGCCGACGTACGCCGCTGGTGGTCATGGAAGGCGCCGTAACGGCTGTGCGATACGTGAATGCCATCTTCGACCGATGGTGCACATCTTATGAATGACTTCCTTCAGGATAGCGACATCGCTCGACTACAGTGGCCAGCATATTCTCCAGGTATGAATCCTATCGAAAATGCCTGGGATGGATTGAAAAGGGCTGTTTATGGACAACGTGAACCACCTACCACTCTGAGGGATCTACGGCGAATCGCACTGAGGAATGGGGCAATGTGGACCAACAGTGCTTTGATGAACTTGTGGATAGTATGCCACATGCATCAATGCTAGACCACGTGCCGCTGGTTATTAAAGGCACCGGTGTGTACAGCTATCTGGACCGCCACATATGAGGGTCTCACTCTATGGTGGTACAAAATGCAATGTGTGGTTTTCATGAGCAATAAGAAGAGCGGAAATGAAGTTTATGTTAATCTCTGTTCCAATTTTCTGTACAGAGTGCGGAACTCTCGAAACCGAGGTGATCCAAAACTTTTTTCGATGCGTGTATATGCAGACTAACGGGAATTGTTGTAATAAAAAATCTTGAAATATTCTCGGCCGATGTAGTTCGTATTATTACACAATACTATAACGAAGTTTCGAATGGACACAGGCTATATATTTTAATATATGTAGCGTATAAATATACATGTAATATATAAATGAGGAATGTTGTTTCTAAACGTCTCAAAAACTCCTGTGTAATTTCATTATGCCTACGATCACTCGATTGTTAGGGAGAACGTCTCAAGAAACGAAATTTAATTATAACCATCCTCTACTTCGTAAATACTAATGAAATCTCCTTACCTTTTGGAAATGATAAACCATATTCAGTGGATAACTGTCAAACATCTAAGATACAATAAGCGTGTGCACTTGTTGCCAAATTAAGTTCTTACTACACAAACGACCTCAGACTTGTAAGTCAGTAATAAAAAACGGTAATCTTCGAACCCTAACCCATCTTTGATAAATTTCTGCGAACGCTATTAATGGCAAGGTTCCGTTAGCAGTTCGTTCACTTGGCATCTTCTTGCTTCCACAACTCTATCTGCTTATGTGTTTGCTTTCGTACTGTTATTTAGTACAGTTTAAGTGCAAGAACAACAGAATCAGCAGACAGAATTGCACCTATCAAAAGTGAAAATTCTTGATATTTTGTTAAATTCGATAATGATGAACTGGGATGTAAAATCTAAGCTTTTAGAGAGTCCAGTTTCAAAAATTATCATATTACGAAGCTGCAATAGGATATTTTACTCTCGATTTTACGAGGTATCAGTCGTTTCTTTAGTTACTTTCATGAGCATGATAGTTGTCTTACGATACTATTTATGAATAAAGTACCAATTCTTATCTTTCGGTACCGAGTCACTATCCACGAGACATCTGTTGTCAAGGAACTAGGAGCACTGCAACAGGAAAGTGCGCATTGAGCACGTGGAAAATACAAAGATCAAATTCACTTTTCTTTGGATTGAAAGGTCCGAAGGTCTTGACAACAGAGTTATGACCGGAGATAATATCTACGTCTACAGTTCTCAAAGCCACCCGGGAGGCGTGTGATAAAAGATACTTCTGCCCCCACTATCTACGATTATTCCGCCCTTTCCTGTTCCACTGCGAATGGCGCATGCAAAGAACCGCTGTCGGTAAGCCTCAAGATTAGGCCTAACTTGTCTGATTTTTATGTGCGTCGATGAATGCATTGTGCAACTCTTGCTGATAGTGAGCTTTCGGAATCTGGGCAGTAAACCTCTCCATATCCGCCTCCGTAGCTGAGTGGTCAGTGCAGCTGATTGTCAAACGGTGGGGCCGGGTTCTGTTCCCGGTACTGGCAGGGATATTTCGTTGGTGAGGCCAACTGAGGAGCTACTCGAGCCAGCTGGTAACTGTTTGGAAGTTCGAAGAAACCCGACAACGACCAGGAGAGCGGTTTGCTGACGATATGGCTCCCAATACCGCATCCAATTACGCCGTCGGCGGATGATGCCGTGGTGATCGGTCGGGACCAATTTTCCTGTCTAGGCTCACAACGCGTAACTTTCACTTAGCTACGACAATTTTCATGATGCACAACGCTTCTATTGTAGCACCTACCACTGGAGTTTGTTGACCATCTCCAAAACCGACGAATCGCGCAGCTCCTCTTTGGATCTTGTTTATCTGTTATAAATTCGTATTTGGTGGGGGTACTACACTGACGAGCAATATTAAAGAATCCGCCGAACAAGTTCGCATGATTACATGTAGGAATCTTACGGTAGTTACTATTTCCTGTCATTTGTTGGAATAATGCTATCGAATAGCTGTAAATTTTTTCTCCTATTTATGCTTTGCTTACGTTCAGGTTCAACTGCCTGTACTGTGCATGTCATCGACCCTGTATTATCGACCCTGTAAACCTATATTCTGGATACTACTTTGCCGTATATGACGGACGCTTTGGTACAACTATACTTTCCTTCCCTCCGTGTACAAAGTACGAATCATGTGTTAGCAGATTGATTACCGGCAAATCTCTGTATGAACTCTAATTTCTCTTAATTTTTTTTGGTTTGGTCTTTCGCGAGGCCTAGGTGGGTGGAGTCAATATGTTGCCTTACGCTTCTTCTAACATGTGCTCTCGGTATTTCAGTAGTAATCCTTATCGTGATGCACAAAGACCTTCTTGCAGCACCTGGCAATGGAGGGAGCTGAGCGACTCCGTAACGCCGTAGCGCCAACTAAACGATCCCGTGACAAAACGCACAGCCCTCTTTGTCTCTGCTATTAATACAGTTTGGCTTCGGTACCAGACTGATAAACAATACTCAATAATCGGTCGATCAGGAGTTCTATAAGCAGTTTCTTTCGTGGCTGAACCACACCGACGGAAAAAATTGCGACACCAAAATATAATGTAGAGGAATGGAATATTGGGAATACGTTTGTCAAGGTAACAAACTGAAGCAGTTAACATTGCAAAATCAGGTTAATGTAAACGAGGGAAAAGTCATCGCAAATGTGAAATTCTGGTACATTACTAACAGGCGTGACCGCCAGAATGTTGAATGTAAGTATGCAAACGTGAATGCTTGTGTTGTACAGGCGCCGAATATCAGTTTGTGGAACGGAGCTCCGTGCCTGTTGCTCAGGGTCGGTCAGTCCAGATGCTGTTAATGCTTCTGCATTTGTGGATGACGCTGGAGTCGTCATCAAATGATGTCCTGTATGTGCACGATTGGAGACGTATCTGATGATTGAGCAGGTGAAGACAAGATGTCTGACTCTGTATAGCATATTGGGTTAGAATAGCGGTATGTGAACGACTGTTATCCTGTCGGAAATCAACCCCTGGAATGCTCTTCATGAATGGTAACACAACAGATCGAATCTCCAATTGGTGTACACTTTTTCAGTCGTAGTACGTGGAATAACCACGAGAATGCTCCTGCTGTCATACGAAATCGCACCCGAGATCATAACTCCAGGCGTAGGTCCAATGTCTATAGCAGTCAAGGGTTGCAGGTTTTCAGCTGGCCTTATAATCAACACACAATCAACACTGGCACCTATGCAGAACCAATTTTCATCAGCAAACATAATAGATCTCCACACCGCCTCCAGTGGGCATCCGCTTCACTCCAGTCAAGTAGCAAATGACGGTCTGTGGTCTGTGGAATGCACGTTACAAGGCAGATGCCTCGGAACCCTCCTCGGTGTGACCGATTTGTAACAGTTCGTTGTGTCACTGTTGTGCCAACTGATGCTCAGATTGCTGCCTTGTGCCATGTGCTACATGGTCGTCCAAAGCCCGGTCTTCTTGCAACCCTACATTCTCGTGAGCACAGCTGCCAGCAATCATGTACAGTGGCTACGTTCCTGCCAAGTATTTTTGCAGTATCACAGAAAGAACACACACCTTCTCGTAGCCCTATTACACGACCTTATTGAAACTCAGTGATGTGTTGATAATGGAGTCTTCTCACCTTAACAGTATTCTTGTCCAACACCAACTCACCAGATTCAATCTCAAATACGACTATTACAACTGTTAATGCGTGTATTCACAGCAAACCTGATTTGCATCTTCATAGTGATGCTTCTAGCGCCACTCTCATGCTAGAAGCGCCAAATTTTAGCAGACTTCATATTTCAGGTGTATCAACACGCGTACCAAATTTCGTTCACATTCACAACTTCGTCTTGGCGCTGCGATTGTTTCTTCGTCAGCATACATTTCCCTCAAACTCTTCTAATGAATCTCAACTTGCATCTGTTTCTCCTACAATCTGTTTTATGCGGTCATCCCTCTTTAAATGCCTCAGAGCAGTTACTACTAGGTATTTCACGTTGGTTCCCAGTAATTTGCCGCTGTCTGAAACAAGTTACGTGCCACATGCCTCTGCTGCTGTCATGAAAAGATACAAAGTTCGCCTGAAATGTACGATGAATGTTCTCAAAAAGTACAGCAAACAAGAGTTACAAACAATATACCTTATTTACCATTAGCTACAACACACCAAAAAACTTCTGACATTGCTTGTAAAGGTGATGAGAACTGCGATCTAATGCTTCTTGTAGAACCGCTATAAGCAGCGTGGTTAAGCGTTTTGAATATCCGAATCATAACTAGAGACGAGACCTGGTACTACCAGTACGATCAGGCGACTGTCAGTGGCACAATGTTGATCGTCTTCCCGTCTCTCAAAAACAATAGGCCGATGAAATAGAAGATTGACACGATGTTGATCGCCTTCTTAGACAGCAAAGGCTTGATCCATCGCGAATTTCTACCCGGGGGATGTGGGGAAGACGATGAACACCAAGCTAGTAGCTGTCGCTTGGTCTTCGTATCGTACTAGTAACACCGGCACTCGTCTCCTCTAATGTTGCGTATATCCAATATGCGAGCAGTGCGCTTCGAGCGATACCACAGGAAGCGTTTTCTGACAGGTTCCATCAGCCTTACAACCGTCAAGAGCGTGTTATAGTTGACAGGACTGCTTTTAAGGCCAGTAAAACTCTTGTTCACTTTATTCTCCGAGGCCATTTACCGAACTTCTCGCCACACACCGTATTTGCATACACGAGACATTAAATATCTTCTTAGTTAAAGCAAAAGTAACGTCATAAATGACATTCATGAAATATAATCCAGTGATTTTTACGTTTTATGCTAACTGAAATAAAATTTCCTAAATTTGGCTGTTACGTATAATCTTAACTAATTTCTTCAGGTCTGTTATGTATATAGGTGCCTGAATAGGGAATACTAGTAAAAAATCTTTATTATTTGAACCTGCAGTAAATCAAATCTTGTAGGAACTTCTACAAACGTCTGGGATTTGTAAATTCGTAACAGCTCACTCTAAGCTAGTATGAAATATCCAACTGGTCAGGTGAATTTGTTATCATTTCGAATCGGTAACTGATCAACGTGTACTTCGAAAGACGCAATTACGGAAACAAGGGGAAAGGTCATGTGTGAGACTTAAATTGAGGATGAAAGGTGTTGGGCATAAAACCGCCGTCTTCAATGAAAGTAGAGACGAACTAAAGACCTAAAACTTGTTGAATGGAATGAACAATTTAATGGGCACAGAGTACGGACTAGGAGCAAGCCAAAGAAAACGAAGGTAATCTGAAGCATCAGAAACGATACTATCGATAAACCTAATATCTAAAATTAGTAGCAAATAGTAAACGAAATGAAGCAATTCTGCTGCCTTGGAAGTAAAACTACGCTTAACAGGCGAAACACGGAGGATATCGGAAGCAGACTATCGTAGGCAAGAAGGATCTCCTCCTCTTTCAAACCCAGGATCCAATTTTAGGAATAAATTTCTGAGAATTAACCTCTGGAGTACAGAACTGTATGCAAATGAATCACGAACTGTGCGAAAAACTCAAATGGAGCAGTTGCTGTGACTGGCGTCCAAAGTTGGAAAGTGCATTGCAGTGAACTACGAATCTTAAACGTGGTTATCAACGGAAGTACTTGAACACAACTTACATGTTGTTGAGTCATAATTTACCCGTTATGGAACACCGCTGAATATATGCCTGTACCAACGAAGGAATTTTGAACAATTCACCGCCCAAATAGGCCTTTAGTTCCATCATCGAGACTAATCGAGATACCCAAATTTTCTGCTTAAAACCAATCATCATCAGTCTTCTTTCTGCCTTGAGCTAATCTTTTTATTTTCTACACATCCTGCATAGTCAATCACCTGTTCTACATTTGCCATTTTCTGTCTGGCTAATTTTTTCCAGTGCTGTTACGTGCCAAATCTCTCACAAACCTTCCTTTTTACTGTAAGTCTATGCAACTGGAACCTTTTCTGGCCTGTATCTCCTAGCTTTTCTTTATCACGATCTTGTTTATCCACGTAATCCTTACATAAGCTCCAAATTCTCTCATATTTCCGAGAGCAACGTCCAACATCCATATAGCGTCATGCTCAATAGAAAGAGTTTCAGAAAAATCTAGATAAACACTGTTTCAATTTCTGATATTAGTAGAACTCATGTGTTGATTACAGTTTTGTGCGCTATCGCCAATCATATTTGGACATCTCTCTTTCGTCATACACCACACATATGCTTGCTTCCTAAGTGTCAGAAAAAGTTTCACTTCTTCTAGGCCTCCTCCCCCCCCCCCCCCCCCGCCCTCAAACCCTCCCCCCCTCCTTCCTTAGTTCAGATGTTAAACAAATCCATATTTTATTTTCTAATGCTCTTCATAACCTTCGTTTTTCATATATTACCCTTAATCAAAATTCTGTGTGAAAGGCATAATGCAGAATTATCCGTGCTGCCCACACCATTTACGAATTTATTGTTTCCTATCTGTCAAAACAAAAGGTATATCGTCTATTGACTCAAACGCCACTAACCGTGACCTTACACTGGATTTTCCTTAAGCATGTGCCTTGACTACTTTTATAGCTTCTTCTTAAACGTACAATAATTTGAGGCGCTAATACTTCCACTTGTACTGCAGATTTTGTTGTCTACTCTGTATTTGTCGGAAATCGTCTTGCGCATACGTTTATATTGATTAAAACGAAACACTTAAAGGCTTTCTGTAGACATAAAAATACCACTAACACACATTTTTCCTTTTTTATTTCTTTCGGTAACTTCGTCGTACCATTACGTTTTCGAATACGAATGAACCACCATGTGGGAGCCCAACAGATCATTTCTTTCACTACAAATTATCCTAGTCTGCGATCGACAGGACTCTTATGCCGGGCTGATCAATTCTAGTGTATACCATTTGTGGCACCTATTTTTGACGCTTTTAACCATAGTTTATGACATATTATTTAAACGAACTATCTTGTCACGTCTTGGAGGACTGCTCAACTTTGCTACCTGAAACACTTTGCTAGTAATCGTTGTTTCAGAAATCTAACGTTAACATAGCCTCATCCACAGAACCTACAGCGAATATCGAAACAAAATTTAAACTTACCGGAATGTCTCCAGCACAGAACTGGTAATAGTGGTCGTTTCGGCAACAAAGATCACCATTTGATCCCTCAAATGACATTCACATTCCTTTCGTTACCAAATATAATTCTACGTAACCTAAATCCTACCCACGTATAACCACTAATGCAACGGAATATAAAAATTGGGCTAGAAAGTCCCCAATGTTCACGTCTGTCATGATACATAGAGAGAGACACTAGAGATATTTGTGCAGCCATTCAACGTTTAGCTTTAGAAAAATCGAAACTTCCTTCTATGTTACTACTAACGCTAACCGAAAAAGATGAACTGTTTGCTCGTAGCCGAGCAACGCTCATCGTATCATGTTGTCATCAGAAGCCTGCTGAAAATCGCCGACCCTCATTTCGCAGTTTGGATGACGCTATTTTCTCTGTTTAAAGAGAACGCAAAATTTTTTAGTTACGCTCTGTCGCGCTTTTCGCAGTAAGTGTACGACATATTGTGTTAAGGACAGGCAATCTTCGCCTGCAATTGCCAGTTACCCCTCTTTGCGGATTTGCAAGAAATGTGCATCAAATCCCCTTCCTCCTCTCCTGATTTCTGTTTCCCGTGGTGTTTCTAAACTGTTTAAGTGGCCGCCGTAATGGTTCTATAACCGAACTCCGTTTTGTTATGACTAAGCAAGCGCCACGTTCAAAGTCACAGGAGCCCCATCTCGTGTTTGGTTAATAGTAACGTTATATAAACTCCGTCTGAAGGATAAAACTGACTTATGGTAAAATTATACATATTATTTTTTTTGAGGAATTTCAATATACAATTTGTAAATTGCCACTCCACAAAAACTTAGCTAAATTTTGTTATATTAGCTACGCTAAATCAAAATGCTACCGAATTTCTTTTTCTTGAGGACTTCATCCTAAGACTTTGATACCATTAAAGGTGGTTTTTAGTGCCTACAAGGCTTTCATTTGTTCGTCAAGTACGCTTGGAACACCAGAAAAAAATTAAGGTAAAACCTCCATTATTCGTATGACCAGTGGCACTTTCTTTAGAAATTCTGCTGTGTTATGGACATCTTTTTGATTAATAAGAATTCTCAAGTATCAAAAATTTTTCATTTTATGGAGTAATGATGATGACAGATTAGGAACTGCTTCCGATTAACGCTGTCTTTAGGTTTCTTAATTTTTGAATTTCTGTCAGAAGTAAGTTCACTTTGTTCTGAGTAAAAATTTGTACTGGGCTGGGATCTTAGAATGAATCATTGGTTGTGCCAGTTGAGTATCAGTAGATACACTGCGTGCGTCACCTGTGCTGAGACACACAACAGTGTCTGAACGAAAGGCTACTGCTCTTAATAAAATGTTCCTTGAGAAGAGTTACTTACGGATTCACTTGTTTACTGTTGCCATATAAGAGCCTTCGGACCGTCTCTTAATCCGAAAGGACAACTTACTTTTGCCAGCTCACACATAAGCACTTTTACTTTGTAGTAAATAAAAATACGTGACAGTTTACAAACAATTCGCATTTTATAATATATTGTAATAAGTAAAATTCAGACTCAGAATAATAAGAAGAATTCAAATAAAACATTAGAGTTACACTGTAAAGTAATAATACAATTTTAATCTAATTTCTTACAGCAAGAAAATTTAATGCCGTATTAGGTGACAGAGGATCCATTCCTGTTTACGTTGTCTATACCTTTTCCCTGGTATTCTTGGAGTGTTTATCACTTACTGGGTGGCAAGGAACACACCATGAGTACCAGGAACAGAACATGGGAAACAACCCACAGTAAGTCACATTCCTCTGCCCATTTGATATAGACAAGTTGTCTCCATATCGTAAATGAGGGATTGACCTGTAAAACGAAAACTGAGAAGTCCTCTAGAGGGGCACTAAAATAACACTGTTAAATTTAGGCCACACGAGAAATCATTCAAATTTAACGGATGTCGATTAAAATAACTATCTAGGAGTTACCTTAACGAACAGTATAAATATAGAACATACTGTGAAGGAGGCGATCCGAAGATTGTGTTATATTAACAGAAATCACAGGTTCAACATAGCTGCTAAAGACACAGTCTACACTCCTCTTCTGGAGTATTGCTGCGCAGTATGGGTCCTTGCCAGATTGGATTGAAGGACATCGAAAATGTTCAGAGGAGGGCATTTCGCTTTGTGTTGCCCAGAAATAGATGAGGGAGAATGTCGTGGATATGATTAGTAAGCTATGATGGTATCACTAAGACCAAGATTTTTTGTCCTTCGAATGAAAAAATATTTCGTTGACCCACACCTACACAAGAGAAAATAGTCACCGTGATAAAATTACAAAAACAGGCCCCAAACGGAAATATTTTGAAGTCATTTCTCCCACGTGCTGTTCGAGAGTGGAACGGTAGAGAAACAGTGTGAAAGTGGTTCCATGTATCCACTACTAAACACTGCTCAATATTCATGTAGATGTAAGGTATCCGTAATATCATAAATATTCTACAAGAACCCCGACGAAGATATGAGACCGGAAAAGCGTAACTTATATATTTTACCTGACGAAAAAATGCACATAGCATAAAGTGTACAAGTGCTAACAGCATTCCAATTTTCATAAAGAAATTGAGCATCAGGCCACGTAATTACAGGACACTAATACAACTATACCGCCGACGTCCTCTTCAGGTAGACAACACTACTATTGTAAATCCTTCTGTCCTAAGTTTCATAGGTTGTTACATATCTCATCATATTGTTAAATTTATGCTGCACACCCACTGAAATATCTACTTCTTGCAGAGATAAATTCGCGAAACTGAGGTTTTAAACTTTGTACAACTGTTATAGACCTCTGTGTACGATCAGCCCTATGTCAGAAACGAGTGAAGTAAAATTCCTTATCTTGCTCTTCTGCATCTTTGATTGTAAAGTATTTTGTCAAAAAGACCATAAATTATTATCATCCACTTCATTCCCATAAAGGCAGATGAATTATAAGTGCTTACGCATATCTGAAGCATTTGTTATTTATTATAAAATGTTGTGAGTCCGGATTAAAAAGAAAATGAACAGCATAAAATATATCGCTGCATGAAGGTTTCCTTGACAAGAATTTAGATCGTTGCATGTATGAATGTGTGTTTAATACGTGTACATTGTTCTCCTATTTATACAAATCCAGAAATAACAGAAGAAATTTTAGTAGCAACGCAGAAATACTACCTTAGAAGAAAGTACCTAACAAATGTCTCTATCAATGTTGTAAACAAATACCTTAATATTTTCGAACGCGTTTTTAAATATTCATGGCGCTGCGAAATGACGAACATTGATGTGTCACTAAATTTATTGCAACATTCAATGTCAATGACCGTATGACAGTTCTCGAACCTATTACTGTAGGACTGTAAGCTACATGGCCTCAAAGGACCTTATAAACAATATGTAAATTATGATCTCTTGTGTTGATGAGGCAAAGTGTCATAAATTCCCTACTGTGTGTTCTGACACAGAAGAATCTAATAAGACATATCATGAGCAGCCGTAGGCCTATCCGACACTACTATTTATGACATGTTCACAGCTGAAAAGTTTTGATGTAAAAGTAATTTCTTCTTTCATAGAGCCTTCCTCTTCCCTTGGCTTACCTTGTATTATCTTCTCTCGCTCCTTTTTTTTTTTACTTTTATTCCCATTTGTTCCCACACTTTATGATTTGAATCCACACAAATATCTATAGTGTCTTGCTTTTCGTGTCATTTTTTGTTCGATGGACACCTAGGGTCACCTAGGTACATTCTCATAAGAGTTTTCGTACTACTCTAAAATGAACAATTTTCTATACATGTTCATTAAGTATTTTATGTTATTCTAATAATTTTAAAATTCTTTTTTGTGTTAATATCTTTCCCCTAGTTTACTACAACCCACTTCAGGGAAGTGATGGTATTTTATTACATATCTAACGTGTTGCAATCAACTTGAAAAACTTTCGGTAAATGCCGAGAATCCTATGTGTTTTGGTACAGTCAACAAATCTAAGCTATTGTTGTAATAGGATGCCATACAAACACTGTAATTTAAAACACTTGATAATTAGAACTGTTTCGTCAATTGTTCAGATAATTTTTTCGTCACTTCACTCTTCGTATCACTCATTTGTTTTTTCCGCAATTCGTAACTTAGATAGTATACGAATCAGTTGTAGAAATGCCTTCACACAAGTGACTTACAAGTGTTTGGGTTGTAAAATTAAATAAGTTTATAGACGCTGTGAAATGTGGAGCAAAAAGAAAATATCATGTGGCTGAAATTTAGAGAACAAAATATTAATGTCTTTGTTAGTCTTGGAAATGAAGTAGTCGCAGCTGATGGAAGATGTTCACTAACTTAAAAAGAGATGACTTAGTTTTTAAGACGACTTGTGGAGAAATGCGAACATTGATGATGCTGTTTGCTCAACACGAGAAAATGAATGAAATTCAGGTCTCCTTATGTATTTTCGGAAATTTGTGTATGTCTTCCACTTGAAACATTAAATTAATAAAAACGAAATAAGCACCGTAGACGTAAGATAACTTTCTTTTAATCTGAGGTCGTATTTTAACTTTCTACTCACGCCCGTAATAAAATACTTTACATTATTGAAAACAGAATGTAATTTTTAACTTACGAGAGAGAACATTGTATGTTGAGGATAATTTAACTAGGAACATTTGATATTTGCGTGAGTGTTTCAGTCTTCTGACAGATTTTGTAATGGAATATGCCTTACAGAACGCCATGAAAAGTTTCTAGAGTGTTCTGCTCTTTTTGTTGTTGAGAGAAGTTAGATTGTGTTTTGTGCAGCGTTTGTAAATATTACGAATTCTACATATTTATGCGTTATATAATATATTAAAGTAATTTGGACAAAAATGTTAACTGTCCAGTTACAGACTTTTAGGATGAGTAAATTTCAGTATATTTTTAAAATTATTGGCAAAACGTGTGGACGATTTAGCCATACTTCGATGTCGTCTACTTTTTAGTAGCTTGAAACGGAAGAAATTCTTTTACCACGGAACACGTTATGTTTGGAAATGAAACGAGTTTCTTTAGCTACTTAATAATTTTCCCTCTCTTAAAAATAAAAATTTGTTTTAGTTGCCACCAGCTGCTACTTCAAAGTGTTTTTAACATGTGAACTGTTTCTGGTAATACTTCTTGTTAATTCGATTTCATTCACTGATTATTGATTCGTTGGAGAGTAGTAGATTAACACACAGCCTAGTGAATACAGTACTGAAAATATGAATGTAACACTTATAAATGTAAATAGTAAATTTATTCCTAGGCATTCGACCATACTGCACATTGGAACTGTTTTTCACTTATGCAAAACCTTACGTCCGCAGGAATTTTTGTACTTTCTGTGAAATGCTGCAGCACACAATAAGTGAATGCTATCGTTTCTAGAAGGAATACGAAAATATATTAAACTTCTATAAGAGGCTTGGCTGAATGGGAAAGTATGAAAGGTGTTCCAAGATAAACGCTGTCGCCTCGTCCTATTACAACTTATCCCGATTACACCTCGATCAACGAAACTTACGTTAAATAAAATTATTAATTATTAGGACATTTCGTTAGATCCCTTGAACTCCGAACTATCGATAGTCTACTATGCTCTAACTGACCGGGAATGCTAATAACATGCACCTCCATATCCGCATCCATTGATCAGGTGAGGATGACACGGCAGTCAATCGGCGCCATCGAGCTTTCGAAAGCCTTTTCGGGCAGTGTGCGTGTGTGTGACCTTGAATTACAAAACTACAGTCTCTTAGCTCCTCTGGGTCACCCATTCCTGACCCACGCTGGATGACTCAGCACATTTTACAAACTTGCCATATTTTCCCTACCGTGTTATACACAGATTTATCCTCCCCTGCCCCCCTCCACCCCCCATTAACCCATGTCCAAAAAGGCGTCTTTTCACTTCAGGACACTTGCATTGCAGAATTCTAGAGTTCCCCTGATTTTTGCGATGGTCACTACGAAACATGGTTATCGAGCGGCGCGAAAGAACAGCGAGAGAAGAGAAATTTTTGAAAATATTTTGTCCCACCATTTCATAATCGTAATAAAATTTACCCTTCTGCTATTTCGCTGTGCCTTTAGCAGCCTTCGACGGATGTACTCAGGGGCAAAAAAAAAAAAAAAATGGACGGAAGGAAACGCTTTAAAATATTTTAGCGCGACAAATTCGACGCCCGTGCGCGCGCGGCCTGAGTCCGGACAAATGAAATTTCACGGCCGCGACTGTTTACAGAAGTTGGCGCGCGCCAGCGAACCGCCGCAGCTGCCGAGCAGAATGTTTTTTCTGGCGGGATCGCGGCTCTGTCCGTCTGTGTGCCGTCTCTCCGTGGGCGTCGGGTAGGTAAAAAGAGTGAGTGAGACGGAGAGAGATGGACAGGGAGGAACAGAGTATGAGAGAGAAAGAGAGAGACGCGTGGTCGGATTCACACCGCAGCCGATCAAACAGACTTGGCGCTGGCCGCGACTTGGGCACGTCCCATTTATTGTGCAAACCTTAGCATAAGCCCCGCGCAGCGCGCGCGCGACGCTATTAGCTTTCTTTTCGCGCAGGCGGCGGCGTTGGCCGTGGGCTCCTGCGCTGAATTGCCACAGGCGCCGAGGCAGCCGCGTTGCGTCGCTGGCCGCGCGACGAGCCCGCTATCTGTCGGCGAGCGGCGGGACGGCGTCGGCGCGAGGCGGGCTCGTTCACCTACCCCCAGAAAACAAACTCGTTACAACTTTCAGTGGGCGGTGGCCTAACCGGCGCGCCGGCAAAAAAGAGAAAAGAGGGGCGCACACGGGGGGAGTGGCAGCGCACCCGGTGGGAGTGGCTTCGCCACGGGCACCATATTGCCGCGCCCCCCTCCACGGCGCGCTTTTAATATTGGCGGGCCGCTCGAACAGCGGCGCGCAGAGGCCCCGCTTTTTCCACCGTTCTGGTAATATTGCCACTGGACGCGCCCGCGCTCTTCACCTACGGCCGGGTCTTAAATTAAAAGCGCTCGGCGGATTCGATCCTTCCCGGAGCTCCATCATTCATTAAAACTTTTCCTGTGTTTTCAAAGGTACTACGCGCGACAAGTGCCTAGGTATTCACAATCGCATGAGGGTTTCGCCCGGTTCTGGAATTCCGCGCTTCATTTTGCGACTGACCATAAAGCCACCAGACCACATGGAGAATGTCGTCTGAGCTCTCCTTGATCTCAATATATTGTGACATTTTACTGTTCTGCCCGTTAGGCCGGTCTTTACATGGCATTGCTAGAGAAATAGAGTCGGAATAATATTGAAACACCAAGAAGGAGTTGTGCGACATATACTAAACTTGGCAGCCATGTTCTTACGTATGTAATATGATGTCTGTCAAAATTTTGTATCACTCGCGTAGAGTGGCGCTACTGTGAGTAAGCAAATCAAACCGTGGATATTAGTTACATTTCAGATGGGACGTCGTGGGTTGACATTAGTCAAGAATGCCTTTAAGGGGGTAGGACGTCAAAGGGGCTGACCGGGAGCAGGAGAGGCACCACGGGACATTTTAATTTCCACTGTCTACACTTTTATAAATAAATTTATAAAACTTTGTCAGTATGACCAGGAAGGATTCAGGGTTGACTCCCATAGTAGTGGAAGTTCAGAAAAAAAATTTTACATCTGAAATTTCATCGGTTTTTCACTTACTATTGCCTGCTTTTGTTGCTATAGGTACACTTTTCTTTATAAGTAAGAGAGATTCTTCGATGAATTACGCACAGCATAGAAACCATTCATACAGGTGTCTGAAACTCTAGAATTTATTTAATTTATGAATAAATGAATGAGGTGTTACATTTTAAACTTCATGTTTAGAAAAAACTCAAATTTTATAGTTAAATATCTCAATTTTTACCACAGTTTTTAATGGATCTGGTAAGTATTGTTTATATGCTGTGCAAAATTCATCGAAGAATCTCTCTTACTTACGAAGAAGAATGTACCTAGAGCAACAAATGCAGCCAGTAGTAAGTGAAAAAATGATGAAATTTCACTTGTAAAATATTTATTTGGCTTTGGTTTCGAACTTCCACTGCTATGAGAGTGAATCCCGAGTCCTTCCTGGTCATGCCGATAAAGTTTTCTGAATTTGTCCTGTGGTGCCTCTCCTGCTCAAAGTCGGCGCGTTTGACGTCCTAACCCCCTTAAGGCGACAAAGCTGCCGTTATCAATACATCGGTTAGATTTCACGAAATCGTATAATAAAAGGGCTACGAGTAGCTGAAAGTTCCCTCTGGATATTGCAGAAAGACTTTGCATGAAGGTAGCCATTGTCCAAGATTGCTGGCAGCGGTGGTCACGAGAAAGCACGGTCACCAGAAGACTCGGATCTGGACGGGTATATGGCAGTACTGAGAGGGAAGATCATCGTCTTCGGCGTATGGTTCTGGCGCATCGTCCTGCATCTGCAGCAGCAGTTTGAGCGGCAGTTGGCACCTCAGTGAAGCAACGAAATGTTACAAATCGGTTACAAAAAGGACAGCTTCAAGTCAAACGCCCTGTCGCATGCATTACAGTCACTCCAAATCGCCATTAACGACCTGAGTGGTGTCAAGCGAGAGCTCTTTGGAGGGCAAGCTCGAGGCCTGATGTGTTTTCTGATGAAAGCCTATTCTGCTTCGTTGTCAGCGACAGCCGCGTCTTGGTTAGAAGAAGACCAGGTGAAGACCTGTATCTATCCTGTATGGGTGTTAGAGACATTGGACTTGCAGCTGGAGTTATGGCCTTGCCTGTAATTTCGCATGACAGCTGGAGAAATCTCGTAGTTATCTCACTCACACTGACTGCGTATTTATACGTCAGTCGACCTGTTGGGCTACAATTCACGAATAGCATTCCAGGAGGTATTTTCCAACAGGATAACGTTCGTCCATATACCGTTGTTGTTACCCAAACTGCTCTACAGAGCTCGGCATGTTGTCTTGACCTGATCGACCCCCAGATCTGCCTGCTGTCGAGCACATATGGAACATTATCGGCCGACAATTCCAGCGTCATCCACAACCAGCATTAACCGTCCTTTTATTGACAGACCAAGCTCAACGAGCATGAAGCTCCGCCCCACAAACCGACTACCGACCCTTGTACAGCACGGGGAAATATGTGTAAAGCTGGTACATTATTATTTTCAGTGGATGGTCTCTCACTTGTCTTAACTATTTTATTGTGCAATGTTTATCACTTAAATATGTCACCTTGACAAATGTAGTCCCAAAATTTCATTACTGTACATCCGTTACTGTTTGGTGTTGAGGTTTTTTCCGTTGGTGTACATCCAGGAGATCCATGACAACTGCCGCGCAGTGTGGCCGCGCGGTTTAAGGCGGCTTGCCAGGGCTGGCGCGGCTCCCCCCGTCAAAGGTTCGAGTCTCCTTCGGGCGTGGGTGTGTGTGTTGTCCTTAGCGTAAGTTAGTTTAACTTAGATTAAGTAGTGTGTAAACCTAGGGTCCGATGATCTCAACAATTTGGTCCCATAGGAACTTAACACGAATTTCCAAATTTCCATGACTCCGTCCTCCGCTGAAGACTGAGGAAGAAGGTGTCATTCTGCTCGATGTCAGGCAAGACCGTACTTAGTGGTTAGTTCTCTTACCTTACTCCTGTTTTTTATATAATTGCGTAGGTGAATTTGAAAAAAAAAAATGAGACCACAGGACCCACATTTTGCGAGACGTAGCCTACACAAATCTAACTATTGATTGTTATTTAGTCAGCATCTTCACAGCAGATTTCTTTGGTAGCTACTGGGTGAACAATATAATACGTGTAAAGAATGTCTCCTAAAATTATTAATAAGCTACCTTCTCAATTCAGTGATCTTTAACCATTTAATGAAATCCGAGATGTCCAGAAATTCAGGAGATAAAATCGAGGGAGGTTAAGAAAAATCTCTTTCTTTGTCTATCAATAACATCGACACTGAAAGTTAAAAATATGAAAGGGAAAAAATCAAAATCATTGAGAAAATATCGTTTGATACCAACAAAAAATAAGTACGGGGGCTGTACGTGGAAGTGCCAGAAAACAGATTAGAGAATTTTTTTCCGAAAACTGCTGTAAATCTTCATGTGCCCCTTGTCTGCAGGAGAGCACTCTCAGTGCCAGAGAAACGGTATGTTTCCTGCGAACAGCCTGAGGACCAATAAACCCAAGTTATATTGCAATGGCCATACTATTTCTGTCACGCTCGGTAACGCTAAACCTGCACGTTGGTAGAGTTGCAGTTAATCGGTGATTGACTTTTCTAATAGAGAAGTATTATGTTCCGCAATTCTAAAAGCGGGTCAGTGTCCATCGTGCATCCCTGTCCCATTCTCGCAGACGCCTACGTAAGAAAAGAAGCAGTTACCTCCATCAGTGAATTTAAACGCACGCCATCGCCACAGTGTCATTTCTACAGCTTCGTTTTGTGCAAGTAGCACCATAAAGAACCGACTTCTCAGATCAGACGTGTATTTTTAACTAGGGTTATGCGGAAAACGGTGCGTTTTGTTCATACAACTGCTGCCTACAAGACTCGCTTATGTTCAACAAGGGTCTTGATGCTACTCAGCTACGGCATTGTAGGATGTCCGAGGTCAGTGAACTGAGGCTGAAGGAAACTTGCAATGCAGCGTGCGATAAGCTCCAAACTTGGGTCGGTCAGGTCCCTTGTCGGGATTCCTGAATCATGAAGGAAGTCGATCATGAGAAGTGCTAAATACGGCTTCGAGCCCCGGTCCGGCGCAAATTTCCAACTTTCGCCACCGTGCGACTGGCAGTCAGGAATTTCCACGTATACCTTCCCTTTCTTTCTTCATTTTCCGTTTCACAAAAATTACGGATTGACCTTAGCAATACCAACGGATTTTTCATATTGCGCATTACCTAAAGTAGGGCGTACTTAATACTCACCCTCTTTAAAAAAAAAAAAAAGTTTAGAGAGTTTGGTCTGTTGATTGCAAGTGGGTTCAAAAACCTGTAAATAGCATGTAGCACAATCTTAGTGACCTCAACGCACTTTCAATAATTGTATATTCTTACATGATTGTCATAAGGAGTGTGACTGAAATATAACTTAGATGTTTATTTGACTCTACAATAGTGAAGCCATAGCCACAGGTATAAAATTTTTTTCTTTAAAAAGAAATGCTTACATTAGCGGTTTCAGCTAACAACGTCGTCATTTTCAAATGTAAAACATCATTTGGAGAATATATAATAGGAATTAAGACCATATATCTGATAAAAATTACGAGAAATAATGAGACCAGGCAACTGAGGCAATGGTGGCACTACCAAGTCACTACAAGCTATGACTATTCTTGCCCAAACGTTCATTCCATGTCCTAATACAGAAAAGATAAAAGCTACACCACGTGGAAATTTGCAAGAATTTCTTACAATGTGTCCTGCCGTGTCACAACAATCGTTTAGCCGGTATAAATTCACAGTTGTAGAAAAGAAACACATATATGTATTTTAACTACTGTCGTGGCACAAACCCCCATAAGATAAATAAATATAATAACCTCACCGTAAGTGTATCAAGCATAGCAAGCTTTCATGTGGAATGCAGAACGTAATCTCAAAACACAATGTACTTTCATGTACAACTGACACACTACTAGCTTGCTAACATAACATTGCTTCATTTGCTGGTAGCCCATTCTGTCAATATAGGTCATAGGGCATGGATGTAGTATAAAAACAAAAGAAACAAAACAGGACCTACATAATGCACAATAACAGGCGCTAGATGGCACCAGTGTCAAGTGTTAACGAAACTCGACTCTAGTTGAAATATAAACGCAAGCTGAACACTGGTACATAAGCCATAACATTAGTACGCATTGTTTATAGCTTTAAAATTAGCTAGCACAGCACGGTCGATAAGTCATGATAGCAATACAGCATTATAACAACCAAAATATTGTTGTACACATGTTACAAAATTCCAGCCACATTTTTAGCATTAAGATGTTATTTGTTACAGTCTTTCACACAGAAAATTACAAAACAAATTAAAATCCTGGTTATACCAGGTATGAAACCCTAGATGTGTTGTGTATTTGAATTGGGGTTGGGGGAAGAGGGAAGGAAGAATGTAATTCTTTTAATTAAATATATAAGCCACCAATGCATGCTATAACAGTGTGATGTGCTTGATACACTTGCGATGAGGTTATTACATGCATTTATCTCATGGGAGTTTGCGCCACGAAAATGGCTAATTTAAATCGCTGTGAGCACTATGGGACTTAACTTCTGAGGTCATAAGTCCCCTAGAACTTAGAACTACTTAAACCTGACTACCCTAAGGACATCACTCACATCCATGCCCGAGAAAGGATTCGAACCTGCGACCGTAGCGGTCACGCGGTTCCAGACTGTAGCGCCTAGGACCGCTCGGCCACCAAGGCCGGCTTTTGCGCCACGACCATGGTTAAATATACATATATATTTTTAATTTTGAGAACTGTGGATTTATATCTGCAATACGATCGTTGTGTCACAGCAGAATACACTCCAAGAATTTTTTTTATCTATTCTACATTATGACATGGAATGAAAGTTTGGGCAAGCATAGGCATAATTTGTAGTGACTTGATAGTGCCACCATTGCCTCAGTTGGCTGGTCTCATTATATCTCGTAATTTTTATCAGGTGCGGGGTCAAGATTCCTATTATATATTCTCCAAATGATGTTTTACATTTGAAAATGATGACGTAGTTCGCTGAAACAAGTAATGTAACCCTTTCTTTTTAAAGAAAAAGATTTTATATAACGTGATTATGGCTTCGCTGTTGGAGTGCCAAATAAAATTCACTTTCAATAACGTGCACCGTACTACCAAATGGACCTAGTTTATGACCAGCATAATAAGAGAAAAGTGCCATATTCGTTCACTGTTGTTAATTTTTACTCACAACATAATTTTTAAAGAGGTGTTGATGTGTCACGTAAGGCCCAGAACTCACAAAATTTGAATGAGATTCACTGTGGAAAGTGATATCTGTTAATCGAACTCCGGTTTTTTTTTTATTTTGTGTAAATGAAAAGTTTGACACATATATGGAACCTAGTAGAAGAATTCATTAGCAACAATAAATATTTCTTTCCAAATTTAGAATAGAAAGTAACTGACTAAATTACTGTATTATAAAAAGGTGGGCATGAAGTACCTCCCTCCACCTCCTCCCCCTTACCGGGTATCACTACAGTTAAGAGATGCTTACCAAAACATCGAGATAGCTTTGAGGATATGTAAGACAATGTCACACAGTGTTGGGAAGATGTTGAGGCATTCGCAAGACGGGTAAGAGGGAGGACCTTTCCCCCTCCTCTTCCCCCCCCCCCCCTCTGAATCTAGAACACAGCAGTATTATTCGTTTACTGAATGGATACAACAATCAGTTCTCTAGGACATAACAACCTTTTTGTGTAATTTACAAAATTTCTTTTTTACGTAGCGACATGCCTCGAAATTGACCAATTCGTTTCTATAGAAAATGACAATTTTAGATTCTTGCCCCTTCCCTGGAAGGATTTCTGCAGGCAGCCACGGCCTCTTGTGAATTCAGTTTCACATAATGAGAAGCTAGTTAAGGCCGGGTAACTGTGAAAGCAGACTGACATACTTAGCCTTGTCAACAAGAGTACGACATGCATGCTAAACTTCAATTCAGCGATGTAATCATTGAGCTAAAGCAAGGAAATTATACACGAAACACAATTCCTGAAAAGGGATATTTTCTCAACTATTCATTGCAGCTGTTTTTCTTTGACTTGTGGACCAATAGTCAATGAGAAACAAATAAAAGGTTTTATTTGTCAAACACCATACTAAAACCAAAGTTTAGTAGCTGCCACTAACATAGGATACAGATTTTATTATACTTTCATTATACATTTGTTATTTACTTATTACAGTGTTACACTCAAGTTGTTATGTGCTGTTCATTTCAATAATATTATTAAAAATGGATATTTGTCATTAATCTCCCCCCCCCCCCCCCTTTAACAAATGAGGTGACATGCACTATTTCCTTAGGATAGGGCATAGTCTGATAATGCATGGCTTCTTCCTCGGATAAACCCGCGAAGTGTGATGCTTGCGCCTCACTATAAATTCAGAGAAGAAGGCAGATGTTAGTCTACGAGCTGATACGTTTTCTGCATCAATTACGCAAACGTGGCGTGACTTTTAAGATTTTGTGGGCTGTCTGTCTTACTCGCTTATCTGTTTCGGAGATGGTTTTAACGCGATACCAGGATGAATGGCTCATCGTTTTTCTCTCTGAGTCATCATCCAGCCACATCATCGAAAGTGTTTTTTAAACTTTTACCCTATTGTTCAGTTGCGATATTAATAACACTTGTTCAGTTGTGATTTTAATAACACAATTTAACAATGACAAATTTTCAAAATGTACACTGCTCATGATTCAGTATGAATGGATAGGTGAATGTGAGTTAAAACAGGAGAGAATGATTGTCATTCTAAGTTAGTACTTATTGAAATTTTTAATTTCGACTTCTTTAATCAAATTTGACTCGGACTATTTTAACAAGGACGCCAATAACGTTTTTCTGGAATGCTTTAAACCTACAGATACACACACACACACACACACACACACACACACACACACACACACACACACACAATATTTGTTCTATATCTTTGAGTATCTTATGTCATTCTCTTTGTCATTACACAACTGTTTTACACTCTTGCCTTACCCATCAACAGATATAACTTCTTCCCTACTTTCCTTTTTCCTCTCACCATCTACTTTACAGTATCTGCCAGTACGAATTATCTTCTTAGATGCTATCCTAACCAGGTACTTTTCCTTTTTGAAAATCTCATCTAACATTAATTTCTTTCCACAACTCTTTGGTGGGCCGCTTGAATGTGAGTGCACAACAGCCTGCTTGGCTAACTTCAATGCTATTTAACCCGGCAACAGCGCAACGTTTCGAGTTTTTTTCTTAACAATTCTTTCTCTGCATAACCTATCCTGCAGCACCCCTATAAGCTTTCGACTATTTCTGGCCATTCTGCAGATCTTCGTTGATTTTACAGATGTTCAGTCGGCTCCACGGATGACAATGCCTGCTGACGTGGACCTGCTGAGATGGATGAATGGTCTTAATCGAAGAAGTCCAAAATAATACGTGTATACAAAGGTCTCTGGATGTGAATTTCGCACAGGACATACAGGATGCGTTGAGGAGACCAGCTGCTCTAGAAATGTACGCGTAAGATTCTGTTGCCTAAAGAAAATTATCGTCGTTGGACTGTGTAAGGAACTGCAGAAAGACTTTGCTAAGACTTACACATCGTGTAATAAATGGCAGCTGTCGTTAAATCTGTATAAACGAAGAGTCATCCGTAGAATAAAGAAAAATAACCCAACACTATATGGTTGGAAGAGCAATGACCAACATGCTGAGTACGTCACATCGTGTAAGAATTCAGTGATGGGAAATATGAAGACCATGTAAATTCAGTGTTGTAGTGAAGGCGAATGGCGGTGTCTGTGCTCGTGCGTTTGTCTGTGTGAGCGTGCGTGCGTGTGTGGTATGTGGTGTGTGTGTGTGTGTGTGTGTGTGTGTGTGTGTGTGTGTGTGTGTGGGTGTGTGTGTGTGTGTGTGTGCTTGTGTGGGTGTTTGTTGTAGTTGAGAGACGTTCAAAGACGAAGTTACCAGCATTCATTCGAAAATTTATAGAAACGAACGTTGTTAAAACGAATAATATACCATGAAAGAAGTAAGAAGCAACGTGAGGTAAAATTGTACTCTCTTCGAACCTCATCCTCCAACCCTGATCACCCGCAAAATCACACTAGCTCATATCCTGTTTAAAACACAAATAAGACAAGAGAAATTCTAAAACAGATTTACCAGAATATGTGACTATCAGCTCACTTGCAAAAAATTCGAATACGCCGAAAGAGGAAGGCATGCTTAAGAGATCTGTGTCCTATGCGAAGATGAGCTAATGGAAAACTCACATTTGTTGGAATACTTCTAAGAAAATGCAATGCATCTGCAAGGGAAATCGCCTACAACACGCTACGTTGAGTAGTTCTAATGTTCCAGTGCTTCGAGTTTTTGTAACACACATCGAACAAATTGCGAGATGCTTTGTTAACAGTTCGTTGTAGTCAACACAAAAGTTTAACAGAAATGATGGGTCAGCTTGAGAGTACATGTTAAAAACACTGAAATACACAGTTCACGGATATTTTTATTTTACTCGAGGATAAGGGAAATGCTAAGGTTGCTCTGGACAAGTAACATTACGTTCAAAAGGTGCAGTGTTTACTGTCTGATTTTGCCTATTGCAGAATCGCTTCTGACCCTACAAAATGTGTCGAAAGAAAGACTGAGAGCCTCTTAAAGAAACGTTTCTTGTCGCAGAAGACTATCAGAAGTCTTAATACTTATTGTGCCCTTAAAATTGTAACTTTGTGGTAAGTACTATGGGACCAAACTGCTTAGGTCGTCGGTCCGTATGCTTACACACACAATATTGGTTCTTCATCTTTGTGTATCTCACGTCATTCTCTTTGTCATTACACAACTGTTTTGCACTTTTGCCTTACCCATCAACTGATATAACTTCTTCCCTACTAACTTAAACTAACTTACGCTAAGGACACCACACACCCATGCCCAAAGGAGGACTCGAACCTCCGACGGGGGGAGCCGCTCGGACTGTGACAAGGCGCCTAAGACCGAGCGGATACCCTGCGCGGCTATGCTCTTAACCCTAGTTTATATAGCGTTCCAAAGATCCACAAAGAAGAGGTTCGTTCGAATGTGAGTAACAATGGTCCTACGATACATAGTGTGCAATACACATTGTCACCCTGTTGCGTCCACTAGTTGGTCGATGTGTGCATCACAACAATCCCTCGGCGGCTTTGTTAAATCGATTAGAGGGCATGCGTAGAATGACTCTGATAGTCTAGGAATGGCCTCTTTCTCTTCATTCGTATTCCTCTGTCTGATTCGTTACAGTTAATTGAGGTTAGGTCTGATCCTCTAAATTAACTAACCTATTTCGAAATACGTTGACATCAACTTCTTATTCAATGACCAGCAGTATGAGCGGACAGACAGCATTGCGAAGGAAAGCCCGTTGTCACCTATTATCGCAATTTTTTATGGGAGTCTTCGAAGGAAATGCCTTGGAGTCGGCGGGTTTCAGACCTACGATACCTGTCATTCGGCCTCATGGCAGTGAGCATCTGAGTGACTTATTAGAACACCTGAATTCAATCTACCCAAATATTTGTTTCAAAATGGAGGTAAGAAAGCATGTGTGTCTTCCCTTGCTTGATGAACTGGTCAGGAGCAATGTTAATGGTACGTTTACAAGAAACCTACTCACACCGACTTATGTCTGGAGGTGGACAGCTGTCACCATCCGAATCAGAGTGAAAAGCCACTTCGTGTGTGTGTGTGTGTGTGTGTGTGTGTTATCTCTTTAGAATTGGTCTGCAAACCGAGATTCTAAATTCCCTTGAATAGCACTTACTTGCTGCAGTTTTGCCTTGAACATGACAGGGTGGTCACCTGTCAAAATGTCGATGGCTTTTGACGACGTCACGTGGCTGCATCCCCGTAAGTTATTCGAACAAAGTTCTAACATTCCACAACAATAATTATTTTGTATTCTGTTGTGACACTACTTACGAACATCTTCAGACATCTTACTTGGTGTATTTCACTGTTAAATATGTAGGTCCATATGTAACTCCCGGTACCGACGAAATATTCCGTATATGTAAATCGAAAATCTTTGGAACGGCGCAGTTCTCGGGAAGTCCTGTTGGGTAATTTCATAGAACTCAACGAGCGTTATGGTGCTCCCAACGTGTACTTCGCATGGGGATCACGAGAATCAGATAATACTGATTGGTCCACGTAAAGATGTGTTTACAGAGACGTCCTTCATTCGCTGAGTTCGCGAATAGATCAGGAAAGAAAATACCTGATGTTGGTACGATATAGCACTGTGCAATGGTTTGCTTACTATGCAGGTTATCTCAGGAGGAATGGTTAATATTCAGGGATATTCGAGGCCAAAAAGTTTAGTAAACATGGCTTCTAAAATGCATATCTTAATTGCTACAAGCACTTATTCAATAGAAGAGACGAGTTTTACAGTAGCGAAGTTGAACAAGTGCTCTTCGTTTCCGTCTACAGGACATTTTTTCATGTTTTGGCCCGTACTACCACCCGTTAAAGTATGCAAAGCAAAGAAAGAAAGAGAATTGTTTCACAGTATCGAAGACGAAAATGTGCCCATAGCTCTCAAATGACGCGTTTCTTGGCTATGTTCTTTTGCTTCGAATGATAGTTCCTGTCTTACTCTTTGATATTGACCACTCCTCCTGTGACAACTCGCATATGTAGAAGGAAAGTTCGAAATACTCGAATGACGAATAGGCAGACGAACAATGAAACCATATTATTGTGTCAATCATTGGCCAGTTCAGTTTTTGTTTATGAGGTTGTTTAGCTTGTCCTGATAATGATGTCTGGTTTGTGGGACGCTCAACTGCGTTGTCATCAGTGCCCGTTTTGCCTGTCCTGTTGGTACTTAATGGTTTTCAGGTTGTTACACTGATTCAGAATTAACGTCAATTTTAATGCTGATTTTACAGGTAGATTACATGATGAAACAGTTAGGGTCAAGTGCACGGAAAATCATACCAGCTTTGCAACTGGATTGAAAAGTTCGAAGCAAATGTAACAGAGTAGAACCTGTGTCATCCTCAAGTGGGAGAAATTTTCAATTGTCAATGTAGCTTCCGACGAACTTGAAGGGAAGCTACACGCTCATCAGCGTACACGCTAAATAGGGTGTTAGGAGCATAAATATAATTATTTCTCTTGATGACGCGTACAGTGTACCAACCATCAGTATTTACTTCATTTGCAGACAATAGTTATTGCTATTACGAGTAGTATCATTGTAGATTGGCTACTACCTCCAGGTACGTGCGGTACAAGCAAGCCATTATCGTTTGTTTCCACCTGTGCAGGAAGTAAGATGGAAGATTGGTGGCAAAATTAATAGCCTACAGTGACAGGCTTAGTCCATTTAGCACTAATTACATAAATATCTGTACCTGTACTTTTTATAAGCAGTTTGTTGCCTACGGTAGGAGACGGCGCTTTCCATCGTACACAGGTACTCACGGCCTGCACTTGACATGATGGCACTTGAGGAAGCGACCTCCGAGATGGGGCCCGCGATTTGGACGCGCTGAAATGCGTTGACATCATGTGACTTGCCAACATTGCGCCTGTCACGCTGACGACATCCCTGCCACGTGACACGCGTCTTCCATCCGCTGTGGCGGCAGCAGCTGTCTCCTTTTCATTCGCTTGTGAGCTGTTGCGGTTACAACGGCCACGTACGTATTAGGCACATGCTACATTTTGGCACTCTGTCTGTGAACTCGCGTCAGACAAATAGCAATGCTGAGGAATGTGCTTCGATACTGAGCTTCACATAAATATTGAGACCCCTTAGGCGACCGTTACTTATTATACTTTGAGGAGAACACGCAATTCCTTTCTTGTTCGTGTAAGGCGCTTGCACTCATAAACTACGCCCAAATGTCTTGTCTTCCAGAATCACAATGTCTTCTTGTTTGTAGACCATGTACCATTTCGTCCCCTTGAACGGATAAGTGTAGCGTATGGTTAGTCGAGAGTGATTGACAAATTTCCTACAAAAATCAAAACATCTAACCGAAAGTTTGTTGACGGGTAATATCATAGATATTAAGAGTCGCCTTTTTTAGAGACCCTATTGAAATTCTAAGATTGTACGGCAGTGAAGTTGTACGATTAATCTGAAACTGTATATCATTTATTACTTGTTTTATTATTCTTGTGTAGCGTATGTTTTAAAATCAGCTTCAATAGTGCAACAAAAGAAGAAACTATAAATTATTTATTTAAAAACATTACCCACTGATTTTTTGCAGATAGTTTCTCTCTCAGTTTTAAGAAAGCGTAGCACATTCAGTTCTGTACTTCAGGGGATTGAGCATCAGTGTTATATGTTAAGCACGAGCAGGAGTTAGCAAAAGAAGAATCTCCGAAATTTTGTGAGGGTTTTTGAGAGTTTAAAGGCCTCTTAAACAGCTCAGTTCAGCTAATTTTACTCTTCGAGTTATTGCAAACCTTGGAGAGAGAGGCGAAACAATAAATAAGCGTTCTGCCCTTATTTTCGTTCAGTAACCGCTGATGGAACTATATTCTGGAGTACAGAATATTTAAGACTTCAGAACACAAAAACATCGAGTAAGAATAATGTATTGCGTGCGTCGTTCCTCTTCTGAAAAACAGCTGTTTAATGCGTGATGTGTTTTAACTACACCATGACATAATGTACGCTATGCGATCAAAAGTATACGGACACCAGGCTGAAAATGACTTAGAACTTCCTGCAGCCCTCCATCGGTAATGCTGGAATTCAGTATGGTGTTGCCCCCAAACACGACCACACCATAACACCACCGCCTCCGAATTTTACTGCTGGCACTACACACGCTGGCAGATGACGATCACTGGGTATTAGCCATACGCACACCTTGCCATCGGATCGCCACGTTGTGTACCGTGATTTGTCACTCCACGTTTCTCCACTGTTCCGTCCTCCAATGGCTACGCTCCCTCCACCAAGCGAGGCGTCGTTTGGCATTTACCGGCGTGGAGTGTGGCCTACGAGCAGCCGCTCGACCATGAAATCCAAGTTACTCCCCTCCCGCCAAACTTTCATAGTTTTTTCAGTGGATCCTGATGCAGTTTGGAACTCCTATGTGATGGTCTGGGTAGACGTCTGCCTATTACACATTACGACCTTCATCTGTCGGCGGTCTTTTTCAGTCAACAGACGAGTTCGGCCTGTACGATTTTGTGCTTTACGTGTCCCTTCACGTCTCCACTTCACTATCACATCACCAACAGTTGATCTAGAGATGTTTAGGAGTGTGGAAATCTCACGTACAGACGTATGACACCCAATCATCTGACCACGTTCGAAGTCCGTGAGTAAAGCGGAGTGCCCCATTCTTCTCTCTCACGATGTCTAATGACTACTGATGTCACTGATATGGAGTACCTGACAGCAGGTGACAGCACAATGCACCTAATATGAAAAACGTATGTTTGTGTATTTTCTCCCATGAATTTCTTTTCAAATAATCCATTACAGGTTATGAACAATAATTACTCCTGCACTGTTAATTAAGGCTGATCTCAGTAAAGGGTGAATAAGATTGTTTACAAAATTTTTGAACTATGATATGGATGAAAGACAGAAAAGCTAAATATGGAAGTAGACCCTGAGCTGAAAATGTTCCTACTGGGCAACTCATCTTATTCCACAGAAGCATTTTTATATAAGAACGTACTAGTATTTATTCGTAAAGTATTAGCTACATATCTGTGTTATTAAACTAAATATTAGTGTTACGAGCACTTCCGTGACTAGAGCGCAGCGATATTAAAGAACCAATAAAGTTACATTACGTGAACTGACTCGGCCCGTCTCATTACGACATGTCATGGAAAGTGGCAAATAGAGCATATAGTGAACTATCTAACTTCCTGGCAGATTAAAATTGTTTGCCCGACCGAGACTCGAACTCGGGACCTTTGCCATCCGCCCCAAGTGCTCCACCGTCTGAGCTACCGAAGCACGACGCACGGCCGCTACTCACAGCTTTACTTCAGACAGTATCTTGTCTCCTGCCTTCCAAACGCTGCAGAGTGAAAATCTCATTCTGGAAACATCCCCCAGGCTGTGGCTAAGCCATGTCTCCGCAGTATCCTTTCTTTCAGGAGTGCTAGTTCTGCAAGGTTCGCAGAAGAGCTTCTGTAAAGTTTGGAAGGTGGAACGTATATACAGTATCTGACCAAAGTATTTGGATAGCTATTAGCGAACACTGATATGATATGCGTGCATCTTTCGCCTTCATCACGGCTTGAACTCTGTTGAGGATGCAGTCAATGAGGAATATCAGTCCAGCTGACCTCAAGAGCCGAAACAAGAGCAGGTACTGATGTCGAACGCTGGTGTATCGGACGACGTTTACGTGATAACTCATCCCGAAGGTATTCCATTGGCTTCAAGCCAGGACTCTGAGCTTGTCAATCCATTTCAGGAATGTTATAGCCCAAACTTTTACCTCGCAGATGCTGCTTTATAAAAGGGTGCATTTCCATGTTGATACAAACGTATCATCGTCTCCAGACGGTTCCTCTGCGCAGTACTCAACGCTGTAACACTTGTTCACAGCCATGCGTATTTTTAAGCGCTATAAAGGAACCACGCCGCCAAACCGTAACACGCATCGCTCTTTACATCCCCTCGAATGTCGCTTGGCATTCACTATACAAAGTTGTGGCTTATGAGGAAGTGCTCGACCATCATATGCCATTCTCTTTAACTCCTTAAGGCAAGTCGTTGCTCTAGATAGATTCCTCACAGCAAGTTTATGATACATTTGGAACAAGACGATATTGTTGTTTTCACGCATGAACTGTAAAACCTGTGATACACAGTCGCAAAAAGAACAGTTTTTATAGCAACTTGTCAACACATTAACAAATAGACAACATTTTTGCACTAATGCACGGGTCTATTTGTCCCAAATAGTGGCTATCATCGTATATATAACGCCCTACTCGCATTTGTTTTCTACTCTTTCTTACATCGGAAGCCACCTGGGAGTCACTTAAGTTTGTGATGATTACATCTTTCAGCAAGGATGACCAAACCGAACGGACTGCCAAGAATTTATCTTTTGTACACTCTGTGACCAATGAAGCTGATATTCTATCTCCACAATAGCTTCAAAGTTGTGCCAGTTTTTAACATGGTCGTAGAGATGTACAGTGGAAAACTTTACACGTTCGGACTTTATATTTCACTGAATGTTTGGCACACTAGTATTTGGTACACAAGCAGTTACGAATTTTGAACGTCTTTCCTTTGATTTTTGCTCCCACCTATTGTCTTCTCATAAATACTTAAGACATATACGTCTACCGTAAGTTGACTTTAGTTTTTAATCACTATATTTTGCTGCAGGAGCGACTCCAGCAGAAAATAATAGGCAGTACCACCATAACAGGAAGAGTGTTGTTCCCGTCGAAACCCTCATTCGTGACATTAGCAACAAAATTTCATTCTTTCGTTATCCGTTTCTCTGATCGCTCTGAGAAATATTTCAAAGTAATTTTCTTGTACTGAGACACAAAAACATATTTTAACATCGCGTAGTCGCCGGAACACAGAGTACCTGTTGAAGAGTAACAGTTCACTCCGATTAACTATATTGCTGTTTTATGGATTCTTTCACAGTCGACAACATGAATTTACCCATAATTATTTACTTGGAAATGATATCAGATGTAGAATGCAATTATGAATATATTCTTAGGGGATTATTTTATTTTTCTCCTTGCAACACTTTTTCTCATTGGAGGTTCACTTAAGGCTTTAGCCTTTATTATCGTATCCCCTTCGTCAAATTCTTGTAGTAACATGAATACGTCGTTCTCCACAGGTACATAATGAATATTATTCTTTAAATTCGTTTCCAGTGCAGTCTCTTGCTTGAGTGTCGAACAAATATTTTTCTTTTTATATAATTTATTTATATCGTTACATGTATCTGTTATCTCTTTCTAGCTATTAGGTAGGCTGATACTAAGCACGAGTGGATTTAAGTTTGATGTTAGTGTCAGAGGATACGAACTTCAAACGAAGGTGATTTCCTACTCTTCTAGTTGTATTTCGAAATAACTTTTGTCATAATAGTCTGTATGCTTGTTCATGAGGAAGTAGAAGCCGAGTGCAGACCCATTAAAGATAGATCTACTAACGCGGATGTTTCTGTGAACGGCGCCTCTTATTCATTGATAATTTATTTCCACATAAAATGTTTACTTCTTCATTTATTAGCTAATGTAGCAAATTTTATTATAATTCTGTCTCGAAAAGTAGAGTAAAGGGTGCACTTTGTCTCACTGAAACGATTCAGGAATTTAATATTAACTTTGGTGTAGCAAAGTCTTGGTATGTTGTACATTTATGTTATATTTTTATGTTGTTCTTGTATGACAATAAAACTCGGATAAGAGTACTCTACAAAGCACGTAAAATACAGAAAACAAAAAAAACAAAAAACAAAAAAAATTTCAAGTGAAAAGAATCCTGTGCCACTGCAAAGGATTGCAAATTTCTATTCGTCGTGAGAGAGCATAAATGGAATACTAAAGCGGCATCCGCGAAGCAAAGAATAATAGTTAACATTGTGTACAGTCAACTTTTAATCCGTTCTAGTGTATAAAAGATAAATATAAAAGCTTATTTAAAACGCGAGAGCATATTCATGATGCAATTACATGTCGAAATGAAGATGGACTCCCAGATTCTAATAATGTCGTCACGTCGTCTTTGGTTTAAAGAAGTATTTTTTGCCACATTGTTCAGAAAGCAGACGCTCTACTTCTGAACCTGCCAATGAAATGATTTTGGAATGCCCAATTCATTCACCGCCTCACTGAACTACACAAGCTTTTTTTATTTTATTCGTTTCTAGCATGACGCATCTTCATGTACGCATTATGTATGAGTTGGTAACTTTTTGGGTAGTTCTTTGGCCGTTTGTGGCCGATATATTAGGTTCCAAAGGACTGGCGCCTACGTGATCAGAATTCAGTATACAGTACCCATTTCTGGCGCTATAGAGGAAAAAAGATGTATTTACCCTTTGTAGAAGATGATAACATGCTACTACAGCGTATCGTGCGAAACTAGTCTTGATGATAAAAGAAAATGTTGGAGAAAACATTCGTAGTACTGTGAATTTAATATGACAGAGGGCGACCTGAAACAATTTCATTAAAATGTGGATATGTTTCAGAAATTTGCTTTTTACGAATCACATCTGATGTTACTAACCATGTTTTCAAATTTCTGTGTCATTATTCATTGTAAACATTCATCTACGTTTAGTGCTGTTTATTTCTAATTTATTATCGTTATCTTCATGAATAAGTAAGTATCATAATAGATTAAATCAAATTTGACATTTGGTAAAATGGCATGCTGATATATCGTCTTCTAATTTTATCTCGAAATATAAACTACAGTTAACTTACGCAGTTATTTAGTAATCCAATAGAATGACCCACTGAAACTGAGTTAGACCATACTGTCTACAAGTCGGCGTATCTCAACCAGTCTATTTCTATGATGTTTTACGCAAGCAATAATAATATACGGCCTTCAAGATTATTTTGATGTTGAATCTTTTTACTGCAAGAATAAAGCAGCACTGTAGTGGGAGACTTAACAAAACAATAAAAGCATCAAGCACAAGTCTGTTTTCGAGCTTTGGTGAACGTGGCGAGTTGCTCTATTCCATACTGTTACACGTTACTTGGAGTTTTGGAGGGAGGACGCATTCTCACTCAGATCCGGTGCAGGAACTCTGGAATTGAAATGTATTCTTCGGCCCTTCAACGGGGTGTTACCAACCACAATGGCGGCCGCAAGAGATTCTTCAGGTGACAGTCCACGTCTGCTCTGGATATTGCTTGTTGCGCGGGTGAATGGGACATCTCACTCGATCGTAAAGCCGAACGTTACCGTAAAACAGAACTGAACAGCGTGTGTGGGTTTGTCAGACGCGATTTCACCAACACCTCTCAGTACATTCTAAATTCCCAGAAAAATTACTAAAATAATTTACTGACGGTATGTTGTATGTACAATATTCCGTTTAAACAAAGCAAAACATCAATTGTGTGTCTAGAACCATCGCATATTCAGTAAACAGTAAGCTGAATATTTTCCGTAGCGGGAACTGAAAATATTGCGTCAACTTTCGAGGAAGTGGGAAACGTATGATGTGGAAGAGGTAACGTTGTCACAGTAAATTTTCTGTAATTTACTCATATATTGTATTTTGGCTGTTAGGTAACGGAAACTATCTATGCAGTAAGAGTTGGAACAATAAAGATATTTTTGTCAGAACTTTTCCACGACAACAACGTAAAGAAATATTTGCCTTTAGTAGAGTCAGAGGATTTGCTGCCGACCAGTTACCAGATTCATGACTGACTTAAATAATTTGTAGTGCGGTGATGTTTGGTTTATGGGGCGCTCAACAGCACGGCCATCAGCCCCCGAACAAAGACCCAATTTTTACAAAATCCATTTTCTTTTCACAATCCAATCTAGTCACTCTCACAAATGATGATGATGATGAAATGATGAGGACAACACAAACACACAGTCCCACGGCAGCGAAAATCCACAACCTGCCCGGAAATCGAACACGGGACCCCGTGATCCAGAAACAGCAACGCTAGCCCCTAGGCCACGAGATGCGTACTTGTAAGGCGGAAATTGATTTCTTCGTAACGCAGCCGTGTAAACCTCGCTTGACGCTTTTCTGTAGTACAGATCATCGAGGTCAATGAATCGAAACAAATGGCGACTTGAAGGTGGGAGAATCATAAGAAATCGAATTTTGCTTAAATACAAGAGCTTCTCCATCCAACTGGTATAATTATGTTCCGCAATACGAGGTCCTTCGCTGCGATTAAATATAAGTTTTGTACATCTCCCCGCTTATTTCCTTTCGAGTGGTTGTCAATGATCCATAACAAAGAGCTACAGTTAATATTTTAAATAAACATATCAAATATAACTTTGAATATGGTATTTAGCGTAAGCTTCTTTGTCTTTTATTATAAACATTTTTTAATTAATGTTAGTATTCTCACTTTCTTTTCTACGATCAGTGTCTCAACCGTGCTGTGCTCGCAAACAAATTCCTGACAACCCATGCAAGACGAAACACAAAAACCATGCACTGGTAGCCTCCAATTTATGCATAACGTAATCTGCAGTCCTTATTGTTTTCCGAGTTAGAGCAGCATTGTACAATAATGAAGATTGCTGAACACCAAATCTGAAGAAAACACAGTACGTGCAGAGGTGAAACAACTCTCTCTAAGATGCAAAATAATTCTAGACACCCGAGACAGAAACATCAGAAGCAATAAGACATAGAACAAGAAATAGTCGTTCCGAAATTTCAGTTTAGTACACTGAAATACTGACAAGATGAGGGAATTTTTAAGTACATGAAATAACCTGCTGTGGACAGATGCATAAAATTAAGTATCCAAATAAAGTTAAAAATGAAAAAAGTACGAACTTACGATAAAACAACATGAGAAGCGATTTTTTAACGGCCATTAGTCTTGTGACTGGTTTGATGCTGTCTTCTACAGTTTCCTAACATCCGATAATCTTCTTTTCTCCACATAATTAATACTAATAACATATTCTGTATTCTTCCTATGGTGCGCCACTAATATTGTCTCCCTCTATTTCTCCTTGAAGAGGCAAATCATTTACCTCCGGGTGCCGTGACAAATATCCAGTCAACCTGCCCTGTATGGAAACGGTCTTCCACAGACTTCTACACTGATCTGTTCTTTGTAGAACTTCTTCATTTCGTACTTCATCTGCCGACTTAATTGTTGACACTCCTCAATAGCATATATAACGAACGCCCTACTCGCATTTGTTGCATAATAGCAACTCCAGTTCTTTCTTCTCCTGATTGTCGATGTTCTACGGTTCTATTAAATACAGTACCATGTTCCAAACATGCACCTCCGGCACTTTCCTCCACAGTTCCATGTCAAATCTGGAATTTTTCTTCAACTGTGTGAATCTACTTATGGTATCTTCCTTGCTCCAAACACCTTGACTACTCTCTGTTATCAGATATGAGAATCTTTCAATTCTTCCACTACTGTGTTGTTTGCAAACTCAGTATTAAGCAAGTCGTTATTCTCCTTACCGCAGCTCCTGATCACCTCCGTGTTCTGCCTGTTTCTTCTAAGTCGTATTCTTCCCTAAACCTGTTGTCCATCTCTTTCAATACGTATTCTATGTCTTATACAACCAGAAACACTATGTCTTCTTGCAGAGCTAGCAATGGCACCTGTTCCCTGTTTACTCTTATACCAAATTTTGTTTCATACCCTTAGTTCCTACTTTTAGTAATAAGTTGAATTGCAGTGGCGACAAGCATCACATCTGTCTTACACATCCTTAAAACACAACAACTGAAGTTCCACTTTTATTTCTTCCATGCGGGTTGTGAATAAGTATTAGATTATTGTTTGCCTCTATACTTCAGAACTGTAAACTCCTGCGGATTCTACACCTCTCGTCCCACTTTATACTGTCAGTATCTTTTTCCAAGATTATAAACAAGTTTATTTTATTCAGTCAACTCTGATACCTCTTACCATCATAAAATCAAAGTGGTATACGTCCAATACATCTTCATGTTTTTTTTTTTCATTTTCTCATTCTTTTACAGCTTAGTTTTCTACTAAGAATTTATCACTATCTTACTAGAGATTGCAAGTAGTCTTAGAGGAGGGAGGGGGGGGGGGGAGGCGGAGGAGACTCCAGGACATACAAACTAAAACTAAACATTATTGTAGAAATTGCTCGCAAAAAGTATGAAGCAATTGCAGAGACTTGATTTTCAGTTCGGTTCAGTTCAGTGTGTTGCTACAAATTATAGATCAGTTATCTTGAAACTCTAAACAGGTCTTATGTATAACATACAATTCCTTAAATTACATATATGTAGTTACAAAGTAAATATATACTCCACTAGTACTGCCACAGAATCAGACGGTTAAGTTTAGGTCCTTCTTTAGAGAACAGAAAAGCCAATTGTATTGATCGCTTCTGGCAGCCTATACTGACATACAGCATACATGAGATGCAAGCCTCGAGTAACTGGAATTTTCACCGATACGTATAATTTTTTTCCAATAAAGTGATTTCTATGATGCTGGATACCTATACGAACTTTAGGGCTAGAAAGTAAACAGCGCGACAGCGCTAACTTCTCCTCATACGAAACTTCGCCTTAGGAGTCGGATGGAACGAGGAGAATATGAGAAGACTATCGTCGGACTGTATAATGTGTGCTGTCATGCCGCTACAGCCATTGACACTACTCACGTGCAGGTGCAAAGGACACAAAAGGAAATCGAAAATAAATGTTCTATCTTAGGTCCCCTCCGGTGATGCAGTCTCTACAGAATGTTACATTTCGTTAAGTCTGACTTGACGAGTAATTTGATTTACAGCTCAGTAAAATAATTTTCAATGAAATCCTGAGGGAAAGGTTAAGCTAAAACCAGTAGGGAATACCTCATGAAGTGGGAATTCAGTGGGAACAGAAACTGCCCATTGAGCTTTATTTTCTTTGATTACGAGTCTCTCGTTTTCAAACTTCGTAATCAACAATGAACTGTGATTATGAAGAAGACATTACCTCTTGTCTTTGGTACAAGACCAAAACCAAATCTTCACTAGAGTTATCAAGAGATACTACGAAAACAGTGTATTTAGGATACTGTTCTTGAGGCTTACTATTTTTGCTGTGTCGTTGAAAGTGTATACATACTACTTAGTTAACGTCTCTCCGGCTACCACATGATAGGCCTGTGTGATGGCTGCATGGTAACAAATGTTGAAGCGTTTGTCTTCTTTTATCTCACAAGGCAGTCATGGACTCAGAATAAATTGCTAAAGAGGGATCCGGTTGCCAAACCGTGTGTTCTGTAGTTTTCAACTTAAAAACAGGGATTCTAATAAGCAGTTTCCAGAGAAAATTGTCCTAATCGTAGGCAGATCGATCGTTGCGCTTAGTTATCTGGGAAACCATCACGTTTCATTGTCGTCTCAGGGGTTCTTATTTTCTCTTGGACTCTCCGGATGATAGATCGATGCTTTCAGACCTAGCAATATGGAGCAATGGTAAGCCTCTGGACGATGCTTCGAGAGGACAACGGTTGAAATCCCCGTCCTGACTCTTTGATTTAGACTTCACACGATTTCCCTTAATCGATGAAAAGCTACTTTGAAAAAACACTGTCGATATCATTCCTCGTTCTTTTCGTGTCCAAATCTGTGACCTTCTTCTGACGACCTCGTTATCGTCTGTACATTAACAACCTTCCCTTCTTCCTCTTCCAAACATTCGCATGGTGGTTTGGTGATACATGTATCATGTATTCATGTACATGTACCATGTATTCACACTCATAACCTTATCTCTCCTAAGCGTGCGGGGTAAATAATCCAACCCTGTGTCCGCACTCCCTATCGGAACGGTATGTTGAAAGCAGTAGTGTATTTCTAGGTTCCTCACTTAATGCAAGTTCTCCAAGTTGACATGTGTCTTCAAATGCCTCTAGCTGAGATTTATCCAGTGATTCCCGTGACGCCTTGCCATATATCAAACAAACCTGTCACCTTTAGTGGTGAACTTCTCTCTAGATGACCAATATTAGCTCATAATCCTATCTGGTATGGGTCCCACACCCTGAGCAATGTTCTGGGGTGGGCCACACAATTACTTAGATTTTTCTTGATTGTAGTCTAAGTGCATCTTCCCAGTAATCTACCAATGGAGCGATGCCTATCACCTGCTTTACTTGAGATTAAGCCTATGGAATCTTTCCATTCATATCACCGCAAACTGTTCAACCCAGGTATTTGTATCAGTTGACTGGTTTTGCAATATTTGAAGTGTTATTTCCCAAAACATACAAAGGTTATACGCCGCTTAGCGCAACGCGATCGTGGTTGGAAAAGTCTGGGACGCTAAGGACTCCAGGGCAGTCATTCATCTACAGGACGTGTAGTGGAAAAAGTTTGTTGATTACTAAAGTAATGATCTCAACAAATCATGAGATGCGCTCACAGCAAAATAAAGCACAACAGGCATAACAGATAAGACGAGATCCCCTGAACAGCGCTCGATATTACCATCACAAAGTGTAACAGATTTTTTTTCTTCTAATGTATACACAGACAGATTCACCATATAGACTACTTTAATGTGCAAATATGACTAATTCTTGTTTCAAAATATGTAGTTTGTTTTGCGTATTGCATTTCTTTTCCTTCCGAAACACATCTGCAGCTAAACTGCAAAACTATAGGTAGTGAGCCTGTAAAAGTGTTTTTTTACAGTCCTTCAAAACATTATTCTGTTTTCTCTTAGTCCTTCGTTCAATGAGCATTTACTGATTTGGTCTTCGGCAAATGACTTCTACGTATATCAGTACTGACCCTTCTGTTTACAGTGCAACTGCTTCAGATGGCTTCACTCTCTGTAACCTCGAATGTCTGCCACAATTAGTTTCAATTTCTATAGTTTAGAAGTGTTAATAGAGCTTGAAGTAGTACGTCATAAAATTGTACCAAAAGCTAGTCCGTTGTAAGTGGAATATGTTTTCAGTTGCCAGTGGCTTATACTAATTTTGTTGCGAGTAATCCTTTTCCAAACCGCATCTTCTATTGAAGTTCCTTATTTGTTCGGTATTATCAACTCGCAGTAAATTCAATAATTTCGCAGCACCTGTGCTTTTTTATAGTCTTATTTTGTACACTGGTGAGTCAAAACATTATGATCACTGCCCACCGCGACATTGGATGACGCCCGGCGGCTTTACGGATAACGTGGTAATAAAACTGTTTAAGGGGAATATACACGGACGGGGAATCATCCTAGCAAAGATATGAACTGAAAAAGGTGGAAATTCATTGAGATAAGCAATTTGGACGTAAGGGCATATTATCTTTAACAGAGTCTGTGAAGGTGTATTTAGAAAGTGGCGAAGCTAGTCGAATGTTCACGTATTACTGTCATGAGGATCTACAGAAAGAGGTAGAAGGACGGTAAAACTACCACTAGGCGCTCAGTGGTTGGAAGTCCACAGTTCTTGATAGAATGTGGGATTCAGAGGCTTTTCTGCTCTCTAATGTAGGATAATGGCGGTCTCTGGCATCTCTGTCGAAATAGCACAATGCTGGTGCACGCCCAAGTGTTTCGGAGCACAGTTCATCGTACATTGTTGAACACATAGCTCCGCAGCAGATCACTCCCACGTGTTCACATGTTACAGCTTCAGTGGGCACGGGAGAATTGAGATTCGACCGTCGATCATTGGAAACGTGTCGGCTCTTCGGGTGAATAATATTTTTACTAGCCTAGGTCGATGGTCGCCTCCACAAACGCCATCATCGAGGTGAGCAGAGGCTCGAAACGTGCAGCGCGCCACGGACGCTGGCTGGTGGGAGGAATATTATGCTATGGAGGACAATCTTCTGCGCTTTCACGGGACTTCTGGTAGCAACCGAAGACACTGTGGCGGCTGCTAACAACCTTCATGTCTTCTTCGACAGCAGTGTCATCTTTCAGCAGTATACTTGTCTGTGTCTCGGAGTCGGAACCATGCTACAGTGGTTCGAGGAGCATTAGAGTGATGTCTGGGCGACCAGATTCACCTGATGTAAATCCTTTGTAATCCTTCCGCGTCCCTATTGGGCGCCATCACCGCGTACGCAAATCAACGGTCCGTTATTTAAGCGAATTACATGACTGTGCGTATACAAATAATGCCACATACCTCCTCAGACTTACGAGCAAAGTGTCGCATTACTGATACGTAGACTCGGTGATGTATTTCGTTCCAAAGACGAATAAACAAGCTGTTAAGCTGGTGGCCATAATGTTTTAGCTGATCATTCTACACAGCAGACGCAGCAATTATCTATTTTCTTCTGCGCTCATCTGTGTATACTAAATAATGTTAATGAATCCAAATAATTCTTAGTTCAGGTTTTCTTCACGCTATGCTAACCATTTCAGCGAGATAATACAATTAGTGTGTCATACGAATTAAATTTTAAATACGTAATCGTGTGTTTATTTCGTCTGAAATTTCAGTGAATGACATCCAGCTAAAATCACTTAATATGACAATAACTACAGCAGAAATTGTCTTAAGACTATCCTTACCTGTCTCCCACCATTTTGCTTCTGCATCTGGGAGCAGTCAGTAAAATGTTCCGTTGATGCCCCTTAGGCTCCTTATTTTCTCTTTCACTTCATCTTTTTTTGTCACTACTGCAGCTTATTTTCAAGCAAAACATAAACAAAAATTGTCGAATCTTCTGCATAGTTTTAGCTGATCAGATACGAGGAACCACTTCGACTCCCGTATTGACTAAACTAGGAACAACAGTGCTTTCTTCGTTCATTTCTTAGAATGTAGCCCTTGCTACGGCATTTACTGTTCACTCTGTCCAACGCATAGCCTATACATAGCGAAATGTTTTCTTTCTTTTATTCTACTGCCAAATTACTGAAAGGTCTTTTCTTTTTAACATAATACTCTGCAATTATGAACCTAGCAAAGGATTCTTACAAATCCAATAAATAAATTTTCTCGGGTTAAGAACTAACGGAAGATGACACGGTGGTTGGTCGGTCGGTGTTTATAGACGGAGTTTACGTTTACGTTCTTTCAAATGGTTCAAATGGCTCTAAGCACTTGGGAACTTAACATCTGGGGTCATCAGTTCCCTAGACTTAGAACTACTTAAACGTAACTACCCTAAGGACATTACAAACATCCATGCCCGAGGCAGGACTCAAACCTGCGACCGTAGCAGCAGCGTGGTTCCGGACTGAAGGGCCTAGAACCGCTCGACCACAGCGGTCGGCCTATGTTGTTTACTTTGGACTAGGTAATAGTGTAATCTTTTTGCGAGAATAGTGAGCTCAGAATTACTGAAACGAGATGCTGCACTAAATGTCGTCGATGATGGTGTCTTGTTAATTGTGACAGTATTTTACTGTGTCGCAAAAATAATATCGGGGAAACGTTAAAATCATAAACACAGAATACTGAAAACATACTCTGAAAAAAACATTCAGTGTTGAAATGTAAATGTCAGTGGTACGCAAACATACGTCGAGACACAGCGACAACAAAATTCCGTGTGGCGTTAAGAACCATTAACGATATTCAATTTCGCCACTTGTCTGTGATATGGTTAGCATCGAAAAAAATATAATACATTACATGTTACTATTTACCGAAAGGCCTTTGCTGCACATGACGAGTGGGTTTCATTAGCCTGGGCGCAGAACCCTTTACGAAACTTCTCTGGAGATCAAAACATCACTGTCCAGAGTCCGCATCGACTATAATACCATCTGAGGTCGAGCGGCAACGTCATCAGTGGTCGTTGCGAATGACGTGCCACCAACACTGTCTGGAATTGGCTAACTCCATACCTTCAAACACGACTTACCACTACTTTTGCAATATTCCCCCCTATTAGTTGTTGCAACGTGCCGATCACACTTTATGGAACACACGCACATTTTTGTCGCCATTGCTGCAAACTAGTTTCCCAGACAGACTAGTTATATCACCTATTAGGTACCGCGATTCGATCTATTGGGGTGTAGCTGTTGAGAATCAGTGTTTGTTACACTCAATCGTTTCCTGTCTGCAGCCTATTGATTAAGTTCTCCTATCGGTTAGAAACATCTCACCCACCATCTGCTACACGTTTTAGTAATCGTAATGGCGACGTGCCCTTTGCAGTGGCGGTAGTTCGTATATTGTCACGTTTCAACATCTCCTTGTTAATATGCTCCATGTTCAAGGTTTTGTAAATCGTACAAGTACACCATCTACAAGTGCTTCGAATCAGAAACTTATATCTCTTTCTAACGTTTGTATTGACTATATTCTTTACACAGTAGACTGCAAAAATCAGCTTATGAGATGCAATCAGCATAAATACAGTACGTTATACAAAATAGGTTAGTGCTCCAAAAATGAATGGATATATTGTCTGTTTTCATTCTGCTGATCACCTGTGTAGTTGCGTTGCATGTTAATTTGGCAAAAGTAACCATAGTAGGGAAACAGTGGACTGTCCTGAACAGTACAATCTACCTCTTTCTGGCAACTTTATATATGTTTTTCATTGTTTCTTTCTATAACACCACGCATTTTCTCAAAGATTTACAATGAATACTCCAAATAATCTTATCAGCAAGAAATTAATTATCACATCTCTCGATGCTGATCGATCGTTCTTAGATAAAAAAGCATCTTATTGCCAATGATTTATAATAGGTCTGTTGAAAATATCATATGATGTTGTTGGGCCTGAAACACGTATCGCGGGCACATAAAAATGTTATATTAAATACATTCACCCGTAGCACATTGTACAAAGAAACTAAAGTCATTTCATGCTTCAAGCCAAACTGCTGATATTAATGAAGACATGTCCTGGCTGATGCTTCTGAAGTAAATCATATTTAAGCAAAACTCTAGGCAATAGAAGTCAATATAACGGAAGCAACAGCATTCTTATATCTTCCGCTGTGCGGCAGGTTATTCGATATTCCTAGTTCTGGGAAACATGCAGTGGCAGGTATTGTGGAAGGTAACTGTATTGTAGTCCACAACGTTTCCGACCTCACATCCTACCGTTCATACAATATATTGATTAATAATTTATTTTCTCATTGCAGAACCGGCACATGATGGAAAGAAGTAGGCAAATGGTGCCGTTCCATAGTGATCTAACAGGCGGAAGCCATGAAACCATAAGGTAAGCGAAAAATAATATTAAGAGTCCTCCTTCTTTTTCACTGTAATGAACCTCAGATACATTTACGATGCTAACATGTTTGCCAGATGCAAAAGATTACTTAATTTACGTTTGTTAGGGAACGTTTCCAGTGATTCGTACATCCGTCCAAGTATGATATTCTCTATTTTATAAGCAAAATGTAAGTTGAAATACGTAAAAAGTGTTTTACCATCATGAAAGCAGGTCGTATCAAAAAAATAGCACTTGCAAGGATAAACAATAATAGAGGTATAGTAATACATCAAGAAAAAACAATCAAATCATCTTACTTAAAGCCGAATTTGAAAGTAATGGTCGCATGTATGCAATTAGATTATCTGATTAAGCGTCATAGTATAAGCATGTCACCACCAGCAATATTGTTTGGGCCTTTTGACCTATACATTCCTATTGTTTCTACGCAAATATAGTGCTTTTTTTGCTTAGCAGTGTATTCAGGTTGAAATAATAACGCATTTGCAAGGATATAATGCATATCACAACATAGATTAGGTAATATTAAAACAGAAATGAGACCAACGACCTTCGACTATTTATTACACGTTAATCAGGATTCGTGACTAACGTTTGACACGCTGACAAGTGTTCGTGTACGGAGCTACCGCTCATGACGAGCAATGTGTGAGAATAGTGATTCACCGGAATTTACAAAATGGTGAAACGCGGACTGGGTACCAACTGGTCAGTGATACAGAGAGAAAGCAAATACCACTGGAGAGTACCCACTTCATAACTACAAACTCGGTTTTCTAACGTCGCCAGGATGCAGCTACAACCAGACAAAACCACTACGTCTTGTTCACAGTGGTTCGCGAAAATAAAATGAAGGAGTGACACTTAGAAGGAATGACTGCATATAAATGAAGTTTTGTTCAAATGTTAAACAAGTTTATACACAAGGGGCGACCAAAAAGTTTCTGTTCAAAAATAAAAAAATGTTCAAATGTGTGTGAAATCTTATGGGACTTAACTGCTAAGGTCATGAGTCCCTAAGCTTACACACTACTTAACCAAAATTATCCTAAGGACAAACACACACATGCCCGAGGGAGGACTCGAACCTCCGCCGGGACCAGCCGCACAGTCCATGACTGCATCGCCTGAGACCGCTCGGCTAATTCCGCGCGTCTAAAAAGTTTCTGTTCGACGGCCGTACAGTCCAGAGTCGGTACCGTATGCCAGTCATGTAAAACCGCCTTGAATATTGAGGCAATCATACCACCAACGCACGAGGCTGAAAATACCCGTTTGGTAAAACACAGGATCCTGCGGTGTGAAGAAGTGCGTAACTGCTTGCTGCACGTCCTCGTCTGACAGGAACTGTCCACTCTTCAACGCCTTTTTTAAGGGGCCGTGGACTTGGCAATAGCACGGAGAGGGATCAGGATTATAGGGCGGGTGCTCGAATTGGCGTAACTTCTGTGTTTCCACATTTGCAATATGAGGACATGCGTTATCATGAAGCAGCAGCACCCATTGTCACACCATTCCACAACGGGAGTTTTCTACACACACGTCTTCATTCTCCGATGGATGTCTAGCGGAGTTTGTCCTTCGGCAGCCGGGAAGGGAATAACACCACGTTGTACTGTTTGGAGACATTTGGTAGTTCACGTTTCCGCAATTACTGCGCCCTTGGCGGAAAGACATAAATGTCATACTAATCCATACTAATCCTTTTCTTACATGTCGCTGCTTATACATCGGAATCGATGTCGCACTGTGTTGCGCACACGATGCAGCAACGGCATCAAACGGAAACATTTTGATCTCCACATATACATAAAACAGGGTCACACACCGACGTAGAGATACTTTCTGCTGTATGAAAAACTTCTACATGCGATTATTTTTCATGTTACACAAGTGTTTACTTGTCACTATTATTCCCATAAATTTATCAAGACCCCCTATCTTCACCGTAGGATTGTATCATTAAAGATTTTTTTCGTATTTTGTTAGAAGTTATGTCAACGGTAATGACTGTGCCGATTATATTTTTATGTTTTGGTGATGCCATTATGGCCTTATCACTTTAGGACATTGTGTAAAAAAGATCTGAGTATGGTCATTACGGACTGAGACCGGTCCTCTTCTAAAGAATTGAAATTGTGATCAAAGTCTGGAATAAAAAGCATTTGACAGTATTGGATCAATGTTTATATACGCGACTATGCCGCAGTTGGTGAATGCAATATACGCTGCAGTGCACACTCTGTACAGAGATGTTGATGTACTATTAATATTATCTGAAATTCTTTTACTAACGTAAACGTGCTAGTTAACTACCGCCTTCAGACTAGACAGTTAAATTAAGGAATGAAGCTCATTCGTTAAGACCCAGTCGGCGATGAGGAAATAAGAGGTGGAACAGGAACTCAGCCAGGGAAGGATGGGAAGGAATCGACCGTGCCCTTGCCAAATGGATTACCCCAGCATTCGCCCGGCGGAGTGCTGGGAACCCACGGGAAACTTAAATAAGGGTGGACTGTGGAAAGGTATATTTGAAACCATTTCTTTCCGTCTACGAGCCCAATGTTCTAACTTTGTGTTAAGTAGCGTAATGAATATAAATTGGTGATTAATTAAAGACATCACATTCTAAATGCATGGCTGTGAAAAAATTATTTAAATGTAACTCTCTACGTATGTGTCAGATTACATATTTTTTAAATGTCGGATCCGGACTAGCGCTATAATAATTTTTAGCTTATTTAAAGGCAATGACTTGTGTATATGTGAAAATCTCAAGCAGCGACGTGCTTCGAGTTTCACGATAAACTGTAAACCTTTTCTTCAATTGGCTGGATAATCTGGTTCAAAGGTGGGAGAAAGAAAGAACGAACAACAACCAGTAGGAGAATTTAATGTTCTGGCTGTTCAATGCATTTATCTTTTGAAATACTTAGATTCAGTGTAGATAATTTAAATAACAAAGAAAACAGGTAATCCTCTATCAATGAGAGAAACTGTGCGTTTGAACTATCCTACTCCAGCCCAAAAGAAATAAATTTCAAACTCCATAAAATTTATGCTGATGATATTGTCGAGAAAGGCAAATACTTCAGTTACGTCCTCGGTGACTTCTGAGAAATCTTGAGTTCCTCATTGTTTCAAGAAGTATTAGAGATGGCAATATTAACTGAAATTATTTATCTTAAGTCTAAACTGAGCTACCTAATTTGTAATCTCGACTTCCTATACTCATAACCTCTTTCCCTGGTTAGAAAATGACCACCATTTGCCTCACCAGACGAAATTACATGAGAAAGTTCTTAGCGGTAGTCGGCAATATTGGTTTGAATGTCGATACCGATTATTCACCTATTAATTGTGTCCACAATCCATTTCCCGCACTTCTCTCTCCGGATGTCCGCCCCGATAGCTGAGTGGTCAGCGTGACAGATTACCGTCCCAGGGCCCCGGGTTCGATTCCCGGCTAGCTCGGGGATTTTCTCCGTTCGGGGAATGGGTGCTGTGTTGTCTTCATAATCATTTCATCCTCACCTGGCGGGCAGTTGCCCAATGAGGCGTCGAATGTAAATAAGACCTGCACCAAGGCGGCCGGACTCGTCCTGTAAGGGCCGGCCGGTGTGGCCGTGCGGTTTTAGGCGCTTCACTCGCGAACCGCGTGACCGCTACGGTCGCATGTGCAAATCCTGCCTCGGGCATGGATGTGTGTGATGTCCTTAGGTTAGTTAGGTTTAAGTAGGTCTAAGTTCTAGGCGACTGAGGACCTCAGATGTTAAGTCCCATTGTGCTCAGAGCCATTTTTTGCCCCGTACAATGACTCCAAACACTCATTTCCATTTTTTCTCTCCGGATATGATTTCTTCACCTCCAGGGGCAGCAAAAAACACAAAGAATTTGTTGAAAAATGACTGAATGCAGAATTTAAGTGAAGAGCTTTTTTTTATACATAATTCTCAATTAGAAGTACATGCATTTCCCTCCTTGGGCAATTGCGACAGGTAAATGTTATTTATTTATCCTGCTTTTAACGAGCATCGCTTTTCAGATGTAATACTAGGTAAGACACAATTTAAACGGAAACGACAACTAAGAATCACAGATTTCTGAGAATGGTGATGACTGTCTGATGCCGAAGCACTTCTGTCAGAATTATAAAACACAGGAGATGTCGAGCTGGACTGATCAGTTTGATGGAAAAGTAAAACAAAAACGTTGTGGCGAAATTTTGTAAAAACGGCTGTTGAAAAGGAGAAGATGTTTATAATCTGCAGTTCTGTTTTATTTATCTCATTTGTCAATCTGTACCTCATACGCCTGCTGTCGATGTAAATACCTAAGTAATGTGTTCGTGGTGCAATAGAATGAAATTGGTTTTATGGACAGGGAAGTGTGACTTTTACAGTAACTTCCACAGAATGAAAACATTAAACTGACAACGTTTCTACGCTTTAAGCTCCACACTAACTAAGTCTTCTGACAGTTAGCTGCTTAGCTCTCTTAATAATCTGAGAAGTGGATTGACGATAGTATCGAGCGCTGTGTTCTTCTGCCGAATGTTGGCATCGTTGAGGTAGTGTAGTATTCAGCCAACAAAGTTCGTGATATTTTAAACTTGAGTAGCAATCATTCACGAAGCATCGCTGATCATTAAAATTACAAAATTTCTTTTATGTTTCGACTTAGAAATTAAGACACGAAGTGCTACTGAATAACAGTATTTCGTTCACTGATACGTCACTTCATATTTCAGAAATGTTTAGAAAACGAGGAACTTTTGCATCAGCGTAATTCGATGCATCCGTTATTCCGTTTCCAGTCAGAATCTGAGTGATTTTTATAATGCATAGTAATTTAATATCTTCAGCAGAGAACCAATGAAATCGGAACGTAAGAAATATCATTGCTAAAACCTTATGAACTTTACTGCTAGTGATATGGCATTGTTTGATTCTGCAGAATGTACACGATAACCATTTACAAAGTACCACAGCTGTAGAGGAAATCAAGACGAACGGTTTGATACAGGGAACTTGTGATATATGAAGCAGAGTAATAAGTTTAACGCACCTACTAAAGCCACCTACGCTACAGCCCATGCCCGCTGCGAGAGATTTTGAATTTCCTCTCCCGCTCCTAGACCATCGGCTTAGTCGCTCTTAATCATTTGAACCTCATTTCTTTTTCTCATTAAAATCGTGCTTGGGTGATAGAAGCACCTTGTTCTTGCACTTACAACTGAAGCATTTTCGAAAGAATGGACAATAGATCTATGTGCCCCTTTTCGGGAAATCCTTTAAACTTAATCAGTTGATTATGTAGAATATTCTATCAAGGTTTTGTTTCATTATGCTAATGCTAGAGGTCTGGGCAGCGTTTTCTTGATATGTACACGCGCAGCACTTCTCATTCACTTCAACATAGCGAGTGCTTATGTAGCAGATCAGCTTCAAGAAACCTACCGGCAAGGGAACTACGATTATAGTTCAGAAATATTTTGCTCTGAAATACACAGCAAATAGTTCAGCACTCTGCTCACAACCGACAGGGGTCCATATGTACATTATTCCGAGTTTGGAAACAGAAGTACAGTAATGAAGTTCAGAAAAACTTGAGACTTTCAACAGTGGCGTTTAATCCAGTGAAGCTAGAACAAGAAAAGGGTGTCAGGAATTTATTGAATTATTTGGTTTATGAGAGTAGCTCGTGTTTACCCAATACGCTTGAAAACAGTCACCAGCATCCAGACGTTATTTAGAAAACAGACATCTACGCAGGACAGGAAGAAGGAAAACAAAAGGGCGTTCAGGAGCTAGAAGCTATACCGAGGAACTGTCCATCATGGTGTGTGGGCCACAGGACAAAACACTGGTATTTTTCGAATGCGATTTTCACTCTGCAGCGGAGTGTGCGCTAGTATGAAACTTCCTGACAGATTAAAACTGTGTGAGTGACCGAGACTGGGTCCGGCACACAGTTTTAATCTGCCAGGAAGTTTCATATCAGCGTACACTCCGCTGCAGAGTGAAAATCGCATTCTGGAAAGAACCCCTAGGCTGTGGCTAAGCCATGTCTCCACAGTATCCCTTCTTTCAGGAGTGCTAGTTCTGCAAGGTTCGCAGGAGAGCTTCTGTAAAGTTTGGAAGGTAGGAGACGAAGTTCTGGCAGAAGTAAAGGCGTGAGGACGGCGTGAGTCGTGCTTGTGTAGCTCAGATGGTAGAGCACTTACTGGCGAAAGTCGTATTTTATTTCTGATGGTTCTCTTACTGTACGCGTTATTGAGAATAATATTAGTTATGTTTTAATGTTTTCTGAGGATTAAAATAATATTTGATGAAATAAATGTTTGCTCATTATAAACTACTGACACTGATTTATGGGAAAATAGCCTATAAATTCTTATCAGAAATACTATTTTTCACATTCCAAACATAAATTAAAATACCCAGTATTTTGGGAAGATCATAGTAGCTCACATCCTAGTAAGATATACTTGTACGTTAGAAACAAGTTGTTATTCAAACATGTTAAAAATGTGCATTTAAAGTGTGCTATTTCAAATACTAACTATTTTGTCCTACAAGCCGTTCTTAGAGAAACTGGCCTCAATTTTACAACTGAAGTTTGTGTAAATTTTACCTCAAACTTTTGTCAGTTTTAACAGCGATGAATTAACATTTAAGCTGTTTTGTTTCTCTGGCATTCTATTTCGAAGTTAAAGGGCTTGTACGGATGAAGTTTAGATATAATGTGAAGATAAATAGTTTTTGCATAACATTTACAAAAGTATTTTCTATTTTATTACCCTCACTGGGGTATTTAAATGAATAATGTTAATAAAGTACCAAATTTCAAAAATTTGACCGACTTGCGCAGGCGGCGTAAGAGGGTGAGCGGATATTCAAAACTGCGCATGCGCTGTAGCTGAGGCTGCTTTTGTAGACTCATTTTAGATTCTTTCCCGTCTCCCGTCTGGATAGGCAGCAGGTGTCCCATATCAAATTCTTCGTCTTAATTTCCCGCACACTACTGTGGAACGTTGTAAACAGTTGTCGTTAACATATTATAAAACATTTCTATTAAATACTTTCAAAGGTTGAGTTGTTTGTATGAAGTTTAACCAAAGAGACATAGGCTCCATAATACTGTACGCTGAAATGAACCGAAAAGAGTGTAAGCTGAAACACTTCTCTGTTTCTCGTTTGGCAGAGGTGTGTAACACGGGACATGAAAGCTATGCGACGGAAGCCAGCGCTTCGCTGCGGTCGTCTCAGTAATTAGGTTACCGCTTCTAATGAGATGGCTCTAACGGCCTGCTCGCTACGTTACATGCCTCAACAGCGGATCATTTTCTCCCATGTCTGAACATTTCTTATACCGTTATTTCTATTTACCATCTCATTTTGCGGGTCCTAACGCTCAGACCCCCCCGCCCCCGCCATAAATATTTTCTGTATTCAGCCAAGGGCAAATGATTATCTATAGAATTTCAATATAATCAGACTTTCATTAACTGAATCCACGGTTGAAAGCTAACAACTTCCACTGTTCTGCAGTCGCAGTTTTCATTTCTGTTTCTTCATTCTATAATTTTTTCATTTATAAAAAATCACAATACATTTAAGCAACCAAATTTTGTTTTATTCTTACGATTTTCTTTAGTTTCACATTTATTCCTAACAGAAGTTACATAAAAGACATATACTGTATATATCCCACATAATGTGGACATCTCTTGTATTTCATTAAATATTCAAGTTAGCGAATCAAGATTGTGGACAAGGAATCTGATACTAGGGAAAAGGGTGATCAGTTTGCCACACCGAAACAGGTAAGAGCGGAACATTTTTGTCACATATTTATAAGAGAAATATTCAGCACCTAGCAACTTTTACTGCAGGAAAATTAGAAGGAAAAATGTCCATGTGGATGTGGAGTGATTCAAGGTACCAAAGCTTTAGACAGTGGTTGGATTCGACTTCAATGGCGTTTTTATTATAACAAATCAAAGACACCGGCGAATAGCCTTCAATGTTAACCGCCAGTCTGACTGAAGAATGAGGAGTTACATATATAGAACTTGAACGAGCATGCTTACATAATTACCTGAGAAGATAAAAGACATCTTCTAAAATGCTTGGGTACTTTGATTATTAAGCGGTATCTCTAAATAATTATAATTACTAAATTATAAACTACGTCATCTACGCCTTTGAAAATTAAAATTATTCATTTATAAAATATATTTCCGCAATTTAGGCCTTTAGCGTTTTTCAAGCAGAGCATAGGAAAATTAGAAAGTTAGGGCGTACGTACAGAATTGTATCACTCAAGGTTCACAGTGCCGTACACGACGCAGCTGGGTTTATTATTATTGTTGTTATTACTATTGCTATTATTACCAGCTGTCCGATAGCCGTGGGTGTTGAAGTGCTGATTCCGGCATGGAGAGGTGCCCCGATCTCGGGTCGAATCCACCCACCGGATTAACTACGAGGGGCAGTGCAAGTTTCGCCTCAGTTAGATAATTTGCAAAATTTAGGAAACGTTCAAATTGTTTCAGAGGTACAACACTGCACGCAGACACTTGGGATACACATTTTCATTCCTGTAGGGTGACAGGTGGCAACAGGAAGGGCATCCTGCCACCTCTTAAACTAACCATGCCAAATCCGTTGGTAATCACGCCGAACCCACTTATATACATGACCACACAACGCATGACAAGGGCGTTGTAAGAGTTTTGTTTTAGCCGCTCCTTGAGCCCAAATAGTGTTCATTCTTTCATAATTACCTGTTTTACTATTATGAGACCTATTTTCTCCTGGCATCTTGACTTATCTCAGCATTAAAAGAATACCCGTCCAGTATATCAAATTTTCATTCTGCTACTTTCAGATCTTCGTATAGAGCACCGATCCTTTTAATTGTTTCAATTTTAGCTGTACCGCAATCTTCCCAGAATTCCACAACCTGTCTAGTTGACTTGGTCAGTTCCATTATTTTATTATGCCAATAGAATTTGTCTGCGTATTTTTGATATACCTTTTAATTTTCTTATTTGGTCTTTGTATGTCCCTTACTCAGTGCGACATGGATCTAAACTTTTCCCGGCTACTTGCCGTTGCCTGTGTTGGATTTCTTAAATGTCTCTCTTTTTGTTTAAAGTGATCGTTTCTGCCCTACAAAGACACTGTGGTTTGATATTATCCACATTATAAAACGACATACCACTCACATTTCATACTGCAGCCAATGTCAAGTTTTTAATAATATCAAGTATTTAATTATATCCGATGCACACACACACACACACACACACACACACACACGCACACACACACAAATCTGAGAGCAAGTAGGACGTAATGAAGCTACAATCGGCGCACCAGCTACGCTTACGTGGGTTGACGAACCTGTCTCGTCTATACGTGCCCGTCTATCCGCAGACGGAGGCAATTCACTGGCGCGGCCCTGAAGTATGACGAGCTCGCTCCTGGAAGTGAGTTTCTTTTGTTGCTGCTTTTCTGCTGACAGGCAGGTAGACGCGTTTAATTAAAAATTCTCATTGAATCTGGAATGGGTTTCCCTCTTTGTGGTTGTCACGTAATTAACTGCGCATTAAGTGCATGTTGCCCGTAGCAGAATCGGAATAAGGCGGTCAACTGTACCAGCTTCGAGCCAGGAAAAAATGGGATACCATTTCCGTTAAAAACACATGTCAGAGTTTAGGGCGAAAGGCGCAGAACGAATTTTACTAGGGTGACACTGTTAAGAAAGAGAAATTGTAGGAGCTCAAAGCAACTTAGGTTACTGACATATGCTAATGCATAGGCGTCGATTTCGGAAGCAGTCGGTTCAGATCCTCGTCGTGGTAGGAATCTAGAAATTTATTTCATATGGGTATGAGAGGTGGCGCTGTACATTTCCTAATGACTAGCTTGCACGGCAATGTGCAGTTTTCGGTAAATAGAGACCTCCTGGTGATATCTGAAGGACTAAGCTCTGTGTTGGAAATCAGCTTTCTTCTCCCTCCCAGTCTTTAGCAATAAAATATGCACACTGTACGCTCTTATCACAGTTATAAACAATAAAATGTCGCACATAGGACAAATTATCTAGTGTCCATAAGAGGAGAAATATTCATCTAAGCATGAAATGTATTCGAAGTTGCGTGTATGGGCAACCATCGTCTGTATAACGGAATGATGACACCGAAAGTTTGTGACGGACCTAAACTGGATTTTTCACTTTACCGCTTCAGTTGCTTCGGCTATCAGTGCACAACTTGCGGTCGGACCCAGACTTCACTTGTCGCCGCTCCTGCGTCACAATCTGTACTCGTGCACACATTATGTAATTCCAGAACACCGTAAGACATTTTAAGTGAAAGTAGCTGCCTGGGACCGGCGGAGAAATACGATATAGCTGTGCCAGGATTTTTGAGAAGAACCGAGTCAAAGTTCCTGCAGACATGCATGCTTTTTCGAAGGTGCATTGCATCATACTCCTCAACAACACAGGCGGTGCAATAAAATATTTATCTAAACTGTGGTCTATTGCAAGAGTAACTGTTTTCGTGTCTTTAGGCATGCATATTAACTTCATCATATCTTCGTATGGATCTACTTATGAAATCTAGTCCCTATTGTGACAAACAATCTGGACGCAATTGACTTGAAGTGGGAGGCAAAAGCACAAATCCAAATGAAATAGCGATCTTCATTACTTTTTAAGGTGTTTGGTAGGATATGTATAGGGCTTTTTTTTTAAGATACGCTTCACTCTCTACCCTGAGGAGTGAAGCGGGGTGTTCAAGACACAGCCTAATGCAGTGCTCGATTCTTTTGAGTCAGACGCTAAGGGTGCTGGGAGTGGAGCGAAAGACGCCCCAACTGGGACTGCCTGAGACAGGATTTCCGGAGTCAGCATTTGCCATGCAATCGGGAGAACTCTGGAAAGGATTTTGATCGGAACCGAGGGGTTGGAATCATAATGACCTTATTTCTGGCACGAAACGTCTAGGACAAAAAATGTTAAGTCCTTGTGTGCGTTTGGGCATGTCTTTCTCTGTTTAACCGGATAAAGTAGATGAAATGTGCAGTGTACTCATCCTTTCTTTATATTTTCGACGTCACGGTTTATCTTTGACTGCCGTGGCAATAGTTCTGCTAGGTCTATCTGTTTCACCAAACTTGCCATGCATGTTGAGTTACAGTGGATGTACCGGGTGATCAAAAAGTCAGTATAAATTTGAAAACTGCAGATAGAGAGGTACAAATTGACACACGTGCTTGGAATGACAAGGGGTTTTATTACAAACAAACAAAAAATACAAACGTTCAAAAAATGTCCGACAGATGGCGCTTCATTTGATGAGAATAGCAATAATTAGCATAACAAAGTAAGACAAAGCAAAGATGATGTTCTTTACAGGAAATGCTCAATATGTCCACCATCATTCCTCAACAATAGCTGTAGTCGAGGAATAATGTTGTGAACAGCACTGTACATCATGTTCGGAGTTATGGTGAGGCATTGGCGTCGGATGTTGCCTTTCAGCATCCCTACAGATGTCGGTCGATCACGATACACTTGCGACTTCAGGTAACCCCAAAGCCTATAATCCCACGGACTGAGGTCTGGGTACCTGGAAGGCCATGCATGACGAAAGTGGCGGCTGAGCACACGATCCTCACCAAACGACGCGCGCAAGAAATCTTTCACGCGTCTATCGATATGGGGTGGTGTTTTTTGTTGTAATAAAGCCCCATGTCATTCCAAGCATGTGTATCAACTTTTACCTCTCTGTCTACATTATTCCGTGGTTTATTAAGTTTTCAAATTTATACTGACTTTTTGATCACCCGTTGCAATTATTAGCAACATGACCGACAATAACCATCACATGTTACATATGCGTCATTGAAATATTACTCCTTCTGCCCTATCATACCAACAGTAACTACCTAAAACTACTTGATGGTATCACACGGTCATAAAACAACTGTCCGCTACAGTAACTGCAGTTTACTGACGTAACGTTTTCATTTTACTGAAAGCTTCGTATTACTCCTTGCCTGGAAGGGAGGCTGTGGTCGGTGCAGCCACATGTGCATCGTGGAAAGAGATTAGTTTTGAGGTGGTAACTTTCTGGCGTGGGAAGGCAAGCTGTCGGCTCGTGCAAGGAGATACACAGTACTAATGGTGGTCTGTTCCAGCGGCGGGTCCAGGGTTTGGTTCTGGGTTAGAGGGTGTCACATTTTGTTACTGTCTTTCTCAACCCATCAGCACCACTTTTAACATTTCACAGATGAAAACGATTTTAAAAGCAATTTTGATAGTACTATGACTAATAACAATAATATGTTTGATTACAATGACATATTTAAAACGCTTTAATATAAAATAATTCATGGGATTATTCTGCGCTTAGTGCTTTGCTTTCGCATACTTTCCAAGAAATTGCTCTACAGAGAAATACAACATTAGAGAAGCATTAATCTGAAAATTTGAGAATTACGTGTATCGTGTAGGACTGATTAAGAACTACACTCCTGGAAATTGAAATAAGAACACCGTGAATTCATTGTCCCAGGAAGGGGAAACTTTATTGACACATTCCTGGGGTCAGATACATCACATGATCACACTGACAGAACCACAGGCACATAGACACAGGCAACAGAGCATGCACAATGTCGGCACTAGTACAGTGTATATACACCTTTCGCAGCAATGCAGGCTGCTATTCTCCCATGGAGATGATCGTAGAGATGCTGGATGTAGTCTTGTGGAACGGCTTGCCATGCCATTTCCACCTGGCGCCTCAGTTGGACCAGCGTTCGTGCTGGACGTGCAGACCGCGTGAGACGACGCTTCATCCAGTCCCAAACATGCTCAATGGGGGACAGATCCGGACATCTTGCTGGCCAGGTTAGTTTACTTATACCTTCTAGAGCACGTTGGGTGGCACGGGATACATGCGGATGTGCATTGTCCTGTTGGAACAGCAAGTTCCCTTGCCGGTCTAGGAATGGTAGAACGATGGGTTCGATGACGGTTTGGATGTACCGTGCACTATTCAGTGTCCCCTCGACGATCACCAGAGGTGTACGGCCAGTGTAGGAGATCGCTCCCCACACCATGATGCCGGGTGTTGGCCCTGTGTGCCTCGGTCGTATGCAGTCCTGATTGTGGCGCTCACCTGCACGGCGCAAAACACGCATACGACCATCATTGGCACCAAGGCAGAAGCGACTCTCATCGCTGAAGACGACACGTCTCCATTCGTCCCTCCATTCACGCCTGTCGCGACACCACTGGAGGCGGGCTGCACGATGTTGGGGCGTGAGCGGAAGACGGCCTAACGGTGTGCGGGACCGTAGCCCAGCTTCATGGAGACGGTTGCGAATGGTCCTCGCCGATACCCCAGGAGCAACAGTGTCCCTAATTTGCTGGGAAGTGGCGGTGCGGTCCCCTACGGCACTGCGGAGAATCCTACGGTCTTGGCGTGCATCCGTGCGTCGCTGCGGTCCGGTCCCAGGTCGACGGGCACGTGCACCTTCCGCCGACCACTGGCGACAACATCGATGTACTGTGGAGACCTCACGCCCCACGTGTTGAGCAATTCGGCGGTACGTCCACCCGGCCTCCCGCATGCCGACTATACGCCCTCGCTCAAACTCCGTCAACTGCACATACGGTTCACGTCCACGCTGTCGCGGCATGCTACCAGTGTTAAACACTGCGATGGAGCTCCGTATGCCATGGCAAACTGGCTGACACTGACGGCGGCGGTGCACAAATGCTGCGCAGCTAGCGCCATTCGACGGCCAACACCGCGGGTCCTGGTGTGTCCGCTGTGCCGTGCGTGTGATCATTGCTTGTACAGCCCTCTCGCAGTGTCCGGAGCAAGTATGGTGGGTCTGACACACCGGTGTCAATGTGTTCTTTTTTCCATTTCCAGGAGTGTATAATAATAAGAAAATCCCTCAGTGTTATAAATCTGTGGAAATGACATTTTTGTGTAACCATATGAGTCTCTGCTTTATCTCCAATAAGGATAGAAGCTGAAGCAATGAGCTGAAGTCGGCGTCACAACTGGGAGTTATCAGGTTTCCTGCTTCCTGGGCAGAGTACCCATTGTAGCATGGTGGCTGTCACAGCTGCACGGACTGTCCTAGTTCAGTGGCCTCCCTAAAACATATTTCAGTTCACGCCTACGGCCCATTTTCCTCTTCTCAAATCGTCAGTATTGCCGAGGCTCTCCGACAGTGATATAGCATCCCAGCTTTGTACGTACCTCAGGGCGCCGTACCTCAGGGCGCCGTAGGTCAACTATAAATCTGATGGAAAAAGGGGAAATTGGGCTGAAGGTGTGGATTTGAAGTTATTGTTAGGGGATGCTTTGGAATTAATATAGTCCATGCTGCTGTAGTTGGCACATCGCTATGGTGATGTACCGGCTAGCACATCTGCGTAGCAAGTAGGAGACCACGGTTCAAGTCCTGGCCATAGCACACATTTTAATTCAGTACTTCACACGACATAAGATGGTATCTTGAGCTCAGTATTATAAGTACTTTACTTAGCACTACAATTGTAAACATAGATTTGCTAATTATAGGTATGCAAGCGCGTAAGTGAGTGGAATGCCATTTCCTCCATTTTTTTCCATCTACTTCGCGATGTTATTCTTTTTGTTTATTATTTCCCTATTGGAGAGTGTTTTATTTGTCGGACTTGTTGATGATATTAGGAAAAACCAACCAGCGAATGAGTGCCTTTTCTTGGCTAGAATGTTTTCTGCCTACCGCAACCCCATCCACGTGTGCAGGGCTCTCATGCAAACAATTAAAACGTTTGCTGTGTTAAACATAGCTTTTTGTTGCTAGGTTTCTGGTTTTCCACTCGACTTTATCCTCTGGACGTTAACTAACAAATCTGGGAACCGATCTGCTTAAAAATATAAATGCTTTACAAAAATGCTTTTTAAGGGTTCGAACCCCGTAGACAATTCTCCCCATGGACCGGCGCCTCGTTCGTTCACAACAGTACTGCAATCGTTCGAATTTCGCAGACGAGGTGCTGCTGCACACGTGTTCGCTTTCCTACAACTTAGTTTAGTGCTGACTCACATTCTCAATGAGCGTCTCCGTTGAATTAGTTTATGGCATGTGCAAGAAACCACCGCATAGACTGATCAGCAAGTATTTCGGACTGCACAGTACATACCAGAGTGTGTGGAATTCAAGGAGTCTTTCATATCTCCTTATAGCTCCTTTATAGGAATAGACCTAATGCCTAGCCCCGTGCGCTTAATTATTTGTCAAATACAAACCACGATGTCTCAACAGTAGGGATTGTGGAGGTTAGAGAAAACGTTGTACTATCCCTTCATGCTCATGGAATCAGTCATAGATACTTTCAGCTGTATCGTTAGGAAGTAACAGAGTTTAGCACAGACTAAAGGGATACTCTTCATCAGTACTCTTCACCAAAAGAAAGCCTGAGTTTGGTAAAAAAATTTGTAAGAATCTTATTTTCGAGAACAACAGTCTATGCAAGTGAACCTGACACTATGCTATAACAGGAAAGGTTGAGAATCAACATAGGACATGGGTTAAGATCGCAGTAACGAGTCTTGGTGACTCCGATATCCTAGTCTGATGAATAATCGCCCCCCATTATAGAATAAGAGTAATTGGTTAGACGACCTGAGTCATTTTAAACACCCACCTGATATGGTCAAGGACCATATTTGGTAGGCAAAGCTACGGTAATCATGAATGTTCCTAGCAGATGTGCCCGACCGCCGGACTCAAACCCAGGACTTCATCTTGTCGCCGGCAAATGCCCCACCAGTTTGTCAGGAACTTTCAGATCAGCGCAGGGTGCAGAGTGAAAATTCATTCTGTACCTGCAACTCATTTTCGTTGTTGCATTATGGTCAAGGGAATTTTTTACCGTTCATCGTAAAGCAGCAATTCCAAGTCCTTGAGAGATTCTGGTTTGAGGACAACCGGCCTACCTTAATCTTTTTTCTATTACGAGAGAAGTACGTCACTTCATACAATTTAGGCCTCTGTGGAGGGCAGGGAAAATATGCTGCCTCATCCGCATTTTCGTGCATGAGTGAGGATGAATGAAGATCCGCTCTTCACCACTGGGAACATGACCTGCATGAATGTTCCACCACAGTCAGTTTCATACATCTTGCCAGTAATTTACATATGTGCTTCAGTTTTATTAGGTCTGTCCACATTCGTTCCTTTTAGTGTGTGTCAGGGCGCTGATGACCTCGAAATTGACCGCTCATAAGCCCCAACACACACACACACACACACACACACACACACACACACACACACACACAGTAATCTATTATATCCTTGTATCCAAAGACAATGCTCGAAACCAAGGTATCACGGCTGAAACCATTACTGACTGTCCTCGATGCCTCCAGGCAGCTTGTCCACTAACCGTTCAGTGATATTATCAATAACAGGCTCACATCCTGTGCTCCTGAGTAGTGTACGAATAGATTTGTGCAACTGTATTACATGTTCTCATGCAAATACTTAAATAGCTGAAAGCCCGATTTCTGGAAAGCGTTTGACGTAGTCGTCGACTGCCCACCTTTAACGGAGGATGGCACGTGTTCAACAGACACAACTGTATTGTCAGGAGTGCCCGGGGAAGTGTGATAGGACCACTCTCGATCTCTGTGTACATCAATGATCTGACGGACGGGCTGAGCAGCAGCCTGTGGCTATTTGCGGGTGATGCTGTGGGGTGCGAGGACGTGTCGTCTTTGAGTGACGGCAGGAGATACACGGTGACTTAGACAAAATTTCTAGTGGTGTGATGAATGGAAGGTTGCTCTAAATGTAGAACTATGTAAGTTAATGCAGATAGGTAGGAAAAACATTCTGGTTCAAATGGCTCTGAGCACTATGGAACTTAACTTCGAAGGTCATCAGTCCCCTAGAACTTAGAACTACTTAAACCTAACTAACCTAAGGACATCACACACACCCATGCCCGAGGCAGGATTCGAACCTGCGACGGTAGCGGTCACAAGGTTCCAGACTGTAGTGCCTAGAACCGCACGGCCACCCAGGCTCATAATGTTCGAATACAGCAAGAATTGTGTATTCCTTGACACAGTTACCTCGATTAAATACCTAGGCCGAGCGTTGCAAAGCGATACGAAGCGGAGCGAGTACGTAAGGACGGTTGTAGGGAAGGCGGAATGTCGGTTTCGGTTTATTGGGAAATGCTTAGGAAAGTGTAGCGCATCTACAAAAGAGATAGATGTAGAAAACTAGTGGGATCTATTCGCGAGTGATGTTCAAGTGTTTGGGATCACCACCAGGTCGAATTTAACGAAGACATCGAAGAAGTAGTTCAGAAGCATGTCGCTAGATTCGTTAATGGGGCGTTCTATCAACACGTGACTCTTACGGAGATGCTTAGTGAACTCAAATAAAAATCCCTGGATAAAAAACGACGTTTTTTTCGCGAATCACTATTGAAGAGTTTTAGAGAAGCAGAGTTTGAAGTTGACAGCAGAACGTTTCTACTGCCTCCAAGTATAAATTTCGCACAAGGTCCATGGAAATAGGATAGATTCTTCCCTTACTTTATTTGCGAGTGAGACGGGAAAGAAAATGGATAGAAGTGTTGAGAGGTACACTCCAGAATGTGCTATACATTGGCTTTCCGAGTGTGTATGTAGACGTAGATGTAGATTTAGACTGAAAGTCGATAGAGTGATTGAGATTTATAATATGACTTCTTTCACTAACATCTCCAGTTTCCACATCATGACCAGGAAGCAGTAAACATCTTTTTGAACCGTACTATGTTATTTTAAATGCAAGATGAGCATCATTGACCAAAGGGAAAAACTGGATATGTATAATGCCTCTCAAAAGTTTTGGGACAAACACTGCACACAGTATCTCTAGGTATGAAAGAATTTATGTTGGTTAACGTGAAAATAAAGATGTACGTCTTCAGTCTTGTGATTAGCTTTAGACGGCCCGTCACAATTTCACTTCCTGTTGCCAACTATTTCATCTCAAAGTTCGGCGTACACCCAGCGTTTCCAGTTATTTGTTGAATGTAGGCCAATCTCTGCCTTCCTCTACCGTCTTTACTGTATACCACTTCAACGATATTCAACTGAACGTGCTTAATGGAACGAAAGTATGAGGAGCAAAATCGGCACGCCGGTGAAAATTATGCAGTCACGTGAGAAGAGAACGACAGATACTCCACAACCATTTCGTACCTTTGTTTCTACTTACGAACAACAAGTTTCTTGCCATCTTACTTTTGTTTCTGTATACTGCTATTTTCTTTTCATGTCTTGATACGTGCTACGAACAAAATCCTCCATAATCAGTGACACATTCTCTGACCAGTCAAACGACTGCGACTTTCATCTGTTTGGAAGTATTAAGACGCTCTCACTCATCTGCAGCTACCCTGTACAGAAATTCATAGAAATTTACCGGACATGACATTCCACATTCGTACTTTACTAGACTCCCAATAAACATAAAAATAGTGTGATGGAGACTAATTTAATTGTAACGTAGGCGATGGTTTCGAACGGAATTTGTGATGGGTAGACGTTGCTCGGGTGATTGATCTATAAATCTTGTCCGTCAAGGAAGAAGGTCAAGGACCAAGTCTCGAAAACCATGAAGAATCGTTTAAATGTTCTCTCCTCTGGGGAGTCAGTTCTCCATTTCGTACAACGAAATAGTTACGTTTTATGGCCTTCTTGTCTGTTCGATCGCAATTTGGATGATTTCCTTGCTCTGTCACAAAGGCATGTCCCCTTCCCAAAGCAAGAGTATAATATCGAGTGTGGACTTGTACTCATATTGTTGATGGCTGTTTGAAGGATTGTGGAACCTGTGACCATCATTAGGTCTATTCATGTCAATAGCCCTTAGCGAACTGACTACTTCTGTGTCCCCCCTTTGAGAAATACTAGAAAGAGGTTCGTAGTTTATATCCGAAGAAGTGACGGGAATCTCTACAAATGTTTTTTATTAACTTAGCACAAGACCTGAAAAGTTTAATTGCGACAAGGTGCAACAAAGACCACTATAGCCAAAAGCAGTTAATATTTCATAGCTGCAAAAGTAGATCGAAAGTTGAGGGGGTAGGAGAGAAATTTTTCGATTTAACCTTGAAATTAAATCAAGAAAATTATGAATTCTCATTCTAAGATTATTAACACTTTGTGGTAGGTATTGTATCTTTAATAGAAAAATAGCTAAGGCAAGTTATTACTTGACAGAAATAGAACAGAGCTCCAACAAAGCTCGGGTAACTTAAATCGGTGGTTATGGGCTTTAGATACTACGTCAATCGTTATTTTTCATTCAAACTCGAATTCACGATTTATTACAAAGATGGACATTGTTGGCATGTGCCATAAGAGAGATATCTGACTTATCATTAATTACGAGTAGTTGCACTCTCACTTTTCTGAATACTCATAATGAAATCCTACACAAATATATGCAATATGAAATTATGAACAGGTGAAAAAAAGACCAGTAGGATTAATTACAACTAGTATTAATTCGATACGCCGTTATTAATTCGACTGAAAATTTTAGAAATTCGTTGTCACCTCTTTTACAGATCACACTTACATTTAAATGAGCAACGTAGACAGGAAAAGGAACATAATGAAAACTGTTACCCAGACGAGCGCTATAGGAACGAGGTGGGATATCTTACTGTCGTAATTGTGGATAAGTCGCTGTCTGGAGACATCGTAGCGGCAGAGGCGCAAGACAAGAAGAAATAAAAGACGGTATTAGCTTTGTCTGTGAACGTTTGTCAGGTTCTGACACCATGTCAGTGCTTCAAAAAGAAATCTAAAATCTTCAGAAAGCATTTAACCAGAGCTACCATGTATTAAAATCGCCTTGGATGTTTGAGATTGATAACAGTGGCGCCTACAGCTCTCAACACACTGGCATAGCAGACTTCTATCAGCCACTGAAGGAAGAATGGCGTATGTCGTACTACTAGATAGACGAATCTTTTGGTCTGATTATCCTACAATTTCAGAGCATTTTACTCGAAATTCACTTCCTTATTCGACGGTACTGCACTTCTTGGGCAGGTGAAAAATATCTCGGCCCTGTATACAGATGCCACCGATGTCATTAGATACTGATACCACGTTATATTATTGGACATGGGAAATTTAGCGGAGAAGTAGACAAAATGGACCTCAGTTTTTCACATTTCATGTCACAGAGTAGAGACTTTCGGATCTAATCCTGGCATGCCGTAAATTATGCTTTTTCTAAAAGCGATCACTTGTCCTTGCCCTCCCCCCTGTGCTTTTGTTGTCCCTTGCGACTAACAGGGTGAAGAAAGGATAGAATTTTCATACTGCCTTTCCAACTAGCTACGAACACAGATCTAGAAGTCGATGAGTCCAATAAATGTGTTCTGTGGTCGTTGAACTGCTTCGAGCCTGACCATTTCCAGGAAAATCAGTTATCTATCTTTTATATCAAAAATGTTAAAATCTATCAGAGGTTCCATACACTGTTAGTATCTGTATCATGACAATTTCCTTCAGAAATTTCCTTCATTCTCACGCACTATGTAGTCTACAGTACTTCTACCCAGTTAGCAGATGAACATATGATCTTTATTTTTAATTTTCAGTCGTATTAAATTAGGGATTAAACATAAACGAGCGGAAAAATGCTACTGTCGGAATACAACAAAAGCGAATATGCTTTTGTTTATTAATGGACTGACTGAAAAGTGGAATGCCAGCTGCCTCATACTATCTTCCTCAACACCTTTAAAATTTTTCCCACAAAATTTGGCATACAAACATATTCACACGTTTTTCAAGGTGCAATTTACATCTCACTCTCAGAACTGCCTCTTACTGAAAGTCGCTCAGATCCACTACTCCATTGTCGTAAGTCGCTCAAACGCATCCCCTGTCTGATGCACTGCGGTCAATCACGAATGGTTTCAGTTACGTTCTGCGGACTGGAAACTACCCCTCTGGATGGAAACACGCAGTGGTGGCTGCTATTCCAAACAAGGAAAATACGCAAGGTTTCCTCAGAACTATCTGCCGATAAATTTGCCCCTGATCCGTCTAAAAGTGTTTGAACGAATCTACATCAAACGGCTCTTGGGGCATGTTGACAGGAAGGGTCTAATTCCTCCAGAGCAATTCGACTTCCGGCACCGCTACGCTACACCAATTACTGCGTGTTGTCGAGGACGGGATGGGAGACCTGAAGGTGCGGTACTTCTTGACGTCTCTGAGCCTCATATTGCTTCTACGGTCTAGTCTAGTCTACAGATTCTAGTGCAGGAGTTTCCGACGCCGCATGTCAGACTCAAATGGTTAAAATGGCTCTGAGAACTATGGGACTTAACTTCTCAGGTCATCAGTCCCCTAGAACTGAGAACCACTTAAACCTAACTAAGGACTCACACACATCCATGCCCGAGACAGGATTCGAACCTGCGACCGTAGCGGTCGCGCGGTTCCAGACTGTAGCGCCTACAACCGCTCGGCCACCATGGACGGCGCACGTCAGACTCATCGCGTTCTACTTGCGTGATAGGACTTGCGAAGGCGGCATCTCAAGCGATGAGCCTGTACCTGCGGGAGTGCTGCACAGGTCGGTTCTCGGCCCCCTGCTGTACTCCCTGTACGCAGCCGATGTATCGCACTAACACACCAAATCCCTACTAATATATGTGGATGAAGTTGCACTCTACGTGCGTTCCCAAAGAACCTATGTTGTTCGTTGCCTTTTATAGGCGGCATGCGATGTTCTAGGAGTCTGGGCTATGAAATGGCGCCTCAAATTCAACGCCAGGAAAGCCATGCATCCGTAATAAAGCGACGTAGAGTGCCCATGGACCTTCAGCCGTTGCGAATCATGGGTCCCATCTCCTGATAGACACCTGGCCTAGAAACGACAGATTCGTGAGGTCTGGCGGAAAGCATATGTCCACTTGAAGGCATTTTACCCCCGAACACTTCCTCCACACTGTGTAATTACGCTATATCTAGCACTGATCCGACCAGTGCTATAATGCCCGTCCGCAGTGTGGGGAAACGCACCCCATACCCACATTCGTCGGCTCCAGGGGGTGCATGGGAGAGCTCTGGACTCGCCTTGCACTTACCGTGAGGCTACCCGACCGCATCCTTGCACGAGGAGACAGGCATCTCTATGACATGGGATCCCATAAAACAGACTGTTTTGCGGTTCTATGAAACGTTGCGGCAGTCTGAAAATAGTCTAATTTCAAGTATAGGAAACAAGTAGCACAGGCACCACCCATCAAGTCACCCTTCCTGCTTCGGCAGTGAGCTATGTTCAAAGAACACGCTTCAGTGCTCACGACGCCGAGATGACACACAAAACAGTTAGGTGGAAACAAACACAAAATTCAGGAGCAGTTTTCCAAAACTTAGCCTGCGGAAAACGGACGGTAAGAAATGTCTTTTAGGAAAAGAGTGCCAGCAGTCTCCTGTCTCACAGCCATAATCCCCTTCGTTCTGTCCAACTGTCTCGAGTCATAGTCGCTGCCTCGGTCATCTTCACTTCTCTTGCTACTAACCCACCCATTCCTTCTCACTGCTGCTATCTCTTCTCACTGTCCTCACTCTTCTTCGTTGTCACTGTCATGTACTCTATCTCTCATTATCACTGGGTCTCACCAACTTCCACTTTCGTCTCTCTTTACTCCTCTCTCATTGGCACTGTGCCGGCCGCTGTGACCGAGCAGTTCTAGGCGCTTCAGTCCTGAACTGCGCTACTGCTACGGTAGCAGGTTCGGATCCTGCCTCGGGCATGGATGTGTGTGATGTCCCTATGCTAGTTAGGTTTAAGTATTTCTAAGTTCTAGGTGACTGATGACCTCAGACGTTAAGTTCCATATTAATCAGAGCCATTTGAATCATTTGAACTGACACTGTCTCCAGCACTTCTATCACTGTCTTCTTTGTTCCACTGCCACAGTGTCCCTTTCCTTCCCTCACACTGCTATTGTCTCATTCGCTCTTTCTATACCACAACGAGTGTCTACTACTTTTCAGTAGTTATTATTTTTCCGTCTCTGTCCCACTGGCACTATCTCGTTGCCTCTCAGCATACAAAAGTAATGAATATTTTCGCATGCCAAACCTTTGAGAAAATTTTAAATGCGCTGAGGAAGGTAGAATGAAGCAGCTGATAGCTCCTTTTTCAGTTGGAGTCTTTTAAACAGGAGCATGTTCTCCTGTTTTCTGAACTGATAGGAGCATTTTTCCGCTGGTTCCCTTTCTTTCCATGATACAGTTGGGAATGCCGCTCATATCAAACGAACTTTAGGGTCAGTAAAATTTTGATAGTTTACTTATGTGAAACTGAAATAACGCAAAGCTATGCAATACTACGCCTCCTACCGGATTTTAAGTTCACAAAAATTTTACATGTGCTACAGTATTACAAAATGGCATTCTCAGAACAATTCTGGTGATAATGAAGACTCGTTACAGCATATATTCTTACATATTATGTCACTTTATCAGCTATATTTCCGTTTCACAACGAATTTTTGTGAGCTATTTTAAGTGAACAAGTATGGTAATTTCAAACTTCTGTATCTCAGAAGCATGATGAAGATACCAATATAATTTTTGAGTTTCCTTGAGTTAGGAATCTTAGGAATACATCGTAAAAATTTCAGCCATTTGTGGTGCACAGCCATGTGGGAATCTGCTCCTACAGAAAGTTGCTAAACATACCCAAGAAAACTTTTCTTGCAAATGTCTGAAAAAGGAAAGAAGAAATATAAATCGAGTGGATACGCACTAGTACTCGTAGGTTGGTCTAATTCTCAAATTTCATTCATCTACGTTTACAAAACAGTGCAGAAAAGGCAATTAGTTACAACAGTTTAATTTTCCTGTCACAGTTGGATCACTTTTTTCCTGCAGCGTTGAATCTGTGTGCTTTTAAACTTTTTTGACATGTGGCAGCACGTTCGTATAGAGCATCATATAGACTTACGTTCAATATATTACTGATGCAATGACACCTAAGATACAAGAGGTAGGCCCTATGATAAACTGAAAATACGCCTGACTGGCCCAGCTCACCCTAGTTGACACAGAATACAGCTCAGAAGAAAGAATGCGGTACATTTTACGAGCAAAATACGAACTCTTTCCTCGAAGTAGCTGTTGCAGGTAACGAATGCTGGCAGAATAAAGAAACTTTTCTGTGACAATTGCAGTTTAAAATGAATCAACTTTTATTTGCACGTATGCTTTAGTCTAATGATAACTGGACGATGCGCGGCGAAATATCAGTGGAAGAAATTTTATTTGCTCGGCTGCATGCCCGGAGTTTAATGAACTATTTATTGGGGACACCACTTAGCTTCTTCACTTGAATTCCGAAACGAAACAACAATGGCAGCAGTGTGTGGAAGCAGGGAGCTCATCACTGAAAGAGGTGAAACCAATTCATTGAGGTCCTGCCAGAGTTGCAAGTGGTACTATTCCTAGTAATAACTCTGCAACGCGAAAAATAATAACAAGGAAATACTACGAAAGGTCATGTAGACTAAAGAGAGGAAACATATTTGAAGAAAGAAGCAAACAGAACCGTCTATTATTACGGTGCACATTCCCATATAGATGGTTAAGAATTTGGGAATGAGAGGTTTCGAGTGCCAATTGTAGAAACATCGACTTTATACGACCAATTTGGTACGCTCTTACAGCTGTATCCATTTCGAAGGAAACGTTTAAGTGGAGAAAAGACAGCCGCATCTTCATGATTTTCCGAAACATAGGCCATAGAGGACATCTCGCCAGCGCAATGAGGTGAGAAATACGAATTTACCTAAAACTGACTACCTACAAAATTCATTCATACGAGAATTTTTGACGTGTTACCAAAAAAGTACTGATGGATTGGGTGATAACAAGCAAAAACTTAAAACAACAGTAGTGCACGTCGCTAGATGAGCAGCATGAGGCAATTAATGAAAACATAGTCTGCGATGCAGTTCAAAAAGAGACGGCGGTTCAAAACGGGCATCGGCCATCCTCATTTAGGTTTTCCATGATATCACTATATCGCTTCAGGCAAATGCCGGGATGGTTTCTTAGAAAGGGCACAACCGACTTCCTTCCCCATCCTTCCCTAACCCGATGGGAACAATGGCCTCTCTGTTTGGTCTCCTCCCCCAAATCAACCACCCAACCAAAAACAGATAGAGTAAACTTTGTTTTTACATATGATTGCGGCGAAATGTACCGGCCAGTCAGGAAAAGTGGGATGTGTGTGCTTTCGGTAAATTTTAATTATTTGAAAGCATATTTTTCAACTTTTTCAGTTATCTTCTAAAGTCAGTGCACATTGATTTGGGTTGAAATAGTGTTTACCATGTATCGGAAAGGAAATTAAAACCATTCAGAAGCCTCAGTCGGACTACATAACATATCTTCCTCATACGTACCCCCAAAACTTATTACTTTAATTTTTTAAAGTCGAGATAACCGATATAACGCAATCTGTATGAGAAAATCCTGACCTTAGACTTTGAGAAGCACTTAGGTCAGTTACATTTACAGTTGGCAGCTGAACGTGGCTTTAAACAGAGAAAATGTTTTACTTTGAGTTATAAATCATTCAAACTCGCCTTTGTAAGAATAAAGAGATATCTTAGAAGAATTACACCTGGAGTTATTTTCTTAACGACCTCGTGAGAGAGAGTGATATTTTGATGACCATTACAGTCTATACACGATCATAAATGTTATTGAATCAGCAATATTTGTCTTTTTACAAAAAATTACCTAGGCATGAATATAACACTAGGACTGAAGCAGTCAAGGATGAAATAAATGGATGTGCAAGTATTCGACAACTTGTCAAATGATAATATGTGTCTTCTGGAATAGAGGTTAGGTCGTAGTTTAAATAAAGAATTACAAAATTTTTTGTTGGTTAACACATTATCCTTGACAGAAGAATAATGCCACAGGACTTCTCAAAAATAAGATGTACTATTATAATGTAACTAATGTTAGGGCTTTTACATCATGACGTTTCATGATTCTACGTCATTTTGTTTTATTCTAGTTATCACAGTCATCTGTAGCGTATTTCAACCATACAGAGATTCTACAGCAAGAACTTTGAATTATGAACTGTTCATTTCAAATTAACGTTGATCACGGTACAAAGACTATATTTTCCATGCTGCATCTATTGCTGTACTGTTTGATTTGACACCAACTGTTTTTGTATTATCAGAAGTTTGTGACACAATTTTTGTGACACAATTTCCTTTTCTTTTTGTGGTGTGTTCTAAGAAACTAGTTAGTTTCGAAATGCTATTACAATTTTTAGATAATTTGAATGAATACCTAAGGCTTCCCATATTTTCAAAGACACACCATCTTTCGAAGTACGTCCACGTCGTCTCATAAACATAGATACGGTTCCAAACATTCACGCCATCTTTCAAGACTGATTCGATAAGATGAAGAAACTTCGATTTAGCATAGTTTGATACCGTCTAGTTAGCCTTGGTGTGTTCGTGTAATTTCATTAAGCGTCTTGCGAATGTCTGCTGTCTAATTACAGTTGCTACACAATTCTAAGTCAGGTTTTCAGTTGACATCTTCCACAAATTATGTTCCGGATATACGTCTAAGTATTAGTTTCTTCATGTTCTCTAACTTTAATGACCGAAACGTTGATAATTTAAATACACTTGTGTCTCCTCTTCTACATAAGCTAGTATCAGAAACTGGTTGTTCTAACACCTCATTATATTCTTCTAGAAGACAGCTTGAGCACTGCTCTACATTATTTTGACAGTTCATTAAAATCTAGCTTCGTCTGTTTATCTTTCGGAAGATGGTACCGCCAAGTCAGAGTGTTGTTCGGACTATGGATACTGTGGTGAATGAGACACAAGTATAAACTCTGCGCGTTAAAATTCATTATGGCTCAACATGGCAGCATCTACCAATGGAGTCATATGTATGTAGGGCCAAGTTCTCATGGTAATTCGAGATGGCCATAATGACTTACCACAAAAGTCAAAATATAGTCTGTGGATATTTTACTATAATACATAACTATCCAGTGGCCGTTGTATGTATAAATAAGCAATAAACAGATACCCCGTTAATTCCATAATCCGTTGAGGACAATTAGGATATTGAGACATATTTATTTGGCAGAAGTTCAGTGACGTATGCAGATAGTGAAAAATAAATGTATGAGCTCTACTTACAATAAAATAATAGCGTAGAAAACAACATTGCGAAACCCAAAATAATGACGGTCATCATATCACACAACATGAGTATCTGAGAGATCCATACTAACAGAAATTAAATATATCTGAGAAATATTTGCTGCAGAGGTTCGGTATTTGCAGATGTTGGGAAACAGTAGTGCAGTAACATAATGAATCGGTCTCAGAAGGAAAATAATGCCCTGTAAACCAATCACGTAACACGAGTCACGTAGAACGGCAAAGATGAAACATTTTGTAAGGATTTCACCTGTATAGTGCAGTTATGTCATTGCGAAAAATGGACACTTCTAGATACAAAAGCACTTAAAAGCGATGCAAATTGTTATGTGAAGAAGATTAATGAGTTCTAGGTAAAAATTGAAGTAATTTATGAAAGGAATTAAGGGATAAAGAACCGCTGGAGAAATAAATCTCTTTGGTCGCTCATTTGTAATACAACAATTTTCACACAAAAATAAATAAGGAGAAAGGTCAGCTAAAGTCGCAGGTAGGAAGCGCAGTATAGGAAGACTTGGATATTCTGGAATAAGACAACGTAAGAATTATTAAACAATAAAGATAGAGATAAATAAAATGGAAAAATATTTGCACAGATTTGTCAAATGTAAAAGATGATTGATAGTGAAGAAGATCTTAAATAGGATTTACAGCAGCTACTATTTCGTGCGTAATTCTTTTTCTGTGAATATGCCGTTGTCATGTTGTGACAGCGAAATTCTTGCTTTGTCGTAATACTACTGGAATTTTTTCTTTTGTTGCTTACTGAATGTAGGTGTGCAGTTATTGAGGCTACTTTTGGTTTCCCTTTTGCTTGTTTTCCTACCAAATGACGGAGTCAAAAAAATGACAAGAGTCACACGTGCAAGAGAGGCCAACATATTCAAATGAATTGCCAGGTCACTTTTGTTTTCGCCATAGTTTTCATAACGCCTTGAAGTTGAACGGGGCGTTAGGACACGATAATTCTAAACTTAAAACAGCCATTCTTTAAACGAGACTCTTTTTATATTCGTTCATTTTTCCTGTTTCGTTCATATACTGTGTACGGAGGCTATAAATAGAATGTCAATATAGGTAAGTAATTTTAATAAGATGATTTTACGTATTTGTATTAAATTTCATTGATATTTATGTATAACCATTTATCGTACCGAAATCCAACTGACAATTTCACCGAGCAAGAGTTACACCCGCTGTTTTAGCACCTTGCCAGCCCGTGACAACGTCTTAAAGTACAAAATTGTAAGGCAAGTGTTATCTATCCAGTTATCTGTCAGAGCCAACGCAACTTTAAAGTGCGTATGCTCAAAAACTTTCCATTTGAAATGTGACAACGATGTTTCTGATTGCCGAGGCCGGCTAGGCTAAAGAAAGCCGGTTATTCCAGGGTTCACGACTAGGCTAAAGTAGCCCGGTTATTCCCAGGTTACACTAATTTCATTGCTAACCGACTCATGTGAGAGACTGTTCTCCATTCCATGCAATACTAAAATATTCAGTTACTTGTCATTCATTGTGTTTCGTCACTTTAGTGACTGTGAAATATCCACTACAATTTAATCATTTCAGCGTCGTTATAATTTAGAGACGTTTTTATGTCCTCATTCTAAGACTACATTGAAGCAGCTGCCTGCTGTTTTTCCTATTTATTCCGACTATGATTAAACATTTTATGGTGCTCCAGAGTTCTTTTAAAACGCCAGACGACTTTAAAAATGCCCTTATTTTGATTTTCCAAAATATTTCGTTACATGGCAATGATACTGTTTTTACCAGTTTCAGTTGTTCCTCATCGTTTTCCCTCATTTTTTATTTGACTGTCATACTGCAATTACCAGAAGATAATCTTATTCGACTCACATTTCAGATCATTGGAAGCTTGCAACACAATACCCAATTTTATCCATGGAATGACTACATCTTACCAGGTGATTCACTTCGAATTAAAACAATGACATAATTTTTTAAAATATGTTTACTTAATAATAATTTATAAGATAATCTACCGCTCTCCAGTAACTCAGTCAGCAAACACGTACAGTACTGATCAACCATGCCACCTAGTACAACGTATTCACTATAAGTGCTGTTGTAATTAGGAAAGTGATTTCATTCCAATACTTGAAGAGTTGTTACAGTTATAGCTATGACACATCTTGCCTCCGAAGCAGCGCAATCACGTATCGACAAAAGGGGCCAGTACAATCTGTTTTGTAGATATTCTTTTCACAACATCACAGCCCATTTGGCTGATTTCGTATCTTCTAAAAGCGTCATATTTTCTTCGTGGATGGAAATGCACATATTAAGTGAAAGTTTTGAAGCGATATATTTTCATGGTCGTCTATATCCCATTAATGAATTCTTATACGTTTATAAGGATATGTTTGTAGGAGGAGGCAAGACTTATTTGTTTTTCTTTTGCTGTCAAGGACTACGCTGACTGCTTGACGATTACATTGATCACTTCATTGTTCCCTTCCTTATCTCAATGGTCTTCGTTCGCCACAGCTAATATTTACACTTCCTGTTGGCGTCAGCAGTGTGGTGACTGCCATATAAATGATCCGTTCGGTAAGACGAATTAAAAGCTGAAGCGGTCGTTCAACTGATGGTTCTGATATGTGAAGCAAGTTAGTTCGGTGCTCATAATTCATAGCTTCAGACAGAAAATTAAGGGAATAAACGCATGTTAAGAGGATTACACTAAATCTACGGCACGGATAACTATTTGGTTTCAGTGCATTCGTCACCATAAAAAGCAGGAAGCCCACGAAGGCAGAAAGTAAAGGAGCCCTCAAGATTTCTAAATTAAGAGGTCGTCGATGATTTTTGTCACACGTTAAGGATAAAAGTAATTTCATACATTTATTCCTCAATTTGGTACTCATTTTCAAGGATGAATTCGCACCAGTCTAGCTTCTTATGTTGTTAGATGCGTGGGTCACATGCGCAACTCATAGCTGGGGAAAGTATTAACATACTTACATGGAAATACATAAACAAATATTCTCTCCAACCTTTAGTTGATGGTGGCCATGCGTAGGGCGTAGTTTTCCTCGAAACTACATATTATTCCCAGGGTTTCTACAAACGCACTTGTTTCTCGGCTTATTGCAGAAACCAGTCAACCGCAATCTTCTCTGCAGTTTCACGCTTGGAGTAAAAGCAGTTGTGAAGCATGTTCAATTTTTCTTGTACTCTTCAGGAATTGGAGTGAATTTAAAGACGTTTACAAATGCTAATACTAGTTTCCATTCTTCTCCATACTAAGATTCACTAAGAAATATCTTACATTGTGTATTATCTTTCCACATTATGAAACAACAGTCCAGAGGAGCGTCAATGAATGATCTTAATACATTAACAACAATTACGTCGAGTGCATTTGCCTACAGTTAATCAAATAGTAGGTTACATTTACTGTTGGTGTTGCAGTATCTTGAGGGTGTAGCCGTTGTTCTATTTCAATGAATGCGTGTTGACAAGAAACTCCATCAGAAAATAGACGTAATGTGTAACAGTTGTGTGAGCCCAGATTGACTAAAATATATAGGGTCCGGGGATGGGCATCATTTACCCTAATAATCATTAAATGCATGTGTATAAAAATTAATAATTCCTTCGTAGGCTGCTAATCATTAACTTAGGCTTCTATACGTTTATTACTTAAATGATCTTCGATGCTTAGTAACAATACTTCGAAGTGTAAGCCACATGTTATGTGGATCTTTTCGAACGTATAAGTTCGATCTTTTCTCCGCTAAGATTAACTTATGACTTCAGAATGATAATGTTTTTATAATGAGTTATTCTGTCTATTTTCATTCATTAGTGTCCTAATATATAATATGTGCACATTGATAATGTCTTTTAGAAAAATATGACTTAATGATAGGAGTTATTCACAAAACTTTAAGCTGAACAGTCTTACCCGTGCAGGTTATGTAGCCTATTATGTTAGGAAGATTGCTTGTAATAAATAAAAAGATTTCTTCTAATAAACACTTTCTCTTAATAGTCAAAAGACATAGGTAGCACAAATTAATTCATACGGATGTGAATTAACATGTGCTGACACAGTCGTAGATTTTTCCGCAATCATCATATAACTGCAACAATGTAATGTGCCTCACATCATTTGGAAGCCCGACAAGTGCCAATCAGATGTAGCGGACTCTGAATACTCGAGAACGTGAATGCAAAACGGCTATGTCGGGATTCGGACTTTGGATGTAGTAGTCCGATGAAAACTGCAGCATTAAATATCCTCATTCACTCTGCTTTCTCAAAGCCTAGCTGGCAGGCTGCAAGGACCACCTTTCCTTAACAACAGAGAAGTTCAGCTGCAGTTATATTTTGTAAACCATGTTACTGCTTATGCTCTCTGTCTCTCTCTAGTAATATCTAGCCATGAACTTGGTTACCCCAGAGCTATATTTCATGGACCAGTTAATCAGTTCTCTTGTACAGATCATTAATTCCCGTCGAAGATTGAACTGTCCTCGACAATAGAAATATTTTTCTCGGTTTGTGCCTTTTGTACTTTTCAGTTTTTTACCCTCTCTTTAGCAGATCCAAGCTTTCTGTTAATAATCAGCATTCTCGTTTTGTCATTGCATTACGATTTTGCGGCTTCGTTTTGTTTCTTTTTGCGTGTTTAGTGAAGAGACTGGGAGTTATGAACTTATGTGGCCCGTGTTTATCGGTCTAGTGATGATGCACTTTTTCTGTGCTATTTCAAAAGTATATGTAATTATTTAATAAATTTAAAACACCTTCAGCATTCGTAATGGATTATGACTTATGACAAACATAGACACTTGTTTTATTTGCACCTCTTTGGAGAGGAGTAAGGTTCCATGTAGTCGTCTCTGGACCTCCAAGTACAACCTAAAGACCGTCCAAAAAGGCTGAATTACGCTATTAATACATACAGGTATACTGCCAATGTTATGAAATACCTCTTCCATTATGTAGGGCTTGCCTGAACAGACTTCTGTGTCGACATATAATTGGAAATGGAACATCGACCGACACACTAAATAAGAAAAAAACGACAAAGAAACAAAAGAATCGTAAATTTAATGGCATGGATTATTATGACTTTTCACGCTGTATGACTGCCAGTTGAGTTACAAGAACATTTTGCAGTAAGATTCATTCTTAATTATTTTACGAAAATCTAATAACCTCACACTTTAAATATTTCTGCTGTATCTACAAATGAAAACTCATCTGTAATGTAGTGACGTCACAATTTTTTCGGTAGTTTTGTCTCGTAGTGGAAAACGCCAGTGCTCGTTAATGGTCGTTCTAAATCTGCCGAATAAAAGGAAAAACATCTCCCGAGAAGATATAAGAATGTCGTAAACTTGAATCGACTATCCGTTATTGCCGAATAAGCGAACACCCTGCGACATTCCGTTAAAAATGATGGCGAGCGAAATTTTTTAGACACACATGCACAGACACACGGTACGACGTCCGCTAATCGCGCTCTGCTGCACAGGCAGAATCGCTGCCTCGGACCTCCTCTTTTTTTTCCCTTTCTGCTGCCTCCCCGCAAGCTCTTTTCTAACCAGAGATGACGGCCGCTCACAGATTTTTTAAAAAATATACAGCGATGACATATTATTCCATACGGGAGCGAAAGGCAGGGTTAGATAGAAGCCAGGCAGCAAGGGTTTCGGCATCCGCTGCCCGCATTCTCATTCAAATACACTTATTTCAAAAGTAACGTTCGCTGTAATCTTGGTCCGAAATAATGATAAAAAAAAGAGCAGGAAGGGGGACGTGGAACGGAGGAAAAGAGGTGGAGGAAGCGGAAGGTCCGGGGCGGAGAGCGGGCACGTGTTGTCCGTCGGCGGGCCGGCTCTGCCGGGCACGGCCCCCTCTAATTGGCGCGGAGCGGCGCTGGGCGGGTGGCGGCGCGCGGGGCCACACCCCGCCGCCAATGGCAACGAAAGAGTGCGCGAGATTGACGGCGGGCGCGCTTTGCGGCCGCCCTTCCGATTCCGATACGTTCGATACACATATTTGTATTGCCGCTCCATAGATGGCGCCAGCGGTACGACCGATCGCGCCAACCGTTTCGCGCCCGATCGCTCCGAACCACCCCTCCCCCCGCCCCTACCATGCTGACCGAAAACCGTCGACGGCTGCGTTCGACGTCTGCCGATTTGTTGCGTTTTGCGCACTGCACGCTTCGACAACACGTGCTTCTGTTTACAAAACAGAGTGGAGGAAACACGTGGTCGGGCGGGCAACACACGTGGCCGCGACTGCGCCCGGAGTACCGCCGCAGCTGTCTGCCAGGATGGCCGACGTTTTTCTTTGTCAAAGACAGAGACAGCGCCGCGGAAAATGTTTCTGACTGGCGCTGCTGCCGCTCGTAAAATTCCGTAGCGGAAATTACTGGCAGCGCTCTTTTAATTACGACCTGACGTTCTTGCGCGTTTGCAGGGATTTTAATACCGATGGTGCAAAATATCTGCCTCCCGCACGCGGAACAATGCTTCGAACGGTCAGTCGATGAACATGGAAGAATGCGGACGACATTAGATGCGTCAATAAGACGTGTTCGCGAAGCCGCGTTCAAAAACGCAACACAAGCGTCGCCACGGCTCGTTGCGTATTGCGTTGGCACCGCAGTCTCGTGTGTGAAATGTGTTTTCTGGGGTGGTGCCACTTCCTACCATGCCAGGACTCGGTTCATTTGGTGACGTCACAAGACTTCCCACACCACTGAATAGCACCTTATAAATGGTTCAAATGGTTCTAAGCACTATGAAAGTTAGCCGGCCGGAGTGGCCGTGCGGTTGTAGGTGCTACAGTCTGGAGCCGAGCGACCGCTTCGGTCGCAGGTCGAATCCTGCCTCGGGCATGGATGTATGTGATGTCCTTAGGTTACTTAGGTTTAATTAGTCCTAAGTTCTAGGCGACTGATGACCTCAGAAGTTAAGTCGCATAGTGCTCAGAGCCATTTGAACCACTATGGGACATAACATCTGAGGTCATCAGTCCCCTAGACTTAGAACTCCTTAAACCTAATTAACCTAAGGACATCATACACATCTATGCCAGAGGCAGGATTCGAACCTGCGACCTTAGCAGCAGCGCGGTTCTGGACAGAAGCGCCTAGAACCGCTCGGTCACAGCGGCCGGCTAGCACCGTATAACTACTCACTACTTACAGGTGGTTGGCTATACTTCAAAACACCAGCACCTGCTCCACTTTGCGCGGAGTAAATACTGCTGTAGTTCTACAAACGGTCCACCGCTATAATTTTGTAGTTTCTGGAACTATAAAAATAGCCAAACATTTTTATAAGACAGTTACCAACAGCCACAGAATATGTAATTAAATTCATAGCATATACGCTGTCTGCAAGTACCGCATACTTCACCATACATTTCTGTCTCAAAACAAAGAGAACTTTGGGATACCTTTCTGTTATGAAATGTTCACTTGAACGTCTGAAATTACTGACTGTACAGTATATTGTAAATACCATATTTATGCGGCCACCTGTCCTTGTTTTTGCTGGAGCGTACTGTGATATCAGATATCGACACCACTCCACAGGCATTGCGATGTTGGTAACGGAATGGTAAGCTTCCGTCTGACGCCCACGGAGATCGCGCAGGATTTTGCTGACCCAGTGGTGTGCGTCTGCCATGCCACACCATCGGCAGCTTTATACTAGAAGCGCCCTCTGCCGGTGTTGTGTAGGACGGCTGGCGGCAGCTTTTAGCCCACTTGCTCTTCGAACCGCTACGCTACGACACCTTAGCTTGTGCTTAGGACAGCGTAATTCTTCCATGTTGACAATTATGAGCAGCACTATGTTTCTAGCTGCAGTACTTGCAGTGAGTCTTTGTATGCTTGGAGAAATAGAAGTTAGCAAAATCTTCTCTCTGTTATGTTCACTTATTCGTTAATCATTTCTGCTCCTGTCCAGCTTTCCTATGATGACAGCTGCTCCACGATTCTGTAGCCCACTTCTTCTTATCACTGTGTACAAAGTCATACATAACACCAACAACGATACATTATGCACTTGCAAACTTCAATGTAAGCCTGTTAACACCTTGATGATGATTTGACATGACAACCGGTCATAGAGACTGCTTCTGTATCACGAATTTGGTGAAACATAGGACGAGTGGTCTCGCTTAAGTAATCAAAAAACCGAGTCATATAAAGTTGTTGAGAAATATGACTACTAGGAATCGTTGTTGGTGTAGTTGTTGCTGTTGTGATTTTCAGTCTGAACCGGGTTTCATCCAGCTCTCCATTCTATTCTATCCTGTGCTAGCCATTTTATTCTCGAATAACTACTGCATTCGAGTCTACTTACTGTATTCATGTGTCAGTCTTCCCCTATAATATGTAGCCTCTACACTTCAGTCCACTACCAAATTAACGATTACTTCATGCCTTACGTTGTATCCTAATAACCGACACACTGTTTTAGTCAGAATGTGCCATAAATTTCTTTTTTCACAGTGTATTGAGTAGTCCTACCTCTTTATTATTTACACGATCTTCCCACCTAACCTTCAGTAGCACGACGTTTCAAAAGCTTCTTTGTTGTTTGAACTGCCTCTATTCCTAGTTTCACTTGGGTATTATGGAAATGGAAGAGGATGTAGATGAAGATGAAATGGGAGATACGATACTCCGTGATAAATTTTACAGAGCACTGAAAGACCTAAGTCGCAACAAGGCTACGGGAGTAGACAACATTCCATTGGAACTACTGATGGCCTTGGGAGAGCCAGTCCTGACAAAACTCTACAATCTGGTGAGCAAGATGTACGAGACAGGTGAAATACCCTCACACTTCAAGAAGAATATAATAATTCCAATCCCAAAGAAAGCAGGTGTTGACAGATGTGAAAATTAGCGAACTATCAGTTTAATAAGTCACAGCTGCAAAATACTAACGTGAATTCTTTACAGACGAATGGAAAAACTGGTAGAAGCCGACCTTGGCGAAGACCAGTTGGGATTCCGCAGAAATGTTGGAACGTGTGAGGCAATACTGACCCTACGACTTATCTTAGCAAATAGATTAAGGAAAGACAAACCTACATTTCTAGCATTTGTAGACTTAGAGAAAGCTTTTGACAATGTTGATTGGAAAACTCTTTTTCAAATTCTAAAGGTGGAGGGGTAAAAAACAAGGAGCGAAAGTCTATTTACAATTTGTACAGAAACCAGATGGCAGTTATAAGAATCGAGGGGCATGAAAGGGAAGCAGCGGTTGGAAAGGGAGTGAGACAGGGTTGTAGCCTGTCCCCAATGTTATTCAATCTGTATATTGAGCAAGCAGTACTGGAAACAAAACAAAAAAATTCGGAGTAGGTATTAAAGTCCATGGGGAGGAAATAAAAACGTTGACGTTTGCCGATGACATTGTAATTCAGCCAGAGACAGCAAAGGACCCAAGAGCAGCTGAACGGAATGGACAGTGTCTTGAAAGGAGGATATAAGACGAACATCAACAAAAGCAAAATGAGGATAATGGAATGTAGTCGAATTAAGTCGGGTGACCCTGAGGGAATTAGATTAGGAAATGAGACACTTAAAGTAGTAAAGGAGTTTTGTTATTTAGGGAGCAAAATAACTGATGATGGTCGAAGTAGAGAGGATAAAAAATGTAGACTGGCAATGGCAAGGGAAGCGTTTCTGAAGAAGAGAAATTTGTTAACATCGAATAAAGATTTAGGTGTCAGGAAGTCGTTTCTGAAAGTATTTGTATGGAGTGTAGCCATGTATGGAAGTGAAACATGGACGATAAATAGTTTGGACAAGAAGAGAATAGAAGGTTTCGAAATGTGGTGCTACAGAAGAATGCTGAAGATTAGGTGGGTAGATCACATAACTAATGAGGAGGTATTGAATAGAATTGAGGAGAAGAGGAGTTTGTGGCACAACTTGACAGGAAGAAGGGACCGGTTGGTAGGACATGTTCTGGGGCATCAAGGGATCACAAATTTAGCGTTGGAGGGCAGCGTGGACGGTGAAAATCGTAGAGGGAGACCAAGAGGTGAATACACTAAGCAGATTCAGAAGGATGTAAGTTGCAGTAAGTATTGGGAGATGGAGAAGCTTGCACAGGATAGAGTAGCGCGGAGAGCTGCATCAAACCAGTCTCAGGACTGAAGACAACAACAACAACAAGGCTACACTACACCTAAATATTACGCGAAAAAACTTCGTCAGAAGTGTACGACGGCTGATCATATATAAACAGGATTCTATTTCTTATTTGAATTCATTTACTGAAAAACTCAAGACATTATAATTTATTTTTGCACATAGTTTCTGGCGTTGAAAATGCATTTGTCGCATAGTATGGACAGCTTTTTGATGACCTCATCATGAAAATAACCATCCTGTTGCGCACGACGTCTTCCACACTCAAGTCATCTTCAAATCGTCGCCCTCCTAGAGCTTCTTTAAGCGGTCCGAATAAATAGAAATCGCAGGGCGATGAGACCGGGCTGTAAGAAGGATGATCAAGTGTAGTCCAATGCATTTCCTGTAGCATGGATACACTTAGAGCTGCAGTATGGGTGCGCGCATGGTCGTGGAGGAAGATGACCTGTCGAATCGATTGGTCTCATCTTCTGCAAAGATATGCAACTATAGCCCTGTTCAACAGTTGGCAGTAGTATGCAGCACTCATTGTGCGTCGTCGGTGCAAAAAATCTATCAACAAAATGCCTCTCTGATCGAAGAAAGCTAACCTTATCAGTTGATAGTCGATCTTGGCTTTCACTGATGCTGCCCCCCTTTTCCTCCGCCACTGCTTACTGGTTTGTTTGGAATTTGGAGTGTAGTGGTGAACTCATTGTTTCGTCGCAGGTGACGATCCGACTCAAAAATGCATCACCTTCTTCGGAAAACCTGGCTGTAAGCCTCTGACAAACCTCCAAACTCCTCAAATTTAGATTTTCGGTCGAAAGTTTAGGGACCTATCTGGAATACACTTTACGGAACTGTAGGTCGTTTGTGATGATTGCTTGACAGCTCCCATAACTGATTCCGACTTTTTGTGCAATTTCTGATACTCTCGCCAGTCGTTCGTCGTCAATAATGTCTTTAACCGCATGATTTTGTTTTCTGTAATGCTGGTCCGAGGACGGCAATCGCCTTGCTGATTTTCCACATGTTCTTGTCCTTCCTTGAACTTTTTATGCCAGCAAACACACGCGTCCTTGATACTGTTCTATCACTGAATTACGCAGTCAATCTCTGGCAAATTTCCGAACAAGAAATTTGATAATTATGCGTTGCGCAATGGAGGGGTCCACCTGTTGCTCAGACATCGTGAGCGTTACTGATGAAACTGCTGGAAATATCTAACAGCACGCTCTCCTCACTTCCAACGATTCCGCCTAAGCATATCACAAGCGCGGGACCAGTCCTACCAACTGTTGATGATCAGGAACAAAAATCCCGTTTCTGTTTGATCCCCCCTCGTATATGATATGTTAGAAAATTCCTCTATCTTGGAGCTGTTTTCTTGCTATCACAGTCTGCACTGTATAGGTCTGTATTTTGACCGTTATCTGGAGGTCTAATTTGCTGCTCAAATAACAAAACTGGTCGAGTACTACCAGTGTCTCACGTCCCAATGTAATCCCTCAGGAACACTTGATTTAATGCGATTGCAATCCATTACCTTTTTTTACTTTTACTTATGTTTTTCTTACAATATCTTCTCGAGATACTATCAGTTCCATTCCACTCCTCTACGTACTGCTTCCCTGTCTCTGACAGAATGAAAATTTCAAACTGTGTATTAGATGCGGAAAACAGCTCCTGAGTGTGATATGACAGTCCACACAGCAGGAATAGATGTATTGAAAATACCTACTCAATACAAGGGACGTTCAGTAAGTAATGCAACACATTTTATTTTTTTCTGGAAGCAGATGGCTTTATTTAGGATTTCAATACACCACATTATTTCCCACTCATTTCGATACATACATTATTTTTCAGCTCATTTTCCTTACTATATCTTACTGGGAGGGCATGTATGTCAGCATGGTGCCACTATACAGGTTGACGTCAGAGCCAACGTTTTCCTGCGGTAATACTCTCCTCATTACCCACGCACTGCATCCACTGGAGTGCAGGCTTCATTTGGCAAAACTTGTTGCTCTTTAAGGTCTTCTTTCAGGCGGGGAGAAACCATGCAGCCACACACCTTTAAGTATTTCAACTGGAGGAAGGATGTGTCGGCACTGCCACTACCACTACACCCAGTTGAGTAGCGAGGTGTCTGATTGTGATCCAGGTATCATCTCGAATGAGAGTTTCCGCACGTTCCAGTATTGCAGGAGTCACAGCTGTGTGCGGGTCGCCTGTCACACGAGAGATCGGATAGGTTTGTGTGACCTTGTTGCGATGAAGACGGAATCCGTGCATAGCGTTTCAGTGTGCTCTTGTTCACTGCCAGGTATTCGTTGCCATCCTGAAAGCTTTTATAAATGTCTGGAATGCTCTGATTTTCCATCTAAAGAAACCGAATAACGCACCTCCATTACAGACGCCATTTTGAAGGCTACGTATGCCACCTAACGGAACTTCATGAAAGTGCGTAGGTTGAAGCGGGAATGCTCCACGATTACCAACAACAAATTCCGCATTGTTTCAACTGAAATTAATTGAGAAAAAATGTGTTGCATCACCTAGTGAAGACCCCTCGTACAATTAAACTGTCGGGTCCCAAATATGTTGTGCAGGGGCAGATGATATTTAAATGCCAACAGTTGGTTTGCCTTAGATGAAATGTATGTTCCTGAAACATCTCGTGGAGATATCGTTCACTCGTGCTGGAACTGTATTCGTCATACGATTATTCGAATTTTGAATGGAACCTCTTACCTGACTCAGAAAATAGTCCAAATTTGTTTGAGTCATTCGGAAATCTTCGACAGATGACTTTTCGACTTTGGGTGTGATTTGTCTTAAAGCGTATTTGTTGTCCCATTTTTTTGTTGTGCGAAATCCATTTTCGGATAGAACATTTAAGGGGATAGGACGTCAGACGGGTCGACTTGTGCAGGAGGGTCACCACAGGGCATTTTAATTTCCACTGTCTATACTTTTACAACTAAATTCATAAAACTTTATCACCTTGACCAGGAAGGATTCAGGTCTCACACTCATCGCAGTGGAAGTTCAAACACGTGGAAAAATACCTTTTTTTTAACATTTGAAATCTCATCTTTTTTTCACTTATTACTGGCTGCATTTGTTGCTATAGGTACACTTTCCTTCCTAAGAGAGAGATTCTTCGATGAATTTTTCATAGCATACAAACAGTAATTAATTACAGGTGTATGAAACTCTAGAATTTTCCAAATCTATTAAAAAACTGCGGAAAAAATTGAGATAATTAGCTATAAAACTTGATTTTTTTCTAAACATTAAGTTTAAAATATAACAGTTCATTCCTTTTTTCATAAATTAAATAACTTCTAGAGTGTCATGCACTTGTAACTATGGTTTGTATGCTGTGCAGAAGTCATCGAAGAATCTCTCTTACTTAGGAAGAAAAGTGTACCTATAGCAACAAATGCAGTGAAAAAATGATGAGATTTCACATCTAAAAAAAATGTTTTACTACGTTTTTGAGCTTCCACTGCTGTATGAACCCTGAATCCTTCCTGGTCATGCTGTTAAAGTTTTATGAATTTATTTGTAAAAGTATAGGCAGTGGAAATTAAAATGTCCTGTAGTGCCTCTCCTGCTCTAAATCGGCCCGTTTAACGTCCTACCCCCCAAAAATTTTCTTTCCTTAGTATGTAAGTCATGGGTCCACTTTAATGCCAAGACACATATAATTTCAGTCAAATTATATATTTATCCCGCTACGTACAAATTTTGCAGACCTCTACAAACGGTTGCCCATGGTGGCACTGCATAACACCACGAGCAACGGCGCCACATTTGATGCGTCAGTGAATGCGGCTTAGCACAGGTGGTTAGTTAGAGTTCCTGTGGATGAAACAATCAATGTGTATCCAAGACAGTACATGCGCCTAATTACGTACAAAGAATTTCTATCGCGTTTTCAACCGCAGTGTAACAGGGGTAACACTTCGCTTTCAGGCACTGGAAGTGTTTGTTGAATATCTGCAATAGTCCCCGAACCGCCCGTTCTGAAAATACACCCGACGAGATGGCAAAATCCACACCGAAGTATAAACAGGGACCGACACACAAGAAAAACAAATGAAACGATGGAATGGCGATTCTAGAGAGATGTGCAGGGACGCAGATATGACCCGACTTCACAGAAGTGACCAAAAGTGAATGCGACCTCAGTTGAAAATGGACAGGTTTGTTACGGCACGCCCTACAACAAAAAATTAATTTTTGATTGTTCAGAAACGTTAACCCACGAGTAAGCACAGCCAGATGGCAATATATTGTTTTTATAAGCATTTTTACCATCCTACATGAGCAATGTCAATTGTCGAACTGTATAAAGACAAACGAAAAATTTCAGACATTTGTAAACAGTGATAAAAACGCATGCTGTTTGCTACAAATGGTCTCCACCTACTTAATGGAACATTACTATTTTCTTTTTATTTCTACTGTATTTTCAAATGGAGGCTGGAAGGCAGTTATGCACTCGCAGAAATTAGAGCTGTCACCTTCGATTATAAATTTACGTTTCTTGTATTTTGCCTTGGAGACACCACTTCCACAAATTTGTTGAATGAAGTTATTATAATTATTTTTTGCCATTTGAGCTGTAAACATGAAAAAGTCTTAATATACACTGCAATACATACTGCAAAAATGTGAAGGATCCAGAAGCCATGACGTACACTCCATCGGAGGGCACGTAAATGATTAGAACTATAATCCTCTGTGCCAAGCAGAGCAACCATCAGAGTACGCTAGTGTTATTCATGTTTAGTGTCGTTTCCACGCCAGGTACGATATATAAGGTGCGTCAACAGCTTCCGATATTGAGCGATTACGGTAGAGGACACAGAGTTCCAGCATACTCTTGCGAGAAAGCATTATCAGCACCTACAGAGTTTCAAAGATGCCTCTTTGTAGATCTCCATTTGGCATCTTGGCTGAAACTTCAAATATCCTGATTTTTGGGGCGATGTTGGACTCCATGGGAACGGGAGGACAAACATACTCCCTCCCCGTCAAGCTTCCAAAGGACTACCATCACAAAGGAAGATCACCATATTATAGAAAAAGCACGTCTGCGCCTGCCATCCAAAAACAAGCAATGGACTACTTGTGACATCCTGCGCGAAACTACAGCACAGGTCGAAGGCTACCAGCAGCTGGAATAGGGTATTACCGATTAATGCGCTGGTTGCCGTTGACATCGCTAGAGAAACGGCTGTGTATGGAATGGCATCCTGACCAGAAAGCATGGACTGCCGATGAATGATGTCGCATTGTATTCAGACAGGAGTCTCCGTTCTGCTCTGTCCTGTCATTGAGAGGACGGCGACCTGGTTAGAGTTCCCATTCTTCCAATGTTTTAGAAAGGCACGACTCTGTTACTTCTGGCGTCCCAGTGCATGGAGCCGTAGTGATTTACTTCAGCTAACGGCTGCATGTGACTGAGGGGACTGATGACAAGGCGGTATGTTACGGACGTCCTGTGTCGTGCGACAGTATCGTAGTTCCATTTTTCAAAAGGACAACGCTGGTCCGCAGAAGGCACGTGTGTGTACGAACTGCCTGCCCAATGTCGAGGTACTCTAGTGAAAAGCAAGATCCCAAGATATATCCGCGACGGAATATGCTTGGGGCGAACTCGGATGGCATTTCCATCAGGTGCAGTACCCAGGGTATGGAGGACCAGTTACAACAGCTGTGGGGCAAATTACCTCAATAGGGGATAGGATCAGTGCATGGGATTCGCTAGAGGGGGTCCAATATAATACTGATAACTGGGTTATTACGTGCCTTCTCAACACGTGCAGTTCCATTTCCTTTTCTCATTTCCTTCTGGGTGCTTCGCTTTTTTTCAGGCAATGTACATACATTCTAAGTACTGACTAAGCACAGCCTAAATTTTATTCTTACGACTTCAGAATTTGTGAATCCAGGTTTTCCACATTGCTCCAAATCACAGAAGCCGAAATAAGACTTACAGGAAGACAGAACTGACAAAGTTGATACACAAGGACTGTGCTTCCTGATTTCCCTGAAAGCTTCAGACGTAACAGTAGCTTTGGACATACTACAAGGACGTGTCGTAGGACCGTTATTTTTCACAATACATACGAAAAATGTCGACGATAACAGAAAAAGCTTCACGGATGACGATTCTGTGTGAACACAGGTTGCAACGCGAGGAAACTTTACCGAAATCTGGGTGGTAACTTACAGGTGGAACGAATATTCGGAGTCGACACTTATTGGACAGAACCGCAGCACACCCGAGTTTCACATGTGGCCTAATCTCACTAGTCGTCTGTTTCCTACACAGAGGTCTACGTGCCGACTCGACGGTTACAAGTCCGGACAGCAGCGCAAACGGTACACTGCTTGTTATCGCGAGAAACTGAGGCTGCTAAAAACTGTATACCCTCGCCGTCTGGCGATGACAGGAGGCGCAACCAGCGAGGGTCTGTTTTCCTCCGCAAGTCGTGTGCCTGCAAATAATCTGCGCCGGGCACCTCGGATTTAGCAGTACTTAGCCGGCATGTGGCCTCTGAGGGGCCGTCGACCAATTTCTGTGCCTTACTCATCTACTCTCTTACCAAATCTACAACCACAAGTTCGCCATTTTTGTCTCTCTCTATCTTGAAAAACCATATGAACATCCATGGCATTCGGGCCTCCTCCTTATGCTCCGGATCTATATTGTTCCCATGAATTATCTCGGCCTCATCGCATCCTTTCTCTCTAACCTCCCATCTTACGTTACCATCAACAACACCAGCTCCCATATTTTCCATCCCACACCAAGTCGGCCCCAAGGATCCGTCCTCTCCTCTTCTGTACATCGTCTATAATATCGGTATGCCAAATACCCTTCCTCCTGCTCATACTTTCCAGTACTCCGATGACACCGCGTTCCTCTTCCTCTATCCCACCCTCCAGAAATCCCAACGACCTCTCCAGCTCCATCTCAATCAGTTACCCACCTCGTGAAGTAAGTGACACCCTAAAAGACAACCCTACCGCAACCTATGTGAAACACGCGTAGCTTCCACGAAACGACTTTTACCTTAGCATTTACAACTGTTCTGTCCATATAACGAACACTCTACAATACCTCAGACTGACACTTAATCGCCGACTAACATGGAAGCCCCATTCAATAAAAAGCCCACAAGATATTAAAACTGCTAAAACCACTAACTGGACGAACGTAAGGATTGCTCCCTTCCACTATCCACCAGACCTATAAATTCCTGATCAGACCCATTCTCTACTACACCAATGTGGCATGAACTTCGCTGCCCCCCTCCTTTTATTACGCCCTACAGATCCTGAATACCACGCACTCTGCCTAGCCTTTCGGATTCGCTTACCCTCCCCCACATGCATTCTCTACCCACTTATAAAATTCCCCACTCTGTTCTTCGATCTGGAACTACTCCGGGTATCCTACGTTACCTGCCATCTCGGCTCAACCCGCACCCTAGTTTCCTCATTGTTCACTGATAATAGTATTCTGCCACCTATCTTCAACCACATTCCATCAAACTACACCTTCACACCTTCTACGTCCTCTCACAATCAAACTTACATTAATCGCCGTCCCTTAATCGATCACGAAATCCGCAAGGGTAAATAAGTCCGTCCTAACAGACCTAGGAGACGCCTACCATCCGCCCCTTGTCAGGGCTTTCGGATTCCCTTCTACTCCACTTCTTAAATCTTGGGGGGAATCCCCATCACCCTTCACTCTTCCCAAATCCCTCCTCCAAATATCTGATCACACAAGCACCTTCCTACGCACTATGCTGAATGACGCGTTCTCATGATTTCCTTCTCCCTGGCAGTCTATATCCACTCGTCGCTTCACTCACCTATGTATCTGTTTTCCTAAGCCAATACATCGGCATTTTACCTTTTAACTTATGCAACTATCTACAAGATTTTATATACTCGTGTGCAACACTCATTTCCATTCATCTGTGTGTATATTTCAATTCATCAACGAATCAGCCTTTTATATTTCAATTTATGCAACTGCTGATCTGTCTTTTTATTGTGTAAAGCATTCATTTTAGTTATCAGCCATGTACAGTTTTATACTATGCCTTAAAATTTTTATTTCGAGTGGCCGAAGAGCGGAAAATTCTATCCGATGGCTGCACAGCCCTCGCCCGTATGAGATTTGGGGGGGGGGGGGGGGGGGGGGGAGTGATGAAATAAGTAAAAAAAAAAAAGAAAAAGACGGGAATCTACACCGACCGCTCCGCGGTCCCTTATTCGGAGTAACTCCCGACCAGCATCGACGCAGTGGATTATGCACGGACTTTACATCGCCGGCCGCAGTGGCCGAGCCGTTCTAGGTGCTACAGTGTGGAACCGCGCGACCGCTACGGTCGCAGGTTCGAATCCTGCCTCGGGTATGGATGTGTGGCATGTCCTTAGGTTAGTTAGGTTTAAGTAGGTCTAAGTTCTAGGGGACTGATGACCTAAGCTGTTAAGTCCCATAGTGCTCAGAGCCGTTTGACTTCACATCAAGGCGAATACCGATTTGAAACCCTAGCCTTCGTGCTACGCCACACTGTGTTAGAACGTCATTACAAATCTTCCAACCAAGTTATCTGAAATAATGTCCTGTCTACTTGACTACTGTTATTCCTGTGTACATCTTCACCAAATGCGGACACAGGTACTATAGAGCTGTTGTTGGTAGCGTGATAGCCGAACAATCACTGGAAACAGTCACATATGTCAAATAACCGCGAGTAAATGTGAGGGGCGATATTGAGCGGAACGACTGCGTGAAACTAACCATAAAAAAGGCTAATAACGAACCGAATTTAACTGCAACAGTCGTTATAAAGCGTAGCCAAAAAATCCCTGGTAGGAATCCCAGAGCAAAGAATATTACTCAAGTATTGTTTCAACTAGGGGTTTTTAAGCATACGAAACCTTTGTTCGACCAATACTTGAATAAAATTCTTTGCTCTGGGACTCTTATCAGAGACTATTGATAGTGAAAGTAGAGAAGGTACAAAGGAAGGTTGCGGGTTCCTTTACTGGTTCTTTTATTAAGCATCAAAGCTTCACATACATGCTCAAGAAGGTCATGTGCATCACAATACAGTTTAGTGATAAAAGTCTTAGACTTTACGAGGTGTGACAGACAGCAACGGGAATCTTGAATTTTGCGTGTTTTATGCACACAATTTTCAAATTTTTCTTTTCTTGTTCGTATACATGTTCCTGATGTATGGTGAAATTTTCAGCTGTTTTGAATATTTACTGTACTGATGACTGTCGAAAAGGTTATACATGTTTTGGACTGCTTGTCGAACATTTACTTTCGAAAAAGATTGATCAAAGAATTTGTATTGCCTGAAACTCGGAATAAACTGCAGCACCGCACCGCACTGAAATGTCGACTGTTGGTTTCGGCGAACTTACTTTGAGTAAGACAGGAGTTTAAGAGTGGTATAAATGTTTCAAAGAGGGTTGAGAAGACGACGACCACCCTGGAAGCACTAGCACATCAATTACTGACGGGAATATGGAAACAGTAAAGGAAATGGTTCTGGGAAATCGCCTAGTCACTGTCAGGAACTGTTAGTGATGATGGCATATCCTGTGGCCCATGGCAAGTAATTTTTCGGATGTTCTTGACATAACGTGTAGCAATAAATTTTGTTCCGAAATTGTTGAATTTTCGACCAAAAATGACGTCGCATAGATGCCACTCAGGAATTTATGAAGGAAGCCGACAACCATCCATAACTTTTAAAGAGGATTGCAACAGGTGACGAAAGGTGAAAATACTTCTACGATTGTCGAAATCGAAGTCTCATCGTCCCTCTGAAAACTGCCTGAAGAGCGAAGACCGAAAAAAATTCCTTCTCACTGTTTTCTTCGAATACGATGGAATGGTGCATCATGAGTTCTTGCCTGAAGACAGGACGGTCAATAAGAAATATTACCTAGAAGTTATGAGCTAATTTCGCGAAGCAGTCTGGAGAAAACTGCAAGAATTGCGACAAAATCACTCGTGAAAATTGTTCCACAATAACGCTTCTGCTCACACCTCAACGCTTGTTCGTGATTTTTTGTCAAAAACCAAACCGTTATGTTGCCTTAGCGACCGTATTCTCGTACTCGCCGGACATGGTCACCTGCGATTTCTTTCTATTCCCGAGATTGAAGATAAACGTGAAAGGACGTCGTTTTGCCACAATAGATGAGATAAAAATAGAATCGGTGAAGAAGCTGAGCCTCATAACGATAATTGAATTCCAGAAGTGCTTCTAAGATTGGGAAAAGCTTTGGCACAAGGGTCTTATATCTGAAGGGGATTACTCTGAAGGAGACATAACTGATGTTGATGAATAAATAAAAATTCTTTGAGGAAAACAAAAGTTCCCATATTTCTTGCTCACCCTCGTACGTTCATATACGAACTAACCAATACAATGCTTCTTTCAACATATATCCCCCAAAAAGCCACTGAGATAAAATTATAGACCGACATCGTAATGATGCTTAAAAACAGCGCTTTCTAATGTACGAGTGGTCTGTTCTCTTGGTGTATCAACATGACCCGCAATTTATTAGTTCAAACGATGTTGTTCCATGCTTGTAATGGCAATGTCCAATCACACTTATCAATCTCTCTGTTCCTTATCGTGTGGTGTTTTCTTTCCTTTATCTTGGGTGGGAGGGGGTTGGAGGCGGTGTCATCTGTCCTTATGAGGCCCCTCTACTGCGTCGACCTCTTCATCGAAGAGGAGGAGCAGTTGCAACCTACGTCCTCAATTATTTGCTCCAGTCCTCTGTTCCCCTCTACAGTTTCTACCCTCCACAGCTGCCTCCACCCCATAAAAGTCATTGCTCGATGTCTTAACACTTGTCCAATAAAGCTGCCATTTCTTCTTGTTTTTCTGTATGTTTCTTTATTCGCTGATCCTGCGGAGAACCTCCTCATTCCTTGCCTTATCGCCCCACCTGATATTCAGCATCGTTCTACCTCAACTCATGACAAACGCTTCGATTCTCTTCTTACCAGCTTCCGCCAAAGTTCTTGATTCACTACCATGCAATACTGTGCTCCAGACGTACATTCTCAGAAATTTCTTCCTCAATGTTTCAGAAATTCCGAGGGAAAGTATAATACCTTCTACCCTGTGGCTCTTCAAGCTTACCCGGCGGATATGTTGTAAACAGTATTCATGGGTTTGCCTTCGGATAACACCGTGCAAATTCCACGATGTTTTCTCGGAGCAAATGTCCGACATCTTCAGGTGGTTTAATCTTGCTAGTCGCTGGGTACGAATTTATTGCACAGTGACCAGTCTTTTCGCTGTTGCAGTTCACTGTAATTACCGGCAAACCCTGTTAAAATCACATTCTTCGCCATTGCTGTCGTACCTAGCCACCAGCAGGGTTCAGTCACCTGAAGATGTCGGACAGTTGCTCCGAGGAAGTATTATGGAATTTGCAGAACGTCTTAGTGTGGCAAATCCTTCAAGACTATTAACACCTTCCTTCTTATTTGTAGCCAGTCTTCGGACGATGTGTTAAACTCTGACTGTACCACTGGATCACGTACGCAACCAATCGATTCCCAGTTCTCCTTCTATCACATCATCAGACAGTTCCTCCCATTCGTAGAGGTCTTCAGTGCACCCATTCCGCCTACCTGCTCTCTCGCCTGCGTTTAACAGTGCAATTCCTTTTGCGCTCGTAATGTTTACGCCTATGATTTTAATTTAACCGTGTGGTTAAGAGTCGTAAAGAGAGGTACTTGTATTTTGCAATGGCTTACGTGCATCGCAACAAGGGGCTGCTTATAGACGGTAAGGAATCTCACCGATCGTTCGTGTTTTTCACTAAATTTGTGGGTAATTTACTGCACAATGCAGTTACAGGCAAACACTGTCATCAACACGTTCTTAGCCACTGCAGTTCGAAAAAAAAAAAAAAAATGGTTCAAATGGCTGTGAGCACTATGGGACTCAACTGCTGTAGTCATCAGTCCCATAGAACTTAGAACTACTTAAACCTAACTAACCTAAGGACATCACACACATCATGCCCGAGGCAGGATTCGAACCTGCGACCGTAGCAGTCGCACGGTTCCGGACTGCGCGTCTAGAACTGCGAGATCATTGCGACCGGCACACTGCAGTTCGTTTTGGAGTGGTATCCTCTGAAGAGGGGTACTCACAATACATTCCTGACACAATGGCACATAGGAAGACCTCTAAGATGGAATGTCCCTCGCCTCAGTACCAAGAGGTGATGACAAACCGTTTTCGATTTTAACGCCGACGGCCTGAACAAGGTATGAAAACGCACAATTTATTCGATTAATAGTTCACGTTAACTTCATACTAGCCCACCTAGTCCACGTTTCTTGGTTTCTGCATAATTGTTATTGCCTACAGTCAGTTGAATATGGTTCCTGTAGTCAAGCTTGGTATCCTTCTTCAGTTTTTACCCCCATACACTTCCCTCCATTAGCACTCCTTCGACGCATCGTATGTGTCCATCAGCTGTCCCCTTTTTTCAGTCAGCTTGCGCTATAGATTACAGTCCTGCCTAAATCAACTCGGTACCTCATCGTTAGTTATGCAATCTACCCATCCAGACTTCGACAGCCTTCTGCAGCACCATATTTCAAAAGATTCTATTCTCTTTTCTTCTGAACTATTCACTGTCCACGTTTCATTTCTGTTCAAGGCCTTAATGTAGATGAATAACATCGTAACACATACATTTATAAATGACACTAACAAATTTCTCTTCCTGTAGAAACTGCTTCTTCTTACTGCTAGATTTCATTTTCTGTCTCCTTGACTTTGGGCATTGCCAGTTATTATTTTACTTTAACAGCAGAACTCATCTGCTACTTCCAGTGTCTCGTCTATTAATCTAATTCCATCGGCATGGCATTATTTGATTCGACTACACTCCGTTACCCTTGTCTTACGTTTTTACTTTTGTGGATATTCATCGAACAACCCCATGCCAAGACACTTTCCATTCAGTTAAGCTGCTATTTCGCGGCTTTGACGTCCCTTTCAGAATCAAAATTTTGTCAGCAAACATGGAAGTTTATATTTCTTCTCCTGGATTTTTTATTTTCATTCTAAATGTCTTCTTTATTTGCTTTACTCCTTTCTTATTATACAGATTGAATAACGTTCAGGATAGGCTTCAACGCTGTCCCACTGTCTTCTCAACTACCATTCCCTGTCAAGTTCTTCGACTCTTATAACTTGCGGTTTGATTTCTGTCCAACCTGTAAATAATCATTCACTCTTTGCATTTTATTCCCCTTGCCTTCAGAATATCAATGATTTTATTCTAGTCAAAAGCTTTCTCTAAGTTTACTACTGATATAAATGTAGGTTCTTCTTTTTCTCAATCTGCCTTCTACCAGTTTCTCCATTGTATTGTAAACAATTCGCTTGAGTATTTTGCAACCATGACTTATCAAACTAATGACCCTATGAGATACACTACACTGGAATTACAATAAAACGAATTATTCTGCTCACCATCGCCCCAGGAGAGCTCTGTAACGCCGTAGGCAAAACTTAATTCAAGCGCTTTGATTCTATGTAAAAGACTAGTACTTCGTAATCGTTAGATTTTAGATGACCATACTGAAAATTGCACAGGTGTAGTTTATCCACCAGTGAAAGGGAGTACGCAGTGACGCAGATTATGTGTTACCTGTAACAACCGCTGATGTAAAGGAATCCGAGGGAACATGTACAGTGAACGACTCTGATGGTAGAACTATCTTTGATTTCAGCTAATCGCAACTGATGTGTAACTGAAGGCAGGATACAGTTCAATAGTGCAGGATGGACCTCGGACCAATAGCTACCAACTGAAGTTCAATGTAACTTGTAGTTATTTAGTTGGAGGGCCGGCCTCTGAAGTATTGGAAGTACTGCTCCGTTATAAGTGAAAATAGTTTCTACTGCCTGAGTACGTACGCTACTTTAAAAGGGTATGGTACTTATTATGCAGTGTGACAAACAGAAATGTGTATACAAAGACAGATGACAACAATAAATATTATCGCCCTTTGCCAATAACAAAGAACACATGCGAAAAAGTGCCGTTCTAAGTAAACAAACGTGCAGAAACAGATAACTACGACTTAAGGTTGAGTAATCGGTAACACAAATAAAACCTGAGAAATTATTTGCGAGGAGTTATTCAGAAAGCTATAGAAGGGATTCTGTTACCAAGCGTATCATTTAAAGAGCCCCTACAGATAGCCGGCCAGTGTGGCCGTGCGGTCCTAGGCGCTTCAGTCTGGTACCGCGTGACCGGTACGGTCTCAGGTTCGAATCCTGCCTTGGGTATGGATGTGTATGATGTGCTAAGGTTAGTCAGGTTTAAGTAGTTCTGAGTTCTAGGGGACTCATGACCACAGATGTTAAGTCCCATAGTGCTCAGAGCCATTTTTTGAATCCCTATAGATAAGAATTATAAAATATGCGGTAAGTTCCTTTTGGACCAAACTGCTGTGGTCATCGGTCTCTAAGCTTACACACTACTTAAACTAACTTACGCTAAGGACAACACACACACCCATGCCCTAAGGAGGACTCGAACCTCCGACGGGAGGAGCCGCGTGAACCGTGGCAAGTCGCCCTTAGACCGCGCGGGTACCCTGCGTGGCTGTAGATAAAGAGTACTGTTTGATACCAAACATAAAAGATGATGTTGTAGCACGATAGACTCAAACCAGTTAACAACCACCACAGTACCATTTCCCTGGGTAGTGAAAAACAAACGCATTCTTCATTACATGTCTTCTTTTGGTTTTGTATCTTCAGCTCTCAGCCATCTCATCCGGCTATGTGCCTTTCTTTCTTCCCTTTGGAATTTCTTCTGAAAATAAGATCTACGTTGAATGCAAGCGTAATTATTTTGCAAAAAATGTTGACTTTAACTGTAAATTATCTTCCTATGTCCTCCTTGCTCACTTAGACATGTTATTCTCCTCCACAATTTCCTCTTTCTTACAGGCTGACTGCTTAGCAGTTTTCGCATTTGTTCGCAACATCGAAGTTATTTATCTTGTCTCATAGATTCCACACACTAACATGAGTCATACTTTGAGTATCAATTTCTCCTGTAACTCTAGAAATCCAGCAGAAATATTTTTATTCCTCCTATCTTGCTTGACCTCATGTCTTCCGTAGTTTACTAGATTGTAATACTGTCTCCCCCGTATCGGCCACATTGACATCGATTTTTTCTTCTAATATGTTAGCTGGCAGCTCTTACATTTCGTAGAGAGGCTGACAAACCACAGGGAGGTTATAACTGAACGGTCGCTACCTCAGGGGGCTCCCATGGATAAGCATGATCATAGGACGATGAAACTATGTAAAAATATTTGTAAAGAGATGCGGAAAAGAAATAAGGGAAAAACTGTTGAAAGAAATAGATTTTAATATCAACATCAGAGTGTAACATCCGATTGTTGCGTAACATGTTAACTTTCCGGGTTACAAACGTTGCTCAGTGTGTCGGCCACCTACACCCACGACGGCCTGGAACCGCACTAGAGGTACCATTTCCAAATGTTTCTCGGTTCTTTCAAACAGTGGACCATGGAATGTTCAGCTGTAGTGACAAGGCTCGGGCGTTGTTTGAAGATGTGCAGAATTCTGAACCATGGCAGCAGTAACTTTTTCAGCAGTTTGTGGTGCATTTGGCCATCGGCTTCTCGGAGGAGAAATTCCTAAATGGCCAACTGATTCGAACTTCCGATACATATTTCTGAACCCCCTTTAGGAATGAAAACATGTCCGTATTAGTTGAATAGCGGAGAGCAGCAGCGCTACTGCTGTAAAACAACAGAATTGCTTTACGTGTAAAGTCCTGCTCACCTTTTCCAGAACCATGTTGAATGTAGGCATCTGTAATGCTCGCTGATGCTTGTGTTTCAACCATACGCCACCGTAGCACTACCGGCGACTAATGGCAACTCGTGGCGTTAACTCTACAAACAACACAAATTCTGCAGCGCACAGTCTGAATATCTTTTCTATATAGTTCGTTACCAATTCAATAAACAGTTTTCCGCCTACACTGGATCGAGTAACGAAAGTTTATTTATAACAATCCTGTACGATACCACCTTTCCCATATCCTCTGTAACCTCTGCCGTCAGTCTGTCAAGTCATACAGAGATGTGCGTGTGTGTGCTTCATTCTTTCTTTCATTTTTTTTTCTTTTTTTTTGTCGCAAGAGTAGGGAAGGCGATACGTAGTTACGATAAATGAGTCAAATGCCATAACTCAATAGTCAATGCCTGCTAAGAATATGTGTAAATATCTAGTCCATTATGAAAAATTCGATTTTGAAATAACACTTGTTCGACGAACGGAAGTTAAATTTTGAAATTATTTACTGTTGTTGCACGTAGTTTCACACATAACCAAACAACGTCTTCCTACAACGGAAATCGATCTACTCAGGCGCCACTCCCACAACAAGTGCCCCACCACTCTCGTTTGGAGTGGTTTGTGTTTATCCACAGTTGCCTGCTACCATTAGCTGTGGAAGCATTTAGTTTGCTGAAAGAAGACTAAGTGTCTCGTATTGCAACAGAAAAAATTAACGACAGTTGCTTCGGTGACGCTAGCTGCGGAAGCTCAAAGAGAACTCTTAAGCAATTCGCACTGCAACAGAAAGAATGGAATGGTGCCACTCCCTTGAACAGAAACAATTTACGAAAACTCGTTTCTCATTTCCCTAGCTTTGCCACATTCAAGATTAAACAATTTAATACACCACATGTTATGCATGGATATACTCGATGTCCATCGTGGTTGCTACATATTGATTTTAAATTCAAGAAATCTTAACTATTTCCAGTAAACTCAAAACGTCAGCAGAATTCAGTTTCAGAATGACCACCATGCTCTAATAGTAAAGGTTTCGAATTGCGGCAAATCTGGTTGATAAACTCCATAACTGCCAATCAATATAAACTTATGGAATGTATGACTCGATTTCCTCAAAAATTCACAATTTGTCTATAAATTTTCCTCGGAGGCTTCATAAAAGAAGGATGACCATCATATTTTGTGCATCAGAATATTACTGTTCTTTATATCTGTAATGAGCGCATTCATGAAGAATTACTCGTCTTGATGCTGACTTTTACCGCCTAGGTAATATGACCTTCGAGAAACTTAATCAGTACCAGGAATCTGTTTCAGAAGTCTCATACAGGTTACAAAACTGGTGTTGGTAATTTATCCTAAATCGAGAGAATTTCTTTTGTTCAGGCAGAGACTTCATGGTGAGACTCGGTAATAGCGATTTCTTAATGCATTGCTAGTAAGCTGTAATTTCGCAATAAAAATGTCTGCTTCCTTAATAAAGCAGTCGGCTCCACTGCCAGCCACCCGGAGATGCGTCTAGTATTCTTGTTATTCTCAAGGAATTTCTCTCGGCCGGAGAACTGAAGCGGGGCGTGCTCAGTTTTTCTTTTTTTTTGGGTGGGGGGGGGGGATACTGACACTTGCTTGCTGACGAAATAGTGGCACCACTTCGAAAATATGGCATTAAACACCACGAGAGCCATGTGTTAGTGATGTCATCCACTACACATACGTCTACTGATGCCGGTGGCAGTAGACATCGCCAGTGTCCGTGGACGGAAGTGTTGGTTATCTGCTATAGTCCTGAAGAATTTATTTTACCGTGTGGTACTCAAAGGTCTAATCACACATCGTAAATACACCTTAGGCTCCCACCAGTTCTTCTAATAGGACAAACCGAATGATATAAAGTGTTCTCCGCATAGCACTGGAAACATCACACACGATTCTACTTACAAGTATGAATCAAGCAGTCAATTGGTACACTTGGTTGATCTCGGAAATGTACGTAAACAGGAAGGCCCATATGGAAGTTAATAAGCCGAGTAGGCAGCAAATTTGCCTCGCTACTTGAGGTGCATAGTGTAACAAAGATTAAAGTTTCTTTCAGCGGACAAGTATTTTGAAATGAAGTTGGAAAATAACAGTGCACTAATATTGATCTTAAGGTTTCACAAGTTAACAAGGATAATATGTTACAATAAATGGTTACAAAATAAAAGGCATTATTTGAAGAAGCGAGAGAAACAAAGACAAGCAATGAGAAACTGTAGCAATAGGATATTGACTTTTAGCTGAAGAGAATCCTTTTCCAGTCACACCGGAAAATACGACGGTGATTGTGCCTCGCAAACGTACTGACGTGGTCTCACGGTAGCGTTCTCGCAATGGGTCCCGGGTTCGATTTCCGGAGGGGTCAGGGGTTTTTCCTGCCTCGAGATGGCTGGGTGTCGTTCTGTCGCCTTCATCATCATCATTCATCCCCATTACTGTCGGAGGAAGGCAATCGCCAACCACCTCCGCTAGGACCTTGCCTAGTGCGGGTCTCCCGCATCGTCCCCTACGCTCATCATCACTGACAACTACGTGCTTGAGCGTTCAGTACGTGACTTCGACTGACATGGCGCGTAGCACAATTTGTATTGTGGTTAAGACTGTAAAGGCATGCAAGTCTGAGAGAAAGATAGGTATCGTCTGTAGAGAAGTCAAAGAAATCTGAGCACCTTCAAGAATATTAAGAGCTGCAATGGCAAACCCGTACTACACGACGGAACGCTGAAAGGTGGAATGCATAGGTGTATATGAGGAACATTTTTATAGAAAGTTTTAGGGAACGGTTAGTAAAGAATTTGACAGAGCAATGAAAGATCGCGAAGTTGAAAGCTCGAAACAAGGCCTGTGGTGAAGGCGACAGTCCCTCCAGAATTATTCATATCTCTGGGAGAGACAACCGTACCAATATTGTCACACCTGGTGTGCAACGTGTGAGACAAACCAAATACCTTCGAATTTCAAGAAGAATATAATAATCCCTGCTCGAAGGGATTAGGTGTTGGCAGATGGGAATATCACAGGACCATCAGCTCATTAAGTCGTGGTTGCAAAACCAATGACACGAATTATTTATAGAAGAATGGAAAAATTTCCAGAAGATGACATCGGAGAAGATCATTTTGGGAAAACGTGGGGCGGTCTTGGCCCTATGGCTTATCTTAGAAGATAGACAGAAGGAAAGAAAACCTGCATTGTAGCATTTCTAGGTTTAGAGAATTCTTTTGGCAACCATGTCAGGAATACACTCTTTCGGTAAAACATAGAGAGAAAAAGGTTATGTGCAACTGGTACAGAAATCTGACTCCAGCCGTAAGACTCGAAGGTTATGAAATGGAAATAGTAGTTGAGAAGGAAATGAGGCAGCTTTGCCGATGATATCCATCTTGTACAATGAGCAAGCTGAAAAGTGAACAATGAGAATTAAAGTCTGTGAAAAGGAAATACCAGTACCGAGGTTTGGCGATGAATCTTACTGTTTGGCCAAAGTAGAGAGGGTAGCTATAAAGCTCAGATTGACACCAGCAAGAAGTTTTTGTTTTGTTTCTTTAAGTGAGAGTAAAAATTGTAGGCGGAAACCTGTATATGACTGCAGTAAACAGATAGAAATAGATTTAGCTCGCATCATCTGTACGAAAGTGAAGAAGCTTGCACAGAGTATAGTAGCGTGAACTGCCGCACCAAACCAGTCTTTGTCCTGCACACCAAAATAAATCCAAAACCAAACAGTTACATCAAAATTACAATCACCCAAGAAACACCATTATCTAACAAATGGTTCAAATGGCTCTGAGCACTATGGGACTTAACATCTAGGGTCATCAGTCCCCTAGAGCTTAGAACTACTTAAACCTAACTAACCTAAGGACATCCCACAACACCCAGTCATCAAGAAAGAGAAAATCCCTGACTTCACCGGGAATCGCACCCGGGAACCTGGGTGTGGGAAGCGAGAACGCTACCGCTCGACCACGAGCTGCGGACCCTTATCTAACAACTTACATTGGCTAAATTCCGTCTCTCCCTCGTCTTGAGGCATATAGCAAACCGTACAGGAAAATTTATCGTTACACAATATTTTATTCGCTACAAAAATTATTTAAGTGCCTAGTGTGTAAGCTTAGGGACTGATGACCTTCGCAGTTAAGTCCCATAAGATTTCACATACATTTTTAACATTTTTTTGCGGGCTTATTGAATGAGCCATCCCAGTATTCTCTATTAGTGATGTGGTGAAACAGTTAAGAAGGTAATGTTGATTTTCACGCTGCTATCTCTACTTACGAGTACGGACTGTAAAGTGCTCCTGAGCATAACTATAACGTGTAGTCAAATGCAAATGCGACAAATGCCGGTAAACTGTTTATTATTTGAAAACTAGTCATCATAACTTTTAATAAATTTATCCCTTTATGAGACAAGGCTATCAATGGCTTTATGGAGAAATGATTTCGTTTGCCCCTGAACCATGATTGTGCCCAGGTGTGCACGTCCTCCTCCGAAGCAAACCGACGGCCACGAATGTTTTTATTCAGGGCTCCAAAAACATGGAAATCACGTGGGAACGGATCGGGCTTGTATGGAGGATGTAAGGGTATGTGGGTGAGCCCATATTTTGCCAACGTTGTTTTTACTACGCTGCAGAAGTTTCGCTGCGAAGTCCTTCCACATCGTCGCGTGGGATTAGCCGAGTGTCCTAAGGCGCTGCAGTCATGGACTGTGCGGCTGGTCCCGACGGAGGTTCGAGTCCTCCCTCGGGCATGGATGTGTGTCTGTGCTTGTCAGGATAATTTACGTTAAGTAGTGTGTAAGCTTAGGGACTGATGACCGTAGCAGTTAAGTCCCGTAAGATTTCACACACATTTTAAGATTTCACACTCCTTCCACATCCTTCACACAAACCCGATCTTTCCTCATGCGATTTCCATAATTTTGGAGACATGAAGAAAGACATCCTCGGCCGTCGATTTGCGTGGAAATAGGAAGTGCACGCGTGGGTACAAATGGTTCAAATGGCTCTGAGCACTATGGGACTCAACATCTTAGGTCGTAAGTCCCCTAGAACTTAGAACTACTTAAACCTAATTAACTTAAGGACATCACACACACCCATGCCCGAGGCAGGATTCGAACCTGCGACCGTAGCAGTCCCGCGGTTCCGGTCTGCAGCGCCAGAACTGCACGGCCACCGCGACCGGCGTGTGGGTGCAGTCATGGTTCCATAAGCAACCGCAAACATTTTTCCATGAAGGCACTGACCTTCTCGTCTCTAAGTGGGATAGTAGTGGTAACAGTTATGAACATTATTTTTCAAATAATGAATTGATTACTTACTTCTTTTCCGATTTGTCTCGATTTCACTTGACTGCCCCTTCTACAGTTATGGGTCGCGTAAGACATGTTTTTACTGAAGACAGGAAGCGACCTCATTGTGCGCTGTCTCAAAAATATCATGCCTTTCACTTTTAGCTCAACAAAAGCACAGACGGGAGGTCCTGATTACCTGAAGTCTCACTATGAATTCATGAAAGCTAAGGAAACAGGTCGTACAAGAGACGCTGTCTATTGGCTATCCCCTCCGTTCCGTGTTTCAAACCGTAGAAAATGGCGCTGTGAGTCCATTGTTCTCCCTGGGCGGTTAAGCCCTGAACAACGCGCGTTACCTGTTTGAAAGGAAGTCTATTTAAGAGGGCCGCCCAAAGAGGGGCGGAGCAGAGGGATGGGGTGTGGCGTCCCTAACCTGCAAACCCTGCCTCACCTGCCCGTCACGGAGGTTAATGCACTCTGCTCTGCAGTTGCATATCAAGAAGTCATCTGCATTTGGAGATTTCAGTCAAGAGCTTACGGTTTCCGCTCTAACACTGTGTAAACTATTGAATTCTTAAGCATGATACTCTTCTTCTTCTTTCTGTACTTATAGGATAGAACGTGCTGAATTTCGATACAACAAAAGCACCGTTTAGTGGTGCAGTGGAAGCATAATATCCATCTATCAGCCACGAAGCAGAGGGTCTGTCTTTCAAATGAACCTAAATACCTCTATATCCTCTTTACTTTTCAAGAGGTATTAACAAATATATACAAAAATCGAGACTTTTTCAAATAGGTATAAAACTGCAGTCTCAAGAGGTTCCACTGCTCAAGTACGCAGCCGACGTAAACAACACTCGATGAAAGTTTGGAACAGATTGGAGACTCGCGGAGTCTCTAAACTGTTTACTTAGCAAATATGTACACTAAGAGAGTAAGAAAAATGGGAAATAACTATAAGAACACCAAATATAGAGAGGGCACAATACAAGAAAGGAAATGTTTTTGCTACATCTGGGCAATAATGTGCAGAAAAGTTGAAGCTGGAAACAAAAAATGTGTCAAGAAAATTAACGATGAAGCAGAATAAAAACAAAATGATTAAAATCTGTATAGGGTGGCAACACATAGATCATAAGGATAAGAAGTTTGTCAAAATACTATTACCAGGAAAAGAGAATGGTCTGAGCAAACGTTGTAATACATTCAGAAATAGGTAACTCGATACTGGTCGCTGTAGAAGAGAATGATTTATAAAATGAGTAACAGAGAATTTTCTCATTCCCTTAGGTGACGTTGAAACGAAATGATGAAACGACTGAAAGGAAGTAGGAAAGGATAGCTATTGGATCGAAGAAGCGGAAAAAATTAGATTTTTCTTGTCCATTATAGGCGTTGTTGGAAGCTGCGACTTTGGTGCATTCTGGAAATAACAATTTCAGACACACCAACCATTTCAGTTTTCTTAGTTAAAATCGAAGTTCTAGGGAACTATAATAACTATTTGTTCTTAAAAAACTGTCACTGACTCATTAGAGAACTTTTTTATTTACTGGCAGATTGACTGTAATCTTTTTGCACATTTTGTAAAGACGGAAACGGGCTCTAAAAATAATATCAGTAATTATGCAGGCGGTATTTTCTGAGATCAGTTGTTTAATTGTTTATTTGCCTAAGAGGTTTCAGGTTTCAACAATCGCATTACGATAATCGTAGCTCAATGATGGTCTACACTTTGCATATATTTTAGTTTAAGTAAAAATAAAAATCAAGTCAACGTGTGACATTTTGCATCTCTATTCTCCTTTCTCTCTTTACATCACAGCTAAAATCAAACACCCTCATCCTTTTTCAAGGTTTTTGCTATCATTTTTCCTTGTCCCAGCAATATGGGCATACGTAAGTGGCTCTTTGAAAGCTACACAGAGCAGATAATGTTACATTTGCCTTACTATTTTGATAATTCCCAGTGTATGCGGCCTGAAAAATACGTAAAGGAAGGTCGTAGAACATCCACAAAAACTTTCCATCAAAATCATAAACTGGACTACAACAATAACGATAAGGTGGACTTTTTTATATGAAAATCTTCATTACTTTAGTTACATACATCTCAGTGGAGGAAAACATCAGCCTCAGTACCGACTTATCCTTATGAATTAAATTATGTCACTCCAGAGACGAGTATCTCCTTTTGGCCCCATGTTTTTGCAATTATTTTCATCAATTCTCATTTTATCAGTTTTTTCTTGTTTCAGACGTAGACACAGTAAACTCTCTGGGGCCATGAACTCTTTCGCTTTGTGATAAAAAAATATTAACAGCCAGAAGTTTGCAAGAAATTTTTCGAAGGTCAAGACCTCTAACATAAGTCGTATCTAGTTAGCAGCATTTATTTTCAATGCTTAGAATCGGATCAAACTATACGACCTAGGTAAGGAACAGGTTCATGTGGATTTTAGAACAAAGTAAAACACAACTTGGGCAACGGAAATACCGTCACATTCACCACTGAAAATACGAAACACAAGGCGATAAGGAATAGTGTAGTATTACAAGTTTCTGTTAGCAATGGGAGTAGCAGATCAGATAAAATATCCGTAAGTGTTCACAGTGCATTAAATGTTTTGTAGAAATATTTCTGAAATTACCTTTATGATGCAACCATCGATGGCAAGAGATCTGCATAATTTAACCATTTTTTCGTCGAACCATCTATGTTGGTTGAAGGGATGTAACTTCATCAATAATAAAGTCACATTCATACGTGAACGTCGTATGAGTGGAATCAATCAGCAATTAACACTTGCTCTTCGAGAAAATTACAGTCATCTCATTGCTTGACCCTACTACCTACAACCGTCCCGTAAGAAGTATCCATCTGATCTTCATTTAAAAGACGTCACTCAGCGCCGTATTTTCAAGTGACCAACATCGATACACATAGAAATTTTTCTTCCGCTCGTTGAAGAACTGCCATCTGACTGGATATGTCCCAACTTGTTTCCCACCTTTTTGTTGGCTTAAGACCACAAAAGCTTTACAAAAAAAAGACTAAAATTTTGAAAATCTGGCACTTTTCGAATGAAGCGCCCTTCAGGAGTTGCAACAGAATTCCCATCACTAAACAGAGAAGTACACCAACATTTTCAGGGTCCGTAGACATGTAAGCTATTGCCATAGTACTATGTACTAACAAAAGGCGAAACGTTGGAACCAAATGGCAAGACATTGAAGGCGTATTTTTTAAAGGATAGCGGCTCAGATCCCTACCTAACCATCCAAATTTTCCGTCATTTCCCTAAATCACCTATGACGAATGCCTAGATGCTTCTTTTGAAAGAGCCCTTCCTATTTATTTCTAAATTCTTCCCCAGCATGACCTTGTCCTACGCCTCCAATTATCTCGACGTCGATGGTACATCAAATCCTTCCTTCCGTCCTTGAAACCAAGTAATATCGATTTTGACTACGGAAAGCTGCTTGATAATTACAGACACCACAAATACTAATACGTAGACTACAAAAATGATTAGTGCAAAATTTCTGGAAATACTTCTGTCGAAATATTTGTTGTTATTTCTGAAACAATCTATACAAACCATTATGTACCGATTTACTAAAAATTCTTGGAGTGACACTTTTCATTGGTCTCAGTACGTCCCTCAAAGCCTTAAATGTGGTACATCGATGTTCTGCTAGAGGAAATGCAAATGAATGTATGTGGGAGTAGAGGCGGTAAAATTCAAGACAGACGTACTGAGAGAAAATATGAAAACTAAGATTTAAAAAATATCTCCTGTTACGTTTTGGAAAAATGTGGTATATAAGAGTTGATTACCTGTAAGAGAGGAGAACAGTTTACTGTGAGTCTTGACGATATTGAAAACTACACACTCATCCCTGTCGGCTGCATTGCTTTGGTGTTTGGTAAAACTTCTGGAATTTCCTCATTTCTCGCATCATCCATAAAAATATGTCACCGCATGCACTACCGCAGTTATACGAAATAACATTCATTGCATTGGACTGGCGGAAATTTCGGCTGTTTCTCTTGTAGCAATTTGCTAATGTCTGAGCATATTCACTTTCTCATGTTGACAGACATGATTTCTCTCTTACTCGACATTAATGTCTAGAAACGTAGAGGTGCAGTCTATGAAATTTGGGCAATGTATTTTTAGTTGAAGATCATGCGTTAAATGCTTAGCTAACAACAACATAAAGCACGTCTCTTAATTCATCTCCGAATATTCTGTAAAAGAAAAAAATAATCATCTACATCTCATTAGTGTTTACAGCGTACAACACATCAAACTGTTTGAAAAACACAACTTAAATTTCTTAATAATTGTAAAATTCTATAGTTCTAGCAATGCAATGACACGCGGTTGAAATTCGAAATTATGTACTCTCTGGATTGTAACTGTTTAATTTGCGGTTACATTAGATAATCCTCCTTTCTCTTTCAGATGGTATCCTGAGGGTGTTCGACGAAGGACAGACTTCCTTGAAGCGCAATGTATTCAAGATAATAATACTGTGAGTATATCGAAGGTGGAACTACGTTTTTAATTCCTTTTATTCATGATCCACGTCTCGTATTTGTGGCTTAAGGAATCATGTGACGCCTGTGTAGCTGCTATGAATGAATTTACTCATCCTTCCAAACGAAATGTTCATTAAATTATTTTGAATAACACATCTACACAGTAAATGAAGACTACATTCTAACTAAAGTATTACCGAAGTCCGTCCACGAAGAACATTGTCTATGATGTAGTATATCAAAGGCAACTTGGACGAAGAAAAAGCAGCAACCATAAAGTTTCTTCAAATAGTGTAGTGAAACGAACAACCATTTTTGCCAACAGTGCAGGCGTGGAAATATAAAGCTGCACAGTTTCCACATCTAGGGTAGACTAGTTACCGTAACTAAATAATTTTTACTTCAGTTTTTAACCGTAGGTTAGAACTGCTGTTGCGCTGTCGAGAGAGCTGGTTTTTGTTAGTAACGACACAATTCTTAGAAATGACAAATCTGCACAAGAACAATATTTCCTGCCAAGGAATGTATTCACGTTACCGAAATCAACTGACATACAGACGATCATGTTACTCCTGAAAAATCATACCAACACCATACTTTACGTTGTGTTATTCCCTTAGAGAAATCTTGGTTAAAATTTCTATCTTCTGGTTAGCATTATCGGGGACCTCCAGACAGTTGCACACTGAGGAATAATTTCCCTCCGACAGCGCAGATTAAAGATTTAAACTGTACCTTTAAGGGCAAGCTTTTGTATAAAAAACATACCATGTAACACAATTAGAAAAAGAATCCATCATCACGCAACCTGTGAGACCAGCATTACCACAATTTTGGTACCTATCAGCACCTATAAGACTCATCTTTTTCATACGGAATTAGCCTATTGTACATATGCGCTTTGTTTACCACCAGATTTCTGCCCCAAGACTTTCCGACAACAGAAAACACAACGAACGTATTTTTCACATTTAAATTAGATTTCCTGTGCTGGCCAGGACGCGTCTTAGCCCAAATATCTTACTGTGTGTTATAATTTTCGCTCTTTTACTTTAGTCTGATTGAAGAAAGATGACACCGTGAAATGATAGCGGCCCAGACTATTGCTAAAAAAAAGGATTGGATCTCGAACGGAATAATACAAATGCGTATATGGGACTTTAGCTAAAGATCGAGTCCATATATCTGCTTTAGATGCACTCAATCTTTTACATTTTCTGTAAATGTTGAGACTTCAGAGAGTCGGTTAATAGTATTTTACAACGTATTAACTCAAAATGCTGTTAATGTTCATCGGTCTTGTATATCATATCTGTTTACGACGTGGTGCAACAGTTTACAACCTACTAAACTCATCTGTCTACGCTGTGTTCCAAATACATTCGTTTCGTCATTACCACTTGTCTTACTACTTTTATCTAGGACGAGAGCTACTTACAAAAACGACCGGTAACCACGCTATTACGACAGCCACTGGTCATCTTGTCACTGTGTTGGGATAGTTGTAGTTATACGTTAATGATGATGTATGTGCAAGAACTACAAAATTTAAAACTACATGCCACTGTACTAGATGAATTAAATGGAACTTTTTGTTTGTGATAGCAAGATCAACTGTAAATCTAGTAGAAATAAGGAATTTATTTTTAAAAAGAACTGTCTTTTGACTGATATCTTACGCCAATCCCGTGGTGGCTGAATATTTACTATAATCAACATCACTAAAAAAAAAACTAGTCTTGACTACACCCATAACACCGCCCTTTTCTTCCTTCCTGTGTGATCTAAACAATATGCCATTGATTCAACCATTTTTCCGCTACTTTTTAATATTTCCTCAGTTCGTAGCTTTTTGAATTCTTCTCTAGAGCCTCTTTTCTCGAGATTCTAGATTCTCCTTCTCCTGTTTAATATTATCTATTTTACTTCAGAGCACTGGCATTCTTCGATAACCTCACGCTATTTTCGTTATACCTCTAAGGCTTTCTCTTCCACATCTGCACCCATCTCATTCGACGACTTGTAGTAACCTCGGTTTTAACTCGTGTAGTATTTACGCCATGTCAAAATAAGAGAATAAACTTTTTAACTTTTAAATTTCGTAGAGACTGCCTCTAAGTGGTATTACGTGCTATGACTTGGCGTTGACTTCCGGTTTTAGCAGTTGTGTTGACTGTAGTGTGGCAGAACGTGTGAGTTTTTCCATTTTCTTTTCTGTTATGCCGACCGCGGAGTATTTTATGAATTACGGATTGTTTTCACTAGATCCTAAAGCCATACATGAAAGTACTACTTATTATCCAGGATATGCAACTGCGGTCTGCCAACTATTGTTCGTTCAGAATGGAATTTAATTATTTTGTATTATGTGAAAAAATTTCACTTCTTTCTCCGCCTTATGTAACTTAACAACACATTTTTTCAGTTTTATGCACTACATTCTTTATATCTTTTAAACACCGAGAAAAGGTCTAGGGATTGCTTTGATCGGTGTTGCAACATTCTTTCTGCCATTCACATATTTTTCTATCCATTTGTCCAATGTAGCTCTACTCTTTACAGCAACCGTAGGACTGCACTTTATATACGTTAGAGCGTATCGGGTCAGATTTATGTCCTATATTGGACTGATTTGCGTCTTTCAGTCCGAAAAATAATTTTTACACAAATTTTACGAGAGACGTAGCAAATTTTGACGGATATTTGCACGATAGATAGCGAGAGGGCATACCTTAGTTTCTGTTCCTTCTCTACATATATTAACGTTATTTATTAACTTTATTTATCCGCAAATTGTCTCTTATTCCTATTTTAAATCTTTCGATGGATTTCATCAATTATTTTTCGTTAGTAACATTACCTGTAGATCTCACAGAAAATTAAAGTACGGTCTTAATATGTTGTTGTTCATGATTAATTGTTGTTTTACATTTTTCTGTTCCTTGGATGATTGTCTTTTGTTAATACTCTATGGAGCTATCTTATCTTGGCTATAAATCATTTATAACTCTTATATTTTGGAAATTGTGTCCTTTTTTGTGTATATATGTAACTCGTGGGGAAAAACCGCTTTAAAGAATAATTTGAATAGAAGCTTATGGTGTTATGTAAAGTCATTTTTAAAGTTTGTCAAAACTGTGGGTCACATTGAAAAAAAAACATTCTATGTTCACATCTGTTACAGCTGTCCAGCAACGAATTAAGATAGTGAACTAATCTGTACAGCCCCTATGTATAGGTGCACAAGATGTTGACTTCCTGTATTTTCGCTCTATTGCATGGTTCAATTGAAGCAGTTGCTCAGTCAGTTTGTCCCACATGGCGGCATGCTATACGCAAGTTGAGAAAAGTCGTTCCCCAAACAACGGTCGTTTTTTGCCGTTCGAATGGATGTGCGCACGCTGGACTTCGGCAAAACACTTGGGCCTTACACTACAATTAACATTTTCACTTCGGCAAACGTGACTGCCTTTAGAACTACGGGTGTATCTCTCTTCAGTCTTAATCGCTTATTGATCGCGTGCGATTCTAGGTGTCTTTTGAATTTTTATTCATTCGGGTATCGTTTCTGATTAAATATAAAAGCTAGGAGTCTTCGTATTGTTAACAAGTAAATGCGAAGACACGAAATAAATAACGTTATTTGGTTTGCCGTGGTACACGAGTGAAAGGCTATCCAAAGAACGTGTTATGTGTAACGTCTCTATCGTTAACAATTTTTACAAGAAATTCGAGCCACAACAGAATTATTGCGTGATATCCCTCAACTGTTATGTCTGTATTGAAATCCATTATTTTATTTTAGATGTGTCTCAGTCATCAAACCGTCTGCTGTTTTGTTTTCCTCAATTTTACATTATTTTCATTCTCGTATAGATATGAAACAAAATTACCTATTTTGCGGCAAAGGGTCCCAACGGATCTATAAAGAGGAATTCGTCGTGGTTTTAAGAAGCACCTGTATCTACAATTACATATACACACTTAACGCAATCTTCGTACAAATATTAGCTGTTTCCTGTACTATTTAATTTGATTACTGAATGAGGGAACAAGCGTTGTACTCGTTCAAATCTTCTCATGATCTTTACGAAGTGTAGACCATGGGGGCACACTCGCTCGGATATTGGTACTCTCAGTTTACCAAGCATGGTTTCTCGAGAACGAGTTTTTCATGCTTACTTGATACACTTTCTTACGGTAGTGAATAAAACTTCATCCATCCCACGAATTTCTTTACTTACGTTTACAAGTTTTCGCGGATTTGTCTCCCCCCGTTCGGCATTTTTAAATGACATGTTACGATCATAAGAGGGAGCATCTGAAATCTTTCGGTGTGTGCTCTTGTCCCAATACAAAAATTAGTTCGAACTCTTATAATTGTACGCAGTAACGTACTGCATATTATTTCTTTTGCAGATGACACTCTGCACTTTCTAAGGATTCTTACAACAATTCTAAGTTCACCCTTCGCATTCCACATTACTGATTCTACGCGTCCCCGTCCCGATTTATCTTCCGACAAACGTCTAGGGGTGACACATCACGTCATGGAGAAAAATGTCTTTTTTTAGAGAAAAATTATTTGCTCACGCTTCCTAGCGTCTCCAAGGGTCGTTGTATTCATTTCGCCTGCCCTGGGACGATGAAATTTCACCGAACTGGCCGGGTCTGCTAACCATTGTTCTATATATTACCTACTCGCGTAAGCTGATACAGCGATTTTCAGAAAGGAATCTTAACACTGATTCTCTTTAAAAATGAGCAAGATATTTTAGAAGCTCGACCAGCATTTAACTTGCGGCGGGGGACTGGCTTGTAGTCGAAACACATTGTATGCGAGCGCTGCAGAAGAGTACCGTCGCTACATCGCTCAGGAGCACAACATACAGTAAAAGGCGCCTAAGGTAGCAGGGAAACGACGGTGAACATTTCGTCTCTATCAGAAGTCAGCCACAGGCATCGGATTTACAGACTTTCAGACACACTGTATAAACGATGTGACGTGCTCCAGATTTTACCCGTAAGAGTCTGCTAATGTGACGAACATCTCACCTCTACCAGAAGTCACCTAGGCATTTGATTTATAGACTTTTAGACATCCCGTATAATCGACGTGAAGTGCTCCAGACGCTATCCTTAACAACCTGACAATGGTTTTGACATTATGTGATAAATCTGTTACGTGTATTGAGAGGTCCCAGGAGTACACGACATTCCCTTAGAGCTCCTGATCTCTTTGCGTGAGCCACTCCTGACAAAACTGTGCCACCTGGCGAGAAATACGTATGAGAAAGACTAAATACCCTCAGACTTCAAGAAAAACGTAATAACTTCAGTTTCGAAGAACTCAGATACTGATGCAAAATGGAAAAACATAAGCCGATCTCGGGAAGATCGGTTTGTATTACGGAGAAATGTAGAAACACGCGATGCAATAATGACCCTACGACGTATCGTAGAGGATAGGCTAACGAAAGGTAAACCTACGCTTACAGCTTCCGTAGATTTGGAAAAAGTTTTTGAAAATGTTGACTGGAAAATTCTCTTTGAAATTCAGCAAGTAGTAGGAGTGACATGCACGGAACGAAAGGATATGTATTACTACTTCCACGGAAACCAGAGGACAGTTATAGTAGTAGACGGGCGCGCAAGGGAAAAACTGGTTGAGATGGTAGTGAGACAGGGCTGTAACCTATCTCCTGTGTTATTCAATATGTACATTGAACGAGTAGTAAAGGAAAACAAAGAAAAATACGGAGTAGAAATTAAAGTTCAGCGAGATGAAATAAAAACTCTGACATTTTCCGATGACTCTGTAATTCTGTCAGAGACACAAAGGAGCGTAGAAGGACAGTTGAAGGGAATGGCAGTGACTTGAAAGCAGAGTTGAACATTAACAAAAGCAACACGTGGGTAATGGAAGTAGCTGAATTAAATCAGGTTTTGTGAGGGAATTAGACTGGGAAGCGAAACACTAAAATAGCTACTGATAACCGAAGCAGTAGCTCTCAATGGCTCTCAATGGCAAAGAAAAGCGTTTATGAAGAGAAAATTTGTTAACATCAAATATCGATTTAAATATTAGGAAGTCTTTTCTGAAATTATGTCTGGAAAACAACTTTGTACGGAAGTAAAATGTGGTAGAGAAACTGTTCAGTCAAGAAAAGAATAGAACTTTTGAAATAACGTGTTACGTAAGAATGCTCAGCATTAGATGGGTTGATCATGTAACCACGGAAGATGTACTGAACAGAACTGGGGAGAGAAGAAATCTGTGGCTTAACTTGACCAAAAACAGTGATCAGTTGATACGACACATTATGAGACATGAAAGGATGACCAATGTGGTACTGGAGGGGGGTGTATTGGGTAAAAACTTTAGAGGAAGACCAAGAGATGAAAACAGTAAGCAAGTTCAAAAGTCTGTAGGTTGCAGTATTTGTTCGGAGACGAAGAGGATTGCACAGGGCAGAATAGTGTGAAAAGCTGCCTCAACAAAGTCTTCAGACTGAAGATCACAACAACATACTGAGGGCCTTGATATCCCTGTTACACTTTCTTGGCACATATACGATGTTACAATCTTATATATTACGGTTCAGTTTAACATACTGCGTTATATCGGTGAGAGGCCAACCGAGCACTTCGGTGAATGTACTCCGTATGATCGTACAGCGTCTTTGGGAAATCTAGGGAAACGAAACCCAACTTTTCCAGTGTATCTATAGTTTTGAGGATATCATGCATGATGAAAGCCACATTTAAATGTAGTGCCATTATTACGTCACCCCTGAATTCAATATTTTAAAATAATCTGTAATTACCGAATAGTTCAACTAAATGTCAGCAAGAGTCGAATACTACAAAACCTTACGATAGTACATCGCTGTACCATTGTAGGATGAGATTGTGATCTTCAGTCCAAAGACTGGTTTGATGCAGCTCTCCATGCTACTCTAACATGTGCAAGCATCTTCATGTCCGAGTAACTGCTGCAGCCTATATCCTTCTGAATCTGCTTACTGTATTCATCTTTTGGACTTTCTCTACGATTTTGGCCCTTCACGCTTTCCTCTAGTACTAAATTGGTGATACCTTGCTGTCTCAGAATGTGTCCTACCAAGCGATACCCTCTTCTACTCATGTTCGGCCCTTCTCTCCAATTCTATTCAGTACCTTCTCATTTAGTTACATGATCTATCCCTCTGATCATCAGCATTCTTCTGTAGCACCACATTTCAAAAGCTTCTAAGCTCTTCTTGCCTAAACTGTTTATGTCCATGTTTCACTTCCATACATGGCTACATTCCATACAAATACTTTCAGAAACGACTTCCTGACACTTAAATCTATACTCGATGTTAACAAATTTCTCTTCTTCGGAAATGCTTTTCTTGCCGTTTCCTGCGTACATTTTATATCCTCCCTACTTCGACCAGTATCAGCTATTTTGCTTCCCAAATAGCAAAACTCATCTAGTACTTTACGTGTCTCATTTTCTAATCTAATTCTCTCAGCCCCATCTGATTGAATTTGACAACATTTCACTATCCTCGGTTTATTTTTGTCGATGTTCATCTTATATCCTCCTTTCAAGACACAGTCCACTATGTTCAACTGATCTTTTAAGTCCTTTGGTGTCTCTGACAGAATAACAATGTCATCGGCAAACTTCAAAGTTTTTACCTCTTATCCATTTTGTTTCACTCCTTTCTCAACCACTGCTACCCTTTCGTGCCCTTCGACTCTTATAACTGCCTTCTGGTTTCTGTACAAATTGTAAATAGCCTGTCGCTCCCTGTATTTCACCCCTGGCACATTTAGAATTTGAAAGGGAGTATTCCGGTCAATATTGTCAGAAGCTTCCTCTAAGTCCATAAATGCTATAAAAATAGTTTTATCTTTCCTTATTCTGTCTTCTTTGAGAACTAGTAGAGTCAGTACTGCCTCGAATGTACCTACATTTCTCCGGAATCGAAAATGATGTTTTCCGAGGTCAGTTTCTATCAGTTTTCCATATTTCTGTAATGGATTCGTGTTAGCATTTTGCAACCGTGATTTATAAAGTCGATAGTTAAATAATTTTCATACCTGTAAGCACCTGCTTTCTTTTGAATCAGACTTAATATATTCTTCCTCAAGTCTGTGGGTATTTTATCTGCCTCATACATCACGCTCACCAGATGGAAGAGTTTTCTCACGGCTTGTTCTCCCAACGCTATCAGTAGCTCTAATGAAACGTTGTCTACTCGCGGAGCCTTGTTTCGACTTAAGTCTTTTATAAGAACTTTATTGCTCAACCGGAGGAATCTATCACATAGAAAGATGAACTTCGTGCGATGACAACAGACAAGCAAGATTAGTAGGTTTATAACAAGAAACAACGTGACACGAATAAAAATTTGGTTTTCGTTAGGAAGCCCTTACTGAGCACCTCGTACCATCAATAAATTGTTCTTGGGTAATTTCTGACAGAAAATTTACATCTGTCAGTATTTTTATGTTCTCACAGTTGTAGCAGATCGAATTCTGGCTGGAAAGAGAAGATTTTAGAAGTCATATATATCTAAGTCTTATATCCACTGAACTTAAACAAAGCCGATATATAACAAGTATGGAAATAAAACAAATTTCTACCCGTGTAACATGAAAACCATAAAAATTTAGTACTTTAATGTACGTGAGATTTTATCTAACCATTTGACAAGTGTCTTTGCGAATGTACACTACCCTCCATAAGTTTGGAAACACCTTGTAATTATAGATAATGGAAAGGAAATACAGTATAAAAATGCATTTTGTTGTCTTCCAAATCTTTATTAAGCTCAAATAATACACAGGAAGATGTAGCATTAAATTTTCGATTCCTCAAAATAGCCACCCTTTGCTTTCATCACTGCCTTGCACACACTCGGCATGCGCTGCGTCAGTTTTGCAATCTCCATTCTTGCTGTAGGGCCTCCCACAATTGTGACCCACTCATGATTTCCCGTTTTCGGATCCTCCTGTCCAATTCACCCCACAGCAACTCGATTGGGTTACAATCAGGGGATTGGGGTGGCCATTTCATGTTTTTCAATATGTTAAGTACCTCTAGAGACTTCACATAGTTCTGACACAAGCGAAACGTATGCGATTGCAGTCTTTCTCGGCGTATTCCATTGATGAAATCTTCTCGGGTTATCAGCCGAGTGGTGGCGTCGTCTTGTCGCAACGTTTCGATGAGTTTCGTACCCATCATCTTCTGGCGAAGTCACTTCGCCAGAAGATGATGGGTACGAAACTCATCGAAACGTTGCGACAAGACGACGCCACCACTCGGCTGATAACCCGAGAAGATTTCATCAAGCGAAACGTATGTTTCGGGTCGTTGTCTTGCTGCAAGACAAACCCTTTCCCAATCAGAGGCAAACCAGATGTCTTATCATGTCGCTGGAGAATGGCATGCTAATTCGTTTGGTTCAGATTTCCATCTATTTTCACCAAATCTCCGACTTTATTCCCTCCAAAGGATCCTTGAACCATCACAGAACCCCCTCCATGCTTTACTTTAGAATTACGCCCTGAGTATTCAAGCGTTCATGGGGTATACGGCGTTCAAATTGACGGCGTTTACTACCAAATATTTTGAACTTGGATTCATCAGTGAATAAGACTCTTTCCCAATCCCCCACTGTCCACTGCTGGTGTGTCTTTGCCCACTAAAACCTTTTCTTCTTGTTAACAGGGCGCAACTGTGGTTTCCTTGTTGCTACATAACCTCGGAGGTTGTTGTCTGCCAGGTGTCGTATCACTGTTACCTCACTCACCGACGTATTCTTCGTTGCGTTTAGTTCAGCAGTCAATTCACGGACAGTTTTTAATCTGTTACGTTTACTAGTCAGTACCAAATACTTTTCCTGGCGTTCTGATATTTTCCTGGGTGCTCCTGAGCGAGGACGATCTCCAAAGGAGCCTGTTTCACGATGCCGGTGGAGGGTTTTGACAACTTCGCTGATGCAAATCATCAGTTTCTTTGCTATTTGTAGGACACTATTGACTTCTTGGTGCAAAGCGACTATCATTATCCGTGATTCATAAAGAATCTGACATTTTAGGGCATTTTCAATTAATTTCGTGGCGTGTTATACCCTTATGCAAACGAAACAACAAGTGAACAGAAATGTAAACATCGTACCTCTACATAGGCATGCGGTCTACTCGCGCCACTTGGCGTGTTTAGTAGAACTGCTTGGACGGGTAACGTCGGTTTACATGAAACACAGCAATAATAGTATGTTCCAATATGTACGTACATGTACAATAATTAAGTGTACAATACTGTACGTGTCATTATTAACCGTTATTTGAGATTGCCATTTCGTATTCTAACCAATAACTCACATAGATCCCTTCTATATTTCTCCGTTGTAATACTCAGCTTGGTGTTCTCAAACTTATGGAGGGCAGTGTACATTCCATCAGACAATCATCTTCAAACGAAAGCTATATCAATCCTATGCCATCCAAGTAGAGTTGTTATTTGAGAATCGTCTTAGTGAGCTATTTTATATATGACAGTGCCTGATGCGTTGGTAAGAGAATAGAATAGGGTATTTCGTGGAAAAATTTGGATAACGGGTCAAGACTTGTAGAGTAAGATAACTGAACAACTAGACAACTACTGTAAACGTATATTATTCTCATTTTATGCTTTCTGTCAATTATTCGTATCACTTCTGTTACCAGTGCTCTAACTTTCCCTTCTTTTGTGTCCACTTCAGCAGCTCTTTGTGTTCCCTCCCACATAGGAAGCACGTGAAAGCCACCGACAGATGAATCTGAAGCTCATCTATTCGGACAATAACAGCGCGCTTATTTTGAAAATACTTTTAGTCCTCCATATTAGGGATCTACATATTCGAAAGTCAGAGTGTTTTATCGAAATGCTCAAAAAGAATCACTAACGTACGTAACTTAGACTATGAGCACACAGCTGTTTCATATTTCTAGCTGAGATTATCTACGACGATGACAAATCATTTGTCACGCCCCACAACGTGAATGCCCAAGAACATATTTCGGATTGTCCAAAGAGAAATTTCAGCATAGACCCTGTGTCGGGTGCAGAGAGGTGGATGAAAAAGGATGATAATAAACGGACGTGCCTGTCAGGAACAAAACGAAGCGCGGCTTTTCGTCTGCGCAGCGCCGGCGAGGACTTTCGTCGAAATGAAAGCGCCGGATAGAGACAGAATGTTTAATATGACTGATGAAAGAACGCATAACGAATCTGCCTTATTTTGGTGGGGATACACGCCGCTGTCTCTCCTTTGCTGACATACAGCCGGGACACAAAGGGCGTCCGTGCAGCCACGGCTAACACGGCGCCACGGGCGGAAAATTGGACAGATGATCAGGAGAATAATATAAAGGAAACTGGCGGGACGGTCTGCAGGTATGGCAGCTAACTTTGAGTTTTCCGAACACGTAAATAATAGCGCAGTATGCAGATAATTCATTACACTAGTGTACGTTTACGAAAAAATGCTGTGCAAATTATTGAGAGACGATCTCACAGAAAATATGTAATACAGGATACTGTTATTCGACGAATGAAACATCGGTGTAGTGCAATTCCCGAACAAAAGTATTGCTATGTGGCGCACTATAAAGACGAATCCGGTTCTACACTCACAGAATTCATGACCTGCAGGTAGCGGCCATGTTGTCATCGAGAGAAGAATAAAAGAAATTAGTGAACGTCTGTTTTACCGGTTAAAAACTGGGAGGTCATCATAATTATTTCGTGAATCTGTAATGGCTAGCGATGACATCTTGCCAAATCGATTTCAGACTAGATGTCAACTGTAAGCCTTAAGCTGCTTCCTCAAAATTCCGTATAACGATCCACTAGCGGCGTGGAGCCGTACCGTTCCGTGAAACTGAAATTATAACAGAGAAACAGACTATTGTTCTGACATCATAGTATAAAAATGTATTGTTGAATAATAATTACACGTATATTACAGGAATAATTTCTTTGTTTGATTTAATATTAGATCTTGGCAACCACGAACAAGGAAACATCCTCTCAGGCTTTCTCGATGGTATGAGTAAGTAACATCCAATTGATTTTCGAAACTGCGATAGCTCGAGTAAATTGCCCGAGAACTGTGTAGCTGCCGTGGCTGTTGTCTGCAACAGATAAGGTCCTGACATCCGGGAATGGCAAATACTTTAATTTGTGGGCGACGGCAGCTAAAGAAAGGTCGAGAATATTTTTCGAACTGACGGGATCTTCGAAACTCCACCATTTTATTAGGAAGAAATCACCGCAGAGGAGTCCCGCCAGAGATCTGTACCACAAAATAAAATGATTAATAATTTATGACAGGTCACTGTAACTGTTATAGCACGGGTTAAGTTACGTTGTCAAAACCACAAAGCGAGAAATGCAGACTGCGACCATTATGCGCCGAAATTCTTAACAACTTCGATAAGACCAACCACAATTACCACGCACTTTATGCAAAGCTTATAATGTTTAATACAAACGGGATAATGTATGCCACGTGTGAGTCTTACTTCAAATGTTTAAAGGAATTTTACGAGCATTCTACTGCCTTGACTACTTACCCAATAACTCAATATGACTATGAATAGAAAAAAAAGGGAAAGACAATTGTCGTATAGTACCATTGGCCTGTAATACCGTTTGAGTACTTCTGCATAATTAAATTATATTAATGTGGATAGTTTTAATTACAAAAAATAGAAAAAATAAAGTAGCGTAAAATTTGTGTGTCGTCAAAATAATGGCAACATAGAGATAGGACCAAGAAATATACAGACCTTCGGGAACACTCAGTTTATACAGCATACAGTGGTTTGCAGTCGCTTCACTGCGTGTACAAAAATGTCTTAAAATGTCTCATACACTGGTTCAGTATGGCACATAGAAGACGCCTCCTGACGCACTGCTGTGGAGGGTCATAGGGAGATAATCGAAAGCTACAATTTAAGTATTTGCTGAAATATCGAAACATTTGAGAAAACTGATTCGAGGAATTATTCTCAAAAACCGTGAACTGTTTCTCTGCTTACATTAACATCGATATTTGTTTGCTCGATGAAACAGTGAAGGAGGAAAAACCAGAAACACCGGTAATAGTAAATTGCGGCTCCCATTTTCTCCTAAGGGAAATCTCTTTTTCTGCAGGCCCTACACTTCTTTTTATATATGCAAATCACAACATTGTTCCATAAATCCCACATTTAGAGCATTAGATATTCTGCAGTATGTATTGCCTAGCAACATTTTCCCCAGCCTAGCCGTTCAGTAGTAAATAAATTATTTCTGAGTTCCTCTATATGTGTCTCGCACACTTGTTTTGTCTTTATTATTTGTAAAATCAGTTCGTAGACTTCGCTCTTTACTGCTAAATTATTATTTCTTAACTTCAAACTTTATCTGTACACGTAAGGAATAACGTCCATCCTAATTTTTACTTTGTTTCAAAGAATGATGTGAATGATTTTTCTTAAGTTCCAGTTCAGTTTATTCAGGCAAACCACTCAGCAGATTATTTTCGCCTTGTATCGGTAATATTGTGCTTACGACAGCAGATCTGTTTTCTTTCTTCTGCCTTATATCAAGCGTCTTAATGTTTAACTGTTTTTAGTAGTAATTCATTAAGTTCATGGTCACTTTGATTGTTATTTATTATTTTCTAAATAAATTTTGTGCTAAACAGCCTAATTATTCCTTGCATTATTTATAAGTCTTCCACATGTTCAGCAAGACAATGTCGTTTGTTACTATCTCACATCCATTCCTATTTTGAAACTTTCACTTATTTTATTTATTTATATTTGAAGCAAGCTTTACTTATTGTACCCAGCAGATTTTTCTTACGATTTATTTTTGACAGACCTGTGTTTCAGGAATTCTATTAACTTACTAGCCTGTTATACGTATTTTAATAAATGGTAGGCGGCACTCTCTTTTTAGTCCACAAATCCTGTGAATATACGTTTTTGCGCTGTATCTAATTTAAATCTCAAGTTTGTGTAATTTTTCATAGCACTAATTGTTCACTCTGTTGCACATGAAGATGTGCAACATATTATTCTTTTCTTTTTTCACATTACTCAGCATATTTTGCCTTAATGCATTTCAAGCTGACCTTGCTCGTGACCGATCATTATTGCTGGTATTATTCTGTAGTTTGGTTATTACAGCTTCTTCGAAAAAGTTATCCAAGATGTCTTCCTTATTCCTTTATAACATTCATTTCTACTATATTAATCTGACCCCTCTTCAATTTTTCCATTCTTTTTCCACAGAACTATCTGCATAATTTTATTTTTCATGTCGTCTCACTTTTTAATATATTGTCTTCGTTAGACAGTTAAATTACAGGGAACATATTGCAGCTGTGCTCTGTGACACTCAAATCACAACAGTCCTGCAATCGAAACAGATGGTCATACAATAGTTAGATAGTTCTAATTCTTGGGCAACTTAGGAAAATCCTTGCCTTACTTGTTTCAAAGTGAAGTTTAACAAATAGAAAAAAAAATTGTTTCGTGTTTCCAGTCCATAATTTTTCACAGTGCTATTAATAATTTCTCCTTAACGTCTCTTTCTTTAGTTTTTAAGGTGGAGTAAACCTTGGAGGCAGTCAGCGCAGATTTAAAAATAGCAATGACATTAACAATGCATATATTACTGATGTTGTTGACCCTAAGACTACTAAACGCAGTCACACGAGACGCCAAAGATATATTTTTTCTTATTTTGACGTAAAATCGGGTGCTGTAGTTAATGGTATTTTTTGTTATTGTCAGATACGTTCGTTACCTCATGACTCTTGTGTTGGTTACATAACTACGTGAATAAGACGAAAAAATGTTTATTGTTGTTTAGTGAGGCCACCCCACTTGTTAGCCGGCGTTATGCAAAATTTCCTTTTCTCTTCATTCCATTAGCAATAATGGTTTCACTAATAAACATGTCAGTATGTTCGTTGTTGGGAGCGTGAAGCATCATTGTTGTTTTGTCTGACTTCATTTAGTTTATAATTTGGCATTGATTTGAGAGGTTACATGTGTTGGTGTTGGTGACATAGAAGTCTTAGAAAGGTATCGCGACAGATGTGATCTACATAACCCGGATTATTGAAGTAATTTCCATGATAGTGATAGTGAAGAACTAAATAATGAAACTGAATCTGAATAGTCAGTAAATGAGAATGTGTTAGAGGCAGAAGAAGAAATAGCAGATGAAATATAAAACAGTATTGCTGAAGATGAAAGCGATAATATACCATCTGGCAAAAATAATGTAAGCAGAAATGGAATGTTTTGGTCTAGAAATCCACCAAAAACTTCACATATGACAATTCATAAGGTTCTTGAAGTTTTTCTTGGAGCATCTATTGGATATGAATCAGTAAGTGATGCCTTCATGTAGTACTTCGACAACAGAATTAAAAGAAAAAAGAATAAAAAGCACAGTCATTTAATGAGGAATGGAATTCGAGACACCTGGAAAAAAGAAACAATGGCTACCGACAGATATTAATGAAATGAAGTCATGTTTAGGGTTTCTGATTACTGTAGGTGTTCTGAAAGCTAAACGGGAGTCATAGATTTGTTGTGGCATAGGCCCTAAAGAGGCATTATCCTTGCTTCAGTGTCTCGAATACGATGTCAGCAGTCATCTACGTTCGTCAGATTTCATGACATCACTACAAGAAACTAAAGGAGGAAGAATCGTAAGCTTAAAAATCATTAGCTCACTACTATCTAAAATGTCTTCTCACGGTTTGTCAAACACTGCAGGTCTAATTACAATTCTCATTCACATCTTATAACAATGAACAACTTGTTTTCTTCTGAGGGTGTTTTCCGTTTGTTGTTTATATGAAGTCAAAACCTGGAAAATCTGCTAAGTATGGAGTGAAACTATGGGCTTAGAAGAAGTTATGGTATCACCACCGATAGTACTCGTATCTTACGCCTGTTCCACTTGCAGTTGAATTTATAAGAGCTCTTTACTGTTTATGGAACAATGAGGAAGAGTAACTAACCCTATAAAGAAAGTAATGTCATCTGTTATCGTTTCTCTAATGAAATCACCTTGGCGTGCTACTTCCCGAAGAAGAATTGCGCTGTGAGCACCGAGGATCATGACATGTATGGAGGAGACGATGCTGAAAGCTACGGACAAAATTCTTAATTGTAACGTCACCAAAGGGTGTATCGATACAGTGGACAAGATGGTCAATGAATATTTTGTGAGAAGAACAGTAACACGATTGTCTTACATCTTATTGTTCAACATAGTCGACACAGGGTGTATTAATACTTACATAAAGAACCATTATCCTCCATCAAGTTCTACACTTGGGAGGAGAAGTTTTCTCCTGAATCTTGGTGAAGAGTTAATCATACCACAACTCAAACGACGAATTGCAGGACCAGTAGTTATTACGAATATAGCAATAACTCCAATGAATAACCTACATCAGACCTAGGAGCTCTGAGAACAGTAAATGATGAACCTCCTGCTAAATTTTCAAACAGAAGTCGCTGTCAGCCTTGTCCAAGAAAGTTTGACAGAAAGTGTTGTGCATTCTTGGAAAGACACAAAAAATTTGCACTCACAAAACATTTGAAAAGAGTTACTGCTGTAGTCATGCAGGACAACATGAAATAGACAAATGCTTAGGAATTCGATTGTGTCTTCTTTCTTTATTCAGATACGTTCTCATTTTGTATTGTGTCGTCAGGAAAAGCTTAACTAGTATAACTTTTTCTACGGAGGTAATTCAATTTTTACGTATTTGAATTATAGAGAGGAAGAATATGTAAACAGATATTAAGATATCTTAAATTTCGTATTCGCGGCCACAGAACGGTAGCCTTAATTAATTGCTTAAATGTATTATATTCAAATAGAAAGTATATGAAAGTATATTTCTCATTTACTTAAAGATTTGTTACATTTTACTTCATTTATATTCAATGATAATTATTCTTGCGTGTGGTGTCATGTGACCCTTCGTGATAACTGCCGTTGATCCTAAAATTGGCCGTCTGAAGCTTAAGAATGAATTCAGCCGTGATTTACGTTGGGCCTTGGGTTGCCTTGAGACAAAGGGTATAAGATTTTCTTTTTAATATGGGTAAAATGTTGTGTTCCTTTAAGAAATGCGGAATACAGGATGACGACCACAGCTTTATAATTTTAGTAAAAGTTAAAAAAGAGCTATGGCTAAGTACACGCCTATTCAACAGAGCTGTAACTGGATGAAGTCTTTTTGGCTATAATTCGATTACCACAGTTTTCTCCAGTCACCGTGTATGATATCAGACTACTCAGAGAAAATTCTCCTGTCATGAAAGATATAAGCATATACACCAAACGGATCTAAATGATTAAGTTAGCTACTCCGTTACTTTCTGCAGCGTCTGGAATTTGCACGTCTGTAACATTAAATTCCGTTCGATTACAAAAAATTGAAAAAGTTATGCGTTTAACTTTAATGCGTAAATTTTGCTCGAGAATGTATTGGTTAAGTATGAAGTGGGCGTTACATAACTGGAACACATTTATAACATCACCGTTGTCTTGGGTGTAACGCGTGTGCGGAAAGAATAAAATGCGTTCTTCTTAAAGCAAATTTGGAGTGTGTCGCGCCATTGGGCGATCCTACCGCATATCAAGGACATCTTGATAACTTTAAGGCGCTATTCAAATAATTATCTGACCCTACTGGAAATTTTTAAGGTATTATGGTAGTAAATGTTTTGATTTGCAAAATTTCATTCTCTTAAAAGCGATGAAGAAAATACAGGCAGCATGCCCAAGAACAGTAATAACTGTAAGAGGTTTCTTGCCGTAATGAGTGTGAACGCTGACCAGCATCAGACTAATGTCATTTGTCAGTATTTTAGAGTCAGCGCCTTTTTTATTGTTGAAACTGTGGTGGCTATCTGTCAATTACTAATCTAGTCACATTAAAAAAAAATACTACGTTTCATTGTACGAGAGAGGCACTTGAGAAACAACAGGAATCCTTATTTATCTCAGATAGTCCTACATCGAAATCCACCTTCGATGGACTGACCGACGGCGTTGCCAAATACTTTTTCAAGAAAGTCAATTCGTCTTGTTTCCTGAAATAAAGATATAACGAAGCTAAAGTCCTAAAGTATCCTAGAACTTCGTTCAACGTAACTTCATGTTGAGGGAAATTTTATTATTCCTTTGGATCGTTGCAATATTTTGTGTTATTCATTTTCCTGTCTCATATTTCGTACTCTCCTATTCTCTAGTTTCTTTCTTTTAGCGCGGTTGTAGAAATATACATATATTATACGTGGAAGCGATAACTCCAATCACCTAACGACATACAAGTAAATGATTTCTTTTATTTCACTTCCGTGTCTAGAATTCATTGCCGGGTTTTAAATTTTATTGTACCTTGCGTTTTCTTCAGGCTATACACTGAGTAATAGCTTAAGAGAAGTAACTGTAGACAGCGGTTCGTGAATAGATCTTTGCACTGCCAGGAAACAGGCTCTCCAGTGGTATTGATGGTAGATCTGTGGATACTCACCTGACCGCGTAAACGACTTATAAGACCATCGAAAATGACAAGTGGAAGTACATTGTTTTTTCTCAGATTGCACATGATCCCGTGGCGATAAGCGACGTATAACACGGAAGTTGTGTACTTCAATTGAAAAACGAATCAGAGGAAACGAAAAATAATAAAAACGAGAAGACGTGCATCTCCTTTTTTTCGCTTTTAGTGCTCGAACTTGAAGGGACATTCAAAGTACAAACAACGTAAAATACAGTTCAAGAGAAAGCTAACTTCAAAATAAAATTTAGAAGCAGAGACAATGAAACTTCAGTTTGTGTCACAGTTCTATACAAAACTCACTACTTCAGTTCGTGTTCTCCTTCGCTATGTAGGCACTTGTCTGTAAGCTGATTTTCAGTGGAGATTAAGTAAAACCGAAAAAAGGTAATTTACCATCCAAAGCCAAAAAAAGCTCTTCAGATATTTCGTGCGCAAAGACAAACTCTGAAATACATTACAGCACGCGAATTTTAAAAATTAAGATATTAATATGTGTTTCTGAACAGATGGCAGTATAATTATCAGCAAGGTGGACTGACGATAGACTAGGAGTATCCGAGTTTGCAGTCCTCTAGTACTCCACTCTTCAGTCATTGCAAACGGTTATACAAAAATCTCTTCTTGCGCCACAGAAAAATTTGACGCAGCGCCGTAAAATTTTGTTACACTATGCTACAACTGGAAGAGAAAAGAGCACTATCAGCCATAATTAATATAAAAATCCAAGAAAAGGGTTGTCATTTCTGTAGTTTACATAGTCTGTCACAGGATATTATGTTACTCGTAACTTGTTAATGCTATCCTTATAATTAGTGCGGCCATTTCCTCAATAGGGTTTTTCCTATCTGCAGATGGTCTTCATACTGATAAAAATGAAGATTATTCCAGAGAAACACCAATAACCTGAATCTAGGTGCCTTAATGTAACATGCAAATAATGATTAATCAATAACAACAAGAAATGTATGAAGTCATTTTTACGTCACATCTAGTCAGGTTCTTCCATTTGAATTTTAATATCGATTTCTTTGTAGCAAGTACAGATTTCCACACTTTGATAGATCTCGATATCATTTTATTAGTAAGATATTACGTAAAAGAACTTAGAAATTTTTATTTGAATTTTAAAGAGACTGAATTTTACTAGCACTTGTATTGATTTAAAGCCGAAGAATACATGGGAAACCATATTTTTTTGGTTAACTTTTAGCAAAGTAGTCAGAAGGAAAATGTCGTTACTTGGATTCGCCTCGGTACACATGCCTCCTCCAGGCGGATACTTCTGCACCATTTTTTCAATTCAGATTAAAGAACGGTATTTCTAAAACTATCTCCTGAATCATATTTCTTTTGCGGTATCATCACAATTTGAAATTCATGTTCAGAAAAGTAGCGTGAACTGCTTAATAGAAATGAAACGAAAACACCTTATTGGCTACAGGAGGAAAAAAAGATTCATATCTCTGTGGTTTCTGATGAACACACTAATTGTATACTTGCACTTCATCCACACAGAAAGCTTTGTTTTAAAAACTCTGAGTTGACCAAAAGCAATGACACTTATTTTCTGTCGATAATGTCGATGTCATTAACTGACTTAATCAAGCGAAGGTACAAGATGACTTGAGCAGTGAAAAGCACCGTGGACAGTTTCCATGCCAAGAACGAAATTATAGAACCGAGCATTTTGCTGAAGATGCGTAGTTTTCGAGAAAGCTTTCAGGCAAATTTCATCAAAAACAATGGTCGGGAAAAAAGGTTTTGATCTGAAGTATAAAAAACGGAAACACGCATAACTGAGACAGATTTTGTTATACTACATCGGGATCGAGGAAAATTCTGAATCGCCAGAAGTTAGGGAAGAAGATTCGATATACCAAAATGACACTGAGAATGAAAACAAGGCTGCAAATCAGTTCTAAAGTGAATACTGAAATATTGTAAGATCCACATATACAAAAGAAAATATCAAGACACTGACAATGAAGTCACAGAACCAATTCGCGGGATTTTTATTTTTTAAAATGCAATTTCTCTAAAAAGTGCTTGATAATGAATTGCGAGAAGGAGAATGATAGGTTTGTAATTTTCTGTCTTGTCCGTCTCCATTTTTGCGAAGTAGAACAGTTACCACATTACTTCAGTTTTCAGGAAATGTATCCCTGTATTCTACGAAGAGATTTGAAAATATCCTTCTTGCGTTGATTTCGCTGTAACTTTAATAATTTCAGTTGAATCACTACCACCTCTTGGTTTCTTCAGTTTCATAATCTCTCGAATGGATTTATAGATCCCATCAGGCACTACTTCCTGAGTGTTATTCTTTTCATCAATTAATCTCCAGAACTACAAAAATATTTTAAGAATTCTTAGAATGTTGGCACAAACTTCCCTCTGCCGCTAGTTACTTTTACATTATCCATCTTAACTGAAAAAGTAACTTCAAATCCTCTGGTAGCCATTTTAGTACAGGATTGTTTTGTTCGACAAAAACTATAAATTCCTATAATTGTCTGCTTGGAACTTTCTATTATTCCAGTTTCAATTTCCTTTGTTTTCGTTTTCTTATCTGTCTTTTTCTGTTTCAACAAACAGGACGACCTCCGTTAAACAAGTGCTTCTTTCGTATATAATTCTATAATTTAAATTTTCTAAAATGCCAATTACTTGTTTAATTTGCTATGGTGTAAAGCTGTATTCTGTAATGAATTCTCGTCCTCCATATACTTGATGCTCTGATGTTTTATTTTTAGATTTGTATATACTTTCATTTGTCCCACTGTTCACAGTTACTTGAAATTGTGAACTTTAAAACCTAAGTAACGATCTCATTGTTTCACTCCATCGTCAGTTTCATTCCTGGTCTTATGTGACCACGCTACGACCACTTTCTATTTGTTCCGTTCGAGGAATGCGTTAACAAAAAACATATGCGTCTAAGGCGTGACTTCCATAATTTCTAGTGACATACACGAAGTTCCTCACTGAATAATCGTTGTACAGTTTTGCCCAACTTTTACATTAAAATCCCTCATTATCTGTCTGTCACTCTTCTCTCCAAACTTCCACTTCAACATCAGGGTGTGAGAGTACTTTTGCATAGATTTAAAAGAAAATCAATAGTAGATATTTTGTTCGTTTTTTAAAAAGTGTCTTGCTTTTATGGTTCTGATTTCCTCAATGTGTGTAACACCCTTTTCGATTTTCTTATTTGCTATGAAGCACCTTGATTTACCCTTTCTTCTAATACAACAAAATGGATCTTGCTTTTAATTCTATTTTACGTTTGTATTTTCACTGTATTTCGGCCCCACAGTACCCAGTCTCATTCCCTCTCCAGTTCCACCAACCTATCTTCTGATATTATACTTCTTTAATTTATTTCCCCTGAAAGTGAAAATAGTAGAAACAAGGTCTGTATTATTGTTTACTTAGTCAAACTTCATGTAGCGAAGTGCGCCTCTTGAAAAAGGTTTAAATTTCTTTATTGCAATCAATGCTATATTTCAATCTCCCATTCTACAGAACGATACGATTTCAACAAAGAGCCACCTGACGTCTCATATTTCTCTGAAAGTGATCGTAACGTTTTTTTTTTTTTTTTTTTACTGTCGTTGCTCCAAAGCTTTTCGGAGAGATTATGTGCCCTTTGTTCACGGATTTGTAGATATTGTGGTGGTATATAATTGGCCAAAAACTCGATGACAGTTTAACGTCAAAGTGCTAATTATTCTGATAGAGTATATTTTAACATCTCAAGGAAAAGGAGAATATATGCATTCTCATTTACCACGAGTCGCAGATACAAGCTTCCGGAAATCAGAAATATTATTCATAGTTACGAACGGCTCACTATTGCGAGATAATATAGAAAGACGAACAAATGTCTTACACGTTACCTAGTGTGTCTCTAAGCTACGAAGCAGTAGCCATACAAGTCGGTTAGGCAAACTCCGAACACTACTCGTCGTAATTATAGAAACGGGTATGCTAATGGCTAACAACTGAAGCACAAACGATCATCTGACCGGTAGGGGTTTCACTTTTGCGCTAGATATTAGGGTAACGTCACAGAAAGTGGACACTGTTGTTACATAAAAGATGTGTTCATTTTGGGCGATGAGTGATTTTTCTCGTCTGATAATCTGTTAGGAAATGTCAGAGCATAGCGATGAAAGCTCATTCCACTACGGAATTTTCCTATCACAACGCAGTTGGAAAGGACCAAGCGGTTCTCTTATCAATGTTCTCGTTAAGATTGACATGTTGCAAAATTTCCGTGTCACTCAAAACATCTGATAAGGAGTCTTCGTAATGAGTTTCACTGTGTCCGAAAAACCGTACTCTTGTACATTGTTACAGAGCGTTTTAAGTCATTTATTCTGACTGTGTGAGCGTCAAACACAATCAGTCACTGAATTTTGTTTTCCTTTTCCGTTTCTGACTGATGTAGCACTTTTTACAGCGTCACCCAGACGATAACACCTCTATATTTGTAGATGAGGTGACATATCACTGAAATCAGTTGTCTTTTGCAGACGCACAGACACAACTTTGACTTATCCATCATAAAATTAAATAATCGTTCAGATTCAAACCGCGCCTCCTTTTGTAGTTGAGATTATTGTATGACCTCTTGGATTATTATCAGCTATAGCTGCAGTAACTGGCACTGCTGTGAAAGGTCCCGTTTCACAGCATCCTGTCCGTGTCGTTGTTCCTCGTGTTAAATCAGCGTGTGGTGAAAAATAGGAGCTAGCTGCATTCTTACTAGACTGAAATAGACAGGCCTTCAGTATCACACTTAAAGAATGTGAGTAAGATATCACTACAACAGTTTCGGAGAATGTTTAATTTTTTATTTGCTTACTGCCACAATTTTGATTGATTGATTTTTTTTGCTATTGATTATAAGTTCAAATTTTTCCTAATTGCTGAAAATTGAGAAAGTGAACTTTGCGTAAGGTTTCCACTGTCTGCAATTCTTATGGAGTGAATTGCAGGCTTGTTCACTTTTGTTCCACATTTTTTTCGTTCGAAGATTCCCATAGACTTTCCGACGAAAAAGTTAAGTTCGCCGATTTTCTAGTTGTGTCTTTACATTATTTTTCATTAACATCTATCATAAACTTTAGTTTTCGTTCTATGTTTAATAGTGTTTTCATATCTTTACAGTCTAAGTGATTATCCTTCAAGTCTTGAAGCATTTCTTTCCTGTAAGACTGTCAAATGCATTTTCCAGGTGAATAAACGCCATTTAAGTATCCCCCAATTCTAACGGTCTCGCTAGCACGTTTATTACTTATCTAAAACCAAAATGATCTTCTTCATTTCTACGTCTCCTTTTGGTCCTAAGGAAATCATGCATGTCGTTCTGTAACTGCAGCAGTCTGTGGTATGCCCTTTCTTATGAATCCGTGATGTATTAATCTCTGTAACATTGTCTGGAGGAGATCCGTAATAATAACAACAGTTTACAAATTTGAAAAGCACCTGTGTAATACTTTCTCCACAGCTTGACAGAGCTCATCTGGATGTGGTGGTTCTTTTTTTTTTACTTTCAGTTTTTTCAGTACCACTTAAGATTCTGTTTTCATAATTGAAGGACTCACTTCATCTATTAGCACATCTCCGTTTCTTCCATATATTCCTCTTCCTTGGTCGTGTCTCTTTCTTTGTAAAGATCTTCACAGTATGCCTTCCATTTGCTCGCTATTCCGTCTGCTTTAAGGAGCAGGTTTCCTTGTTAATTTCTTACCACAGGTGATCTAGTGTTTGTCCTGAATTGTAATTTCTTCATCTGTATTCTTGCATTTCTCACTCATTCCATTTTTCACATCTGTTTCTGTTCCTCACCCTCTCTGCCGTAGTACGTAATGGTGCCCTTTATGACTCCGCGTCTTTTCTGTATTTATTAATTTCCAGAATGAAGTTTATCATATTCTTTGTCAAATATGGTTTTGTATTTTCGATTTTGCTTTTTCCTAGTATTAAGTCTGCCGTATATCTTATAACTGCTTTCCTTTTAATAGATGATAAGTTGTTACCAATGAGAGTACTGTTAATGATGATTTTTCTTGTAGCATACGCCGTTTTTGTTGGAGGTTCTCACATATTGATAATATTTTATCTTTCCGCATTAATTTTCTGGTATCTTTTATAACGTAAGTTTCTGTCTGATAAGGTCGCTGATCCCTGGATACATCTAATCTTGGGTAATTAACGCTAGTAAGCGGCAGAACAAAATCAAATTCAAGAACTCTCTAAGTTTCAACTGAGTAACTTATTCCCCAGTGAGACTGGCACTAATGATGACGAGAAGATTAAATATTTACTTACCAGTGAACTTTTTTTGCATAAGTTGAGATCTTAGTTTTTGTTCGTAGGATAGTTGATACAAAAATAATGCAGGTATCAGTAAATTTACTGCACTAAAGCAACATTCGAAAGAAAAGTGCTATATTTCCTCAACATCTGTGCGACTATTCTGGAATCACATATAATGTACACCAATAGTCCTGATTACCGGCTGGGCATTTTTAAATTAAATTGCACCTGTGATGACTCACGTATCTAAGACTCTTTTGAATAAAGGAATGAGAACTGCAGCGAATGTTGGGATCAGCGATGTTGAGAGGCAAGATTTTCAACTCAGAGTCTTGCTATCCAGACGCCTCTTCCTATATCGGTTATGCCAAATGAAGGTCCCCCTGCATATCGCTGCAGACTGAATATTACAATTTCATGATTTTGTAGAAAGTAAAAATTATTGTTGTTTTCCTTTACTGCTATTTATGTATTATGTATGATCAATTGAGACATTACGTATTATAGAACAGCAGCATTTATTTAGCACGTTTTATGATTTTTAAAAGTTATCTTAATTTTTATGTAGCTTTCCGTGTAAGAACTTTGCATACCCTATGAAATTATAGTGCGCGATAACGTCGAATACCTGAAAAATGAAATTTTTTCTTACAATGGTAAAAATAAAGGGAAATGTTAACAGATTTCATTACCCGATATTCTGAAATAATATCATTATATTTATGTAAGTAATCTTCAAACTAAAAAATTACTATTATACAGGACAAGAAGTAATTACAAAGAAAGCCGAGCGGTCTGAGGCGCCTTGATACGGTCCACGCGGTTTCGAGGCTTCCCTCGGGTGTGGGTGTGTGTGTTGCCCTTAGCTTAAGTTATATTAAGTAGTGCGTAAGCTTAGGGACAGATGACCTCAGCGGTTTGGCGCCATAAGACAATACTACAAATTTTGAAATTTCCAGTAACAAATAAAAAGTTAAACTGAGGAAAAGTAGATTGAACTGTTCACACAAAGGGCAAATTAGCATAATATTCTTTGTATTGCACATCAGGGTATTTGCACAAATCCAACAGCTCCCTTATTTTCTATTCTGACGGAAGATTGCCGGAAGACACCTAAAGAGTTGAAAGAAAAGCAGTTTATTTTGTATTATTGTGAAATAGGGGGAGAGTGCAACGAATATGACACACGAGTTGGGGTGGCAATCATTAAGACAAAGGCACTTTCCATTGATGAAAAATATTTTCGCGATATCTCCATCGTTCTCCTCAGAGTGCGAAAATGTTTTGCTGGCACCCATTTGTATGGGAAGAAATGAAAATTGTAACGAAATAGGAGATATCAGAGCTTGCATGGAAAAATTTAAGTGTTCATTTCTCTCGTGCACTGTTATATAGCGGAGCGTTAGAGAAATAGTGTGAAAGTTGTTTGATGAACCATCTGGCAGGCACTTAAGTGTGAATTCCACTGAAGTCATGCACATGCAGAAGTAGGAAACCTCATAACAGGTATAGGGATGGTAACTTGCGGTTGATTTCCCTTTTTTTTTTTTTTTTTTTTTGAGCAAAGAATTATAACTAAGACACAGATACAATGAATTTGGATCATCTACAAACATATTCATCCATGTAACTACTAATTTTCAAATTTGGGTTGTTGTTGTTGTTGTTGTGGTCTTTGGTCCTGAGACGGGTTTGATGCAGCTCTTCATGCTACTCTATCCTGTGCAGGTTGCTTTATCTCCAAGCACCTACTGCAACCTACATACCTCTGAATCTGCTTAGTGTATTCATCTCTTGGTCTCCCGCTACTGTTTTTACCCTCCACGCTGCCCTGATTATACTGCCTAATTCCTTCGAGAACTTTGACAGCAACAAAGTTATTTCACTCATTTCATTTTTGCTGATAGATGTACTGAAATAAGAGTTAGACATTACATACTTAAATTCATAGATAATCATGATAGTAGTTAATCTTATTTTCATCTGATTAAAAAAAGTACGGTCCCTGGCAGGAAGCTATCTCCCAAAGAAATCAACTTTTGCTATACCGTTGTGAAATATCCTGTCGCAACGAAGTATTTGTACAAAAGTGTCGTTGGCCTGTTGCTGTTTCTCCTAAATCAATGAACAGTCGAAATAAATTATTCTAGAGTGCATAGTTACGTTATAATGATATACAACGTTCATCCTCATACCATATTTGATGTAGGATTTTCAAGCAGTCTTTACCAGTTGCAGAAATGTAAGAATTTCCACTGTTCCTCATGTTTTTCTTGACAACTTGATTCTAGTTTGTTTAGTCAGTTTTCCTTTCTATGCTTTTATTTAGCGATACAATATCCATTGGAGTGAAACTTAAATTCATGCACATTCGCCGTTTCACTGATATACAACGTTCCTCCAGGACGATCAACTTTACAGCTACAAATATCTCAATTAATGAAGATGATAATAAAATATTTTATGCTAAGGTAGCGTGTGTCATATGACAGTAAAAACTCAGTATTGCCAAAATTGTTATATATAACACATTCTTTGAGGGAGGTTTTCAAATATTCCAGTTGTTCCTGCAAACGAAGGACAGTTCCTTCCTCAAAATGTGTCCAGTTACTGCTATTTTGAAGCTGAAGTGGTTTGGAGTTGTCCACCAGCGGCAACCAACTCTCTTCACGCTTTTCGTGATGAGTGAACTACTTTCGGCAATGAATTCTATCTTTTGTCGTTATTTCACTCTGGTGTTTCTTTTATTGTGGACTTTATGCCGAACACTGGTTTCTAAGTAGCACTCCACTACATCGTATCCTGTGTAAATCTTTTAATCTCTGCGTAACTGCTGAAATCTATATCCTCTTGAACTTGCTGACTGTTGACTGCACTTACCTTTGTTTCGAAACGTAATGTTCCTTGTGTCAGTGGATGTATTCTACTTCATTTCACTTCTTTTACTCAAACTGATGTAATATCCTTTACTCATTTCTCCAAAGCAAACAAGTGGTATTTAGCATTTGTATATAACACTAGACTTCAAAAGCTTGTAGTCCTTCCTTATCCCTGCTTTTAAGGGTCAATGTTTCACTTTCATACAACGCTACTCTTAAGAAATATACTGCCACAAATGCCCTCCTAAAATTTAAATTAATGTTGTATTTACAACATTTATCTTTTGTTGCCGCTGACAGTCTGCATTTTATGCCGTCTTAACTTTCATTGCGGAGGGTGAGGGGGCTGAAAGGAGGCTACTCCACATATATACCTAGTGCGGTTTTCGTTAAGTTGTAGCAGACAATGAAGGAAAATTTTCTGAAGTAAAGAAGTAATATTACATTCTTATAACTTCCGAATTATGACATCGAACTCCTTTTTTTTAATGGCTTAACGTACTTTGTACTGCAGCGTTGGAAAGTGACTTTGAAAAGCACTTCAGTGACATAAAATGTTCGAAACTTGGTCAAATAGTAAGAAGACACTAGCGCCGCGAACACTATCGCGTCATAAGGAGAAGAGATAGTTCTAGCGGCAGCTCTACTGTACCAGCTGTCATCAACCACGTAACTCAGTTACAGTTAGTGTGTTTACCTGTGTACCTGAAGCCCCTGCCTCTGCGCTCTGCTGACTTGGCGATTAGACAACTTGCTTTCAAATCTGTTCAGATTTCCAAATTTCATACGACGATCGAAAAAGTGGATATGGATTATGAGACTGTCGCTACACTAAAAGCACTTGAGCCGCGGCGCGGTTGTACGCAGGAAGGTATTGTGAGCATGACAAGCCTTACGATCTGTTTTTGCAAACACCACAAGAATTTTTAAGTAATGTAGCTAACGAAGAGAAACTGACATACTAGCAGCGGTAACACAAAATTCATATGTCGCTACGAAGCAGCTTGAATGTGCGAGTGGGATGAGTCAGAGCAGTGTTCAGCGAATAACATATTCCGACGCGTTTCATATTTTGCCCCTTCAACAGCCCCATGGCAATGAATTTCAGAATCTGTTAAAATTCTTAGAATGGCCTCTGCGAAAACTCCCTAGTAATTCGGCGTTTCTATATAGGATTTTGTTCGCGGATGAAGCGTCGCTTATGAACCGTACCTGAGTTGCGTGTTTTTTTACATTTCGTATATTAAGTCAGACATTTGTGGAACCTCCTCTCCTGACGGCGAGACTATAGTTTGTGGCGCTGTTATCTTGATACTATTTGATCAAACCCCATACTTGTTATGTTGTTGTAGTCGTCTTGTAAGATTGTTTCAAATACCACATAAAAAGGTGTATAGTTCTATGAGAAAAAAACAAAGTCTTTGTCGTAATTCGACGACTGTTAACGATAAAAATTACTTGTGAGCGTCAGTAAATTCGTCACATTCTCCGCTATAACTATACGAAAGCACCTTCTCTATACATTTCCTTGTTACGATTATTTTTGGAATGCCCTGTCTTAGTTGCCTCATCCTGTAAGCACTCATAAATTTAATGTTCTATAACAACAGAATTAATCACAGCTGTCAAAACGTTACTGTATACACCTTGGACGCAACCAAACACATGAAAAAGTATAGTAAAGTTAAACTGCTTCCACCAAGATCTTGTCATAAGACTCAGTTTCATTTTCGTTCCATAGTTTATTGATATGATTGAATAATAGAGAAAGGTCGTGTAGTACTGGACAGTGGATTGTATCGAAAAAGAGCTGTTTCTGAACTTTGGCACCACGGCAGTGTCAAGTATGGAGGAAAAAGACCACTCACACCATTCGGTGTCAAACGAAGTGCCAACAAGTTATCTGCTCCTAATTAGTTTTCCGAAGCATGAAATTGGTTTTAGAGTGTTGATTTTTGTTTCTAATTGAATAATCTTACATTTTTATTGTACTCTTTTAACACCACTATACTGCAGTCTGTGGCAATGTCTTCCCGAGTAATAAAATTGCGAACGTTAAACTACCACAATGGTACGTCGTATCGGACAAAACAGCTTCGGACTGTGCCGGAGAAAACATGCAGCAAAAAAGTTTTAATTTGTAATGTATTACTTCTTGGAGTATAGATGGAGCAGCCAGACACAAATTGGACGTAAACAACGTAGGAAAAAAGGATTATTTCTTCTTCTTTCGTTTCACCCTCTTTGAGGTACCCTGAATCAATCAATTCTTTGCGCGTTGTTCTTTTCTTAGGGCCCAGTGTTTCTTCACTCTTTCTGATCTTCTTTTTCTCTCTTCTTCCGAGATGCAGGGTTATGACTTTTGTGTAGATTTGTCTTGGAACGTTATGTTTTCAACTTCAGTAATTAATTTAGCTGTTCGACCAATAAGTCATGGAAAAGTCAAAGATTTGTTTAGTTAATCTGTTGGAATTCATTCTGAGAAGATGACCACAAAAATTTATCCTCCTTTCTCGCATAGTATCTCAAAGTTTCTCAATTTTCTTGTAGACAGTTCCATTTTTGATGTATATAATCTTACTGTCTTGAAATTTTGGTCCTATCATTTTTCTTAAAATTTTTCTTTCCTTTAGCTCAAGATTCTCCATTTGGCCTTTGAAATTCATGTTTAGTGTTGCTGCTGCATACAGTGCTTCTGGCTTAATCACTGTCTTGTAATGTGTAATTTTGGGCACACATGAAAGGGATTTTTTGTTGTATATATTTTTTGTTAATTGGAAGGCCAATTCGGGAGTCCACTGCTTTGATTTCTCCAGCATTCCAACTATTCCATTCTCCGAGATGTTTGAATTCTTTTACTGTTTCAATCTTTTGTTCTTGAGCTTTGAGGTATTTACGTGAATGCTTGATATTTGTCAATATCTTAGTTTTTTCAAAGGAGATGTGAAGACGTATTTTAACTGCTTGTTTGTTTAGTTCAAGGATTTGCTCCCGTGCTTCTTCCATTGTTTCAGCAAATAGGGTCATATAATCTGCAAAAGCAATGCAATTTACTTTAAGGTTCTTCTTTTTGCAACCCAGTCTTACACCACTCTTAATATTTGTCTTCCATTCTCTGACTACTTTCTCGGGAGCACAATTGAACAGCAACGGAGAGAGCCCTACCCCTTGTTGCACTCCCCGTTTTATTTCAAAGAGTTCCGATAATTCGTTCATAAATTTAACTTTCGAAAATATATTCTTAAGGGACGCTTTTATAACACTAGTGTTTTCTTATCCAAACCCATTTCTTCCAGGACTGATAATAGAGATTCTCTAGCAATCGAATCATATGCTTTTTTGAAGAGAATGAAGGAGATTACGTATGTCTTTGCCCTTGACTTTTGGTATGCCGTGATGTTTTTGAGGTTTAGTATTTGCTCCGAAGAAGATCTACCCTTTCTAAAACCTCCCTGGTATTGCCCGATTTGCGGTTCCAATTGCGGCTCTGCCCTGTTCAAAAGGACTTTAGAAAGAATCTTGTACGTTATATCCAGCAGTGATATTCCCCTGTAATTATAGGGGTCTGTCTTCAAACCTTTCTTGTGGATAGAGTGGATGAAAGCTGTTCTCCATTCTGTGGGGATCTCTTCTTTTTTTCCAGATTCTGTAACAAACACTCTGAAGTGATGTAATTGCATTTTTGTCAGCCTTTTTCCACAGTTGGACCAATATTTGGTTTTCTCCGGACGCTTTGTTGTTTTCAAGTTCTGAAATGACGTTCTGTAGTTCTTCGGTCGTCGGTGTTTCTGAATCCGGTTTCTCTCTGTTATTTGGGATAGATTTTCAAGGATGGGTTCAAAATTCAAGAGTTTCTCAAAGTAGCCTGCTAGTACATTGAAATTTTTCGTCTTATTGTGAGCGATGGTCCCATTTACAGCTCGAAATTGGAGGGTGGGTGCTTTGTATCTTGATAACCTTTGTTTGAAAGTTCTGTAAAAGCTTCTTGTGTTGTTTTCAGCAAATTCTTCATAAATTTGGAGGAGAGTTTTGTTTTCATGTGTCTTCTTAATCCTTTTTATCTTTTTATCTACCAGTTGTGTGACTGTAAAGAAATTCAGTATGCTTTCTTCTGTTTTCTGTAATTGACAGTTTTGCCATGCCTGTTTGCTTGTTTCAATGAGGGCATCACATTACAGCGACCACCAGGCATGTTCTGTTTGTTCTCTTGTGTGCAGAAAAGTCGCCAATTTTTTTCTTATATCTTTTTTCTCTTTACCAATTTGTGCATTAAAGTCTCCTAGGAGAATGATGATGTTTTTATATGGAATTTTCTGAATAATGTCATCCAGATGATTCCAAAAGGCATCCACTTTTTCTTTCTTTTTCCTGTTATGCTCATTTATAGGGGCATGTGCCTTGGTAATTGTGTACATTTTGTTTGTGCTCATGAATGTAAGACTTGAGATTCTTTCTGATTGGGGATCAAAGTCAACTACTGAGTTCAAGATTCGTTTGTTGATTATAAAGGCTGTTCCAAAACGTGGTACATTTTTCATTTCATTACTCTCGGTCCCACTTTCCCTTTGTGTATCCTAAAACCTTCGGTATCGAAGGTATCTGTATCCATGAATGGTGTTTCTTGAATAGCTGTTATGAGTATGTTGTGGTTCTTCAGCGTATCTGTTAGATGTTTTAGTTTTCCGGTTTTCAACAATGAGTTTGCATTGAAAGTTGCTTGCTACGTTGATTGCCTTTGTTGAAATTTGGATGAGATTGCAAGACAGTCCGACTTGTCTTTGTGCAATGTTGCACACTCCCCAGAATCCGAATGTCTGCTGACGTTTATTACATTATATGTTACGGCTTTTTTTTTTTTACGGACAAACAAAGCAGGGCTCACGAAATAGCAAGTTTTTTTCTGATAAGTTTCTTTGATCAACGGGAAACAGTGCTATACAACCACGTTGGAACTTTAAATAGCCAGATTACTGCCTTTCAGTAAAGATGAGTTCTTAATCTATAGTACCAACATGGAGAGCAGCCCAAAATATATCATGGGTTCAGTAAGATTTTGATTTACATATTGTGAGAGGTGGTAGAGCGGACAGCAATCAGAAATAATCACAGAATAAACCTTGGCTCTAAAATGCATTCCTTAAGAGCTCTGAATACTTTTTCATCTTCGCTACTACGAAGCACATCTCTTCTACCCAAGAAGTGCTCATAGCTCTTAATGTAGAAATACTGCAAATCTCGCAGATTTCACATTCCGGAGCTGACTATGCATGTTCCTAGCTGTGTGTGTGTGTGTGTGTGTGTGTGTGTGTGTGTGTGTGTTGCAGTTGCAGTCGAACATTTTTTTTTTTTAATATATGTGCGGTACGAATGATGACGCCTGAAATGAATAGATGTCGCACTGCTGGTCGTAGGAATGGATAAGATATTCGTTGCCTCCGAAGTGCTTTCCAAACAAACGAGTGACGCGGCACAGACACTTAACGACGTTCGCAAGTTATCAGTATGCGACAGGGAATACATCGATAGACATGTATGTTCGTTACTTGCGCGAGAGTGGAAGCGTCGGCAACGAGTCCAATATTTTTGCTCTGTCGAGGCAATATTTCACGTCGCGGCGCAAAAAAGCACGGTATCGGCGGGCCGGGTGACAATTATATCAAAGAGAGCGGAGTGGCGCTGCTGCGGGCCCTGAGGGAAGCGCGTGGGAAGCCCGGCCGGCCTGTTGCCCGGCGGCTGCCGGCGCTGCCTGCGCGGAAACACGACGGCCCGCCTCGCCCGCCGACTCCGTGATGGATGGCTCCGCCGGCGGCGCGTGTCCGCAGACGCTGCTCAGTCTATGTTAAAAAGCTGGCGCAGGTGGAACAAACTGTGCGCAAAGCCCTGTGTGTCACCTCTCGCCAGCCACACTAGCGAAAATCAAACCACCGAGACTCGTGCAACATGTATGAAGAGAAGAACCGTGCTAGTCTGCATCGTACCGAAGGCTGAAGAGAACTTGTTTCTCTAGCCTCCTTGCCATCGATGAATTACGAGTAAGTCTCTTCATGTGAACCACATAATCACATTAACGTGACCATCTGTCAAAAGCCCGAATCTTCTGCACCGTGGACAGGTGCGAGCAAGTGAGGTTCTTGGAGGTACCGACAGAGATGTGGAGCCATGTTGTCTCCAGTGACGTGGCTAGCTGAGTTAAATTTCTCGGTTGACGACCATTGCACGAACCGCTCGATCGAGGTGGTCCCAATATTCTCGATTGGATTTAAATCTGGGGAATCTGTTGGCAAAAGAAGTACGGCAAACTTATCCTGGTGCTCTTCAGACCACACACGTACTCTCCGAGCTTTGTGACACGTCGCGTTAGATTGCTGGCAGATTTCACTTCGCCGAGAAAGAAAAAAACTGCGTATAGGGGTGGCTACAGTCCGCAAGGACAGATGCATGGTTTTGTTGAGCCATGATGTCTTCCAGAAAAAAACGACCGATCAGGGAATGCCATGAAAACAGTCCTCACTCCATAACGCTCCCTCCTCGTAAGTAAATGTAAATGTCGTTTCACTGGGACCTCCCGTCGGGTAGACCGTTCGCCGGGTGCAAGTCCTTCGATTTGACGCCACTTCAACGACTTGCGAGTCGATGGGGATGAAATGATGATGATTGGGGCCACACGACACCCAATCCCTGAGCGGAGAAAATCTTCGACCCGGCCGGGAATCGAACTTGGCCCCTTAGGATTGACATTCTGTCGCGCTGACGACTCAGCTACCGGAGTCGGACACCCTCCTGGTATCTTCCGACGGTTGTAGCACGGTTTTTGCTTTCAGTCCGGTGGAATGTAAGCAATGACTCCTCTGAAATGTTCATCCGTCGCCACTCAATAGACGTCCAGATGTAGTATTGGCAAGTGAATTCCAACCTTTGTCGCCGATGTACAATTGTCAGCTCTGTTGCGTGAACCGGAACCTGCTACTGAGGCCCATACGTAGTGACGTTCGCTGAATGGTTACGGAAACACGCTGTTGATAGTCTCTTGGTTCATCTGGTCAGTGAACTGTTCAACGGTTGCACGTGTATTCGCTCGTACACATCGACGCAGCCGTCTTTTGTCCTTGCCATCTGTGCCACGTCGTGCACCATAGTCACTTCGGCATCGGTTTTAGGTAGCGCTCTTTTGCCATGTACTTCAAGCACTGCGGCAAACATTAGTACAGATCAAGTCATAAACGTTTGCTTTTCGGAAATACTTCGACCACTGACCTGAAATGCAATGATCACTCTGTTTTGGACGTTACGGAAATCGTTCAGTTTCCGGATTACGACAACAGAGTGCACTGTTTTATGCACCCCGACCCTCATGTTTTATATACCTTCCACAGCTACCGCTGCCCCAGTCTGTGAGAAGTTATATCACTTAGACAACGAACATAAGCGCTGCTCACATGAATGTGAGTGGACCAAATATCATTTAGTAATTTCTTCCTCGCTCTGTGGATTGAAGAGAGAAAGTCCAACTGAAATCCATTGTACTTCTAATCTACCGGTTCCCTTTAAGTTTTCCACGAGGTTTTCCTTGGATATCAGACGAGTGCTGGATCTGGAAATCTCTACCAAAATATTCCCACTGCTGCTGTACCCCTAGCCTGTTGGAAAGTTGTAGTTGTTGTTGCGTTGAGCAGTCCAAACACTACTTTTATGCAGTAATCCAGAGTAGCGTAAGCTGCGCAAGTCTCTCATGTCCGGATAATTAGTACAACGAATATGCATTTCAACTGGCTTATAGCATGTACAATGAGGTGACAAAAATCTTAGTGTACCTCCTAATGTCGTGTCAGACCTGCTTGTGCCTGGCGCAGTGCAGAACTCGACGTGACGTGGACTCAACAAGTCGTTGGAAGTCCCCTGCAGAAATATTGAGCCATGCTGCCTCTATAGCATAATTGCGAAAGTATTGCCGGTGCAGGAAGTTGCGCATGAAATGACCTCCCGATTATGTCCCATAGACGATTTGTGGGATTCATGTCGGGCGCTCTAAATGACCAAATCCTTCATCCTAATTGTCTACAATGTTGTTCAAAGCAATCGCGACCATTTGTGGCCTGGCGATATGGCGCATTGTCCTCAATAAAAATTCCATTTTTATTTTTGTACATGAAGCCCATTAATGGCTGTAAATGGTTTCTAGGCAGGCGAACTTAATCGTATCCAGTCAATGTTCGGTTCAGTTGGACCAGAGCATCCAGTCCACTCCATGTTAAGACTGCCCACACCATTATGGAGACATCATCATCTTGTTCAAATGTTCAAATGTGAGTGAAATCTTATGGGATTTAACCGCTAAGGTTATCAGTCGCTAAGCTCACACACTACTTAACCTAAACTATCCTAAGGACAAACACACACACCCGTGCCCGAGGGAGGACTCGAACCTCCGTCAGGACTAGCCGCTCACTCCATGACTGCAGCGCCTAAGACCGCTCTGCTAATTCCGCGCGGCAGCATCAACTTGCACAGTGCCTTGTTGACGATTTGAGTCATTGGATTCGTGAGGTCTGGGTTACACGAACTCTACCATCCGCTGTTACCAACTGAAATCCGGACTCATGTGACCCGGCCACGAATTTCTACTTGTCTAGGGTCCTACCGACACGGTTACGAGTCCAGGAGAGGCACTGCAGGCGATGTCGTGCTGTTACCAAAGGCACTCTCGTCGGACGTCCCCAGCCATAGCCCAGTAACGCCGAATTTTGCCGCACTGTCCAAACAGATACACTATTTGTATGTCTCCCACTGATTTCTGCGGTTATTCCTGGCACTACTGTTTGTCTGTTAGCACTGACAACGACACACAAACGCCACTGTTCTCGGTCGTTAAGTCAAGGTCGTCACCGGCCGCTGCAGCCGAGGGGTTTTAGACGCTTTAGTCTCGAACGGCGGGACCGCTACGGTCGCAGATTCGAATCCTGCCTCGGGCATGGATGTGTGTGATGTCCTTAGGTTAGTTAGGTTTAAGTAGTTCTAAGTTCCAGGGGACTCAAGACCTCAGATGTTAAGTACCATTGTGCTCAGAGCCATATGATCCACTCAGGGTCGTCTACCATTGCGTTGTCAGTGGTGAGAGGTTGTTGTTGTTGTTGTTGTTGTCTTCAGTCCTGAGACTGGTTTGATGCAGCTCTCCATGCTACTCTATCCTGTGCAAGCTGCTTCATCTCCCAGTACCTACTGCAACCTACATCCTTCTGAATCTGCTTAGTGTACTCATCTCTCGGTCTCCCTCTACGATTTTTACCCTCCACGCTTCCCTCCAATGCTAAATTTGTGATCCCTTGATGCCTCAAAACATGTCCTACCAACCGATCCCTTCTTCTAGTCAAGTTGTGCCACAAACTTCTCTTCTCCCCAATCCTATTCAATACCTCCTCATTAGTTACGTGCTCTATCCACCTTATCTTCAGTATTCTTCTGTAGCACCACATTTCGAAAGCTTCTATTCTCTTCTTGTCCAAACAAGTTATCGTCCATGTTTCACTTCCATACATGGCTACACTCCAAACAAATACTTTCAGAAACGACTTCCTGATACATAAATCTATATTCGATGTTAACAAATTTCTCTTCTTCAGAAACGCTTTCCTTGCCATTGCCAGTCTACATTTTATATCCTCTCTACTTCGACCATCATCAGTTATTTTGCTCCCCAAATAGCAAAACTCCTTTACTACTTTAAGTGTCTCACTTCCTAATCTAATTCCCTCAGCCTCACCCGACTTAATTCGACTACATTCCATTATCCTCGTTTTGCTTTTGTTAATGTTCATCTTATATCCTCCTTTCAAGACACTGTCCATTCCATTCAACTGCTCTTCCAAGTCCTTTGCCGTCTCTGACAGAATTACAATGTCATCGGCGAACCTCAAAGTTTTTACTTCGTCTCCATGAATTTTAATACCTACTCCAAATTTCTCTTTTGTTTCCTTTACTGCTTCCTCAATATACAGATTGAATAACATCGGGGAGAGGCTACAACCTTGTCTCACTCCTTTCCCAACCACTGCTTCCCTTTCATGCCCCTCAACTCTTATGACTGCCATCTGGTTTCTGTACAAATTATAAATAGCCTTTCGCTCCCTGTATTTTACCCCTGCCACCTTTAGAATTTGAAAAAGAGTATTCCAGTCAACATTGTCAAAAGCTTTCTCTAAGTCTACAAATGCTAGAAACGTAGGTTTGCCTTTTCTTAATCTTTCTTCTAAGATAAGTCGTAAGGTCAGTATTGCCTCACGTGTTCCAACATTTCGACGGAATCCAAACTGATCCTCCCCGAGGTCTGCATCTACCAGTTTTTCCATTCGTCTATAAAGAATTCGCGTTAGTATTTTGCAGCCGTGGCTTATTAAACTGATAGTTCGGTAATTTTCACATCTGTCAGCACCTGCTTTCTTTGGGATTGGAATTAGTATATTCTTCTTGAAGTCTGAGGGTATTTCGCCTGTCTCATACATCTTGCTCACCAGATGGTAGAGTTTTGTCATGACTGGCTCTCCCAAGGCCGTCAGTAGTTCTAATGGAATGTTGTCTACTCTCGGGGCCTTGTTTCGACTTAGGTCTTTCAGTACTCTGTCAAACTCTTCACGCAGTATCATATCTCCCATTTCGTCTTCATCTACATCCTCTTCCATTTCCATAATATTGTCCTCAAGTACATCGCCCTTGTATAAACCTTCTATATACTCCTTCCACCTTTCTGCCTTCCCTTCTTTTCTTAGAACTGGGCTGCCATCTGAGCTCTTGATATTCATACACGTGGTTCTCCTTTCTCCAAAGGTCTCTTTAATTTTCCTGTAGGCAGTATCTATCTTACCCCTAGTGAGATAAGCTTCTACATCCTTACATTTGTCCTCTAGCCATCCCTGTTTAGCCATTTTGCACTTCTTGTCGATCTCATTTATGAGACGTTTGTATTCCTTTTTGCCTGCTTCATTTACTGCATTTTTATATTTTCTCCTTTCATCAATTAAATTCAATATTTCTTCTGTTACCCAAGGATTTCTAGCAGCCCTCGTCTTTGTACCTACTTTATCCTCTGCTGCCTTCACTACTACATCCCTCAGAGCTACCCATTCTTCTTCTACTGTATTTCTTTCCCCTATTCCTGTCAATTGTTCCCTTATGCTCTCCCTGAAACTCTGTACAACCTCTGGTTCTTTCAGTGAGAGGTAAAGCCTGAAATTTGGTATTCTCGGCTCACTCTTGATACTGTGGATCTTGGAACATAGAATTCCCTAATGATTTCCACAACTGAATTTAGCTCCAACTATCATTCTGCGTTCGAGGTCTGTTAAGTCCCGTCGTGCAGCCATAATCACGCCGGTTACCTTTTCACATGGATCACTTGAGTACGAATGGTAGTTTTGCCAATATGCTTCCCTTTTATACGTTGTATACGCGATACTACCGCCATCTTTATGTGTGCATATCGTTATCCCATGACTTTTTGTCACCTGAGTGTATGTATAGGTCTCTCTTTACAATTTTTACCTCCTACGCTTCCCTCTAACACCAAACCGACAATTTCTTGACGTCTGAAGATCCCTTCATTTAGTAAAATTGTGCCATAATTTTTTTTTCTCCATGCAGTACCCATTTATTAGCTTTTCGGTCTACCCATCTGATCTTCAGCATTAACGTATAGCAGCACATTTCAAAAGTTTCTATCTCTTGTTTTCTTAGCTATGTGTCGTCCACGTTTCATTTCTGCAGTAGCCTCGGCAACCTGTCAAGGGAGTTGGGCGGTGCAATAATACCTGGCATTCCATTCAGGAATGCGGTGTTCTACCGTCAGTAGTGCGCAGGATTACTACATGCTCTTACACCAAGCAGCGTCTACAGAGCCGGGTACGAGCCTCTCTCATATCATTCCCGCCCAATAACAGCAACATTCCATCGGCGCCGTGTATTCGACTGACACAGTCACCTTGGCAGCCATCAACCGAATACGTGGCCTAGCAGCTGCGCTGTCGTCGAGTAGCTTCGTCAGCAAGGTGAACCAGCTAGTCTACAAGCCGTCGGTCAACTCTGATGGTTCCCGACTTTGAACGGGGATCTGTCGAAGTGAGGCAGGCCAAGGAGGGCCAGCGTCTGACAGTCAAACCAGTCTCCGAGAGTTCTGGGTTCAACTCGGGGTATCTACACATTCCAGACAGCCGCATTGTGTTGTGCGCAGTGCAGCTGACTCCATTGTCTAACAACGCTTGCTGCGGAACTGACACCCATCTTGCGTCATCCGCTGTTACGCTACCCCTGCGTTACCCTGCCTGAGCACACTCACTCGCTGTCTGCTAGATACTGCTGGTCACTTAGCTGCAGTCATCGACCTACGCGTACGCTGTGGTATTGGAGATCCTATCACACAGCTCCCCGTATACGGTACTCAGGAGTCTGGAGTGGACATCCTCTATCATTGGCGTCAGCATACCGGTCTTAGTACAACACGACCACTGCATGTCCTAGGCTACACACCAGGGAAATAACTTCAGAGCCATCCCCCTAACACATAAATTTATATTCAAATGTAGCAAATTTCTCTTTTTCAGGAAAACGTTTCTTGCCATTGTCAGTCTGCAATTTGGACACTCTCTGCTTCTAACAGCGGCAGTTATTTGCTGCCAATCTATCAAATGTCATCGACTAGTTTCAGTGTTACATTTCTTAATTCTGTTCTATGACGATTATCCGACTTACTTCGACTACATTCCACTACCTTCGTTTTTCTGTCGTTGCTGTTCATCTTGTAACTTCTTTTCAAACACTATCCGTTCTTCTCAACTGATTTTCAAAATCGTTTTCGGTTTCTGACTGAATTACAATGACCTTTCTTCTCCCTGAACTTTTATTCACTTTCCAACCTTTTCGTTGGTTTCCTTTACTCCTAGCTCAATGCACAGATTGATTAATATCAACGATAAGCTAGAATCTCGTCTCTCTCTCTCTCCTCAACCACTGCTTCACTTTTATGTCTTTAGAGTCTTGCAATCTGCTTTCTGTACGTAGTGTGAATAACCTTTCGCTCCGTGTCTTTTATCCTTGCTACCTTCAGAACTGAAAAGCATGTACCACAGTGAAAATTTGAAAAAGAATTTCTAAATATACAAATGACAGATATTTTGGTTTACCTTTCTTTAATGTCACTTGCTAGTGAACCTGCTTCAAAAATTCGAATTTTTTCCGTCTTAAATTAATAGTTAGAATTTTTTTGAACAAACTGGTAGTTTAATCGATCTATTCGTAGATCGGGAACATCTTTAAAAACAAATTTAAATATACGTCGGTATGTGAAGTGCCTTGGAGACGGAGGCTTCAAAGGCTTCGCAATTGTGTTGGAAAATATGCGTTATGTAATAACTGTAAAAATTGGAAAATTACTATGTGTTGGTCATGTCCAAATAAGGAGGGGCACACGTTTACATGAGCTAATAAAAGATGTGAAAGGGAGAAAGCTCAGTGATGGCAAACCATTTGGTGATCGGGGTCGTCTAACTAAGGAAGTGGTGGAGAAACTGCAGCTCTATTATGGTTTAGCCATAAGAAGGAATCGAGACAATATTGAGGCTATGAAGAAATCAGTATGAGCTACCTTTTTTCATAAAGCTTCTAAGGATGGCCATCCACAGCATGCTCTCTGCGTCAGTGCTGTAGACACATGGTGTGGATACAAAAAAGCAACAGCAAATGGTGGTACTTATGCACACCATCACTCCCTGCCATTTGAGGTACTGGAAGCAATGAAGCTCATTTATAGGGACCTGAGTGACACTATTGTCACGTTGCTTACATGGAAAGAAACAAAACGTTAATGAATGCTTCAACCATGTGATATGGGAACGCCTGCCTAAAACTGTGTTTGTTGGTTTCAATACCATGAGATTAGGTGTATTTGATGCAGTTGTTTGCTTTAATGATGGGGCAGTTGCAGACGTGATGTTTTACAGTCGTTGTGACTAGCTCCTGGTTCCAATATGAGACAAGCACTAATGGCAATTGATTTGTTGAGAGTGGCTGAAGGCAAAAAATGGGCTCTTGAGGAAACTGAAGAGGCCAGAACAGCAAAGAGGAGCAAGAAAAGGAAGAGAGAAGATGAGAAACACACAAACCAAGAATATTATGCAACTGGAGTGTTTTAAGAAAAACAGTGGTGAGTAACAGATGAAATGTACCTTTAAACTGAATTTCCCAAGAGTCAAATTTTCTGACATGTTTAGTTTATGCAAAAAAAAAATTGTTTGAGCTATGAAATGTTTTGTGATATTTCAGGCTACCGTTTGGAGAAAAGTGGACTACAGACACCAGCTTACTATCACCAGGGAGGAAAAATATACCCTTATTAATTATAAAAAATTACCTTAATTTTGATTGTCTAATTTATTTATTTATATTATGAAAACTACTGATTGAAATCATTTGATTGTAGTCCTTTTTAGATAACGATGTCGTAAATGTGTGCACAAAGTTTTAAGCATCTAAGAAAAGGTAGTTAATAAGTCTACAGACTTCAAACATAGACTGGCAGAAAAAATTTTAAATCAGTGATCGACATAAATGTTTATATAATAAAGCTTATATCATGCCTATTCTGATTATTCTTATACCAAAACCTTCATCCTTAAAGCACTTTCACTGTCGTAAAGTTTCTTTCTATTCAGAGTTCAGATTTTGTAGTTAGACCCTGATAAACTTTATGAAAATTCTTACTGCTTTTCCAGCCGTTCACTGGCAAATTACTGTAACCAAACGTCCATCATAACTTTTAGGGTGATTACTGCATGTAGAGCTCCTACATTTCTCCGGAATCAAAACTGATCTTGCCGGAAGTTAGCATCTACCACTTTTTCCGTTCTTCTGTGCATAATTTGTATCAGTATTTTACACCCACAATTTACCAAACAGGCAGTTTGGCAGTATTCATACCTGTCAACACCTACCTTCTTTTGGAAATTTGTATAATATTCTTTAAATCTGAGGGTAATTTGCCAGCTCCATATATCTTTGAATTAAAAGATTCAAGTCATACCACCGTCCATGCAGTTCATTAGTAGGGGGAAAAATGTAAAAGAAATAACCCAGTAATAAGATCCGATTTTGTCATGCAGCAAACAATACTTCCCAGTCGTACTCATTTTCATATTGTGACCTGGTTTCTCTGCACAGTTGCAATGACATCTGTTTCCTTTTCCTAACAAGGATCGAACTGGCTATGATTGTCACCTTTTCAGTGTACACAAACGAGCACTAGATAGCGATAATGAGATGTGACATTCTTATTGTTTTAAAATTTATCATTGATTGTTATTAAAACAACGGTAGCTCAGACAATGGCCGAGAATTTTGTTTAGAGTGAGAATGTAACGAAACACTTCTGTGGAAAAATGGCAATTTTACCCGAAGAATATCGTTAGATGAGAAAAAATAAAGGAGACTAAATAACGTTTTCTTCGATTGACTTTGTAAAACCAACATAGGTCCCTCATAATCTGTAATCGATACTAGTGTTTGCCAGAACCGAGATCCATAAGGAATCGAGAACTCTCTCCTCTAAACAAAAAGAAATCGAGAACATACCCGATAACTTTTACGAGTGAAGCCTGGCTGCAAGTTTACCACACGCTTCAGCCGTATAGCCGGCTGTACTTATTAAGATCTCGTTTCACGGTTGTAGCCTACTAGTATATAGAGTTTCTGCATTTAGAATGTAGGATTTCATGTATTCTGCTGGGCCTCTGTACCAAATAGTTTTACGCAAATGAAGCAAAGCTACAGTCACTTCTGTACTACTTTTTTGGGTAATATTTTCCTTTGCATTAAAGAAATGATTTTCTATCAGCATATTTGCTTATTTACTTTGCTATGTTGTCTTTCTCAAGTGATTTTAAGGAAGCTTTGTGGTAAAACCTGGTTCTTTCACTCTTTATAGTCTCACAACGACATTTTATTCATGATATATGTTCTCATTATTGGTCGTAGCTGTTACGATGCACTGATATTGGGTAATTTTAGTAATTTCATTAGAATTTACTTTCAGAATATTTTATACTATAACCTTCTTTCTCGGATTTCTTTAAAATTAGTGGAGCAATATTCTTGGCATATTTAATGGAGTTATGGAAACAAAACTAAAAAGATGCCTTTTTAAAAAAGATACATCTTTCAGAGTTACGTTCTTGTTTGCATCATATATGAACAAGTGAATGACGTTTCCTGATTTGCCATTGTTTGAATGCGAATTGTCAGTTTTCGAGAATACCGATAACGAATCGAAAACAACTCGATTCTAGCACTGTCCAGCATTAATTAGAACTGTGTTGCTGCCTGTGTTATTTTAGCTTCTAGCTTTAACCTAACACCTGTTTTACTTGTACATTGTATTCTTTTCCAAAGAATCGCTGGACTTGAGTGGACCCGAAAAGTAACTATATCAAACAGTTTTAACTAGAACAGAACTGCGACAATGCTAGATTAATTACCTAGCTATTGACGTGATAGAGCCGTGGATCGCCTTCATGTGGACCTGTCCACTGCAGTGTGAAACCTCAAAGCTGAATACACGTTTTGCGGGTATAAACGATCGTTACCAGATATCCCAAACACTAAACAGCGTTACAGTAAAACAATTAATATTTCTTAGTTTGGAGTCTTTTGTGTCTTGAGTCTTAACGTGAAAACAAAAAAGCCATATCAGCCACCAATTGTTACAATTAAAAACTGAACTAGATAAATGCATTTCTTGGCAAGTTTCAACGATTATACGCCGTCAGTCCAAAAAGTTTCGAGACTGGGTTAATAAAATATATAGAAAAGTAGTGATAATGGTTTTAACGCTTGATGTTTCCTTCATAGTTCCCCCGCCCCCCTCCCCATCCCCTTGAGCACAACGTTCATTAAACTCAAAACTGTCAGAAAAGTCCTCCTTTGCCATGTTGTTCAAATGCCTCAGATTGGTCTGAATGTCGATTATTACGTCACAGCACTGGCCCTTCACGTAACTTCCGTACTTCATAGTTTTGTGATAGATTCGTACTGATAACAATTCGTTACCCGTCCTGATATTTTCCAGAAAAGGATCGTCCAATCTCTTCCACTTCTCGTCTTATTTTCAGAAGTAAAACTGAAAAAAAGATTTCTTCATTGTCTATGATATTCAAGATAATATTCGTTTCATACTGTAAATCAAAACTGAGAGTGCAGGACAGATACGAGAAGGACCCACGTCATATTTCTGTTGTAACCAATAGTCTGGAAAACTTGAAGACTTTACGGTGTTTCATGAGCCTCAGATTCAATTTTTGAATAATCAATCCTCTTGGTTTGATCTTTGAAATCAGGGTTATGTCAATGAGGGACAAGATAAGCGTTTTCGTCGAGAGGTCAGCAGTGCACAGACGTTATCAAGAACGATGTTGGAATACCAGTATAATTGAAGACTCCTGAGGCTCACTTAACTGAGGCACTGAAAAGGCAATTCATCGAATAAAATGCCGTGGTGGATAGTTTTACAAAATGAAAAGAAGAAGTATAGTCCAATGTACACAAAATTCATACGTAACAAGAGTTATTTCCATGTTTATACTTCAATAAAAACTTCTGTTTATTTGAAAAATTAAATTACTTTTCACTCCAATGTACTTTTATAATTTTGTAGTTTCCAACGAACTGACGTAGTGACAAAGAAACCAAAATATTAAGAAACTATATAACAAAAGTAATAGAAGAAATATTGTTTTCATTGGCATACCTTATTTGCCTTGGTGAACCCGGGGGACGCAGTATTATTTTTAAGTATATATCTCTGTTCATAACTATCAGAGCAAACTTTACCTCAGATGTAAAGGTATGCTACTTGCTTAACCATGTGTAAACTGTAATGATAGTCCGATTAGGACCTCTCTGTAGCAAATTCACCTTTCCAGAGACTTGTTACATTTATTTGTGTTCAGCGTCAGATGACTCTCTTTACTGATCGTCTTCAAGTCTCCCTTCATTTCGGTTTAATTTTATTATAATGTCGGTATGCAGCGGTGTCATCTACATCTAACAGCCACAAAAGTTGACTCGCAGATCGCAATAACCTTCCTCTCACATTTACTTCAGGTTAACGGACATCACTTTATGTTTCCACGATGCTTCCCCGTGAGGAAAGACGTACGAACCTTTGTTTTTTGATAACTAAATAACTAATCAGTCTAATCAAACACTAGTTCTCATAACGTCCGAACACAGCATTAATAGAGTGCTGCTTGACAACAATCACGTCGATTAAGTCTCTAGGCGTAACGTTGCAAACCGATATGAATGGAACGAGCGAGTATGGACGGTATTAGGGAAGACGAATGGTCGAGTTCGGTTTATTGGGAGGATCTTAGAGAAGCGTAGTTCATCTACAAAGGGCGGCGCGTATAGAAAACTATTGCGACCCATCCTTGAGTACTATTCGAGCGTCTTGGACTCCCCCTCGCCCCTTCTGAGCCGGATTAAAGGAAGAGAACGAAGCAATACAGAAGCGTGGTGACAGATCGGTCACCGGTATGTTCGACCAACATACAATTATTACATGGACGCTTTTTTAACTCAAATGGGAGCGCTGGTGAGAAGATGACCATCTCTTCGCGAAATAATATTGAGAAAGTTTAGAGAACTGGCATTTGTGGCTTCCTTCGGAGCGATTCTACTGTCCCCAACGAGTTCTTCTCGTAAAGACCGCGCAGACCACGTAAGAGAAATCACGTCTGGCACGAAGGCATGTAGACAATCGTTTCGCATCGCTCCATTTCCGAGTGTAAAAGGAATGGCCTGTGATGGTACAAGGTACACTTCGCCATACACCACACTGTTGCTGAATGGCTATGTACATAGATGTAGAGGTAGATATTGCAGAAGCATGTATTTTGTGTACTAGATGACGGTGCTGATCTCTATCTTTCGGGATCCACACCTCGGCCCTCTGCAACCTTGATACGAACAGATCAATATTTTGATAACAAAAAATAAACCTCATACTCAGTTGCATAGCATATTCCATTAGGCCTGTAGATCAGTACACTTGTCCTTTGGGCATGTCTTATCGAGTGGAAAATCTGTGTCTTTTCTTCCAGCAGCAGTCTGTTCTTCCAGCGTACTACAGTATTGCTTTATGAAGACCGGTTAAGCTGCTTATTATCCAAAAAATTTTTATCTAACATTCCTCTAAGGGATGTCTATAGTTGTCTTTGAAATTTGCGTTTCTACATCTCTCATTTTCGCATACATGCTATGAACCGGCTACGGCTTTTGTTCTAACATTATTGTGTGAAACAGAAACCGAAGACACTCTTTAATACTGTAGTACGTATTTTATAATCTTCCATTGTGGTGATATTGTGATCAGTTAGAATCTTTGGAGACAACTTTTATTAAATCGGTTTTTTTTTTTTTTTTTTTTTTTTTTGGCATGACCAATCTTTATCAAGGAGGTTCATTGGCAAGTTGGCAAGTAAGAGTGACCTTTGTAGTTAATTGAATTCAGGGCAAAAATCTACGCAAAGTGGCTCTTTACTCTCATACGAAGGTTTCATAATCACTTGTTGGTCTTCTTCTGCACTCATTAATGCGTGTTGTTAATTTATCTTCCTCAATTTTTTTGGGTTCCCCTACATGTCCCCAATACCTAGAACTTTATAAATTAATGTTAACTTGTAAAATCGGTTGTTATGCACCATGTGTACATGTTATTTATTACCAGGCATAGCAGCACTTAAATATTCGATATTGAGTTCTTCTGCTTCCACAGCCTGTTATACCGTTTCATTTATTATATGCTTTATTTTCAGTAACCTGTGATACTTTCCACTAACTTCATTTCTGCTGTTTGTATTAGTTATGTGGCAATTTTTGTAGTATTTCAGTATTTGCTACGATAAAGAACTGTTAGAAGAGCCAAAGAGTACAGCTCGTGTACCTTTTTGTCCACTTTTGTGCGTATTATGAAAGATACTTTAATGTTAAGACCTGCGTCATTCCAAAATAATACGGAGAATTTCTTTCACTCAGACAGTCTTACTCTTAGTCTCAGTTTCATAGGTTGACGTACGTATTGTTGACATCGATGATTCAAGTAGTGGAATTTTCTTAGCAACCTATTTTTCATGTCTGTAGGTTAGAGGCATCATCTACGTCAAGTAAAATGAGGTAATGGAACTAAAACGTAGGTCTCATAGCATAAAACTATTGACTCTAGATAGGAATGATTAGTCTGCATCGGTCAAAATTAAGTTCAGACTGAAGTTGTGTAAAATTACAAGGCACATAATTGCCATCTTCACTGATTTCATTTGAGATATTTTGGATCAATGTAATATACGAGGGGCAGTAGTGACATCAGGTCAGAAAGTATGAGCAAATGGTGATGGACTGTTCCTCTTAATCAGTCACTATAGTATCTTAGACACCATGTCTACAATTATTTCTCCAGCTATAAGATATACTGACTCAAAAGACCATCTCTTGATAAGCTACAGAGCTGGCTTAAGACTTTTCCAAATATTCCTGGCAAGGATCGACCTGTTCTAAAGAAATTCAACAATACCCACAACTTTCAAGATTGAGATTGGAGAGAATGGTGGACCTACGGCGCATCCTCATATCGAGACCAAACAATCTCTACATGAGTGACTTCTTGAAGGAGACCATCATTAATGATAGCATAGTGTATTTGGGACTTGGAGGCAATGAACTTAAGCTGTGAATGATACAAAATTGTTGAGGTTTTCGCGACTGTGTGTTGACATTTTTCCAGTTGGCTTCTCTCTCGAGATTTTCAACCCGACATTTTCTTAACGATTTTGCTGGCGTTTCATCAGAACGAGTGGCTGTTATTGTCAAAGGTTCACTGTCCTTTGTTGGTGTCAGGCTGAAGTCGAGCAGAGATCCTGCATACCTGTCGGTCTAACGTCTGACAGCTCTTCTCTGGTCAGTACCACCCTCCTTCTACCCATGCAACCTGCAACGGTCGTTCGTAGTAGAAAGGGAATCCAGGTTCTATTTACCGTGACTTTTTCTTCTGTCTTGTTGATATTTGTCATATTTGTGAACTTCTATAGCTTTCTAGAGTAAACGGAAATAAGAGCTCTTTTTGTAATAAGAACCTCCCCATGGTCCAGTTTTCTGTATGTTCGTCCTCAAAAATCACTGGGCATTTTGAGTCGAACCACATACAGCATGCATCAAGAGGACTAGGGTAAGATCGATAGCAGCTTTCACAGGAGCGTGCAGGAGGCACTCGATCGCTTCACTGAGAGACAGAAGTAAGAGTTTCAAAGATGCGGAAAGCAGATCGACAAGTCAATTAGGGACATGTCACGCACATTGGTCAGCGTAAGTGAAAGACAACTAATTTCGAAAGAACTATCCGTCTTTCAAAATGTCAGAGATTTCGCTATCGTGCGGCAGGATCTCAATGCTAATACTGAAGCAACCATCTGGACCATTCCACGTGAAAAGCATGAGGAACTAGGCATGGAAACAGGCAGGATATTGCCTTAACAAAAACTGCCAGTTTGCAATCTCATAAGGCAAAAGATACAGGCGATAAAGAACCTTAGCATTCACAAGGATGTATTGGAAATTCCACCATTAAAATAAAGACTGAAGATTACACGTAGAAGATACGTGACCTGCTAGATGCGTCAACGTACCGAAAGAGAAAGGTAGAACCGACGCGGCGGATCACACGGAATACGAGTCGATTAATAAAGATGTCTTCTCTCACCGCGGAAATACAGGGGAAGCTCCGCAATACAGAAGCCCTTCTACGTCAGCTGTGTAGGTTACCAAATAACCACAGAGATGATGTACCATCAACCGCGATCCGAAGTGCTCCTGGCTCATCAGTGAATAAACCGGTGAAACACTTGGCCTCTCTGGCACACGCGTGGAAGATCGACACAAACATAATTAAACCAGCAAAATTTTATTGAGAAGTCGATAAAACTAAACCTTGTTACTTCGAGAGACAGCCACTTGACTTGGCAGCTCCAAATGTAAGGTGCAGAACAGGTACTTCACAATACCTCCATTGTTTGGAGCCATCGTGAGGAACAGCTCAGCTTGGTGACTTCCAAACACATCTGAACAATTTCCTTACCAATACAAAAACCTACTATGGAGGTAGAAATGGACCATAGCTACCAGTTCTAGATGTGCTGCTCGCAAGGAATGGTGAGAACCTGGACCACGTATGAGCCACCTACACACACTGACCGATATCTGCGTGAACTGTCAGTTCATCACCCAAGCTAAAAAATAAAAATGATCAATATGTCTTAAGAACGCACAAGACGAATATGTGAGCCGCAGCACCATGGACATGAACTGCCCTAGAGTGCGCTCTGGGGAGTAATATAGTTATATTTTTATTTATTAACATTACAGAGTAACCCCCGGCCGTGGAAACTATGTTGGGAGGTTTGCTACTAAAAACGAGTAACAAAACTGGAGAGATCGTTTCTTCGTCTTTTCTTACAGCTTCTCTCAGTACCGTTATTGACTCTCTCTATATTTAAATCTGTATCTGCATACATACTTCGCAAGCATGGAGGAGGGTGCCACGTATCACTACCAGTCATTTCCTTTCCTCTAGCACTCGAGAATAGAGCGAAGAAAAAACGACAATCTATGTGTCTCCGCAAGAGCCCTAATTTCTCTCACCTAATCTCCGTGATCCTTAGGTGAAATGTACGTTGTCGGTAGTAGTATCGATCTGCAGTAGGCCTCAAATGCTGATTCTCTAAATTTCTGGAATTGCACCTCCCGAAAAGAGAATCGTCTTTCCTCAAGGGATTCCGTTTTGAGTTCACTAACCATCTCTGTAATAACTTCGAGCTGGCCGAACCCACCGGCAACAAGCCTAGCTGCAGCCCTCTGAATTGCTTCGATATCTTTCTTTAATCCCACTTGATGGGGATCCCAAACACTAGAGCAGTACTAAAGAATCGACGGAGCCCCTGGCTGAGACGCTCCACTCGACTCCAAACCAAAGGACCCCGATCGATTCTTGGTATGAAGTTACAAATTGTGACCTCTGTTTGTATCACGCCGTCGAGACCAGCTGTCTTTACCTATTTCGCCAGCCGCCCATAGGAAATGTGTATTCACAACCAATGCCACAGGCGTCAATGGTGCCGACATTAGCAACATCTTGCAAACTACTGCACCCTGCAGCCTCGGATGAGGCCCTCCGGCAGACACACTGAGTGGAGTCCTTCCCAGCCCAGGTCCCTAAGGCACGCCATAACGCTCCTAACTTCGAAGCTCCTTGTAACTAGTAAACCCCTCCCCTCCCCCCCCCCCCCCCCTGCCCTCCTGCCCGAACCACTGTGCTTGCACGGTCCCTGCTACAAAAGCGACCACCTGTCTGCTCACAGATTGAATGGGAGGAGCAAAACGGCCACACTGCCAGTCTGAACATTAACTCTCCAACTCGACTGATGAGAAACTGACGCAACGCATGAGACATCTCAGGGTCACTTGTTTCGCCCATAGACTCTGCTGTCAGGGCACCTTCCAGCGTAGCCGATACGGGGTATTCGCATGATGAGCGGCGGCTGTTACGCCGTCGCGCCGCTCAATTATTATTTATAACAGCGATTACTTCCTGTATTTGCTCGCGCCATTAGCGTAAGAGGAGCCTTGGAAGGGTGACATCGAGCCTCGTTCCCCGAAGGGCACTTCTTACCTACGTTGTGAGTTAGTGTAGGTGTAATTAAGTATTATCCGCATTATTTCTAGTTCCATATATGTATAACTTGCAATGTTGTTGCAGCTGTGTGATCTGTTACTATGCCGCCAAAATCTCTGTACCTTTGGTGTATATGTGTGTGTGTTTGTGTGTGTGTGTGTGTGTGTGTGTGTTTCAAATTAATTAAGTACTAAGTGGTGCAAGTGTGTAGGGTAAGGGCCATTTCCCGTCAGCAAGTGTACCACAACTGTCTCAGCCTCAAAAATGTTAAAATGTGTGCGAAATCTTATGGGACTTAACTGCTAAGATCATGATCACGTCGACATGGAGGGGGGCGCTGATGACCTCGATGGTGAGCGCCCATAAGCCCCAACCGACCACCACATGGAAGGCATTAGTGACGGAACACAAACTCGGATTGTCTGAAGTATGGGGAAGGAATTAGGCCGCGCCCTTTTCAATGGAGCCATCCCGTCATCTGCCTGGAGCGATTAAGGAAAATCACGAAAAACCTCAATCTGGATGCCAGGACGCGGGTTTGAACCATCGACCTCCCGAATTTGAGGCCATCGAGCTAGCCACTGAGCCACCTCGCTCGGTGTTCTCGGTTCGGTTCCAGCATGAGATATCAACTTTGACATAAGACATCGTTCTTCGGATGACACCGCAGTATGCTCTCTTGTTATCTACGTACCTTGTCAAGTTTTCCTCTTTTCAGCCAATATGCCGCTACTCCGTGTCCGATAGTTAGGCTGTATCAGTAGGGTATGTTTCAGGAACAATGCATAGGGCTTCCACTGATGTGGTGCCAAATGTCCCTGACAACTTGAGCAATACATTTCTTTGTCAACGACTCAAAATAGTTTTGTGCACTGCAGCAGACAGTCGGTGCGCCCAAAGCTTACTGAAAAGCAGGTTATAGACTCAAAAAGTGAGTTGAGTTTAAGGTAGCAAGTTTGTGCATTAGTCAGTCGCTTCTTCAAATGTAAATCTTACGTGCTTGCTGAATGTCAATCGTTCGTCGATATGTGTCCCTAGACACATATCTTGTTACTTTCCTCTGAATAATAAGGTTGATCAGTTTAATGATAAGGTTTCTCTGCAGCTCCACTTTTATCAATAAATAACTGTCTTTTTTACCGCAATCACGAATTTTTTTATGTTTGCACCAGTTACCTACTTTTAGAAGGAGTTATGCGGTATTGCTTTCCAGTTGCCTGAACTTTCGCAAAATATAAAATGAGCCTCTTATTTGGGAGACATGACTTCTTAATATTTTGTGGTAAAATTCACTTTAGGCAAGCCCATAACGATGGATCCAGTGGTTGCAAAAAAATAAAGTGATCATTCAATTATTACCGTACAAATTTACAATAATAACATTCAGTTATAGAAAGGAATACAACTAAGCAACAACATCCATGTCTTCCGACGGTCACAAGCTGCTGCACACTGCTACAATCACTCGTGGATACCTTTAAAGTAGTGCGCTGTGGGCTGCAGCACTTGCGCTTGGTGAAAGATGCAATATTCGCAAACGTTTACATGAGATTTCCAATAAGAAAAAGTATATCTTCCGCAGCCAAGAATTTGGAAATTTGTGGTAAGGTCTTATGGGACCAAACTGCTGAGGTCATCGGTCCCTAAGCCTTCACACTACTTAATCTAACTTAAACTAACTTACTCTAAGGACAACACACTCTCCCATGCCAGAGGGAAGACTCGAACCTCCGACGTGGGGAGCCGCTCGGGCCGTGACAATGTGACTAAGCTCCTTATTAGCTGTAGAGGCTGGGTGTGATCTGACTCTATGGTGAGTTGGTGAACTGTGTTGTCAGAGGTCAGGACGCCAGTAGTTCACCATCCTGGACGAAGTAATGTTGGAGCGGCGAGTTGATGATTGCTGTCATGTGACGCTTTATCACGAAAATAGCGTTGGTAAAACATTTACTTATTGCTCAGAAATTCTAACAGTCGTGACAGTGTCTAGAGAAGTTAGCGTCTCCCTCCCCCATGTGTAAGTTGTACACAGTCAGCAAGAAGGTGCTGCGGTCAGCGAGCGACTTATTGTCTCTTGCTGCCTTCTATGTGGCTCAGCTAGCGAAGCTCTGATGACAGTGACTTGGTAAGGACGCTGAATCCAACAATGGGCGGCATCCCCGTTGTTAGCTGCTCAGGTTAAAGCACTGGCTATAAGCATCCATGCGACTTGGGGCAGGACGTGCTGAGGTTCGCACGTTCACTTCGTGGACCCAATATGGAGGAGGCAGCTCTCAGCAACAGTGACTGCCCATAAAAGCAATGCTGAACAGTAAGGAATTTTGCTGGCATGGGTGATGCCAGCTGAGTGGCTACAAAACTCTGGTTCAAACTGCAGACCACTGGGGTAGGATGCTGGCAGCAGCTGATGTAGGCATGCAGTTGGCCTACTGTTTGGAGAACTAAATCAGACCCATTGTACTAAGTGCGAACAGTAGCGCCACAACTAGCAGCAGCTGTGTCCAGGGGTAGTACATCATTGAACCACAAAGACTCATAAACTGGTGTAAGTTCTCTTTTGGAGCTGGTGGCAGTCTCAGAAGTATATTTATGTCTAAAAACTAATAGCATGTTTATTTTGGTAAACGTTTTTGGAATATAGTGATCAATAGATTATTATATTTTGACTAAAGTTCAGTCTTGATCACACCATTTATGTCTCAATGACATAGACAACCGGTTTCGGTTATTTTTACATAACCATCATCAGACCCATGGCTTCCTTGGAGGATGGTAGGCGGAGCTCTCCTCAGCTGCTATCAGTTCGTAGCAGCAGTCTGAATGTAATCTCTTAAATACCTCTTCCTGTCATTACGTATGTTCTAAATATTTAGAAAATACCGTGATATCGTCTAGATACACCATGCAATGATGTGGCTCTTAAGCCAAAATGACATCGGTCGATACTTAACAGAGTGCCCAAGGAACAGAGAATGCCGTCTTTGGAGAGTGCTTGGAAAGCACTTCCAACTCGTAATACCTACTTTATTAATCCATCATGGTAAAGTAATTTCTGGAGCGTGCTGAAAAGTAATGCTTCCGAATTGTTATGTGAAAACTCTTGTAGCTTTTTTAATAACATTTACATTATTAACACTAAATCTATGTTCTTAATGTTTTCATATTTATTTCCCAAATAGGAACCCTTGCAATGAACGCATTTCCGGTTTGTTGACACCGTCACTGTAGAATGTTGATGGAGCCACAACGTCATCTCCGCTTGCATCGCTTCATTTTCATCAAAGTGAAGTGCTCGAAAGTGTTCTTCAGGTTATGAAAACAGATGAAAAATTGATGGGGTCAAATCAGGACTGTATGGATGATGATCAAAGGCAATGAACCCAAGGCGTTAGACTGTTGCATATGTTGCAGCACTCATGTGTGGTCTGAGTCTGTCAAGCTGAAGGAGAATAAGCTTCATGGGTAGACGAATTCCCTGAATTCATCATTCGAATACAGAAAACTGTTTCTCACACACCAACATACACTGGCGTCCAAAATTAAAGCAACAAACGGAAATTTTACGTGGTTGCGTTTATTTTGCCACAAAACCTTATAAACAGGTGATAATAATTTAAAAACAGTGTAAGAATACATAACGTAATCAGCTGCAACAGACTTAACGGATTTCACACACATTCTGACAACTGGCTAATGTGCTCAGTGTAAGAGGTTACCACCTCTGGCACCAATACAGGCCTGACAACACCGGGACACTCTGTGAATGACGTCATCAATCTCATGTTGAGGCAATGACGACGATTCTTCCTGGAGAGCTGCTCGCAAGTCTTGGAGAGTGGTTGGTGGATGCTGACGTGATGCAACCCGTCTGCTTAGAGCATCCCTGACATGCTCTATGGGTTCCAAATCAGGAGAAAAAGCAGGCCACGCCATGTGCGTGCTATATTCCATTTAAAGAAAAAAATCATCACCCACCACTGTTCTTTGAGGTCGAGCATTATCTTCCATTGACAACAAGTATGAGCCCACAGCATCTCGCAACAACCGAGCGTGAGATCCCAAGATCTCCTCACGGTACCTGACAGCAGTCAAATCTTGGTGATTCACAATTCATGAAAAGGCGTTCGAGTGGTCAAAACAATTCCTGTCCACACCTTTAGGTATGCTCCAAAATGTTTGGTCCCGAAATTGTGTTCCAGGTGCCCTCCAGATATGAACCCGTCGAGAATCACTCTCCAGACTCATCTGTGAAAAGAACATTGCCCACTATTCGAACGGGCAGGTGGCATGTTGACAGCTTCACTCTAGACGTTCCCTTCTGTGAAGACACGCCAGAGGCAAACAGGCAGCAAGTCTCCAGCAATAAAGGCCAAACTGTTAAAGTCTGTTGTACACCGTTTGTCTCAATTCATCACATCTAGGGAACGCTGTGAGGTCAGATTCCAATTGCCGTGCAGTACTAAGGCGGTGCTGTCGAGCCCTTGCAGCCAAATAACGGTGCACTCTTTCTCAGGTTACACCTGATCGGCCGTGTCCTGGTCTCTGGGATACAGTTTCGGTCTCTATAAACTGTCGCCTCATCTGAAAAACAACAGAACGAATCACATTATGCCATCAGGCCACATCAGTCCGCAGCTCGTGGTCTCGTGGCTAGCGTTCCTACCTCTGGATCACGGAGTCCAGAGTTCGATTCCTGGCCGGGTTGATTACTTTCTCTGCTCAGGAACTGGATGTTTGTGTTTTCCTCCTCCTTCTCCTCATCGTCATCATTTGTGACACTGGCTACATTGGACTGTGTAAAAATTTGACTGTGAAAAATTTGGAACTTTGTAAGGGCGCTGATGACCGCACAGTTGCACTCCGTCTTCAGGCCACAACTGGCCCATCGGGACCATCCGACCACCGTGACATCCCCACTTGAGGATCGGATAGGAGGTGTGTGTGCTCAGTACACCGCTCACACGGTCGTTATGAAGGTTTTCTGTGGCCGTAGCCGCTACTATTCGGTCAAGTAGCTCCTCAATTGGCATCACGAGGATGGGTGCACCCCGAAAAATGGCAACAGCGCATGGCAGGCTTGACGGTCACCCATCCAAGTGCAGGCCACGCCCGTCAGCGCTTAACTCCGGTGATCTCACGGGAACCGGTTAATCCACTGTGGTAAACCGCACAGTTGACCGCCCCACACACCAAACATCAACATCATCAGATCTCTTCAGTCTGCGAATCTCCTGCAGCTAGTCTGTAGGCGTCTTCTCTGTGCCATACTGTCTGTACCGTATGTGACCCTGTACACAGCGATTGTAGATGTGGGACTACACTACAAACACTGCCCTGCTTGCTAGGTGCCCTGACGTCATTGTTGGCGTGGTTGCGAGTTGATCGGAATGCCATCTTCCGTGCAGAACACGATCGTCACGACGTCTGACGACAGTTCGTGTAATTCTATTGTGAATTAGAAGCAGGATGGTGAAACAGCAGTTTGTTACTACAGTTTTGGGCACCAGTGTAGTAGTGTCACACAACACTACATTACACGCTACTATTCAGAGCCCTCTAGTGCTGGAGAGCTACAAATACGTGGATATGAAGCATTTTAGTACCCTCTGTTTTATTAATAGAGCTTTAAGAGCTTTCACATATAGAATTCGAAGGAATTACTTTTCAGTGTGCCTCTGTACACTGATTCAGGTTACCCAAAGTTCCTTTGAAATCAGTGTGGGATATACTTCTGTCAGTGTTCTTGTGTTCTACTATCCTTAATCACAACATAACCTGTATTTCTTTGTCCTCTTTAATAATTTTTTTGGCCATGATGGCAACAGGTGCTCTCCATGGGCTATTATTATCCTTTATAAGTTCCTCCATTATCGGTTGCATGTATCCCGTTATTCTGTATGGTTTCTAAGAGACAGGAGGATTATCATCCCCTATTGGGACACCACATGTGCCTTTGGTATCACTGGTAATGTTCTATTATGACTGAAAAAATCTGCGAATCATATCAACATTTTCCATAGGTGTCATAGATTTCTGTTTAAATGGTGTGCTTTTTCACATAATACGGATGTATTAAGGATTTGCTAGTGGCAAACGTCTCCACTAGAACTATCTAAATGTTCCTCACTTAAGATATCCAGTTAGCAGTCAGTAATTCTATTGGCAAATCCACTTCGCCAGAGCTGAAATTATCCACAAAAACTGGAACTGTGAAGTCGCCATTTACTTCCTGCATGCGTTCAGTCATGCCATATCATTGTCTCCTATTCCACATAATCTGTATTAAGGAGAATTCAGTCTCTTCCTACCCAAGAGGTCCAGACTAGTTATCAACAGATGAGCCCGAGCATATATAAAAAAATTATCTTCTGTGCCATTTAACATGCCCACCATGCAATAATACGCCTCTGCATACACTTCTCCACCATTATGCTTTATTGGACATGCCACGTGGCAATTGAGGAATTCCTGGTGACATTTAACAAATCCTTACAATGATTTTTTATACTGACAATCCTGTAATGGTGTTCTTCGACACCACATTCACACCGTCGCAGTTAACTGCCTTTCTATCGAACGTGGCCCCCACATTCACACCTGTAACACATTACTTGTGAGAACAAATCACTAAGTGTATCCTCTAAAAATGTTGCTATGTCTACTTCCTAAAGCTTAATGACAGCGAAAAACCCTTCAGATTCTCCATTTGTACCCTCCTTAAAAGCATTCTGAAAAACACATCTAGGTCTCTGTATCCTGCCTCTTGCGTGATAACTTTTTCCATCTCCTCAGTCTATGTTAACTCATAGTTTGCATATTTCTTTTCCTATATTTATCTGGGAATGTTTCCACCAAATCGTTTCCTTTCTGAGACATACCATTGGTTTCATCCCTAAAGAACCTGATACTGTTTCGGTTGCCGTAGCACTGAAAGAGTCCACTCTTGAGTTGTTAGAAGGTACATGCTGTATTCGACACCTCACAATACATGATGCATGTTTCTGCCGCACCATGTGCAAAAGTACCTCACCTTATCAGCCACACCGACTGGCAGCAGCTTCAGGATTGTCGATAAGTCCTGAAACATCCTCAGTCGTTTCTCGTCGAAACAGGGATTACTATACTTTATACAATCGATCCTACAAAAGGAGTGGATATTCAGAATGGAGCTTTTGTCTCTTCTGCCGTAGCTAGTTCATCCTGTCTATGGACATCGTCTTCCACTGAAGTATCAACTGGCCATTTCAAAGCAGTATTACGTTCCATCAGCTCCGCTACTTTTTCACGAAGGATTCAATCATTTTCTGAGTCATCGTCGTTCATGTTTGTGATCCTGGTATTTGTGCACGTTCTATCTACCAATACATGACATACTTAAAGCACACTACCAATTAATAAAAGGGAGACAGCTACTACTAATAGTCAGCCATAAGATAAAAATGTCATGGTATTTATTACGACAGAATATTGCCCATATTGATACTGATGAATGATGCACCTCATGCTCGTAATTCTGGCAAGAACCACACTTGTTGGGTACTGATTGCCTACAGGGTAGTTTGTGTCCCACCAAGTTACAGTGTTCATAAATAGCACTTTCTACAGCTCTAAAACTGCGGGAAATCCAAAGGTCCCTCAGGTTTCACAAATTTTATCTTCCTGTTTCTATGCATATCATGTCTACCCACCATGTCCACATACAAAACTTAACGGAGGGGGGCATGTAAACAAAATATTCACCCACCACACTCGTACCAAAGAATCTGCACATTGTGGCAGGAGGTGGGGTCCTGGATCCAACTGCAGACGTCAGTAGTCACTTCTGGCCAAATTTATTGGCCAGTTGTGGTTCGCCTCTACAGTGGATGGTGGAACTGGGTTGTCAGAGGTCAGGAAGCCAGTAGTCCACCAACCAAGGTGGGGTAGAGGAGGAGCGACAGGTTGACATCATATTGTCATCTGACATTTTGTCATGGAAACAGCTCTGTTAAAACATCCATTTATTGCTCAGCAAACTAAGACAGTTGTGATGATGATTGGAGAATCCAACGTCCCTAGAGTGTAAATTGTACATGGTCAATGTGCTGCAGTCAGCCAGCAGCATGTTGTCTCTTGCCGCCTATGGCGTAGCTCGATCAACGACGTGATGGCAGCAACTACTCAGCAAGGACACTGACTTCAGCAGCGGGTTCCAGCCTACGATAACAGCCACACAGGCTAGAGATAGCAGCGCAAGGCATGCTGAGGCGCACAGAATTATGCTGTGGACCCAGCGTAGAGGAGGTGGCTCTAATTAAAATAGTGCCTGCCCACATAAGCGAAGACAAACAGGAGGTTGTCCACATAGACTACTCAGCCGTACTGCCCCAGGCTCAAACCAGGGTACGAAGCCAGAAGTAACTAAAGAAGGTGTGCAGGTAGCCCACCTGTTCGAAGCCGATAAGTCAACTGCACTGGATTCAGCACAAAAACGAGGGCCGTACAATGCAGCGGCAGAGTCCAGGGGTGGCGGCAAGTTGATCCGTCAAGGCATAGATCCCCCCTCGGAGCTGGTGACTGTCAGACTACACACTTCTGTCTTCCTTTTTTCACAAGGCATTGATTCCGTACACTTAAGCAACAACAGAGTCATATCTCATACGAGAAGCAATCAGCTCATCTATGCTAGATTGGTTGGGTGTCAGCACCTGGTCAGCTCCAGTCTGACACCTTCCATGAGCCCTTGTATTACCCATACTGGCGTCTTTACTCGGCCATGCCGATGAAATCAGTTGCACTACAACATACCTGAGCTTAAAAATACTGTCTTGATGTTTTGGATGCAAAAACGTTTCATCTGCCCTTTCACTTAACATGGTTCTACAGTTCAATAATATAATTTTAAAACTGCAAATTATTTTTTTGTTTACATACATGTACCATTACGGTGGTAGGAATGTTACAAACAACATTGGCTATTGAGTCCTCTAAACAGAAGGTTTTTTTAAAAGCAATAACTAAGGTGGGGGTATCATTATAACCTTAGCTGTGTTCATTAAATTTTAAACAACACAATACGATTCTGAATCACATAAAGTCTTCGTCATGTCAGTGCTGCTACCCTCACAAAATTACTTTCAAACAGGTAGGCAGTAGATAGAATGCTGAATGTACAAGTGTCCGTCGACATGGAGACGATTAAATACTATGCCGCAGCTTCAGTCAAAGAAGGAAATTGGATGAAACAGATCATAGCCTTGTCCGAGAAACCATTCTGGCGTTTTCCAGAGGACATTTTACGAAACATCATTTAATACCTAAGTTAGAATAGTGAAATTAAAATCTGTCCCAAAAGTCTTCCCTAGAGGCCAGTGCCACAACGGCGAACAAATCATCTACTAAACGTTTCCGAAGTAGCATGTTTCGACTCAGCAAGCGTAATGCTACTTATTAGCTCTTCGTGTTGTCATCATTTATCAGAAAGAAATAAGACAGAAAATACGTTAAAATATTTGTCATGTTCTTCTAATCTTCTCATAGCTATCAATAACACAATCAATAATCTGAAATACTTTTAAAATAAGCTGAAAACAGGCTGCACACCATCAACACTAAAAAATACCAATTTGCTATAGTACCTCTAAACAAATACAGTCTTTAGAACAAACACACAACAAGGCCAAAATGCGATTGAACAAGGCAAAAATTTGAAGTCATGTAGTAACGAGAGAAAGTGGCTAAGAAGTTAGGAGCGCATTCACCTGATAGAAGAACAGTTGTTACATGCCCTGCCGGTTATTATATGTTAGTTTTCCCTGGTATCCCTAGCTCACTTCATGCAAATCAGAGGAAGGGGGTGATAGGGAAGCTACTTCAAAAATGTCATGTCTGGCTACTTTACTTGGTTATCTCTGAATGTTCTCTACATCTAAAGGACGACGTACTATAGCACTTGTATCACTCCGTCTAATAGGAAGTCAATCAGTTGTCGCAGTGAAATAAAATTTAGTATATTCGCAGCTATCCAAAACGTTTACAAATGGATAAGATATGCCTAAAATTCTTTAGCATAAGAGATTATTTCAGTGGTTCATTCATCTTTGTTGAACATCATGAAAGGGAAATAGAAGAGTTAACAAATAAGGTTAATTACATGAGTCACTCAAAGAAGATCCTGCGTAAGACAGCACTCTGAACTGTAACTTAAGAGAAAACTTTCAGCTACTTATGTTCGTTTACATACAACGTAAGTCAAGACATAACATTTTTTCATACTTCTAATCTACGAAATTAATCGGTACCTATATACCACTTTTGGTATGTTATCTACTTAGTTATTCTATAGTGTCCAACCACAGAAATCACATGTGCGATAATATGAAATTGAAAAAATAATAAAAAAGTATTGCAGTAATTTATTCTTTCCCTCATTTCACAAACGCTCTTTTATTTTATAAAGATTGCATGATTTTGACTAATGTCTCAGTTAACTGGTTACCACAGAAGCCGTGTGTTTGTATCAGCTTGAGCAATGTCTTTCGCGTCCCAAGGATGCATGAATGGCAAAAACGTCTGGTGAGTCAGGGAAACAGAAAGGCAATTCGAATATTCCACTTACTGTACTAGAAACCTCTATGGTGGTCTGCCTTCAAAGATTTTATAGTACATTACGGATTTTCAGGACAACTGTTCTCTGCTTGATCGTCAAACTTACTGTTTTTATGTGGGCATTGTCAGCGAATTTTTCTATCGATATCGGAACTCTATAACCTACATCTTTGACCCAACAGGTTTTATTACTTACTGGATGGCACGCTTTTTCTATTCAGAACACCGGTTGGCGCAACAGGAGCCCATTCCTGTAGCCAGCTTTTTCTAATTTACTAATGTCAGCAAAATGTTTCACGGGAATAAAAGCTGCAAGTACAAGGAAAAGGCACAAGTGCAGAAACAATAGGAAATGATTTAAAGAAAAACTTATATTAACAAATGAATCGCAAATGAATAAAAGCCAATGATAGAATCTAACGAACTTCTTAGACATTTGGTGATGAGCTACGAGTCTAGAGCTCTGTTATTGCAAAAAGTCTGGTATAAATCAAAAAGAAACATTTAGAAATGAGACATGCCAAACAACCAACGACAGCTGTGTTGCAAAAAGATAGTGTTACCTTTATCTTGAATATCGGGAACATCACATCACATTTTCAGCGTTAGCCGGAAAGCAATCTGTAATGAAAAATAAGTTATCTATGTAAAGGCGGGAAATGCATAAACAAGTAATACTTATCCATAAGTAATTGTATGATATCTTAAAGTAAGACGACTGCTGAAGGAAGAAGGAAGAGGTATAATAACGCCAGAGCTTTTCTCGATACACAGTGCTTAGAAAATGTATTCGCTTAATAGTAATTGTTGTTGAGTCTTTAGTGGCCTCCGGAAGAGAACAACGACAATTCAGTAATTTTATACAAGGTGGTCATAAATGCTCTGAAAAGCTAGAAAGGATGTTTCTGGGGAGGGTATGCTGAGACATAGATGTTGAGAAAGAAACTCGATGGGTTGTGCTGTTTCCGAGTTATTTAGCACTGAAGTTAGTTAATCAAGCCGCTCAAATTCAAGAAGCCTGCCAGGGACAGAGTTGACAAACTTTTTCCTCGATTAGTTTCCTCAAACCGAACAGACGTAGCTTTTGATCACTTAGCTTAAATTTATCAGTTTCTAAAAAGATACAATTTAACTGGCAATGAGTATTGTTACAAGTCTTAAGTCACGGACCCACAGATATCTGTGCACTAATGCATTTTAGCGCATGCAAGTAAAATGACTGAGTTTGTATCGACTAATACAGTGACTGTTAATGTAACGAAATTTTCTATAGTGACTATTAAGCTAATCTGATAGTTGTAAGCAGAACGATTTCAGCAAATTTCGAATTTCTACACATGCTCTTTTTCACATTTTGACAGTATTAAAAGTATTATGCTTCCTTTCACCGAAGAAAATAAGTCAGTCACTGAAAGATAATGCAGATAATGTTTCCAGCAGGCTGCTCGCACGTGCAAATAATGGGCAAAACTAATGAATTATCGGTGTGAAACATGGCAGCTACATGATAATGTCATGTAGTTGTACGTTATTCACAATATAGGCAAACTGAAGACGTAGTGGTCAAAACTTTTTTGCTTCAGACAATGTAATTGTAACAGAAATACAATTATGAATAACTTTTACTTTTCGAAGTAAGAATAAGGAACGTTTGCTATATTGAGGTGGTTATTCGTAAACTGAGAGAGTGACTTTGTCAGTGGAAGGTGGAATAAGATGTTAGAAACCTTCATTTACATCTACAGCGACTTACGTACTTCGCAAGGTATCTTAAGATGCATGACGGACGGTACCTTGCACCACTATTAATTATTCTAACTCGTATTGCAGAAAGTGGAAAACGACCGTCTATATTCCTTCGTAAGAGCCCAAATTCTCATATCTTGTCTTCACGATCCTCACACGAAGTGTACATTGGCGGCAATAGAATCGTTCTTCAGTCAGCAGCAAACTTCAGTTCACTAAGAGGTGTCCTTGTCTTTTTCTTATCAGAGAGTGTGGATGAGTTACACATTACCAGAAATTCTCCAGTATAACTTATGTCGAACATTTGCCTTCCACGCTACCGTTCGTGCGTGCTCGTTCCATTTCATTTCGCTTTGCAAACGTTACGGCTGCATAAATCATTTAAGTGGCTGTGTTAAGCAGCAAACTGCTAATACTGTGCTCTAAAATTACGGGATTGTCTTTCGTACTCATTTGCATTAACATCAATTTTCTACATTTAACCCAAGCTGCCATCCATCTCACTAATTAGAAATTCTGTCCCAGTCACTCTGCATCCTCTCCCACTGAGTCAAAGACGACGCTTGCCCATACATCACGTCATCAGCAAAATAGGCAAGGACGGTTCTTTGAGGTCTCGGACCTCTCCAGCAAGATTCCAGTGAACTGGGTCGGGGGAGCATCACTTCTGGCGTTGGACTTGCAACCATGGAAATCCCTCGAACACCTTGTTTAGATCTGGGGAGTAGAGTTACTTTTAACTGGTTTCTGGAACTGTGCGCCCAACTCAAAAACAAGAACGTCTGTCGTGTGGTTGTACTTGTTAGCGTACGTAACAGTGTAAGGACGACGAATTTATCAACTTTCATAACGATGCATCTCTTTGCACTTAGAATGAACACCGTATTTGTTCTAGTCTGGAAATGAAATGAAGAAAATCCATCTGGAAGAGAAGATTATTGATAACTTTTACGAGGATGTTCTAAAAACTAATGCTTCCGATATTTTATGTGAAAACTCTTAGGGCTTTTTAAATGTAATAGACGTCGTTAACACTCTATACCCTTATTCTTGATGTCTACATATTTATTTATCAAGAAAGTCACCCCTGCAACGAACACATTTCGGAGCAACCAGCTTGCTGATCCGTCGCTGTAGAATGTTTTGCCGCAACCTCACTTCAGCTTGCACAGTATCACTGTCGAAGTGAAGCCTTCAAAGTTGTTCTTTAAATCTGATGGGGGGCAAGTTGGTATTGTATGGAGGATGATCGATGGCAGCGAATCGAAACCGTCGGATTGCTGCGGAATTCGCAGCGCTCGTTTGTTGTCTAACATTGTCATGCTGAAGGTCTGGGTGCTCCATATGTGAACGAACCCTTCGAATTCGAAACTCAGCTACAGCACACTGTTTGTCACGCACTGACATAGTTACGCTACGCATCTACATCTACATCTACTTCAAGGATACACTACAAATCACATTGCAGTGCTTGGCAGAGGGTTCATCGGACCACCTTCACAAAAGTCCTCTATTATCATAACCTCGCACAGCATGCGGAAGAAACGAATACCTACATTTCTCAGTGAGAGCTCTGATTTCCCTTACATTACTATGATAATCGTATCTCCTTTTGTAGGTCAGCAGCAACAAAATATTTTCGTATTTGGAGACGAAAGTTGGTGATTGAAACTTCGTGAGATGTTTCCATCGCAACGTAAAACGCCTTTGTTTTAATGATGTCCACCACAGATCTCGTATCATTTCAGTGACACTCTCTCCCCTATTTCCCGATAAATAGAAACATGCTGCTCCATCTTTGAAATTTCTCGATGTAATCCGGCAGTCCTTTCTGGTAAGGGTACCGCACTGTGCAGCAGTATTCTAAAAGAGGACAGACAAGCGTAGTATAGGCACTCCCTTTAGAGGGTCTGTTACATTTCCTAAGCGTCTTGCTAACAAAACGCAATCTCTGGTTAGCCGTCCTCAAACGCCGCCATGTTATACGTTACAATTCGGACCCCTCTAGCGCCAGAGGACTGCGAATACGTAGTAATGACGAATAAAGGTGTAGAATGTGAATAACAGTCGCTTTATTTAAAAAGTTTTCACATAAAAATTGAGAGGTATTACTTTTCAGCACGTCCTTGTACAATGGGGCATTTTCAGAGGTAAAAAAAATCACACTGTACAAAGACGTGCTGGAAAGCTATAACTCTCAATTTTTATGTGAAAACTCTTATGGCATTCTTATTACAGCTGCCCACATTTTTCATCTATTTGGAGCTCAAGATTAGCCTTTCCTTTTAGTGTTTGACATACCTACTTTATAAATGAGCGTGACAACCGCATGACAGGGATAAGAGGCTACTTATTCATTTTAAGATTAAATTAAGTACCATACGTTTGCTATCATGGTGGATAATGTTTTGTAAATTTCTATTGCATTTTTAATCTATGTTGTGGAATTTTTGATAAGAAAAGTAGGATGGCTTCAGTATGCTACTATGTACTGAAATCCGTAGCCAGTAGGCAAGACATAGGAGAATTTTTCTCAGCCTAGCAGAGTAAGACCATGTCTTTTCGGACAAAACTTACATACTTTTTTCAACGTGATAGCCTTGAAACAATATTTCGACTAATACTGAAACAAGATTCCTCCTAGTTTTAAAAATCCCCACATGTGCCTGGGATAACATAATGACTAGATTCAAAATGATTTCCAGGTTCCCATTTATTTAAATGTGGGAGTAGGCAGAAGAAAAACTGAAAAATGTGGTGAACTGAAATCCATTTCTTTTTGTTAAAGGTGCTTTTGAGAAGGTACATAGACCTAACGATCATTCTTCTTTTGTTATCCAGACATATTCTCAAGTTCTTCATCAGTTTGTTTTCAGAGATTTCGTCTCTGGCACAAGAAAAAATCCCTTTCGTTTCCCAAAAAACCAGTGTTACAATTTTCTCAGTAGATCTCTTCTAATTCTTTGGTGCAGTGTTACCCATTTAAATCTACGTTCTGCTTCTGGAGCATAGTGGTGCATCTACATGATTCACAGTCACAAATTGATAAATGAATTCAGTTACTACATTTTTAAAGGCAGAGAAGGTGGTCGGAAAATTACTTACAGCATTTTTGGTACCATTCAAAATTTGTGGTTCTTATCTTAGACTAAGCTTTCTTACAATTACTTCATCTGTGATAAATGTACTGTAATATCTATTTTGATATGCATAGCATCAGATTCTCCAGAAAACCTTAATTACCTGACGTCTAACACCATATCGTGATCTTTATTTGTGTGTTTACCATTGATTCCAGTTCTGGGATGTGGTCTGTGCGTATAATCTTCCGGAAAGGTAAGCACTTTCGATCAGCCATGTCTTAACTATTGAATCTAGAGCAGCTGCTCTCTTGCAGAGTTCCAACAACGTTAGAGTGAGTTTCGTTTTCCGACGAAGTGTCCAAATCAATGTATTTAACAACTTCATAAACGGAACGCTAACATAATGGTCACTTTAAAGAACCACATGGACGAAGCTAATCTACAGACACACGACTTTGTTACTACACCTCATGTGTTAAAAAAATGAGAACAGGATATCGATAATACGAAATACATCGCTGTACCAGTCCGACGAATCTTTCCTTCTCCCGATATTTAAATATGAAATTCCTTTAGGGTGCTGTAATTGGTGATAATGCAGTACACTGCAACAAAAGTATCTCTGACTCCGATATTTTAAAAAATGTCTTTCACGATACATAATTTAGAAATACGATAGTATATCGTCATACCGTGACTTCATTATAAATCTTTTTTTCCGGTAGTGAGTCGTAACATAACCTTTTCTAGTACAATTAATAACCTAGCATTCATCCTTTGCAAAATGTTATTAACTTTACCGGAGAAGCTTATTTTCAAAATAATTTTTGTGAGAGATGTCGGACATCGGGATAATTCAGGTAACAGATCACATGATTGTCCGAACACCGTTGTAAAACTTATTGTTTACAGCATCAGGTAAATAATGTAACATTAGAGTACATAAAGTGATCCAGATGACACAGATAAGTGGGGAAAGGTGAATGGTATGAGACATACTGAGAGAAGTAAAATGTTCAAATCTCTGCTGTCCTATATTAGACCTTTTCTAATGAATATCTGAAGTGAGCTACAGGGATTTACAATTTGTTACTGTGGTTTGACACTCCGTTCAGTTATATGCATTATTTTCGAATTTCTCATTTCCAAAAATGAGGTGTTTGTTACAATTAAATCAAAACACATATTTTATCACTCAAGTCTTAATGACTTCCCTACAACGGAGTCTTATGACTTTTTACTGGAAACGAAAGAGCTGAACATTGTCTAGGCAGTACATGATACTGATTTACGGTATCTCCGCGTGCAGCGCCATCTAAAGGCGTATTCGGAGAACCCAGAGATACACGCGGTATCCAGCGCTACGGTAAACAAGAACCAGACTGGTGAATCAACGGCTCGCTCCGAACACAGACCGTTCAGACTCGACAGCGAAACAATGGCAGCGAAATGGCGCACTTTGCAGCGCGCACGGATTCGGAAAAGGCATTGGTCAGAGCGAGGAGACACCTGCATGAAAGGCATGTCTCTCTGGCTGACGTTATCGGGCCGACACGCAGAGACGTGGGCCCATTGTGGGGAAAGACGAGCAAAGGCAGCGCGCGGTTCGCGAAACCTGCTCGCCAAGCCCGCCATCCAGTGACGTGGAGCACCGAAGTCGGAGGGGAATTTACCGGGCGTCGGCGTGAAAGAAATACTTTCTGCCGTCGCTGATATTCGGTGAAGCATCCGCAGTGACAGCTCGGATTACGAATATGAGGAAGTTCTCCGTTATGAGCGCTATACAGGAAATCGTATTTGACGCGTTGATTGAAAACGATTCTCGTGTTTATGGACTCGCGCACATTTTCTGTTGCGTATTACCTCATTATATTCCTATTTTCATTTATCTATAAAGCAGTAGGTCCGATTACAACAGCGCAATCTTGCTGAAGTAAGGAGAGTTAGCTACAAAGATTTATTTGAAATTATTTACTACCTGCTATACAATCTATGTAACAAAATAATGCTTCATTTGCATTAATGATAGTGTTATTAAATATTTTGCTAAGTGATGAGCTTTTACATGAGGCGGCATAGTAGTCTAGTTAATATTTCCAAGGAATGACAACGAAATGTGACAAATAGATCACCTTCTCGCACAGTGTCTAACAGGAGAAAAGTAAAAATGTTTAAATCGAAAATATATTAGTGACTGGCAATTATCCTTAGCAAAGGAGCTTTCATCTCCGGGCAGGAGAGAGTATAAGTTACTGCGAGGACTATTCTGGTGGTAACAAACCTTTCACTGCAAACAATGTCTGTTATTCCCGAATAGGTTATGTCTAAAATGTCTGAATCCTCTACCAAATAGTAATAAAGAACACCGTTTGCGCACACCATCCTTCATCGGGTGCAAAAATAATCATTTGTCGGCAGTTCCTAGTTTTCAGGGATTTGCCGCCACCGTCTTCTCACACTGTGGCTTGTATTATTTCTCAGCTTCACCTCTGAAAGACGTAAAGTTTCTCTCTTTGTATAAGTCCTTCTTAGTATTAGGTATTTTCTTATTATTGTGATGAATCAGGCTAGACAAAAATTTTGTATGTAAGTAATTTCTGTAAATAACTCCACTAATAATGTTCATTTCAAATCTTCATATAGTTCCGTTTTATTTTAAAAGAGTTAATGACTAGGCCAAAAATTTACCTTCTATGTTTTTCACAAACATGATGCTGAACATTGTACTTCGTTAATATGCAAGATACTTCTTTTCTCAGAGGCCAGATTTCACCTCCGATTTTTTTCCTTATTTTTTACTTCGGTGATATCTTTATACAAACTATTTTGCTTTCTTTAGAACGCGTCCAACCGTATCTGATTTCGTCCTCCTACGACTTCAGAGGACCCGTAGTTTTCTTCATTCTTTCAAATATTCTTTAACGTGTCTGTTTATTTAATTTTCTAAGATTTCTAATCCTCTCTAAAAATTCCTCTCAATTTTCTCCCTTATTGTCGGAGATTGTTTCCCATATGCTACTACAGACCACGTAAGGAATTTCCATTACTCTTATTCTTAGCAATTTTAGTACTTTTCTTAAGTTCTTCTTTCTCTACGCTATCTATTCATATTTCTGTGGTACAATTTCTGTTTGAAGTAAGCCTTGTTTCTAACTAAGCGAATGAGTTCCCTTGTTGAAGGTGTTTGTTTTTCGTCTTGAGCTGGTGTTTTTATTGTTTTTATCTTGAAAAACTTGGTACACATTGTATATTTTTCTTCATGCTTCGTATTATCTCCATCATTTACTGACAGTATTTCTTTGTTTCTGCTGGACACACTTGATTGTCTGCACATGTTACAGTTTCAATCACTGTGCTCCTGCTTTGTCTCGACATAGATTATTAAAGGTTTTGTCCGTATGCCTGAAGACATACAACTATCTTATCTCACATCTCGCTTGATTGCTACTTCATCCGTTTCTTCTTCCTGCTCTCTCACCACTGATTTTTGTCTTTTCCTGTGATATTTCAACTTAAAATTCCAGCTTACTCTATCGAAAGCGTTTTCGCAATTTACTAAAGATACGTACATTTCTGTATTGACTTCGGACATTCTTCCCATCAACACCATCAACATTCACCCATATTCACAAGCATCTATCGCTCTCTTTAATACCAAGAGACTCTCTATTTTGATACATTTCTTATTTTCCGAGGATTACTGGAGTGCTGGTGTTGGCATTATGATATATCAGCTAATACCTCCGAAATCAGTGCACTCCTGGCAATTTTCTTTCTTTGGTGTGAAACACATACTTGCCGTTAAAAGATCTTCAGGACATTTTCCTGTTGTGAACGAAGACTTAGAGCTACACAACTTCACATTACTTTTCATTGTGCACAGTTATCCGTTTCTGATTCTCTATGGAAGGAGTCGCACCTCTTCATTTGCAGACGCATTTATTCAACACAGTTTGCAATTAGTGGTAGCTCTTATTCATTGCTGATTGCACATAAACTTATCGCGTTCTTTATTAAAGAAATTAATTCCTAATAATTGTAAACAGAAAACAATATTACCTGCGGTACGTGAACAAGGGCGATGGCACGTCCACTTATTCACAAGCTTATATATTGTAGAAGAAAATCTGTTCTCGGAGTTTTAAGATGTCCTTGTAAATTTCCTGTGTCTCTTTATTCAGTGACACAACTCGAATTTAATATTTTCACTCGCCATCAATTTTACGACGTTGTTTATTTCTCAATGGACTAAAATTGTAGAGGAATACTGTCATTTTGTTGACTTCTTCTTGGCTTTTCGTAATTCCGCTAGTTATTTAAGTAATGATTTGTGTATAGCTACATCTAACGAATCTATTTCCAAATATCATGTAGAACATAATTGCTTGCTGCGTGTCTTGTTCTATTCGAAACGAGGTGAAAAATTGAATTTTACCATATTCATATAACTGAGTTTCTTAGATTTGCGTATACGAGAGTTAAATGACACGATTCTCTTACATAAAATAATGCCTAATAGTCTTGTAAATTAGTCCAAAAATACACAATTGTAAAAACATCTTATTTTACAAAAAGGATTTGTTCGTCTCAGTACTAAATAAGTAACTCTTTTCGCAACGTTGGAAACTATACAACGACGATTCGAAGCCAGTGCAAATGAAATAGCTGTGAGATTGTCATTTCAAGAATAAGAAGTTTATTACATTTATCTGAATTCCGGATGAAATCAAATTAACAGCGAAAACAATGTGTTATTTATAGGTTATCTTCTGACGTTGTAGAATACGCATAAGTATCATCGTTAACTGACTGCAAAACGAACTTAGAATTTATATTTGTTGTGATGAATAGCAGCTTACTATAAATGTAGAAAAAGGTAAGTTAATACTGATGTGTAGCAAAAATAATCGTATAGTGTTCGAATACAGTAGTATTGGTGTGGTGTTTGAGAAAGTAACGTTGCAAAACGACATGAAATGGAACGAGCTTGTGAGAACTGTGTTAGAGAAGGTGAACTGTCGACTCCGGTCTATGGGAGAATTTCAAGACACTGTAGCTCATCCGCAAAGGAGACCTTATATAAAACACTTGTGTGACCCATTCATGAGTGCTGGACGAGTATTTGTAATACTAACGAAGTCGGATAAAGAAAGACGTCGAAGCGTGCCCTTAGATTTGTTACCGACAGATTCGATCAACACTCGAGTCTTAAGGGAATACTTCGTGAACTCAAAAGGAGCAACATTCTTTTCGCGAAACACTATTGAGAAAATATGGAGAACGAGCATTTGCAGCTGACTGCATAATTATTCTGCTAATTATTATTAGGTATCGTACGGAGGGATATAGATAGCCGTTTTTCCGTCGCTTCATTTGCGAGTGGAACAGGAAAGGACTGGTAGTGGTACGTGGTACTCTCCACTGTACACGATACTGGGGCTTTGTGGAGTATGTATGTAGATGTAAAAGTCACCAGTGAGGAGCTGTTACACAGCACAGGAAAAGAACGAATTCTGAGCACTAATGGTGTCAGGACAAATAAAAAATAGTGATCGAAGTGCTGAGGCACAAGGTAGTATTTTATTTAGTAACTTTGATGATATCCGGAAGAGCATTATGGAGGAAACATTGGGATGAATGTGAAAAAATCTCACATGATTAGTCTGGCACTAACACTAAAAAAATAAAAGGAAAGCACTGAAGATATACGTGATAAATAGATGTTTGATTTCAAGATGGCGACAGGTACCATCGAAGCAATACTGAAATTGCTGACAGAAATTGAGGAGGGAAGTGGGGCATTATTCACAGACATGCTTAAAGATATTTTATGACATCAGAAGATACACATTAATTTATTAAACTATAACGTAAGAATTTGCTATTGCAGATGTGCTACATGTTCCACCAATAACGCGTTACATAATACATGATTCGTTAACGAAATAAAAAAGATTGCAGAATTATGTAGCACGCCTCCGCTGTGAATTATCTATTTACAAGTTCAGTTGGCATGATTAAAAGTGTGTTGATTTACACAGATTCTTAATTGTTGGCTTAATGGAATACTGGAGGATGTCATTTGGTTCAGTAAAATTAAGACAAATAAGATATATTATGAACTTCGAGAAATTAATAAGTACACTCCTGGAAATTGAAATAAGAACACCGTGAATTCATTGTCCCAGGAAGGGGAAACTTTATTGACACATTCCTGGGGTCAGATACATCACATGATCACACTGACAGAACCACAGGCACATAGACACAGGCAACATAGCATGCACCATGTCGGCACTAGTACAGTGTATAGCCACCTTTCGCAGCAATGCAGGCTGCTATTCTCCCATGGAGACGATCGTAGAGATGCTGGATGTAGTCCTGTGGAACGGCTTGCCATGCCATTTCCACCTGGCGCCTCAGTTGGACCAGCGTTCGTGCTGGACGTGCAGACCACGTGAGACGACGCTTCATCCAGTCCCAAACATGCTCAATGGGGGACAGATCCGGAGATCTTGCTGGCCAGGGTAGTTGACTTACACCTTCTAGAGCACGTTGGGTGGCACGGGATACATGCGGAAGTGCATTGTCCTGTTAGAACAGCAAGTTCCCTTGCCGGTCTAGGAATGGTAGAACGATGGGTTCGATGACGGTTTGGATGTACCGTGCACTATTCAGTGTCCCCTCGACGATCACCAGAGGTGTACGGCCAGTGTAGGAGATCGCTCCCCACACCATGATGCCGGGTGTTGGCCCTGTGTGCCTCGGTCGTATGCAGTCCTGATTGTGGCGCTCACCTGCACGGCGCCAAACACGCATACGACCATCATTGGCACCAAGGCAGAAGCGACTCTCATCGCTGAAGACGACACGTCTCCATTCGTCCCTCCATTCACGCCTGTCGCGACACCACTGGAGGCGGGCTGCACGATGTTGGGGCGTGAGCGGAAGACGGCCTAACGGTGTGCGGGACCGTAGCCCAGCTTCATGGAGACGGTTGCGAATGGTCCTCGCCGATACCCCAGGAGCAACAGTGTCCCTAATTTGCTGGGAAGTGGCGGTGCGGTCCCCTACGGCACTGCGTAAGATCCTACGGTCTTGGCGTGCATCCGTGCGTCGCTGCGGTCCGGTCCCAGGTCGACGGGCACGTGCACCTTCCGCCGACCACTGGCGACAACATCGATATACTGTGGAGACCTCACGCCCCACGTGTTGAGCAATTCGGCGGTACGTCCACCTGGCCTCCCGCATGCGCACTATACGCCCTCGCTCAAAGTCCGTCAGCTGCACATACGGTTCACGTCCACGCTGTCGCGGCATGCTACCAGTGTTAAAGACTGCGATGGAGCTCCGTATGCCACGGCAAACTGGCTGACACTGACGGCGGCGGAGCACAAATGCTGCGCAGCTAGCGCCATTCGACGGCCAACACCGCGGTTCCTGGTGTGTCCGCTGTGCCGTGCGTGTGATCATTGCTTGTACAGCCCTCTCGCAGTGTCCGGAGCAAGTATGGTGGGTCTGACACACCGGTGTCAATGTGTTCTTTTTTCCATTTCCAGGAGTGTATATTGGGTCGATTAGAAAAAGGTAAATTTGGGTATGTGTGAACTTTAATTACAATTATCAGTTAAGTTGATTAGTTTTGTGACATTGAAAAACATCGAGTGTATAGTTTCTTTTAGGTGGTGCCAACCTTCTTAAATCTAATGGTTAGCTCATTCGAATATCACCATTTAATGCTATTATACTAGTTTCTGCTAAACATTACTTTTAATGAATATGGTTTTCAACAGCACTGGCAATATCGGCTTTATCAGCAAGGTGACAATTACTATTTTAATAATAAATTAATGAAAGATATTGCATGTTGAGTATCATGGCCATTTCGAATGTATATTATATACACTCAGCTTATTTAGTTACGCAGAGTTGAAATATAGAAGGAAAAAAAGGGTTATTAATAGGAGTAAAACAATAGCAGGGGAAGAGCTTCCAGCTTCCTTTGTCTCAAAGGGTGTAAAAAACGCCACATTATAACACGTACGCAGAAAACAACATTCATAATACGCTACAGGAAAGAGTATACAATAAACAAGATTAAAAACACTTTTAAAAATTTGTATTAAGGTGCTTGTTAATGAGCAGTGTGGGGGCACTATTCTCACTAATAAAAGAGGAAATAATTGTAGAGCTTTTTACGTTCGAAGCGAAACTTTCTGCAAAACAATGCTGAAAATGTACCTAATGTCTGGTAAATTATTACATACCAACGACGTTGAATCGACGACTTGTGTTTAGCCTCTGAAGGATCACAGTTGATATATTCCGCCCTTTTGCATCTACATCTACATCTACATCCATACTCCGCAAGCCACCTGACGGTGTGTGGCGGACGGTAATTTTAGTACCTCTATCGGTTCTCCCTTCTATTCCAGTCTCGTATTGTTCGTGGAAAGAAGGATTGTAAGTATGCCTCAGTGTGGGCTCTAATCTCTCCGATTTTATCGTCATGGTCAATTCGCGAGATATACGTAGGAGGGAGCAATATACTGCTTGACTTCTCGGTGAAGGTATGTTCTCTAAACTTCAACAAAAGCCCGTACCGAGCTACTGAGCGTCTCTCCTGCAGAGTCTCCCACTGGAGTTTATCTATCATCTCCGTAACGCTTTCGCCATTACTAAATGATCCTGTAACGAAGCGCGCTGCTCTCCGTTGGATCTTCTCTATCTCTTTTGTTAACCATATCTGGTACGGTTATTTACTGGTAATGCGGGATCTTTGTTCCTACAAGACGGGATCCACATATAATTAGTATACAAGACACTAATAACACTACGTGGACAAGTACAGATAAAATTTGTGGTTTTTGTGTCTACGCAGGACTCAGACACCGCAGCTCAACAAAATTTCAGTTTTCAGTACTATTGGAAATACTGGGATACAAAGCGGTTTATGAACATTCATGAAACCGCTTCTAATGTCAACAATTTGTATAAATAAGGTACGTGGCGGTGCGCAGATAGCGCTGTCGGCACGAAGAACGCGCTGCGTCCCTGGCGCCTGGAGGCTTCCAGAGGCTCGCTGGAGCGCCTCTCCTCTCCAGCGGCCCGGTCGCCATTGCAGGCGAGCCCGCTCCATCGGTAAACAGCCGGCGGAGTAGCGCAGCAAGATCTCCGCTCCAATTTAAACGAAAAAACACAGAAGGCTCGGACGGGCGTTTGTGCTGTGCGCTCCGCGTGCGGAATGTCAGCCACAGCCGCCGCCACTGTTCGCTCACTCGTGCAACTCATTTAAACGGCGCGCCTCTGCAAGTTTTGACGTCATTATCTCGGAAATTCGTCGTTATACACGCGAAAAGCGCCGTCCTCCATTGGGGCCTCCTACAGGATTCCCAAACGACGACCTAAATGGCACACAGCGGTGTTGTGAGCGCCTACTAACAATCCATCCACACAACAAAATATTTGAATCTGGTACACTGTGTTACATTAATAACAGCTAGAGAAACTATAGCACAAATAGACTTTAATGAAACCAATACCGATCCAGTGTTTTCGATAAACTCGTTTCTTTGTGAGTATTCTAATTTTGCACACTTTTTAAATTTGTTCAACGAGTTACTGTTGCCCTGTTTCCCTTCTAAAAACAAGAGTATGGTCTCCTAAGAAAACGTTAAATACCAGCAAACACCTCATATCAGATTTGACTTGGTATCTCGTCCTTCAGTGCATGTAAAATCCTTTGCATCGACGTACAATTCATAACATTAAAGAGAAGTTCAGAAAATTGTTGCCTCATTTTCTAAATGCGTTTATTGCCATTAGCTGCATGAACAAGCATTGTTTTGGATTCAAGGTTAAACTCTTTCATCTACGGTCATATGACAACATCCTCGTCAGGAATGGCTGTTAGTAATATTCCGTCCATGCATCTCATCCATTCTTTATTTGGGTATTCCTTTACTTTTTGTCTTTGGGAAAACTAAATAATAATAATAATCTTTTGATTGAGTCATTGTTCTTAGCAGCAGACTCTCACTCGACTTACGAATCTCACGTATCTAGGTTTGATCTGAGATTCATCTTTGTATTTCACTGAGTTTACGTCCTATGTACAATGCCAGTAGCGTTTCCTTCATACGTTTCCTTCAATTTTTCATACATTTTATACCACAGTTTCTAGAAAAAAATACTTTGCTTTAATCTCATCGTACTAGAAAGTGAAGTTATTTCATAGTCAAAGTATTAAAGATCAGCATGTTCAACCAATACACCGGTGAAACGTGAACGACCGGAAGAAGTCTCTACGTTAGAATGCCACAATGTTAATTATTGCTGTCAAGATTTGAGAATTATAGCTTACAGAAATTTCGTGTGGTAGTTGTACGTATTTCTGGAACTACGAGAGGCCGGCTGGTGTGGCCGTGCGGTTCTAGGCGCTAGAGTCTGGAACCGCGCGACCACTACGGTCGCAGGTTCGAATCCTGCCTCGGGCATGGATGTGTGTGATGACCTTAGGTTAGTTAGGTTTAAGTAGTTCTAAGTTCTAGGGGACTGATGACCTCAGATGTTAAGTCCCATAGTGCTCAGAGCCATTTGAACCATTTGGAAATACGAGAGGCCTTTAGCAGACAATGCAACTTTTTCTTCTCTTCCTGTTTCGGTCGAAAAAGCGCCGAATTTGTTGCAGTACAACGCTGAATATTTCAGCTTCACCTGCCGTTGTTGTATGGTGATCCCGATAGCTGATGGAGCTATACCAGTCCTTCAAAATTCCGTCTGTAATAGAGGTGCGTTCGAAGCAGAGAGCTGTCACTGAGTTTCTTTTGGCATCGCAGATATTCATAGGCGCCTGCAGTAAGTCAACGGCGACCTGGTAGCGAACAAAAACAAGGTGATCCGTTGGGCTACGCGTCTGTCATCATTGCCACAAGTCGCGCGAAGTCCTGGGCGGGGGGGGGGGGGGGGGGGGGCGGGGGGGGGCAAATTACTGTGACTCCTGCAATGTTGAAACGAGCGGTTGCTGTGTTTCGAGGTGATCGACGGACACACGCCTACCACTTGGGGTGCTCAAATGTGTATACCCGTTCTGTTTCTTGTAGCCTAACAAAAGACCATAAGGAGCAAGGAAAGACCATCTGTTTGGCCCAATTAAGATTACACTCCGCGGGAAGCATTCCACGGATGATGTGGAGGTTATTGATGCAGCAAGACGTTCGCTCCGACGTCGACCAAAGTGATTGCATACGGGCATACGCGCCGTCCCAGTAAGATGGCGTAAGGCCGTAACTTTCAACGGAGATTGTGTTGAAAAATAGAATATAGTGGCCAAAATAGTGAGGCTTATATACTGTGAAGCAATCCTGAATAAAACTAACTTGCTCTCAGACAAAAATTTATTGCATTACTTAATGAACGTCCCTGGGATACAAGCTATCTACACTACGTGGTCAAAAGTATCCGGATACCGCCAAAAACGTACGTTTTACATATTGGGTACATCGTGCTGCCACCTACTGTCAGGTACTCCATATCAGCGACCTCAGTACTCATTAGACATCGTGAGAGAGCAGAATGCGGCGCACCGCGGAACTCACAGACTTCCAGCGTGGTCAGGTGACAGGATGTCACTTGTGTCATACGTCTGTATCCGAGATTTCCACACTCTTAAACATCCCTAGGTCCCCTGTTTCCGACATGATAGTGAAGTGTAAACGTGAAGGGAGCGTACAGCACAGAAGCGTACGGGCTGACCTCGTCTGTTGACTGTTAGAGACCGCCTATAGTTGAAGAGTGTCGTAATGTATAATAAGCAGACATCTATCCAGACCATCACACAGGAATTCCACACTGCATCAGGATCCACTGCAAAGTACTACGATAGTTATGGGGGAGGTGGTAAAATTTGCATTTCATGGTCGACAGGCTGCTCATAAGTCACCCATCACCCCGGTAAATGCCAAACGTCCCATCGCTGGGTGTAAGGAGCGTAAACAATGGACGATTGAACAGTGGAAAAAGTTGCGTGGATGGATGAATAACGGTACACAATGTGGCTATCCGATGACGGGGTGCGAGTATGGCGGATGCCCTGGGAACGTCATCTGCCAGCGTGTGTAGTGCCAACAGTAAAATTCGGAGGCAGTGGTGTTATGATGTGGGCGTGTTTTTCATGGAGGGGGGTTGCACCCTGTGCTTTGCGTGGCACTATAGCAGCAGAGGCCTACACTAATGTCTTGAGCACCTTCCTGCTTCTCACTGTTGAAGATTAATTCGGGTACGGTGACTGCATCTTTCAACACGATCGAGCCTGTTGATAAAGCACGGCATGTGGTGGAGTGGTTACAAGAGAATAACATTACTGTAATGGACTGGCCTGCACAGAATCCTGACCTGAATCCTATAGAACAGCTTTGGGATGTTTTGGAACTCCAACTTGGTGCCACGCCTCACCGACCGTCATCGATACCTCTCCTGACTGCAGCGCTCCCTGAAGAATGCACTGCCATTCCCAAGTATCCTTCCAGTACCTGACTGAACGTATGCCTGCGAGAGTGGAAGCTGTCATTAAGGCTAAGGGTGGGCAAACACCATATTGAATTCCGGCATTACCGAAGGAGGGTGGCACGAACTTGTCATTTTCAGTCCTGTGTCCAGATACTTTCGATCACACAGTGTATAAGGGAAGAAACATAAGAAACATCACAACGCTTTGGAATAATTGAATCGATGATTGCAAAAATTAGGTACGTCCGACTTTCTGAACTCCGCAAGAGAAAGGAAAAAGAAAACTTAATATCTCTTCCAAACTGAGAACAAATTTCGTCTGGTTTCTGCTTGTTCATCAAACATATTTAAATAAATTAGTATGTTAAATTTAAACTGTTTCATACAGTTGTTAAGTCATGGAGCCCTTGTTTCTCGTTTTTTAACAACAAAGAATAATTTGGGATTCCAATGGTTGCTGCGTGAAAATTACTGCAGTAGCTGAAAGCAATTGCTAAAATGCACTGCGAAGCTGATCTTCAAAATAGGTGGCTTTTCTTAATCGTTATTTCGCATTACCTTACTGAATTGAGTCATTTCATCGCGAACAGGTGTTTCCAAACTGATTATTTATTAATCAGCATTTAATTTACAGGAAAATGACTTTGCCAGTGTCTCCGAAACGATTGTCAGTACCGTAGTCTGAAACATTACAAGTATAATAGGCTACCAACGGAAGTACATTACAAAATGATCGTACGTGAGCTCAAGATATTCAAGGGAAGTTGTCTCCATCTGGAAGACTTATAGAAGAATAATTCGTATGGTCGTGCGCGAAAAACCAAATCCAGGCACAAGAGATCCTATCGCTGGTACAAAGGATTTCATGTGAAATGGAACTATAGTACATTTTAGATTTTTTTTGAGAAAAGAAGATAATTTTAACGGTAACTGTTTATCTCACTTATAAACATCCCGCAACAACCAACAAATGTTAGACGTAGAAAGACAAATAATTTTATGAATATGAAAAGGCAATGACATGTTTTTTGAAGTAAGAAACCATTTCTGGTCTCCTGCGTAGATATCGGTGCGTAAAAGCAATTCTTAACGTCAGTCAGCGGGTACAGTCTGACCTGACCTCCTTACGACTGAGTCTGTGCTCCGAGGAAGGCTGATGCAGCACGGCCCAGAACGTTGTGCACTATACTGTTTTAGCATTTAAACTATTTTATAAGATATGATGCAGTACATCCAGATGTATTGTAATGGTGAGGAATCCTGTGTATTTATGTAGAGAAAATGCATCATAGTTAGCATACGAAAAAAGTAGAAAATAACAGATATAAAAAGGCCAAATAAATTTCATCAAGGAATAATCTTTACGAAAATATGTAACTTCTATATTCTGTGTATTAAAAGTACTCCATCTTTTTTAATCAATGGGTTTCCCTTTCATAGGACAAGCTTTTGCCTTCTAATCCTCTCAAATTCTTTTGTGTTTCGGATTGTTGCTTTTTCCGTTCACCTGCCCATTCCCAACATGTCTTCCTCTTAACCGCTTAATGAGTGATGTACCAGACTCTTCAGGTGATGTTAATTTCCCGTAAATCATACCACATTTATAGTGCTGCCCCACCGATTATTTTATCTTAATCGATACCTTTTATAAAACATTTTTCCAAATATTTCCTTTCATGAAGCCGCTTATTTTATTCCTTAATAGACTGCTGATGGAGTGGCGGGAAGACCATTTCTTATTTTTACTATCATGGTAAGGGGATTTAGAAGTCTAATTTGGTGCACCTCTGTTTACTTTGCAAGCCTCTAAATCTCTGTGTAACTTCCATTAATTTACACGTGGCAAAGGCTTTAACGAGTCCACAACTCTCTTCCATTTCTTTGTGTCAAGTACACTGTTTTGTCCATTCGCAGATGGTTTTCATTCTTGTGCACTCCTGGATGTTATCTTGCCAAATAATTCTGGGTCTTCCACTCCTCCTATCTAATGTCCGGCCGAATGCTATTGTGGGTTATCTCTTGCCACTTAACTTTCTGCTCTTTAGCGCTTCGACGATGTTACGGTCTTTATATAGTTCTCTTAATTCTTCGTTGATCATATAGTCCATTTCTCGTTATTTTCATCATACACAGGTCCAAGAACTTTTATGGTTATTTTTCTTTCTTATGGTAACAGTTTTTCTTCATCTTTCTTTCTAAATATTAATGCTGCACAACGTAAAGTGTTACTGCATTGTAGTCGATAAATAAAGGCAGATTTTGAAGTTAGTACTAAGTGCTTTTTTTATAAGATTTTGATAAGACTAAAATTGTTTTATTCACTGTTTCCAGACGGGCGTATATTTATATATCCTTCCTCTTGTTGTTACTGAAAGAGCTTGCAAAGTAACTGAAGTGGTCAACTGTCTTGACAGTGAACTCACCTACAGCCGAAGGGGCATCACTTTGGATTTTCTGAAATTTCTTCGTTAACACTAATTACGTTTTCTCATCGATTTTGTATTAATTTTGCATCACTCTGATCAATTTCTTTTTGGAATTATTGATTACTGATACATTATCTGCGAAGGGATATGTGGTAATATTCACCTCCTTCATTTTAATCCCTTATTGAATAGTTTCACTAAATTCTCTATCGATCTCATCTACTACGAGGTAAAATGAAATACGTGAAATGGCGTCCCCTCGTGTTAATGTAGCGTGCATCTTTAAATTTTTCGGTATTTCCTGTGGGTGTCTTTATAATATATAAAACTTCGTCTATACATATTTAACTAATCTGAATAGCTTTGGGAATATTTCAGAATGCCTAACTATATTCACGTGTGAATGTCACTGTATGTTACCACAGGCCTTTTTGAAACCTACAAGTAGAAATAAAATATGGGAATGTACTCTGAACTCCCACACATTCCAGTTCTTTGTCTTAGGGTGAATAAATGATCTAATATGGATCCATGTCCCCGAAAACCATTTTAGTAGTCCCCAATTAGCCCTTCATTTATGGGGATCAGGCTGCTTAACAGGCAAAGATCAGATTTCGTAAGTGGAAGCCAGTGAAGCAGTTCGTCTGTGGTTGTCGCTCACAAGGGGATCATTTTTCTTACACTTGGGGCGTACAATTACGGTTTTCTGGCTTACACCGGATGACTGGAGTTAAACCATAGTCTTCCACTGTCGCCTAAGCCCCCCACCACACACACACACACACACACACACACACACACACACACACACTTTTCCCACTGTTATCAAACTGACGAATTTCTGATGTCACAGGAATTCGGTATTGGCTAGATATTTTCTGTCCACATAGTAAAACTCGCCCAGTACTTTCATTACTTTCTTTCCTAATCTGATTCCTTCAGCCTCGTCTGATTAATCAGTCTACATTTTACCGCCCTCGTTTTACTTTTCTGAGAATTCATCTCACTGTCGGTTGTCAAGACACTATACCTTCAGTTCAATTATCTTCGACGCCATTTGTCGGCTCTTACAGAATTACTGTTTTATCGACGAACCTAATATTTTTTGTTTATTCCCCATGAACTTTATTTACGCTTTCCATATTTCTTTAACTGCTTGCTCTGTGTGTAGACTGAGTATTAACGGGAACAAGCTACAGTCCTGTCTCAGTCCCCTCTCCAAGACTGCTTTCCTTTCATGGTCTCTGACATAAAACTGTGATTTCTGTACAAACGTACAATTTGCAGATATACTTTCCCTCCCTTCTTTCTATTCGTACTTCTGTCAGAATTTCAAAGAATAAATTCCAGAACATTTACAAAGGCTCTCTTTAACTCTATAATTGCTGTAAACGAAGATTTACTTTTCTTAAGTCGTTCTCAGATAAGGCGTAGGGTCACTAGTGCCTAGTGTTTCCTACATTTCTCCGGAACACGAGCTGATCTTCCAAAAGGTCGGCTTCTACCATCTTTTCCAGTCTTCAGCACATAATATATGTCAGTATTTACTGATTATGATTTATTTAACTGATGATTCTGTGATTTTCGCCCCTGTCAGCACGTAACATCTTTGGAACTGGAGTGATTACATTCTTCGTGATTTCTAAGGACATTTCGCCTGTCTCACATGTCTTCCATGTAAAGCTGAATAATTATGTCAGGGTACGGTCCCAAGGAGCTCAGTAATACCCGAGGGAGCGTCTGCTAGTCCAGGTGGTGACTTAAGTATTTTACTGCTTCGTCAAATTCTTCTGTCAGTATCGTAACTGTCCATCTCATTTGAACTACATCCTCTTCCATTTTCATAAAAGTGTCTTCATGTTTGCTTCGTTTGTATCGTTCTTCAGTAAATTCCTTCCACTTCTCGGCCTTCCCTTTTATGTCTGGAACTGCTTTGGCATAACATATTCATTAATATTCATATAGGTACTTCTATTTTCTAGCGGCTGTAATGTATTTTTAAAATTATGATTCGGTACTGGCTTATCGATGAATAAAAAAGACTGCTGAAAACTGTATAGTAATATGGATACATGCGGAACATTCAAAGAACAGTGATGTCCTACTGTACTCTTAGTAAATATAAGAGCCTCAGAAGAATTGCATGCATACCTGATCGCGAGCATGGCAACGTGAAATTCAGGTACACATTGCGGAATGCCTGACTGATTTAGCCTGATGTACGCTACTTAAATGTTGTACTCCTTTAAATAGTATAGTGATACAGAAGCAAATATTTGGTTAAAACACATTGTTTCTTTCCCATGGCATCGCCAACACAACACAGAGACTGATTCCGTGATACCCACAGAAAATGTGTATTCTTCGAGAATCCCACTTAAAGGGCTCTAAATGGCGATACAATGAATGATGACAAAAAGAAAAGTTTTATATTGTCATATTGTAACTAAATACAAAGACAAATGTTGAGAAGCTGTCGCCAACGTATGATGTTTCTGTTCCGAAATACGCAGTTTTCTAACTTTGTATGAAGGAACACACGTATTTACTGCAATAGTTTTATTATTTTAGAACTATTACCCGTATATTGATAACCAATACTTATTTAGAAAATGTTTAAAAATATACTAAAGGGAATGCTGCTGAAAAAAGCAGGTAAATGACAAAAGAAGATGAGTTTTAGTGTCTAAGGTAGTTGAAAGATTTTATCGGATGGCCAGAACTCGCAATATACAGTGTCCAAAATGAGTAATTTACGTTCAGTGTGTATTAGCAGTTTTGACTTAATGACAGTGAGATACAGACTTTCAGTCAGAGAACTACTAAAAACCTGAGGATGAGTTAGCGGTCAATACAATGATGTGTTCTCGGAACTGGCAGCAGAATATGATATGTGATTGCTTAAGACACTGTCGAAGTTCATTTCAGCTTTCGGTAGCAACTTTAAACACGAGACTCAAAATTATATACAGGTTACATGCAAAACATGGCACAAGAAAATATCCCAAATCAGTTATTTAAAAAACGATTGCATTTTAAGAAAGAAGTAAATCACTTCAATACTGTAAAACAGAGAAGGCAGAAGTTTGACAGGAACTTTCCTCATGATGCAACCTATTCTATTGAAGTTGTTGTGCTGTGAACGGCTGAAGGAATCAATCTATAAATGATGGGTTAAATTCGGTCCTGATTATCTTTGTACAATGGATAAATCCTTGACATTCTGGACAGATGAACCAGAACGTCGAACTTGGTTAGAACGAAGACCCAACCAGCATCTGAGACATTGTACTTTCAGAAGCTTACATGAAGACGAGAGGCCGAACGGAATGTGCACAGAGAGAAGAACGCAGTCAGCTAAGGAAATACTGTGGATAATCTGGACAGGAAAGAATGTGTCCAAAATTGTAAAAATTACAGTTTAAATTAACGTGACCTGTAATATAACAACAGAAAAGAAATTATTAATACGCTCAGGATAAGAGAAGTAAATAAGTTTAGTTTTAAAGAAACTTATTGAATATACGTCTTAATAACAAGTGAACATCATTTTTCGTATATACGCTCAAACAGCAGCAAAAATAAGAAACGATACTATGGAAAGTTCATTAGGTACTACAGGAAAGTGGAAGGCGTTTTCTATTTTTGTACTGAAACAATATGAAATCTCGATTATGAGCAGAAGATATCGAGACCCAACTAAACGAAAAAGTCCTTTACGAAACTTGTTTCCAGATTATAATTGCCTGCCTGCTGCTACTCGATCCTGGATACCGGTCTCGCACGTAATATGTACTCAGAGGCGGAATGAAAATTCCACACTGGAAAGTTACTTGTGTTGCATTAACTTTCAAGACGCCTGAAGGTATCTGTAATCATTTGATCAGAAGACGCTAAAACAATTGATTTATAAGCAGAGTGACCTGCACGTATCATCAGAAGTAGATTAAAGCCAAAGTGGGAGCATTTTATTTCAGCTGCAGGAAATTGGAAATTTGCCGTCACTGTGGGCAGTGTAATAACCAACGGCGAGGGATTGTGCGCTCTACTGCCTTTTTAGATGACAGTCGCAAAAGCTGACAAGCTTTGTCTTTCAAACAAAGCGTTGCACTAAAACTCAATCTTTCTGCGGGAAATGCGCAACGAAACATTTTTGCGGGCGTGGCATACGAAGCAGTAATACAAAGAAATCATTCGAATTTAACAAGTTGTTGCAAACTGTGACTTTCTGAAACCACGTGGAATGTTCTATCTGCGACTGCACGAACATGTTTACTTCCTTACGAACAATCAGGAAATCAGTGTATGTAGAACGCGTCCTAGACTACAACAGAGCTACTTTCATACCAGTCCTTGTCCATTATGGAAGTAAGCTATTGTGTCAAAGAATAAAGCCATATGATAAAAGAGGAAACAGTTCTTATTGGATATTTTGTGGAGCAGGAAAAAGTTTTCGTCTCATTCTGTCTGTGGCGGAATGGAATCTACATGCAACTCGGGAGTTAACGAGCTACTTCCTTTATTGTATAGGCCAACTGTAACTAATAGAATTGTAAAATCCTCAAACATGGGCTACTATGACGTAACGCGTAACGCACCCATACTGCTATTGGTTAAGTTGCATGTCAAAGAAGCGATAAAGTGGATGAAACAAAATTCGTTAAGAACATTTAAAATGTCAAGGGGAGTTTTTAAAAATGATTTGAGACTTTGAGCGAAACTAAGGAAAACGTAGACTATCTGCTGAGGGGCAGTGGCAGTGGAGCAGTTTATATACACAGCACACGTCTTATATACCATTATCGTCATCATCATAGTCATAATCATCATCATCATTAGTCGGGTTACTCACTGCAGAGTGTCGTGACGTCATTACTTCATTCATTTCTTAAGTAACTGAATCTTCGACTACAGTCTGCATCCATAGCTACCTTCAACTCTTCTTAATACAGAGTATCTCAAAAGGTACGCTACAACTTCTATGTATTGTAGCTCCCAAACCGTAGTCAAACCGCGTCTGGCTTAGGCCACAGATAAAGTCACAAATATTTGTTTGTGTGAGTTCCAGGATTGCCGAGTGTGAAACTTAATGAAAAACATTCAAGGGAAGGATCTATATTTGGAATAGCTTAGACAGACCAAATCGGATAAGCAGGTTCAAAGGAGCTTCCAAACGCGCTATACGGAGCAACCATCCTGTCGGACAGAGTCTACTAAAAGTCTGACAACCGCATTTATGATTTAAAAAACCAAATCGTTGCTGCCATTTCCACAGCTGACGAGGATATGTCGCACCTAGTGTACAAGAGTATTAGTAAATACTGAGTGTTGTGCGTGCCATCACAGGCGTACATGCTGAAATTTACTGAGCAACATAAAAACTTCTTGAGTTTGTCTGTTACATAGGCCATACGTGGTGCGAATATCTTAATTATTTAGGGTGCTACATTTTGAGACACCATCTGCAATGGGAATGCGTAGTGCGGTACTCTTCACTTGATCAGCCGTCTATTTGCTGCTCTTCCTCGTGGTGTACATACTTCAGTTTTTGCCACGCAGTATAGTCTGTTCTAAATTATTCCCTTCTCTTCTCCAAATGTGTCCAAGGAATTGGGAGTATTTTTAGCTGACACGGGAAGACAAATTTCTTATGATACTAAGTTATTCTATAAGAGAAACGTGGTTCTTCTTTCAGTCCATGGTGCGCGTCACATTTTCCGCCAAACGTCAGCTCAGAGGTATCAATTAGGCTCTTGTCAATAGCGTTCACGGACCAGGACTCGAAGCCGAGTAAGAACACACTGAACATCAACAATTTCACCAAGTACACCTTCGCTGTTTTGGATACTACAAGCTCCGCCATATCGCAGTGAGTTTAACCACTGCAGCTCGACCAAAGACGATTCGTTGTTTTACTTCTTTATCACACATACCTTGTCATTGATCAGAGCCGCTACGTATACTCAGTTACCGACTACCTATAGACCTTTTAGGGAACCTTGTAATTTAGGTTTTACCCGAATCTTGTCGATTGTCGCCAGTTAGTTTGGTCTTTCCCATATCTATCTCCAGACCGAAATTTAAATTAATAACCTTTACTTTGGAAAACACATTACTAAATTCTTCCTCACTCCTTGCAATGAGTGTAGTGTAGCCAGCAAAGCGTACATTTTTAATGTTCCAGCCGTCATCATGCCAGCCACCCTGCGCGCCTCTGATGACATACTCTGCGTAGTCGTTATAAACATTGTTTTAGACACGGCGAGGCTGACACAAGGACGGTAGAGAATATTTTAGTTCTAAATAAGTAAAACGGAAGAATTGTGCTTTTTGAACTCCATGTTCTGCAAAACACAAAATGTTTCAGTTTCCTGTCTCGTCAATCATGTATCAGCCCTTATGTGCCATAATAAGTGGTTCTCGGCATTCTTCTATTTTGCACGATATTCTATGTTTTAATACCACGACAGCATATTCTTTGCCGTATTCTATGTATGTTGTTAGATTGCACGTAAGATCCCTAAATGATGGCACAAAAGCACTGAACCATTGCTGTGTAGAAAAGGAAACATGTAGTGTTTTGCAGAAAGTGGAATTCCAAACCCAAACATTATGCAGACACTAATAAACTCAAGAGGAGTTTCGAAAAATGTTTGAGATGAGAGAATAAAATAAATTATATATAGGAATCGCTGCCGACGAAGAACCCTTTTTTCGACAAATCAAGAATAAGTTTCTAAAGATGTAAGTGGAGCGCACCATCGAATATCACTAAAAAGTGCAAAATGAGAAAACTAAAAATGAGAAGTGACAAGCACTTAAAAATGTTGAGCTGGAGTAGAAAGAGAACGAAATGAAGAAGTTCTGGAAAGAACAGTACGGAAATATTTAATCGAGAAACCTCACCAGAAGGAAGAGTTTGAGAACGCGTTAAGGCATTCAACGATAGTAAGCAGTCCCAGAGAAGGTAATTTTTAGGTGCGGTCAGAGAGAAAATCGTATTAAACACATTAACGTAGATGTTTGACAGGAATCTGAGTAAAGTATTTAAAAATTTAGCAAGCCATAAGAAGAAATGCAAAATGATATTAAATCAGCTGAAAGAATGATTCTGATTTCTGTACCTGTAATTATTATCAGATTTTTAGTCAGTGCTTAAAATTATTAAGACGTCACACGAATCAATGATATTTGTTTTTCGATTTTCCTTGATGTAGTTCAGTTTTGTGAACACTTCCACACATCGTCGTTTTACGGGTTGACACTATAGGCCTATATGCAGGCTAGATGTAGTCCAGAATTCATAAATCGATGTCCAATGGTCTCGGAATCACATCGTATTCAAACTAATAGCTCAAAAGTCAGTGGCAGAAAACTAAGAAATTTCGACAGCTGTGTGAGATAACTGAGTCTGACAGACGAATGCAACCTTAAAGCTAAAAATCAATACGTTAGACGATTCTGTTCTTTTTTAAATGAGTGCGTTCGCAGACGTAATAAATTAAAAATATTACAACGTTCACAAACTCGAAGAAAAGGTTTTTGGTGAAGATATTGGTCTCGGTACTAAAATCTCACTTATACAGAGAATTTCAAGGAAAGTAATGAGAATGGTTAAGTTCCTGTAGGTGTCCAACATCCATAAAGAATCTTATTAAAGTAAGACAAATAGCACCTAGCTCCCAGGAATACATTTTTACATTCATCTCGAATGAAAATATACGAAAAATTCATTAAAAATTAACAATTCGGATTTATAAAAAGTCTGTAACATTCTCATTGAAGGAAAAGGTGGATTAACGGTAAAATTAAAAAAAATTGGTTTTACTTACTTACAATAAGCTGTCGCGGCTGTAGAAGAAATTCACTTCTGCCACAAGGGCGTTTCCCTCTTTACACTCCTTCGAAACGTATTCATACCGTATTCCTAAGAAAATCTTGTAACAAATGTTCAGAATTATTACAGATGCCCTTAAACTGTCACGTACATAAGCGTTTTACACACGGAGTAAATGTTATTATTGCTTAGTTTGTAAACAGGAGTCCAATGTGTTACTATTTTTAGTACTAGCCCCTGATATTTCACACCATTATTACTTATTTAACGTTTGAGAAGCAGCCAGTGCTCTCTCTAAGGCTAATAATATTTTTATATTTATATTTATTTCTCCATTTACAATTTCTATCTATGTTAAACCGCTTGAAAATTTCTTGTTTTACTTCCAGGGATAAAGATAAAGCCCTCGAGATACGCTACTAAAACTGCAAGGAAGGGAATGATAATAAAGAATCTCTAAACGAATCTCAAATAATGCTGGTGACAAAAGTACGAGTGAAGTTGAAGAAATAACAATGGGGGAGATTTTAGCGGTGGAATTTTTATACATCTTGCAGGGGTGACGACAACAATAAAACACGTATGACAGTTGCCTCTTACCTGGTTTACCAATAGTTAATATTTTGCGAAACAAGGTGATGAAGTTTTCTCACGGCGATAAATTTTTGCGCGAAGGAAATGGACCGCTGAAAAACAATAATTGCCTTAACTTAAGAGAAAAATTTTGTAGAGAAATTCGTGGAGAAAGCAATAATTAAAGGATTTAAATAATTCCTCAGATTGGTTGCCAGCCTCGGAAATACGTTTTGAGGGCTGTGGCTCACTATTCAATGAAGCAAGGCTGTGGCGAGCGCTGGACATAAACGTAATCTAAGGGATAGTCAGACGAATCCATCGTGCCAGAGGATGAGTTCCTAAATGATTACCGAGGAATTATGGGATGCTAGGGATGCTACAGCGACCCTAACTAGATCAGAGGAAGTGCTCCCTCGAAATAACTGTATCGCTGTCGACGGGCCGCTAAACCCAAGTGGAAAAAATGAAATGCTAATGGAATAGTTCAATTTCACTTGGAAAGACGTTTCTTGGGTAAAAACACTAGTGAATCAAAACTTAGCGTATTAAATTATAGTTTTCCAAATAAGAGACAATTACCTTTATCACATTATGATCAACAATATAAAGGTATAAACATAAGACAGGTACGGTAAGCGAAATACCCTCAGACTTCAAGAAGAATATAATAATTCCAATCCCAAAGAAAACAGGTGTTGACAGATGTGAAAATTACCGAACAATCAGTTTAATAAGTCACAGCTGCAAAAGACTAAGACGAATTCTTTACAGACGAATGGAAAAACTGGTAGAAGCCGACCTCGGGGAAGATCAGTTTGGATTCCGTAGAAATATTGGAACACGTGAGGCAATACTGACATTACGACTTATCTTAGAAGAAAGATTACGGAAAGGGAAACCTACGTTTCTAGCATTTGTAGACTTAGAGAAAGCTTTTGACAATGTTGACTGGAATACTCTCTTTCAGACTCTAAATGTGGCAAGGGTAAAATACAGGGAGCTAAAGACTATTTACTATTTGTACAGAAACCAGATGGCAGTCATAAGAGTCAAAGGGCATGAAAGGGAAGCAGTAGTTGGGAAGGAATGAGACAGGGTTGTAGCATCTCCCCAATGTTATTCAGTCTATATACTGAGCAAGCAGTAAATGAAACAAAAGAAAAATTTTGAGTAGGTATTAAAATCCATGGAGAAGAAATAAAAACTTTGAGGTTCGCCGATGACATTGTAATTCTGTCAGAGACAGCAAAGGACTAGGAAGAGCAGTTGAACGGAATGGACAGTGTCTTGAAAGGAGGATATAAGATAAACACCAACAAAAGCAGAACGAGGACAATGAAATGTAGTCGGATCAAGACGGGTGATGCTGAGGGAATTAGATTAGGAAATGAGACACTTAAACTAGTAAAGGAGTTTTGCTATTTGGGGAGCAAAATAACTGATGATGGTCGAAGTAGAGAGAATATAAAATGAAGACTGGCAATGGCAAGGAAAGCGTTTCTGAAGAAGAGAAATTTGTTAACATCGAGTATTGATTTAAGGGTCAAGAAGTCGTTTCTGAAAGTATTCGTATGGAGTCTAGCCATGTATGGAATTGAAACATGGACGATAAATAGTTTGGACAGGAAGAGAATAGAAGCTTTAAAAATGTGGTGCTACTGAGGAATGCTGAAGATTAGATGGGGAGATAACTAATGAGGAGGTATTGAATAGAATTGGGGAGAAGAGGAGTTTGTGGCACAACGTGACGACAAGAAGGGACCGGTTGGTAGGACATGTTCTGAGGCATGAAGGGATCACGAATTTAGCATTGGAGGGCACCGTGGGGGGTAAAAATCTTAGAGGGAGACCAACAGACGAATACACTAAGCAGATTCAGCAGGGTGTAGGTTGCAGTAGGTACTGGGAGATGAAGGAACTTGCACAGGATAGGATAGCATGGAGAGCTGCATCAAAGCAGTCTCAGGACTGAAGACCACAACAACAACAACAATAACATAGACCTAAACTGCATGAATATCAGCATGACTTACATATCTCAGTAAATGTGAAACTGATAGCGTTGAATGTTCAAAAGGGCTCTGAGCACTATGGGACTTAACATCTTAGGTCATCAGTCCCCTAGAACTTAGTACTTAAACCTAACTAATCTAAGGACATCACACACATCCACGCCCGAGGCAGGATTCGAACCTGCGACCGTAGCTGTCCCGTGGTTCCGGACTGCAGCGCATAGAACCGCACGACCACCGCGGCCGGCGCGTTGAATGTCAATATAAAGATACCGTTAACTCCTTTGATGTAATTAAAAAATATTTTTAAGCGTTACCTCAAGGAACTGAGTGTATATTCTCGACAGCTCATTTCATTTTAGTGCAGCAGATATTTATCATTTCATAAATATGCGCTGCATCTTTCAAGAGATAACGTGAGGCGATGTAAGATGACACACCGATCACAAAAATGGAGCTACGTATTACAAGTGTTAGAAAGTAAAAGCTCAATAGTAATTACGGCAATAATAAAACTGAAAGTTCGGCGGTCGTTATATACAGACAGGGGAATGGATGCCAAACGAGTAGAAGAAATTATTTACTAAATTCCCAGAGAAGATCATTACGACCACCTAATGGGCGGTGGGTTTATGGCATTTACATGAAAGGAGGTGTAACATGCATGGAAGCAATAGAAAATTGTAATAGTCTGATAAATGTAGAGAAGGGTTTTATCCAACAGTGTATATCAAATAGGTAATAACGAAAAGGTGGGTGAAGGTCACTAAAAGACGACTTCCGGTCGTTGAGAATGCCACACAGAAGCAGGTGAGTGTTAAATGGCACGTAAGTGTTTTTTGCCAGAAAATTAGTGCTCTCGCTGTGCAAAAATATGTACAAAACCATTTTCGGATTCACAAGAGGGCGATTAGTCGGCACAACACGAGGCTGGTTCAAATGGCTCTGAGCACTATGGGACTCAACTGCTGTGGTCATTAGTCCCCTAGAACTTAGAACTACTTAAACCTAACTAACCTAAGGACATCACACACATCCATGCCCGAGGCAGGATTAGAACCTGCGACCGTAGCAGCCGCACGGTTCCGGACTGCGCGCCTAGAACCGCGAGAACACCGCGGCCGGCAACACGAGGAAAACCTCCACGTTCTTGGTTACGTATGAGTGAATTTGGTATTCTGTATATTTCACACTCATAAATAGGGAAAAAGTCTCTTAAGAATTATTCAGAAACGAGAAAGTGATCATATGAAAGCAAACGAAATGTCTATACACTGTCAGAGTTGAAAAAACTAAATCTGTGCCAAAATTCAGCACTAATTGTGACCGAATAGGGACAAAAATAAAAACAGCACGTTGAAATACACTTGTCAACATAACTGTCATGCATTTAGTTCCAGATGTCTGTTTTCCTATAGTTCGGCTATCTTTTCGTTTAGCCATTCTGTATGTTTAACATCGGCCTTTTGTATTCTTCCGATAACATTCTCGTCAGAAAAGAGTTCTGTCTTCCATCGTATCTTTTAAATAGCGGAAGTTGACCGAAGATATGTTTCCAGCGAGGGAGGTGGTGGGGAGTGAGCAGTCATAAATGGCGTCGCACTAGCAAAATAAATAAATCAAGCATCACGACTGCAATGAAAGGCATTCCTCCGATATATTCGCCAGCATAGACACAGTCCGGAGATCGGTTTTCGTAATCTTAGTGGTAAGTGAAGTGCAGATAATAATGATGAGTCGAAGCTTTGATTTTACACTGTATAAACTATTCTTTTTAAAGTTATGATAAGTTAAACATTATTGTAAATAATTTATTATTATTATTAATATGAAACCTTTTATATATTTAGTTGATATTATTATTATATCCTAGACAATTGCGGCACGTTACAAGTCGGCGTGACTGCAGACTGTATTGGGTGGCGGGGGGGGGGGGGGGGTGAGGTTAATGGAGGAGGACAAAATAGGAAGGAAACTGACCCCCCTGCCCTTTCCAGATGCCAATCCTTGATCCGTGCCTGCATGAAAAACGTTTTAGTGTATCCGTCTACGACAGCATTTCGCACCGACAAATCATATTTATGTTTTGTTATAGTATCAAAAAAATCTTTTGTTGAATACTACGAAGGCATCCTCTGTTACTAAATCGTAGTTCTCGTTACGCACACCCAAAGTTCGTCTTTACGTGTGGTTCCGTTACGGTTCCCTGTTGTCAGTGACGTTATTTGGAAACGCTACGCGGCGCCTACGCGGATCAGCTATCCGTCAACTTCGATGGGCGCTGTCACGGCTAATGGCGTGCTGACGAAGCCCAGAAAGGCTCTGAGCGATGAGGTAAACAAAGGACGGTGCAAACCAAAGGGACGAGGCGTGGAAGAGCTGGTTTTGCAAGTGACACGTCCACAAAGAGCTCATGCGCTGAATCTTCCTCAGTAGTCGGCAGCGGTACGGCGTTGCACTGTTGTCCAAAAGAAACAAGCGAATAGGAGACACGGGAGTGAAGTACGTTGAATGCGTGGCGAGTGGTAGAAATGCTTCAAAGCAGAGAAAAGTGAAAAGTGGCTTAGCTTTCACCTGTCACTGCTATCAGTGTTAAATCTTCGCTGAGGATTGTGCCGCGAGAGCAATTATGAACTCAAAAGTTAGATGAAGTGGACGAGGAACGATAGGTAAAATCTGAGATTACAGTTAGCAGACGAAGTACATAAAAAGAAATAAATACCTAAGTAAGTACATTCGTTATCGATACATTATCTATATCAAAGAACCTTGAAAAGTGGCTCACTGGCAAGGAAGATACGGAAAGATTTAAGTACGAATTACTAATTGATGTATCGACAGACGAGTGATAACTGAAAAGCAACTTATATTTTACAAACCAACAACTGTCTCGTGGACCGTTAGCAGCCAAGTTTAGGATTCGGTAGGGGTCAAACCAGCCAAACAGACCTAAGGTATCTTAACTAGATTTAGCCAACTTGTGAAGATGTTTAGAATCGGCAATTCCTGAGTACGTTTAGTAAGTGATCACTATGTTGCAAGATTTTACTATCTAGAACGTAAACCCTTGATTTTTTGACAGCAAAAACTAAAAAAAAAGGAGATTGAAGCAATTTATATGATGACGATTGCTTACCAGTGCTTATGCAATTCGTTTGACGACATAGTTTCTGAGAGATAATTGTTAACACTTAGAATGGTTATACGTATATTTGCCGCTTATGTCATGTGTATATTTGCCGCTTATGTCATCTTCTGAGTCTGTGTATTCTTTGGCTACCTGTTCATGCAATTTATTTTCTTACCGAGTTCTTCGTTAAGTATGTGGCTTTTGTGTTTCCAAGCTATGTGATGACCTGTGCTCCTATGGAAGTATAGCTTAGCGCTATATAGATAAGTCCTTACCTACTCTGCCTCCTCGTTACAAAAATAACGCTACCTTTTCGTTCCTGCATTTTCCACTCTTGATATGGCGATGATCATATCTGATTCCGTATTATAAATTACATGCTTTACGGTACTGCCTTGCACTAGCGCCGTAACTATTTTAATCTATGTACCACAGAATCAGAAGGATAATACTGCGATCATGTGTTTAGTATTATGATATTTGTAACATGCGAGTTTGTTTGAAGGCTGTCACTATGCGTTGGATCAAAATTTCTAATGATTTCTTAAAACGTGTAGTTTGTTGCCAGGTATTGGTTAATGAAATAGCTGACGTCAGATATTCCAGCGTATTTTAACATACTTGTGTCTCTTCATCCGTTTTAGATCTCCGTGTTTTCTATTTTATGTTTATGCTGTTTGAACTAAGAAAAATGTGGAATTTTAGAGCTTGCATTACAATGGAACAGTGTGGGATCCGAGGAAACAGTAAAAGACTGACTTACTGAGTATATCGAAAGCAGTGGCCATTACTTAAGAGAGACCGATGACCTCGCCGTCTAGTCTCCTCCCCGAAACAACCCAACTATTACTTAAGTATCGGACATCTCATGTCGTAAGAAAATACATCTTGAGAGGTGCGGTAATGTTGAGTTTGTAAGTAATGAGACAGTCAGATATGACTTGAGTAAGAGGATATTCACTGTGCAAAATATTGCTTGATTATCTGGACAGCACTCCGGATGCTATCTGAGAGAATACTGCTTCACGGAAGATGCCTGAACCGTTCCTTTCGTTGTGTGTGGTCGAGAGCATCTTCACACAGATTGCTCTGGTCAATGAACAGGTGATGTTGACCAATTCTTTAGCCAGCACGTAGACATGAATTAAATACCCTAGGTATCTTCTTGTGTGTTATGTCGAAAATATTCACTGCATGAAATGCCTCAGTGAAAAGTCGGTCCCTAACCTACCACTTAGTTCCAAGAAGTCTGTGCCCCATCGGTTGGAGACGACGGGTGCTGTGAGGGCCAGCTTGATGCGCGAGACAGTCGCTACTCAAGGCGACATGCTACGCAGCTATACCCTTACTTGTTTCAAGTAATACTGCTCTTGTAGACGTCAACACTAATTTAATAGTTGTCCCTTTCTCTGGGGTACATCAATCGGTAAAAACGGAACCCTTATAGGACTACTTTGTCTTTCGGTCTGTCTGTTTGTATGTCTGCTTCTCAGGTACGGGTAGAAGTATCACTCAAAAGGTCTACAGTGCCATGGTGGAGTAAAAAATGTAACCTTCCATGTATATGCAATCAAACAAAACGGCCATTTATGTCACATATTTTGATACTGACAAACTGACAGATCAGAACTAGGTTTCTTCCACTTAATCTAGAATAACGAAATTTGGCAAGAAGCGAAATTTCACAGCACAAGTAGCGGAAAAAGACCCAATAATCGTTCATTTGCAATTAAATCACTAAAAATATCTTTTTTTGCATTTTTTATCCAAACGTCTGTCTGTCCATTTACTAAGATCCCTTTTTTTCTCTGCCATAGATAGACGAATATCTTGCCTCTATTGTTAGCGATAACACTGAACAATCATCGAGATTCTTGATTCTCGGGATGGATCTAACTACATATATCTATACTAAGTGATCAATAGTATCAGGACACCTGGCTGATAATGACTTACAAGTTCTTGGCGCCCTCCTTCGGTAATGCTGGAATTCAATATGGTGTTGGCCCACTCTTAGCCTTGATGACTCCGAATTTTACTGTTGCCACTACACACGCTGGCAGATGACGTTCACTGGGCATTCGCCATACCCATACCCTGCCGTCGGGTCGCCACACTGTGTACCCTGTGTAGTGTCACTCCACACTACGTTTTTCCATTGTTCAATCGTCCATTGTTTACGCTCCTTACACGAAGCGAAGCGTCATTTGGCATTTACCGTCGTCAAGTGTGGCTTATGAGCAGCCGCTCGACCACGAAATCCATATACATGCTGTGGATCCTGCTGCAGTCTGGAATTCCTGTGTGATGGTCTGGATAGATGTCTGAATATTACACATTACGACCCTCTTCAACTATAGGCGGTCTCTGTCAGTCAACAGACGAGGTCGGCCTGTACGTTTTTGTGCTGTACGTGTCCCTTCACGTTTCACTTCACTATATCATTGGAAACAGTGGACTTAGGGATGTTTAATAGTGTGGAAATCTCGCGTACAGGCATATGAAACAAGTGACACCCAATGACCTGACCACGCTGGATGTTCGTGAGTTCCGCGGAGCGCCCCATTAGGCTTTCTCACGATATCTAATGACAACTGCGGTTACTGATAGGGAGGACCTGGAAGCAGGTGGCAGCGCAATACACCTTATCTGAAAAACGTTTGTCTTTGGGGGTGCACGGATACTTCAGATCACACAGTGTTTCTATACACATAATTAAGTTCGCCCGTCACCCTCCGTGTGCGAATCCTGCTAGCACTTATCCCGATTTTTTAATGTATATGTATTTAACACAATATTTCAAACAGTACTTTAAAACGTAATTATAATTTTTTATACGTAAACAATACTGTATTAGAAATTATAGTCTTCTTGGGTATTTTCAGCCTTGACTTATTTAGAAGGAATGTAATAACACGAAATCTAAATGTAGATATTATCAAGGACAAATGCTCCACTTGAACGAATTTCTGATACGAAAATACCTACTACACAAAAAAATTAATAATCATGCACGGCATGGTAGTTTCGAAAGTATTGCTGTGGATGTAACTCCACTTTACGCTCTGTGTATTCCCACGTCGTCTCACTTCCTGTTTTCTGTTTTATGCAAACTTTGCATTAAAAAAAGAAAGAAAGAAACAGGTCGGATACGTATGTTCTGGAAAATGAGGCACATATTGCGCTTATAGTGGAACAGATGTTTCACCTAGTGAAGTTTTTCCACGCCTTTCATGCTCACGTAGTTTTGCATTTTTTAAACTTACATATACTATATTTATTCGGCAATGAACATAAATTTCCTTTCTTTGGACGTGTATTGTATACTGGACAGAGCCATATCCGACATACAAATGATGTTTTCCTATTCTTTGAGAATTTTTCTCATAATTGAGAAATAGGCCAACACCTGATCCTGATGATCAATTCCGCCCATTTCCTTATTGTGTTCGAGGATGCGCTTGGATTTCATCATTTTTCTAAACTCTTTGTCTATGTGTTCAGCCAGCTGTACACTTTTGTGTCTCATTAAAAGGTATCACGCAAACCTCACGTTTGTCTTTCCAGCTCAGGGCCAACAAATATTTACATCTACTCCATAAACGGTCTTCTTTCTTCAAAATTTGTTTTTGAATATTTTTTGCCATATTTTGCCTATTGCTGAATGCTGTCCCTGTAACGTTTGTGTTTTCTTTATGCAATTTGAAAAAGAGATTGCAAGAGAAATACCACTGGTTAAGAAAAGAAGTACATGCCTTAGTCATATGGATTTTCACAAGCCTATGAGAACATTCTCTGATGCAACAATTCCGAACAGTTTTGTACTGGTCACTACATATTTTGAATTCGTAGCAAAAACCGATAATAACTTCACATAGTTTTTAAATGTTTAATCCCAATCTCGGCCTTTTCAATAGTTTATATTGTCTATACACTAAAAGTCCTTTATATTGGATTGAGGGTTGGTCTACATTTTCAACCTGTCTAACCTGCTTTAAATTTCCCATTTCAAAGGCTGATGAAAGCTATCTTTCAAAGCCGTTCAGTACTCTCAGCAATTTCACTATTACAAAAAATTAAGAAAACTGAAGTTTGCTTAAATCTTTTAACAGGCATCATTTTTTGAAAAATACTGGCGTTTCTGCTACTGATCTTTTAGTTCAATACAGTTTGAGATTTGGTTTTCTGAGCTGAGCCACCAAATTGAACAATGCATAGTAGGACTTTATTTCGTCCAAAGTAACGTTGTACCAAGTGCCGCCCACTTTACGTTTTTACCACTAGTCTAAAAATTGGCATGCAAAGAAATTGGTTCCCGTAACAAGAATTCCCTAAATCTGTTATCAAACATAACAGAAAATAGTATAAAAATCCTGGGTATTGTCTTAAATGATTTGAAACAGAAGTTATTATACTACAGGTCTCAGAATCTTACCAGATGTTTGGTGTATTTTTCGTTTTTTCCCACATCCATGATATACATGATTTCGCTACTTATTTGAATTTTCCTCTTCACTTTCGTCATCTGTAACTAAACTTTGTCACTCATTCGTTTTGTATAGTCGGTTCGCTATCATTGGATTCCTCATCACCACGTCTACGTAAACTTGCCCCTCTTAATATTACATAATGGTTCATTAAACTTTTCTTCAGAGACGGAAATACAACCCACTGCACTCTTGCTTTGTTACATACATTTAGTGAACTGTGGCCAATTCTCACAAATAATAGTAGGTCCTAAACTACAATTGCAACGGACAAGTGTTTGTTCCACGAGTTAGACTCACATTGTTTACGTCTGGTCTGACGTTTCTACCCGTGAATGTGATTGGTGATGCTTACGTTTGGCTCGTATTTGTTTCCGCGAGTCTGACTCGAGATATTTGTGTTTGGTCCTAAATTATTGTCATGACTCAGACTCGTCAAGTACGGAAAGAGGTCGAAAATACCTCCTGAAGTCTCTGCGGAAGCATTTGAGACCATGCCCCCTGCGTCAGATTTACTGAATGTGTTTAGCGTACTCGAGTTCGGTCTCAAAACGAATATTATCGCTTATAGGTGTGAAATAAAGCTAAAATACTGTAACAGATAACTGAAGTGAACAGTTGTTTCACCTAGCGAGCTATCCAGAAGTGCCTCATATTTCACAAGCTAAGAATATCCTGATTAAGCAAAAACTGGTATAAAACTTTGGTTATTGTCTAGAAACGAGGTATAAGTGCGTAAAACCTTTACTTGAACATATGTTTCGCTGTGAATGGTGGAAAAAAGATATCTGACCAAAACAACATACAGAACAAAAGATTTTCTAAGGAAATTCGACGTGTTAAGAAAAGTGTCGGTCAGTATAGGCCACAGAATGTGTTTAAATAAAAAAAATATTTTCTGGGTTCATAAGCAAAAATAAAACTAGTTACATACAAAATGCACTAGATAATAAAATATATTTGGTTTAAAATCATTTTAACTTGTGGTCTATAGAATCAGGCAAAGCGTTTTACACTTGTGGATAGAAATTTTTCTGCAAGACAGTACTAGACGTTTCTTCACAAAGTTTTGACAGAAATCATTACGTACCAATTTTTTCTCTCCGTTATCTGTGAGGCAGTTTTTAACTTCTTACCAAATCGTAAGCCAACTTTTGCAACTCGTTTGGAACGGCACTAACGTGGAATCTAAGTCGGTCATGTGTGCTACAAGGATTCCTTTATAATTTTCTTCAGCTGTTGGTTTGAGAATCCCCTTCTGAAGTGTCAGGGAAGTCTACTGATTCGCTACAGCTGCCTTTAGTAGTTAAGTTATAGTAATAGTAAAACAATCGGAAGCAGCCGTTTCGGGCATTTCGCCTTCCAAAACACTTGGAACTGCTTACTTCGCTGCAGTCTCAGACCAATTCCCACGGCCCACAGAGGCGCCCTCGTTCTTGAATCCTGGCACCGCGAATAAAAACAAACCAAATACCTTGTATGGCCTTTACCACGCGGCTTTGTTATTGCCCATACTACCATTTGCACCTACTACATTGCACGTTGAAAAATGACGGGAACAAAAAGCGGTTTGTGTTGGTGGAGAATCGTTATTGCGATACAATCTGCATTTGTAGTTGAATATTAGAGCTAGTATGTCAGTATTACTTCTTACTTTCAACTGCATTAATCGATGCTGGAAATTACATCGTTCACCAGCTTCGTCAAACAAAAACAAATAAAATTTACTTATGTCACAACACCTATAGCGACATCACTCAAGTTCTCTTAAATGATGGAATGATTTCTGAGCTTTATTCTAAGTACTGCGCCTGCCTGCTGTCTTGCTGCAAACCAGAGGAACACTAAATGGCCCATACTACCTTCCGGCCAACAGTAACCGCAGCGCCCCTAACACAAATTTCTCAGATTTACGTGAGAATTTCGAATATTACGTATTGTCAGTTATTTTTCACATACACACACAGCACACGTTACAAATGAGATACCCTTAACATCTTACCACGGGAATTTAATATCACATCTTACAATCATTCATTTTACGTAAACCAAACAAAACCAAATTATTAGGGTGGAAATTTTATATGCTGTCCCTGATCCGAATTATGAGGTCAAGTAAATCTTTACCATTCCCACAAATTTATTTCTCGCGATTCTGACAAAACTACCGCTGTAACATTAAAAATGTCTTACTTTGTACAAGTGAACATTTCATTTCACAGATAAAATTTCAGATGGCTCTTAGCCAGAATATTTTAACAGATGTATTTATTCGCTTGTTTACCATGGCTACATTACTGCCTTCGTTCTCAGTCTTACATCGGAACAGATACCTCACAGACACATTTATTTTAAGATGACTTATACACCACGAATGACAGTACATAAACAGCTTATATTACACCATCTTACTAAAGATATAATAAGTTGTTTGAAAAACATTAAGTTCCCAATTTACATTTTCTGTTGATAAATGTTTCCCAATTAAATGTGGTAGTTATACTATGGTAGCCCCCAACTGTTTATACAGCGCCTGAGTTATGTTTCAATTTATTTACTGTTTAAGCTAGTTAGCAGCTATCACGTAAGTTCTTATTCATAATATCTTTTTCATTGAATATTTACTGACTCGTTTACCACTGCTGAGGAAAGGAGTCGCTGATGCTGACAATATGTTTTCTTATTTTCTAGATGATGCAGTGCCAGCTATGAGTCCGAAGGGAGAATGTTACAAGTGGAATAGGTTACCAGTACGTCGTGCTATAAGTAAGTTATATTTATTCTGTTTGTAAATATGTCTGAGTTAATATATTAAACGTACAAAAAAAATTCTGGGTAATCTGAACGAACCACTGAAGGTATACTTGCAAGCCACTGTTGTAAGTTTATTCCATAATCCCATCTGCAAAAGGCAGCTTGAGGTGGCACTTGCTACTTTCGTACCTAAAGATGCACCCCCACCATGGCTCTTACTCTGAATATTTTAACGGACGTATTTATTCGCTCTCTTATCCTGGCCACATTAGTGTCTTCTGAACAGATACCTCACAGACACGCCTACTTTAAGATTACTTACACAATGAGAATGATGGTACTCTATATAAAGAGTTTTTATTATGCCATCTTACTAATGATACAATAAGTTTAATAAATCCATGATTACAAAGAGAGGGAGAAAAGAGAACTGAAATAAGGACCAAGGAAAGAAGTCAAAGTAAGTAATACGAGTCTAAGTATTGGGCAGCAATATAGAGATTACAGATTAATATTACACATTAATGTGTACTTGCAGTCAGCGATAGCTGGAAAGAGCGACTGTTTCGTTAAGGTACTAGGTTAGTTTATATTATGGCAACTGGAAATCTCTTAAAAGGTATACGGAAGGTTATTCTATAGCAGAGCGCTTGCAACAAAAAATCACTTGAGATAATCATTTGTTGCATAAACGGACATTGAAAGCAGTTTAGAAATTGAAGTTTTGTGTCTCCTTAATGTTATGGAAAGAGGAGTGGCTTATTTGAGGAGAGCTCGTTAGGGTTTTACTATAAACAGATGAAGGAAACATCGTCCCGAATGTAAACAGTGACCCAAGAAGTATAGAATTTGTTTCCTTTATTTCAGTCTATGATAAAAAAAATTGACTTACGAGTATGGATATCAGGGTGTGATGGCCATCTCCAGTTCTATTTAAAACATATCCTAAAATAAAAAAGCCAGAGTGGTACAATCAACAGAAATGAACAAAATTAGCTAGTCATCATCGAACAGAACTATGAAAGATGTCTTGAAATGTCACTCAGCCTTTTTATATTTGGGTACGTTTTAAACACATGCCTCCAGAAGAAGACATTGGAGTTCTATGTGAAATGTTTCCAATTTCGTTGGATCTTAATATGCTGGAACGAGGAGCTTCATTACTGGAGTTCATAGATGATGCTGGATATTCTTGTCTGGCGCTCAGGTAAATCTCAAGATCTTACAAATTTAGATTGTGGAACGGAAATTACATCACTAATACTTACGGAAAAGAACAGTGATTGTAATACTGATGTTAATGAAAGACTCAACATCTGACCTCTAAAGATATGTCTCAAACCGTTCCAGAGCCGTGAAACGCTATCATCCGTTTTTCATTTATATAATTGGCTCATTCAACGCCAAGTGGGCCAATGGTATCCGCTCGATCGTTTCAGAATCTAATGTAATTTTATGAGAAGGTTTCACTACCGTCGACTGATTGAAGACATGGTTAAATCGTGTTAAACATTTCCAAAACTTTTGAATTTTTTTGAAGGAGTATATATATTTTCTTTGATCAGTAATTCATCTCTGGTGTTGATCTTTTTATTGCTTGCTCTTAGACAGTTTCACAAATGAACTAATTTGTGTTTCAAGAATTTTGTGAAATAAAGTGCCTGATGCTAGGTTTTTTTTTTTTTTTTTTAGGTAGAGATGGCACTGATTGTCATAAGCCATCGTCATTTTATTTCGGTAAAAGTCAGCTTAAGAGAGTGAAATAAATTTTATTGCTGACTTTACGTAAGATGCCCAAATATCTTCATACCGTAACACCTAACCGATGACCAGATTTCAGTTCGTGTACAATTCCTGCCATTATCCATTTATAAAAAGTTTAAGAAGGGCTAACATCTAATTGACATTTCTCATACTGACAGGCTGAAACTGTCGACTAATAAAGTTATCAAGCTCGGTCATAAACTTTGCACATAAGTACTCACAGTCCCAGGATGAGCAAGATTTTATGTTCAGTAAACATATAGATGCAGTTGACGCTTGCTAGACAGTGAATATTCCACTAGTATATCAATGAGATTTGCGTTTAAATCCCCAACGAATTAACAAAACGGAGTCAATGATTACATCGCATTAAGAATGGATGGAACTTGAGAGAAATTTTGGTGGCCTATTGTAAGCGATATATCAGTGAACTGGGCTTCTCAAAATATTGCGAACACAGGCCAAAGTGATGCATTACAGTTGGTGCTGTCAGTAAACGATGAGTTCGTGCAGGCATAGTAATCAAAACTGATATATCAATGATGATGGCTATAGGAAACTGACTCGGAAACTATGTGCTGTTTGTAAGACTGCGTGCTGAAACCCTGTGGACATGTACTGGAAAACTTGAGCTGGAAGCTTATTTGGTAGACGTTTTCAAAGAAAATGATCCAGAAGAAATAATAGGTTATAAACAGCTGGTTCACGTTGGCAAGGATAGAGTAGAGAGGTGTCATCCAACTGTACAACAGTTTATAGACGAACAGCTTCTAATAATTCATGGTCTGACAAGCCAACATTTGGTTACAAAACGCCAAAGTTTATGTCTGAGAAGTCTGACAAAAATCCTCTGTCGTTCAAGAAGCCTTTCAAAGGTTTCTTTGGGAGACATGTCTAGCCTTATTGCATCACTTTGTGGTTTATTTTGATGGTGAAGAGCTACAGAACATGAGTATTTGTATTACTGGTCACTGCCTTCGTCATGATACCATCAGAGTTCATACGTTAATGATGTGTCGGATTAAATATTTGAGGGTACCGATAGGTCAGGTCAAGCACTTTCACTACTTCAGTGATGGATCTGCTGCCCTGTAGAAGAATTTCATCGATTTATGTCTGCATGAAAAGAAATTTTGTATAATTTATTTGGAACCAGCCTTGGAAAATCTACTCATGGGGGAACTGAAGGAAAAGATAACAAACTGGCAGCTCATGCTAGTCTGCAGACGCCTTTAGATAAACAAGTATTGACGCATCTTCATCTGTTTAAGTTGTGCAATGACAATATTGCAAGGTATCATCTTTTTTTTGTTACACGATAAGAAATAGAACAAATTCAGTTTCATCTGAAAAGAAGGTTTGTCAAAGGCAATATAAATGCTTGCACAAGAGAAAACTACCAGTTCAAGCCCATTGGTTGAAAAAAGATCGGAGAAAGCAGAGTTTCCAATTAGCTGCCACATTCAAAGCTAACGCATTTCAAGTAGATGAGGAATTTCCAGCTGTTTCAGTTACAACGCTACGACTTGGCAGTACGCTGCTTGTATTCATGACAATGCTTCTGTGGTTGGGAACAGCATACGAAGATTCGTTAAAACGACATGATGCATTGGTCAGTTTTGTGCACCCCATGGTCCCGCTCATTCCTTCCACTGGCCATCTGCTAAAGGTACTCGCTGGATCCCAGAACAACACGTAGTCAAAATCATAAAAGCACCATAGTGTTATTGCTGTTTTGTTTTTGTTGTTGATTGTGCATAGCTGCTCTTTTATTTTTATTGACATGAAGACAGTTGGTACTTATTTTATTTTATTCTGACCTGTTACTGACGCATCCCAGCATATGAAATGTGTGTGAGAAGCAATAACTTTGGGCCAACTTACTCATCCATAAGCAGACGTAGGTTTGTTGAAGCTTAAAGAATGCTCTTTCTCGATACTACCATACAAAACAGATTAATGAACATACTGTTGAAATATGATCCGCTAAAATCTGGCACCCGACGCGTTTTCCTTTATTTTGCAAGTTGATATATTTTGATAGGGTAGGGCAGCTGCTATTGATAAAAAAACACAAGAAGATGGTACGCTTGTGTGTCATACAATCAATTCTTGGCCGAATGTGCTGATAAAATTATGTTTTAAGGCTGGTCAAAAATGGACTCTGCAAAAGACACAAGAATTTCCGTCATCACTCAAGAAGTATAGCAATCACAAGATGAATTAAACATTTAACTAGTAATATATTCTTATTCGGCACAAAAAGTTGTTTAAGTGCATAAAAGCAGGAGCTTATACATTAAGAGTACCTTTCATGAACCATATCCAAAACTGGCACTTTAGTACGCGTGTAGGTGGTGCAAACTTGGGACTCCCATGTCCAAGAGGCTATAGCAGTGGAACCAATGGAGATATCGAACCGAAACTTTGCACATATCCATCAATGATATTGTTGAACCGGCTGAAGAATTTCTTTGGAATCGGAAATGGACCTCCTCTACGACAGATCGACTTCACTTGGAATGATCCAATTAGCGTACCTTGTCTCTGTGCAGCATGTTTCATGTGAACTGTCATTCTGACAAGAGTAGTTGTGGTTCTAATTTCATGACTTTTTCTCCGGCAGTGGATTTGTTAGAGCACACTTACAAGTAGATAGGGACGTGTACTTATTAAGGGTGCAATGCGGATGGCAATATCTCTGTGACCATTCAATGGCTGTATTACGAATATTCTAAAATATAATACCATCTAAGTTATTGGACGCCATTACCGATTATGAAGCTTCACTACTTTCTGTGATTCGATGTGGTGCGAACATCTAATTCCCACTTCGTTACCTGTTGGTACTAGTAGAAACGCAGACAGAGTGACCTGGACCGGTCGCGTGGCTCAGTGATTATTATATTTGACTCGTATTTAGGAAGAGAGAGTTTGAAATCTCACTCTGGGTACCGTAATACATGTTTACTGCGGTTTCTTCAAGTCATTTGAGGCAAATTCTATATTCGTTTATTCAACAAGATCCGAGACGCTTACTTTCTCCTTCATTTTTCAATGGAACCAGTGACCGATCGCAGTGTGTCGGTGACGACGTGATTTGTGCCAACTTTTCTTTCTGTACTTCACAGTGAGACGCTGTTATAGAGGGTGTAACTAAATTCCCTTTGAAGATCTAGAGGACTTGCAGTGGGGATCAATGTAGTCAAGTTTAGCAGAGGAACTCATATCTGCTACAAGCAAGACATCACAACACACATTGAAATCTGCAGCGTTTTCGGCACCACTGAGTAAGGTATTAAGTACGTCATTTACCGATCACCCGTCGTCCGATGCCCACCACATGTTTGTTTATGTGCAACTCAGTTGAGTCAGTGATCCGCCCAGAGAGATCTGTACGTTTATAATCTGGACGAACGGTTCGGGCAACGGCGGAAAAGTCTCGATGGCCCGATTTGGTCTGCACGTTCTCCTGACTATAACCAGTTCGATTGCTACTTGTGCAGTCACGTGAAATTCTTGATTTACTAAAACCTTGTGCTATCCTAGGAAGGCCTAATGGCGCAGTTTATGGCTACGGTGGACGTTGGAAGACCGTGCATTTGTGATCGCGTGTATTCAACATGGTACGGAGGTCCATATCTTTGTTGACGTCGTTGGCCATCTCTTCGTGCTTTCCTTGTATGTGGGCTCAGACTACAAACAGCATGAGCCAGAGAGCCACGTTCGCTGTGATAGTATGCGTGTAGCGGGAAAAACGGTTAGGTTTCCGGACAAGAGTTACTTTGCTAAACTTAACCGTATTGGCCCCCATGTTGTAATAGTGGTCTTTAGTGCAAAGACTAGTTTGATGCAGCTCTCAATGTTACTCTATACTCTGCAAGCCTCTTCATCTCCAAATAAGAAATCTGCTTGCTATATTTACATCTTGGTCTCCTTCTACAACTTTTACCGACACACTTCCCTCCGATACTAAATTTGTGAACACTTGATGCCTCACAATGTGTCCTTACAACCGACTGCTTCTTCCAGCCAGGTTGTGCCACAAATTTCCTTTCTCTCCAGTTACGTGATCTACCCGTGTAATCTTCGGCAGTATTCTGTAGCGCCATATTGTAGTCTCTTCTTGTGTAATCTGTTTATTGTCTGTGTTCCACTTGCGTATAAGGCTACACTCCATACAAATACTTCCAGAACAGGCTTCTTAACATTTAAATCTATATGCGAAGTTAATAAATTTCTCTTCTTCAGAAACGCTTTCTTTGCCATTAACAGTCTACATTTTATATCCTCTCTACTTTGGTCATCATTAATTGTTTTGCTACGCAAATAGCAAAACTCATCTAGCACTCTGAGAGTCGTTTTCTAATCTAATTGTCTCAGCATAATCTGATTTAATTAGACTACCTTACATTATTCTTCCCACTACAAATCCTCAGACCCTGTAAAGGGAGATTAGTTACAGCCTGTATAGAGGGAAAAAAGAAATTTATGGACCGTACAGAGACAAAAAAGGGTATTTGAAGCAAACATATTAAAAGTAAGTTGTAGGGACAGAACTGAAAATAAAGGTTTAAAGTACAAAGCCAAGCTAAGACGTCCTGTGAGAATAAAAAATAGTGGAAGGGTGAAACTGATGAAAGGTTCTTTAATAGAAGATGGAGGAAGGTACTGGGAAAGTATAGAAGACCGTCTGGATCAGTAAAGCCTAGAACAGGGACGAGTGAAACAGGTCATTGCCTAAGAGAGAGAGAAAGACACGGCAATAGTATTTGTGAACAATAAAACCATTTTCCTATCTTTCTCCTTAGGTGTGTGGTCTGGAATGAATGTGATTCTGTGGATGTCGATATTTTATCGAAACTGTGTGGGACTTTGAAATCGATGTAGCTTCTGTTGAGACACTAGTAAGATCATGGCTTTTAAAAAGTGAGAACCTCCCAGAGAAATAGCCCCGCAAGCCTTTTACCTTAGACGGTTGCGGTGTGCGCAGTGCCTCCCTGCTGGTGTGGAGTTAAATACGAATCCAAACGTGGACGCCGTGTTTGAGGACATCACGACAGAGCGTCAGGGCTGGGTAGGCGACTAACGGGCTCAGTAGGCGCACTGCGTTAGGTAATGGGTGTCCGGCAGCCGCGGCAGGCAGGTTGGTGTGGCCCAAAAGCGGTAGGACCGGTTGGGGACGGCTCGGAGGCCGTGGCGTCCCTGTTTCTGGTTGGGAGTTCCAGCCACACCTTGCGTGCACATGCCCCGCCCATAGCACCCTCTGGCCACTCTCCGGCGTTCCAGTTTCACCTGGCACAGTTTTATTTCCCGAGAACAATCCTTACTCCTGTTGCTCGTAATCTTTACTTCTAAACGAAAACATCAATATTTCGGGAATTTCGTCAAGAATTGTAAGCCTTAGGTGAGCTGCTGTATTTTTGTTGCTTATTCAGTATTAGATGTACTCCTATATTACTTCTATCAGTTTGTGTTGATAATCCTATATTTACCTCAGCAAAACTGTCGTTCCGGCGACCTTCTCTAATTTCCACCTGCGGGGAGGGGGGGGGGGGGGCAAAAATTGCGGAATTTTTGTTATTTTGCGTTGGGTTAAAATGGCTTTGAGCGCTATGGGACTTAACACCTGTGGTCATCAGTCCCCTAGTATTTAGAACTACCTAAACCTAACTAACCTAAGGACATCACGAACATCCATGCCCGAGGCAAGATTCGAACCTACGACCGTAGCGGTCACGCGGTTCCAGACTGAAGCGCCTAGAACAGCACGGCCATACCGGCCGGCCTATTATGCGTTGTTATTGAACTCTGCATTCACATTGGTGTAGTTCGCTCCAAAGTATTTCCCATGTGCATCAATGTTCTTGTCCCAATGCTTTTTCCACTCTGAAAAATATACTGGAACTCTTGAGGCAGAATACTGTTCAAAGTCGTTAGCGTGTTTTCTGTGAAGTCGTCCACATCACTGAATCGCTTGCCTTTCAGAGTTTGGTCCATCCGTGGAAACAAAAAATAGTCGGACAGAGCCAGTTCGGACGAGTAGGGTAGATGAGGGCCGAAGCACCATGCTGTTTTTTGCCATGAATTGCTGGACTGTCATACGTGTGTGGGCTGGAGGACTGTCGTGGTGGAACAAGCAGTACCCATTTCTCCACATTTCTGGCCGTTTTTGTCACATACTCTCTCGTAATTTTCGTAACACAGCCAGATAAAATATGTTAGTTCACTCTTTATCATGGAGGAACGAACTCCTAGTGGGCAATTCCACTGACATCAAAAAAACATACCAGTTCAGGCAGGTGGTTCTTTCTTACCAGCAAGATACAGGATTTTCATATCCTTTCTATTCCAAAGAAATATTCCTCAAGTCTTCCGAGAGGTCTTCAACCTAAACTGTGTTCTTGACATACTTACCACGCTGTTTCTTTCTTCAGAGCTGAAACTTTGCCTCCAATACATATAAGTCTCCTATCTTTAGTTTTGGACGTGGTTTATGCACTATTTTTGTTAATTTTCTTCGATTTGCTGTGGTTTCGTCTTGTATTCCTCCAAGAACCTTCGTTTAAATTTTTCTTTGAATGATTTTTAGTTAATGTGAAACTCTGAAAATCATACTTTAGAACAATTATCAAGCGTTTTGTACGTGTGTATCTTTGAATTTCTGGAGATAACTTTGCTTTTGATTGCTTCCAGCGGTGAAAAGTAATATCTGTTTTCCATTATTTCATTCCACAATTTACTTCTTCTTTGAAATTATTGTATATATATTATGGTTTCTAGGTTAAGTAAACTGATTCACTTTTTAATTTTCTTCTGTTCCGATTTTTAAGACAGGCGTTATATTTGTTCGCCTTGAAACAACGAATTATTATTTTTTACTAGCATAAATTTCCAATGCTGTTTGAAGTAAGATATTGTATAATAAGGTGTTTTGAGATATAAGATAGCAAAATGGAATAGAAACAAGTTAGCTCTACTTCATATTATTCGTTACCAGTATCTGAAAAGCAAATATGTTTTCACTGTGGATCGATGGAGCTCAGTTGAAAAGTTCCTAAGACTTGGTTTCTACCCACATGGCAAAACCCCGCTCACCCAACTCATTCCCATTAAATAAACTCCTAAAATCACTACGTTCAACTTTATTTTAGGATCGACATTCAATGGAATAGAAATAGCTGAAAAATTAATGTTCCATCCAGCTCACTGGAGGTGGATCATTATCTGATGTGAGTGAAGTGAAATAGATAACCGGTAGCTCACAGAACCATTTCGGCTCTCGACTGTAACGACTTACGAAAGCTGCAGTAAACTAGATTATGGACTTACGGAGGGGAATTTCAACCGAGTTCCTCCCAAAAAGTGCCTATTTCTTGAATCACTGCATCGCTACGTTGAGCAATGTAATACATCCAGACCGAGGAGAAAAGATATTAATTGCAATAAGGCGCGTAAATTTGTAGGTCACCAGTTTTGTTAACAGTCACATCATTTCCTTTCCATAACGAAGGAAGAAACTTTGTTGCTACATGGAAATCCATGCAAGGACGGACAATGTTGGTACATAAATCGGGACACGACTTTGTCGAAGCGTCAAAGGAAGCAGCGAAAATCCGAAGGATCTCGAACTTAGTCAAGGCGAATACCGCCGGACGAAGCAGTGCTGCAGCTAAGCATGGAACTCACAGCTGAGAGGAGCGGACTTCATATCCTCTTGCAGTTACTGAAATCAGATTTACTTTTTTTTAAAGTTTCATTACATTTCCCATGATTATATCATTGTCAAACTATCACCAAGGATATCACCATCACATATACCCAGAACACTCATTATAAGTTATCATCCCATTATGCTTCAATGATCCGCTCTGAGATGTACTACTTCGGGCCTAACGTGAATCACTACCCGTTTAGCGTCGTTATACGACAGGAAGAAGCAAACCACCTGGTCAATTGAATCACTCTTTCTTCATTGACAAACACCTACATAATGAAACTTTTATCCTTCTGACATGAACTTAATGTTGAGTGTTCGTTCGATGCTAGAGATAAACTCAGCAGTATAAACCTGTATAAAGACAGGGTAACCACGAAAGTAATTTGCAATGTCTGAAGCATAAATGTACCCAATTTAATGTGAAAGTATTTATATATATAATATATAAATTACCATGACGGAGTTACATAGTTTCTTACGTAACATGATAAGGTCTCTGCATTTCCTGAAAGGAAATTGGAGTATTTAATTCTTGCAATTAATTTGTCGCCCACTCTTTTCGTATCGCTCTTTTTGGCTCACAGGCAGTCATCTTCCTTCTCTTGCGATAAACACGACTTGCTATAATTCCCCAAGGGTTTTCCCCTAAGTTAAAACCCTGGCTAGTGCAGGCCAGGGAAGACATCGATATCTTTATCTTCAAAGCATTTTTCTTTTGTGCTGAAAGCTGTTCAGAAGCAAGAAGTTATTGAAACATTAGACTTTCTCTCCTAAGAGTCTAATCCATTCCGTCTTTAGCACCTCAGTGTAGATACTTCAGTCTAGTGTTCACTCAAACAATGCGTGATTTACCTTTATTGCAGAAGCCTGCCAAATCATAACACTTCCACCATAAAAATTTCTGCTCATTCTTACCTGCTGCTCTATTCTCTGATCACCTCAGTCATATTGAAATTAATCCTGACAATCCAAACTAAATTTATTCTCGTCACTGAAAATCAATTTAACCCGTTCTTAAGTCCATGGCATACGTTTTTCAGCAAACTGCCATCTAGCCTGTTTCTGTTTGGGTATCAGAGCAGCTTTCTACAGTCGTTTCTTGAATACACGATGTTTTCGTTTGACAAATCTTTCGTAAATGTCTGCCAGTTACTATCAACTGTTAATCGTCAGTAATCTGAGAGGAATGACGGTTTTGCCCTTGCTTTGCGCAAAATTAACTGTTTCGTTACGTCAGATAATTTTCTTCTTTTCTCGTATTTTCTGTCACGTACATATCGTGCGCCGAATGTAACGAAATTGTAAATCCCTGTACTTCAATGGTTGAAGTTCTTTGGCGATTTGACAATTACAGACATGATACGTGAATTGGAGTGGTAATAATTAAAACAAATGCGTTTTTCGTTGCGACGCGATCTTCTCATGAAATTTCAATCACCAGTTTTCTCCTCCGATTGCGAAAACATTCTGTTGGCACCCACGTACATAGGGAGAAATGGCTTTCAAATGGTTCTGAGCACTATGGAACTTAACTTCTGAGGTCATCAGTCCCCTAGAACTACTTAAACCTAACTAACCTAAGGACATCACACACAACCATGCCCGAGGCAGGATTCGAACCTGCGACCGTAGCGGCCCCGTGGTTCCAGATTGTAGCGCCAAGAACCTCTCGGCCACTCAGGCCGGCCATCACACAGACCTGACTGACCTTCTACTGTGTTACACCCTCAAGCACCTGAATCGGTGATGCTGTGTTCTATAAGGTACTAATCATATCAAATTCGATACCATTTGACTTCACTTGTCGGGATACTGGGTCTCATACTACTGCATGTACAACGTCACTTTCCCTACAAATATCCAAGCCTTTATACTGATTTCCACTAGTGTATTGCCCAAGACAGCGAGGCAATCTGAAAATGAACGCGTGCATTCTCCGTGCATGAGGACACTTTTTGAGATTGAATCGTTACTCCAAACTTTTACACATGCGGCCGGCGAAGTAGAGTAGAGTACTGAAGTGAAAACCACTCAAATCCATAACATTATCCACAACGGCGATGGAAGCCGCTTATAAAGGGCATATACGATGAGTCGTCAATCATTAATTTGGGCCGCGCCAGAAAGAGAGCGCAGAGCCACGGACTGCCGGAAAGGACGGCGAAAGGGCATTAGCGGGCGCCGCCGCCGGTGCCGCCTCCGCCCCCGCGAACCGAGCGCGCCGGAGGACGGGACGGGAGAGGCCAGATATTGACAACGCGTCTAGCCGGGACTTGTACAAGCGCGAAGGGGCGGGCCGCGCCTCGCCGGCGCAGCGCTCGGGATAATATTTTAACCGTATCCTGCGCGGGCCGGCCGCTTCCTGGCCGCTACCGCTCTAATCGGATGTTACGTTTTAATCTGGCGCCCAGCTCGAGCGCTGCCGACGCCGACGTCGAGACGCCGCGCGTCCGAGTCCCAGCTGAATTATGCAGCGGAGCGCGACGCCGGTGGGTTATGCATGCGCGATGCGCCGTGTGCCATGTGCGCAATGTGCGCCCCGCGCTGCTTCCGGTCCCGCCAGATTACCGCTAATGGCCGGGCGCGCCCGTCTTAACAACTCCCGCCCGCATCCCTGCCCTTTATCAGGAAAACAAAAACATATCTAAACAAAAACACGTCGGGCGCGCACCGTACTGGCCATCTGTCAATCTCGCCTGACGTTTTCAAAATAGGAAACTTCATCCGCTGGAATTACCGCGTTGATGATGGAAACCCTCACACTTAATTTCCAGATATCTCCCATTTTTACGTCTCTCTCCATCTCCTATATCTTATTTACTTATTTATTTTATAGAGAGCGATCTAGTAGAGCGCTGTAGTCTCCTATGACTACAGTGTCAACGGTTCACAATTTCAATAGGTCGACTGATACAGCACATATACTTCGGTTAAACAGAATGAGATGGTCACTCAGCAGCGGAGTGTGCGCTGATATGAAACTTCCTGACAGATTAAAACTGTGTGCCGGGCCGAGACTCGAACTCGGGACCTTTGCCGTTCGCGGGCAAGTGCTCTACCAACTGAGCTCCGCTACAGAGTGAAAATCTCATTGTGGAAACATCCCTCAGGCTGTGGCTGAGCCACGTCTCCGCAATATCCTTTCTTCCAGGAGTGCTAGTTCTGCTAGGTTCGCAGAAGAGCTTCTGTGAAGTTTGGAAAGTAGGAGACGAGGTACTGGCAGAATTGAAGCTCTGAGGACGGGTCGTGAGTCGTGCTTGGGTGGATCAGTTGGTAGAGCACTTGCCCGCGAAAGGCAAAGGTCCCGAGTTCGAGTCTCGGTCCGGCACACAGTTTCAATCTCTCAGGAAGTTTCATATCAGAGCACACTTCGCTGCAGAGTGAAAATCATTCTGTTAAACCAGAGTATATGTGCTGTATCAGCCTACCACTAGAGTACTTGCCCGCGAAAGGCAAAGGTCCCGGGTTCGATTCTCGATTCGGCACACAGTTTTAATCTGTCAGGAGGTTTGGTTTAACAGTCTGACAAAGCAGGTGGGAGACTCCGCTTAATTGGTACAACATTAGAGAAACGCAAACAATATACAAAGGAAATTTACATAAAACACTCGTGCGCCTAATCTCACAACATTACTGATGTGTGTGGCACACATACCAATACGACTTACAGGGGATATTGAACGGAAACATAGAAGATGAGCACGAATGGCCATAGATTTGTTTGACCCGTGAGTGGCTGTCACGGAGATGCTGAAACAATCGAACTGGCAGGCTCTTGAAGATAGGTACAGACTTTCCTGTGAATGTCTGTTTATAAAGTTTCTGGGACCATCCTTAAGTGATGTATCTAGGAATATACTACAGCTCCAAAAAATTGCTCTGAGCACTATACGACTTAACATCGAGGTCATCATTCCCATAGAACTTAGAACTACTTAAACCTAACTAACCTAAATACATCACACACATCCATGCCCGAGGCAGGATTCGAACTTGCGACCGTAGCAGACCCGCGGTTCCGGACTGCAGCGCCTAGAACCGCAAGACCACCGAAGCCGGCACTATTTACTACACACAGAGTCATTCTACCCACATTCCATACGTAAATGTAACGGAAAGAAGTTCTAATACAAGGCCCAAACACATTAATGTGACGATCGGTTGTATTCGACATCTATGTGCAGTAACCACCAACAGGCGGTCGGCGGTAGCAGTACAGGTAAGGGTACATAAAGCGTGTCAGGCGACGGGGAAACCGTGCAGTCGTTGTCATAATGCGGAAGTGGAGCTATTTACCGCACGTCCAAAAGAACTTTCGGGCCAAGGATGGAAGCATATCCGTAACGGCTTAGTTTGTAAACTGTCTGTGCAGCTGTGGTTAAAGTATACTTTGCATGGCAAAATAGCTCTATCGCCGGCGCCGATACAACTGTGATGCAGCCGGCCGTTGTGGTCAAGTGGTTCTATGCGCTTCAGTCCGGAAGCGCGCGGCAGCTATGGTCGCAGGTTTGAATCCTGCCTCGGGCATGGATGTGTGTGTTGTACTTAGGTAAGTTAGGTTTAAGTAGTTTTAAGTCTAGGGAACAGATGTCCTCAGATCTGAAGTCCCACAGTGCTTAGAGCCATTTGAACCATTTGAACAACCATGATGCACCACGGGAGATAAATGGCAGGGGTAAACGACGGCTGCGGAAACGTGTACGGGTGAAGAGACGTGCAACTGTTGAACAGCCGACCGCCAGAATGAACCAAGTAGCTAAGAACACTGTCTCCTCGACGAGCGTACAGCGAACGTTGCTGCGTATTGACCTCTGGAGCAGGTTCATGCACTCATGCTGACTGCTGTTCATTGGCGAGGAAGCAGTAGTTTACAAGCCAATACCACAACTGAACGTCCACTAAGTGGCGACAGGTGACACAGTTTTGTCCTCCATGGGACAGATGACCGTTGTCGTTTATGGCCCAGCAAGACTCGTGGGAAGGATCCAGGTCGCAGGAGACAGAGTTACGATCTAGGGAATGTTTTCTTTTCATTCCCTAGGTGATCATTCTGGAAGGTACAGTGGATCAACGAAAGTACGCACCTATCCTTGTTGACTGTATCCGCTCCTACATGCAGCTTGTTTTTCCTCCACACGGTAGCATCAACCAGCAGGATAATGTAATGTATCACACTGCTCGCATTGTATGAGCGTGGTTCGTAGAGCACCAGCATGAGTTTATCGTACACTCCTGACGACAAAATTCCCGAGATTAAACCATTTCGAGAATCCATGGGACCATCTCGAACAGCTGGCCCAGCTGATCACGGATCACGGAACTGGAATCGTTATGAGTCTGCATCCATGTCGGTTACTTGCAGAACCTCATTAATTCTCTTTCTGCACATTTCGCAGTGGTTCACGCTGCAAAAGGTGGTTATTCAGGATTTTGGCAGATGATCACACTAATGTGACTGGACAGTCAGTTGTTACAATGGAAAGTGCCCTCTTCCATGCACTACACGTTAGTTTGTATAGTATAGATGTAGATGCAGATGGTAGTAGTTGATCCTTAGATTCTGGTCCAGGATTCCGGCAGCAGCTACTCTTCAAGAAGAATGAAGAGTAATTGGGCGCTGTTTTCACTATAACTTTCGAAGAGTGACTTCGCTCCTTCAGTATACAATCGATTCATAGGAAATTTTCTTAAGTTGCTAAAGATCGACCAGTGATGTAGATATCGGGTTAAAGTTTGCGATTTCATCACGCGCCTTTGATCATCTGATGAATCTTCAATGATAATAAAAGCATTTCTTTGGTTATGGAGTGTTATTGGTAAATGTATCTAATGAGAGACATATGGAATAAAACAAATATTTTTTCTGTCTTGTTGGTCTTTCGAGTGGTATGAAGCCGTCACCTGTCTCACTCATTTTAATTCAAATTTTTTCACGTTAGCTTATTAATTGAAACATTATTCTAGATAATTTATTTTTAAATTGTGGTCTTCCTCAAAAACTACACTTAAGCCATTTAATCCTTCTTTCTGAGTACAATAAGCTACTCCTAAATGACGTTACAAATTTTGCATTAACTAGTCATTTGTGTCTGTAATGGATTTTTGCAGCCTTAATTCCTCGCCAATTCTCTGTTGTAGTCCTTCATTTCTTAACGTGTCCATTCTTTCTCAGTAACTTCCTGTGAAGCTACCTTTAATTAATTACAGGTCCCTATCTCTAATTTTTCTAATAACCTACGTTTTACTTCTATAGAATCGTGTGCCCACGTCAATGCAAATAAGAAATATTTTCTTTTACTCCACGTGGAAATGTGACCTCTTTTGTTGAAGAAACATTTCTTTTACTGCTTCCATCCTTCGCTATTCTTTAGCTATCGTGCTCCGTCAGTTATGGGAACAAAGGCGTTTCACATCTTATACTGTTATAGCTTTCTAAGATTAAATGTCAAGTATATCAATAATATCATTTGTTTTCTCTACAACACTTTTGTCATCCCAAATTCTGTGCAATGTAGTCTGATTGTTATGTTGTAAATTAGCTCTACCTATTTTTTGCTGCCTATTTTTGCTCGTTTGTTTTTGGAATAAGGTGAGTTACGTTATCTCTACCGGTTACCTCTGGTATTGGTACCTTTCACTTAATGGTTGAAGTTGTTGTATACTTCCTTCATTTGTTTTTCAACTGAATGTAGGAAACACCAGTGACAAGCTAAAAACTTGCTTAGACACTTTCTGATACCGAGAAACCTTGTTAGATTATCTTCTTTAATTACAAGCCAGTTAATCACTACATTTAAGCCACTAAGGTTGGCTTGCGTTTCCAATAATATTTTAGGACTTCTAATTTTACCTCCTGCATCAAACCAGTCTCAGGACTGAAGACCACAACAACATCAACAACTTTACCTCGTGGTCGACGGGACGTTAAGATACTATTCTCCTCCTCCTTGACTTCTAATATTGTTTTCGTATTTCTTACAGCCCAAATTTTTTACTTTATTTACGCTGATAACCCAACGCACTTTCAAAAGAATATTGTGTGAATGTTCTTCTGACATCGATATTTCGTGTTTGATTTTCCTAGTGTATTCCTGTTGTTTGTGACTACTCAATAAAAAAGTGTACATTTCTAGACTGCAAGAAAACTTACGGCTCCATGGCTAACTGTTTCATTTATTCCAAACACTGCAATAATTTGGAATGAATACGAAAATAAAATATGTTTTATAAGAATCACTAGCGAGTACATGTTACATGGCGATACTGGAAAATACGAGATCAATTTCATGTTAATACAGGAGTTCGACGAGGAAATTGTTTATCTATCACCTCATATGACTGTGTACCTGAAAAACTAATCAGAGAACGGCAGAAGAAAGTAACTGAGTTGAGACTCAGCAGCTGAAGAGAAATTAACTGAGAAGGTATTTTTGTGGTAAGGTCTTGTGGGACTAAACTGCTGAGGTCATCGGTCCCTAAGCTTGCACACTACTTAATATAACTTAAACTACCTTATGCTAAGGACAACATACACACACACACACACACACACACACACACACACACACACACACACACACCCATGCCCGAGGGAGGACTCGAACCTCCAATGGGGGGAGCCACATGGACCGTAACATTGCGTCCCGGACCGAACGGCTAACCCGCGAGGCAAACTGAGAAGGGATAGACTCAGAATTCACCGCGAAATATTTTCACGTGAATTACCAATGCTGGCAGCCAGAATGGAAATAGCAAAGATCTTGGCAGATGTATCTTCATTTGATTCTTCTTCGTAAAGACTTGTAATCTAGCGTGTCCTGTGCGGTTTTTAGGTATTCGGTTGGTGCATAAGGTCGAAATGATTGTAACTGCATGTTGGTATTCCGATTGCTATGGGTTTTCATATTGTTATTTCTTTATCTGGAGGTAGTGAGTGGAGCTATGGATGCTAGAAAATGGAGTTCCAAATGGAGAAATCGGAACATACCCGACATTTTGTTCTGTTTCAGTTCAGTAGAGGAGCGACAACAGCGCAGGTAGCCAGAAGAATTTGCTCCGTATAAGGGTGTAATGCCACTGGATGGATTACAGTATGAAAATGGTTTCCTCGTTGAAGTAGGGTCGTTTTCCCAACAGTAACTCTTAACGTTCAGAAAGACATTCCGGGCCTAATGACGACGATTTAAACACATTAACTCACAATAATCAACGTCAGTGTCCTCGAGAAGTGACAAATGTGATGAACTGTGATGGTTCCACCATCGTATTACATTTGCATGCAATGGGGAAGGTTGGAAATTCGGTTGTATGGGCACCGCATGCTCTAAGCTGAAATCACAAAAATCAGCGGGTATCGATATCTGCATCTCTGCATGGTCGTTATCATTTTGCTCATAAACAACACCGACTGTATAGTTTCTGGTGACTAGAAACGGTGTCTTTATACTGACGTAAGGAAAGAAAGAAATGGACGAGCCCAAACATAGCAGCAACACGCCGTACAATGGCATGCGCGCATCCACAAAATATAATTTTATGTATCTGGTGGAACAGCGAAGATGTGGTGCACTGCGAATTGCTTCCCCGAGGCGCAACCATCACTGTTGACCGTTGATGTCAACAACTGAGGCGTCTTGCAGACTCATTCCAAGAACAACGACCAGGAAGACTGCGGAAAGTGATGCAGCTCCACGGTAACGCCCTCTCACATTCTGCTAGACTGACGAGAAATACCATACAGGAGAATGGTTCGGAAGTCGTTCCGCACACACTTTAATAAACTGATCTTGTGCCCTCAGATTTTATCTTTTCCGCTCTCTGTCGAACAACCTTCGAGAAACTCCCTTTCCTGATGAAAATAGGCTCCAATCATGGCTCAACGAGCTCTTTGCCTCAAAACCGCGTTGTATCTACAATCGCGGAATCGAAAAGTTATCCCAACGTTGGCAGACTGTTGTAAATAGTGAATGAGAGTATATAATTGTTGGCTAAAGTATCTATTATGTGTATCCGTCGTGTTTATCAAACTTATGAAAACACCATGAACTAGGCATCAACATTATCTAAATAAGTTTTGTGCTTCCTCTATGGTGTGTACAATTTCTAATTCATCCACAAACAATCAACAGTGAAACCAAAGCCTATCCCTGAGATAATATGTCTTTACCTTTTTATTCTCAGTTCTGTTACGTTTTTCCTCCACATTCTGATTTCCTTTTTAGGTACACAGTGAAACGAGACTGAATATTGTCTGTTTCCTAGTCGGCTTCCTGCATTATTCCGAAATTCGTCTGACATTTTACCATATCGCCTTATCATATGTATTCTTCAGGGACTGCACTTTCTTATCAATTCCAAATTATTGCAGTGTTTTAAATTAAAAGAAATGGTTCAAATGGCTCTAAGCACTACGGGACTTAACATCTGAGGTCATCAGTCCCATAGAACTTAGAACTACTTAAACCTAACTAACCTAAGGACATCACACACATCCATGCCCGAAGCAGGATTTGAACCTGCGACCGTAGCGGTCGCCCGGTTCCAGACTGCAGCGCCTAGAACTGCTCGGCCACTTTCAAATTAAACTCAACCTACTAACGGAGCCAAGATCTACAAATGCACAGCAGTTTTCTTGAGCTTTCTTGGCCGTATCTAGTAATACTAGCTTCTAATTATTCATTTGTTCTGCAGAAAACCTACCAGAGCTAATCCTCTTTGACACAGACCCTAATTACCACTTGATTTTGGAAAATGCTGAAGAAACCCCTTTTCTCCGAATTGCTCATTACTTTAGACGCGTTGATGAACTTTATCACTGTCAACACATTCCGTTGGAATTTTAAAAAATATTGTTGTTGCTTCCCATCGTTTACCAAATTGTTGATCTGTTCGAGAAGAGTGGCCGTCAGATCAGTGCCCCGAAATCCCTATTACTATTCAATATTTAAGTAGCTCAGTCCCTCTAGTTGAGAGTAAAATCATTTCTGGTGCTCAATCTTATGCAGAGCAACAGTAGTAGTGTGATTTCTGAAGAAGACGATGAAGGAACTCTAGAAACGTTGACACGCTGTTTCCCTCATCTTTCTTCCACTGTGACAAAGCTCCTTCATCGACGGGGCTGCGCGTCTTGCCATCGGTTGTGCGACTTGTGAGAGAAAACAAATGACGAGCAATAAATTATATGTAATGTGGTCTTCCTGCAAAAGAACAACACCTGGTTTCTGGAACAGTGTTTTGGTAGAGAAGATATCCTCTCATTTTGGCCTTCATTCATTCATGAGTTCCGTGGTTTCCCAAAATATCCTCGGTCTATCCGTAGGATCGTGTCTTCATAGCAGCCGATGCTGTTCCTCCTCCATTTCGGCACCCTCATTTGTTTATCTATATGCTCCATGCTTCATACCTGAATCATACATGAATCGGTCCTCTCAATAGTTTGTTCATTCTTCCAGGTCTTCTGCACCTCGGTATAGATGAAACAGTGTTCGATTTCTCTTCTTTTTTCTGTTCCATTCATCATCTCGGTGGTCTTCCTTGAAACATCTTCACTTGAAACTTGCCTTAGATGATCATCTCTTCCAAGTTATCCTCCTGTCGTCAAAATATGTGACCAAAGAACTGCAGGATTCACTGGAAACAAATACTGAATTACTTCTCCAGACTCAGTTCTAGAAGGATTGTTTTTTTTTTATTCGTTTGTCCATCCCTGATAAGCCCAGCAACTTCCTGCAAGTCGATTTCACAAAAGTATCAGTTTATTTGCGGTCCCTTCACTTGCCCAAATTTCAGCTCTATAAAGGAAAACTGGAAATACAACTGATTTCTGCACTATATACGCAGTATGTTTCTTTCGTGTTGGAACAACTAAGTATCTCGAAAAATACGCATTGTTGAGAAAATATATTACAGATGAAAAGTTAATAATTTCAAAGGGGAGATCCGTCTGTACTAAAACTGGCCAGTCCCTAGCCGCCCCCCCCCCCCCCCCAATCTCTGGACTGAAGAGCACACCGAAATCAATCACGCTGATGGTGGGTTTCGAGGAGACTCTCCTAAATTTACCTTAAACGGAACTTATTTGATAGCTTTCTAAATGTATAAATGTAAGAGTTTTACTGTAGAATCAAATTTGCATAGCTTAATCATTGTTGTAACAATAATGTCAAATGTTTACAAGAAAAAGTTTACATTAATATCAAAAATGTAAAATAGAATCAAATTAGTTGGTTTTTAATTGCAAAAACTTAAAAATTAATTATGTTGATTACGGTGTCATCTACCAAGGATGAAAAAAAATGTTTCTGGTAAACCTCAGGTATATTTTGTAGTAGAATCCTAATCTGCAATAAAAATAGGGTGTTCTCATTTAAAAATAAAAAGTCGACCCTTAAACTGAGGAGGGGAGTTACAGAGCAGACAGTTTTAGCACAGACAGATGTCGCCCTTGAAAATAGTAACTTTTCACCTCGAATAATTGTCTCGTGCGATGAGTACTTTACGAGGCATTTTCTTATTCTAAGTAAAATCTAACACCAATATGAAAGGTGTCCACCTCAATAGGCGCCACGTGCAGTTTCTCTGGTGTTTCGGGAGACATTTACAATTCCAGTTTTGCAATGTGTACCCACTGTCGGCCCAAACAAATACTGGTTACAACGTCTTTCATGTGACATCCAGCGTCGACGGAGAGCGTGGTTTTGTTTTGCGTTGTACACAAAATGAAGTTGAAGGCGGAATTTTACATGCCTATTCAATAAAGGGTTCCTAAATTGGTCTAGTGGGATACTGATTTTACCGATATGTAGTAACAGAGACAGTAAAACATGAAGAATAATCAGTACTCCAACAGTCAATGAGCAGTCTGGTGCAAGTCGGCAGCAGTTGGCGCGGGCTAGGAATTTTCTATTGCTATTTCCAACGAATCAATAAAAACAAAAATGTCTCAGGGAGTTTGAGATGTTTGCTATCATTTTCAGGATAATTAGACCCAGTGTTCCATTCTTCACTAATCAGATGAGACCGAAGACCTAGCAGTTTCGTCTCCTCCCCCAAATCAACCCTCTGCCTATTCGTGTGGGTCTAGTTTTGTAAGTTCGAGCCTTTTTTTTTCGCGCTAGCCGCTAGTTTAATTCAGTTGTACAAACCACTACGTTTTGTAAAATTTAGGGTCCGTAGGAAGAGGAAAAGCTATGCCCCTAGGCCCTTTCATGTGTGAAAAACTTAAAATTACATGAAAATTTAATTTACTTTTTATCTAAAAAACGTGCGGTAGCGTTCTCGCTTCCCACGCCTGGCTTCCCGGGTTCGATTTCCGGAGGGGTCAGGGATTTTCTCTGCTTCGTGATGACTGAGTGTTGTGTGATGTCCATAGGTTAGTTAGGTTTAAGTAGTTCTAAGTTCTAGGGGACTGATGACCATAGATGTTAAGTCCCATATTACTCAGAGCCATTTGAACCATCTAAAAAGATTTACTCTGAAGTAGCTGATTAATCAATTACTGTTAACATAATTATTAAAGTAGTTGTATTACCTTCGATAATTGGTAACACTGCCTTGTAGACATCTCGCAAAGAAAATAGAAAATACGCAAAGAAAATAGAAAATAGGAAATCAAATTTTATTTTATAAATCCTAATTCGTTGATAATGTCACCTTTTTATGCCTGGAAACTTACGGCGATATTCTCGCAAATCTCTAAATCTCCTTTTTGTTTTAATAAATAATGTATTGCAGTCCTCCACGACCTTGAAGCTTCTTTCCTTCGGATATTTTCATCTTTCGCTTCATTCACACTGATCAAATATTCATTTTCATGCCACTGCGATCGATATGTTTTAAGGAATTCGTGAATCAAGTCCAATATCGTAAAAAATAGTTTGTTTTATTCGAAAAAAGCTATTGGATGCCATTACTGATAAGGTCCGTGGTTTGATCGATATCTGCTTCAACCGTCTAATGTTTTTGTCTGATTGTTCCGTCTCGTGAATCAGTGAATTGACAATTTAATTTTTGAGTAACAGAAAACAAAACAGGTTAATGAAATACGAAGGCGAGCGATTCAGAAGAAAGGTACTACAGTTATGTTTCAGTTTGTGTAAATCCAGACGAGACATATCACAATCGATAAGCTAATATTTACAAAGTTAATCTGATCTAATGACGCACTATGTTTTCGCTACAGGCAGTGTAGAAAACCACCCTTCGACACACATATTGGCAAGAGAAATACACAAATTACGAACTGCATTCACTTCTGGTGGTGGTAATAGAAAATCATCACACAGCACATATATTTTCAGCGATAAGCAGCTTTCGCTACCGGTATTCTCTGACTGAAACCCAATGTAACACGAAAAAATACAAGGAGATCATTGCTGAATTGTTGAAGCTTATATTTGCCTCGCTCTTAACTTGTCCCAGTTTACTTTCAGCGTTCAGATGATCTCCTCTATTTCTCAAGTAGCTGGTAACCTACACTATACGTGAACTCTGGTCGTCCCTTCAATCGTGTTAATCTAAACTGTTTTCCTCATCTAGTAGCAATGAAATTGAAAGTAATGTCAAAAATGTCATCCTTTCACTTATTAACTCCCGTCACCATTCCAACATGTTTTGTAGTTGTCATCATTGTTGATGCAGAACATCTTATGTTGGTACCCATTTTCGAATTTGTGGTTTTCGCCAATAAATCATCACTTCCAGCACGTCTAGTATAGCACTTTGGCACATACACAATTTACACTTCCGTTAATCTTTAGTGTTTGTTTGCTTCCACTTATTTCAGGAGAGTAATACCCAAGTAAACAAATTTTCTTCCGTAAACTAACTGACAACTAAGAAATTGTACTTGTTGCAACTGCTACTTTCTCTCGAAAGCGAGATTACTGAGGCAATCCGGGTTGGATCGTAAAAGAGAACAGCGCGGTTCGCAGTGCCCTTCTTATACCTGTCTTGTGGCCACCGTTCTGTCACGATACCCAACCAATGCGACCTGTGACACATTTGCATTTAGATAAGGAGAAACGTAAACAAATAGCTTACATCGTGAAATGAATGAATCCATCATGTAGATGTAAGAATTTGAGAAGATTGCCCCTGGGGCAACCCTTTGCCTTATCCTACTGAACGCTCATATTTACATGGAATGGAACATAACGGCGAGGGGGGGGGGGGGGGAGCAACAAAAAAAAAGTTATAAAAAAACTTAAAAATTGCAATATAAGAGCCACCCTAATGCTCATGTTCCAATATTGTTGACATGGCTGAGCCATATCAGCCAGTATAAAATAACATTCAGGTAAATTGTCATTTTATACAGTGCATTGTAATTTCAAGGCAAGTCTTTTGTCTTGAAAAATTGCCTGCACTGTTTCCCCTGGGAGAAGAAACTTTTTGTTTTATTGCTATTGAAGTCACGTTTTGCTATGCTTGTCCTAAATTTGAAATAGCACAAAACTGTCCGTAAGTACTGTAAAGAATTACCGAAGGGGGTTTGGGAAGCGGTATAATTTAAGCCAGCAGCTACAGTTTCTGTATTCGTTGACTGTCCTACACAGACCGTGTTCCATTTCCGTACAATGTAATATTCAAGTGACTTTCCCCTCATTTCTTTGTCAATGGCTGGTATCAATAGACCTCTTTAGCTCAAAACTTTTACTTTTACTGTGCTAATTTCCTCCTGAGGACTTCCTTGATTTCATTTTGTGAAACCTTGAGTCTTTAGTAAGAGATGTCGCCTCTCTTGCAGAAAACTTCTTTTATTTTCCATCTTAATACTCAATCTTAGCTTCTGATTATTTGTATAATTTGCTTTTCCTTAAAGATATAGACTGAATTTAAATGTACCCATTAAATGGTCCCTGTAAAGAGAGGAATACAACCTCTGTTTTCATTCTCTTCCTTTCTGTTTATCACTTATGAGAAGCCCCCGTTGCGCTAAACCTTCCTTAACATGGTATTTTCTTAATTGAGTTTATTTATAGCATCTTCTTACTTATTAGTCTTGTAAATATTATAAATCAGTCCCCTGCCATTTTATTTGTCTCCGCTCTTCTGAGGATTACGAGCACTGTACTTCACAGTAATATGTGATAGGCGCCATTTTGACCCATAAATCTTCTATAACTAAGCACAAAGTAGGCGTATTGAATTTATTCTGTGTCTTCAGTTGATGGAGGCATTGAAACCCTGTGCAGAGAGATCTGGCGGTTTCATTCCTGTGCACTGCAGTACAGTGATAGTGTTCATAATTTCTAATAACACTAAGCTCATCAAATGGAGCGTAAATCGGTGAACACTGCACGTTGTATAGTTATAATTTATAATCCTGAACGTTTCTAGTGAATATAAATTCAGTTATCTTGTTAGATAACTGTAGGGTTTCTGATACGCTATACTTCAGCTTTTAGACAGGGCTAATTTCTTTCCGTCGAAAGAACTGTTTAACAACAGGGAAGAAGTCTGATATTCAGGAAAGTATCTACCTTTCCTCATGTCTAGTGAAAATAGAGAACGATTGAAAGCGGAAAAATCAAGATTTTGTAAGAACATTTATGTCCTGTGTGAGAAATTTTGAAGTTTCCAGGTTACTAAGGAAAGAGCAAACTGATGTGCAGTCACCGTCTGCTTGCGAGATGATGTGAATGAATTAGCTAGTGACTTATTTCAGTCACATTTCAACTTTTGAAGCATATCTATTCGGTACCATAATGCCGCGCAATGAACTTCCCTCTAAGTTTATTTTTCCTTTCTATCAGTCGAAGAACTGACACAGAGGAATACTACAATTCTGCATTGTATTGACGCATGCATCACAACATTCACGGTATTTACTATATGAGTGAGTTAAAAGACTCTGTTTCAAGTCTAACACTCGAGAGGAATGCCAATGTGAAATTTCGATGTTTGACTAGCTAGTGTATCATTGGGGTAAGTTCACATCTTCTGACTGGTACAATTTAAGACAGCTCGTCTGTCGGTCTATGACGCACACTTGAACTTATGACAGCGCGGTTCACAACTGTCGAACAAGTGGCAGTTATCAATAAACACAACATAAAACAAAAAGACAGAGAAGGCGTTTAAGCATTGGGACATGAAATAGTGATTTGATTTTTTTTCTTTTAATAGGGTATCGTTATTATTAGCATATTTTCAGATTTAATACCACACTAAAAAATTAGCCGAATAACAGTACAATTCGCCTCGTTTCTACAAAAGGCTAGATGGCACTTATCTCCGGTAATAAGAATCGTCCATGCCATTCTGCCTTCTTTTCTCAATCTGTATCATTGTTTTAACGTAACAGGCAGCCGATATACTAACTAATGAGAAATGAATTTCTTATGTAAGTCGTATTAAGGATGGGGGAAATAATACTGGATTACAATTCATTTAAAGTCTCTTAAGATAGGCAGGCCAATTTACACCATCCATGCCAGCAGCAGGTGATGTAACTTGGGTTGCCTGTCTTAAGGTGAATTAAGTATTTTCTGAGCCAGTTTCATTTTGTCCGCCTTGTCTTACATACATATATTTGAAATCAAAATTAATACATAGTTTGAAACATTTAATCACACAGAAACCAGGCGGTGCGAGGAAAGGAGAAATTGCATCTTCACTCTGAAATAATCAAAGACAGAGGAGAATTCTGAACAAGCCTGACCATCCACTCAAACTCAACTCCCCCCGAACAGACCATTAAGGCCCAACGGTACCTACCGGCCGCCGTGTCATCCTCAGATCACAGGCGTCAGTGGATGCGGATATGGAGAGGCATGTAGTCAGCAAATCGCTTTCAGTTTTCGAGACGGGAGCCGCTACTTCTCAATGAAGTAGCTCCTTAGTTCGCCTCACAAGGGCTGAGTGCATCTCGCTTCCCAACAGCGGTCGGCAGATCGGATGGTTATTCATACGAGTGCTAGCCCAGTACGACGGTGCTTAACTTCGGTGATCTGACGGGAAGGCTGTTGGTAACACTGAACATAGCTATCTAAAAATGCCTTTGATAATGTCAATAGAGTATTTGACAGGACCAAAAATGAATAGGATACCCACGTTACCGATAGAAAATGTAAGATCTTCCTCCTGCAAACAAAACTGCGGATGCAGAAGGAAAATTAATCAAACAGTATCCTCCAAATAAGACTTTCAGACAAGGATGGTGCCATTCTCAAACACTCTGGAGTGTCTGTATTGAAAACATGTATTATGGAAATCGAAAGGATTACCGACAAATGTTTGTAGAGAAACATATATGAATTAAGGATCATGTTTTAAGGTTGTTCAGAATTAATTATGCGAGATAGTGAAGATGAAATACTGATTTTATATAACAATAGCATATCATTTTTAACATGAGCAGTGACATAAAATGAAGTTTCGAGCAAATCAAATATTTTAAAATTTAAACTTCTCTGTTGAATATGAGTATATACGTTTCGATCTGCACTTGAATAAATTTAGAAGAACTTCATCTACTCCTTCGCTTTGTTTTGTAGGCTTACTGCTCGTTCCATCTCCATTGAAGCCATCTGTTGCTAGTTCGATGTATATCTGTTGTTATTGTCTTCTATTAATTAATTTCTTGTTTAACCATTCTGTTCAAATGGCTCTGAGCACTATGGGACTCAACTGCTGTGGTCATCAGTCCCCTAGAACTTAGAACTACTTAAACCTAACTAACCTAAGGACAACACACATCCATGCCCGAGGCAGGATTCGAACCTGCGACCGTAGCAGTCGCACGGTTCCGGACTGCGCGCCTAGAACCGCGAGACCACCGCGGCCGGCTAACCATTCTGTCTTTCAGGTTTCTGTTGACATACGTTTATCCGTTTTGTACGGGGCTTTGTACTATTTTTTAATCCATACTGTATATAATAGTTTTTTCTTCTAATTATTTCATCTTATAATAAAGTATTTGATATCTGAGGGTACTTTCTTTTACTTTACGCAAAAATTTTATTTTAGACTACAGAATTCTCATTTCCCATCTTTAAGCAATGTGTAAAACTAATTTCCGTTTGTCATAACAGAGGTAGAAATTATAAAGTTTTACCTTTCGTCCGTCCTTCTTCGCTTTCGTGGCATAAATTCAGTCACGTGTTGTTTGAAATTTAATTTGTTGATTGCTTCGTTCGTATATATATATATATATATATATATATATATATATATATATATATATATATATATATATATATATATATATATATATATATATATAATACAGCAGCTTTAACATTCGTAAAAGAGACACTAGTTCCAATGGTTTTCCGTCTGTTATATGCAGAAAGTTCTTGAAATTTTTCCTTAAAGGCCATTACTTTAGTTGTTTTATTCGAACACTTATACGGTAGTTCTTACACGTATGACTAACGTGATGTATTGCAAACTGAAACGTGCCTATTGTCTTTTGATTAACTATTTGTTTGTCAGCCAAGATAACAGTATTGGTATATATGTCTCCTGGTATTACTCTTATATCGCTGTTAACTTCAAATTTCCAAGTTGTAATAATGTCGTCTTCGTGTACTCTGAACAAATCACTTAATCTTTGTTGGTTCTGCTTTGTCTCTGTCTGGGTTTATAATTACTGTGTGACATTATAAAACTAGTATCTCGTCCATTAAATGTATGGGTTACCTTTAATTTTCATAATGTTTCAGTGCTTACTTCTGTTCACTCAATCGCCGGCCGCGGTGGTCTCGCGGTTCTAGGCGCGCAGTCCGGAACCGTGCGACTGCTAAGGTCGCAGGTTCGAATCCTGCCTCGGGCATGGATGTGTGTGATGTCCTTAGGTTAGTTAGGTTTAAGTAGTTCTAAGTTCTAGGGGACTAATGACCACAGCAGTTGAGTCCCATAGTGCTCAGAGCCATTTGAACCATTTGAACCATTTGAACCATTTTGTTCACTCAATCGGAAGCCATTACAAAACTCTGTCAATGTCATTTGCGTTTCCAGGTCACATGCTCGTCATTCCTTGTCCAACTGTCGTATTACAGTGAAATAATTAGTAAAAGGTCGTCATGTTCTAAAACGGTATCGTTCCTTCATTACGAGAACGTCAGCGTTTTCATTATATTGTTAATAATCATTACGGAAAGTTTGTAGGAAGAACTAAGACGACGTACTCCTCTAATGTGTTCACAGGCATTTCTTGCATTGCCTATTTATTTCGTCGCTGCAAAAGCTTCAGTTATAATAGTAATCCATATTTAAGAAACTCTGTTCTGAGGGTAAGGATGAAACAGTATACAATCACTTGCGAGTTCATTACAAGTAAATTACAGAAGATTGTCCAGACAGCTGTAAACGATGCCGAGATACAGATTATTAGAAGAAATAATTTGTTGTTATACAAACAGAAAAGCGAACTTAACGGAGGCTGGTGAAGGAAACAACGCTGGAACATGTCAAAATCTTTGAAGACGAGAAGCAAAGATGAAAAGCTGTTCCTTCAATAAATTGTCTAGAATGAGAAATATGATTTAAAGTTCCGTCGAGAACCTTATGGTTGGCAGGTACTTGTTCATAACATTTCCGATGACTCTTTCAAAAATCAGAAAATTCTGTTTGGGATGAACACCCTACGTAGCCAGGTCGCGACTACGAAAGTGTCTTTAAATCTATTTTTAGCAAAGAATTCAGACAATGCGAACAACAAAGTAAGCCAGAAAACTGCGAAGAGTATTGTTAATGACAGTGTGATGCATTTTGTTTAGTACTACAGCCAGTGAGGAACATGTTGCTTTTTTTGGAACAGTTCCTGAGGAGAAACGCAAGCCTGTCTGCCAACAGCAGAATTTTATCTCGAGTACAAAGTAATAATAAGATAAAAGAAGGCCTCTTCATGCTCTACCGCCAAACAGAGCTTCTCCTTATTCTGGTAGACCATTTAGGCTCAGTGCGTTCGGAAAATGTTTCTCGTTCTCATTCTTCAGCAAATCGTAAATATGAAGCCCTAGTAGATGACGGCCACGCCTCTAGTCAACGATTGGTAAACGTAGGAGATGAACAAATTTCTGGCATGCACCTGCAACCCGACATGAAATCTTACACTGATACTGCGTGAACGTGCTGAAGAGCAAACTAATTTTATCCGCCTCCCAGCTCCCGTAAATACGTGATGTACTGTTATGCCTTTCATCGATCGTGCGTAACTGGTTTCTCCTTACAAGATCCAGCCATGTTTTTTCACGCCGATAACCAAGACGTAGAGGATAACAGAACTTGCATATGAAGAAAGCCGCAAGGTCTTCCAGTACGCATCGTCCTAGGTAAAATTAACCGTATGAGATGGCACAGTAGTTAGCGTTGCTTTGTCGTCTGCCTGTCTGTCCGACTCCTCAGAACGTACTTTCTCAAGAACTAGAAGACGAATCAGGTTCAAATTTATGCCAAACATTAAGGTCTATGGTCGCTTGGCGATGTAAAATATGTAAGCTCCTAATTCGATTCATTCAAAAGATACGACTATTTGTGTCACATATTTTGATACTCGAAAACTCACCAATGAAAACCTATATGGGGCTTCCCGTTTACTTAAACCCACGAAATTTGTCAAGAAGCAAAATTTCACAGTACTAACAAAAGCAGAAATTCAAAATTGTTACATTGTCATCACATCACAAGACAGGAGTATTACTTTTGTCATTTTTATCCAACTTCAAACTTGATATTAACATTCTTGTAGGCATTGGAATCCGTGGAAAAGGTATCTTGCCAGTATTAATGTCAATAACAGGAATAAACCGTTAATATCCTCGGTTCGTGGAATGGATAAATCCTCAGTGAGTGAATCTTACACGCACTGGCCACTTCTTTTTAATCTTCAGCATAAAATTATTTTAGATTCTTCTAAATAGAGTCGAGGCTAAAATAATTGCATCGCACGATGGAATCTTGAAACCTGATTTAAAGTATGTTTCACCACGGAAATCGTAACACTGTTACTCCTTTCAACTGTTGTGCGAACGTCGAAACGACAGGTACTGAGATAACCGATCGCGGAATTGAAAAGCTGCTAAAATCGCTTGGTAGTGGAAAGGCTGCAGGACCAGATGTGATACCTATAAGATTCTATAAAGATTATGTGAAAGAACTTGCTCCACTTTTGGCAGAAATTTATCGTACATGGCTTGAGCAACGAAAGGTACCTAACGACTGAAAAAAGCGCAGGTCATTCCCGTTTTTAAGAAAGGCCGTAAGACAGGTCCACACAATAATAGACATATATCGTTGACGTCAGTCTGTTATAGAATTGTAGAACATGTTTGATGTTCATGAATTATGACGTTCTTGGAAAATGAACATCTCCTCTCTAAAAATCAACCTGAATTCCGCAAACAGAGATCCTCAGAAACTCAGCTTGCTATGTTCCTCCATGAGACCCACAGCACAGTGGACAACGGCGCTCAGGTTAATGCCGTGATCCTTGATTTCAATAAGGCATTTGACACCGTCCCGCACTGCCGTTTAATGAAAAAAATACGAGCTTACGGAGTATAGGAGCAGACCAGCGATTGGATTGAAGACTTTCTTGCTTTCTTGCAGTTAGAGCTCAACAGGTCACTCTTAACACGACTAAATCGACAGATGTAAAGGTAATATCCGGAGTACCACAGGAACCGTTGCTGTTTACGATATATATAAATGATGTAGTAGAAAGCGTCGGATGCCCTTCAAGGCTATTATCAGATGACGCAGCTGTCTACATCAAAGTAGCAACTCTAGAAGGAAGGAAGAATTTCCAGAACGACCTGCAGAGAATTTATGAATGGTACAGACTCTGGTAGTGTACCCTGAACGTAAATAAATGTAACATATTGCGCATACAAACGAAAAGAAATCCACTGCTGTACAGCTACGCTACTGATGACAAACAGCTGGAGACAGCGTCTGTCAAAAAATATACAGGCGTAACTGTCCAGCCCGACCTTAGGTGGAATGACCATATAAAACAGACAGTGGGAAAAGCAGACACCAGACTGAGATTCATCGGAAGAATCCGAAGTAAATGTAACTCATCCACGAAAGAAGTGGCTTATAAGCCACTTGTTTGCCCGATTCTTGAGTACTGTTCATCTATCTGGAATAGGACTAACACAGTCGATAGAGAATATCCAACGAAGAGCGGCGCATTTCGTCATGGGATTGTTTAGCTGTCGAGAGAGTGTTACGGAGATGCTAAACAAACTGCACTGGCAGACGTCACAAGAAAGGCGTTGTGCATCACGGAGAAATTTACTATTGAAATTTCGGGACAGCACTTTTCAGGAGGAGTCGGACAACATATTACTTCCCCCACATACATCTCTCGTATTGACCCCGAGGAGAAAATTCGGAAATTACAGCCAATACAGAGGCTTACCGACAATCATTCTTCCCACGCACTATCCACGAGTGGGAAGGGGTTGGAGGGATCAGATAGTGGTACCGAAAGTACCCTCCGCCACGCGCCATTAGGTGAGTTGATGAGTATGATGTAGATGAGAGATATCTCAGTGTGCGTTTCGCTCAATTTCATCATCTTTTACAAGCTCCTAGTCAACTCAAAAGAGTATGTGAATGGGTTACAAGTTGTGTATTATGAAACGACTGTAAAAGGTGGAAAGATACGAGTGTATCTGATAAGTTCACCAGACGCTGGTAGCATGTTTCTCCAAGCTTTCAAAACATTTGATATGAAAACATTTGGTACCCTCACTACGGAAGAAGTGAACAATCTGCAGCTCTGTCCTGTTTCAGCCTTAAGGAAGAACAACAACAGTGGTACAGAGTGTATGTGAAAAACAGTGTGGCCACCGTCTACAGATGATAATTGACAACTTGAGGTCTGTGATAAAGGATTACACTCAACGAGTATATGCAAAACAGTTCTAGCAAAATTTTTGATTCTAGTACACCATACTGTTTCCCTTCCTAGAGTAAATATACAAGGGCTTGAGTAAGAACAAACTGTGATCACAGTGCATTCATGGGAAAGGACTAACTGAGAATAAATGTCTCTATACATATATGTTCATGTGTTAACGGCGGAAATTTGTTTCAATGATGATGCTGTAAAAAGACGTGAAGTACTGTAGTTGCCAAGACGTTTTTATTCTATTTTCCTAGGAGTAGAGTAGCCTGTTTCAGATCCGTTGCATTATATATTTTCAGCTAATAACCAGACTTAACTATTAGTGGTGCAGAGGGGTCCCATATTGGGAATTGCTAGGAATATATATCAAATAAAATATGAAAAGAGAGGTGATGGAAATAATTGCAAGTGTATGACTAAAGCTCTTAAAATGTTTCCTTGAAGTAACTTAAAAGGACCATACAAGATGTAAAATGAGAATAGGAATAGAGAGGATGAACAACATACAACACGCGAATAGTAAACACCTGAAGTGTATCAGTAGGTGAATCGAAACTCCTGACTTTTACGTTTTCCAATATATTACGTTTATGCGCAAGACAATTATTTGAGATAAGTAGACGCAGCTCAGTAACCCGCTTGCAGCAGGAGGGAACATATCAAATGATGAATGACAAAACTAATTAATAAAATCACCATTTTTTGTCTCTGAGATATAAATGATTCTTGTATAAAAATTGTGACTGAAATGACACATTTTTAAGGTGTATTTAAAGTTTCAAACATTTCAGTAAGGTGGTGAATAAATAAATTACTCGGGGCATCAGCTCGCTGTACGGCACAGAGAAATATTTCATTTACTATCACAAATAAATATTGTTAAAGAGGTAATATAGTAATTAATGTAATTAGTTATATCTAAATATGTTTAGAAAGAATCTCTTCCATTGTCCTGTAATTTGCATCCTACTTGGAGTTCCTATTTTTGATTTTCAAATATATAAAGATTAAGAAAGTAGGTAGCTTTTTTCCAGACATGCACAGGCCAACAATAAGACACACATTCTGGAACACCTGAGCACAATTCCCGGCTTAGGCTACCTGATTTCATTTTTCCGCTGTGCTAAATAAAATGTGGTTAGGGCGGAATAACCGCTTTGAAAATTGCACGCCGATTATTTCCCAGGCTGATGGTATCTGAACTTTGGTTTGTGATGACTTCGCCGTCGACACGACGTTAAACATTCATCCTTCTTCGCACAATAAGGGATTCCTTCCGTAATTCTGCGTAAGTGCTATATTGGCGCTAGGGTCCTGCTGTACTTGCATATTTTATGAAAGTGGCGGCATTACATACTTCTATAGGCAAAACACACAATTTGGTTTTTCTTAACTGTATACCTCTTTCAGAATTCATGATAAATTCTTGATTATTATAAGTCGGTTTTAAGAGCTTCATACAAATAGTATAAAACGAGTAATTTACACCAAATTAAAACTTCTCCAGAGGTAAACAGTCTAACAAATAGCATGACCGTTAGCCAAATTTTAATGTTGTTTAGTTCCTGAGCTGTTTCCATTCTTCCTATCGCATTCCAGAAATGTTGCCTGAATATATTTACGAAACTTCCACTCTCTAGAGAAATACACAAGCCAGCTACGCAATGTTTTCTAATATTCGGAACATTTGCTTTGAGTCAGCTCTGCCATTTCAGCTGAGCATTAGGGATTCTTAACCCATTCGTCTTTTCTTATCTTACTGAATATCAAAATCTCAAGTAATCTCACTTTTTTCTAAATATATATTGTATATTCACCTCAATTTGATATTTATAGTTTGGCATGTAAGCCGAATGATGTTTCTCCGACAAATTAAATCGATCAATTAATGCTTTATCAATGTTCTTGAATAAGTCAGATCAATACTTTAAGTTTCAGTTAGTTTCTAGGAAGTTGAAATCAGTTGTAAAGAAATATGCTTGGATTTTAAAGTTCTTGCTGTGTCTTGAAGTGTGTTATGGACTCATTTGGCACAAGTAACGCAAACTCAAGAATTAAGGGAATGGTATTCCCGCAACATTGCTCGACGTCGAAAATATTGTGACGCAACCACAGCCTGTAAACCGTGATGACAAATCACAGGGCTAAGGCGGTATGGGCACTTTAAGAGAATGCAAAACAAGAGGATTCCCAAGAAGGTACATGAAATGGAGATGTGAAGGAATCGACCAATAGGATGACCGAGAAACAGATGGCAGAAAGGTATAGAGCAGTCTGCGTGTGTGTTTGTTTTGAAAAAAAGGGGTGGGAACTGGACAAGAGTGAACACATATAGTTGGTGGGGAAAGAGGAATAGATGGCGAGGATTACGTTCCGAACAGACCCAACTGCGTCTGGAAAATTGTTGAAGGTGATGATGACGAGCATCTCTTGCACGGCCTTCCACAGTTAGACGTTTATCATGAAGCTATATTTGTTAGGACTAAAATTTTAACTTTTGTGTTCCAGTTATTCAATTATAATAACGTTTCTTATACCGTTATCAGCGATAAAATTCCTCTGAAATGTAGAAACAATTCTGCTCAGATATTATAAAAAGATACGTATTTTTACATGCTATTCCTATGGGTAAGAGTTCCTTCTTGCTGTACCCATAAATTAAACATCTTAATTGTGTACTTCGTCACCACTTAATCCTTCGATAACAACGTAGTCTTCTCAAAGGTTACTGTTCGTTTTCTTACTTATTTCGTCCTTTCTCATCCGTTTTTTTAACAATCCTCGTCAGACACACACATTTGAACATTCGATCAGTTATTGGCAGACATTTAGTCTTAATACGTTTTTCTTTAGTGCCAGCTCGCTCAATGTTTGGTTTGACCTCACGCCTTCTGTAATTTGATTTCATAGGTAAATGCCTTGTTTCCCACCACGTTTAGCTTTGCTCTTCACTGAATGATTCAATAAATTTTCCCTTTTCCACTACGTCGGCTAGACAACCGGTATCTGTATATGAGGATGTAGGCTTTCTCTGCGAAACTGTACGTTAAAATCATCTCAGGTTGACAGCCGAGTCAATGAGTTGTTCTCCGGCACACCAACACAACATATTGACTCGGCTGTCAACCCGAGATTTCATCGAACTGGTGTCTGTTCTTGTATGCTCTCAAGATTTCTACCCAAAACTATTTTGTTCCTATGCTTCAGAAAATCTGTAACAATTTAGCGAACACTGGTACGGGCAATAGGAGGAAATACTTCATCCATGTAATTAAATTTGGCGCTCAGATACTTCTTTTGTTATAAGTCGGGTGGATACAGCAAGTAATCTCTTCGCCGTGCGAGAACCGTGGTATTTGGCCTTCAGCTGAACACTTATTTGTAGTACGATTTACAAGCACAATATTAAATACTGTACAGGCAATAACAGCCGTATTTTAGAAACACACATTGAAATTTTTAATACAATCAACTGAGTAATTCGCTTCCAAAAGAAATAATCGTCACTACCACGATAGTCCCCGGTGGGGCGTTCTGTAACTTGTGGCAAACGGTTTGCCTGGCTGCTTCACAGTCACAAATTGGAGACGGAGCCTCACCCCATCTAAGAAGAGAGGCTATGCTCCTGCCACGATTGGTCTGTATTCAGTTCAGCATTGTCCATGTTCTGTGACATTTGCCAAAGGCTATGGGTTTGCTCATTATGCACTGGCAGTGCGGAGGGCAAGCTTCCCCCTGTCTCGTTCCCATGAGTCTGTTAAGTCGAACTGAGACATGAGCAGTCCTATGGCCGTTTTCATGGGTGTTTTCTTTATCATAGCCGATTTGTTTCTAGGATACCCGCATCTTAATTGAGAGGAAATCGCTAGTTGCCTAGTGCGCGTTTTAACTCACGAATTAGAGCTGAAGTGCAGGGAGCGGAACAAGGACGTCCTTTCGGCAAGGATTGTACTCAGTGTACCACTAACAATTTTCATGTGCTGTGAATCAAGAGTTTGTGTGTGTAGTATCATATTCCGCTTGAAACTGGAATAGTCAAAGTGATGAAGTGCGGAGAGTTTCAGCGACGGAACTCCTGGCCGTTCCGCACAGGGTGTTGTTTCTAATCATGTCTTCTAAGCGGTGTTCTCCTGATGCTTCTTGTAGGACAGTGTCCGCTAAATTTAACCTCATATATTGGATGCTGACTGTGTTGAAATAGTCCTCCACCAAAATACTCTTGGAGCTGTCTATTTAGCGCGCTGTTACACAAATGGAAGCACGCCTTCTCTGTCTTGGTGATGTTTGGTTTCAGTCCCCATCTCCGAAAGTATGTTCCAATTATCGCCACATCAGGTTTTGAGATGGTTTGCGTTTCTTCAAAATTTCAGTGCCCCACTGCAGGCATCCAGTTGAAATTTATGCATCATAATCATAACGAATTTATCGCCTGTAGTATCACGATTTCAATTTATAACAAAATATTCACAAACTTAAGTTTTATGGAATACATCATATGAATTCGTATCTCTTTCGGTGGCGACGTCTGGTACTTTATAAATATTCTACTAAGCCAGATAATCACTGACAGCAGAACTTAAACCTTGAACACAGGCGCCTAACACATGACTGCGATGCTGATTCCCTACAACACATATTCTAATATCATATACATTTATTTGCCTTGAAAATTTTATCACTTGTCATATATAGCCTGAACGCGTTGTAGTCAAAATTTTAATGCTTTTTGCATACGCTCACTCTCTGTTTCGTTTTAGAAGACCCCATTTGGTCGTTTCAGACACTGTGTCTCTACTATAAACTTCATAAGGTGGAAGCATTCCTTTCGTTCGCGCGCCTTCAAAGAAGCTATTATATTTTGTTGCAAATTACTATTTGTTCCTTCTCTTTTACTTCGCTGCTTGTTGCTACTTTTTTGCGATGAGTGTTGTTGAATTCTGCTTGTCATATTTCCAAGGATCACTATATGTTTCTTTTGCAGGTACATTCGCAAAAATGTGTCATTTTTACATGCTGCTGGTACCACTACTCTGGTCAAACATATACCCATAATCTACCGTTCTCCATTTGCTTTTCCTGTATCACAATAATTATCTGTGGAGTTACATGCTATTTAAATAATAGATCAATGTATAAGGTGAGAGAAACTTGTATAAAAAATATTTGAACGTTCTTCCTCAGCACCTTTCAGTAGATGTTGTTCTAGAATTTCCTCATGAATATAATATAAACTTCATTTTTAAATAGCAAGGCCACTGAGAGTTGCAGCTGCAGCGAAAAAGAGCCATCTATTTTTAAGGTAATTCTGAAACAGCTCTGTATCAATAACGGGACTCTCTGACGCGTATAACACAGTGCAATGCAGTTAACGATGTCAGTCATTCCACTGAAAAAAGGGCCATGCATTCAACGCTTCGCATTTTTACCGTAATTCCATCTCTAGGTAATAAGAACTGATATGGCGAGAGATAATGTGGAAGTGTGCTACAATGGCGTCCGGTCGGCTGACATCTTTAGAGTCCCCATCTGTTACGTCAGGTGTAACATTAGTGCGTCAGGTGCGTCCTCAGTAGCGGCTGCACAATCCTACAATCCATTCTTTCTTGTACAGAAGTACTGTGCTCATTTGTGTGAAGAAAACTGTCAGCATCAGAAGACTTGGCCGTGAAATAGAAACATAGAAGATCTTTTTTGTCTTTGACAGAAGGCAAAACATTTTCCTAATTCCCTTCGTTTTTCCTAACTTTATGAAAAGTGTCTCTTTTTAAATTCCAACGTATATTTGTGACATAGTTAACTCGATTTCCATTCTTCAATACTGACCAGTCGGTTATGTTGTGTTAAGGGTGGTTATTGGGATCTACGAGTAATAAACCTACATGAGGTTCTGGATTTAATGCCTGAAATGAGTAATGGATTTATTCATGACAATTACGTAACAATAGGTTAACTTGAAAACTAAGTGCTCTGAAGTAGTATTTCTTCTGTTTAATTTCTTTCGATAAGTTGAGTATGTGAAAGAGAAAATACGGAACACTCGTATATATATGACTGTGATGCTGAGCATTGTAATGTCAGTCCAGGGTGATCTTCTTCGAATATGAAATCCCACATCAGCGTCGTTTTTTAAATCTCATTTAAACCGTCCGAATATTCAAGAGCAGGAGAAGTACAATTCTAGTATAGACTGTAGGCCCGAGAAAGCTACATAGTGTTCAACACTTCAAATGGTTTTTTTGAGCAGCACATCCAAATTCACACATACAGATAATTGTAGTAAAGAGGTCATAGAGCCTTCGTTTGCAGGTATTGCTTACAGATTTACTGTTTCATCGACATTAATAACCACATGGAAAATGATTGTCAGATGAAACAAACAATCGTAATTCAGCGTGGAGAAGGAATGGTGGCGGAGGAGGTGATTTTGTCTCCAGTGGGATGGATATTGTATCTGTCTTTAGTTGATAAATATTGACCACAATTTGTGCATAATACGGAAGGAAACTGATAAATCTGTGGACCAAACACTAAGCTGAGGAAATATGAGAAACGAGGAAGTTGGGAGAACATGTTTTCATACAGTTCAGGAAATGTTGTCTAGAACACTTAGTGAATATAAATCTTCTCTCCATTGTCATCGGCAGCTTCTGAAAGAGTAAGAAGAATCTAACGTAGGATTAAGATGGATCACTGTATATTTATAAACTGAAGCTGCTTGCTCCCATCCATCTGTATATACAGACTAATCTCAGGAACGGATGTAGAGATTTTGATCTGGTTTTGACTAATAGATAGGTTGACTCACAAGGAAAGCTTTGTATATAATTTACTAATATTTCATAGAATTTTTTTTTTTGAATTAGGCTGAATTAAAGTTATCTTGTGAAAACGATGCCACTGCTACCTAGCGAACAGCCGATATAGCTCGAGAGAGCGGACGCGCCTAGAGAACGCAGCAATCGTTACCTAGTTTGCATTTAGCATGTTGGTCTGGCAGTAGTGCGTTTGGCTGGAAAGGCTGTCGGTCGAATCTGGGAAACTTTTTTTCACTCTCTATTTTAACCTAGCTTTCACCTCTCAATGAAGTGGAGATACGCACTTCAAAATATGATGACACTTTCATCCTGCCAATTTCTGCTTCCCCGTGATTATCAATTGCATTTCACACCTAAAATTCACTGCAGATTCTTTGAACAACAAACAGTAAGTTACTCAACTGTGAGGTCTAGTCATAATTACGACCAACCACGAAAACATAATCACATCATCACGAGGCTCTGATGTGAGAATTACAATTGTAAATAATCAAATATCTTTAATAAATACTTTCCCAGCAAATGTTTTAGAACAGTTTACTGTAAAAAAAAAAAACATGCGAAGCTAAAATATGTGTGTTTTCTTACGCAGCAAATAAAACGTTTTGCGAAAATTCACTTCAGCAACTTTAGTTCGTCTACATACAATATGTTCTTTCAGCAGCGCAGCAGGTGACTTAACCTCTTGTTTTCTGCATTCCTTGAATGAAAACTAGACGCGGTCACGGTTCCTTTCGTGGTATGGCGAAGAATTCGGTCATGTTCGACCCATGACAGAGAACTATAACAACGGGTCTCAACAATGCATAACAGCATACCTACCACCTATAGGGACATTTTCCTATGTGTAGGGACTTCTGGCTGCTCTTTCCAAAATGTACGGACATAGGGACGGATTTCCGGTCTCCCTGTATAATTTAGGGACCTTTTCTCCAATAAAGAAAAATTACGAATAAAAAATTTGAAAAAGGAAAAATTGCCAAACCGTATAAATTCTTAAACGCTGTCGCCAATCCGTACGAAAAGTTGACCTGTAAGGGCCTACCTAAGGAACGAAACGAAACGCAGAAGGAAAGTATTTTAGTCGCTGTCTGTCGAGGGTAGGCGACAGACGAAATACTAATGTCTTCGCTGCTTAGTACTCCTCGTGCCGATGAGCTGCTGCCTCCTAAGGTACAAATTTCACACGGAAGTAACATACGGAGTAGATTCGGAAGTATGTACTACGAAACAATCATTTTCAAATGTGGTACTTATTTGAGTCAAAGAACGTAAATTAAACTATAGTTGTTGCAGTACAACGCAATGATTGGAAGGACAGTGGCCACCGTTGAGGAAACCCTGACGCTAGCAACAACTGTGAACAGAAAACACCAACGTGATGTACTCCGATTTGGCCGACATGCGACGACCGTAAACAGGGGGCCACCAGGAAAATTTTAACGTGTCTGCTGTAATCTCTGTGCCATTGTGCGTCATTTCAATCACAACAAGTGTTCGGTAAGAATAACGAGCTGCGTGAGTTGTAAGAATTGTGGAACATCTCGAGAATCTTGGCAGTGGTACTGGTTTCAGCGCTTATTCGGCACCTGTTTTGTTTTACCATTATAAAAAAAAAGGTCAGCTTTCACATGAAAACTTTCATCTCTTCAAATACGCGTTTTGGGGTTTCACTATATGATTGGGACTTTGTGGATCCCCAAAATTAGTCCCCTGAAGAAGTAAAAATTGTCGTCAAGTGGATAACTTTCTTTCATTGCATGATGCAGGCCATCCATTCCTCGGCTCACCCCCATCCGCGTCATCCCAAGAGGCTGACAGTCTTAGATAAAGGGAGCAGACAATAATATATATATATATATATATATATATATATATATATATATATATATATATATATATATATGAAATAAAAACTAAGAATGAATTTATTTTCAGAGATCAGTGGAGAATTACTGGAAATAGTGCGTTATTTCCAAAAGAAAGACTCCATTCCGCCGCATCTGTTGGCACCCTTAGTAGAAAACACAAAATGATGAACTGCGGCCCGTGGAGTAGACACTAACAGCAGCAATCTTCCTAAATAATATTGTGAATACTTTGTTTGTATACAGGGACCATGCAACATACAAAACTGTTGATAAAGAGAAAAGTTACTACCGAATAAATGATCAGCTTATTCTCCCTTTTTTCGTCAGGCTAGAAGTCCTTGTGCCGGTAGTGACTTTCAAGATGGAATTGCGGACTTTTCACATGTAGTTGCCAAAAGTGATTTAGCAACACTGCGTCACAGCGATTAATGCTGTAAGCTGATTTAAACTATATCATGCGTGATTTTTTTGATTTTTCTTTTATTTGTGCCACATCAGCCTGCCTCCAATATATACTGGATCACTCACCTACGCCCATGATTCGCACACAATATTTTCATCGATTGTAAATATATTTGGTTACATCACGATGTGCTCCCTTTATTGTTATGAAATAGTAGGCCCTAATATTCATGCTTCCAGACAACTTTCCTGCCGTACACTGCTTACATCGCGTATGTTATATGAAAGTGGTAATATTCAGTTACTTAACGGTGCACTTTGAAATTTATTTATAACTCTATGAAGAGGCACGTAAACCAGATACGTGCGCCACACAAGTGGTCTGGCCGTAGATCCTAAATGCTACCGTTTCGGAATAAATATGATCATTAATTGTGTTTTAGAGGCGGGACAAGTGACACGTAGCTATAACGGAGCTATAAAATGGGAATTTCATTGTTACAAAGTGTTACCCATCATTCATTACAGTGATCAGCTAAGTTCGTGGCAGTTCATACAGAAATCAGAAGATAGCACAAAAGCATCTGAGTTCGCTGACAGATACCGACTGCAGACGTACACATAATACTCAAATCTTTACGAAAGTAGTTTTACTTGGGTAAGTTGATTCGTGAAGCGAATATCGTATGAGACGAACACACTTCTGTTTCCATTCGTGGAATTACTCAAGTATAAAAACGCTGACAAACGATTTAGACGCGGTCGCAAGACAACAATCAATGACAGTGGAAAACTTATCTAAAATATTTAATACATTAAAGGAATTGTTTATTATCTTGACTATCGTCGTGGCGACAGAGGAACGATAAACACTGCCAGAGGTGTCACAGAGAGTCGTCATACCGCTTTTCGTATGGGCAGTCTGTGTAGAAAAGAGCATTTTTAAAGTATGATAGAGAATGACGTATATAAAAAATAAACGTTGCTGGAAAAATGTCAAGAAAAGCAAATTGACTGACAATAGTTGTCTTAAAGGTGGTTGAACGGAAGTCAATGCGCAATTCGGAAAACGCCACACTGAACACGCTCTGATCGACTGAATGGCTGTGGCTCCCCATGCAGACCGACAAACGAAACGAAAATATGCTTTACGGTTCACATCACAAAAAAATATCCCTGAGCGTAGCCTGTGGGCACAGGAGACAGCGTGAAAAATTATCTCGACCACTCGTATCACTGCCCAGTATTTGAAATTCGTATCAAATTTGGCTCGAAGGTGGAATGGAAAACGCCACGGGAGGCTCTAGTAACTGCTTTCGTTGTCATTTTCATAGGACCATGCATTTACTTCTATACTTTAGTGACAAATACTTAAGAAATTTGTCCCACGGTTACTCCTAGCTATCCTTCGTCCGTCAGGATTTTAAACAGGTTATACCACTTATCAGCCTCCAAGATGTAGGGACGTAAGAATGTATTCAGATAGTTTGCTTGCTTCATTCAGGGATGGAAGGAACACTGGGTAAGTACAAGCAGTAGTCATGGGGAGGTGGAGGTGAATGCCATGGTGCGGGTGCATGAAAAATAGAATCAAGCTAATAATCGCTTCCTCCTAATTGTCCCCAAAACTAAGACTAACCAAAATCTTTACCGAATTTTCATTTTTTGTTTTGTTTTGGAACATAACCACACATTTGCTGTAAGATCCAAAGGCAAAACGCTTTGGAAACAATGTCGCAATATTTGCAACAACTACCAGGGTCTGAATGCTCGATAGTCATCGTATCAAAAACATTTAAGACGTCAAAATCATACACATAAAGTGCTCATTCTCTTATACCAAGAACGATTACGTTGTATTGCTGTTTTTGTCTGAGTTCATGGATAGAGTTAAACGTGTCCTGGATGGATATGTAAAAAGGAATCTGATTAAAAACCGTACGTATCTATCAGTAGCAAATAAGAGCGTTATTTTGAATAGTTTATTTCACTCATATAACAAGACTATCCAAGCCCGTAAAGGATTTATAAATGATTCTCTAACATTTGTAACGTACGTAGAATCACATGGAAAGTCAAGAGCTTCTTCCTAGCGGTTCATCGTTTGCTACTCATTCACAACGGAAGACTGTGATATTTTAGTAACTATAAAAATTCTTTTATGCACGAAAATCGCACTGTTATTGTGGCTTAAGCCTCCGTGCAATGCGATTAAATAATACCGCTTGCTCTTGATGGAAGACAATACCTAACATATATACGTCGATAAATGTCTCATGATCATAGCACAATAACAAAGAAAAGTTAAAAATACTCCAAAAGTTTTAAAATAGAAGGATTTATGCTGAGAAACAGTTGTGGAACATTTAAAACGCGACAGAGCAATCTAGAAATACTTGGAAGCAATTATGAATGACTAAATGAAAACACAGAGACGCCTTTGTGGATCAAAACAATAATTAAAAAAATTACGGAGATTAATGAGAAAATATGTATCATTTTGGTGAATGACTGCCATAATAAAACTGGTAAAATGGGAAAGGTGACCCCAACAGCATTTCTCTAAAGAACTTGAGCAGCAAATGATCTAAAAGAGAGAAGCACGTATTGAATTATGAGTACTTTAGAAAACAAATTAAACTAAGAGATGATGCGGTGAGGAAGAAGACTAGCTTTCAGATGGTGAGGAAAAAGGTAATATTCCGTCCACAACATAGAGAATCACTCTAGCATGCGATTGAAAGAAGTATGTAAAGTAAAAAGATAGTTGAGGAGAGCTCAATACCTAACAGAAGCTTAAAAGACTGGGTCCAGCAGATCGAGTTTGTTGGATTTGTGAAAGAAGAAACATCTATTACTCCATATGGTATGCACTGACGAGTTTTATTGGCAGTTGTTAAAAAACGGTGGAGGATGCTGAAACCGGAATTTTTCTTGACATGATGATCAAGCTCAATGAAACATTTTTATAGAAATCATTGGCAGTGAGAGAAGGGGATATAATTAAAAGAACCAATATGAATTCAGCGTAAGAATGTAAAGTCTGACTAGAACATGGTTCTGCTCTGGAGAAACTGTGTTAAGCAATGCTGTCAACTCACTTCCGAATGTGAGAAAAACGGCTTTCTGTATTACAAAACCAAATGTATTTTTACAATGTTGATGACAATAATGATGCTATTCGTAGGAAAATTGCGAAGTAGAATAATTTTAACATCGTTCTATGTTTTGTTAGTAAAACGTCTACCAACTGTTAGTTCTAGTGACAGTTTTGCAGACAAATTTGTTTGGTTTCAAAATATGTAGCAGACAGTTACTCTCTTCATCAAGTAGAAATAATATGGATTACTTAAAAATTAAGTACAGATTCAGGCTACAACTAGGAAAACTGTGAAAATCGAATTAAACAAATTCAGCAGGTTGCTTGACAAAAATTGAGGATTGAAAAGAAATAAGAACAATTATTGAGGAAATGCAAAAACGATTTTAGCAATCACTTGTGAAAAACAATGTACACATAAACAATAGCCCTGTTACAGAAGCCGGCCATTGTGGCCGAGCGGTTCTAGGCGCTACAGTCTGGAACCGCGTAACCGCTACGGTCGCAGGTTAGAATCCTGCCTCGGGCTTGGATGTGTGTGATGTCCTTAGGTTAGTTAGGTTTAAGTAGTTCTAAGTTCTAGGGGACTGATGACTTCAGAAGTTAAGTCCCATAGTGCTCAGAGCCATTTGAACCATTGAACCTGTTTCAGAAGGAATAACGCTCACTCATCCAGACATATTTCCCAGTAGCGTACCGAGTGGAATGAACATTGGGAAGGTCGAGGGAGAAAATACTGGAGGCAGTTGAAATATGTCTTATGAGATTGTCATTAACAAAGACGGAAACAGATGTGCACAGATGTATCGTTGAGTTGGAGAAGAAATAATCCGTATCTGTGTAAAATACACAAAGATAACGAGAACCGGTTACCCTCTCGGTGAAAGGTACTGTAGATAGAAAATTCTCAGGCAGGCAGAGATTAAATAATGTATCCCAAATTACTGAGAAAGTTTTGTGTAACTAGAGTGGAGAGACGTAGTGATAGGGAAACGAGATAGAGAAATGCAGCATGATAGCTTCAGTCCCGAAAAAGGAAGAAAGCAAAAGGACGAAAACAGATACGCTGTAGATTCGATATGAAGTGAAACCAAAGTTTGCACAAATTTTTCATAGCAGCTCTCTTGTTCAGTGATCCTCTCCGAATGAATTATATCAATACATAGTAGACTCGTTCCCGTTGACACGAAATGCAGAAGAATATCTGTGTGATACTATAGATCCATTTCACTGACAACTTTCTGCGACAGAACCACATGACATATTCTTTTCATTACTTTCATGTCCTGCAGAGAACAATAAACTTTTAGGCAAAAGTGGGATTAAAAGTTACAGAGCTAAGTACCCAAGATCTTGCTTTTGGCGCAGAAGCTGATGATCCAAAAACAACAAGGTATGTAGTGTTTCCTGGCAACACATACGATCAAATGACTATATATATATATATATATATATATATATATATATATATATATATATATATATATATATATGTGTGTGTGTGTGTGTGTGTGTGTGTGGTAATGGATCAAAAGATTATTGACCATGACAAACAAAAAAATTATGCAATAATACTTCTCATGAAGAATCTAAATACTGCCTATTTCATAACGTAAGGACATAGAAAACATAATCCAGAGATGTGTCACTCGAAGATAAATACTAAAAATTCGTATTTAGCGTTGACAGAAGAAAGATAACCTGTTTAAGGACCGTAAAGAAACCCAGAAGAACTGATAAACGGTTTACCGAAAATTCGCTTTGTCGAAAAAGCGATACATAGTTTGCAGTGATTATCACTAAGAGATTAAATCGTAATAATTTACGACCACAAGACGAAACTTACCGAGCTAAAGGAAAACTTATCAGTTAAATACCTAGATATTAGTAGTGCACGGTATAATCACATTAAACGTCTTTTTGGAGTGAATTGTGGAGAAATTGGAACTGAAAAAAATTTGGAGGTGTTTAACTAAAATTCGCATGGATGACACATGGGATTGTAATGAAACAAAGAAATTAGCCGTCATTAAAAGCGTATATAATTCAATGAATCATAGTCACATCATGAAAAAGAATATACAACGTAGCACTATGTTTGAGTTTGTCTGGGATTCATTTATTTTGGGTAAGATTTTCACTCAATTTCAACAAAGCTTTACTAAAAGTCCTCAAGAAACATATCAATGGTTCAACGCATGTTATTATAATGAAAAATATACACATTAGTACTAAATCTAAAAGAGAATCTACACAAGAGTGTTTCGTTATCACCAAAGTTATTCTTAGCATCCCCCAAGAGAATTTTTCCGAACCATAAACTGGGAGAAAGCAGAATGAATATTTTCTAATCGAACATATTTGAACCAGTTTCCTTTTATTGGCCTTTCTGTACAAATTGTAAATAGCCTTTCGCTCCCTGTATTTTACCCCTACCACCTTTAGAATTTGAAAAAGAGTATTCCAGTCAACATTGTCAAAAGCTTTCTCTATGTCTACAAATGCTAGAAACGTAGGTTTGCCTTTTCTTAATCTTTCTTCTAAGATAAGTCGTAAGGTCAGTATTGCCTCACGTGTTCCAACATTTCTACGGAATCCAAACTGATCTTCCCCGAGGTCCGCATCTACCAGTTTTTCCATTCGTCTGTAAAGAATTCGCGTTAGTATTCTGAAGCTATGACTTATTAAACTGATAGTTCGGTAATTTTCACATCTGTCAACACCTGCTTTCTTTGGAATTGGAATTATTATATTCTTCTTGAAGTCTGAGGGTATTTCGCCTGTCTCATACATCTTGCTCACCAGCTGGTAGAGTTTTGTCATGACTGGCTCTCCCAAGGCCGTCAGTAGTTCTAATAGAATTTTGTCTACTCCGGGGGCCTTGTTTCGGCTCAGGTCTTTCAGTGCTCTGTCAAACTCTTCACGCAGTATCGTATCTCCCATTTCGTCTTCATCTACATCCTCTTCCATTTCCATAATATTGTCCTCAAGTACATCGCCCTTGTATAAACCTTCTATATACTCCTTCCACCTTTCTGCTTTCCTTTCTTTTCTTAGAACTGGGTTGCCATCTGAGCTCTGGATATTCATACACGTGGTTCTCTTCTCTCCAAAGGTCTCTTTAATTTTCCTGTAGGCAGTATCTATCTTACACCTAGTGAGATAAGCTTCTACATCCTTACATTTGTCATCTAGCCATCTCTGCTTTGCCATTTTGCACTTCCTGTCGATCTCATTTTTGAGACGTTTGTATTCCTTTTTGCCTGCTTCATTTACTGCATTTTTATATTTTCTCCTTTCATCAATTAAATTCAATATTTCTTCTGTTACCCAAGGATTTCTATCAGCCCTCGTCTTTTTACCTACTTGATCCTCTGCTGCCTTTACTACTTCATCCCTCAGAGCTACCAATTCTTCTTCTACTGTATTTCTTTCCCCTATTCCTGTCAATTGTTCTATTATGCTCTCCCTGAAACTCTGTACAACCTCTGGTTCTTTTAGTTTATCCAGGTCCCATCTCCTTAATTTCCCACATTTTTGCAGTTTCTTCAGTTTTAATCTACAGGTCACAACCAATAGATTGTGGTCAGAGTCCACATCTGCCCCTGAAAATGTCTTACAACTTAAAACCTGGTTCCTAAATCTCTGTCTTACCATTATATAATCTATCTGATACCTTTTAGTATCTCCAGGGTTCTTCCATGTATACAACCTTCTTTCATGATTCTTAAACTAAGTGTTAGCTATGATTAAGTTGTGCTCTGTGCAAAACTCTACTAGGCGGCTTCCTCTTTCATTTCTTAGCCCCAATACATATTCACCTACTATGTTTCCTTCTCTCCCTTTTCCTACACTCGAATTCCAGTCACCCATTAATATTAAATTTTCGTCTCCCTTCACTAACTGAATAATTTCTTTTATTTCATCGTACATTATGCATTATAACTCTGAATTCCGGATACTAAACAATTATGATTACATCTCACAAAAAACGCAAGATATATTTGTCACTTGCAAATCAAGGAAAAAAATTCAGTAACATTTTTACCGAAGCAGCATGAATGAGAAATATATTACGGTAAGTATCATAGCTCAGACGTATATGAAAAAAGAACAAAAGAATTTCCGTTCTACTAAGACAATAGCAGAAAATGTCTGGAGAGGGTCAGAAATGAAGCACAGAGTGAGTCTTGAGATAAAAGCCATTATTCAATAAACGAAATCTCTTTATTTCAAACACTGCGGTGGGAAGACTAGAAAGATATGGAAGGATTTCAAATCGTAAGCGACACGTAGATTTTGTGAGACAAAACCATATACTGGGCGGTGTTAATATACATCAAGAAAGAAATATAAGCAAAATTTTCATTCCGGAAAGAAAATGTTTGCCTAAACATGTATTAATTCTGAAAGGCCCTGAAAGCTTGTAGGAAGGGAGTAGCAGAGTTCGATGTAGTAGGCAACGATGAAACTCCGTAATAATTGGAAGCATACATAGTTTTATAAACATATTTTAAAACTTTTTTTGTTATTAAGACCAATTAATTCCTCCGGCTGATCGTATGAGTAATGTTACCAAAGAGTTCACGCACTTACCAAAATAATTTACAACTCAGAGACGACAGACCACCATAACATATGCTCTGCAGCAGGTTACAGGCACAGAAACGTAGGTGATAGCAACTGCCAAAAAATCTGAAGCAAAAATAAATAAATAAAAAGATAAGTGATCACCAACAAGAAAAATTTTCTTTATTTCTATTTTTGTGCCGCTCTGGCGCGATGAGACGTTACAATTACTTGTTTTAAATATTATGTATGAAACAGACTAGACACTGGCATAATATTGAACAATATTTATTACTTTCGTTTACAACCTAGTTTTCAACTGTTACTCCATCATTGGATACAAAGATAAATTGGAGTAGTTGTGAAATTTTTAAAAGATGAAGATTTTAACTAGTGGACTTACATAATAACTCGTTTCGAAAGATGACAAGATGGCACGATGAAAGTACAAAATATAATTAAAATTATCTTTAATTCTTTTCAAAATACTGAATGGTTAGATAGTACACAAAAAAGGTTATATATAGACAGTATCAACCAGTATATACAATAAGTAAGTCCAATAAGATACGTTTTGTATTATAGTGATTAAGATACGTTGAAAACTGAATCTCTGGTAGCATTTTACATTATAAATAGTAATGCTTGAATACATCAGTCCTTGGATATCATTTTATGAATTCTACAGTAAAGGTATTACTTTTAAAGTACTATGGCTATCTTGGACTATGGTAATATTACATTGGTTTCAACGATAAGACCTCTTAGAAATTATTTAGGAAGGAGTTGTTAGAAGACTCTGTTAGTTTATTCAGAATGAGATTAGGAACAGTGTTGTTGTGTATACCACTCTCTTCTTGCGGATTCATGGTGCCACACTTATCTGTCTTTCTCGAACTGTGATCGATATTCCTGTGGCCATCACCGTATGTCTTCTGTTGCCTTTCCGGGTGATATCACCATTGCATACATTTACCCAGTGTCATTAATAAAATGAAGTGAACTAAAGTGAGCAAGTGAAGTGTAAAGCGATTAAAATGCCTTTTTACTTGTAGAGAGTGGTATTTCTCAGGCCCAAAAGCCTGCTCCTAAACAACACATTCTACATTAAATTAATTTAGGAAATTTCCTAAAATTTTCAGAAGTTTCGAGGCGTTCCACCAACATATTTGATCACAAAAATGATAAGTGATTGCTATACAAATATTCTGCATACACGCGCGTATAGTATAGAACTTGTAGGTCACATAATTTGTCGATCACTTTTTTTTTGTTAATCACTAGGCCTCAGTGCGAGAATGTACATTGCCTAGCAATTCTTTCATATGCTTTTTTTGACAGAGAGCATACTCCAATGACATGGCCACAAACACAAATTATAGATAGTATATAGAATAATTGGTTACATAGCTGAAACATGTAAACAAAAGACACAAACGAGAAGTCACAATTCTGCAATGAATGAAACAATACCACAGATTCAATTGAGTTCAACGAGGCGTCTACGAGCAGTAATATTTGCATCAACATCTACATCATACTCCACAAGCCACCTAATGGTATTTGACGGAGGGTAATTTTTGGACCACTAACTGAGTCTTCCAACACTGTTCCATTTGCGAACAGCACCTGGGTATAATGATTGTCGGTAAGCCTCTACGTTGGCCCTAATTTCTCGAACTTACTCCTAATGGTCATCATGCGATACGTACGTAGGGACAAGTAAATTTTTAGAATGAGATTTTAACTCTGCAGTGGAGTGTGCGCTGATATGAAACCTCCTGGCAGATTACAGTTTTAATCTGCCAGGAAGTTTCAAGTAATTTTTTGTCCGACTCTTTTCGGTAAGTGCTCTCGAAATTTCAATAGTAAATCTCTTTGTGATGTGCCCTACCTGCCTTGTAACGTCTGCCAATGGAGCTTGTTGAGCATCTCCGTAACGCTGTCGTGCCGACTAAACGATCCCGTGATGAAATCTACCTCTTCTGTGTCCTATTTGGTAGGGATGCCAGACATATAAACAATATCCAAGAATAGGACGAACAAACGCCTTATAAGCTGATTTGGTGAAGGCTGCCGGTCTTACTTACGAGATGAAGGCAGAGCTCACCATCTGCAGCATCGTTGACAGAACCGACTGCGGACCTTTGGTGCAGAGCCGGGTGGAGGGTCTGAATCAGAGGCTCAGACGGTTTTGCGACCGTATTGGCTGCAGATTCCTTGACTTGCGCCATAGGGTGGTGGGGTTTCGGGTTCCGCTGAATAGGTCAGTTCACTACACTCAGCTGGCGGCTACACGGGTAGCGGAGGCTGTGTGGCGTGGACTGGGCGGGTTTTTAGGTTAGAAGGCCTCGGGAAAGTGCGGGATGGGCTGCAATGTCAAAGGGTGCTTGGCAATTACAGGACGTGCTTGGATCAAGGAACAGTCGGAATTATAGTTGTAAATTGTTGTCGTTGCGCTGGAAAAGTCCCTGAGCTTCAAGCGCTAATAGAAAGCACAGAAGCTGATATCGTTATAGGTACAGAAAGCTGGCTAAAGCCTGAAATAAGTTCTGCAGAAATTTTTACGAAGTCTCAGACGCTGTTCAGGAAAGATAGATTAGGCAGAATTGGTGGTGGAGTGATTGTGTCTGTCAGTAGTGGTTTATCTTGTAGTGAAGTCGAAGTAGATACTCCGTGCGAATTGGTGTGGGTGGAGGTTATACTTAACAGCCGAATTAAGTTAATAATTGGCTCCTTCTACCGACCCCCAGACTCCGATGATACAGTTGCGGAACAGTTCAGAGAAAGTTTGAGTCTCGTAACAAATAAATACCCCACTCATACGGTTATAGTTGGTGGGGACTTAAACCTACCCTCGGTATGTTGGCAAAAATACTTGTTCAAAACCGGTGGTAGGCAGAAAACGTCTTCCGAGATTGTCCTAAATGCATTCTCCGAAAATTATTTCGAGCAGTTAGTCCAAGAACCCACGCGAATTGTAAATGGTTGCGAAAACACACTTGACCTCTTGGCCACAAACAATCCAGAGCTGATAGAGAGCATCATGACTGATACAGGGATTAGTGATCACAAGGTCATTGTAGCTAGGCTCAATACCATTTCTTCCAAACCCATCAGAAACAAACGCAAAATAATTTTATTTAAAAAAGCGGATAAAGTGCCACGAGAAGCCTTCCTAAAAGACAATTTCCATTCCTTCCGAACTGACTATGCGAATGTAGACGAGATGTTGCTCAAATTCAAAGATATAGTAACAACAGCAATTGAGAGATTCATACCTCATAAATTGGTAAGAGATGGAACCGATCCCCCGTGGTACACAAAAAAGGTCCGAACGCTGTTGCAGAGGCAACGGAAAAAGCATGCGAAGTTCAGATGAACGCGAAATCCCGATGATGGGCTAAAATTTACAGACGCGCGAAATTTGGCACGTACTTCGATGCGAGATGCCTTTAATAGGTTCCACAACGAAACATTGTCTCGAAATTTGGTAGAAAATCCGAAGAAATTCTGGTCGTATGTAAAGTACACAAGCGGCAAGACGCAGTCAATACCTTCGCTGCGCAGTGCCGATGGTACTGTTATCGACGACTGTGCCGCTAAAGCGGAGTTATTGAACGCAGTTTTTCGAAATTCCTTCACCAGGGAAGACGAATGGAATATTCCAGAATTTGAAACACGAACATCTGCTAGCATGAATTTCTTAGAAGTAGATACCTTAGGGGTTGCGAAGCAACTCAAATCGCTTGATACGGGCTAGTCTTCAGGTCCAGATTGTATACCGATTAGGTTCCTTTCAGATTACGCTGATACTATAGCTCCCTACTTAGCACTCATATACAACCGCTCGCTCACCGATAGATCTGTACCTACAGATTGGAAAATTGCGCAGGTCGCACCAGTGTTCAAGAAGGGTAGTAGGAGTAATCCATTTAACTACAGACCTATATCATTGACGTCGGTTTGCAGTAGGGTTTTGGAGCATATACTGTATTCAAACATTATGAACCACCTCGAAGGGAACGATCTATTGACACGTAATCAGCATGGCTTCAGAAAACATCGCTCTTGTGCAACGCAGCTAGCTCTTTATTCGCACGAAATAATGGCCGCTATCGACAGGGGATCTCAAGTTGATTCCGTATTTCTAGATTTCCGGAAAGCTTTTGACACCGTTCCTCACAAGCGACTTCCAATCAAGCTGCGGAGCTATGGGGTATCGTCTCAGTTGTGCGACTGGATTCGTGATTTCCTGTCAGGAAGGTCGCAGTTCGTAGTAATGGACGGCAAATCATCGAGTAAAACTGAAGTGATATCAGGTGTTCCCCAGGGAAGCGTCCTGGGACCTCTACTGTTCCTGATCTATATAAATGACCTGGGTGACAATCTGAGCAGTTCTCTTAGACTGTTCGCAGATGATGCTGTAATTTACCGTCTAGTAACGTCATCCGAAGACCAGTATCAGCTGCAAAGCGATTTAGAAAAGATTGCTGTATGGTGTGTCAGGTGGCAGTTGACGCTAAATAACGAAAAGTGTGAGATGATCCACATGAGTTCCAAAAGAAACCCGTTCGAATTCGATTACTCGATAAATAGTACAATTCTCAAGGCTATCAATTCAACTAAGTACCTGGGTGTTAAAATTACGAACAACTTCAGTTGGAAGGACCACATAGATAATATTGTCGGGAAGGCGAGCCAAAGGTTGCGTTTCATTGGCAGGACACTTAGCAGATGCAACATGTCCACTAAAGAGACAGCTTACACTACACTCGTTCGTCCTCTGTTAGAATATTGCGGCGCGGTGTGGGATCCTTACCAGGTGGGATTGACGGACGACATCGAAAGGGTGCAAAAAAGGGCAGCTCGTTTTGTATTATAGCGTTATAGGGGAGAGAGTGTGGCAGAAATGATACACGAGTTGGGATGGAAGTCATTACAGCATAGACGTTTTTCGTCGCGGCGAGACCTTTTTACGAAATTTCAGTCACCAACATTCTCTTCCGAATGCGAAAATATTTTGTTGAGCCCAACCTACATAGGTAGGAATGATCATCAAAATAAAATAAGAGAAATCAGAGCTCGAACAGAAAGGTTTAGGTGTTCGTTTTTCCCGCTCGCTGTTCGGGAGTGGAATAGTAGAGAGATAGTATGATTGTGGTTCGATGAACCCTCTGCCAAGCACTTAAATGTGAATTGCAGAGTAGTCATGTAGATGTAGATGTAGATGTAGAAGCCACTTCCTTCGAGGCTGAGCTAAATTTCCTTAAGTATCTTCCTATGAATGTGAATCTAGCATCTGCTTTTCTCACTATTTGTTTTATGTGGTCATTCCAGTCAAGCTCGCTCCGGTAAGGTTAGACTTCTTTTTCCAGGTATGGAATTACGAAACCGGAATTTCCTTGTAGATGGTGCTAGACGTCCATGTAAAGCCCGTGCCTGCAGCGCCATCTGCTTCCTGTAACGTCTGACGACGAATGTCAACACGCAGTAACTCAAATTCCATACATAGATATCCGTTTGAAATCCTTACAGGTGTATAGTTTTGTGCCTACGAACTACGATTTGAAGAGAGCATTAGTTTTCTGTTATCATTTGAAGAAAACTGCTGCAGTCACATCGAATGCTTGTCGAAGCTTTCGGCGAGCATGCACCTGGGAGGACACAGTATTCCGAGCGTTACAAAATATTCAGAAGTAGTGATCTTGACGTGGCAACCGACGAGCGCGGGAGACCACCGAAAAAATTCGAAGACAACGAATTGAAGGCCTTATTAGATGAAGATGATACTTAAACTACGCAGGAACTAGCGGAACAACTGAATGTGACGCAGAAAGCCGTTCCTCTTCGTTTGGAAGCTATGGGAAAGGTGCAGAAAGTGGGAAAATGGGTTCCTCATGAACTGAATGAAAGACAGCAAGCAAATAGTAAGACCACTTGTGAAATTCTGCTCGCGAGATACAAAAGAAAGTCATTTCTCCATCTAATATTGACAGGTGATGAAAAATGGACACGTTTTCGTGGAATGGATATGTTTTAGGTGAATTCAGGCGAAACAACGACATCTATGCAAGACCAAATCACTTTGGAAAGAAGTCACTGCTCTGTGTTTGGTGGTATCAGAAGCGTGTCATCTATTAAGAACTTCTAAAGCCTGCCGAAAACGTTAACACTGATAGCTACCAACAGCAAACGATAGATTTAAATCGATTATTACGTAAAAAACGACTGGAATATATAAAATGGCAACAATAAGTCATAGTGCTCCATGATAACGCTCAGTCACACACAGCAAAACGGGTCAGGGAAACGATCGAGGCGTTCAGTTGGGAAATATTAGGGCATATGGCTTATTCTCCGGACTTGGCTCCGTCTGATTATCATCTATTTGCAACACTGGGACAAGTTCTCGCTTAACAACGCTTCATTTCGTATAAAATGTACTAAAATGTCATGCTGACTGGTTCGCTTCAATAGAAGAACTGTTTTCTTGGTGTGGCATTAACAGCATGCCGGAGAGGTGGGAGAAATGTATAAATATCAGTGGAGATTATTCTGAATAAATTATTGTTTATCAGTTCCAAACAACAGACATGCCATTATTACAGCCAAAATCCGGTTTCATACTTCTACACCTGGCAAAATGGAGATTAAGCTGTTTCCAGCATTTGTCTCGGTTAGAAACGGTACACATTCTTAAATGCAAAGACTTAAGACCAATCGTAGATCTCAGTCACAGATAGCTACGCAAGATTCCCAGCTTCTGGTGTGTAAAATTGTTATGTGTCGAAACGTTCAGACTGATGCATACGACCCTTATCTAGGATAGTCTTTTTGTACGTTATGAGATATAGCATCCTCCAGTGACGACTGAATACTTTTATGTCTTCAAAAAAATGCCGTATAGAAGTACGTGTGTCCAGTGAGCTATAATTACTATTCATCTGAGAGCTATAACAATAACGATGTAGAAGTTAGTGACCACACAAACATTTCACGTTAGCGCTAAGATTTAGTTAGAACGAATGTAGAAAATGGAAGTTAATTTTGAATGAGATGTCTTTCATCTCAGATCAGAGGTTTTCACTGAAAACCACGCATTCTGGACACAACTTACTATTCTGAGGGAGGTCTAAAGAGAGATACAGAACGTGTTCACGCCTTCAACGCTATCGGCTGAGCGATAGTGGTGGCCATTCATCCGACATTGCGTGGTAAATATTAACTGTCTCTAGTAGCCTTTTTCTCAGTTTGACCTATTTCTTCGAGAATTTGCATCAGAGGTGGAAACTGAAGGCTTTGAATGAACTGGCCGAAGCAATATTTAAAATGTAGCAAATGAACCACCGCTCTTCCACTGTCTTACGACCAGGCGTGGTATAACAAGGAAAGAAGATGGTGCAGTGTGATACTACATTCGTCCACTGAATAGTTTAGTTTCGGAATATTAACGATTCATCAACCACAGTTCACAGTAAACTCCAGTACAAATATCTAGCTCATTGTTACTCACTGTCATCATAGTATAAGTACAAGGAAAATAAAAGAAAAGAATCCTAAGCATTATATACTGCATGTTGTAACAGGAAAAAAAGTTGTTATCTTTGCGTACCGATGGCATCGAAAAGCAGTGTGGCAGAACATTGACGGGACAAAATTAAAAGTCCAAATGTAATTGCATTGACATTATCTTTGACGCGTGTTTTTGCAAGCTGAACTATACGACTTATGCATGAGTAGTAGGCATATGGAGAAGAAATAAGAAGGGAAAGATTAACTCTTTGATGCTGAGAGTGCGTCTTCGAGTAGATCATTGAACGGTTAATTACGTTTTGTAAATGACCGCTTGTCTATCTTAGAACGAGAATCGCCATTATAGTCACGGGGATGTCAGAGTTAGCGGTCAATTTATGGTCATGTAGGCCGACAGCTGAACGCAGGAGTCGGCAGCTGCACAATTGAAGGGTCTGCCAGGTGCCCGCATCACGCGACTGTCACATATCGCTCTATGACGTGCATTGTGTTGGCGCAGCGCTGGAATGCAGTTAGAGGTGACAGCGTGTTTGCGTGTCACGCTCTGTGGCGGCTGCCATTGACCCTCGACCACCGACAACACAGACAGCAGTGGTGCCGCGGCAGTAGAGACACTCATGTGCTGATCGGTAACACCTTGGTGAGTCATGAGCGTCTCATAGATGAGCAACACCTTCGTGGAGGAAGAAGTTGGATATCTCCTCTATCTTGATTCTGTTCACTACTTCGTAAGTTATCCGATCTTCCACTTAATTTTCTCTTCTCTGGCACCACCTTCCGAAAGCGTCTTCCTTTTTTGTGTCTGCACTGTTAACCTTTCTATGGATCAAATGGCTCTGAGCACTATGGGACTTAACATCTGTGGTTATCAGTCCCCTAGAACGTAGAACTACTTAAACCTAACTAACCTAAGGACATCACACACATCCATGCCAGAGGCAGGATTCGAACCTGCGACCGTAGCAGTCTCGTGGTTCCGGACTGAGCGCCTTAACCGCGAGACCACAGCGGCCGGCCATCCTTCCTATCACACAACACTGTATCTGTCAACATAAATATTAAGGGTTCTCAGCCAGTCTCTGTTCCAAACCCTGAACATGCATCAGGCAGAGTCAATGTGTTCGTTGTCTGATCCTGCGAGTCGCCGCATAATTCAGTCGATCATTAGGAAAATAAAGATGTAAGGTTGTAACATCCTGTACTGGAAGACAGTTACGGAAAATTCAGTACCACTTTGGAGTGACAAACAGCCTTTTAGATGCATTTGTATAGACTTTAACTCTGTGGAACCATTTAACATTAGACTAATGATTATGCAATGAGTATACAGAACACCTGCACCTCTAACACCGATTTTATAGCTGGTTTTGAGAAGGCACTTAATTATTTTTACGTAATTCGCATACTAACGGTGCATTAATGATTCTAACTGAATAATATAAGTGATTTTACAAGACATATCTCATTTATATCAATTTTCTAGAAGTTTTCAATGGACACCAGAGTTTCCAGCAGCTAATGTAGAAAATAAGAATGATCATGTCACATAAAAGATGTGTAGCAGTAGTATACATATTCAATAAATTTTTATTGTTTGACTCTGATAAATGAATGGATACACCCGTCAAAAGCTTTCTCAAAATGTTTCAGTTATCAGAGTTACTCTACGTATACTCATCAACGTAGGTAATTTAGGTCTTTGTATGAGTTTCCTAGCACATAAAATATGAACATACGGAATATTTGAACGTATATATCAGCGGACTGAATAGTTTTTAGCAAAATAAAGTCATCGTGCTCAATTTTAACGTATTGACATCGTCAGAAGCTTACATGATGTTCGTCTCGTATGGACCCTACTATTCACGACACATATACGTGAACTGACAGATAACATACCATTTCCGACCGGCTTTCCAGCGGTCGTCTTCAGTGCGAAGAACTGCGGCATTCTGCTGATGGTCCTCGGCTACCGACGTCGCATTCTGCGTTTCAATCGGACAATTCGAGGTAAAGCTTGCTACTGAGAGGTTACTGTATGATAAGCTACTGCCTGTGCTACCTTGGAAGGAGACTGGCAGGCAGATCTTAAAATTAAATACATTTAGATCTTAAATATTTTTGTAACTGTTTTGATCGCGGACATTATACAACATTAAAATGTGATGGCTGGTTTCAGTTGACTACGTAACCACATCAGATCACTCATTGCAAAATATATGCCAGCGTATAGGGTACTGAAAACCATTTATCGTCTGTATAGATGGGGGTATGTCCATATGGTAACACGTTCAGGAAGAAACTGAACGTACAAAGATATCTTTGCTTTGAGAAGTTACTCGAAGTAGTGATGTCGTATATATATTTACAGCCACCTGCAACCTCATTCAGTATAGTTTTGAACGAGTCGGTGTTACCTTGGCACTTTTTAAGTTTCTTATTGAAAGTGTTTTCATACATCCAGCTCCCAGCGACTGACGTATGTTGTGTCATCAGTGATCTGAAGACGGTTTCTTATTGAACTGATAACAGTCATCACACTTTAACCTTTATATATTTTACGCGATCTAGTCACCATTATAAACATTTTTTCAATAAAGTATTTTTTTATTTTAAGAAATTTATGTTTGATCGCCTTCTGCTTTTCTGATAACTTCAGATGTAACCAGCAGCGAATCGGCAAACATACCACAGTACACACCAGTCTATACTTCGTGATGTCTAACAGAATTTCAGAATGTTAAGTCAGTAGCCATCCGACATCTGAAACACGGCAGTTTATAGTGGAAGTTCGTCACTAGAATCCAACAGTTAGTCGCCCTGAAGAGAACCGCTGGAAATCTGTTCGAAATGTTGTCATGTTACCGGCTTTAGTGTTTCACAATGCGTGGACTAATACCCAGATGAGATGATTCAAAGTGACACTGGCAGTAGAGGCGTATGAACTTGGAACCTGTGAAAACGCTCACAGACATTGTAGTTTGTTACTAGGGGGTAACAGCGTTAAGAAGTTTGTATTAAAAGTATTAAAACTTGTATTCTACTAATATGAGGCGACGAGGTTTCCAATTGCCTCTAAGCATAAATATATGATATTTAAATTTAACTGAATGCGAGAACCAGCGGTACGAGTTGATATCAGGAGTAAATTTGCCTCTGACTGCATAAATGGTATTCAGTTTCTTTTTATTGTGCATCTGAAGGTGGGGTTGCAACCCCATGACATAACAAAAAGTACGTGAAGATTTTTTTTGCATTAAGAGGCAAATTTATTACTAATATAAGTGAAAGGAATGTAATGAAGGCATATTGTCTAAAAGTTCCGATAATGCCTGAGTGCGCAACCAATGTTTATTCGCTAGATTCTGTATTAACCTTAAGTGTCTGGGTATATCTGTTCACAATGATTCAAGGGAGAATGTTCAAGTACATTTTGCCATGTTGTAGTATAATAACACGCTTAGATTTATGGAAAAAGTTGTAAAAAATGTGATTCACTCATAATAGGCATCGGACATGAAACCCTTCGACCGTTTCAAATTCTGTTCGTCGATCTACGACCGTTACCAGATAGGAGTAATGAAACAAACAGAAAAGATTAAGATAGGCTGAACTAATCTTGGCGGGTTTGTTCAATCGGCGTGAAAGAGTCACACAGATACTCCACAAAATGAATTAGGAGACGATACAACAAAGGCATTGTGGACCAGAAGGAACCTTACTCACAAAATTCAGAGAACTCGTATGTCAAAAGACGTTTGGAGACATACAAATTCTTCCAAAACATATAACAGGACAATGAAAAATGCAAAGTGGTACGGACAGTCTTTTTCCTGAACACATCCACGAGCAAAATACTGTACAAGGTTCGTCGTAGTACAGATGACGAAACTGCGTTTCTTAACCGGTTGTCGGTACACATAATGTACCATGAACTTCTGATTAGCCATCATATCTGAACCAAAGAACAAAAAGAACAATTTTAGACATGGCGGTGAGATAACATCGGTACAAGAATACGATACTACAAAACAGCCTACCAGTTGCAAACAAAGTATGATATATATGAAACGGGCAACGAGTTGCAACAAAATTTTACACCGGCTGCGGGTGTCTTCATCAGCACGTTCAAGATTACATGTTTCAAGTGACGAATGAACCTGTTGTCTGTTTTATACCAGCCATGAACAAAATTAAACTTCAATAAGATGCAGGAAAGTGCCCGGATTAGAAAAGCTGTTGGACAAGGATGTCCCCTCTCTGAACGCTTACGTACTTTATTCATGGAGAAAGCTATGCACACGGTGAAGGAGATGAAAAAATGAATAAAAACCAATAGCGAAAGGACATATTTGACGATGAGACCACACAGTTTGCAGACTTCTACAAAGAAACGAAAAAAATTTGGCAAGTAACTTCAGACATGCTTAAAATATGAACAGACGGAAAACGAAAAAATGATCGTACGGAAAAACTTGGTAGAAGTTAAAACCAATATACAAAATGATGACGTCAGAGTTCATTAAATGAAATAATTTTGTTATCTGGGTAGTACGCTACCAAAGGAAAATGTATAGTTAAGCGAATTGAATGACTGTATTGGTAAAACAGGCATTTTAAATTAAGAAAAACGTTTTATCTAGCAAGCATATGAATACAGATGTCAGAAAATCCTTTGAAAATTCATTTGTGTGAGTACACTACTCTATGGAAAAGAAAGTTGGGCCCTGGGTAAATTGGTAAGCAATCGACTTGAAGCCGAAATGTCGATATGGCGGAAATTGAAAAGAACGAAATGGACGGAAAGAAAAACCAACCTGGAAGCCCTAAGGGAAGGCCATTAAGAAGAAGATTATTAAAGGCAACGAAAAGAGAAAAATGAAATTGATTGAACATGGAATCAGATACAATATTTTTACCATTAACATTCTTGAAGGGAAAATGCTGGGACAGAAAAGAAGCGGATGACCTAGGACGAAGTATACAGCCAGTAACACGAGACAGTGGTTACATTGACAAGGCATTAACATTTAGGATATTTAAGTATGCACCAGATTCCCACTGAATGTTATCTTTCGAGTGTACTAAGTACTGTGCGGCAGTACTTATCGTAGTAACTTTGCATCGAGAATATCACCTTTTTCTGTTACACTCCAGAACCGTAATGTCTCTTTTTATTTGCGTTACCTTTATTTTATTTGAATGCGACTGCGACCAGAGATTTTTGGCACAGTAGTGGAATTCGCACATTACAGCGGAACGCAGGAAAATTTAGCACATCAACGACACGCCTGACTCGTGATTTAGGAAGCTGTTGCAAGCAACACAGATCACAGATAAACAGATAGCAGGAATATGGTACGCAGAGAGTACGAGTGATGCTTTTAGATGAATTCATGAACTTCTTAGATCTAATAGATGCTGTTACGATTTAAAGGTAGTAAATAGAAGGTTTAAACAAAAAGTAGGATTCTTAAACTCTCATCCACACTGAAGGGGCTCCCGAATTTCCTATACCTGAATATGTTGGACGTAAATATGGTCAGTGGCAACTTCATTTTAAATACATGAAACAGTAAAATTATGTACAAACAACTGATCCTCCTCATTTTCAACAAGTAAAAGATGTGAAGCGAAAAGCATTGCTTCGAAATATGACATAGTTGGTATCGATAACAGGTTAGCTACCTGTCCAAATGATTTACTCAGACAATGAAGTGAAGTTAAGGAAAGAGACAAGAACATATAGACGTATCTCTTTGCAAGCAATAATATTAATTAAGATCTCGATAAAAATTATAAAAAAGAGGAAATAACTTGACAGCGATAGATTTGGTACGTAATCTAATAATTGGATTAAGCTTTGAGTAACATCCCAGTTCGTAAAACGTCACACTGTTTAGGATTCAATACCAACAGCAGCAGTGCATTGTATATTCAGTAAACGCAGAAAAGGCAGTAAAGGTTATAAAAATTTTTATAATGCTTTGTAATGAAATATCACATGCAAAAACAATTCAGATACAAGAGACATGTATGCAGGAAATAAAAAGAAAGAACGTTACCGTAAGACGTCCAGCAGGACACAGCAGATACACTTCTTTGAAGAAAGTGAAACATCTAAAAAACAATGTCATACGCAATAACCAATACTTCTCCAGAAACCTTGAGAGTAGATAAACAGACCACAAAATTGAAACAAAGATTCTGTGTTACTAGGAAAATGGTGCGTTAAACCCGGAGGATGCAATCGGCCAGTTCAGAACAGAGAGATCAAGACGCTGCATCGAAAGAGTATTCATCAACAGCATTCAATAAGGAAAATCCAAGACAAAAACAGAAGGTACAACAGTTTCATGCTAAAAAGGTTATAGAGCAAAAAAATCTTAGGATGAATATCTGAGTTTCCTTAAAAACACAACAGTTAGAAAAATTTAACGAAAAGTACGGAAAATAAAATTGTCACTGTTTAAACTGTCATGTATAGCATTGGAGGGAAAGCTCTTGTACTATCAGTGCCCCAGTTTACGCATAAAATAAAGCCCTCTCACCATCAAACCACTATTACTGTACCAGCAATATAAACAGCTCTAATTAAAGTAACAATACTGTCGGGTTACAACAAATAAATTTAGAGACAATCTGTCACTCAGTTGTGAAAGACAAGTGAGATTGTGTCTGCCTAAAAGTGAGTGACACAAAGAAACATGGAGCATTGTGGTAAAACAATGTTTAATGTTGAAAGAGTTTCACCTGTAGATTTATTTTTGCGATTATTTATTACGTAGTCGACTGCAGCCTTCAATTACAATAATGTGAGCGCAGGTATGTTTACATTGTAATCGGCTCTGTATCAGGTAATACACAGCTATACTTACTATTAAATATTTTACTGTAGACTTCTGTCCAATACATATCATCATGGTATCATCACTCCCAAAGGAGAACAACTCTACATAACGCGCACACAATAACTGTACATAATGTTCCTTAAAGCATTTCTCATCGAGTGACAATTATACACAGGATGCGCTTTCGAAAAACTTATTCAACTGTGTGTCCCATAACTGGAATACAAACCATCCTTAGAATGTTCTGTTTAAGTATTAGATGGGCTGTAAGAAAAATGCACTCTGTCTTGCAACGTAAATAATAATTGCCTGGAACAATCTTACAGCCTAGTACCTTGTTGTAACTGTCCTAAGATCATATGTCACAGGTTCCAGATATTTCAAACAGTTAAAAATTTAAAAATTATTTACCATCCAATTATAACATGGGACTACATGCAGATTTAAGCTTCATTATAAATTAACGAGAAGGAGCAATCACTTCTCTGAGTATTCGTGATAGGTGTATCTTAATTCACAGCTGAAACACATTTTCAATCACTTGATTCTTCAGTTCGGTTCTTTGCTACAGGCGTCCCGAAGATGGTCAAAATTTGACCGAGATCGGGGCAAAGAAACAAAATAATAAGTACAGCTGTATATTACGTGAACAGTGCAAATGTGAATCCTTTTAAGTGCCAGTTTTTCACAAAACAAAAAATCTGATTTCTCGGTTCTCTGTTGCACTTAGCTAGACATGTTCCAAGTGTCAAATCATTGAAAAAATGTTTAAAACATTCATTACAGATGGCGCACAGTCTTTGAGGCAGTAAATGCTTCACAGTGGACGTCCAGGTGCCATGTGTCATGGTCTTCTCCATTTAATTGTTGCACAGTTTGTACGGTAAGCAGAGTAAATGTAAGCCTTTGTTTGTATCAATAAAACATCTTTGTAATGGGAGGAGATAACTTTGGTTTCAAAAATAATACAAAAAGGTGAAAAAGTGAACAAATGTAATATGTGTCCCAAAAATGCTATGAAAGGCCATTTGTTCCTCAACAGTAAACAGAGTTGTGGAGAAAAGTTTGCCGTATCTTATTCATAGAATAGAGTTTTACAACAAACAAAACACAAAATTTAAAGATTTTTTTCTTCAATTGTATTTTCTGGTTCTCTCGTAAAAAATTTAAAATACACGAAAAATGGTTTGTGTTGACTAGTGTTCTCCTGCTTAATATATTACTGTTGTGTTCCTTGTGTTCCTGTACTTGAATCATCACAAAGAAAGTAGCGCCTCAATCTTAATAGTAACTGAAACAAAAACTTCCTTATTGGCACTTATAGAGTTAGTCACTTCCGTGGTAGGGCACTTAGAACGTTCTTAATAATTAATTTATTTTCGAACCTGTATCATTACTTTTGGCAGTGATGCGTTGATCAGCAAAATTCTGTGTTATCAAAATAATTTCTCAGTTTTTTTGGATGAAAATAATTTATATACAAGGAGACGCGTATTTTCTTTATTCTGCTGACAAATGTGAGCTTTCGCACTTTAATATTTCCACTCGTAAGAAAGCTGTCTAACATGCCTTACACAAAATTTTTCTATCAAATTCAATTGTTTGTGTAGCAGTATGCTTCATTTTGTAATTTAGTTTCCATTTATATTATAATCCACCAGTTTCTTTCTTCGTAAAGCGATAATTTGAAGAAGGCCCTGCTAAGTAGTTTAAACCGGTTATGATACTATTTGCGTAAGTATCCGATTCTGCATTTCCCAGAAAAGACATTATTCTAAGTGGGACAAAAACGTTTGCATTAGAAGCTGTTTTCTATATTTTTATTGACCAAATCAAATTAGCTAAAATGCTTACGAGGCTATTGTGCATAACTAAAGTGTTCGTCTATGTCAGTTTTGTAATTAACATGAAAAATACATACCATGTCGTAGGCGATATAGTCGATGAATCCCATCTAATACATATCTTACAAAAACGGAAAATACAGTAATATTGTCTTTTCGAAAGAAGTATTTTCCTAGTAACCTCCATCTCTTTGAATTAAAATACTGAATAACAACCTTCTTCAGATAGGATCGAAAAAGCTCCAGGCATTCGGTTTTATTTTATTAAAATTTAAGTAGCAAACAATTGTTTACAATCCACACATTTAAGAAAAAAGAACGATATCATTGTTTTCTTATTTAATCTGTGAGGTTGACTTTTAGATGGAAGTATGTGTTTAATATGTTCTACTATTCCTCTTTGACACTACAACACTGTTTATTTTTGACAGTTTTATAGTTCCACTGTCAAATATTTTCAGAGCAGTGGTGCCCTTCGTCGAGAAACCACACAAAAAATATTTCATATTTAACATAATAATGGACTCTCGCAGCTTATTTCTGTAGTTAGAAGATGCAACGAATTTCTAAAGTATCGACAATAATTCGCGGTTTGGCCTAGAGAAGGTGAAAAAGTTTCACCTGAATATACCAAAGTGGTACGACACACTCAGACAGAAACAAGTATTACTGTAAGGGAATATTTCGTTTCCCTGAATGATAGTCATTTTTGCACAGTGCATGAAGCAGCGCTATCATGCAGTTCTTCTATGACAAAATAGTTTAGTGAGAAAACAGTGAAGAAGTTGATGTTTCTCAATTTTCCACTATAGCTCCAAATGTGACACATATTACAAAAGTCGAATAGTAAAATAAACTGACAACACTTTTACAGTAACTATGCAACAATGGGTTATATATATTCTGATACGTCAAGTACATTATGCTTTGGCGAAAAAAAAGTGGAAGTAAAAGGTAGGAGTTGATGAGAAGGTGTCTCATGAAGAATAGCTTACAATCATAATATCAAGAGACTCCAGAATATTATGACAATGGCAATAATAAATTGGAGAACAATAAAGACAAGTTAAGATATTCTCTTTGTTTTTTTGATGCTCAAGATATGGATAGGCAGTGTAAGGCGGGACAACAATTTCTAAAATGTTATGAAATTGAGCTTATGTAGTGAACAAAGTCATGAAACTGTACTAGCACAGTGGGAGTAATTGACATGTCAAGGAATAGAGTTGGTTTAAGAACGTTGTGAGGAAAGGAAGCTTATAGTCGTGGTTGTTTAGTTCGTCTGATAAAGAAGCGATGAAGGGCGTGAAAGAACATTTCGTGGAAGCCTATCATTCAATGAAAGAAGATGCTGACATCATGATTCGCAAATGATCTAACGCTTCTAGTGGATAGTAAGGAATCGTCAAAGGATCTACTTAATGGAATGGACAGTACACTTAGCACAGTATTTCGTTTACATACAAGCAAACAGAAGACAAAAATCTTGGGAAGAAGTAGATGTGAGAGATGCAACTTCGCCAAATATCACAGTTCCCAACAACTGCAATGTTTAAAAAGAATTCTTGAAACGGTGAATATGAAAATGGATGTAGGTGTTGATAAAGCGCTACAAGTTAAATCACGTGGAATTTATAATATTATACTACAAAAAATATTAACACTTCAATAGACAGTTAAACACGAAATGAATATAAAAGAAATTTCGACAGTGGTGGACCAGTACCAAACTAACGACACTGATGTACACAGGAGGGATTAGCTTGGGCATAAAATAACAGTAGGGAGTATACACTGTAAGAACAGGCAGAACAAAGCTCAGACTGCCTTACCAGATGTTAGATATTATAGCTATACTTACATAGAACGATTTGTACGGGGCATTGGAAGCATACTGCATGAAACCTGTGAAAAAAGCAAAGATAATGACAGTAAGACCTTGAAAACAGTTGAAGTGAGTACGCTGATTAAAAACTATGAACTGTTCATCCATACTAGTAATTGCGTGGTTGTGACTAAGAAATAAGCTTGAAAGATCCAATATTCTATTTACATTATCCCGGGGTACAAATGTTTATGGGAGTCTACATTTTCAATGTTTCACTGAAATATGAGTAAATGTAGTCTCTTATGCATCAACTATAAGATTATATTCAGACGATGGCCTCTAAGAATATTACTTATGAACACAAGATTATGAAACATTTCACTAGAGTGCTGAAAGAAGAAATGATAAACGTACGCCATTAACATTTATTTATTTCATATCTGGTTCCACGTGGAAGATGCTTCATTCCTGTCGATGCAGATACTTTCATAGATCGAAATATTGTTATTGTAAAAATATTAACATTAAGAATATTATTTCGTAGATGTTACCAAAGATTACAACCTTTCCTCTTTGACACAGAATGCCTCAGTACTAGCTACACTGCGTTTTTTACCCAAGACCGAGGAAAAAGTGATGGTCGATGAATTTTGTCCCTGTGCGTGATTGCTTACATGAAGAGGTAAAGTTTAGCTAACGTTACTAATCATACTCGTTTGAGGGTAATAGCTCCTCGGAAACTTGCCTTTTCAGGACGTAATTTGACGAAGTAGTTGTTCTGAATCGATTCTGTTACCCACATCAAGTTAAATACAATGTTTACTATCAAAGTCTGAATTATTAACTACCAAAATCCACTCAAAAGTTATGCAAATCGAGCTACACCCGGAACGTTCCCAATCCAGATGACATCACCTAGTTATGTAAGACTTCGTTCGCCTTCAGCATATTAATCTGATGTGCTTAGGAATGGACCATTTAAATAGTACTATACATCGGTAGAGTCTCTTTCCCGAATTTACGTTAGGCTGACGTCGATAATTTTCAAAGCAAAGCTTTGGCGAAGGCGAAAAGTACAACCAGGGGGCACTGGCTGGTTGAATAACTAAATAAGATATTCTCCTGAAGCTATATAGGAAAGCATCTCACGTAGGTAGGCTGGCCAACACAGTCACAGATATATTACACGTTTTAAGATAGTGGCATACAGATTTTTAACCACAACATTAGGCATGATGTACATCAGAGTCACATTTTGTACACAATTATGTCCCAGTACTGTAATTAATTATTTTTCTTGCAGATAAGGTCGATCAGGCTTTCTATATGATAGAAATTACTGTTCTTCGAAATTCCATTTGCGCAAGTTGTTATGTCCTATAGTAGGTGTTACAATTGATGTAAGTGACAAAGAAATTATTGGCAATAATGTCAAGAACAGAAATCTTGCATGGTGTTGCCATCTGGCTGCAAACCGTAAATTTAGGTATAAAGTTAAGGGAAGTCACTCATCTATGCATGATGCTGCCGAATGGCAACATATTCAGTTTCGCTGCATCTAGCTAGATTGTGCTTAGGGTCATTGTCTTGTGAGAAACATGGATAATCGATAATTTTTCCTGAAAGTGGACTGCATGTAAGCCAGCGCAATAGCAACTGAAAGATTGAATTATTTCTGCCACTTAGACCACCTCTAATTACATTTCTAAAATATGTAAAATGATGATAATGATAGGACAGATTATGCTTCCATGTCTCTGTAACAGGACGATTAATAACTAACCAATATTTTCGGCTTTTTAATGTATGGTAATAAACTTGTATTTTTTGTGTCAGATGCTATACCAGATATTTTTCCACTCAAACTGGTTTCCTAAAAAATGTCTTGCAATAGAGGGTTTATAATAAAATTGACAATTATAAAAAAACATTCAAGTTATATATGTGAAACAATATGATTCAGGCAACAGTACAATAATAATTTGTATTGAATTTTAATGCAGAAGGAAATGTTAGAATTATGGACAAAGTACTGGTAGCACTGAAAATGAAAACTCATTGAAAAGGAGAGGTAACTTTGAAATACTTCAAGAAGTAAAAAAAGAAAACTTAAGAAAATCAAGAAGATAATGATATTTACAGGTCACTTGCATTTAATAGATTACAGCAGGTTAACAAGACAAGGGCACGGTTTATAAGTAATAATGTACCTAAAGACCAACAAACAGACAGAAACAGTTCTAGAACGGAATCGTCATGCTTTATGCAGATGACACCTGCTCCCTAGATGTGTTTCACAAAGAAAGAATTAAGAAGAAGACACAAATATGACAAATTAGAAATTGTATTGAATTGGGCAAATAATCTGCGTGACAACGAGATGAAAATGTCCTTTATGTTACCTTTGGATAGATAAAACAAGCGATCCGCTTCCCGTTACGTCAAATTACTCCTCTGCAACATAGTAATAACACCACATTTTAGTAATAATATCACAGTAGTTGTGAATACACGAAGAAGAGCAACGAAAACCCGCAAGAGAAAGTTAAACACGAAAATACTCTTGAGGAAGCATTCGCTTCTCTAATCCACATCTCAAATACTTAAATTAAGAAAACAGTGCAGAAAAATGTTTGTAAAAGGTAATACTAACAAAAGAAGTCGTGATAGAAATGCATAAATTACAAATTATTAGAAATTATCTTCAAGGTATTATGAAAAAGGACCGAAATCAAAATTATTCTTTAAAAGAAACATGTCTAATCTTTTCACCAAGCGAAACAAAAACAGAAGATCCCCAAGTAACAGTTTGATCCGACAAAAGACTATTGAAAAAACCTTACCACATGGCATATTTAATATTAAAAGTTTCATTAAGCCCGAATAGGGAGGAGAAAACTAATAATATTGGGTTAAGGTGTGTGTATCCGAATTCTGTACTGACTAAAGGGAAAAATGAGGAATGCAACTAACCATGAGAAACGTCTCATTAATTTTATATCTCGAAGTGGCTTATCGTTTTCGTTGACATTCCTTACTTCCATCATTACATGTATTCCAATATTCCTATCAACACTGGCATATAGGTAACAAGGAAGAAAAGAAATATAGTTAATAATTTAAAGAATTCTGAGGTAGGGCTATAAGGGTAAAACGATGAGAGAGAGAGACAGACAGATAGATAGATAGAGAGAGAGAGAGAGAGAGAGAGAGAGAGAGGCGTAAGAAAGTAATACAATAATGAGAGAAGAAAAGACTTGCTTCAGTGTTGGAGAATTTAAAAAAAATACATTCCTATTAAAGTTTCGACGTTACTGAGACGACAGCAAGTACAGTAACATGTAGAGCAACCGTAAGTGAAAACATACTGCAAAGAAATTCGTAAACGATTTTGTTTTAAGGACATTTGAACTTATTTTACAAGAATGATCCGAACTTACATAACAATTGTGAACAGATGACTGTTATTTGCTTTAGGGTGTGACAGACGGTAATCTGTTGCCAGAGGAGCTGGTGAAGGACACGGAGTGCGTCATTCTCACGGTGCTGTCGCGGTAGCATTCTACATCACGTAGCAGCACACTTCTGGAACAGAACGTTATCACATCAGGAGCAACTAGTCACATATGTGGAGGAAAAGAAGGGAGGTTTGAATAATAAAAGATATCTTTTAAGCTACATGTATTGGAAATTAAAATGGCGAGTTTTATATTTCAGACAATGAGAGACACTTGTCAATTAAGTCGAAAGGAGTCTCTTTACTACACTGTTAAGTCCTGGAACATATAAGCATGTTAAACAACTTACAGTATATTGGTAGTTTCTGACAATATATTGTACAAACATTGAAAACTGTATTGAAAATATTTTCCTATCATTGAAACAGACAGGGCCACAATCCACTACACATTATTACGGACAAACATTAACCTTATTAGACATGTTGTCGCAAATCAAGATAAGACATTACTTTTCATATTTTATTTTACTTCAAAATAATAAATGTTACGGGAATCTACAAAAATTGCTAAATATTTCTTCTATAGAATAGTACCCTAAATTGCCAGATTTATCTGGTAGTTTAAAAAGTTTACCCTCGGTATTATAATTAAAGCAAACAGATCGACCGCCTCATAGCGAATACTAAGCTATTTGGAAAACGTACTGCAATAATTTCTTGAAATAACAAACGTAACAACAGGTGAGATTTATTTAATTTCAATACAGAAAACACTATAGCGTTATCAAGACTTCTAGGTAGATAAATCCTGAAGTAAACAAGCCACTGCGGATTAAGGTTCGTGACTATATAGAAGCAACTAGAATCAAGTAAGATAGGAGAACAGTCTCAGGAAGCTGACGCAATTATTGTGACTTGTGGTGCGAAAAGTCCCTATTTTTGTGGCAATAAATAAACGAGTATGTGTGGACTGGGCAATGATTATCGTTAAATAGTAATTAGAAAGAAAGTCATGAATGCCAATAACCTTCACCAATGACTGCCATAACTTGAATTAGAACATGGTTCCGTTCATTTTTTATTTTTTTAATTTTTTAAGTGGCCCCACAAATGTCTGAATTTGTAAGCTTTATTTGTGTTACCTCAGTTTTCGCTGTTAGGTCGTTGTCAAATATCAGGAATTACGGTCTACAACAACATCACAGTGAAAATACTTACAAGGTTAGCTAACAATGGTATTAACAAATAGACGTGTTTAAATTTAAGTAAGTTCCGTCAACACCCCCGTTTCTGCAAATTACTCAGCGTCAAAAATAAGTAAATAAAACCTTAAACGAAGAAATTAATTTCAAGAAACACCATGAATTACGTTTTTTTTTTTTTTTTAATGTCGGGGCACCTAACCGAATTTCCACATTGTAAGACCACAGTAATTTTTTATTGTAACATAAATATGGCCAATTGATTGGATTTTACTGTTTACCTGCATACGGCTATACAGTCGAAGTTACATTATGTTGAATAGGACAATGTAAAACGGTATTCTGAGCCAAGTTGCAATAGCCAGAGCGAGAGGTTTTAACAATTACAAAACATTATTTCAGCTAAACATCCGTCGCAACTAAATATTACAAAAAAAGGGAAGCTTCCTAGCACTATTGATAGCATCACCATCTTTCACTGTGAGAAATACCAAGTTGATGCATGTAAACTTGAACCGGTTCTTAATACATGTCTGAACAATAACGTTTATACGAAAAGTGAATGGCCTCAGAAAATACAGGAAACAAGAGATACAAAGTACCTTTATTGGAATTCAAAATAATCAAATTTGGCTTAAACAGATCGCTTGTAAAGGGAAAGTCGGCTTATAAAATTCAATATTAAGACGATATTTATGCGGTTTTTCGACGGCAAGGACTTGATCCCCCATGAATTTCTTCCCAAGGGAGGTGCGGAAGGTGAACACTATGTCATTGTTGCTGGTCTCCATATCGCACAGGTAGAATCAGGACCCATTTCCTGTAATGATACGAATATCCAACAATGTGTGATCGTTGTGCTTCGAGTGTTTCAACAAGAAGCGTATGCCGACAGTTGCCAACAGCTTTACAACCAGTGACAGTATTGTACTGTAGCTAATGGTGATCTCCCGTAATGGCTGTCGTAACTTGTATTAGAATATCCTCTTGCTCTGCATTCTTCAGTAGTGAATTTTTTCGACTGTATAGCCATATCCAAGTGAAATGGAAAGAAGATAAGGGTTTGTAGGCAGACGAATATAGCGTAATGTCAATAGCAGCAGACAATGGTATAACGGGAGTAGGATTCGTTATGAAGAGTAAGCTAGGATAGAAAGTGAGCTACTGTTAACACTTAAGTGATAGGGTTGTTCTCAGCAGATTCGACGCAAATCAACCCCGACAACGGTAGTTCAGGTATACATTCCGGCATAGCAAGCAAAAGACAAATTATGTGATAATACTGAACAGGTATTACAGTATGTGAAGGGAGCTGATAATCAAATAATCATAAAGGATTGGAGCGCGGAGAGAGAGAGTAAGAAAGAGTTACTGTAGAATATGGGTTTAGCGGCAGGAATGAGAAAAGAGAAAGGCTAAGTGAGTTCTGCACTAAATTTCAGATAGTAGTAGTGAATACACCACTGAAGAATCAAAAAAGGAGGAGGTGTTCTTGGAATGGACCCAGAGACACAGGAGGATTACATCATGGTCAGACAAACATACCGAAAGTAGTATTGTTGTAAGGCGTATCCAGGACCAGATATAGATTCAGATCACAATTTAATAGTGATGAAGAGTACACTGAAGTTTAAGACAATGGTCCGGAAGAATCAGTGTGTCTCGAGGAATGAAGAATCGCGTTTGAACTTCTATAAGCCTGTGGATACTGCAATAAAGAATCCCACAATAGACAGCTCAACTGAAGAGAATTGTACATGTCTAAAAAGGGTAACTGAGTATAAATCTTTGGTAACAGATTAAATATTTTGATTGATCGACGAAAGAATAAAGCACAAGAATGTTCAGGGAAGGACAAGAACACAGCAGTATAAATCACTTAGGAATGAAATAAACAGTATGTACAAGACAGCCAAGACCAAATGGCTGAAGGAAAGATGTGAAGAAATCTAAAATGAAATTATCGTCGGAAGTATTGCCTCAGCGTACTTAAAAGTGAAAACCACTTTCGCTGAGATTAAAAGCAAGTGCGGTAACATAAAGAGGGCGATGTGTATTTCACTGTTAAACGCAGAAGAGAGAGCGAATATGTGGAAACAGTACACTGAAGGCCTCTATGAGGGGAAGACGTGTGCGGTGAAATGATATAAGAAGAAACAGTAGTCGATAGGGAAGAGATAGGGGATCTAATATTCAAATCACAACTGAAAATCGTTTTGGAAGTCTTAAGATCAAACAGCTCAAAAGGAATAGACAACATTCCATCGTTATCCCTAAAATAATTGTGGGATGCGTCACCAAAAAGTCTACCCACGTTGGTGTGTAGAACGCATGAGTTTGGCGATATACCATCTGATTTTCGGAAGACCATCCTCTACACAATTCCTAAGAGTGCAAAGAGTCAACAAGTGAAAGAATTATTAAACAACCAGCTTACTTGCACAAGTATCAAAGTTGCTGACAAGAATAATGTACTGAAAAGAATATTTAGAATGTGTTAGTTGAGGATCAGTTTGGCTTTACCAGAAAGACAACTCTGACGTTGCTGTTAATAGTGGGAAGAAGACTGACGAAAAATCAAAGCACGTACATAGAATTTGTCTGTCTGGAAAAACCGTTCTACTATATCAAATGGTGCAATGTGGTCTGAATTCTGAGAAAAATAGGAGAAAAGTGTATGGAAAGGCGGGTAATATACAATATGTACTAGAACCAAGAGGGAAAAAAATACTGGAAGCCTTAGAATCAAGTGCTCTAATTAAAAATAGTGTAGGACAGGGATGTAGTCTTTCGCGCCTACTATATTTGTATCAAACTATTCCTCTTTGAGGCAACAGTTAACAGCATAAATATATTTGGAGTAACTCATCAAAGAATCCTGTATTGCGTTTCTTACTTATTGCGGCTGGTTCGGATTTTCACCATCCTTGATGTAAGAAAAAACTCAGTCACATGTCACACATGTCTTCACATACGAAGAACAACTTAAACGTAGCCAGTCGACATACACTCAAGAAGTAATTGAGGACGTAGGGCAGAAGTGTTCAACTGTCATTCTGAAGTGAAGGGGCTGGCGCAGGTGAGGTATTAGTGGAGGGTCACATCAAACCAACCACAAGAACGACGTCTCATAGATGGACTGTGTCATTGATAGAGGTTTTTCTAAGAAGAGCAAAGTGTGCTGTCTTAAATCCGTTTGCCTCGCGGAAGAATTTGTCATTGCACTACAAGAAGCCTGACATGTAGCGAAAACATTTTTAAACGATCCAGAAGCTGGTTTTGTATCCATTATTTACTGTTACCGCTAATATCTCTCATACTAGTTCCAAAGGTACCGCGAAGATGAAATATGACTATTAATATAATGTTGCAGTGATTACTGTTATGCTGCATCCCTGTGTATAACAGGAAGAGGACCTAACATACGGCGCAACAAAAATTTCTCTGTGTTCTGCCTTTTTCGCTGAAGTACTTAGCATAGAAAATGAGTAGCATGTTGTGAAACAGTCATAGAAATTCTTGAATAGTATGTCTACTTGTCTCTAGGTTTTATAGCTGACTCTCTCGGAACAATGATTGACAACTGTTGTTTTGGTATTCCGGATAAATGTATTATTGTACTAAAATAGTCAGTTCCCAGTTTATGTGAATAAATATTTGAGGAGTTGTTATTACATGTTGTTAGACGTCGACTTGGGTACTGATCTCTTTGAGATGCCGCAAGATTAGTACGAAATAAAATGTATACATACACCCGCTCCATGGATACATAATCGAGCTTAGCTTTGACATTGTTTCTAGAATGCTTTGGAACTGGTAACACGTAGCTTTTTTCTATTGTATTTTGTAACCTGTAATTTTGGCATGAGGCGAAGAAGTTTTCACCGAATGGAAAATTTATTTCGCTTGTAAAACAATATATTACCGTATTGGAAACTAATTAGTTTTTAACGAATTCCACAAGTCTGACTCTCTATAGACCCTTTACGTACATTGCTTTCAATGAAGATTATCTAGAGAAGAATACATTTGTTTTGTAAAAAGCTCGTTACATATTATACCAGTTAATCTTCATACCCGTGTCATTATAAGTAACATATTCCTAATTTCCTATGCACTACTGAGAAACGGAAATATCCCTAGGCGAAACTTATTGAAGGGAAAATGTACTACCATACGAAAATAGTGAGTTTCAAATACACGTACTAAACACAAAAATATCTAATGCAGTGCGCACATAAGACAGTAACAAGTTACGTATGTATCAACGTTGTTAAAGAAACAAATGAAGAATTTGTAAAATAAAATGTGAAATAATCTATGTGAGAGGAAGATAAGGCTTTTGCCAGAAATACCTGAAAATACGTGCGACTAATCAGTGTAAAAATTCTGTGTAGTAAGAATCGGTCTCTTTTCAGAAATTTAGCTTTGAATCAGTTGTGTTTTATCAGCTTCAAAGATGAACTCATTGGTGAACTTCTTCTTTGCATTATTAGAGTTTTACGTTATTTTACTTTCAAGTGAGAAGTAAATATTTATTTCACATATATAGATTACTGTCTGATTTAAATATCCATTAATATAAAGATTACAGTAGTTTCAGATACTGCTGTAACTGTAGGAGAGCCACACGCTATTCAGTCAGCCTATAAGAGTTATACGCTTTTCTGTTTGAAAACAGTTTCGCTCCTCTAACTGGCTATTATTACTTTCGATTAGTCTAACAGTACTCAGCGGTGTACCTACGTAGAATCCACAAGCAAATAAGAGCGAATGAAAAATGAGCTAGTCCATGCAGACAAACGATTTCTTAGAAAAGAAACGGTTTTACACTAAAATAAACAGTACATTAATCAAAGTGCTAGGATACATTTTGACTGGGTGAGAACCAGATTTCATACTTTTAAATCTAGTTATCACGCTGTTTTATTGCAACGTTAGTAGAAACTATGTTCTGGAGTGATCATTTTACAACGTTAAGAAAGGAGCTTCCGTTAAGGATGCTACATATCTTATCAAATGAGAAAAGTACATATTTTACTGTAGACTCTCGTGTTGCTTCATCAGAATTCACGTATCTCAGCATTACAGTCTACTCTGACTTTCTGCACTACCTTCTCAAGTTAGCTTAAGTTTTGTGCTGGAAGCTACTATACATATTCATCCACTCACTCGAGGCTATTATTATAAAGTGGATTCAAACATTGTAATCATTTCTGTATGTATTATTTAACATTTCTTCAGAATCGAAAATTGTATTGTCTACACGTCTACAAGATTCCTAGAGTTGAAAGAAATATAATTCCGGTGCTTTCAATAAGATACCAATATAAAAGCGAGAGACATTTTTCAGCTCTAAAAACAGCTATACTTAAGTTTATTTCACGATAATGCTGTAACTAGTTTTAGATCTGGGAAATAAACAGGTGTTTAGTAATAGGTAAAAGTGAAGGTAAATACCGAATCACATCAATAATAATGCGAATAAATGTTCTGACTGCAAGAAAGAAAAGAGAGTGTAATTAGTACCATATTTATTTCAGCCACACAATCTCCTTACGCCCGGTAACAAATTTTCCTTTGTAACCTGACAAATTATTCTAATCCGTCCTAAGAAAGTTATGACTCCTGTTTGAGGAAAGAGCATACAATTTGCCGCAGCTTTATTTGCCACTATCAGATTTCCGGATATAAAAATTGCAATGTGTCTGACAATGTTTTCATCCATTACATCCATTTTCGTTCGCCAAGGGGAAATAAGCCGGAGTGCGAATATGGCATTTCTTTCCTTGAGATTTCTTATTGGTGTGAGTGGGGAATTTTTAATGATTAAACCATGTCATAACATTCCAGAACCAGTTAGTTGTGTTGTTAGAATCTTCGGAAAAATCTTCGTTCAAATGGAAAGTGTTGGAAATAGCCCAGACAATTTGAATAGGCCTGTACTCAGCGTGACAAAAGCAAATAAAAAAAACATAATACAGTAACTTAAATGCAAGGTGTTAATAAGGAACTGTAGATACTTCAAGATGTTGTTCAGTGGCAAAGATTTCTACATACAGCACAAATTGTCGGGGATAATCGTCACTGCAGATGCATAAAAAGAGAAAATGAACAAAACGTTGAAACAGATGAAGGTGGTTTCAAAATACATGAAAACGAACAAAATCACCTAGAAAGAAAGCTTACAGACACACAGAAAGAAAGGAATAATGGTTTGAAAAGACGCGTGTGTGTGTATGTCTAATCTTTCTTGCAGGATATTTAATGGAAGCACAATAATTTTCTATTGCCTATCAAGCGCTATCTCCCTCAACGTACTCTAGAGACCGTTCATCGCCAGAGAATAACCTCATTTGCCGGTCCCTTCTTAGTAACGGCAGTCTCTTTTGCAGCTCTTGCGGCTAGCGCTTTAATTTCTTGTAATTTTTTTTTTCCTTTAGCATTTACGCTGGGGACAGAAAGCAGTCGTGCTGGACCCAGAGGAAGGTCACGTACGCGTCTCACATGTGGTCTTCAGCAAACACATTTTGTGACACATTTTTCTATAATTATAATTTCCAAGCTTTACCCATAATATCTTGAAGGGTTCCAACACGTTGTCTTGAAATGTTCCAACACGTTACATTACTTCTCAGCGTAACGGTTACAAATTTAGTCAAAGTGTGGAATAGGACAGCATTACTCTCTTTAGCTATCATTTCGTGGTAAGAACATGAATAGTGCTATCACCTTTCTCAGTAGACTCTTGATGGTATCTTCGTCTCTGATGTCTGCCATTTATCAATCAAAAATTAATTCAGATACTCACGTAATTCGGAAAATACTCGGTATCTTTGTTATGAATCATCACCTGCATGCCATGAGGAACTTCTTTCGGTTATAAAGGAAAGAAAAACCTGCTTGTTCACCCCCCCCCCCCCCCTCCCTCCGCGTCCTCCCACATTTGTCGGGTGTAGCGAAGCAACACCACACGCTGTGTTGCTTGAGTTCCAATTCTTATATACGAGCGAGGAAGAAAGCTAATTCTTACCCAATGGTTGTCATTACATTAAAAACTTACGTCTTGGACGCTGCAAATATGACTTAATATTTTGCTCAATGCGAGTCGTAATTTTGGTATAATATCCTTGTTCTTCTTCTTTCGTATGAGCCGCTATGGAGTATGGGTAAGAGTATTTCATCTGTTTCTCCTTTATTTTCTTCCACACTTCGCTCATCATTATTCGATGTTTCTCTCTTCGTTTTTCTCCTAGTGTCTCAAGTCTACCTCTTGAATTTTTCATGCAAATCTCAAGATTCCTGTAATTTCTTTCTGAGCCCTAGTCGTTCCTCAGTACCATGTGGTAGGATTTTACTATTACTATTATTATTGTTATTATTTATTATTATTATTATTATCTTACGTCTTGTTCTACTAAACATCTTACGATCAATTTTTACAGATCATAGAACAAATAATTGTAGAGTTTCGGTGATAAAATTGAATACGTATGTTATTAATACTTCGAATTTTGTTCATTCTCAACGATTTTAACTCCATTACAACACTTAATTTTTTATATTTCTTATTTGTGACTATGTGACGATCAATTCGTGACAACGGTTTTAAATTTGTGCACTTCGTCAGACTGATGGCTGTTGGGATTGAGACTACTGATCCAATTTGTAATGCAAGGAATTAGTTTAGTTGCACATACCATGTTTCTTTAATGACTTAGTTGGTCGGTTCACGAACTTCTTCCTGTTAGCATATATTGAATCAGTCACACAAATGGCTAGTAAAAAACGGAAGAAACAACTTACTTTTAAGAGAATATCATTAATTATGAAGGAGTCTGTAAACAACAAACTAGAATAAATTGTTAGAATCAGCATAGATTGAAATCAGTTCTTATAATTCTTCGATTTTAGCAACATCAGATCCTTGTTCACTCATTTCGTAAGTAAAATAGGTACATAAATTTCAGTATCATTTTATATCTGCAAGAGTGAGACTAAGTTCAAATTCTCATATAGCGAGCGTGCGCTGTAGATGTGGTGGCTTTTGTAGGTGAATACGAGGTTATTTCCCTGCCTGATAGGCCACAACTGTCTTGTATCAAATCGTTCGTTTTTATTCCCACTCCACCGCCGTGGTACGCTGAAAGCAGTTATCCTTGACTCCCTGTTTTTTATACTGAAAACACTAACAGTGGCCATTTTTCTGCTAATGATTCGCATTTACTGTGTTAAAAACAGAAGGATACGTAGTCTTACTTTCTGCTTGAACGCTTAAGCAGTTACAGATATTTTTAAAAATTGTGACTTGTAAGTTTAACACATGAGGTACGCTTAGTTCCAAATATTTTTGTTATATCCTTGTCTACTAACTACATTTTTCATGTGATGTTACTTCCTTTGCTTCTGTCCCTCTTCAAGTGTAGATACATCGCCACGTATTTTCTTCCTGGTTTAAGAGATAATGTTTCCACCAGTTCGCTTTTGCTTCTAATTACAGGTAGACTATCTGATGTTAAGTGGAAAATTTTGGTTGCAATAGTGATTATGAATATTATTTTTTCTTCTAAAAATACTACTTTAGACTTACGCTAGACACATAATTGATTTAGACCTAAAATTTGACACCTCTCTGTGATCACTTATAAAAGTAATTGTGCTAAAAGATCTTTCATTTCATAATACTAATTATAGTTTTTCACGAACTGATATTTTGGACTAACCTTAAAAAAATTCTTTACTCTTTTAGTTTACTGCATTAGTGGCTATTAAATTAGTATTAAAATATTTTTACACTAGAAGGTATGTCAAATGAAGGTTTTCTTTTACTAACGTGTGTTTCAGTAAGGTATGAATAAATAAAAATAGTTGAAGACAATTCTGCCACATTCGGATGATTATGAAAAATAAGCTGTACCTCCAACTATTTATTAAGATAATGTGTATTTGAAGTTAGACATTTTTATATTTTTATACGACTCTAACAAACGTGACTCCACGTGTGTACGATGGGATTAGTTACGATTAATGTTTCTTGTAACAATTGTTCTAATCAGACCTACCCAAGCTATTTAATCATTAGGAACCGCGTGTCCTATAAGACACAGAATAGAATTGTAAATGTCATATAAATTAAAGATAGATATAGAATATGTCAAGCGTTCTAAATAGTGTACTTCACAAAAAAAAAAAAAAAAACGCAATGAGGGATGTAGTACTGATTCTTATCATGGAGACTACACAACATAAGAACCAGTGTAGAATAATGTCCTCTTTTGATCCTGCCATACTGCTTGGATTTTCTTATAATTTCGCTGGCAGTTCCAGAAGATCACCGAGGAGGTACGGATAAAATGTAATAATGGATACCATCTCTTTCTCCATTCATTACAGAGACTTATGTTTGAGGGAGAAGGATCCAAATAGTAAGAAATTACTTCGTTATAAAACACTTTGTTTATTATTTTTATCGCTGGTTCTTTTGTTATTTGCAGTGGTATTTCTCTACTGTAGGCCTTAGAGAAATTTATTTGGAACAATGACATGTTTCTTGCTCCTGACACTTAATGTCCAACGGACAAAAGACATTTTGTGAGGAACTATTAATTCGTGTGAAAAAGTCTCAAACGACATTTTTCTATGTTACAGACGTTACCACCATTCAACGATTCCTCATTAGAAAATAAGAAACGCATACTGTGATGACTACGAAAAGAATCCGAAAATCTGGAAGACCACTTCGCCACAAATCAATGATTTCAAGGTACGTTGTTTCTATCAAACAAAAATTTCTACATAGTAGCAGAATTTGTATAGAATCTATGCTTTCTTTCACCTTCGTCGCATACCATGTTAATAGAACACACTACAGTACTCCTTTCTTTTCGATTGTTGTTTTCAACGTAATGATGACAATGTTAAACAAGTAGTAAATATCAAATTTAAGCTGCTGTCTTAGAGTTACTTATTACAATAAAAGAAAGAATTTCGAGTATCGTATACTGAGCTGCAATGTTAATATTACGTAATATTTTCATTCTAATTCGTGATGAGCGTAAGTATAATAACTTAGATATTACATTAATCTGGAATCTATTCTTATCTCAATAGACACAAATAACTTCTGAAAAGCAAGTACATAAATATAAAAGAGAATTATATACGAGGTAGTTTGCGGGTTTCAAATCAAGGAATTATCGATCAGAAACCGTTGACAGCCACATTTTAAGAGAATAGGACCATGTGGCATATTATTTGTAATACATAGTCGAATAAAAGAAAAAAGATAATAATAATTCCGCTGAAACAATCCTATGGAAGGCCGAAACTGTCTTCAGAAGATGAAAAGTGAACACAAACATTGAAGCATAATAGTGGTCTACAACAGCAGAAAGTGAAATCAAAATCCATGCCAAAGGAAGAACATAGAATTAAATTGATGTATCAGTGTAAGAGGCATCACTCTGAAAGACAAAATTTTGCTTGAGTATTTTGTCTATGAGCTACATATTGCTATTTCATTCAATACACACAATAATGAATGTATCATCAGAAAACTGTGATAGTACACAAGCAGAAATAAACAATTTACATTATTCCAGTTTGTATTACATTTGTCCAATGTGACACAGCTCACGTTCTTAAGTGTCTTGGATTTTACAGATAATGATTTAAAAATCATTTTATCTATCTAGATATAAATACTGTCTATTCTCTCTTCGTGTCTAAAGCATGTAACTTCCACATTAAGTTTCGAGTATAATGAACAGTTCAGAATGCATGGACCTTGATGATCAATTAATGTTATACATAATGAATACGTCTATTAAATAATCTTGTCTTCATAATTTTTTGTAACATTTTTCTCTTCTGTGACTTCTCGGTGTCTCAACATTCTGTGTATGTTAACTGAAAAAGTTGTGATGGTGACAGTCTTCTTGATATAATTACCAAAGAAATGGAAATATATTCTTCAAGAACAAGCGACTTGAATTTACGCTACTGAAGCAAATGTCTCCTTCATAGTATTTTGAAAAACGTGTAATTATGATTACTTGGTGATAATATTTAGATGAAAACAAGGGTGTTAAATAGTGTCTACAGAATTGCTGCTTGAAAAGAATTTCACAAATGTACGTTTGTGCAGTATAAACGTGAGTTGTGAAGTCCAAAATAAAATCGAGAACAACGAGGAAACAATAATAAATACGAAGCATAAATTTTGTCTCTGCGTAGACGAAGCAGGCAAGACATGCAATGTTAATGCTTCCAAATTCAATACCTTAAAATGCAGTTAGATTGAAACTCAAGGAAAGTCTATTGTGCTCATATGTAGAAAGAAACATCGATAGTACACAAACGAAGTGTCCATTTGTGTTTATTACTGCTTCTTATGTACTGAAAAAAAGTGCTGAACTTTTATAGATGAAAGCGATACTCGTCTTTTTTCATCATGACAATTAATAATGAAATTGACGAGTATTTAGTATATGTAACGGTAAAAAGACGTAACGCAAGGACGAATACAATTGAAACTTCCCGTTGTCGTTTATTCTGTCCCGCCGATGCGCACCATCGTCATTATTAGTAAGCACTGTGCATATCGGCCTGCACAGGCAGTGTTTGTTAATGTGAAGGGAAACATCATGGTGTACAAGATCAGACTGAATCTTGACTGTGCATCGCCTTTTAATTGAGGTACCCTTAACTCACAGAATTTAATGAATAAGTATTGTGTTACTTTACTGCGAATGAAAAACAGAGAACTCCAGTTACGTTCAACCCGCTTTCAGCGTAAAGTCTGATGCAAATCAACCGTGCACTGGATTTTTAACCTACAGTTAATTATTCAAACGCAAGCATAACAGCGAAAATATAAGAAAATAAAATTAAGTCAAATAATATCTTGTATGATACTTCGATATATTCAGATTCTAATTTGTTGGTATTCTTTGGTGTTTCAGAATTAAATGGAAGGCGAGGGGCTACTTTCGTCTCACCGCGCACTGCAGATTTATGTGAAACAACGGTAGCAAATCAGCTGCTGCAAATTACTTTTTGCTGCAGTGAATATCTTATTCGTTATAGATTTCTCCTGCAGTATATGATTATTTTGCCTAGGTTTACATGTCTCAAACCACACTAAGCACAGTAAATAAAAATTGGAAACCAGTATCAGGGTCCAATAATCTTAATGTTCTGTACACAAAATGCAATTGCCTCGCTATTTTATTTCAGCAGTACAAACAGTTTCTTTTTGTAAACAAAATAAGAAATAAACATTTTGCTTATATGTTTCATGTACTGTGTTTTACCCAAGTATTCTAAAGAACACGAATGCATTAGTTGTTAAAAGTATTGGGATAAAGATAATTTGCCAGTCTCTATTTTACACGCAGCATTATATTACAAAACTATCTTCTTCGGTGGATAAAAAAAATCCAGTAGCAATATTTCACACAATATTGATTTTATTTCGCTTGATATTAATTTAGAACTTTGATATGAATGTGTAATGTTTTTCAGTCTACTTTATTTCACGGCAGTATTTAAATGACTCATGCTACCAGCAAACAAAATAGTAAACTATAGAGGAGGAACCTATATCCTGTGAAGGAATAACCATGTTAATTTCCACGGTAACTCTTAAACTTTCTAGGTACAAATCAAGACTAATCAAAGTTAAGTTTTCTCAGAAAATACATTGTACAGCATCAAAACACAAGGACAAAAATTTTACTAGGGACACACATTGCTGCTTAACTATTACATTCGTAAGTGATTCGTTCGATGACAAATGAAACTACCATTCAGAAATAGGAAGGAACCCATAAACAAAATTGAGGTTTCCAATACAGCTTTCTGAACTTTTCATCATCTGCCATTAATACTGTCAGCAGTACGCTGATTTGCCCTTTAGAACGAAAGCAGCAGTTCTGTCTTTGTGTCCTCTCCGCAGAAAGACATCGAACAATTTTTCTGCCAGTTCGGCTAGATGACCAGACTTTCAACTACATTAAAAATCTTACTAGGCATATATAGTGCTATATTAAAGATAACTTCGTAAATCTCGGACAGGAAACAGCATTTAACAGCCGGCAAAATTACTTTCAAGAATATGAAGTGGACTAATATTTAACGTTAAAAATATGGTGTGAACATAGAGGTGTGAAACTCAACTCACGATTAACGTCACACACATTACTAACAATAAACTGCAGCGTAATGGGTTCGCATTGCGAAAGTCCCACGCGGCGAACAATTAACAAATTTTGTTCTTTCTCCCTTATGCGTAGGTAATGCGTAGGAACAGGCGGCATCCTTTTGGAAGGCAGTCTTTTGTTTTCCAGACTGACACCTATCTGCAAGTATAATTCCTCCGCTAATTGAGGAAGAATCACAAACGCCGCGCGCAGTTGTATTTATCGTGGCTGCGCGGGCACATTTGGGACCATTAGTAGTGCACTGTGAAGGCCGGAATTAATACGGAGCGTGCGTGACGCTCCGCATGTTGTGCCCGTAGACTCTGCCGGGGAACCATGCCTCACGGGCCCGGGAAATTATAAAGCGCCACAATATTACAGCCAGAGTCAGCGTGATTTCTACGAGTGTAATTCAAATGTGCGGGCGTATGAATGCTGTACGTTAGTTCGTAGAACTCTGTATGTCACAGCGCTCCTCCTCGTCTATGAACAGAGCTACTGCATTGAAGATCAAAGGTATTGAGAAAAAAATGTTAACAATCATACCATCTGTAGGGAAATAGAAACTGGCGAAAAAATTGCCAAAAACGCGGGGCCAACACTGTAAATTTTACTTTGGCTAATGGAAACCGTAAAGAGAGTTAACTGCACAGAATCTTTAGAAGAGCAGCAACGTGATTTACCCCAATTACTTACATTTGAGTACCAGATAAAAACTACTCCATACTACAGATGTGTGCTGATGAAATCTTCTCAGGCTTCCATCCGGGTAGCTGCGTCGAATATATGCAGCTACCCGGATGGAAACCCGAGAAGATTTCATCAGCGCTATACACCGGAAATGGCTGCATTCACACTCAAATGTCTGCTCTTCCATTGTATAATTTTTTTAACGAGTTACCGCATGGTGTCACTTATGTCACTGTCACAGGCTTTTGGTACTTTCGAGCGGCCATAGCATCATGTCATATAACGACAGTAGTTTGAGGAAACAATTAAAAAATATGGTAGGATCTCAATACACTTGATGCACTGTTCTGTGCTACCATGCTTGGCGACAGTTTACGAAATAATTGGAAATGATAAGGTAGCGAAATGACCAAGCAAGGTATGTATTCATAGTCGAGATCTAATAGCGAAAATTTGTTTAAAGTGCAAAAGAAATCGTACTTCAGTGTATTCGTGAGGACAAGATTAAGTCGTGGTGCACTGTTCTCTTCCTCACATGATCGTGGGAGAGTCTCTGTGGAATTTGGAAGGCTTGGAGAGGAAACTGTAGCTAGCTGCGGCTTGAATTTGCTGTATTGAAGTATCGTACTTGGAAGCGTGAAAGCCAAGTATAGTAGTCGAGCGTCCGGTATAATAAACAGTTTGAAATTGTCACGAATTTTAAACGCGTCACACACCTGTCAAAGACCAAAAACATCTCACTTTAGTAGGATGGAAGTTTTCGTTTATCTCTTGATTACAATTTCACGGTCAGTCATAGTGTGCAGGGATGCTTCGCTCATCACATACTGGAGAAACTAGTTCGATAACGGCGAAAAATTTGAGACAGACTGTTAAACTCCGTTATGAAACAGTAATAAGTATTTTCAATTTAAGCTGATGATAAAAATCTAAGAGAATCCGCAAGGAATTATTTGTATCAGAGTACTATAGTCCAATCCATTCCTTCCACCCCTGATAATAGTCAACAGATATACTTGCAACACTGGACAAGGTCCTGCCATACCGGTGAAGCATCTTCAACATTGCATCTAATTTTCTGTATTTCATTTCACTTTAATTTTGTATGAAACCACAGCGTATAAAATCATTTAAACAACACTAGCTTTATCAATTGGAAAGGAAAATACTGTCGCGGCATGAAACTTAGCGTATTTTCATCGTAGCACATATCTGAACAACGTACAATATTTCCTTGTTACAACTAGCTCATTTCATATTGGCTCCCAATAATACAAAATTTTCGTGAAACATCAAATCGAGTCCCCAGCGAGAACTTATCGTAAAAAGCATAAAAATGTTTAAAATATAAATGTATGATATATATGAAGAGATGTTAGGCATGGCATGTCAGTCATCGTTTGCAGCAGAAGGCAATAATTGTTAATACGTACATTCTTGTGCTGGTTTCAGAGCAGGGATTAAGCACTTATTAACGGAATAGGGAGAAAATTTTGGGGTTCGTTTTCTCACGTAGTAAGTTGTAATGCTTTTGGTACCCCCTACAATACAGCGAGTTTATTCATGCAGTAAAAGTGGTCTTGGTTGGGAGTAGTCATTGAGGAAAGATTGGTTCCTCAGTGCTGCCGTTAGGAATAGTTTCTCATGAATCTTTTATAGATTAGACAGTTTACAACGTCGCTAACGCATGTACAGTGGCAACCGAGCAAATGATTTCAAATTTACGATATTAACATTTTTTTTAATTTTTGGCTCGTAGAACAGACGCAGCATTTTTTTAATTTCCAAACCTACTCTACAGTGAATGGCGTTGTACTTATATTGCTTGCCTGTATTACACGTATACCCTGAGCAGTCGGAATAGTGCATAGTTTTCTGTCCATTATTGACACAAAATTTAGAGATTTGTAGAGGTGAAAAATAATAACGTCACAGTACTATTAATATACTGCTACCCAGAGAAAAAATTAAAGTGGGTATGATATGAATATGCATTCATATATACAAAGTTTGATGACTTCTTAAAGTGAAACGTTATACACTGCTGCTGAAGATGCAAGGAATCAAAATTAAGCATAGTTGATATGTGCTGGCGCTCATAAATGCTGTTCACATTTATGAACTTTAGATGTAGTACCAAGATTTCAATTGATTACAAGTAAATAATTTTTAAACTTAGTTGCAGCTTACGAATTTTCGCTCTGGGCACAATTTTTTGCCCCTGTTTCATGAATCCTGCAATAATACTGGATCAATATTCATGTCACGCTTAGTATGATTTATGGTCTGGATAGCAGTATCTTAGTAGTAGTGTGACGTTAATATTTTCACCTTTACAAGTTTCTAAATTTTCTATCAGGGATGGATAGAAAATTATGCACTACTCCGAGTGCTCAGAGTATACATGCAATAGAGGCAAGCAATATAAATAGAATGCCATTCACTGCACATTAAGTTGAGATAGGAAAAAAGACTGCGACTGTTCGAACAGACAAAAATTTTGAAAACTTTTAAAATCGTAAATAATTTCCCCGGTTGGCACTGTACGTGTGTTAGCGATGTTGTAAACTGTCTTATCTATAAGAGATTTATGAGTTTTGGGAGAAGCTATTCCCAACGGCCCCGCTGGGGAACCAATCTCTCCTCAATGAGTACTCCCAGTCACAACCACTTTTACTGCATGAATAAACTCGCTGTATTCTACGGGGTACCAAAAGAATAACAACTTACTACGTGACAAAACGAACCCCCAAATTTTCTCCCTATTTCGTTAACATGTGCTTAATCACTACTCTGAAACCAGAACAGGAATGTAAGTATTAACAATTATTGCCTTCTGTTTCAATCGATGACTAACATACTATGCCTAACATATGATCGTATAACGCTGCCTGTCATATAGCTTAGCTCGCCCATGAAATGCCCAAAGAAATACGTTCATTGATTCCACTGTGGCTGAGGATCACCTAGACGCATGCAGTATTCAGTCCAAGGAATCACGAGTTTCATCAGGGAAATTTTCTTAGAACATTTCGAATATATTTCTACAGGTGACAAAATCGACAACGTAGTATAAGGATAACGCTGTCTTAAAATTTTTCTCGCTGTCTACAAAAAGTCTACAAATAATGAAGTGTTTGCAAAGTGTCGCAAGGTATTTTGTTATTTTATTGGAATGACGTAATCATTCCAAACATTACATTTAGCCTGTAAAAGGACTATTTTTTATATTAAATTTGGCTAATAGAAGTCTGAAGCTGCCTGACAAATAGTGTATATCAATACACAGATTCGGTTTGGTATTTGTTCTACTATAGAACGTTTCATTCATAAAACTAATATGAAAATCTTTATACTAAGATTATAGAAAGCTCAAACTACTGTTAACGTGTGACAAATGGAGGGCACAAATATTCACAAAGTCTAGGGCAGATAGCAGAACCTGAGTTATGACTGTATTTAGTCATTCCTTTCCGACAAGTTCTTTGAAGTTGAGCAAACTTCACAATTCCAAATATTTGGCCACTACACAACAATTACAGAAGGCAATTTTTTTTTTTTTTTTTTTTTTTTTTTTTTTTTTTTTTTTTTTTTTTTTTTTTTTTGCTGCTTAGGAAGTATGTGCTTCCGGCAAGTTTCATGCTCTTAATATGCTGTGGCTGTTACAAATCTTGTTCATGCACGGCAACTCAGTAGCAAACATGCTGAGGAACTTTTAATTACAAGCCGAATACAGATACACCTAAGTTTTCGTCACACGTAAACCATCGGCTTCCTGAACACGAAAACTTCACTCCGGTTGTGTTAAGAGCAATAGGGCACAATTCAGAAAGAGGTTCCTCTGCATATGGATTGGTGTACAGGTGTGACCTAAAGAAGGAAAAAAACATTGACACAAGATGAGATAGGTCTAAGGTACACACAGAAATAAAAGCGCAGCTTTGGCTATGTACTCAGATTGCTGCATAAGGTTAACGGAGTGTATAATATTGCGCAGGTCCCGTTTGACAAGACGAACGAAACAGGGATACGTGGCAGGAACCGCGTCCATTACTTGATTGTTTGAAGAAGTACATGTAACGGTTTTCGGCTGTGCAGCCCATGCCATAACAGTTATGAAACGGGCGTAATTTTAGTCGATGGCAAACTCGCGAGCCGATCGTATCTTGGCGCTATCGGTACGACAGCAATTTGCCGCGAGTCTCTGCGGGCCGCCGCTTGCTCCGGTAAACACTCAATTTTTAGTGCATGCGCTCCGCGAGTTTTATGAGCGCGTCAAATGTAACGTACTTCCCGGCTAATGCGCCACCAAGACGCGCCGTCACGCTTAAAAATATAAAATCAATCTGCAGGATGGAGCGATGCCATTACTGTAAGTGCCCCAGCGCGGTGGACTCCAACTTTATCGCGGGAGCTGCGCTCAGCCAGCCTTCAATAGCGGGAAAAATGGGAAAAGGGGACAAAAAATTTTGTATTACGGGGAAAGTCTCAAATATTTCAATCCATTTTCCGTCAATAGTTCACATTGATGGTCTTACGAATCTATAATCGCTTCTGTCGAGCGAGAGATATCTCCGTAGAAAATCTTTTCCTTATCGAAGTGGCTGAGGAAAGACATTTTAATTCTGAGAATCGCAGGTATGAGAGATAGAATACCACCTCTGCGCATTCGAGTCATGAGTCGTACTAAAAACAGTGCCGAAGGAAATGGTCATGTCCTTAATTTCTGAGTGCTTTTTGTGTAAGAGCATTTTTAATCTAAAATATTGGATTCCTCCGAAATCTGTGTTTTATGCGACGTGCAGATAGTTAATACAAAGGAAATCCATATATTCTCCAATATTTCCTATGATATTTATAGCTGCGTGGCAACTACTAAGAAATGTCTATGAAATAAATACTTGCAGAAAGAGCTTCCGTGCTGAATAAAACCCGTCATTTCAACGGGAATATTATCTCGTAAAACCATATCGTAACTGTATCTTTAATTTATACTAGTTAACACAAACATATTAGGTACTCATGCGATATTAGGTACTAAAAGAAGTATGTATTATATCTGCTCTTTATTCATCTAGTTTATGTTTTATATTATTGTTTCCAGACTGTATTACTGCGCAGGACCTGGGTACAGACCACCTCGCAAAATCTTCGTTCATAGCGCTGAATACACAGTTATTAGAACACTTCGTTTCTTAAACGTATTTTAATGTGAACAAATTTTGCTGGTAGCTGCCGAATTATTTACTCAATAACATATACCTCCAAGGGCTCTGCTTTCTCCTTCCCGCTTCTTGGAACAAATACATGGGCACCCACTGAATATTTGATGTGAAGATAAAGAAACATTACTGAGGGTATAGGGCTGTTCGAAAGTGAAAATCTGAGATTTACTCAGCTCTTGACATAGAATATTCTCAAAGATTGTGGTAAAGTTTTGAAAACGTGTAATTATTCCCATATTTACTGTATGAACAACAAAATGGTTCATATGACTATGAGCAGTAGGGGCCTTACATCAGTGGTCATCAGACCCCTAGAACTTAGACCTACTTGAACCTAACTATCGAACCTGTGACGGTAGCGTCGCGCCGTTGCAGACTGAAGCACCTAGAACCGCTCGGCCGCTGCGGCCGGATATGAACAACATAAGAATAATATACATTATTACTTTACAGTCATCCTCATGACCGTAGGTGCTGCGCTGCGACTTATGAAGATAGTGGAAAGGTATAGAAGAACATGGGCCAACTCAGTCTGAATTTGGTTTAGTCAGAATAGTTAAGTAGAAACCTCTATACATTTTTTTCAAGAACTTAACTGTTAAATGATTCAATTGCGTAGCAGCAAGATAAAGTTTTTTTTTGTGAAAGTGGTGTAGTTAGGGATGTGAACTCTGTAAACCTCTGAGTAAGTTCCGTGTATTGTTCCTCACGTATGAGTCTACGTTTTTGACAGAAAATTTACTCTTACTTAAGTATTTCTGTTAATGTCCTATCGACGATATAAGCTGGCAGTATTTTTTCATCCAGTATCATATGCATAATGGATACAAAATGTCCTCGAAGGGTGGCTTCGATAGTAAACTCGGATTGTAGAACTCGGAGAAGCAAACTTGATGCACGTTATAGGGGTATGTTTCTTGTGTAAATCGCTAAGAATAATTAATCTCTTTCGTTTATACTACTGCGTTCCAGGCAAAATATAGAGAACAAAAGAGAAAAAGAAGAAAGAAGAACAAGCCCTGTTGTTACTATCCGTAGCAGCCGAAGACAACGAGCAATTTTCCCACGCAAACAAAAATGAAACAGGGATGTGTATGTCAAAAGCACTATCACTGCCTCTCTCTTGATGAAACATTCCGAAATTACGTATTAAAAATTTTAATACCGCTACAGGGGCTCCGACGAGTCTCTTGTTGCGGACAGGGGGGGGGGGGGGGGGGGACGGCCCGCGTGAACCCTCCCGTAAAAATGGTTGAGTAATGTCATTAAAAAATAACACAGCAAAGCACTGCGTCTGAAATTCATAAATTAGGAGCATTATTAAATTTCCGGAGCGTATTCCTTTGCGTTCTTAACTGGCCCTGCCGTTGGCGCGCGAATCGGCAGGGACGGGCAGAGGCGCGCAGCGCGCCAGGTCCTCGGATAGGCCCGGACAAAAACAATGCCGAGGCTTTACGTGCGATTGAAAAGATAAAAGTTTAATATGCGCTCCGACGTACGGAATATCAAACGCGGAGGCTGGAGCATGCAGGCTCGCACTCGCTTCGCTCTCTCTCTGTTTTTTCTGTGCACGTCCTCCTCCTCATCCTATTCCTCGTTCTCATCACCCACCCACCCTTTTTTTTTTTTTGTTCGGGGGTAAAAAATTCCTCCCCGGTCGAGTGTGTCTCTCTACCTCCCCCTGATTTTTTCTTCCCCCTTTTTTTTTTATTTGTGCTACTCAATTATCGCAGAATCTGACAGAGCCAGCAAGGAATTAAGCTCTGGGAGCGTCGGTTGGCAGGCGGCGTTATTTATTGGGGCAGCGGGCGCAAGACGCGCTCGCTACGCGCTCTGGCTGCGCGCCTCTGCCCGCTACGTCACATTTTTCGGGGGCCCCGGTGGTGGGGGAAGGCACCATTTTTGCCTCCCACCTTTTTCTCCCCTCCTCCGCCGCGCCGGGCGCGCTCACTCACACACACGGGACTCGAGGGGGCGCTTACCTGAACAAGTGCGAGACACGGACGGACACGGACGCGCTCACACACACGCGCGCCGTCACCGAGGCCCGGGCAGCGGCGGAGCCGTCCGCCTGCGCGCGCAACGGCCTAGGCGCCCCGGCCAGGGCTAGCGGCCTCCGCCGTCGCCGCCGCCGCCGCCGCCGCCGCCGCGTCAATTTTCTGCGCGCGCCACCCCCTCTCTTTCTCTTTCCGCACACTCACATACGCGGCGGCGTTGCCCGGGCTCCGGTTACTACGCAGCCATGATGGCTCCGCCAGAACGAGAGCGCAAAAAAGGAGCGGAAAAACCTACCCCGGGGGGTGGTAGGGACGCGAGGCGCGGAGAGAGAGGAAGTGGCGTGCGCGCGGACACACACACACACACATTCACGCACACACACACACACTGGAGAGAAGCCGAGGCCTCTCTGCGAGCGCCGCCACCGAAAGAGACGGGGTAAAAGAGGAGGAAGAGGAGGAGGCAGCGGCGAAGCCAAAAAAGAGTGGCGCTGGTGCCTCCGAGAGCTGAGCCGGGGGAGCACCTCCACCACCACCACCACCACTCATCTAATGGTCCACTGTGCCCTGCGGGCTGCCAGAATACCGCACGCACGGAGCTGGTGCGCGGCATATCCTCCGGAGGCGGCGGCGGCGGCTGCGGCGACGACGCTCTGGTCTCCTCTGCTGCGGGACGCGGCGTCGGGCACGGGGCAGGCTCCTTGCACAGCGGCGCTGACTGAGCGCTGACGCCGCTGACGCGCGCCGGTCAGCCGGGCTCCCACTACTGGCGCGGCCGCCCCTCGGTTACTAGCCTATCGCATAGCGCGCGCCGCGCCCGCTCTGCCACTGCCAAACATCACACGAACACTATACAACCCAATAGGCTACCTGTTGTTAATATCATGTTGCTATGTATCGCATGGGTTAATTCACACGCTCAGATCAATGTCAATTCGAGGCTAATAAACAGGCGCGGCCGTTGGTGGTGGCGGTGGTGGTGGTGGTGGTGGTGGCTGGCCGCGGCTGTCCTCGTCTCGCAGCCTGCTGTGCGCATAGCGTCCTCTCTGTCGGCCCGTGCCCGCTCTCTCCGTCCCGCTCTCCCCCTGCTCGTAGCGGCGGCGCTCTCTCTCCCCGCACCTAGCGCCCTCTCGCTCCCGCCGCGGTGCCCTCTCGGTCGCTCCCGCTGGTCGCATTGGGCGTGGACCGGTTGGAGGGGATGGGAGGAGCCGCCGCTCGTACACAGACAGTACTGGCGGTCCTGCGCTCCGACTCGCAATACCAAACTACCCGCAAAACAAGGTTAAAACATTAACCGCCGCGAAAACACAAACACGCAAAAATCACAACTTTCCCGTATACCTTTCGTACTACAGATTCAGAAGCGAGAGAAAGACAAAAATAATACACCTGTATGTATAAACCAGGAAATACAATAGGGGGTGGGGGGGAATTCTTTTCCACCGGAAGCGCTCGTATCAATCAAATATCGTAAATAATTTGGCAGCGCTGATGTGAGAACTGTACCATTTAACGAAAGGCCTTGGACGTCTGTCCTTTTTTTCGCTTTCATTGTTGAGGAAGGCAATGGACGTATTCTGCTTCTTGTTTGCAAAACTAATATAATGAAATGTACCACAGATAACAAAAGTTACTGGCCATCCAAAGACACAAAAAGTAAATATATAAAGCGGCTTCTCTCGTTCTTATACAGTCATTCACCTACTTCTACTTCAAGATTTGTTCCTGAGATGTTTTTCACCCTGGGTTTGGGTGTTGCCTTGTCCTTACGTTCGTCCTACAGATTCGTCTCAAAAGCCAATAAAGTAAAAAAAAAAGACCAGTTTGCTTCAGTACTCTTTTCGATGTCATGAAGAGACCATTTCGAATGTCTTGCAGTTGTCTTCTGATGTTCCAGTGTCCTGAACGAACCGTCCTATGCTCCTTCTTCTGTACAGTTCTTGCGTCAGCATATGATCAGCAATCGGAGTTTACAATCAAACTGCAAGCAGTTCTACTACCTCTCCAGCAAGTTCCGTTTCTCAGCAGCAATTTTGAGACGGAAAGAGAATGGGGCCTCTTGTCGGAGAATTAAAATTTTCAGCACAAGCAAAAGTGTTCCGTAATGTTTAAAATACATATTTTTGTCCATAAAAGGGTTCAAATGGCTCTGAGCACTATGGGACTTAACATATGAGGCCATCAGTCCCCTAGAACTTAGAACTACTTAAACCTAACTAACCTAAGGATATCACACACACCCATGCCAGAGGCAGGATTCGAACCTACGACCGTATGGATCGCGCCGTTCCAGAATGAAGCGCATACAACCGCTCGGCCACACCGGCTGGCCATATTTTTTGTATGCTATAGCAATAAATTTTGCACACGCTCCTATTGATCTGAACGCTGTTTGAACCCGACAGGAGTCAATAATATCGATAAAAGCAATGGATGTCAGTCTTCTGAGAAAGGGCCTCTTGTTATGGGGAAATAATACTCTTCTGGCAAGAGGCTTCTTTTGGAAATCTCGCAGCTGCGTATTCAATGCTTCCGAATTTTCATAGGCATTTTAAGAAGCTCAGAGTAATTTTGTGTAAAAGAGGAACGTTTAATGAATACAAGAATGCCAAACAAGACTAGTGGTTCCTTTTTAAGTGAGAATTATAAACGCCTACAAACTTTACCAATCTGCCGTTGGAAGCTCCAAAATGCCAGCTGACAGCTGACGTTACCGCAGCAACAAAACGTACACCTACAACACTTGTTAACTCTGTTGTTGCTACTAGAAATGAAAAAAGTGAAGTTTATGTCAGTACAGGAGACTGGCTAAATGTTTTGAAGAAAAGGAACTTTAAATATACCTCACATATTTAAACAATTATATCTATCTTCAGTTCATACTTAGTTACAAAGGTAGTGCACATTGGGTGATTTCCTGGTGCAGTAATTCCGACAGAAATGAAAAAAAAAACAAACAAAGAAAGTATTATCTTTTTTAAATGTTAGGATCTGTTTCAAAGAGGGATAAAAAGACCTTCTGGGTCCTGAAACAGAACCTGAGCCGGAACCAGAACCTCACCTCAGTGACAGTAAGGACACTAAAGAAAAACCATACCAGCAAGATATTCCAGATACAAATAAGAAGAGCCAAAAATTTGGTTTGTGAACGATCTTGAACAATTTCAGCCTCAAATACTTTCCAAGTAGAATCTAAAATTTTCAACGAGAGCTCTGTCTGCGCTTCGCGTCTTACTTAATGACTTTCTACAAGTACGAGAATATGCAATGCTTTTCTGACTGCCTGATATGTGGAAAATGTTGACATATTCTAAAAAATAGAATCGGAAGGCTCAACTCCTGTTTCAAATGTTATTAACTGCGTCCATCTCCTTGACACTCACTGCTTGGTTGCCCTTCACAAACTATATTCGGGAATCCGATGTCCCACGATATCGTAACATCTGTCTCACAAACTGTATTGCTTTTTGTCTGTGTTCTAGATTGGGCTGCAGTGAAGAACGGGTGCTTGCGCTTCTCTTGAGATACGTTATTTTACATCGGAAATATCAGCCTACCCATGACGCAGAATATGGTGACGGTTTTACGGCGTGCAGATGGTCCATAGAGCTCCGCAGAAATTGTATACACAAAATGAAAATGTTACAGCCAGCACGACTTAGAAAATTTGGTTTTTTAACCCTTAAAGACATGTGTATTACCTTTTAGTTCGGTATTAAATTTTTCATTTTATCGTAATGCCATACTGCTTGTCTTACCTCCCATAGATGTCAACAAAATAATATAATCATTTTACATTTTTGATCGGTAAGAGCAGCTACTTACATGTAGCCTGGTACCCCAATGTGATCATTGATCCTATCAGGACAGACTTCTGCATCTTATCTACAATTCGAATTCGTCTTTGTGTGGACGTAGTGGTTACTAGGCACTTAACACTGCTGAAATCAAAGACTGAGTCAATGAGCCCTGGCTTTACTGAAAGAACCATCCGTGCATTCACCTAAAACAAAAAACAAAAAAATCATCCCTATCGTTTCTTGTTATTTCACGAATTAGACCACTGATATTCTAGGGTTTCTGGTATAAGGTATGGTAACTTAATAAGCCACTGAAAACACATTCAACGAACTGTTTTGCATCATTCCAGCAAAGTCTTCGACACATTACACTCTACATAAATTAGAAGATCAGCAGTTCAGCTGTCCTAGAACAACACTGTTTTCAAAATGAAGTCGTTCCTCTTTTTTGAAAGTAAACGTCTCTGCAGTAACTGACTTGGAGAAGGTACGAGAACACTCGAAGTCTCTCCGATATCTCCTTCTCGAAAATCGGAAGTGACATACGGGAAAATCTGGTGTTGTTTTTGTTATAAGGAATGAATAATATTGGATTTACTGAACGTAACAAACAACAGTGACAATATGGAACCAACAACGACTTGCATGTTTGTATCTATGGATGTACCTACATTTTGTACAAACTATCTTCTATATTAAGCATATTCCAATACAGCTCGAGAGTCTGGAGAGAATAAAAACTGGAACGTGTGAAAAAAATTTCAGGTACTACCGATGACAAGCAAATAATATTTAATTTTATTGTCGCTGAACGAAGAAGAGTCAAAGGAAGAGACAGATATATGAGTTTCCAAGATTTTCGAAAAAGGTACAACACAGTAGGGTCTGCTAACAGAGAATCTATATCGATATCTTGAAGAGGGCAGTATAAATAAGATACATGTTACTATTTAAAAAGCTTACGACGCTTTAAAGACAAGAATTGTATAGGAAAAAGATATTTCCCGAAAGGAAATTTTCGGACAGGCCCTAGACAACGGCTCTGTGTAGCGTATTGCGCCTATTCTATTTCACTCTTATCTGAACGTATTTCTTAAGGAATGGAATAAAATATGTGGAGGAATGGGCTTCTAAACAGATGGGGATTGTCCATAGACTTTACTACTTGCTAACCATCAAATAATACTGGCTGCAGATGACTATGATATAGAAGACAGGACGAAGAAGCTCTTAGAAACATACAGCCGGACAAACAAATTTTGTAAGCACTATATTGCTCTCCATCAGAAGCAAACAATATTACGCTATCACAGAAAAATACACTTCTAAGATATGTTAAAATATAAATATCTGGGAATCATAATCTCAGAAGAGATTTGCAGTGAACAAGAAACAGGGTATAGTACAATAAAAAGGAAACAAGTAATCAGTAAGCTGAATTACATGTTTTGGACAGATAAAATTTAGAAAAACACAAAAAATTGTTTCTAGAATCACTAATACAAAGCTTCTATTTATATTAAGTCAAATTATGGGAAATGAGAAAACAAGAAAGAAGATGACTTGGAACAACGCAGATGGGTTTTTGAGAAGAAGTTGTTGAAGTTCGAGGTAAGAGACGACCCCAAGTAAAGCAACCAGGAAGGGAATGATCACTCCCGGGTTCATCATTAAAGTGGTGTGAGGACGGTGTTTAAAGTAAATGGGCATATGATGAGATTAGGGGATGAACGATGGCCGAAAAAAGTGCTATGTTTGCAACGTCAATACAAGAGGAAGAAATGAAGACGCTGTGCACAACGGAAAAATCAAGTGGAGGAGGATTTGCAATGACGAAATTTGGAAGATAATTTATATAGAAGAATAGAGAGGCTTGGATAAGAGATTGCGAGGAACGCCCCTTAATACAATAGCGTAAGGGCCCCTCAAAATGAAACGTTGGTCGAGGTGTGGCTACGTTTCCTACAAAAGTGGTATATTTTATTTGTTTACCAAAACAGAAACTATTTCTCGTGAAAATAAAATTGTTTCCCACCCGACAAAGCACTCATTTACAGCGAAAGATAATATCTATTCTTTGATATTTTCATTACAACACAACGACATCACCATTTTACAAGTGGAATACATCCATTCGGCCTCCAGTTAATGAAAATGCCTCTCCTACATAGAATGAACAAGTAACAAAAAGACAGTCTCTTAAAGAAAGACACCTTTTGTGTGCGATACCTCCCACAGTATTAAAAATAGTGTTAATATTGCACACGAAGTGGACACCGAAAACATTCACACAACGAATATTGAACTATCTATCTAATTATTACAGAAAATTTATTAACCACAAAAACTTGATATCTTACGGTATGTTTCATCTTATCTCTTACGAAAAATAAATACTGTAGGGACAAAGCAAACAGGGCAACGAGATGTTCAAATAAGTGTCCGATAAAATATATATGAAAATGAAGAACAAACTCTGTCTCCATAGACACTATGTAATTTTTTTCAAAGGCATTGTTTTTAATAAGATAGTGATTGTGAAGCACTGTGATGTTAACCTCTTACACTTTTGCAAATCCCTAGAGCCGCTGTGAGGCCAGGTGAGCATTTTCAGCGCAACATTAATCTCCAGACCGTTTCTCCTGGTCTCTTCAGCTGAAATTCTCCGTTTGATAAGTCATCATAATTACGCTCTTATTTTTTCGAACTTTTTTTGGAATTATCCTTCTAATTATTATTTTAGAGACAGATAGCGAGTCATCATTTAAACTCTTTCAAATTGTCAATATCAATGAAACTAATGACAACCAGTTACTAATGACAACCAGTTCGGGTATTCCACTATGCCACCTTCAGAACCCTGCATAATGAAAGAGTATACACGTAATGTATATCTGGGTGTACAGAGGAAGCTTACAGAAAGTAGTGGGTGATCATAAAAGCGCTTAGAGCTAGAGTAGTGGCGTTAAACCAAATCTCTGTGTACATTCAGAACAATAGACTACAACATATGTACATATACGTTAGTCAGAGAACTATTTAACAGCACCGACTTACAAGAGAAGATGTAAAAACATCAAAAAGATTTGAACTAGATAGCATATAACCAGGAGCTCCGCTGAAACAAAACTTGATGTACAGGAAGAAACACCTCGTATATATGAGGAATTATCTACATTTAAAGTAAAATTTCGTTCAGTAGTCTATGAAGTACAATAATATAAGTATTTACGGCACAGATACTATCACACCTGGTGATATAATTAGTTGTCACAGCATCAAAACAAAACTTGACACAAAATCCAACGGCAGACGACATATTAAGAGAAAAACAGCATGAAAAGAGCACGCTAGGAATATTCACAAATACCTTGTGAGCTTGGGCTGTACAACAAATCGAAACAAAAAGATGTTATATGGTATCCTTTATACCACTTAATAGGTCGTCATTACCACATTGAACCAAACCGACATGGATCTCAAATCCTATTTGACAAAGGGGAGTCCTCCAAGTTCTCAGACGACGATATCGAACTGTTTCCCTGCGAGTGTAAGATATTATCCTAATGACCTATCTATAGATGACGAACTCATCTAAATAAGAAGTCGTAGTAAGTTGCATCGCGATAGGGAAAGTGGGTATGGAAAAAGGTGAAAGGTAAGTGAGTGTGTTAAGACCTCCACATCATCAGAATTTAAGCCCACTAAATGAGTAACGTGTATGCGTACCAAACAAGCACAGATTGTGCGCGAAAAAGAGTTTGTTAACTGGAACAATATTATAAAGTACTCGTGGAGTGAACAATACTATTTAAAGCATAGCCAGTAACGCAGTAGCAAAAATCAATAAAAGAAAGTCTTAGTGATAGTCCAAATAAGCATAGAATCTCAAGCCGATTATGTCCTTCAGTGTCAGACCATAAAAGCAACTAACATCTGGTCAACATCAAATTCCACGAACACCAAAACGCATACCTGTTAAGAACATTATAGTATTTCCCCTAAGCCGTATGGAGAAGTAACGACAACGCTGAAACGCTGATAAACTATCCGAATCCTAGTCATACTCATAAGATGCAGTCAGGAAGTACCGAAACCCCACAACTGAATGCATGAACGTGTCAATTTGGGCCTAGAAATGCCACTGGATAAAAGGTGATAGGTGACAAAATATAACACCAAATCATACGAAGAGGAAGGAATAAAATACTTCATTGTCCTAAGTATTAAAATGTCATGCAAGGTAACAAAAAACCGAAAACAAGGTCAATATTGAAAACGTTCTGCCTAACAACAGAATAGCCTGCTCTAAAACAGGGTCAGTCCTAAAATGTTAAGTTTCAAAAAGATATAAGTCACTCAATATACCATGTATTTTACCGATCATCTACAGAGACTGGCTCTTAGTTTCCATTCCTGATATAATAATATTTAACTTAATTTATCTCTTCATAAACCGTGTAAAGTGCCACCAGCGTCTTGCTACTTAGTATCTGTGCACCATAAATTTTATGTGCAGCATAACTTTTATGTATGCAGCCGACTAGCTATTTAAATAGTTATTCTGTTTGGGACTTCTGATAAAACCCTTGTAAAGACGACGCTTACTAATCGTCATCCCAAGAAGGATATTTGTATGTTAACTGACAGAAATTTACAGGACTTATCAATGATCCATAGCACATTTCACGTAGACTGACCAATTTATTATTCCTCGCTAAAAGTATCTATTAAGTCTTGCCATTTCCACACAGGGAGCTTGAATATAGTTTGATTTCTTACTGCCACTGTGAAGTAAAAAGATTTCTCGAGACAGGTAATCGGTTAAACTGTGCCGTTATAAACAACGCTGAATTTAAAGAGGCTGAACAACAATAATCGGAACGGAAAGCTGTTACGTTAAGCTACGATAACAGACGAAACGCAAAAATCCTGCATATGAATTTGTAGAGAGGGTATTGAACTGCTCGTTGGGAGAAAATGCAGGTGTTGCACGTTCATCTGGTCAGCAATATTTGGAATCCTCAACAGATGTGTTCTTCGATTCTTACATTGACAGAGATTTTATTTGACACTGTATAACTATTAGGTTCCATATCCTTTAAGTTCTGCATCCTATAACTATGACGTATAGGTCCACAATTTCTATATAAATACGCTATTCATCTCGTCTATTCACAGACCAAGCGGTTGCAAATTTTGTGTCCTCATGTCATCCCTCATATTTAAGAACTACAGTATCCAAACGAAACTATGTCCAGACGTTAATTGATATACGTGAACTAGATTTAGTATAAAATAGCTGAGTTAAAAGCAACGCATTATATTAATTGGGCGTTCTGAAGTGTAAATATGATACACGATTTCAGAAATGGTCCACATAACCTAAACCACAAAGAAATGGCTAACGCTTACAAAACATTCTACTCAGGCAGGAACTGGCCAAGTAATTTTACTTAAAATTTTACTTACAGAAGATACATTAAAAGAGAGATATAAGAAAGGGAAATTACAGAAAGAAAAGTTTGGATTCAGCAATGGCAAACTATGAGCGGATGTTATATCTTGCTGGTTTTAAATATTAATGACAGAAAAATGCTTTGTTTAAGTCAAGGAAAAAGGTTCTTGCGCTTATAAATGGGTTACATAATTCCATTGTTACCATTATAGACTATACACAGTCTATAATAACGTTTGGTTAGTTTATTTTCGAAAGAGCAATTTTGCTTCATGCTGCAAAGACACATAATTTAGTCATAATGTAGGTATCAAAAGTAATTTACTATACTATGAAGTAAGTATTCTTTTTTCTTGGTGACTCTTACCTAAACACCTTAAAACAAATAACTACAGCCAAATCGGAAAAATGTAAACATAAGGAAGAAAGAAATAATTCGTGAGTCAGAAATATGGTTTTCGAAAGTTAAATTTCAAATATCTGGCTCCACTCACGGGAGCGTTCAGTATCTGAAAACGCGTCCGCCTGGCCGACCTTTTCGGGAGACGGCGCACGAGCCGTTTCGCACAGGTACGTGCTACATTAATTCAGACGCTATTTGGATTTCTTCGATTGATTTCCTGCATAATACATTTGTCAAGCTGGTCCCTAACTGGCGCCAGTAAACCAATCACAGGACGTTTTACGCTCTCTGTATTCGGAAGTGAGGTAACTAGCTTATCGTTTGCCCGGAAGAACGTCATTATGGGCACGCTGGGTCGCCATTAGATTTCCTGAGAAACGATTTTAAAAGTGCAGCAAAAGGAAATTGCATTTTCTAGGATTTAAATGTATCAGTGTTCGTACGCAATTAGTCGGACGGTATAATACTGCAAAGGGAGAATCACAAACGAAATAACGTTCTCCGAGCGTTAACAGAAGTATAATGAAACAAAGCTCTGCATGTGATTTTTCAGCGGAACGCTAGGGTCTGTCGTCATACGAGAGGCAGAACCAGCACGCATTCGAAAACTGCAGTGGTTGGTATAGTGAGGAACGTACGACTATATAAAATCTATCTAATAAAAAGGATTTAAAACAGCTAAAAGTAAATGTGTAAATGGTAGCTATTGTACGTAGATAATTTGTTCACCTTTTCTAACATTACCTTAGACGAATACTGAGACAAAATCCACATACAACGGTCAACCATGGCTATTTCGGTACGTATTTTCTCGTCTTTCCTCTACCTCTCGAGTAAAGCACGGTGTTTCCAAGTTTCCACAGGCGCCTAAACGAAATTTATTTCAGGTCATGATCACAAATTTTTATATACTTCCGTTACCCATCTCCGTACGTCTTCACTCATTATCCAGTTTCCTTTACAACATCCCTTCTCTAATACAGAACATCTCATTACAGCAGTACACAGGTTTCGCTTTTGTATCTTTTGGCACAGTTACTCGTTCGTTGGTAATAATTACAGCTGAAGGCTACACAGGAAACAATAAATATATAAGGTTTACTATAAATTAAACCACTGTGTGCAAGCTAAATAGGTAGTGAGACATTACAGGTTAAAATATTGAATAGTAATGTTTATCGCTTAAATTTAATTTGAGTATATTGAGAACAAATGTCGTGAGAAATAAAGCAGTCAGTCATTTTATTTTTGAATAATTATTGTAAGAAACTACCTAGAATAACTTTCAGCTACAACAGCTTAAATGACTAATTTCATGTAATATATTTAGTATTTGATATTACTATTCAAGGTCTTGTAATTTGCGTACATAAATGGAGAAAACAGAGGAGTAACATTTAACACGCACAAAACCAATGGAAAGGAACCAAGGACGAAAATAATACACCAAAAGTAGAAACGGTGTTGGCTTTCCCATTTGTCCATACGTTTCCGTAACATATCTACTGAGAAACCAGTGAAAATCTTAAAATAAAAAATATTAACGATTATGGGAAATTATGTTTCAAACTCCAACGTAAGATCTGCATATGGCTCTTCTCTAGGGTCTGAGAGTGAAAATTATCCACAGCACCTACTGAAGAAAGTTACAGCTATTGTTAAAAACATCGAGCAAAACAAAATTCAAGCGGGACGTTAACGTGAGAAAGTAAAAGTCAAAAATAGAAAATATTAAGTGCTACATTACTTAGACACGGCATTTAAAGGAGATAATAGATACCGCACGCAAGAAACGTTTGCAGTGAAAGGACTCAGTTAGTTAACATGTCACTTGATACAGAAAGGCTGCTATTTGTGTGTAATGTCCACAACCGACAGGAAACACTATGATGTAACGGAGACGTGCCTATATAGGTGAATATCCACTGAGCAGTTAAGAAGTTTTGGGAAAAGTAAGGAGAAAACAAGTATTACCTCTTTTGTCCAAAGGAAAGAAGAGACACCTTTCATATCAATAACTTAGACGCACCAGCCTCTTCACATAGTAAAAAATTAGTTGAGAAAACAGTAATTTAATAAAATAAAACAAAAGCCTATTCGAAGTACTAGAAGCCAAGATGATCAAAATGTGAATGCAATAACCTACACAATATAACAACAGTTCAGCAGTTTTATTGACCAGGCATAAAATTTTGGAGCCGATGACGATACAAAATTTCACAAGACAAAACAATCAGCATAATGCAGCCTAGCGTTTATTTATACAGAAGCTATATATTGCTTGTCCTTAAAGGTAGAAGCGTGTGAAAAGCAATATTTACAGTTGTAAATTCCTTACTTCGAGTTCTATTTTCTTTCGCAGTATTACAATGGATACCATACTGATTTTCTTCTACGCAAAATGCCTGAAACTCTATGGGTTTCTTCTCCCAGTATGAAGTACCTTTATTGCAAAAAATGGATGAACAATAATTTACTTCATTTCATTTGTCATTGTGGTTAGAAAGATTTGTTTTATGTCGAACATTATCTCGCTCATAGAAAACTGAAGTTTCTGAAACCGGGAACTGAATTGAAGTACAAAAGGGGAAAATTCTGTACGTAGCTCATAGTAGGATGCACCCACTGCTTCATTCTCCTCGTACACCTTGCCAAGTTCTTTTTGTTTTATCTTCGTACGACGCATTCCACTGAGCGTTATCCGTTAACGTAACAAACTAGATATTTCCAAGACATGATACATGTACTTGCATGAAAGGTTCGACTACATCTGCATTTGCTTCGACGATTATCATCAATTATATTAGAAAAAACTTTTGTTTCCTAAGCTTCCAATGGTAAGTGGATGAAAGAAAAGCAATAATTTTGTGTATTAGTGGATGATTAAAGCTTTCATTTCCAGCCATGTTGTTTCCTTTGCATGTATCTATGCGATTGATAAAATTTTAAAATGTTTACATAATACAAGCATGTTCTGCAAATATATATAAAACTGAATTTCACTTCAGCAAACGAAAATGTCCGAATTTTTGTTGTAGATTTAATTTCATATATCAGAACTAGGAGAAATTTAGTTTTTAGGAAATTGTGTTAGCTGAAGACATGGTGGATAATTTTTCTGGCACGTATTACGCAACACGGTAAGCATAGAAGTTAAATGTCGTGAAATATAAATTTTTCGATAGTTATAAGAAAACATCTGGTCGAAGGTCCTCCGGAGTATTCGTGCAGTAATATTGAACAGGGAAGCAGATATGGCAATAAACATTTGATTTTAATGTATGTTTTAATAGACCTAACTAAAAGCTGTATACGAAACACATTTCTTTGACTGTGGGTTGTTTATTTAGAGATATCATAAAAGTTATCCCCTTACTTAAATCCACCGGAAATAAAATTCTAGGCTTCTCCCGAAGCACTAAAACCAACAAATGCATTAATATTCACAAAAAATTACATGCAGTACGGTTCTTATACAAAATTATACGAATTATAGAAAGTATATGCAGCTGATACCACCACTATCTCGTCCAGTGGCACATATACTATACTATGTCAGTATAGCAACTACAATTTTTGAATTCGTCAGTCTTGCATACAATTTAGACTAACGTCGAACAGAGAGCACTGAAAACCGAGAAAGACTGCAGAACCGCTCACAGAATTTATTCTGCGTAATGTAAACACGATATATTCAACAGGTGTCCAGAATTTTTTTCTCATTCATTACATAATTTCCTCGGATAAAAGCGACATATTCAACAGGTGTTGATCAGATTTTCATATCCGCTGCGTTAATTATTTATGTCCCACACTCTATTTAACGATGTCATGGTATCCGAGGGAATACTCTTGCACTTTCCAAAAAGGAGGAATGTAATAATTTTCTAATCAGACTGTTCATTTTACACCTTTACGTGGACATGAAAGCTATCTTCATCCAAAAGAGAATACCATTAGCAAATGGAATCGAAATGAAGTTCTGCATTTCTTAATTTTAGAATTTATGATGTTCCTCTTTCAAACAGTTCGTTTAATCTCGGACGATTTCCTCTGCATTAGATGATGGTATGTAGCAGGCGCGGTTTCTCTTGCACGCTAAGATGTCGGAAGAGTATTAAAATACTACTAGTCTTATCAAGGCAGTTATCTTTGTTTTAGTACGACGTTGAATTCCTTCGTTATCGTCAGTATCACTGGACGGAATGCCCTCTTCTCCAGTGAGCAGATATAATGTACGAACAAGATAGTTTCTGTCAGCCCAACCACTTATTTTTAAATCTGTGGAGCATAACCCACTAACTATTAAAACTTTCCAAAAAGTAGAAGAACAACTTGTACACAATAAAATAACAATATAAAGCAGGGAAATAATAATTTTTATTCAAGATCTTGAACTTTTTCTTCGTTGCTGCATATCTCGCTGATAAGTTGAGAATACTTCTAAGATATTCATACAGATTTAACAAGTAAAAGCGTTACAGACCAGTTTCATCCATCCGCATGAAATAAGAGTTCTTCAACGTGGATAAATATGCCAATACATTTACAGAAGTATGAAGTCAGCTCCGGGACGTCAGCGATATAATTATTGCTTTACCTTCTTCTGGATGTGCCTCACGGAATCAGAGATATTTTTAAGCTCAAAATTAGGAATAAAATTTCAGGTATCGAATAATTTTCATTTTTTACAGTTCTGATTGGTCTTCAGAAAAAGAAACAGTATTTTATGTAACACACAGAGATAGTGAATTTCTATCACAAACTGTGGTAAATAAGAGTAAATTGACATCTTATTTCGTTACTTTTCTTTGTTCGGAAATTAGTGTACATGTGGTCTTCTTGGTTTTTCGACTTGTTTTTTCCACAGCTGTCGACATAAAGATTATATATGTTTAATACCCTCTTATGCAACTTTAGTGAAAGTCATATTAAGAACGCGTTTCGCTTTATTGTAAAGCATCTTCAATGGGCAGGTTGCTTGTTGTTTACGTCATTCTTCCTGTGGATGAGCGGAAGGAACGACATAAACAACAAAGAACCTGACCACTGCAGAAGCTTTAGAATCCAGTGGGTGACAAGAACTACTAGGTCAACGAATTACCAAAAAATATCTAGCGTAATTCTACAAAAAAAATTAATTTTTATATCTTACGTCACCAAACATTTGACTTTTTTGACAGATCTGTTCTGCTTTAAACTTATTCGCCAGATGAAAAGACAAGTGGTAACGAATACAGTTTGTCTACTAAGCAATCTAAGTGGCTGTAGTTACACTTATTTACAAGTTGTATCGGTGAAATACCGTCTTTTGTAACTGTAATAGCAGTCTTATTAAGACTAAATGTGTTTCGCTTTACTCTAAAGCTCCTTCAGTGTTCAGGATTTTCGTTGTTTACGTCATTCTCCCTGTGGAAGAACAGCAAGAGGTCCGCAATCGGTATCTTTTTGTAATCTACTGACCGAGTAGTTCTTGTGGCTCAGAGGATAGCTAATTCAAAACGTAATTACTCACTTTCGTTGTCCCTGTTGCCGCTTGGCGATATCGGAACATTTTTATGTGGTGTATGCGTTGTTTTTCCAACTACTCCCCCACTTCTTCTGCGTCCTTTCCTTTTGGGTATTTCGTTACTTGTAACGATTGCACATTGTATTACATGTGCAATACGATCTGGTTAGTGAATCTGAATTTAGAATCTGATATAAAGTATTAAGCAGTCCCAGAAGGGGGAAGACGGTAGCAACAACAATAACAACAACAGTTACGAGGATAAGAACAGTTTCTTATCGAAGCAAAGCCGGGATGGTTCTAAATGTCGTTCTTGTCGTAAAGATATTGCCGTTTTGTGAAGTTGATGCATCAAAAGCTCGATGTAGACAAGCGTGGGAAGGAAATTGACTGAGTCCTTCTCAGAGGAACGATTCATCTACTCCTACGTCGACATCGATACACTGCAAACCACTGTGAAGTGCATGGCAAAGAGTACTCGTCATTACGGTTTCTTCTCGTTCCTTTCGTGCAAGGAGCTCGAGAGGAATGACTGCTTAAGTTGTTTTGAAGTTGCAATTTATTCTTAGGTTCACCACTTATAAATCTGGTTTTGATATGGAAACTAAGTTCTCTCTGGATATCTTGTGCCTGTTTCCAAATGTTTGTTTTATGGGTCAAAGACCATCAGAGGTGCCATTTCTACGCTTTTATCGCCAATTCAGTGACATGATAAGCCCATTTATGTCACATATTTTGATACCTGAAAATTCACTAGGGATAGAATTTTTAAATTTGGCAAGAAGCAAGATTTTACAGCACAGGTAAAGGAAAAAATCGGGAAATTCCTAGTACGTAATTGTGTAACGCGAAAACATATTTTTTGTGTCTTTCTGTTCGTGTGTCTGTCTGTCTGTCTGTCGGTCTGTTAAGACCCTTTCTCTCAGGAACTGCCTGGCATATCAAGCTCAAATTTATGTCACACACTGATGTCTATTTTCTCTTTGCTGCTGAAAAATCTTAAGCTCGTGAGTCAAAGTAATCAAAAGATACGGTCATTTATGTCGCATGATTTGGTACTCAGAAACTCACTAATCAAAACCTAATTATATAGTATACCTCGTTGACCTAGAGTCATGAAATATGGAAAGAAGCAGCGTCACACAGTACAAGTAAAACATAAGAAATGTATAATTATTAATTTGTAATTACATATCATGAAAAGCATATGTGTTTTGTCATTTGTTATTCGTCTTCAGACTTGAAATTAAGACATCCTCGACAGTCTTCGAATCGCTGTTACCGATATCTCGCCAGTAACAATGTCGATAACAGGCAAAATTTATCAATTTCCTCGGTTTCAGGAATGGACGAGATGCCTACATACTTAATTAAGTTTGTGCGGAATCCTCAGTGCGCCAGTCCTAATTACACCAGGCCAATTTTTTATGTGTGCCCCGTATTTCCTGTTTGTTCAATTTGGTACAGGTGCCACACACTTGAGAAGTATTCTAGGATGGGTCACTCGAAAGTGCTGTTAGCAATCTCCTTTACAGATTGATTGCGTTTTCACGCTGTTCTACCAATAAATCGGCGTGGCATCCGCTTTGCCTACAAGTATGCCTATATGATCGTTACGTTTCACATATCTGCAAACTGTTAGACGCAGGTTTTGCAAAACTGAAGTGTCAAAGGCCGGGACGATGATTTGAATTCCAACCTCCCGAATGTCGGCCAATGTCTGCGTGCCCAATCACTCATTTTATTCAAGCAGAGCTTCTTCAGTTAAACCCATTGACATGCTTATGCTTTCTTTTAGAGCGAGTAACGGCCACATACGTTTCGAAGAAGAATATGAGAGCCACGGACCGCATTATCATTTGCAGTGGGCCAGCACGTGTGTAGCGCACTCAAAGGGATGAGCTGAAGCGCGGCGAATGTCGGCAGATAATTTTGCAAGGTGGTCCTCGCGAATCTGCAGCGAACCTGTTGGTGCAGTTGGGGTGACGCAAGGCGTCCGGAACCGGGCTGCAGACGGACCGGTGCGACGGGTGGCGGGCGTCGGCTGCAGGGCCGGGCCTCTCCCGCGAATCTCCGCCAATTTGGTCTCCCCAACAGCCGGCTGCGCAAACCTGTCTGCGACCCTCGACATTCGCCGGTCGCGACGGGGCCGCAAGGGGCCGAGGCTTCTTGGCAGACAACCTCACTCACAGGACAAACTTAATGTCATCAACAGAAATAAGTATGCGAAGCGCACAGACCTGCTGCTATAGAGTACCTTGCGAGACAGAGAGGTGAACCAGACCCGCATCGAATCCGCGAGTATCTCTTTTAGGCGGCTTACTACTCTCGTTTAGCAAAATTCTGAGCTGCTCACCATATTCTGCCTCAAAGAGTACGATTCAAAAGCAGTTGAAACATCATCACACACAGAACAAAGTTTACACCATTCGCAGGTCCGAAACACGACATCCCTCCCGTCTGTTATCTTGACGATTGTGACATCAAGAAAGATATCTGGCCACAAAGTTAAATACACTACTGGCCATTAAAATTGCTACACCAAGACGAAATGCAGATGATAAACGGGTATTCATTGGACAAATATATTATACTAGAACTGGCATGTGATTGCATTTTCACGCAATTTGGGTGCATAGATCCGGAGAAATCGATACCCAGAACAACCACCTCTGGGCGTAATAACGGCCTTGATACGTCTGGGCATTGTGTCAAGCAGTCCTTGGATGGCCTGGACAGGTATAGCTACCCCTACAGCTTCAACACGATACGACAGTTCATCAAGGGTAGTCTATGACGCAGCGTCAAGTGTAGCCGCAGCCATGGTCTCCGAGCTATAGTCCATGCTGCTGCAAACTGTTCGTACAGATGGTTGTTGTCTTGCAAACGTCCCCATCTGTTGACTCAGGGATCGATACGTTACAGCCGTGCAGATAAGATGCCTGTCATCTCCACTGCTAGTGATTCAAGACTGTTGGGATTCAGCGGCGTTCCGTATCACCCTCCAGAACCCACCGATTCCATACTCTACTAACAGTCATTGGGTCTCGACCAACGCAAGCATCAAGCATCAATGAAGCGATACGATAAACCACAATCAAAGTCGGAAACGTGATGGTAAGCATTTCTACTCCTTACACGAGGCATCACAACAACGTTTCACCAGCCAACGCCGGTCAACTGCTGTTTGTGTTTGAGTAATCGGCTGGAAACTTTACTCATGTCAGCACGTCGTAGGTGTCGTCACCGGCGCCATCCTTGTGTGAATGCTCTGGAAAGCTAATCATTTGCATATCACAGCATCTTCTTCCTGTCGGTTAAATTTTGCGTCAGTAGCACGTCATCTTGGTGGTGTAGCAATTTTAATGGCCAGTAGTGTAATATAATACAATTTGCCAAATCCTGCACAAGCGGATCCCTTACAAAGCTGGATGAACGAAGAGAAATGAAGACAAAAACTGGGACACACTTGCAATTACCGTATTACTTACGAGTGTCAACAATAAGATGTATGCAACACATTGCTCTATGAGGAACGACACACAGAGCACATCATGTTCTAGGAGGAGGAAGCGCTGACGCCTAACATTTTGCATAGTTGTTCCTATATTAATAGTGACAACATCAAACAATGTGACTTGCCAAGTTGTTTCGCAAGGCCCATCTGTGTTTGTGGGATGTGTGCTGACTTTGATGGTTACTAAAAATGATGTGCCTCAACATGGTGATGGTTGGAGTACGGCAGCTGTAGTACGCTGTGGTGATTTTAAAGATATGTTGGGCCAGTAGAGGTTTAATAGTAGATATGTGATAGCTGATCGTACATATCAAATTAATGAGGTGTTTAATATAGATATTGGTACTCCGTATTTTACGTCGACAATGTCTTTGGTACTTATGACCCAGAATCATCTTAAAATAAATGAGACACTGTCTGTTGGAATATAGTTTAAAAGTAATCCTGTATGTAAAAATATTAAATTTACTGGTGATTTGATTCTGTATTATCTCCATTTAGATAAAGAAACTGCCTCCGCCTCCCCCGAAGAATTATTACACTTAGATCTTGCCAATAGCTAAGAAGCCATTCTTCTTGGTGGTGTAGCCCTCTGCTGCACCCTGGGATCCACTGTGTGTGAGGCGTCTCTTGGCTGCAGTTCAAAAGGCGATCGTGAAACCATGAGGCAATATGCTGTGTGGGAAAGCGTTGGTAAGTATTAAAAGTCCGAGCGTCCCCGTGCCAGTCGAATGCACAAAGTCACCGTTTTCTCCAGCTTTTGTCTTGGGTTCTTACCACGATGCATAAACTAGAAATGTTCAGGCGTATAATATAGTAGGAAGCCGGAAGTAGTTCTCTCCACACACAATCCGTGAATAGAACACGGAAGTGGAAAATTATTCCCATGTAGTTTGTATCCCCAAATTACACACATCACGGTGACCTGTAGAGTGCAGGTATAAGCTAAATCCTGAAGGTTCGTTTATTAATTCACTTCAATGTAAATTAAACTTTTAAAAACTCAACAAAATTATCTGGTCTGGGTCTGTTTGTTCCCTCTATAGGTTAAATAGAAAACAGTACACTTGCAGTGAGGACCGTAAGACTGGGACAAATATAGGTAAACCGTAAGTTGAGGTGACAGACTATAGTAGAAATCCTCACAACAATTTTCCGATGTAGCAGGTACCATAATTTAAGCATTACGTGCTGGTCCTTAGAGTGGAAGGGTGAGACTGGGAACCGGCATCTGTCCTACTCTTCCCTAGGTGGGCAGCCCTCTGCGACGAACGAGTAACCGTCGCCACCTGCGCTTGCCCTATGATGCATTGTGAAGGTGCCTGGGATTTAACCCAGGACAATGACGCACCCTCTACTGGGCTCGGATCGCATGCCACCACGTTTATTTCCTCGACCGGCTGAATGCCGAGAAATGTATTTTCCAACACCAAGAAATATCAGAGTTTAGCATCCCGTTGACGACAGCGTCATTAGAGACGGAACCTAATCTTTAGACAAAGGGTTTTTGATTCCGATTCCCGAGACTGTCTTGAACGACTTATAAAAATTACGACAGCCACCAAAACTTTTTAATTGTATAAGAGCTTTAGAAGACAGATACAGTGACATAACTATTTTGTAGTAATGAGATGAAATTACAAAATAGAAATAAAAATTTCGAGAGCATACGAAAAGGCATTTAGGGTGTCTTTCCGACGCTTGTGGGAAATGCGGAAACATGAACTATGGCGACGTCATCACGAAACGCGTCCGAAAAGGAGCAAGTGCTGTTGTTCTTTTCTTGGCTGCCGAAGGACAAACAGCGCTAGACATCCGTTGGAGAATGAACGATGTGCAGGGGGCAGAATGTCTGTCGTAAGCCAACGTTGTGGAATGGTGCGCCAAGGTATGCTGCTGCTGCACGTTAACACACGTCCACGCAACGCAGAAGCAGCTCCAATTCAAATGGGGGACACTCGAGCACGGGCCCTGTTGTCTTGATCTGTGCCCATGCGATAATCACGCCCTCGATCCATTAGAAAAGGCCTTGAAGGTGAGAATATTCCTTGCTGACGAGAATTTACAGCACACAGTTACGGACTGCTTCACGCACCACGACACCGCCTTTCACCAGAATCAAATATCTTTGACATGGTGCGTCGGTGGAATGACTATTTTACCTGGCTTACCGATTGTGCGCTGTAAGATCTACCAATGAGTTCTATAATTGAATTCAGTTGTTCTGGTGCAGAAGAACACCACAGTTCCATTTTTCAAAATGCCGCTGCCCGTGTATTTTCTATAATCTGCCCTTCAAGTGATTTTCGGTTGTATGCTCCCATGCAGATGGAATTTTTGTAATGAAACAACCTTAGTCTGAACCATTTTCTTGTCAAACCAAAATTAATGTAGTTCTTGCAGAGGCCACAGTGAAGTGAGACACCCTATTTAACCCTATATAACGTGTTCCTAATAATACCGGAACCGTTAATTCTTCGTCAGCGATCCAAGCCTAAAAATAGATTTGGAGATAATTACATTCCTCAAAGTGTTCTTCTACCGAGCTATAGTTATGAATATGATATTTTTGTAATCTGATTTCGCGTCATGCTCAAAAGTGTTATATCGATATTATGCTTCTCGATTTCAGTGAAAAATTTTTGGAAAGAAAGATCGTAAAACAGATGAAAATCAAGTCGTTGACACAGTTTAGATACCAACCTGTTTCTGAAGGTGTACTTGGAAAATACTGGAGAAATTGTGCTCTCCTTTTTGGAATCTTTCGCTGAATAAAACAAGTACGATGGGAAAGGTGGTCTGAACAGTGAGAAAGATGATTAGTTCACAGAATGAATGCACTGTAAATTTCAGCGAAGGAAAAATTGCAACCATCCATACTTTTCCAATAGTCTGGCCCATTGGCAGACGGCAGCGAGAATTTATCGTACGATGTTCACATTTTTTTCTCGAGGAAAAGTTTTCTTTTACACATTACAGCATAGAGGTCTACTTCGTTAATGCGTGAGACGCTGAACAATGAGCTAACGAAAGTACCTTTTCTAGCGTAACTCATGGTTCAGCAAACACACATCATGAAACAGCCATGTACAAATTAAAGTCTCTTCCTCAACTCAAATAGCTGAATTAAGTAAGAAAAGTTTCGCTGCCGTCAGGCGATGGGCCGAATTAGTTGTAGTGAAATACATCATTCATTGAAAAAGTGTACATGTTTGCAGTTTTCTTCTAAAGTAATATTTACGAATACAGGCGTGGAAGATAAAGACACTGTAATTATATACCTAGTGAGGTTATACGGTTTACAACTATAATAGAAAATATATCTGCAAATATACCGTTTTAGAATAGTATAATGACACTCTGAGGAGCAGTGCAAAAAGTAGGATTCACAGCATGTAAGGTCACATATCATCATTCTGCATACTTATAGATCACTCCTGACTGATGTAGCCACATTTATCTGTCTCTACCTCGCCAACTAAAACAGCAGACAGTAAGCCCTACAATTTTTGCCCCTGATAACATTTCTGTGCGAATTTTTTGAAACTATAGTTCGATTTTGAACGCACCATTTTTACTTCGAAGACGTTTCTTAAGGCCTCGTTAGGCAGAATAGAAAAATTGAGCTACCATTACACCTACTTCAACATAACGAATTGACACAAATAACTCAAGTAATTATCATCCACCTATCAGGAAGTGAAAAATTTATGACAAAAATCCTCGGTGAGATTTTTGCTTGACGATGAGCCTCAATTGTTCTAAATTTCGCCACTAACTTCACAAAAAGATCGATAACTAATTAAAAATTGCGAGTTTCTTATGTATTGCAGTAAAGTCAACGAAATGAAGCAAACTCTCACACATCGGCAACATCACACACAAAGAGCATAATAGACACAAAAAATGCATTTGAAAATGGAAATCATTTCCCGGAACGCGTCGTGTGAAAAGTAAATAAAGAAAATCGTGACCAGTAGCAGAAGAATTATTTATAAACAAACCTACTGATGAGCCTGCAGACGTTAGATGAAGAAAAAAGACGAAATAAAATAATGGAATATGTGTTTTGTAACTATTAAGAACGTTTCATAATTAATTTGTGATTTACGCTATATGTTGTGGTCAAGGCGAGCAAGAAAATAGGAAAAGAATAGGCACAAAGCAACGAATGTGGTATAGCTCAGAAGAAGTATAATTTTTGATACCAGAGATCTTTCACGCCTTTATTATAGTTTGCTATCATGTTAAGTTCTTTAAATTATCTGAGGCAATTTTTATTTTGAGATAATATTTCTTTTGACTGACATCAATACGACAGATAATGTGTACGTATTCAGCAAACAATCACACGTGTCTGTGTACTTAACGCTGCACCTATCGTCTTCATCTGCTTCTAAACACCTTTCCGCAGAAGAAAGCGCTAATTCAGGTTAGTACGTTGGTTGATGACTAATACAGCTCTTAAAACACGTACGGTAGGAGCATTGCTCAGATCATTTCCGGCTTCTAGTTTTAGGTGTACCGTGTTTTTCCTAAATCTTTTGGGGAAAAACACAGGATGGTGCCGTTGTTTGAAACGGATACGCCTTTTCTTTCCATATCATTGTACTGTCCGAGATTAGGTTCCGTCTCTAATGACGCTGTCGTCGACGCGATGCTAAACCCTGGTATTTCTTGGTGTTGGAAAAAAAAACAGTTCTCAGGCATTCAGTCGGTCGAGGAAATAAACGTGGTGGCATGCGGTTCGAGACCAGTAGAGGGTGCGTCATTGTCCTGGGTTAAATACCAGGCACCTTCACAATGCATCATAGGGCAAGCGCAGGTGGCGACGGTAACTCGTTCGTCGCAAAGGGTTACCCACCTAGGGAAGAGTAGGATAGATGCCGGCTTCCAGTCTCACCCTTTCCCTTCTTCTAATTTCCATAATCTTCCACAACAACACAAACACCGTAGTACAAGAGGACTCGCCATAGACGTAGGTTAACACATGCAAGACTACTGGGTGTGATGGAAGACGATCGCACATGAATGTTTTATGGTGTCGTACGATTTCCTAAAAATGCGCCGAGTGATTGTGGCTAAAACTGGTGGCTAAGCATTTCATGGAAGGATGAATATAAGATTCAAGTACTAAGAACTATTGTAATTCTATTTCAAGATAGATTTCGCTGTCGGGCAGGCTCATAATACTGGAAAGCATCTTGCTTGTGTCATTGATTGGCATGGGTGCCCGGTGGCAATGTTGCTCTTGCTATTTTGTCAAAAAGCTACATATTGAGTCCGTGGCTGTGTACAAAGTGTAGGTTGACTCTTACACAGAAGATTACAGCAACCAGCCCCTTTTCACAATGCTATTTAATTATTTTACATAGCGCCGTTTCTGGTTTCGAACCATGCCAAACGTTTGAACAACGTTTCAAAATCCACATTTGCCATGCACACAACTACCAACAGTCATGGAACAAAGACTATTGAAGACCATGAACAAGTATTGCACCATACTGAGAAAGGTAGCCTTATGAATATGCTTGAGGAGATTAAAATACATGTACATAAAAGCAAATCACCATAAAATCTCCTCAATGAACAAACCGAATTAGCCAATGCAGCCTTTCTTCAAAATTTCATTCACCTACTTTCCAATTTAAAGTAAGAAATAAAAAAAGTAAAAAAGTCCACTTCCGTAATATTTGTAATATTTATATATACACATCCATCCCATTCATTTACTGTACTTTCAACGTATGCTATAATGTGTCCATAGTTGTAACATTCATTTATGTATATCAAGCCATTATCAATTTACGTTTGTTCCAACGTATACCATAATATTTACGTAATATCACTGCAGTAACACTTAATAACTTACAGCTTTATTTGTTTATATTTATTTGAATTAGTTCTCTTCGAATGGAAATAGTAAATAACGTGGCATTAGCAATATCTAAATTTCTATTGTCACATACATGTACATAACGAAATCTCTCTGAGAGTGGAAATCTTTGGCATTGTTATTGTTGTAATATCGCCATCTTTGTATGCATACCCCCCTGTGATGAAACTTCTAAGTGTTTGAGTGGTGCCTTACATTGTGTGCATTATATAGTTTTCGATGTTGCAAGATGATAAGCAACGTGCCCTGAAACGTAATGGAGCGGATTCCTCGTTGTAAGTAACAGAAACATCTTACATTTAATAATAATAATTTATTTACAACACTTAAAATCGTCGTGAGGCACAGTTACAATTAAAAATAGATCTCACATTTTGTCTTGTTTGTAACGCGTCACCACCCACAGGAAGTTCCGTCAGGTAGTGAAACAAAACACGAAATGTAATGTAAAATGTGAACTAGCCGTCTGAAGATGAACTTATCGGTTCTAAACTGGTAACGGCGCTCTTTAAAATAAATAAACTACATTGTTAAAAGCAGCTCGTTGCTGTAATATTCTCTGTTAGAGTCAACCTATAAATTCTGATCATGATTTTACAAGAAGCTTTATCTAGGGACGTTACGTAGGACAAGTTATTGTTTGAACCACCCTTTGCCAAACATTTTCAGGTAATATTGCCCTCAGCATTAGAGTGCACCTTTGGAGAATCGTTCCCATGTTAGCGACACACTTCCGAGTGAGGTGCTGAGTTAGTGGCGTAGTGTTAAAGAATCAGTGCGACAGTTTTGGACACTTCATTTGCTGCAAGTAAAAGACAATGTAATCTTTTGTCCGATAAATTCAGAGTCTCGTACGAGCCTCGATATACCACAGTTGCTACCTCAATTTTAATACCAATAGAGTCACTGATTACAATTCGTTCTCTTTTCTGCAATATGAATAAACACAAATAGTTGGTAAAATGTATGCGAATTAACAGCTACCCGTATGCTCACCTTTTCTTGTAGAAAGCGTGTGTTAAATCCTAATGAGGACAAAACAATTATAATCTTCCATTTCCCTGTTTTTGTTATGCCTACAGTCACATATACACTGGCTTCGAGACGTTCGTATTGATGCAGGTGTTCATTATCACAATTCACGAATTGGTATATAAAAACGTTCACTAAGCCACTTGAAATTTCCTTGCTATTAAGCCTAGATTTCTATGACTGGTTTACTTAGGACGACACTCTAAGGAAGCTAAGGTGGCTGTATTGGGTTGTGGAATGCGTTTATAGTGATTCCTTTTCGCGTAAAATTTCATCATCTTCATCCCATGACTGAACGATATCCAAGTATTTGTATATAATGTGATACAAGGCAACGTCAGGTATCTGTGACTACACACATGATCTTAGATGCACTACTAAAGCAGGAGATATGATATGTCACGGAGAAATAGGAAAGATCCTCCCTATCCGTAAATGCGTAAATGAGGCTGAAAGAACGAATACAAAAATGATATCGTCCATTCGTTTAACCAACAGTCACTGCTACGATCCTTTACCAGATGGATTAAACGCGAAAAAGGACCAAGCTGTACTCAGCTAAGTATTAAATTATTTACCATTGCTTTAACTCTTGGACTTCCCACGCCCGGGTTCCCGGGTTCGATTCCCGGCGGGGTCAGGGATTTTCTCTGCCTCGTGATGACTGGGTGTTGTGTGATGTCCTTGGGATAGTTAGGTTTAAGTAGTTCTAAGTTCTAGGGGACTGATGACCATAGATGTTAAGTCCCATAGTGCTCAGAGCCACTCGAACCATTTTAACTCTTGGACACTGGCAACAGAAAACGCTTTTCTCTTACATAAGTGAAACGCATTACTGTAAGAACAGAGCATCACTGTATCGTTAAGGTGGCAACAAAGAATTTCTGATCATCTATCATAGATGTGCCGTTCACGTGTAAACAACATACCGATTTTGCAGAGCATGTTACTCTAAAACTCTGCTACGAAAAACTAATTGTTAAGATTCTGTTACTGTTGCGTACAGAGATGTGGCTTTAATACGATAAACTAACGGAATTAAATACATTACATCTACTCCTGTGAAGAAGTACAATAGCTGCTGCGAAGGACCTATGGGAAAACGCTGATGCTACATTATCCCAACGCGTCCTTCTTCTTGACACCGTGCATTTAAATTCCGTCTGCAAATTAAATGGTGTAATTATCTATGCTTGATATAATAAATAAAATATTGAAAGGGAAAATGTAGACTACTCAAGCGTCCGGTAATTTTGTCAGATGACAACATACTTCTTATCCTGTGTAAACTCCGGTACCGTAATTTCAAAATTCTGACGCTTATCTATCCAACAGCTCCCACCTAACAACTAAGGTGCTCAATAGGTCGAATATCCACTCTTTATGTATGTCCTTCCATTTGGCTAGGACGATGGCAGCTTACTATTATGACAAAATAAAACACCTACAGGAGTACCTAAGATTTTATTTTATTTTCTTGCCACCGGTTTCAACGCTTCAATGCGTCATCTTCAGACTGTTGTTGATGCAGTATGGATTTATATGATCCCTATATATATCACATCAGTTGCCAGCATTACTGGATACGCAGATATTATGATAGCACTCCAACCATCAACCAAATCGTAGGGAATACCGAAAACATTTTCCCAGGGGAAAAATATACAAATTTCTGAGATACTAGGCATAATTATGCCAGAATCATATTGTTTACTCAGTCTATATTTATGAAGCAGATTCAAAATTTGTAATGAGAAGATTTTTGCAAAATTGTGTATACGTAGCATGAATTGGAAGAAAATTTAAAAAAGGTATTTTATTTGAAGTAAAAGTAATAGTCAGAGATTATACTTACCAATGATTTCAAACTGAGAGAATTTATACAGCTTGTATGTGCTGAATAAAAGTGTACCAAGCCGTGCCCCGGCTGTCTCATCATAACATCTTCGTTTGCTGCTTCAGATTACTGCCGAGTCGCATATATAGCTGTCCGAACATTAGTACGTTCCTCGACACTACTACTTAACATAAAAAAATTCAAACAGCAGTTCCCTCTTATCCAACGTCTGCCCTTGACTTTCTTTACCGAAAACCTTAATGAACCTACCACCTTGTTTTCCTAACGCAGGTAATTGAGGAAAAGGAAATCAAATATTCGTATTTTGCTTAAGGTATCGGATGAAGAAAAAAAAATTGAAAATTTGGGGTGAGGTCTTACGGGACAAAAACGCTGAGGTACGCTATCCCTAAGCTTACGCGCTACTTAATCTAACTTACACTAACTTACGCTAAGGAAAACACACACACACACACACACCCATGCCGTGGGAGGACTCGAATCTCAAAGGGGGAGCCGCGCGGACCGTGGCAAGGCGCCCAAGACCGAGCGGCTATCCCGCGCGTCCCGGATGGTGAGTTTCTGACTGGAAGTAAGAGAAATAAAGAGTGTCTTCATAAAGGATGCGGGAGGGTAAAGAAAACGGGTATTCTCGCTGTTTCCAAATGCCATGTTTTAATTAACTGTAGAAGTTTTATACCACAACTGCATGCAAACCGAAGACAAAGTGACATCAATAAAACAGCTGCAGGATAACATTACTCAATTTATTAACATGATAACACTTCCTATCAAAATTTTTATTCAGCAGTAAAGGTAAACAGCAACCCTTGGCACAGATTGGTGTGTACAAAATCACACGTAAGCATTGTGAAAAAGTACTTATTGGTCAGTCTGACGTGTGGCAGCAGATTATCTGAACATGAGAGAAGCTGAAGATTATAGAAAAAAAGTTTAACCTTTGTTGATCATCTTTTAACGGAAAACAATGGATATTATGTAAAAGTGATGTTTTATGTTCTGTTAAGAAAAGTACACAAATGAATGTACTAGAAATATTGGAAATCAACAGACATATGACACAGAATAACACGTTAGTATTATATAATCAGACTCAATTTCCTTCTTCCTTTGTTAAATTAAGTTTCCATGGCAAATACTAGAAACAAACTGTAAATTCATCTGATTTCTCAACAGCTGTCGAATGTATCTGAAAGTAACAAAAATTAACCCTGTCCTTTTTTTGTTAATTTAATATATCTATGCGACTAAAAAATGTAATATTTTCCTATATATACACTGTGCGTCATTTTTATCTCTTCTGCACAAATAATGGCCGTGCAAGTGGTGCATCATTTTTATGATTTTTCCTACGTTCAGATGTCACATCAAGATGAAGTAAGAAGCAAAGATTTGAACAGGTAGCAGTTGGAAAGTGTACAGTTTCTTTAGTACTTCAGAAAATATTACTGTTGTATGACATACAGTCAATTTTGGAAAAATACATCATCAACTCTTTTCCCGGTAGTTTTATGAGTAAAGTATACTTTCTGAAGTACAACGCTGAACGTCCCATGGCGTTGTTGACTTTTCAAATGTTTTTGTACGTATATTTCTATTTGAGGAACTAGGATTTGATTCGAACATTGAAATCCCTGATCTTCTACATTTTCGACATTGTATTACAATTTTGGTTATCTATACTGCGTCCCCTTACTTTCCCTGGCGAAAATCGCACACTGTGCAGCTGCACTATTACATACGGCACTATTTAGTTGCTTACAGTCACTTTATTTGTTATTAACGGTTCCAAGATACACGTAAAAGAATGTCTTATACTATCGTATAACATTTGAGTTGGAAGCTGTCTGAAGCTGAGGCAACTTTCCATTCATTGATACCTCACGACTGAGAAAATTTAAAAAAGGTTTGTATATTATGAGTCAAAGTCAATGGAAGGTCTGTACTTAGGTTCTTCAGGTTGTTATTTGCGATATGTGTTTCGAGTCTATGTCAGTGTTTCCAAGGTTCACTTGAGGTTTCTCAAATGACCTTGTGAAGCAGACGCATCTGCATTTAGCGAGAATCTTCTTCACTGGTGGACAAATTATAAATTCCTTTAATATATATATATAAATAAAATACTGAAAATAAAGACCCAAGAAACTGAAATGCAGACAGTAGATAGAATTTTATGTAGAAAATTTAGCTCTGTCATCCTTTCTGCGCACCACGTGGAACCGCTGAAGCATTCCGCTTCATTGAAATGTACCATATTCTGTTTTTAATTATTCGTGTGAAAAAAGCGAGCACCTAGCATTTTCGAGAATTCTCTACTGTAGCTTATATACTTACTACCTTAACTGTCTAATATGCTCATAAGGTTTCTAATCATTCACCTAAGGAGCTCAGTCTACTTTTAAACACAAAATTCTCAAAATAAGTGAAAGGGAGATTAATTTCAATATGACTGTAGTTTGATAGTCATCCTCCTGGTGGACGCAGTGTGACAAATATGTAGGGTTGCCACAAACTCACGTAGCAGGAAGTATTTTCCATGCTTATACAGGTTTGTAAGTAGTTCAGGTATAATGAAACGAAAACACAGAACAGGTATAAAGGCGATACATACAGATAAGTGACAAAAACCCGTAGTCCACAGCAGCAATCTATATACTGTTTCCTGTTTTCATTTTGTTTTTTTATTTTTGACACCAACCCATCCACTCAGTCACACGTCCACATACCCACACCCACCCACCTAGACACACACACACACACACACACACACAAACACACACACACACACACACACACACACACACACAGGGTAGGTGAGTGGGAGGGTATGTGACTGGGTTATGGGTGGGTAGATGGGGGACAAGAATAAAAAAATTAAAAAAAAGGGCTAAATTATTTATTGTAGAGATTCATGAATAAAATAGGCAAGCAACGAAAGGAGAGTCCACGTTGCGGTGATGCAGTAGTTGCTACAGTGAACTTAGATCCTGGGGGAACTGTGTCCAACCAAACAGACCTTTCCTTTTGTTTCACTCATTAGCGAAGTTAATTCTGGGGGGTATTGTGTTGGACGTACAAGACCATACATCGTAACTATTCCTTTTTTCAGATGAGCAAGTGAATTACCTATGATGGAATAGCAGACTGACAGACGTAGCTGGCGAGATTTTTTGGTAACCAACCGATTCATAACCAGAGAGGCACTTACTAAAGAAAATAAGCCTTTATATGACATCTAACCATGTATTAGCTTGCAAAGAAAACTTTTGACAGAAAGAATGAAGAACTTTGTCGCTGGTATACAGTCAGCCACGGGCACAGATGAAATTTTTACTGTACTTACTCTCGTCTGTAATTACTTCGTTTATGTTCAAGTTACACGTGAAGTACTTAGCAGATAATGTTATCTGCAATTTCACACTTTTTGTTAATGATTCAGTTATTCGATAAAAATGGTTATAACACCTGGCCAGATCTTTTTGTCTAGAGATAAGTAATGTACATTTCACCTTCTCCTATTAAATAATAAGTCATCAGTAAAGTTAATCGTATCGTACAGATATCACGTGCCGATATGAATAGATCATTGGGAAGATATTGAAGAAAGATATTTTGCCAAGGAAAAGAAATCCTTGGAAAATTATTGTATCTTGCTAACTGTAGTATATTGTTGAAGTGTGAGACCTTTCTGAGGTTGGTCAGAAAAGTTAGATCCTAACCTACTCGAAAACACTAGTACAAGAAACTGATTAATTGGTTGTGGGCTTTATTGACTGGCGAGAAAGCGGCACAGACATTGCGCAAAAATCTAGTCTGTTAGGCAAGGAATGGAAGTGGTCAACTTAGTAAGTAAACGAAACAGCAAAATTCAGAAAACATGTTACCTTGACGGAATCTACAGACAAACATTGCTCAGTTTTGACCCTCCCTCGCAGAAACTGTGACGACAAAATTATGACAGTAAACTCTCGTATAGTGCTTGTACCAGGAATTATTCCTCTCGCACTCCAACCATGAATGGAGAATGGAAGAATCCGTAAGATTAGTTACAGTGAAAACTACCACCTTCCACTCAGTGAAAAACTTAATGCAAAAACTACAGTATCTACAAGGCAGTGAACATTATGATTTCTATTGTTTTCCGTAAGAATGGACGGGTTCGTCAAGTCGTGAAGCTACCAAATGTAAGCCATTTGCGAAGGCGGTGGCATAAGAAGGAGAGAAGATAGATCAAGGATCAAAAGAGTGGAATACGCAATAGGTTATTTAGTGGTTTCGAGTGTTGTAGTTACAGGAGATGAAAATTTCGATACAGCCTAGCAGGAATTTGAATAGTGTGTTGCGAAGGGTGTTGCCACAGAGCTGGTTACAGAAGTAGGGCGAATTCAGGAGTAACAAACAAAAACATCAGTATTCGACTTCAACAATAAGTGGTTCTTTAAATGGATCCCAGAAGACTCACGACTCAGACGGATCTTAGAGCTGGAAATCATGCTCAAGATAAGAGAGCTACATCGTCGGTGGTTAGCTTGTATATTCGAATGAATAGTGGGACTAAAGTATTAATTCTGTAAGTGACATAGTGTCGCTTTAAACTCTTTAAAATCTAACTTTGGAACTGGAATAGCCGTATATGGGCCACATAAGTTATTCGAAACTCTGTAACAATAATGGCACTGAAACTGAGGAAGGCACAGAAAAAGCCGAATACTAAACGTCTTTTTCCAAAACTGTTTCACAGGGGAAGGCCACATTTTGTTCCTCCTTTAAACTGTCGCACGAACGACAAAATGATACATATCGAAATTAGCGATCAGGGGGTAGAAAAGCAACAGAAATCGCTCAAAAGCGGAAAGGCGACTGGAGCTGACGGGATTTCACTTCAGTTTAACACAGAGCTCGTAAAAGAACTGGCCCCGCTTCTGGTAGTAGTGAATCGAAGGTATCTAGAGGAGCAAAGCGTACCTGTTTGTTAGAAAGAAGTGCGGCTCATTCATGTTTTCAAGAATGTCGTCGAACAGAAGCACTAGGACGTCGATAAGTTGTAGAATTTTGGGTCGTGTTCTGTGCTTCAGGAGGCAGAAAGCCTGCCCAGTAGGAAGCAACATGGGTTCCGAAAAACACAGCCATGTGATACCCAGCTCGCTCTACTCGTAAACGATACGCAGAAAGCAGTAGATATAGGTGCGCAGGTACGTAGATGTCGTGTTTTTTGACTTACGAAATATGACCGATATGATTTCCGTTCTGACACCATTTGAACAAATTACCAGCGTACGTAATGTCAGATCGAGTATGTGACTGTACTGAAGAATTTCTAGCAAACAGAACAACACACATCATTCTGAACGGAGAGATATGTTCTGACGTAAGAGTAGCTTCGGGCGTGTCCTAAGAGAATGTTACAGGACTACTGTCTTTTAGGGTATATTCAAATGACCTATAACACCGGGAGTCCTTGAGGCTTTTTGGGTATGATGCTGTTTGTTGCGTACAGTGAAGTAGCAACGCTAGAAAATTGTAGCCTGAGGCCATAAGACCTGCAGTGGATAGACGCTTGGTGCAGGGAGTGGCAGCTGACCCTCAACACAAACAAAAGTAACCTTCTAAGAATGAAAACACAAGGGGATTTTCCTTCCATAAAATATCTAGGGGTATGAGTATGGAGTGATCTGAAGCGGAACGACTACATAACATTAATCGCGGATAACGCATATGACGGTCTGAGGTTCATTGGAAGAATGTTCAGGAAATGTAGTTCATCAGCAAAGGAAGTAGGTTGCAAAATATTCGATCGACTAATGCTTGAATACCGGTAGTCAGTCTAGGATCCTCACCAGATAGAAATGATAAAGGAAATGGAAAAAGATCCAGAGATAAGCAGTACGTTTGTTCACAGGTTCATCAAGTAGGCGCCAAAATCTCAGACACTTACTAAACCAACTCCAATGGCAGACGCTTCATAACGGTATGGTCTACTGTTAAAATTCCGAGAGTGTGCGTTCCTTGAAGAGTTAACCAGTGTACTGCTTCCTTCTACGTATATCTTGCGAGAACAACATGAACAAAACTTTAGAGAAATTCGAGCACATACCAGAAATCGGTCTTCCCACGGATCATAACGGTTGTAACAGGAAGAGGGGAAGTGATGTGGTACACGAAGTAGCCTCCACCACAAATCGTGAGATAGGTTGCGGGGTGAAGATGTAGATCTAAACAAAACGGGGGATTCGTAAGGCTCGGAGAAACGTGCATGTCTGGTAATTCATTACCTTATCCACGGGAACAATACTCATCAGAAAAACAGCAAGCAGTGTAATCGCACTGCATGTTACTTAAGCAGTTTAAGCGATCGTACGTAGGTGAACTTTTTGCCACAACTGTCATAATAAATGGAGTATTAGATGGAAGTGAGCAACGATGAGACAAGCTACCAGCCGTGATTTTGCCATCCAGGCATCATCCTTCAGTGATTGCGGAAAGCACGAATATACATGCAGGGATGGAGCTTCGAAACCCGATACACCAATCCGATGTCCTAAGTTCAATAAATGGTGATAGAATACGGTGGAGATGCGACTATCGTGTACACTAGCTGCTTTAATTGTCAAATTTATTTAAGGCTTTTGAACTGACACAGACACTTTTAGTCGCTGTAGGTCACAGTCCTAATTTGTTCTAAGTACCCAGTAATAAGTTTCGAAGGTGATTCGGATATTTCTGTGATCGATTTGCTGCTTCTGATTTTTATAGCGAACAAGGAAAAAAATTGCAAGTAAAGTAGGCAACTTCTGTATTCCACAAAACAGTCAGGCAGTAGGTGATTGAAAAAGAGTTCATTCGATGTGGTGAAAGTGGTCTGCTCTTTATGTTCCTCCCGCCGTTTGTAACACTAAAATGTACATACATGTAGCTTGTGGAACAGTGTATTATTTAGCTGAGAGACAACAAGAAGCCATTGTCTTGTTGTATGCCAAACACTTTCTCTTTCCGTATCGCTAATTTCTCTGGATGACATGTATTACGTTATACGAGAGAGAAACGAATTCCGCGGAATTGCAGCGATATTGGAACCAACCCACAAAAGAAATTTATATCTGCCGAAATAAAAGTGTTCCGGGCGGCTGTGTTTGAAGGTATGTCTCCCTCCTCTTGTCCAAGATGACTGGCAGCAGATAATTAAGCTTCCGCGCTGGACAGCCGATGGACTTATGACAGATAAATCCCGCAATTAAGATTTATAACGATGTCAACTTTAGTATCAATTCCTGTTCTCATCACAGCACACTGTGAAAAAGAAAGACGAAAGAAGATGAGAAATTCCTGCGAGTCGACAGGTATTTCGTTGGTACTTGCAGAGGAAACACCTGTAGATTTGTGGGAGGTATGTAAAACTGTGTTACGTGGCTATGAAATCTCATATATCTAAAACCGACTACTATAATGTCACTTTATGATGCCCTGTTAAGAGGCCCGGGTTCGATTCGCGGCTGGGTCAGAGATTTTCTTCGCTCTGGGACTGGGTGTTGTGTTGTCTTGATCATCATCATCTCATCCTCATTGACGCCCGAGTCACCGAAGTAGCGTCAACTAGAAAGACTTGCACCATGCAACCGGTCTACCCAACGAGAGGCCCTAGCCACACGGCGTTTCATTTTATGATTAGCAAAACTTGCTTCTCTCTACTTTGTGAGATGTTGAGTCAACACAGTGAACGTCTCCAGCACAGAGAATGCGCTGTTGCTGCTTACCGTAAACAATTCACAGTAACAGAACAAAATTTAAGTCAGTGAAGACTTGCGGTGATGCAGGGAACTGAATTCAGTTTTGGGTTAAGACAGTTGCTTTACGTACGCCTGAATGGTCTCGTATCCACACAAGAGTAATCAGCGTTGACGTCTTTCTGCCACAATCATTGGAAGAAACTGATTGATTTCGAACAATTTGGAATTGATTTTACTGATACAAAGCGGTTTTCCTTAAGAGACATATCACAGGATTCACATGTGGTCATGTCTAGATAAGAAATTGTGAAACAGATCAGGGATGGCAGTAAACCTAGTCAGCGTTTTGGTACACCTAAGAAATTCACTGAATACAAATGACGCGCTACACAACGTTCTGTACGAACAACACATGCTTTTTAGCTCACATGGTGACATATTTATTAATTACAAGATTATATCTACTGGTATTTATTAAGAGCGAAAAAACTGCTGCGTAGCAGTCCCAGTAATTGTTACTGAAGGACGCAATTGGTTACTACGTGGTCTGGATTTTGTTGTTTCATAGACGTGTGCTACATCATCTGAGACATCTCATCTCCATTATTCAACGAAGGTACGATTTGTAGCCTAAGTGGGACTAATCTGAGAAGTAACTATGGAATGTGCAGATGATCGTGCTACGAGGAGGTCAGAATTTGATATAGTTGAGAGGGAGGAGGTATTGTTGGCTCTATGTTGTTATTAACCTATACAGGGTGTTCAGAAATTCTCGTTACAAACTCCTTGGGCGTACCAATATTTTGAACAGGAACCCAATCAGGAAACGTACTGTTTGCGTTGTGCAACGGTTCCATTTCAGATGAATAACCCGTCTCGGTCTGCTGAGGGAAAGAGAAAAGCGTTAGAGTTGCTTGTCCTGATATCAATAGGGTAGACAGGATAACGTGCATTACGTCAGACGGTCACCTGATGTCAATTTACGTTTGCCTTGCAGTGAGACCTATTAAATGTCTGTGCGTCGCTGATACAAAACGTTTCAGCACACGGTTTCGGAATACACAGAGATGCTCCTTGTGGATGGCAAAACTCGAAGTAATGGAAGAGTGGCTGATTAGCTGTATCACCAACGTTTTCTAAAACGTAGCACGCCATCGCACAAATTTTTTTGCCCAAGTTGCGCAGCGGCTCCGGGATACGGTTACCTTCGCCATGAGAAGGCAGGATAGAGGTACTCCGTGCCAACGTCACACGCCCGAGTTGAAGAGCGTGTACTACATCGCGTTGAAGAGAATCCATCAATGAGTACTCGAACAACTGCATGTGCAACGGGTGTTGGTCACAGTATCGGCTGAGACATTATGCGTGAGCAATTATTACACCTCTACCACTTAAAAGGGAACTTGTTATGAGTCCACCCGATTTTCCACAACGCGTTGCATACTGCACGTGGTTCCTGTACCTCTGCATCCACACACACCCCTGTTTTCACATAGTGTTTTGTTCAAAGATGAATGTAAGTTCACTAGGGCCTGTGTTATGAATACGCGAAACAGTGATGTCTGGGTAGACAAAACTCTTGTGCCACTTATATTCAGGGATCTGGTTTTAATGTGTGATCAAGTATTCTGAACGCTCATGTGGTTGGATCATAGCTCCTTCCACTCAACCTAACTGGTCCTGCATACTTGATCTTCCTACAAAAATTATTCGACCTATTCTTGGAAGCTGTGCCACTGAATATCCGTCAGAAAATACTGTTTCAGCGTGATGGTACACCATCTCATTTCTTACTTGCGGTTCGAAGACATGTTAGCAAACGATATGGCGATAGATGTATAAGGCGACATGCTCGAACCATGTGACTGCCGCAACTGCCACATTTAGCTTCTATGAACTGCTTCATCTGGGGTCGTATGCAAAGCTGAATATACGAGGCTCCTTAGAGAAAGGGGAAGATCTGCTGGCTCTAGTTCTGGCCGCTGCAGTAGAAACTGAAGAGACACCAGCTGGGCTGGAGAGTGTGTATCAGAACATGCTTCATAGATACAATGTCTATAATAACGTTGGTAGTCGTCACATCGAGCTGCTCTTGTAACGCATGAGTACTGTTCTCTACCTGCAGTATGCTGGGTTCTTTTTTTGTGGGGGGGGGGGGATAATGTAAACACATAATGTTTAACTGTTAATACAAATTAATGTGCTTTTCTAATAAACAGGTGTTCCGTTATGTTTCCTTTCAAATGTTGCCTAATAACTGTACTGCGTCACTTATTATTCAGTCTCACAAGTAGAAGTGGATGACTTGAATACCTGAATAAAAATCCTTAGAGGAACGAAAACGGTACTTTTCTGGACGTGAGTCCCTATTCAAGATATTATGTGCTCATTCCTCTCTACAAATCTTTGAAGCTTGTAACGGAAATTTCCAAACATCCGTATAAACAATTTAGACGAAAGTCTGAGCAGCTATCTAAGATTGTTTGCAGACGATGCTCTAGTTTACCGTTCATTAAAGTTATCAGAAGATGTAAACGAATTACAAAAAATTTTTAACAAGGCACCTGTATGGTAAGAATAGTAGCAATTGACCATGAATAATAAGAAGTGTGAGACTCTCCCCATGGGTATTAAAATATTATGTTAAATTTCGGTTATACGATAAATCACACAGATTTTTAATTTAGATGAATATCTGAGGACTACAAATTAGAACAACTTAAAATTTAAAACATCACTTAGAAAATATTGTGATAAGGTGAAACTAAGAACTGATTTTAAGAGTAGAACATTTACAAGGTGCAAAAAATATGGAAAGTGATGGCCTATACTATCCTCTTCTGGAGTACAGCTCCACTGTATGAGATCCTTACCGGATAGAACTGATAGGGGACATCGAAACGTTCAAAAAAGGCAACTCTTTTTTAATTATCGCGAATATAATGGAGAGAGTGTACTGAAGTGTCATTAAAACAAAGGCATTTTTCGTTGGGGCGAGATCTTTTCACGAAATTACCACCGTAAATTTCCTCGCCAGAATGTTAAAAAATTTTGTTGATTCTGACCTACATTGACGGAAATGGCCACCATGAAAAATAAAAGAAATCAGAGGTGGCACGAAAGATTTAGGTGTTCATTTTTCCCACGTGTTATTCCACAGTGGCACTTGAGGCAAATTAAAAGTACTTCGACGAACCATTTGGCAACCAGTTATTTGTGAACTGCAGAGTAATGATATAGATATTCCTGGACCCTCTGATCTTTCATCTCATCTTTTCTTTGTTCTTGAAAGAGCTTAAGTTGTGGATTCTCGATATGTCAGGTAATCCTATTCAGACGTCTGAAGATGCAGTCTAATGATTCAGAAATGAATCGCAGTAATACTGGATCATCGTAATAAGTAACGCAGTAGAGTGGACTTATAAGTACATTAGGAATTAACAACGGCCGTTATTATTCCACCATCGATGAGACAAAACATGGTCAACTGCTCCTTGCAGCTCAAGCACTGACATTAGTCACACAAACAACACAAACAATGTAGCGAGGTCTCGTTGCTATTCCGCTGGTTAGAGTGGTGTAAACAACGTCATAGAGCTACTGAGCGGTGGCAGAAAGTTCACTGTGTGACGAGTCATGGTACATGATGTGTTACTGAACTGAATGGCTGTAGAAATGGCTAAGAGTTTGTAATTGACGGTGTCTACATGTGGATTAACTGAAGTTTAGTGATGACCAAGAGCTGTTTTTCTCACTGTTTGTTCAGACTGTGAATTGTAGTACATGGCAAAAGGGAAATATCCGCTGGGAAAGTATTTTGTCCCACAGCATGGCGCTGTTACCGTAGCAAAAGTCTGAAATCGAAATGTTTCTGCTTGTGCATAAAAATGCATCTGCCGTATAAGCAAGGGCGTTTGAACCATAAATGAAGAAAACCAGAGAGATCTGTTGGACTGGCCTGCTCAGCGTACCGAACAATACTCCACAGAACGTCTTTGAAAATAAATAGGTGAAAATCCGGCAAAAGATGGTTACTGTCATTAGGGCGAATGGAATTAGACGCAGCTTTCATTTCTTCTAATGTTCAAGTGTGTGTGAATTTCTACGAGACAAAACTGCTGCGGTCATCGGGCCCTACACTTACACACTACTTAAACCATCTTAAACAAACTTATGCTAAAAACAACACACACACCCACATTCGAGGGAGGACTCGAACCTCCGACGGGAGAGGCTGCGCATTCATTTCTTCAGAAAATAGTAGAATGCTCTATCTGAGTCTTATATTCCGGAATAATGTCAAATAATATTATTCTTTATACTTCTAGCTTTCTTAGAACGGTTGACAATGCGTTTGTTGAGACAATTGTCCGGTAGAAGACGAGTGGATACCTTTGAGGAATGAGTTGGTAAAGGGAGCAGAAGGCCAAGTAGGTAAAAAGAGAAGGCCTAGTAGAAATTCTTCGATGTCACAGGGTGTATTGAATCTAATTGATAAAAGAAGAGAATGTAAAAATGTAGGCATTGAAGCAAATGAAAGATCAAACAAATGTCTAAGAATGAGACTGATAGAAAGTGGAAAATGGCTAAGCGGCAATGGCTAGAGGACGCATAATGCACATCTACAGAAAAACGTATAACTCGGGGAAAATAGATAATGCCTATAGCAAAATTAAAGAGGCATTTAAAGGAAAGAGAAGCATTTGGACGAATATTAGGGTCTCAGCAGTACCAAGCAAAGAAGGGAAAGCTGGAATGTGGAAGTAAAATATTGACGGCTATACAACGGAAGTGAACTCGAAGTAATGTTAAAGAGAGGGAAGACGAAGATGAGATGAGAGATGTGGTACTAAGAGCAGAATGTGACAGAGTACTGAGACACCAATGTCGATACAAGACCCCCTCAGAAATGCTGATATCCTTGGGAGTGCCAGCCAGGACAAAATGATTGCATCTGGTGTGCAAACGTATGAGACAGTCGAAATACCTTCAGACTTCAAAAAGAATTCCAATTCCAAGGAAATCAACTGCTGATGGGTGTGAGTACTACCTACCTCTAAGTTTAGTAAGTCATAGTAGCAAACTATCAAAACAAATAATTTACTGGAGAATCGAAAAAATAGTATAAGTCGACCTCGGGTAAGATCAGTTTCGGCTCCGGAGAGATATAGAAAGGAAAACCTACGTTTATACCACCTGTAGATGTAAACTTTTGGCAATACTGTCTGGAATACATTCTCTGAAGTTCATAATGACAGGAGTATAATACAGGGAGGGAACGTTTATATACGAGTCGTGCAGTAACCAGACGGCAGTTATGAGACGAAGGGCACTAAAGCAAAGCACTGGTTGAAAAGGGAGTGAGAGCGTTGTCACCTGTCGCCCATGTTATTTAATCTGTACGTTGAGCAAGTAGCAAAGAAAACAAAAGAAACACTTGTAGAAGGAATTATTGCTCATCGGGAAGAAATAAAAACTTTCAGGTTTGCCGATGACATAGCAGTTCCATCAGAGAAGGAAGAACAGTTGAGCGGAATTTGCAGTGTCTTATGAGGAAAGAAGATTAGAGTTTAACGTCCCGTCGACAGAGCGCTCATGAGAGATGGAACATAAGCTCGAATTAAGAAAGGATTGGGAATAAAATCGCCCATGTCCTTTTCAGAGAAACAATCCTGCCATTTGTCTGGAGCGATTAACGGAACTCACAGAAAACCTAAATTAGGAATTCCTCCGCAAACATGTCGTAACCCAATATGCTTTCAGTAGAATTTTATAGTTGAAAAACGTATATCGCACTATTAATCTGTATGGTTTCGAGCAACGACGGTGAATACTGTGGATACGAGGGTGCTCTCAACAACAATCACAATTCCTAGAAATCTAAAAATACATTGTAGGTAAAATACTTGTGATGCTATGTGTTCAAAAGACACTCATTTATCGTATCATATTTTCTCAGGGTTTCAATCTGATCAAGCCATCTTTAATGTGCTCTTCTACAGCTGTGAAGCTGAACATTAACGCTGACACACACGGAGAGAGTCTTCGGCATCTTTTCGCTCGATACAAGTTGTTTGTTATGTAAGAGCTTTAGAAACTGAGCACACAGCTACAACAAACACCTTTTCAGCAAATATCTACGTAATTAATTCCGTTGCCAGCTGCATCATACACTGAACCCTTTTTCCAAAAGAGACGCATGTGCCATAAGAAAACTAAACTTTCTATGGAGGAAAATGAAATTAGGAAAAAGACGCTACTTAAAGGGATTGTACGCAGGCATCATGAAACGTAAGTGTCTATTGTTGTTATAGGATTTGTTAATTGTCACAGAGAAACGGTGCAGTTGTGAAGTGATTAGACTCGCCACCAAATCCCCATGTAACCTGCTAGATCACACACACGTCACACCAGTTTCTTAAACGAAGTTTTTTAAGTTTTACTATGACCCAGAATAGCGCAGTTCGCTTTACTACAAAATTTTTGATTAATAAAATATAAGCTCATGACTGAGGACGTTATACTGTGGTTCGTTTTAAAATTAAAGGAGTAACGCAGGACTGTCCTGAATGCCGTGTTAAAGAATTATGCTATTCTTTGACTTGTAAAATATCGACCAACAGAAGCAGACAAAGTAATAAGTCTGTGGGACAACCTTTCCAGAAAAGGAAACAGATAAATAATACATCTTAAAAGATCTTGTATTAACCTGCTCCTTTTTTTTTTAGGTCGACCGGTTTGTATTAAAAATGAAATGAACTTCGAATAAAGTAATAATCATGTTCAGCTTTACATTGGTGCTCTGCTGTATCACATTCACTCCCAAGGAATTTAGCTATATGACAAAAAGTAATATGTGAGAAAGAGATTTATATCAACAAACCTATGAACAGCATAAAAAGTTCTGTCAGTGACTGAAGAATGATCACCTGCAATCTTCTCTGAAATATATTTTTGTTTAAATTACTCTCTTCTTTGTGAATGTTTCTTGTGTGTGTATGTGTGTGAGTGTGTGTGTGTATCTGTGCGTGTCAGGATTTAGGGCTCTCAGCAAGGAGTTAATGACTTCCTAAAATAGTACGAGAGAACGATACTTAATACTGCACTTGCACTCTCACATTTTCACTCATATTTACAGGCCCCAAATCATGAATAAAGTAAAACTGTCAAGTTTGTCAATTTTAAAACGTTCTATTAACATTCTCAATGACCCACAGTTTAAGAAATAATTGAAGGAAGTGCGTTTGGCTTATTATATATGATAAAACGGGATAAATAATGGTTTATTGCAACTCAGTACTATTGTTTCCATGTACATAGCTCAAATTACAATTGGGAAATGTACAATGTGAACCTGTAAAATTACCACTGGAACGTTCTAGAGACTTTCTTCTAAAAGCCGTAAAGTCATCCACAGTTACGAGGACCGTCGCTTCCACAAATCGCGTAAGGTAAATGCCGGCAGGGTTCCGTTAAAAACGTTACTGTCAATAGCACACCCTGCGTTCGTAATGACGAAGTTGCAGACGATACATTAAACGTAAATCTTAATTTCTGGAAGTCACAATTTTCTTGTTCCTTTGTGATATTTTCTGAGTTACTACTCTCACATCTGGTGCACTGAACGTTACAGACCAGTTTCTGTCATTTTTAGGTCGTTACCCAGAATAAACGCAACAAGTTGTTTCTGTTGTTATCAATGCACGGCTTATTTCTGTCTTTAAGGCAATAACGACAACATTAGAATGTAGCTTTTCATTTTTTTTGAGTTTACCCGGTACCGCTGAACCTGATGTTCAGGGAATATCCTTCCACTTGTCGTTATCTCGAACCGCCACTGATACAGATCGGATGCCAACATCCCCGGCCCCTTCGAACGACAGGTCCAACGCCTGCGAGACGAGAACTCGTTCCCCACGACCCTCCCCACACTAAACGCTGCCGCTGCTATTGTGCGCCGTGCGTTGACCACTGAACACTGGACGTACGTTGTCTTTCTATTTATAAGGCTGCTAAGAGTCTTCGCTGGAATTTTCTTCATACTTCGTTCAGGTCAGTTCTCAGTTCCTGATGTAAGTTGAGCGGCAAACATCGCTGCACTTCGGTGAATGTACACACATGAGCAACAGCAGTAAACTGCGGTGCGAACTTGGAGCCGAATTTTCTGATTATTCGTCGCCACTCTTCGTTTGTCATAAATCACACTGATGATGAATACAGATGAAGAAAACAGTCTCCTGCTGAGAGCAGAAAATTTGTAAAGCGCTTTCGACAGTGACGTGATCTTAAGGGACAAAGACATAATTCTCTTTTCTTTAATATTCACGTGGTGCTAATACAGTCTTTGTTGGTTTAAATGCAAAATACGTCAATTTCTTTCACATATCTGACGTACTCATATGAAATGTTTACGGAATTTCTTGCATTAGGGATGACACTGGGTCAAACTTAGTCCGTCTCCCTGTCGAGGCACATAGCAGACGATCATTCTGCGTTCACTAATAGAACATTTTTATACTCATCATGGGTTTCTAGATTTTAATTTGTACTCTCAAATATTTGGTTTTGTCATATGTCCAAAATTTGACATTCAAAGTAACACAACACCGCATCACTATGCAAGTGAACCTGATTTTTTAAATTACTTAACGAATTTTTTTAAAATTTTATTTTGAAGTGTTTCACTTTCAGTGATGCAATATTAATCTGTACTCTTTTTCTGGCGAGGTTGCTACACAAACTTATCCCATCGTCTGTTCCTTTTAGTACGTCTTAATTATTTACAAGTTTGCAAATACGCTTTAGTACTACCAAAGACGTATTCTGAATTACAATTTGATTTCCCGTAACTGTGAACAAATATTTTATTTTGCCTGTGTTATTTACAACAATCTAAGGGTTTGGTTTAGACCATTATCGTAGGACTTTTTATACTCTTAGAAACGTGGCGAAATATCACCAGCAAAAAGATTCCCAACACAGCTTTGATTTTCTCTTGTATTTCTTCCCATATTTTGCACTTCTGATAGAATGTAAGTTCCGTTATGTTGCAGAAAAATGTTAACAAATACTCTTAGATGTAAAGTAGGAAATAGAGATTTACCAACATTGGTGCAGACAAGTTTGACAACATCAAAGCGATGCTGTAAAATATGAATCTCAAGAAAAGTTGCAGGAGATACTGCCGAAGAATATCAGTGTGCAGCGATCAGTGAAGAGAAGGAATGAGAACACAGAAAAAAGCAGTGACGACTGTTACACTAAAGACTTCAAGACACCAGTCGCTCGCAGCAAACATTCACAGATTTAAAAGGAATTTGGATACAACCATTGAAACTGATGGTGTACACAGACGCAAGAAACTCTGACTAGGACCTGCCAGAAGAAGAATAGGAAAAAGAAAGAGACGAAGAATACGATAAATATGAGTATAAAGATTCACACGCTCATTATTTTAATATTTTTGGACAGGGCTCACCGTACTCGTTGTAAGCTACGCACTAATTTCAACAGGGGAAGATTAACAATTTTTTTTCCTTGTTAGAAATACAATATTCATTTAGGAATTGTGTTCTGCTCCAAATTTATCAGTATTACTCACCAGCTCAGTGCCTGTTGCTTCGCTCGCGGAGACTGTGTGGTCTTCACAGAATTTTTTCTGTTTCTCTAACGATTTTTTTGTGTTGCTCACAAATCGTAACACCCTCTAAACAATTCATGCTAATTTAAGTCATAGAAGCATTGTCTTTTCCGAATCTACTTTGGACGAAAAAGCGTTTGTGATAGCTGGAGCTTTTCGTTAATCCTACCTTTTGAGTTCTTCTTGTGATATTTCGATAGAAACTTTCATCCCCTAACTCATATTGTTACTAATCAAGAAGTAAAATAACAATTTTCATAAATTTAACCTTAAAATCTTTTAATATTACGAAATATTTTATTAAAAATTTCCCTCCTATATTTTTTCTAAATACACCGAAACACGTGGTCTATTTTTTTATCTCAACTGAGATGCCAAATACCAGTTTTCATTGAAGTGACTTTAAAATGCTATTGTATTTTTTTAAAAACGTTTCAGTAAAAAGAAGGTAATACTCCCGTAACCGCTGAACTTTCAAAAACGCCCAAACTTTTTCTCCCTTTATTTCTGACTGAGAGACCAGATATGAACCATCCAAGCTCTACGTTCAAAATTGCCTTCATGGCAAAGTATTTCCGAACTGCCTATCAACCTCTATTTAGCCCCTATATGACTGGAACTTCTAAAATCACTGACACTTTTTTGTAAGCAAGAAGACACATAAAAATCTTCATAGATCTACCTTAAAAAAAATTTTCATGATGAAAATATTCCATGAATTTTTTTTACTCTGTTTCAACTTCCTCCGCCCCCTTACCTCGAGGCATTGAATTTCCAAATACACTGAAAAACATCTCTTTCTCTTTCTTACCCAGAAGGAAAAAATAAAAATTTTCTTAAGCTTAGCTTAAAAATGTGCTCATATGGACATTTTCATAATAATTTTTATCTCTCATTTTCCTCCTTAGTGGGTGAATTTTCAGAAATGCTGAAACACTTATATTTTTTTTCTAATTTCTGATCCAGAAACCGAATACCAATGTTCGTTTTCTAGCTTCAAAATTACCTTTACAGAGACACATTACCAAAAAGCTACCATCCTCTATATCATCTCCTATGGGTGGAATTTCCTGAAGCCCCTTTCAGAACGACTACAGTACAAGATCAACACCCTTTCCAAATATAAAGTTTCTATCCTTAGAGGATTGAGCTGGGTGATGGCGAGTCAGTCTGGACATTCCCTGTTGTATTGCTGGTAACTATTATTTATCACTGAGGACGAAGCAAATTTGATTTTATAAGCAGTATAAGTTTGTCGAGTGTGGATAATTTGGAGAAATAATAATATACAAGCTGGAAACAAAATGACGAACTTAAATCGTTTGCTTCTCTCCAGTACTTATAAATGATGTAATTATCTACTCATACAGAATACACTACCAGCAAAGTTCAACTTGATGTTATATTGTTACACCTATCTCTTATTTTAAAATGCCTGACATATGTGAATTAGGGAACTCTTTGTTCAGTATAAGTTTTAACTTTCCTAATTGCAAATATTGATTCTCTATGAAACTACACGAAAAATTAATTTAGAAATTTGGCAGAAACAAATGATGGAATAAATATTCCGTTCCCCTGACGTATAAGCAAATACTGCCTCAACATATGTGTCAAGTACGTACTACCTAATGCTGTGCACAATCAATACTGGTTTTGTGAGTTACATTCTTTCACAATATTTAGGGAAAGTTCTTCGAAGAAACCATATAAGACTGAATCGGAATAATTAGTTACATTTAGTGTTAAATCAAGAGAGAGAAAATTATATTATATTGTAATGCTGCTTACACATTTCACTTTATTTTTTTCGTCATAGTTTTCAGCTCAAGGGAGTTCCAAACAAAATCACTGCCATGCAGTACCAGATTGTTTGTGCAATTAGACCTCCATTTATTAGGCATTTAACAAGTATTTATCGTTTACTTGCATGCCTTTTACTATGTTATTAGCAGAACACAGTCGTTGTATATGTTCAAGTCAGAGGGAACCCAAATCTTCCAGTTATAAATTGTATTTTTTCCCATCCATGTAATTCTGTAAATTATTTCGGAACACAATATAAACTTCTACAATTACAATTTCGTTAACAAACTACAATATTTAATGATGAGTGACAACCTTCTATTTGAAACCCTGTTACAGGAGATTTTTTCTTCAAATTCATATATCTCCGTCTTCAGTCCAAGAATTTTCAGTGTAACGTATCACGTTTGTTACGACATACGTCTATATATTGTGTCGTTTTCTCTTCGCCTTCTAAATTTTGCCAACTGGGTTTAATTACATTTTACGTTTCTTATTTGAAATCCTAATACATTTAATTTGGTCTCTTTTATTATGCATGCAAGGCTTGTTAATTCTGCTGCCTGGGAAGCAGTTTAGGTCTCATTTTTTCCATAAGATGTAGAACTTCATCAGTAGATACAAAAACAGGTTGTCAGTGTTTAGGGGAGGGGACTTTCTACCAATGATAATTACTGGCCTTGTTGTTGGATTCTGATATGGTGCGAGAAAAATTTTACTCTCTCTGCGCCTCAGTAATGTTCTGAGATTTATACCTCGTCCTTATTGACCTTAGGCAAAACGCTCCATGGAAAACGCTGAATTGTCTTAGATTGATCTAATTATACAAATTAGCTCACCATTATTTGTTTCAGCATTCACATCTGTGTTTCTTAAGTATGGTTAGAAGAATTTCGGAATGTGTTTTCTGAATCCACATACAAAGCTTTAGTTGCAGGTGACTGAGGCAATTTTTATTCTTTTCGTGTTATATTTTCTTTTAATTTTGACGTATTATTTGAGAGACGTTTCACTGGTGGAAACATTTGTAATGTAAGGAATTCAATATATTTTATTTAATACTCTATTCTGTACATCAAGAATTCTTCACGAAAATCACTCTTAAAAATGACTTTGCTCTGAGTCAAATAGCGTAATACAATTGTAAACAACAGTGACGCAAAACCAAATTATTTTTTCTTCCATTAGCAAGACATCGATAAGAAAGCAGGGAACTGTTTATTGACTGGAGCTATGCATGGTAAAATCATGAAGATTTTGTAGAAAACTTTTTCATTTTTCTGAATATTGTTCATCGAAAGTATAAACACGAATATCCTAAACAAACAGACGGCAGAGCCTGATATATCGTGTGACGTCACTGAGAAGCAGATAAGGAAATATGAGGGTTCGTACGCAGTATTCATTCTTTTCCTGTGTTTTGCTCCTGAGTGTGCGGGAAAGAGAACGATATCACGGTACGAGTTAGCATAAACCATGCAATTTAGTGTTCCTTTCCGAATCTTGTGTACGACTAAAATACCTGAGCTCCGGTTAATTGGAGCTGATCACTATCATAGAAGAAAGCAAAGGAAAATTAAAATAACGTTACGTACTCGATTTATAATCAAATATTTGTTGGTTTTGGTAACGTACAACATATGCGTTAATGTCTTCTTTCCCACTGATGACTGGTGCATGCAGAAAATTTAGTAATCTGTTTTATCTATATGTTACTTATTTGCTATTTGATCAGTTATTTCAAGGCGGCGGTTTTAAACATTAGTATGTTCGTAGAAAGAAATCAATGTCCATTAAAATAAATTTTATTTAAAAGCAATAAATTTAACCATTTGTTATACATCATTATAAAATAGTACGTCTAATATTAGTCAAAACCATGTCAGAAAAATAAAAAAAGCGATGAAAGCCCTCTGCAATCAAGAAACTATTTTCAAAATGTATCTTACATTACTATCTTGAACGTCCCCTCCAGAACACTAGGTTTAACGTTAGGTTTAATGTATTAACTTTAAATTTCTGCGTACAACGTAGCTCAGACAGAATTTCCTACAGTAAATATATCCTTAATTAATTATGTTGATATTTGCCTCTTGCATATTCAGTATTTCTTGCTCAAATTGTCAAAATTTTTCTTCATACCGCAGCGATGATTCTGTAGTAAGACAGTGCTGTAACACTGGTGGACAATGTTTCTCTTTCGGGTATCTCTTCACCTACACGTGTGACTGTTTTAGACATTTTATTTCTTTATCAAAATTGTGGGAATGATGTATACAAGTCTAAAAGGCTAATCAGAAAACTACATTTGCAAGGCTCCGCGCTGGCACAGTTTCAAACACTAACAGCTTTGCAAATAGATATTAATAGTACCAGTATCCGATCCTGTATTATTTAGTATTATCACTATCGCGCTAAAACCACTTACTTTTCATGTTTCATCTACAACATTTTAAGTATTTGGTTTGGATTAGTGTCCCGGTAGTTTCGTTGCTCTTAGGATACGTTGTCTAATGCGGAAAACAAAAAGGTTATCAACACTGTGTTAGATTTTCTTTTCTATCCTTCCACATTTTCCATTCCCGGAATATTAAGACCTCCGAACTTTATCAGCCGTCTTCTTATCAGTATTTTAAGCTGTTCATTTCAAAAGGCTGTTGTAGAGAAATAGTTTAATTTTTAATGTTTAGGACATGGCTGTGATCAGCAACCGTAATTAGCTAATTACAATGTCGCAAAGAGCAACCGGTTGCCAGGAGTTTTATTTTTATTTATAATTTCCTATTGTTAAAACCAACTGTAGGACTTTTCTGTAGTTGAACGTTCGGTTAAAGTAGAATTCTGGCATCTTTTAAATATTTTTCAGGAAACTCGCAACAATTAACATAACATTTCTCTTTCGTAAAGATACTGCAAAGCATATCAGTCCCAGTAAAAGAAGACTTAAGGCACTGTACGGGCTGGTCTTTCTTTAAAATATCAAGAAATTAAAAATTAAAGAAACATCGATTAATCTATCTTAACATCCGTGAGGCTTTCAGCGACGCTGATCTTCCCCTGGAAGCTTTTTATGTAACAGAGGTCAGCATATTTTACATCATTTGAAATAAATATCATTTTATCCGAGAAATCTGCACGAATGAATTATGTGATATATAAAAACCACGTAATGTTTGAGTGACAGAAATTTTAGTGAAAGCGGGATTACAAAAGCTTAATTATAAGTTTGTATATTTCCGAAATCTTTGTAACTAAACGCAAATGTTAAGTCGATCTGTAAACAACAGGCAATCTCTTTTTTACCTTGGTGAGAGTATTTATAGTGAATAATCAGAGGACTTAAAATGCAGCACCAAAAACATTTTTAGCTACTATGATCTAGGTGCCAAGTACTTCAATTTGGAAGATTTTATCATACTATCACGATAAATTAACAATGTTGGTGATTATTAAACACTTCCATCCTAAACCACCAGCCTACAAATAGTGTACAAATTTCCTTTGAACTACATCTCTCCGGCGATTTCATATTCCACTTCCCAAAGAAAACGTTTCGCTATGTACCCCTTTTCAAACTTAATTTGGTAATTGTCTCTGTAACTTAGCAAGGAAGAAAAATGTTCATAATAGTTAATTAGCAAAATTGTTGTTAGGCCTGAACTTTCTCAAATTCCTACATTAAAAAATAATAATAAAAAATTAGAAGAATACTTGATTATAATGCATTATCAGCTGGCACGTTACAGTATAGAAAATTTTACTTTCTAACACGTCACCTGAAACCTCTCATTCTGTACGAATGTCCAAAAATGTTGATTTTTCCCAAAAAGATAAATGCAGTTATATTTGAATAAGAAATGGTATTGAATGGCCCCTTATTACGAAACATGTAAACAAAACTTTCGATTGAAGATTGTAACAAATGTCACACAGAGCTTTTCACACTGAAGAATGCTTAACACCACCCAAATACCGAGCCGAATTATAAACTTCATGGGATACAATTTGTGGAAGCTGATTCACAGAACTTTTAAGGGGGGTGGGACGTCAAAAGGGCTGGCTTGGAGCAGGAGAGGCATCACAGGACATTTTCATTTCCAGTGTCTATACTTTTACAAATAAATTCATAAAACATAGTCAGTATGACCAGGAAAAATTCAGGATTCACATTCTTTGCAGTGGAAGTTCGAAAACATAACAAAATAATTTCTTTTGTGTGTGGAATTTCATCATTTTTCACTTACTAATGGCCGCATTTGTTGCTATAGGTACACTTTTCCTCATAAGTTAGAGAGATTCTTCCATGAATTATGCACATCATACATACCATACTCACAGGTGTACGAAACTCCAAAATTTATTTAATTTATGAGAAAAGTAATGAACTGTTATATTTTATAGTTAATTACCTCAATTTTTACCACAGTTTTTAACAGATTTCGAAAATTCTAGAGTTTCATACACCTTTAAGTATGGTTTGTATGCGGTGCACAATTCATCGAAAAATCTCTCTTACCTATTAAAAAAGTGTACCTATAGCAACAGATACTACCATTAGTAAGTTTCGTTACGTTTTCGAACTTCCACTGCTAAGAGTGTGAATTCCGAATCCTTTCTGGTGACGCTGACAAAGTTTTATGATTTTTTTTTTTTTTGTAAAAGGGTAGACAGTGGAAATTAAAATGTCCTGTGGTGCCTCTCCTGCTCCAAGTCGGCCTGTTTGACTTCCTACCCCCCTTAAAAAATTCTGACTTACATCAGATGATAGTTTAACTAAACTTCCATTGTCTGGAAGAGCTATTGAAGAGTTATGAGCAATATCTCGAAATGATAAGTTGCCGAAATATTTCCTTACTATGAATATGCATGCAGAAAATGCATACTTTTCGTTCAAATACTATAAATACATATAGATGGAAGGAAGTAATACTAGAGGTAAGAGAACTTACGATTCTCTCCGGTTGATTCTTAAACTGTTATTTATAGCTTGTTTTTTAGATTTTATTTTTTGTCTGTTTTCTCCCCTCTGTACTTTCGCCTTGGGTAGGAACGAAGTGAAGGGTTACCTCGCCACACCTTCGGTACAGTCCTAGTCTAAAAGCGACGAAAAATTTCTCTCAATTTATAAGAAAGAACCAAAATCAACGTCCTTTTGCACATTTCCTTCTACTATACAAAGGCCGTGGTGTGGTTTTTCTCTAAAGCTTCAAGCAACTGCTCCGTTAACAAAATTTACTAGTGCTCCGTATATTACGATGTCGTAGCATATACACGCTGCACCGGCATATAATTTATAAAGTGTAAGCCCTTTTTTAGGCTTTAACGAAAGTTAACTGCACAACAGGACAAGCTGACGGTTAGGGTTTGGCGATCTACGCGTCGCGTCTGTGGCAGGTGCAGCGACGCGAGCACCATCAAATGGAGGTATAGCCCACACGTGGCGCGGGCAAGGCGGCAGAAGTGGCGCGCTCGACGGAACACGTTTAAATTTCCCTCCGCCAGCGATAAAAGTGATGGTGGACGGCGCGCTCGCCGCCATTGGCCAGCGTGCGCGCGGGGCGTGGCCTGACGGCTGCCATGTTTTATTCGCGTTATTGCGGGGCGCCCGGCCTCGTGCAGGCTACCCCGCGGCGGTGGCAGCCGTTCTGCGACTACTCATTGGTCGCGGGTTTGATCCCTGCTCGGGAGCCATAGTTTTTTTCCCAACCAATCACGAGCTCTTCCTCCGAGCTAATCGCCTCCCCGTGTAAGGAGAACTTCAGGTAAACAATGGGCGCGCGTTATAAATATTCAGTTGCCTGTGCTGCGGCACCAACTCTTTCTAGGTTCGGTGCCCGTAAATAATTTCTCTACCGCCTTGAAACAAAGCTGTGCAGTGTAAATATAAATTCGAAGTCATGAGCGTGTTTTTGTTTCGGAATGAAAATATTCAGTCAATGCAACGGCGCCCGGATTTTTTTGCGATATAAAATAAACTTCCAAGTTACTGTTCCGTCTGCGCGAAGCATAACAAACGAAAAACAAACTTTTGTCCTCCTGACATTTGTAAATTCGTCGCGCAGATTCAATGTTTTGAATCTTCGTTTTAGCAATATGAAATTCTTCCTTACGGCAAAATGCGAAGTTTTTTCAGTATGATATTCTAGGGTTAAAAAGTTATTGATGCATAACATAGGCATTAAATTCTGTTTCTCCGCCTTCCTATCTTCGAACAGTTATGTAAAATTTTACCAAAAGAGTTGGCTACTTCTTTCCTATCGAATTTCATTCTCTGAAAAGAATATTTTTGGGGTACTGCTACAGCAGTGAGAAGAGGGTGTGACAGGTTTCTAGCCTACTCCTGGCGTTATTCGAGCTTAGCAAATGGAATTAAGGTCTATCAAGAAAAAATTAAAATTTCGAGGTTTGCCGGTTTCACTGTAATTCTGTCAGAAATAGCAAACTATTGGCATGAGCAGTTGAACGGAATAAATAGTGTCTTGAAAATATAAGTGAAGCACAAAAAAGTTAAATCAGATGATTGCTAGGGAATTACATGCAACAGGTTTTTGTTATTCGTATAAGAAAGGAGCCTAAATGAAGGAAGTAGAAGTAGAAAGCATATAAAATGCAGACTGGAAAGAAGCAAGAATAGTATTTCTCAACAAGCAAGATTTGTGAACATCGAATCTAACTCATTCAGATAGTATTTTCTGTATATATTTGTCTGCAGTGTAGCTTCGGATTCAGCTGAAACATGATCGATAAAGAGTTCAGACGTATGAATGGGAGCTTTTGAAATGTGGAGCTTTTGGGGGAATTTTGACGATTATACCGTTGGATCGGCTGACTAATGAGAAGATTCTTAACAATTCGGTAAAAAGAAAAATTGTGGTAAATTTGACTAGAAGGGGACATCTTGATCACGCTTTTAATAGCAAAAAGTGTTGACGTGGCGGTGAGGGGGGCGGGAGGTGGAGCGGACACAGAGGTAGTAAAAACTGTAGAGGGAGACCAAAGCTTGCAGATTCACATGGATGGGGGTAACAGGAGTTATGCAGAAATGAAGAGTCACGCACAAGATAGAGTAGTTTGTAGAAAACGTAACACCATTCGTCAGACTGAAGACCACAATTCTAATTCTTAGAATTAGTCTTGAAAATTTTCAAAGTATTCCCCTACCCCACACGTTTTAGCTTAACCCGTAAATTAATTTACCTCTGTTGCTTCATCAATTACTGCAAAATATTTTACAAAGGCTGGTGTGTTTAGATTTGAAGCTGTACCACGTTACAGGAAATCTGTTGTAGCGATATTCTAAGACTGTTCCCATACTTCGCTGGCACACTAGTGGAACAGTTCTGAAAATCTAAATGAAGATATTTAAATGGCCAGGTGCCGCTTCAAAAGTGCGTGTGGTGGTTACAGTGTGGGTGGCGGGGGCGTGGGGGGATTGGGGGGGGGGGGGGGGGGTGGTAGGGTCGCCTTTCACCTTGCATAATAAAAGAGCAGGTAAAGCACAACAGAACATTTTGTTTCGTTTTTAGTTTGGCAACATTGAACATTGAAGCCACTATTATCTCTGCTGTAATATTTCTACTGTAATAAATATTAAAAGTAAATTATAAACATTTTAAAGTGAGTCATAATTCACTAATGTGCTACAGGAGCAGATCTCTCCTGTTAAGATAACAGGCTTACTTTTCAGCGTGCATTCTCCAAAATTTTCATAAAAGCAGTGTTTATGAAAGCCTTTTAAAGTATTTGAAACCTTTTAATTATCTCTTAAATATAAAGCTACTTCCACCAAAGCAAACATGAACATATTATTCTGAAAAAATAGGCTTGTTATGGTGGTCAACAAGTATCGTTGACTGATGACTTCTTGAGATTATGACAGCGAAGAAAAGCTACTATCTACATACGAGTGCAATATTACAGAAGCTCAAGGAGCATTGATATTTTTTTGTGATTCACACAGGGCCAACAGGTGCAGCAAGCATCTCTTCAAATATTTTATTTGCATATTGTGCTCCACGAATTTTGGTTCAATTAACAAATGACTTCAGGAAACCTCTTGAAGGTGCTTTCTTTTACGACACAAGTTTCGGTCATTATAACAACCTGCCAGACAAACACGTAAAATAAAAATATTTGGTTAATATTTTAAGGAGTAATAGTTGGATACAATAAGACCACAATCACTACACAATACTGTTTGACAGAACTTAAGAAATCGGATAGTTCCATCATACTGCATGCTAATATACCCGTAGAAGGTATGTCACAGCAACAGTAAAAAGAAGTTATTGAACAACATAACCATATTTGAATTTCTATGTGTCGTTTCTCAGAAGTAATAGTAACACAAGATTATTTTCTAAAATAACAGCATTTCAAGATTTTCAAGATGTATTGTTTTTAATATCTTTCCGATTTTACAAGAGTTTAACACCGTACTGATAGTAACAAAATCCTTAACATTGAAGCTCCTTCTATGCCGTTCATTATCAACAGTACCTTCATTACCTTCCGAAAGAATACAGACACCACAGAAAAAAATGTAAAAGAAAGAATGACATTTAGAACGAACTTATAACTGGTGATCTTGGTGCAAGATCACAGTATCACTATAGCTGGAGAGAAACATCACTTCATTGTCCTAGATAGGACAAATACGTGACTGATAAGTGAGCATTACAAGGGGATGAGAGCTCAAAGAGTCGTCTTTATTCGGTGTGCACTTCAGGACAATTAACTTCAAAGAGAAATATTTTGTTGTGGTTATAGGAATTAATGCGTTAGTCAGTGAATCAAAGGAATAAAGAAAGACATAACGTAAATTGTTATCACGAGAAATGCCAGAAAAATAAAACAATGTTCCCGAATTTGATGCAAACCGTGAAAGACAAAAGTCAAGGAAAGCCGTAAAAACTTTCAATAATGGATGTTACAGGTAGAGGAATGGCTGGCTATTGAAAATCGAGAACAATGGAGAACAGATAAAACTAAATTGGCTGTGTTACATTTTGTGTCTATAGATGAAAAAAATATGTAGAATTTACGAAAAATTAAGAATCGAAAGGGAAAGAACAATTATGAAGAGAGTAGTAAAGTGTACTGCCGCCTGCTCTGACGGTTAAGCATTGTTACGATTCCTTTGGATCAGGATTTAGTAGGATCGAAAACTTTACACACTTTTCTGTCGGTCATGCTAAGTTGTCCATTTGGAATTTAGTTAGCTAGTAGTCGCCCACATTCTCTCCTGGTCTGAAGAACACAATTTGAACTATAATACAGGTACCACTGCAACGTGAAAGCTGCTTGGAAGAATAGCTGACGTGTCTGCTGAAACTTCGCGGGTACAGACAAATGACACATTAATTATTACAGAGTAAGTTAATCATTAGACAATGGACAGAATCAGTACTGTTTTTCGGTGATACTTTTCTGAGTAAATTTCAATTAGCTTTAAGAAGCATATCTTATACGATATTTGGTGTCACCGATAATTTCTTAAATTTCTAACTGATAGTAAATGAAACTTGAAAATTATGAGATCGGCTACATATGTCCAGTCGCGCAGATGATTAAATGGGAAAGTGATGAATAAACCATTTCAAATATTTCCAGACAAACATTCCGCCATTCTGCACGTAATCTAGCAGGAGGTTGTGACACTGACTATGGTAGTGGAAATGTGCATTAGATTCATTGATCCAAAATAGTCCACACATATTTCATTCTGTCGTCTTTTCGTTTGGGTCGGTGTGCTATTTATGTCGGTCTAACAAGTTGTTAATTGTGCTCGGGGCTTCACTCTTCCGAGGTCCATTGTAAGAACATTACTTCAGAATTTTATCATGGACACAACTTGTTCGATTAAGATGCATTACTGTTTCGTCCCACGTTCTCCGCAGTTCTTCAGTGTTTCTGTCTTCACCACATGTACCATATCAAATGTACCATACATCGCCTTGTATACTTTCTTGCGAAGAGCGAGTTAATAATGTGCTTTAATTTGAACTAAGAGGTTTCCCCATATTTTCTGTGAAATATGTGTGGATAACTGCATGGGTGCGTCGGTAATTCATCAACTAACATATTTCATATCAACATTAATCAGTGCAATAGTGACATAACGGTTCACTACGAGAACGGGTAGCATTATCACTTCATAAAGATACGTGGCCAAAGAGCATTTGTACTAGTATAGTGTAATGTGTTCATAACAATAAATAGCTTCAAGAGTATTCCGACGTTTCCTTTCGAAAATACAGAGCCTGATGTCAACCTATAGCGTACAGACCTAAGGCATCATCCGAGACATATCTTGAAAGACAATAATTTGCCATATGCCTGTAAATCGATGCTCAAGAGTGCATGTTCTATTATAAAGCAGTAGTTTAGTTGTTCTTTCATCTCTGAATAAAACAAGTAATTTCGTTAAGAGCTATAAAACCATATAATATCAGCTTCTTAAATATCTCACTCCAAGACAAAGGAATGATAACCAGGGAATAGCTTTAAATGATCGACGTGTTTCCGTAATATCTGTCTCGGAAAGGTAAAGGTATCAGAGAGCTGGCTGTCATGTTGCGCTTCATAGTGGAAGCAATGTTAAAGAAAAATCAAAGACACACCAATAGCATTCGTCCACATAGAAATACTGTCCGACATTGTAAAATGGTGCAAGACAATGGAAATTCTGAGACAAACTGGAATAAGCCACAGGGAAAAACGGGTAATAGGCATTATGTACAAGAACCAAAAGGGAACAATGAGACTGGAAGAGAAAGGACGAAGTGCTAGGATTAAAAAGGTTGTAAGACAAGGATGCAGTCTTTCGCCCATTCTGTTCAATCTGTACATCGAAGAAGCAATGACAGAAATAAGAAAGTTTCATGAGTGGAATTAAAATTCAGGGTTAAAAGAAAGAAATTATAAGATTCGCTGATGGCATTGCCATTCACAGTGAATGTGAAGGAGAATTACAGGATCTATTGAATGGAATGAACAATCTAATGAGTACAGGACATGGATAGAGAGTAAATCGGGAAAAACAAAGAGAATGATAAGTAGCAGAAATGAAAATAACTAGTATCTTCACATCGAAATTGGGAATCTAGAAGTAGACGAAGATAAGGAATGCTACTACCATGGAAGAAAATTACTCAAGATGGGCGAAGTAAGGAGGACATAAAATGCAGAATCGAACAGGCTGTGGGTGCATCCTTGACCAAGAGAAGTCTACTGGTATCAAACACTGGCCTTAATTTGAGGAAGAAATTTCTGAGAATGCACTTTTGCAGCACGGCATTGTATGGCAGTGAATCAAGTACAGTGGAAAAACTGGAACAGAAGAGAATAGAAACGCCAGAGACGTGGTACTACAGAAGAATGTTGAAACCCACTTGGATTTATGAGATCAGGGATGAGGAGGTTCTCCGCAGAATCGGCGAACGTGGGAGCATATGGAAAACACTGACAAGAAGAAGCGAGAGAATTATGGGACATGTTTAAGGCAACAGGAAGCAATCTCCCTGGTACCAGAGGAAACTTTAGAGGGTAAAAACTGTAGAGGAAGACAGAGATTGGAATACATTCAGAAATTAATAAAGGACATCGGGTGCAAGTTCTACTCTGAGACGCAGAGACTAACGGATGAGAGGAATTCGTAGCGGGCAGCATCAAAGCGGTCCGAAGGCTGATGACTGAAAAAAATGGTCTCCTTTTTCAGATATCTGTCTTTCGACTGGTTTGATACTATCGTACACCTCTTCCTATCTTATCCTGATTGAGAAGGTTGTGCACAAATTGAAAGAGCTGACAGAAGTATTAAAATAAAACAATTTTGATATAGGGACTTACCAACTAGGAAGTAATCATCAGCCACGAAATTCTCTAGAATTCCAATCAATGCAATAATTTTCAAAATTCCCACATTTTCCATACTTCGACATGTAAGTCAAATAAAATTTTTCATTACGTCACAATATTTTTGTAAAATATTTACCAATTTATGTGTTTAATAATCATGTCTTTCATGTCTGTCAGTATATCGCTCACCATACATTGTTTTACAGTGTCGAAGGATCGAAGAGTTTCTCTAGGTATAGAGTCACGACGAAGCTATTCTTGTGCCTTCTGTTACTAACCTCAAATTAAGAAATGTTCCCCTACTAACTTCAATCGCTTGAAAACTAACCTTCATGCATCACCTCGCCAATACCTGACGTTTCTTCCTGTGTCTATGATTATGCTTATCAACACAGAAGAACTAGATGACGCTGTTACTATCAGTTGACTGTTGCATTCGGAAGTTGGTTCAGCTATATTTACCTTCATAACAATACTTATAAAACTAAAATAACTGTTGTACATCTCAATTTTCTCGGTATAATATGTAGCTATGCACACCTGCAGTAATATTGACTGAAAAAGAAAGTATACAAATAACTGTATATCTCTTTCTCCATGAGATGGGACTCAGTGATTACTTTTCTAGACGAGTGTAGGGGAATACGTAATTCTATACAGACTTCCTTTCTCATTCACTACGCCGCAACGACTGGTGCTACCTTCTTACTAATGGAAGCATGATAGACCTGATGACATTGTTCAGTGTCTACGATCAACAAGATTCAATTAACAGTCGGCCCACAGTATTAGCTAAAAATATTATTATAGATTCAGCATGTTGAAAGTCGGCAGAAATAGCTTGGGTAAAATCAGAACCAGTACTGTTGTCGAGTCTGAAATATCAGCACAACGTTTAATAATACGCATTGTGAGAAAGTAGAATCAATTTAAATGTTGCTTTCTTTGGACTCAGACTAAAAATAATAAGTACAAGAGAAACTTTATTGATGGATACCGATACTTCGATTTTACGCAAACGTTGAAGATAACACCAAAATCTGAAGTAATTCACAAGACACATTTATTGTTGAACCGTCCTTGAGCATTCAAGTCTTTCTATCTTCTTTCTTTTAACTTCTATAGTGTTAAAACCACAAATTTATGTCTCGATATCTGCGTTTAGATCTCTGTTCCCTAATCAGTTACAGCATCTCAACAAATTTTCATTACTTATCTTCCTGAACTTTGAATTCTGTGCTGTCTTCCGAGTTCATACGTTTAATAATTCCTAAGAATAACGACACCTTAGGAGATTTCATGATAAACGAGTGTTGCTTTCCATGTTTGTGATACATCCTGTTGTGAGCTTTCTTTTTGGTTGTACATTAAATATGTTGCATGTCATTAGTGACGCAATCGCTAATGTTGAAGCACTGCACCTTTTATTTGAGTAGTACGCTAAAAGTCTAATGTAGTTTCATTGACTCATTGTTACTTTCCTCTTGGATCAATCTCTTTGTTTTGTAAAATCATCAGGTACATTTTCTGTAGACACACTTGAAGCTGATCATACTTTCGTTTCATTTGGGAAACATATGAAGTGCTCAGACTGCGAAGGAAGCTGTGATGAGATTCACAGAGAATATTAGTTACACCTGCGTAAGTAGCAGCAGGCAACTTGTTTTTGGCTGTGTAGCGACTGCTCACCCCCAGTGGGATATGATATATTTTATTAAACCTGTAGGCCTGTATAAATGTTGTGCTAATTTCAATGCTGAGACGAGCTGAAAATATTTTCTTATTGATACTGACAGCAGCTGAAGTAGGAACACCTCTAAATGAAATGGCCACCGTTCCAGTAATAATTAAGGATTCGATAATATCTGTACGCTTTGCAGAAGTGTGTGAGATGCATTCTCGATGCTACTAGCACAGCAGTTCCAAAATCATCTTACAGCCTGGATCAGGTTATGTAGTTAAATTGTCTATGTTCTAAGAATGCATTAAATACAACAATGAAAATGGAATTTTGACATTGACTAACTTATTCATAGAATCGCCTGTATTTCATGAATTCACATTATGTTTCAACATTAATGCCGCGACAGATTTTAATGGACAAAAATTTAGAACGAAAATTTTTAAGGCATATTAATTATTACTTTAGTCCACAGAATTAATTGTTAATAAGGAATTACTGTCGAAACGTAAATCCAAATTCTTTACGGTTCCTCCTCGGGATGGGATTTATCGAATCACTGAACAAGATGCTAAAATAACCATTTTTGATACAAATCAACCGGTCAACTTCGAGATTTATCATGCCATAAGAGCTATATTTTAATCGATACAAATAAGTGATTATATTCTAGAGAACTGATGGTTATCGCGCTCACTAACAGAAGTGCATGAATGAAAACTCTGCGCTCCAGATTCTGGGAGGGGGTGGGGAAGGCTAGTGCATCCTCTTACCGACACCCCCCCCCCCTTTCATCGTCCGAATTTGGCCCTCCCTCCTCACGCTTTCGCACCCTGCACTAGCTAATTTTTTTCAAGGCGATGTATAAACGAAGAAAGTTCTCAGAAAAAGATGTGATCCAGGAAACTACGTTAATAGAAACAACAATGGAATTCGTCACACGTCTTAGAACCTTCCACTGTTTGGAGTCTGTTTTGAAGCACTCGTCGTATCGTGAGGAAAATTCTGTGTACTTCACACGGAAGAAAAAGATGATAATCGTATTCACTGCCTGTGCGCCACTCATACTGTGTCGTATCGCTGGCCACACGCCTCAATTTGTACCCGAGTTGGATTCCCGGTGCTGGCTTCACCCCTTCCTTTATACGCGATTCTGCTTACACCTCTACTCTTCTGGCGACATCTTAATGTGTCGGAGCCCACGTCTTGCGAAGATGGAAAACTCTGTACCTCTTTATACAATTTTATAGTACTTTGATTTTGACAAGAATTCGTAATATTGTGAAAGTGTGAGAAAACATTTGTCCTACACTACATACTACATACAGGTATAAAATATATTATGAAAGATTGCTGGAAATGGGCTCTCACATTTACATTACAGATTTCTCACTTGCTGACAAGCTTCCTCACATAAAAAGTCCGACAAAGGTTAAGAACTTACATTCAGAAGTAGATGGATTCTTTCTATTCCTTCATTTATAAATGGTTTTCAAGTGGGGAAAGTGTTACTTTTATTTTCATTACCACTCGTCATTACCGTCAGCACAACGTATAATGTAAATTAACATATACTATATCTTCCTGAGGTATTTTACCTACCTCCACCAAATTTAGCTCTTAGATTCTGAAAAGCCATTACTCTTAAAAATTTCATGCCATCCAAGTTTCTCCCAATGCCATCACAATTTCGGTAACAACGCAGTTTCAAGAGTCAGAGACGATCGCCACATTCTTCCAAAATTCTGGGTATATGCCAAATTCATTGTAGCCACGAAACATAAAAGACAGGCACACAGAAAAGTGAGATAGGTGAAACAGCATCAACTTCTTCTTGACCTTGTCTTGTATGGCATCTAAGTATACAGAATACAGAGATTGTAAAAGGACAGATTCTATTCATGACAGTCGTTTTTAAAATTTAACCTTCACAGTGAGTACATTATTTAAACATCAACAATTACAGTATTTAAATCTCAACAATTACGGTATTTAGTCGACACAAAACACCAAAAATGATTGCGTTATCTAAATATAGGAACGAACACGTTAGTTTAAAATAACTTAACTATACCTATTCACTAATACAACAAAATGGAAACCATCTTCATTTCTAAATACATAATTAATAATTTGTTCTACACGAAAAATATTTAGAAACCGGTTTGTAAAGTCACTAGCCTTTGAGGTACAAATAATTTATAATTGACAGCTAAAAATGGGTCTTGCGTTCGATTTACGGGCATATTTCGAAATTGTTAGTTGGAGCAAATTTTATTAGACATCTAAAAACGCCTTATGCGTCTTTATTGCAAAACCAGTAGGGCTTGTACGGAACTCTAGCCTAAGCAATTGTTCACTATGCTGCTAGGACTAGGAACAAGAGAAAATTAAATGATTAATATCTCCAAAGTAGAATTATAGTTATCACAAATGTCTGAATATTTTATTTTGGAGTGATATAAACGGGCTGTAAGGCTGACGTAGCTGATTCTCTTCCGGGAAACTGCAGACATTGCTCTGCGATTTAGACAGTTAATGAAAACAAGATAAGGGAGTCCAATCCATCCATAATGCTTTCCTTTACGTACGTTTGATGTTTGCCCTTGCTCTCCCCAATGAGACTGACTTCCATTTTAAACTGGTCAAGGAAGTCGCTTACTCAGAATATAGCAGCTGCCCGAGAAAACTGCTCTACTGTTTCTTCGTACAAAATGCCTGGATAAATTCTTGTAGAAGCCATTTTAATGTATCTATTTCTTGGGGATCAGTCTATTACTTCGTGAATAATTTCGACGGCAAATTTTCCACCGTATTTTCCTGAGTTTCTTTTCTCAGTGATACAGAGGATGAATTTTGAATCAGAAACAGTTAAAAACTCTTTTTCGTTCCGAGCGAAAGAATAATCAATGGTCTTCGTGACTGCCACTGTTCCTGCTCGACAAGACAAGTTGATGAAAATTTTTACTGTTCGTAGTAACCTGTTTTCGGATTCAAGAAAGCACACCCAGTGATACCTCATAACGGGATTCTTGAGCCATCACCCCATTTACGGAGAGATCGTTACAATTTTCACGTGCTGACTATTAAGCAGATGTTTACAGTGTACAGCAAGAAGACGTTAGAAGCGCATAGGCGGGGAGGTCTCTCTTACATAGGACGTCTTCTTGACATTATGATACTCTTGGGTGGATTTTTGAACATCTGAAAACTTATCACATATCTTAGGAGTCACAGGATATTTCGTTATTCAGAAGTGTGTGTAGCATTTAACAATTCTTAATGACTGGAGGTACACTTGACGCTTACCTCTCGTATAGCCTATTAGTTTAGAATTTGCTTTACATGGAGTTATATACTTTCTTCTCTGGAGCCGGTAAAAGAATTCCAAGATTAATTCAACACCGGAGCATATAGGGCGTCTCAAAATATTTGGGGACCCTTTTCTTACACCAAAACAAGAAAGAAATGTCCAGCAAAAATGGGCTCCAAAATGCATACTTGAAAAGCTTTGAACGTTTTTTCATCCTCCATACTGTGATCCACATCTCTTCCGCTGCAAGTTCTTTGCATTACACATATTGGGAAGAAGTAGTATGAACCAAAACAAGAAAAAGTGTCTCGTAAACTTGTTCAGTACAAGAGATGTGTTTAACTGTCTCGAAGATGAACAAGTGCTTGTAACTCTTAAGGTATGCATTTTAGAGCCCATGTTTGCTGAACATTTTTTCTTAGTCTAGTCCAAACTACCTCCTCCCAAAATATGGAAAGCAGAAAGCTTTTAGTAGAAGAGTTGTGATTCACAGTACAGCGGATGAACAATTGCTTATTGTTCTCGAAGTATGCATTTTAGAGCCCTGTTTACTGGACATATTTGTCTTGTTTTGGTATAAGAATCCTCCCACCAAGTTTTTAGAATGTCAGTGTGGAACAACCTGTGTGGCTTTCTTAGTGAGTGCGAAGATAACAGCAACTCAAATCAATGTCGCTTCATCAGGAGAAGAGGTTATACAAACGTCTGTCCTGCTCTCCCAAACGTAAATAAACATTTCCCTTACCTACTATTTCTGTGTATACCCGTGAGCCTTAAGACTAAGAGTCTATGCTTTATTGTGGTAGCTATCAGATAACTTGCTCACCTACCGCGCAAAAGTCTTAACATGTGTCATTCAAAACGTCACCATGAGGAAGACTGAATATGTGAATGGAATCAGAGAAAACAGCATGCTGCGAATGCGACTCCTTTCATCCAAAAATCGCTCCATGAGGTACAATTCATCGAATGACGCCTAAGAAAACTGAAAAGTAATGCAGCCTTTCCACAGAAGGTTGTGTTTACAGACAAAGCATCCTTTGATGGCTCTGAGCACTATCCGACCTAGCTTCTCAGGTCATCAGTCGCCTAGAATTTAGAACTAATTAAACCTAACTAACCTAAGAACATCACAGACATCCATGCCCGAGGCAGGATTCGAATCTGCAAACGTAGCGGTCGCTCAGCTCCAGACTGTAGCGCCTAGAACCGCATGGCCACTCCGGCCGGCGCATGCTTTGAAATCAGGGGACAAATGAGTCCTCCACAATATGCTCTAATGGTCAACTGAAAATCTACGCTGAGAAAAACTACCTCGAACTGTCAGTGTTTGGTGTGGAATTTTCAAGACTCGCATCACTGGTTTCCGTTTTAGTGACAGGATTCTTAACAGCTACAATTCTCTACAGCTCCTAATAGAAACGCTACAGCTATCATTGAAAGACATCCCACTGGAAATGAGACAAACCACGTTTTATCAATGTAACGGGTATCCTGCCCATTCCTCATAGATCATTGACAACTTGCGTAAGAGAATACTTCTCATATCTGTGGGAAATTAAAATTAGGTGCTGTACAGGGAAATACGGACGACTCCAGAAGAAAGCAGGCCCCTGTGCTGTGAGAAGCCCAGATGAAATGCAACTTGAATGAAATCGTTTTATATCAGGTATCTATACTCACTGTCAAAACTCTATGATCTTGAACTTGATACCAATGTCATAATAGTAAAGAAACGCAGCGTACCGAAATACTGTTCTTCTTTACATGTACTACAGAAGGGCAGACGACAGAGGCAGCTACCTGTGGTTTGCGCTGTGGTTATATACTTACTCTTTGATCAACTTTTACGCATGTCATGTAGCTGAAGTCCTCTTCGAAGGCTCTGTCCAGGCTCTATACGGCCAATTAAGAAGTCTGTGTTATAAGTCGATAGCGCTAAAAGTAAAAAGTTGTTCGCATGCCATAGAAAGCTCTCCACAATGCACACTATAACTAGCGACGGCCCCTCTTATATATTTACTCGTTCTGGGAAAATTAGGGTAGCTGGTCTCATATCCGGCAGGCTGTACATCATTAACATATGTCAAACTACACTGCCTCACAAAACTTAAGGACGAAGCTGAATTTCGCCAAGTAACATAGTTCGACGAAACTTGGGCCATAGAACCGCAGGAGTTCTACGTGACAATAACGCTGACGTGTGTTCAAAGATCATGCAACATTATGCCTCCCCACACCATATCTTCTGGACCTCCCAAGTGATCATACTCGTCAAATGCGCGACCGCCTATAACAGAGCAGGTGGAAGAGCTTTTGGAACGTGGCGATATTCGCCGAAAGGACTGGCCTGCCCGTTCCTCTGATTTAAACACCATTGCGCACGTGTAGGTTGCGCTGCGAAGACATAGTGAAGCACGTCCGCATGAACCAATGTGTCAACGGTTCTGATCTAGAAATGGTACGCCCTACCACAAGATCTTCTTACTGACATTGTGGCCAACATGAGAGCACAGCGCAGACCATCTACTGCCGTCCGTGGTGAGCATAAAAGTCATTTGTGTTCGTCTCATTGCGTATTTCTTTGAGTTACCTTCTGTGGTATATTGTAGCAGTTCTTTCTATGTACAGTCCAACTTTCATCTAGCTATTTTTGGCTATGATACATTATGCGAAATTTACTTTCATTCTCAAGTTTTCCACACCAGCGTATCTTAATACTCATCTTAATACTCATAAGAATACATAGCTTCATACAGTGGATATTTCTGTGTTCCATACGCAACAACTAAACACTATGAAAACCGAACGGCCAGAATCCAAAAGAGCCCAATGTGAGAAAGGGAATGAAAAGGAACGCACAAGTTCCTTTCAAACTCTGTAATAGCGTGAGTGTTGCCAAATTCCTTGTAATGGTGGGAGATAGCAGAGACTCGCAAATCTCTTGCCGCACTGTAAGATGAAAGGTGAATGGTTCTTCGTAATGGGTCATTATGGAAATGTGAAAGGAAGAGACATTATCATTAGACGCTGTCTCTCGTACAACGAAATTCAGAGGGAAACGGACACGGAAATGGCGAGCACGTACTGTTCGGCATTGGATAAAAAATGGTTCAAATGGCTCTGAACTCTATGGGACTTAACTTCTGAAGTCATCGGTCCCCTAGAACTTAGAACTACTTAAACCTAACTAACCTAAGGACATCACACACATCCATGCCCGCGGCAGGACTCGAACCTGCGACCGTAGCGGTCGCGCGGTTCCAGACTGAAGCGCCTAGAACCGCTCGGCCACTCCGGCCGGCGTCATTTGGTAATTACTTCTTAATGATGAAAAAAAACTACCGTCTGTATCACTAATGACATACTGCTCCTTGCAGCCCTAAATCTGAAAGTGTTGTTCTAGTCGGATCGAAACCGAAAGCTTTGACAAAAAAATGTAAACAGAATTTTTCATTCATTAGATCACGGTTTCCTGACACATGCCGCCAATTATGAGATTTATTAATATGACAAATATATTGGCTATGTTCAGGGGAAAGAAAACGGTGTGACGACGAGACATTCGAGAGTTTTTATGAAGAAAAATGAGATGAGTAATTTTCATTACTAAAACAGCGAATAGACCATCCTAATTACATCCTTCGATAGAGGCCAGTGCTAAGGTGGTTTTTGCGCATCCTGAGTCGCGCAAGCTTGCGAAACCAGGGACAAGGAACCTGTATGAAACCACCACCGGTCAGCTTCCCTTCCTCTGCGACCTGATGTACTGCGTCCACTTCTGGTTTCTTTTGACGGGTCCTCTGTCTGCAGCATAATACAGCAAGGGCCACAAGCTGCCCAACTTCTGCTCTTAACTGCACCCATCTGAATTCCTTGTCGGGGATCCAAGATCAACCGTTTCACTAACATCATTTCAAGTACTGACGCGTCACCGAATTACAGAACGTAGAATTACAGAATTGTTTATGCTGCACTTCTTCATGTAATAGGTCCACGTACTAAATAATTTTGGATCATTAACGATAATCAACAAGAGCTATTTACTTAAAGGAATACGTGAACGAGCCACTTTTTACATTGCTTTCTTCATGCCAAGACGCGTTTCGGCCTTTCAGCCATTGGCAGTTGCATTAATCAATTTATATGGTTGAAATCTCGAAACGGTCACATGAGTAAAGCTATATAAAAAGTGACCGGTTGCCGTATTTCTTCAAATAATTTAATTGCCAGCCACTTAGCTCAGCCGCCATTGTCATTGGTCAATTAACACCAATTCTGCTAAGAATGCCTTTCGGGCCTTTCTCGTGACAGTAAAATAGTAATGTACAGATATACAATTCTTCGTGTACTGGGTGAACGTTATAACGAACGATTCTGATTCCGTGTTTCGCGATTCTGCCATATTTTTAAGCAATTCTGCCACTTCAGATTTTATGCTAGGAACCAGATTCCAGCGATACAATTTTTTAAATTTAATTTATTTTTCGCTCGAAGCCAGCTTGCAATGAAGTTTAACAAAGACAACAGCTAATGTGTTATTTTTTTACAAATGCAGCCACGTTTAACTTTTTCTGCCAACACCGTCTGCGTAGAAAGGCTCACCACTTTCGGATTTTGTTGACAATCCTAATCAATAAAAGACAATGAAGCCTTCGCAATATAATGCGGTATTGCAGGGCTGTGGAAGTAACAGATTCGGCAGGCGTCCCTCCCCCCCTCCCAAACTAAGAGTGAGCCTTCTCTACGTGGAGGTTTAAAATTTACATATTTTACTATCATTTGTATAAGAAGTTCCCTAAGGTCGAATATCTCTCCTGAAGCGCTTGAAAAGCTGTGAGTTTCTTAACTATAAGATGTGAGGTAAATGCTTAAGTTGCTTAATAAGTTCTGAGGATGTTGGTGTCACATACAGTTCGATTTTGTTACAAAATGAGACATCTCTGGGTACTTTATTGTAAATGATACCAAAGAAGGAATGAAGAGAAACGGAGACAGGGTTTAAATTCCCCTAAAGAGAAAAGTATTTGCTGCTTTGACTTACAATGTATCTGAATAACAACACAAAACGAAAGCTACAGATTAGCTGCCTTATTAAGAAAATTGACATAGACATGCTCCACCTATACAGCCTCACTGTTTTCCTTTTCTATTGTTTTGTGACAAATTGATGCTAAATATAACTGCAACATTGGCAAAATCTTGAGGCTGTGTGTGAACATACGAAGAGTGTGAATTATTTGTCATCAGAAAACTCAGTGACTGACTTTTAAACATATTTTCATTTTCCTCTACTCATGCTACGCGTAGTATTTCAAACGTACCATTCTGTGAAAAGAAGACCATTGTATAGTTTCCCTAATTTTGGAACTATACTACAATTTCAAAAAATGCGAGTAAACATTACGTACTCAAATTTAACGTGCATTATTTATTGCCTTTATACCATGTGCTTCCACATGTAAGTTTATTACTGAAAGTAAATTTAGACATTTTTAAATGAAAACAGCATTAGTAGTTCTATTAACGTTACGCTTTCAGATGTTTGATATAATGATTAGTTTTCTAATGTTATATGATTTGCTAAGCAATCTTACGTGATTTGGTAAACAATTATAATTTTAAAATCATTGAATGCTGAAGGTCGTATTATGTATGGGCAACTTATCTCTAGAGCAATATCTGCAGATAATTACATTAAGTCGAAGGGAACGGTTATCTTATATAGTAAATGACACATTTCGTACGATGTAATGATGCATTGTGTTCTCACGGAGAGTAATAACGACGATTAGTAATATTTTGTGTATTGAGTCCGCCTTAGGAAGAATATTTTCCATTCACAGAAAAATGTTTCGAGTTTGCTGCAGTATTCTTGATGTAGTTGTATTTTGGCTTCATTACTAGGTCGTACATCTGTACATTTATGTAGTCTCTTCTCCATTGTTGCATTAGTGTACAATATGGGTGTTCCACGTTAGTAATTGCAGCTTATTTTTTACACAAATATATGTATGTAAAACAAAGTAGACAGTAATGTCGTTACAACATATACTTAAATTCAACAGAAGCTATTTTGATTTCAACTGTTCTTGTATAAAATTCTGAAGTTCCTTACTGGGACATACTGTTTTTAGATGTAACCTGGTAAATACGTAAATGTGCAAGCCAACATTGCATATGTGAAAAATGCTCATTGCAACATTCATCAATGTTACAGCTGAGACAAGCAAAAGGTAAAACAAAGGATTGTAGTACTTAATAATGTAATAGCTCTAACTCAATTTATTAAATCGGAGTTAATAATAAAATCTCAACAGTAGGTCTAATGCTACAACAGTGGTCAAATATGTTTCTATGGGCAGAAAATAAAATAAAAGAAATTGATCTAAGGCAGAGTTATAAGCAAACGTTGGAAACAAAAGCTTGTTGGCACAGTGCAGCAACTTAAGATGACTGAACCATGACGTGACGCAGTTAACGCTCACATAAGAAGGAAATCAGTTGCGCCTCACAAAGAAAAAAAAAGACACAAGGTAAAACAGGTATTTGACGCAAAATCTGCGAAATAGAAACGAGAATTAGGCTACGACAAACTCCGATAGAGTTAAAACAGAATATTTTTCTCAGGAAAAAAGTCATTTTAGTACTACTAGTACCTACATACGATTGTTTTAGATAACTGCCAATAATCAGTGTTATTGTTAACGTCCGTTTAAGGGGGTTTGGGACGTTAACTGCACATGTGCCACAATCATTTGTTCGTTCTTAAATCCCTTCGCTAACGAGAACCCTTATGGTTGTGGAACGATTCAAATAACAATAGACAAGCAAATTGTAGAAAATATTAACAATAAACAATCATTAGGAGGCTACTACTTAATGTTATTCTTGCTCATGCCAGTTAAATTTAATCTCATATCTTGAAAAAGAAAGCTGTTAATTTGGAAAAAGATTTCTCACTTATACTAAATCACTGCCGTTTATGTCATTTAGGTGGTTTAGGTACTTCTATTTTTACATGATTACATCGATATTTACTGTTAGTGGTACTTGTCAGGAAGCTTAACAATCAACAATTCTGCTTGCATCGTGACAAACTAAACTTTTAAATCCTTCGCACTACGTAGATAACTTGCAGAAAGAATAGCTAATGAGTCATGTTTTTTTTTAATTTATTTGTAATTGGTTGGACTTCCCAGTTCCTTGTTCTCTTTTAAATGGAAACTTGAATACCTTTGTACAAATATGGAGCTTTAAAAGGAGGCTGTCAAATGAAAAACGCTGAAAGGGCTGTAGCGCCATTGACTACGTGAGAACGTGTGCTCCCTACAAGAGAATTGAGGCACCAAACTCGTCCTTGAGGCACGGGGACGCACATCACGAGAGGAAAGAGCGAGCACGTGCATTCGTCTACCGTACACTACACACAGTAGTGCTGAGAAAAGGGAAATGAACGTCGCAAAACAATAGCAAACGTATGCAGTAGTTTCCCATATAGCGGAATGACTGCTGGGAACGGAAATTTATCAAATAATAGAACAAGGCGTGCCACAAGAGATTCTAATAATGACGGATTCTTTCGCCGATGAAACACAATCTGTAATGCCACCCCTCAGTACCGATATCATTGTCCGGCAGATGGATGCTCTCGTTACGTATAGAAAACGGGTGCGTCATTTTGACAGCCAATGCCCCAAAGGTCGGCTTGAGCGACGGAATTGCAACGGAAACGCAGTGCTTCTGTTCACCGCACTCCTTCCGCTACAAGGATATGCACTACACTCCTTTTCACTTTCTTTGAGACCTCCATTTTTCTGTTCTCAGCGGCACTGAGTCTAGCGGAAAGTACATGCAAGCACGTGCTCTCTCTCTCGTCACGTGGGTGTGCTCTAATGTCTCTAGCGGAGATTTTGTGGTCTCTGTGCTTTTACAGAGATGCTTCCAGCGTGTTCCTTTTTAAACGCAGTTCATATTTGCTCTCCCAGCTTTAAGCAAAAACGTACTCTACATTTGCATTCTCCTTATTGTCAGCAAAACCATTATGGAATAAATGTGTTAGGATGTGAGTGGAAGATTTCCAATATGCTTAAATAGACTTCTGCAAGACATACTGTTATCTACTTTGCACTTAAAATTAACCTTCTGCAAGATTTATGTCTATTTACCTTTAGCGATCAACCCGTCACGCACATTATACAGACCATCAGTAACTGAGGAAAAAAAGCCACACTTACATTTCTCAAGAAGTAAAAGAAATAATGAAAGTAGCACTTTTTACTCAGGAATCAAATTTAACAAAGTGCTACCAATGGATAAAGACACAACAAAATTCGTCATAGGCACAAGTGAAATTATAACACATTTCTTAAATATTTCGTGCTATAGCCACGTCAAGAATTATTCAAAAAACTCTGTGTAGGAGTTGGTGTACCTATATCCGACTACGTGACTAATAACGGAACATCTTCATCGTTCATTATAGGTCCACTTTTATGGTGTAATGTATGTTAAAGAAAAATCTCACGCCCAACATCAGTGAGGCATAGCGCTATTCTGACCTTAATATCACTTTCATAATTCAGAGACGGCACTCAGATTTTGAGACAGATAAAAGGAAAAGCACACAAATTCTAATGAAAGATATGAATATTATAATACTGTTGGTATCAAGAGAAAATGTATGTCGGTGATAACATGTCTTGCGAGACAGTTTATACAGAGTGCACCAGGAGGAATGGTAAGTATGCAGGTATATGACAGAAACGATCAATCGAAGCAAGCGGTCTCGTGAACACAACTTCCAAAATGCATAAGTAACTTATGAACAGTGTCTTTGATACAGTGAAAGAAACCTCTTTCCTTACAAGCCCTTTGGTTTCTATAATTCGAGGGTTGGTGTTATGGACCAAAATTTAAAAAAAAATTCTAACAAACACGTGCTCTAAACTTTATACCTTAAGAGCTATGTTAAATACATCGCTACACATCTTTTCTATTGAGCAACTGCTCATAGCTCTTAAGATACGTATGCTCTATGGAGCTCATGTTTCCTAGATCCTTAGCCTCCTCTTGTACCCTGAATATTGACCATTCAATTATGGAACTGGGTCTATAAGTAATTAACTTCTAAATGTAATTTTGTTACGTTTTATCCTGTTTCACTTTGTCTTAAGATAGTGCATGAAACTGAAAATGGTATAGTAATAAATAACTAGCGAACTATCTAATTGCCTAATAAACATAAGAAATTATTGTTGCCAGTCGGACTCGCAGGGGAAACAGTTGGATAAGACAATAACATAGTCGCAGTCGGTGTGTTTGGATTATAAACAGTTTTCACACTCTTCGGTTTAGTCAAGTCTCCTGTATCTCAGTCTCTCTTAGTATATCCTCAAATAAGCAGTTGTTATTTATTTTCTTATTATACTTGTTATTCTATTAATTCCTCCTATTTCTTTATTTACTTATTGTACTTCTTATTCTATTAATGCCTCCTATTTCTTGCTCGCTATGCAGTTCTAAATACTGAATGGTATTCGGTCATGGCGCTTCATCTAAATTAATCTTCCAGTCACTTGGATCAAGGTCTTAGGATCTTCTGTAGGGACAAGTTGTCATAACTAAAGATAGCAATTTTTTTGGGTTTGGATGGGAGGAGGGGGTGGAAATACTTAGTATCATTTTACCGCCCTCTTAGCGACGAGGATCTTTTCGTTAACTATTTCATGTACCCAAAAACGAGTCTATAACATGAAAATTATTCAATTTCGTTTACGAACCTCTTGTATCCTTTAAAAAAAAAGACGGTAATCATCTGGTTTGGCTATATATTATTTCTCTTTAAGTTCTGTAGTGCCATTCATTCTGCGGTGCAAGCAGCTGTAGGTATCAGAACTGAAAACAGTCTCCATTAACAAATATCACGGTTTATTAACCTTTTTTGTACATTTAGACATTGTTTCCCTGAAGCATTTCTTACCCAATACTTCAAATATTTTAGTCCTCTACTTCTACTCCGACGTGTTTCTCTACAAATTTTAATTTATTACAATCATCTGATTACTATTCTGTGATATTGAAAACGTGTCCCTTCTTTACTGTTAATCTCACCAGTGAATCTATAGTGTACAACACAACATAAAACTACAAATTTAGTGGGTGAGAATATGTTGATCTATGGTTATAATTCACAGTCACGATGTTTGTTCTTCGCTAAAGTATACGAGGATCTGACGAAAGTTTCTTTAATTTTTCTATTACTTGAAATTCAAGTATATTTATTAGTGCAGAAAAGTAGATCAAACTGTAATCTTAATAGGAAGACGGTCCCTCACTTCTGCTTGTGACGTAAAATAATTCTTTTTCAGGCCGTGATATTCTTGATCGTGTACAGACAATTTTCTTATGAGCTGCAGCTGTCCTTCCTAATCGAATTTCATGTTCTGGTAGTATTGTAACATTTTAACTATTCCTGCGTATATGTATAATTTAAGATGCAAGGTTTCCATTTCACATTCCGTACGCAAGCTTCATACCCATTTCTGAAAGCTTCATTTGTAAAAGATATATTAAAAAAGTAATAGTGCTACTCTTCAATGTAATCAACAACGCACAGTCCATTAAAAAAGACTCGTAACCTGTATAATCCGCTACAATTTGCCTCTCTGCGATATGGACAGCTCATGGACAGAATTTTACAATTCCAACTTCCGTCCTAATAACTGCATTTACCCGATGATGTGTCCAGATACTTTCTTTCTTTCATATGTTACACGAGTTACCTGGTATAATATAAATGGTTTGGAAAAACATTCAGTGCTTTGCCTAAAGTGGAATAGTAGTATCTTTAATGCCCTACAAATTATTCATGAAATAACCGTCAGTTATTATAATTATTTGCCCAAAATATTTTTAGCTAGTGATTATGTGTTTCTGTATCTGAAGTCAGACAAAAATAAATGTATATTCTACTTGTTACATGACGATAGTCGTTAAAACATGCGAAACTCTATTTAAGTGATCATATTTTCATTGATTATAAAAAGAGCTATCTACACAGTCCTAAGTGGAAAACAGCTCCCTAGAGTAGACGATATTCCCTCAGAAATATTGAAGAACTTGGGAGCGCTAGTCACAACCAAACAGTTCCACCCATGATGTGAGACACACGATACACTCAGATCTCAAAGAGAATGTAATAATTCGAAGAAAAGAAGAGCTGACAGGTGCGAAAACTATCCCACCAGCAGTTTAAGAAGTCGTGGCTACAAAATAGTAAACACATTATTTATAGAAGATTAAAAAACAGTTAGTAGGCTATCTCGTGGAATATCAGTTTGGACTCTGGGGAAGTGTAGTAACGCCAGATGCAATACTGATTTCACGATTTGTCTTAGAATACAGGTTGAAGCAATTTTTGAATTAAGGAAAGTTTTTGAGAATGTTGATGTGAAGACACTTTTCGAAACTCTGTCCAGGAAGAACTTAAAGAAAAAAAAAAAAGAAATTAAAATCGCAGACGACATTGTAATTTTGTCAGAGACGGCAAAGGACTTAGATCAGTTGAACGGAATGTAGACTTGAAATAAGTCACAAGATGCATATCAACAAAAGTAAAACATGAGTAATGGGCTGTAGCCCAATTGAATCAGGCGAAGCTGAAAGCATTAGTTTAAGAAAGAGCCGCTCAAGGTAGTAGATGAGTTTTGTTCTTTGGGCAGAAAAATAATTGATGATGCCCGAAGCAGAGAGAATTTAAAATGTAGACTGGGAATAGAAAGATAATGATTTCTGAAAAAGAGGAACAGTTCGACAGCTAACATAAAGTAAAGTGTTGGAAGTTTTTTCTAAAGATATTCGTCTAGATAGTAGCCCTGTACTTTCTCGATAAGAAGAGAAATGTTGTCATAGAAAAGAATGCTTAAGATCAAGAGACGAAGACACTTTCACAGGATAGACTAGTGCGGAGTGGTGCATGAAACCAGTGTGTTTGGATTGAAGATCACAACATCAAAAAGATATAAAAACAGTAGCAACTTGGTTTCATTTAGTCGCACTCCTAAAGGCATCTTTCGCTTAAATCTGCTCACATTGTCTAGCTACTATCTTGCAGTTAGCAGAAATAGTAATGAGTCATTTTTGCTCCCGGATGGAAAGGGAGAACAACGTTGTATGGTAGGCTTTTCTACAAGCAATTATTATTTATTTTTACATTATGTGTTTAAGGCACCTATAGAGTACAGGAAGTGTACGGCTGGAAGAAATACCAAGCGTCGTTTATAAGTATTTTTGTCTCCTTATGCTTTACTTCACTGTTATGCTCATACTGGTAAGATTGTGAGGAAACCTTACAAAACGTCCTTCGGATGCTGAAGCACAAGCTAATTTTTAACGACATTAATACAGTAAGTAATTTCAGACAGTGTGTCACTACAGACGGACAAGGACTAGTAAGGGAAATTTGTGCATTTGAAGGGAGATGGGATATTAAAATGGAACTGAAAATGTTATCATACTGGGGTTTCGAACTTACCTCCCATACTCGAAGAAAATCATGATGAATTAAGAATGGGTTCACCTTTTTGCAAGAACACTAGTTATTGTTTAGTTTTAAACACCCAAACATGTTTCATCATTGTTTTGCCATCCTCTGTGTGGTTTTCTTTTAATTTACTTTTATTTTTACGTAGTGTGCGTCCTGTGGTTGCCAAACGAAATCAATCACACTTCTAAATCAGTACAGCATGTAATCATTGTAATATTTGGCTAGCCCTGATCTGTGGCAGTTCTTTTGTTTTTCTTCTTTTTGTGTCATACGTGTTTTTGTGCTGTTGGATGGACGTTTTCTGCTGCTCATTTGTGAATACTATATCTTACTATGTTACTAGGGCCTGGAAACTCCTTTCATGCACAAATTTATGTAAATCTGCCAAAATTATGGATCGGATGCCATGGATCATAATGCAGGGGCGCGTAACATTAATTCTGTTTTCACTTCAGTCACGTGTTTTCAAGTGCTCTGGAAGCGGCGTTTCTAAAATGGGAACGTTGCGGAACTACAGTCTCCGTACGGTAGATCTAGAAAATTAACTGAAAAATGATCGCAGAAAGGAGAAACGCACTGTACTAACCAGTCGTAATATTATATATTTTCAGTTGTCGTAGAGCTCTTCCCAAGCTGTTCATGCCCTACTGGTGCAGACAAAACTGTTCATCGAAAGGCCACAGCACTCGATTTCCCTAATTGTGTCGACGTAAAGAACCCGCTGATCACGGCAAAGACTAGGGAGCATACCGTTATTGGACACTGGAGCAGTGGAAGACGATATTGTGAAGTTACAAGCCTGACTACTCAGATAGAAAAGGCGGATAACGGGGGAAAGATTTCAAGTGTTCAGCAACAAGGGTAAAATTGATATGAGCTTCTGTAATGCTCTTCGACTGGTTATTTTATTGTTGGGTGTAACCGGAAACTTCTCTCGCTTGTAAAATGAACACAGAGATCTATAAAAAACATTTTACAGAAATGCAATCCTGCAACAGTGTGAAAAGTTCATGTTTTACCAACGGGTAAATGCTACTGGCCACCGTTCAAGGGTAATTACAGACTGATTTGATGATTAATTACACTACCGTAGTGTACTATTGTATATCAGGATTATTCTAAAATGGGCTAGAAAGTATCCATGTGTTCTGCGTTGTAGATAAGTAAACCAAAATCTCGGCAAAAACTATTTACATTGCTTTGTGAAAATTATAAACTTTTTCTGGCTTCACTAAGTGAGAACTTGGTGGAAAAGGACTTCCTTATAGACTAATAATTGTAACTGAATATATAGTAGCAGAATCTGATATCTCGCCTTACGTTATCGAGTGCTGCAAACAAATAACGTAAGAAACTTAGACTGACGTTGAGTGGTGTAAGTTCCCATTACTGTCTGGTCCTCCGTTCATCAAAATTAATGTTTTCGGTCGGAAATGAACCCTGTCATCAGGTTAGATAATGGCCACCAGTCACAGTCGGCCACGGTTACCACCGATGGAGATCACAATGTTAACTAATAAATTTATCTCCTTATTAGTTATTTATCTGCAAAAAAACTTCCCAGACATTTAAAACAAAAAGTACAGCATGAATTTAGCATAACTGACATGTGTGTGACGAAAGGACATAGGTGCATAATTATGTTATTGAACTGGAAACAAGCTACAGCCTCTGTTCTCTGCGCACTCTAACACACTACAGCGCTGCGCGTTGTTACTCAATAGAATTCGCTGTGTTCCCACCGTACTGTCTTCGATTCAGTTACACATTCGGGCCAGATCGAGAACATCTTTCCACACAAGAGACATATCATTTGACACCCCATTTTCTACATTTTATAGCAGATATATTGACAACAGAGACCTTACCAGAAGGTCTGACCTCATCCGTGTTCTGTTCCCTTCACAAGAACGATAATAAGACTGATCGCAACAACTACAGAGGTACATCTCCTATGTCTGTCACCTGCTAGAGTGTCTCTTGAACTACATCAAAAATATTAAAACCAGCCTCGATTGCGAAAAAAGCACCTAGTGTTAAGTGTTAACCCAGGTTTCGGCGTAGATAACTACACCTTCTTCAGAACAACAAAAAAACCCACAAGTACCTGAGAAGACCTTTGTCAATGATTAAAAGAACACCATAGCTACTATACGTTTATAAACGAAAAAGAGAAGGAAAACACAAGCAGTACATATGTACAAAGTCAAAACCACTACTTAACTTAATGGTGTACGCTCCACCTCACACAGGCCTATGTTCGATGGGCCACGATCCGCCATAAACTTGAGCTACAAACGGTCGCTCACTTACAGGCCTGATCCGCTGTAAATAGACAGCGGGCCTGGCTTGTAAGTGAGCGACCGTTTGTAGCTGAAGTTTATGGCGGATCATGGCCCATCGAACATAGGCCTGTGTGAGGTGGAGCGTACACCATTAAGTTAAGTAGTGGTTTTGACTTTGTACATATGTACTGCTTGTGTTTTCCTTCTCCTTTTCGTTTATAAATGTATAGCTATGGTGTCTTTTAATCATTGACAAAGGTCTTCTTAGGCACTTGTGGGTTTTATTGTTGTTCTGAAGAGGCTGTAGTCTACGCCCAAACCTGGGTTTACACTTAACACTAGGTGCTTTGTTCACAATCGAGGCGGGTTTTTAGTTTTTTAATATATTAACCAACGATTGCTGACGCTCTGCGATGTTGAAGGTTCTTCCTCTTGAACCCTGATAACCACAGTCACCTATTAATGAAACTTACAAGTAGGTGAATATCAGATTGGTTTTGGTGTTAGTAGGTTACCTTTTTTTTGGGCTTTTACATTCTTTACTTACTTTAAGCGATACATTTTTGTTACGTCATCAATATTAAAAACCAAAGCAGAATAGTAACGTCGACGCCTTTAAGCGATCTTCCTGTGTTCGATAACTGGAGACATCAACAACTGAAACTAACTTCCGTCTCTGGAACGGCGACAGGGGAAGATATTTGCTGCAAGCTGTGAGATAAACAACATTTGTTATTTATTTATTTAAAACTTTATGATAAAATGTTGTTGTTATACAAACTGCACGGATCAAGTTGAACCAGCATAAGGATGAACCGAAGTATCAGACGTTTTTAACACTAAGGAAAATACCTGCTAACACTATGCGCTACAGCAAGAGATACAACACCAGATCCCAGCAGCCAGATGGCGACCTCAAAAAGCACAACTGAACAGGTCTCTATAGCGACTCAACAAAGCAGACTACGTTGTACACAAACCCCACTCTTCAGTTCCGTGAACCTGATAGGAAGTTTCAACTAAATAATAAAAAAGTTAAACAGTAAAGACTGCATCTATAGACTTGCAGGCTATTAACAAAATTTCCTGAACGCAGAGGAACTTAAAGCGCGACTTACCTTCCATGAGCCCACATCTAGGAATACAGACTCCATACCATCCACCACGGAAAAATGTAGGAGATCGTTAAGAACCTCAAGAGCAATAAAGCCCCAGGTGATGATGGCATAGTAGCGGAGATGTGGAAATATACAGATGAACAGTCTGTACATAATATCCATCAGAGGTAAGACACCTTACCAGAAGGATGAAATCAGCTCTGTTCCTTACTCAGGACCTCGACAGCTGCAGACGTTTCTCTCTGACATCTCACCCTACAAGGTTTTCTCTTGAGCCCTGCTGCCGCGCGGAGTGCCCTCCTGGTTTGAGGCGCCATGTCACGGATTGCGCGGCCCCTCCCGCCTGAGGTTCGAGTCCTCCCTCGGGCATACGTGTGTTTGTTGTTCTTAGCATAATTTAGTTTAAGTAGTGTATAAGTCTAGGGACCGATGACCTCAGCAGTTTGGTCCCTTAGGAATTCACACACATTTGAACATTTTAGCCATGCTAGCTACAGTCACCAACCAATTCGACTTACAACTAGCTAACTATAAGGCCGTTTTTTGAGCTAGTAGGTTACCTTTTCTTGGGCTTTTACAGCTTTTATTTGTATTTTCTTGCTAGCAGATCTTGCACAGAGCAAATACAAAACCTCAAGACCATCCTACCGGAGTTGAGTTGGACTTTCCTGGATAGCAATCCCGTTAGACTTCCAAAAAGGCATATGAGATTGGACAGACGTGCAAAGCCTAATATCCAAACTACTAGAGCTGCTCCCTATAAGAGGATCACCAGATTAATACAGGCCACTCTGAAGAAACCCACCTATGGGAGTTAGACAAGGTGACAGCCTCTATTGTGCGCTCTTGAATTGTAGACTAGAGGAGGCCATCAGGGAATGGACTTACGCACTCCATCGAGAACTGGAATGGAAACTGAATACAGGAAAAATAAATCTCAATCAACCCTCCTAAAAGCTTTCAAATGACCTTTTATTGTTAGCCAAAGAAACAGAGGAGGCTACTTATCAATTACAGAACCTCAACAGCATAGCATCTAACACCAGTTTGAAGGTCACTTTACAAAAATGTGACAATTTATTCAACACGATGAGTTGATTACTAACACAAATGGGGTCCTATTTGCAATTCTGCTAGCAGGCACCACCATTCCTAAAATTCCTACACCTAAATATTTAGGAGAGGGAATTTCAGCAAATGAAAGTGTGAACTTAGCAATAGATGGCATACGAGCCAAGTTGGAGAGTATCTAACACTCTTGCAAGGATATTTTCATCCCCAAGTAATATTTTAAAAAAACCTTAAAATGAAACATTATAACACAGTTGTAAGGCCCTCTGTACTGTGCGCCTTAAATGAACACGAAGGGTCCACTCAGAAATCGTGAGCTCAGGGAAAAGAAAATCCTAATGAAGAAGAGTCAATACGAAAAGAGCGTAACATCTACAATATCAAATACAAGAGTGGGATGTACAATCTTTAAGCAGACATAAATCGCATTTACGAGAAAAATGAGACTGGCGTTCTATAGAGATCTAACCTGCACGAACCTTTACAGACTCACGAACAGGTTCTGCTCAACGACACGTAGAGGGAAATCCTCCAAGAACAAATAGATCACCATAGTGAAATCAGACATGGTGAACATGGTTCAAAAAATGGCTCTGAGCACTATGGGACCTAACATCTGTGGACATCAGTCCCCTAGAACTTAGAACTACTTAAACCTAACTAACTTGAGGACATCGCACACATCCATGCCCGAGGTAGGATTCGAACCTGCTACCATAGCGATCACGCGGTTCCAGACTGAAGCGCCTAGAACCGCACGGCCACACCGGCCGGCATGGTGAACATGAAATTTCATTAGAAATCGTACCGAATCAGTATCAATTCCGGCAGATCACTCTAAAAGGAGTATAACAAGTGTCCTTTACCATTACGAAGAGCACCGGAATCAATGTACCAAGGTAGAGAGAGGAGAGAAAGCTTGCTCACAACGAGAAAATGAAAGTTTTCTGGCCGAAAAAGAAACAGAAGACCCTTGCAAAGACCAAAACAAGTCCCGTGCTCCTGAGTAGGCCCAAACGGAAAGAAGATTGGGTGGATCCCAATTAATAACGAAAACTGACACTGGTGAAAGTACAGAATAACAGAAGGAAAAATGTCAAAGAAATCATGGATCTGCAAACGAACAGTTTGCGAGATAAAGTGTGTGTATGTGAAATGTAGACTTTTCCATTAAGCTGGTTGAAGAACTGTAGTATCGAATCACACAGTTTTGCCAAGATTTACGATACGATCTGGGAGTGTCTGAAGAACTTGTGACTTACTACAGAGACGAGTGGCAGTGTTCGAATGTTAATACGTTCGCGCCTACAGTAAACTGTAACACGTAACATACTTAATCGTGTTTGTTGTTAACGAATTTCTTGGCCGAAATTTGAGCACAGTGAGATGTAGACTGAATCTAAATGTTTGCATTTAAAATACGTTTATACTAACTAGGAGTACAGCTAATACTGGCGTCAGTTTCAGTTCTTTTGCGGGCTATATTTACTAGAACGTTTCCGCCGCTACTCATATGTTGTATCCAATTTTTCCAGTCGGGCACTTCGGTCGACCCTCTCAGCTTGGCCCCCCAAGCGGCCACTTGTATCACTTGGGCCTTAAACCGGCCATGCATACATTTCTTATGTTTAATACGGGAACATAGTATATATCTGGTTGTTCACGAATGGCTTGCAAAAAAATTCAGACCCAGATGGATTACAGAAAGAGACCGAATGCTTTATCTAAATGTACCACACCAGAAAAACTGAAAATCCAGTTACTTAAATATTTTCCATAACATTCTTATTGATTTTAGAACCCGTCGTGATGATGATTAATGATTCAGCACTATTGCAAATTGCTTTCACCAAGGGGTGTGATTACTCTGACGACGGCCACCTGCAATCCGGGCAAAACGGTGATTCATCATTTTCAATATGACGCCGTCAGCAATCCAGAAAAATTATATAGGAAATGATTCCGATCGGTGACGCCTACGATCACTCATTATTTTAAAAGACAGAAACACTGAAACAGTGTTCCAGCTCATTGTTCAACGTAACTCTAAAAGTTTAGAGCAATCCCCTGCATACGAAATTAAATGCTATGAATACTTGTAGATAGTCGGGAGATTTGAAATCTACACCAATATGATTCTTCAAACTGAATTTATTTCTAAGTCTATGAGATTTTCAAAATTACAGAGGTAGAGAGGCGCTTTCTCTTGACTATCGTCATAATGATAAAGGATTTTCCTGTAATGCTCTCTCTTGTTTACGGTATAGTTATGTTACTTCTACTTCTAATAAGACAGTATAGCATCTGTGCAACTTTTAAATGTATTTCGCTACACACGAAGACAACTGTTCTCAATGTTAAATTGCGAAAATATTTCAGCGTTTAAGTTAGCAATACTTATTATAAATAAGTCGTCTCACATGCAGGGGGCAAATGAAAATAAATAGGACTTAACCAGTGAAATTTAAGATAATTTGCTATGGACAAATTAAAATATTGTGTATTATTAAGAGCGAGGAAACAAAGTATTGCATTTAACAATCTGTTCTGCTTTTATTTTACCCATCTGCAAAGATCATTATAAGGTGACTAACCTTCTTTCCGAGGGTGTGCTGATTTACACACAGTCATTCCGAGTTACATCTTACTACACTCAGTACACATCGAACAAATGCAGACTATGCCAATAGATAACAGATAGAGAGTAGGTGCTCTAGCAGGCTACTCCTAGAGTCCTTCAGAGCGACAGTACTCTTTTATCTCAGATTTAAAAAATGAAATTTGCAGTTAACTGGAGTGATTGTTCCAAAGCGATTTTGCATAAACTGAAGGCATCATCTCCATTGTGCACTCCACTGTTTTTACGACCAGTTACAGCAAAGCTTTCATAATAGTGTTTTATTGATTTGGACACATCAATACGTTTTCTTTTCTTTCCTGATTTTTGCAGGATTGAGTTTAGGCAAAGAAATTTTCTATCTTCTATCTCACCTTCTATACAATTCCTTCCTCAAAACTGTCGAACTTTTTCGAAGGAGTGTGCAATCATAATATTCGCTCTGATCTGAGCCAGAAAAATTAAGGAAAGAGAGAAGTCAGTAGTTGAGTATTGCTATAGATCCTCAAATAAATAACGAGCATAAATTATGGTATCCATAGTGTAAAGATGGCGATCGTCCACTTTTGATTTTAGATTGGAGAATTTTTTCAAGATGTTAGCAGTTTAAATAAAAATGTTCTATACATTATAATTGTTGCAGATATTGTGGCCAGAACTGTGGCACATTATGAACACAGACGCGACCAACAGTTGTCAGAAAACGCACACCACAAATAGTAACGACAGCCAAACGGTAAGCAGTGTTGAAAGAGACCATTCTTGCTAAGAAAACGGGTTATTAATGAGCATACTAAAAAATGGAAAAGAAAATGTTGTAATGCCACTTGTATGAAAGACAGAATAATAAAAAAAATTGAAATAAAGACAACAAGATTGACAAAGCATCATAATCAGGAGTTTTTTCGGGGATGTTAATGTGTGATTTTATCAAATGTTAAAGGGCATGGTAGGCTGTTGCAACTAATAAAACGTGCAGGTGAACCATCTGGCAAAAAAGTGCATCTAATTTTAGGCAAATTTTTTTGGAATATCTATGAAAATATCACAGGAGTGAAGCTGGGGTTCGAACAAAGTCGTAACGCGCTTTAGTGTAAGACTTCGTCAATCATAAAAATAACCTCATTTCTTCTTAAACATTATACTATGATACTACTTATATTAAATAGGAAATGTAGACGAACCATTCCGCTTGGCAGTTATTTGCTACGTACCAAAGACACTGTCAAATTAGTGCCTATGTCACATATATTATTTTAAGCATTGACGTGGATGGTGGTTAGAACGTGGAACTACAGGTGAAACGGGATCAGAAAGTCAGAAAGAGTAATTGGTACAGGAGAGCTGTAGCTGCGTTGGATATCTGATCTTCAGTGGGCTCGATGGGAGTGGCATTTTTACGTCTTCTATGATAACGGTACTCGTTTCACTGCGTTTGGTCATTGCACTTCCTGTAACATGAATAAATAAACACCCTTTTGATCGGCTTATGTCTATGTTCCGCCGAGTTTTTGTTAAAAGCGCCGCTTTCCCTTTTGCGTTATTACTCCGTTTAAAAGCGCACTGTGAACTGTACGTTGAATGCAAAATCTAGCAATTGTGTTTTAATAGAATTGTGACAGTATGTGCATAAGAAAAGTACACCAGTTTTTTATTTCTTGGTTTTAGTTTTTCTTAAATTGCTTAGGACTTTGTATTCAGACTACCAACAGAAAATTCGGTACGAGGAAAGTGTCGTCTATTCTTTAAATAACTGTTAGGACAAAAAAAATTACGAGTTACGTGATGAATTAGCTTTGCATTTAGGAAATATAAAAATCTCTGTTGGTCACAGAACCGTAAAAAATGTGCAGTGTTCTTTAGACCATTGACCAGGTAATAGGTGCCAAGTCCCATTGTGTCTGTTCGTAATGTGAACGTGGCGATACCGAGACAGAACTGCTGACTGTTAATTGTTAAAAAAGAGTTTCGATGGAAATTCTAGTAATTCTTGCATGAAAGCACCGTCCGTTCCACGAGTAAAACTCTATTTCTTTTATTTTTTTTTTTTTACTTTTTTATGCGTCATGTTGCGAAGTTATCTCACATTCGTGATACCTGAACTAACGCTCTGTTCTACAGCAGGACGAAGTCTCTCCGTCGTTTCTAGGTCCCCGTTCGATAAACAATACACAAGGCTCTGTTCACAATATACCCTCGTGTATCACGTGAATACAGGAAAATCTCCATAATTATGGCATTGTTTATCTAGCTGCTACGACTGTCTTTCACTCCACCGAAAGAGTGATTCTAACATACAAAACTATTACAGATGCGATAAAGCACACGATAATAGAAATTATTGCACTCGTTATCCAACAAATATAGAAAACTCCCTTTCGTATATCTGACATTAGTATGCTTTTACATTACATCAAGCACTTTGTACATCTTAGCTTCTTGCGCAACAAAATACTAATCGTGATCTCTCAATATACAGTGTAGCGACGTACATTATATTTCCACTCTGTGAACTTGCAGCAGTGTAGGAGACAGAATATCATTGGCATTGCCTAAAGGTGTACATAAAATATTAAAAACCCTTTTCCCGTAAACAAGTACAAATCATTAGTAGCCTACTTTGTGAACGCAGGTCTCACTAACAAATGCATTAAACTGGACTATCAGCAGTCATCAGATAGCTTGCTGCACCTAAGAAAATGGTCTCAAAGAAAGTTAGATAGAAGACTTTAAGCTACATGGGACACGTTTCTTCCCTGTTGTGTGATAGGAATAAAACAGCTTATCGGCAAACGGAGAATTAAACTCTTCAGACACGTTCCAAGAACTAAAGGACAATAAAGATGAGTTCATACCACGAAGATTCTTTGTATCTTAAGTTCAATAAATCTCAATGGATAGGTTTCAGTTAACACAAATAACTTTTGGAAATAAGTTAGATGTCATTCGACAGATGCGACGAACTAGAAAAAAAATCATTTGAGCGATCTCAGGAAACAGACAGTCAGAGACCGGTCAATGAACACTTGACAATACTGGTATCATCAATTCTTCTCTGTAGCAGACTAAAACAGGAATAAGAACACGAAAACTGCTAAAATATCGTGAGGTGTTTAAATAGGAAAGATTATTTCATGGTAAAATATTATGGCATTAGGTAAAATTCTGCGCTTTAGAACTCCACCTCGACAACAGCCTATCAAAATTATTCGCTTACAGTATGTTACAATGTCTTGTTAACCACAGTTGATAAAATATAGAACAATTTCGGCGCTGTGATGAAAAGTACAAGACGAACAGTTACCTTTTCTCTTCAGTTACTTGCTGTAAGTGTGATAAAGAGATGTGAACCTACTTTTCGCAACTATGATGCACGCGACTTGAAATAAGTTTGAAGTCATATGAAGATAAGTGAAACGTACAAAACTTTCACAACTATTCTTTTCTGTCCTCATGGTTTTCACATATGAAAAACACGCAGATCTAAAGAAAACTTTGAACTAAAAGTACTCTACCTCTAAACCAAGATTGAAGCATATCTGCTACGCATACTGTACTCAAACAACAACAGCTACGCTACATCAATATTTCCTTTGCTACCATCTCCTACCTCGTAGATTTCGTCGGGTAGAGACATTCGTGCCACTGGATTGTCCTTGCCGTAGACTATTAGCTCATGCTTTCTGCGGGATGCAAATGTTTCTTTCAGAGATTACGTATGTTGCTAGATCAGGTGTAATAAGTTTGTACTTTTTACAAACATCTACTTGGATTAGGAATATCTGTGGATTGAACATTCAGAATTTCAGATGCGCGGAACAGGATTTTCTTTGTCAACGTACATTACATCCAGGAATCCTGTCACTTAATGAAACTTCTCAAAGAAAATGAGTTTTTGGTCCTTTTACGTATTTAGATTTTAATCCTTTCCAGCAACAGTTATTCAGCACTTCTTTTGTTAATTAATGAATGTGTAAGAACTGTGCAAATATTTGTAATATTTATGTTTTGCTTTTAGTGCAAAATTTAAACAAACAACATGGTACTGACTTCGTGAGCCAATTCTGGTTTGATCTTGGCGAGTTGCGCACTACGCTGTGCTTTTCCATAGGCATTCTTACTCTGTTGGAATACGGTCCGGCAACAGAAGGAAATGGGAGACAGATTGAATCACAACTGTCATTACTATGACAACATGAATTGTGTTTACCCTTAAGAAAACTAATGTGATGGCCAGTACATAGTTACATCGTTATTGCGACTGTTATCACGGCCGATTCAAATGTTATTATACTGTTTTGTTATACCTTTTCTTACTGTTCACAGACTTATCTCGTTACATCTAAGAAAAGTTTATCTATTAACGCCATAAATCGTTCTTTGAATCTCCTAATATAGCGCTTTGAAATGCGTTTTCGTAAAACTATTTCACCAACATATATATAGCCAAAATGATTGTTTCAGTTTGTAGCACCCAATATTCTGCCGTCACTCGGAAGTGTCCCTACTGATGGTAAAATACTGAATTTTCGTGATAATGTTGCATCATATTTGGGGACTACCATGAGCATACCGGAGATCAGATTGTCTTGGAAATCATATTTTTTGTATTTTTTTCAGGGTGCCTGTCAGTATATTTTAAGGGATTAATTTAATACACTCAATGACAGATGCATAAACGGAAATCGTATTAGTCATGAAGAATACAGAGGCAACATGAAACGAACTCTGTGTTCAGCACATGTCATATCCTCGTATGGACATCGAGGATCACGTCTTCCGTGGTTTCCTTAATCTATTAAAGCGATAACTGTGATTGTTCCTTAAACTCTCTTCTGATTCTTCCCCATCTTTGTCCTGTTCAAACAACTAACCCGTCCCTAGTAACCGTAGGACACAATACCTAAACTTTCTTGTTGTAGGGAACTTTGTGTAATTTTTTATTGACATAGCTTCAGCAGTGTATACTATATCTACTAGAAGTGAATCGGAATACGGATATTATTTCCTGCGGCAATAAAATAAAAGCCCATTTTCAACAGATCTTAAACTTTTTTGCCCTTACGTTTCGCAGTGGTCTGATGCGGCTCCTTTCGATTTCCTCTTTCTTCGTGTCGGAGTAGTTGTTTCTCGCAATACCCTCAATTATTTCTTGTATGTATTTCTACTTCAGTCTTCCGCTACTTTGCTTTGCGTTCAATGACTCCATGCAGCACCATGGTGGTTACGCTTCAACGCACGTCCTATCGTTGTGTTCTTTCTTTTATTAAGTGTCTCCCAAATTTATTCATCGATTATGCCCTGAATGTACAAATATCTCATCAGTCGTATCATTTTCAGTATCCTTCCGTAACAGTACGTTTGAAATCGTCGATCTTTTCCTTTTCTATTTTTCCGCTGGAGGTAATAGCTCAGAATTTCTGAAATACGAATTATTCTAGAAAAACTCTGGAATAAAAGCATGATGCGATATTCCCTAGAAACTTGCATTCTGAACTTGATTTGGCAGCATATGAGGCACTTCAAGAACTTTAAAAGTTAGAACAAAGCTGGAACAAAAACTTCAGTTACAGAAAGATATGAACAAACCCCAAGCTGCGCAAGGCAGGCTCATGATTTCCTTGAGATGCGGACTTCGGTTCATTCCCGCCGACTTTTTACTTAGCTTACTAGATACCACGCAGGAAACCTGTACCAAACGAATCAGATGAACAATTGAAACAATCAGGGTTGTACTCTTGAAGAGAGGCACATGACAACAGAGAGATATGCTTGACGCAGTAGTCCAGGTAGCTCACCTGAAGATCATTGGTAGGCGTCCAGCTGAAACATCGTGGAGTGAAGTTTACCTACTGTGAAGGGCGCGTTAATACCTGCCGTTCGCCGACAATTAAATCAGCAGGTTTCAGCAAAAGTTTCGCTAACGAACAAAAATAGACTAACCGATATCAGTTGTATTTCGGTTGTAATCAATGTTTGCGTGTGGTAACGTATAATTTCTCGTGTAAGTATTGATATTATCATCAATATCTTGAGACAGAAATGGTCAAACGCCGTTAATTTCTGTGTACTTGTTACGTGTAAACTTGTTTCTAATTTTGTCTTGTGCCATGTTAAAAATCATTTGAAATGTTCAAATTGAAATCCTCATTTGTGCCACATCTACATCTACAGCCATACTCCTTAAGCCATCTGACGGTGTTTGACGGTGGTTGCCTTGAGTACCTCTGTCGGTTCTCCCTTCTATTCCAGTCTCGTATTGGTCGTGGAAAGAAAGTTTGTCGGTATGCCTGTGTGTGGGCTCTAATCTCTGATTTATGCTCATGGTCTCTTCGCGAGATTTACGTAGGAGGAAGCAATAATCTGCTTATCTCCTCGGTGAAGATATGTTCTCGAAACTTCAACAAAAGCCCGTACCGAGCTACTGAGCATCTCTGTTGCAGAGTCTTCCAGTGGATTTTATCTATCATCTCCGCAAAGCTTTCGCGATTACTAAATGATCCTGCAACGAAGCGCGCTGCTCTCCGTTAGATCCTCTCTACCTCTTCTATCAACCCCATCTGGTACGGACCCCACACCGGTGAGCAGTATTCAAGCCGTGGGCGAACAAGTGTCTGTAACTTACTTCCTTTGTTTTCGGACTACATTTCCTTAGTATTCTTCCAATGAATCTCAGTCTGGGATCTGCTTTACCGACTATTAATTTTATATGGTCATTCCATTTTAAATCACTCCTAATGCCTACTCCCAGGTAATTTATGGAATTAACTACTTCCAGCTGCTGACCTCCTATATTGTAGATAAATGATAAAGGATCTTTCTTTCTACGTATTCGCAGCACATTACACTTGTCTACCTTGAGATTCAGTTGACATTCCCTGCACCATGCGTCAATTCGTTGCAGATCCTCCTACATTTCAGTACAGTTTTCCATTGTTACAACCTCTCGATAAACTACAGCATCATCCGCAAAAAGCCTCAGTGAACTTCCGATGTTATCCACAAAGTCATTTATATATATTGTGAATAACAACGGTCTTACGACACTCCTCTGTGGCACACCTGAAGTCACTCTTACTTCGGAAGATATTCTTCGTTCTGTTATCTAGGAACTCTTCAATCTGATCACACAATTGGTCTGATAGTCCATATGTTCTTACTCTGTTGATTACACGACTGTGAGGAACTGTATCAAATGCCTTGCGAAAGTCAATAAACACGGCATCTGCCTGGGAACCCGTGCAATATTGCAGATTACTTTTGGTTTCTCTCATTTTCATCTGCTGTGCCTTTGCCTCAACAAATCCCAGACCGCTTATATCTTCTCTTACTGCACTCTTCAAATTTGTATTTTTATTGTTATTGCAAAGTATATTTGATCGTCACTTTTATGTCTGAAGCCAAATCGACCCTTTTACTTCCTTCTTCCTTTGATAATCGTATTACTCTAATCGGAAAGTTATAAGCCTAAATGTTAAATGTATCGTACGATAGCTCTATTTGCTCGTGTCTTTTTCTGTTTGGTAGAGTCTTAGATATTTTTCTTCCCTTACTGAAAACGCCCCATGCAAAAATGTACAACCGTAGACTGGTTTCAGTATGCCGAAAACCATCTTCCAAGGTTGCCTTGTTGATAGTAATAGCTTCTTCCATCACCATAATACGCAAGACCTCTCATTTTTTAACCATTTTATTTTCTATATATATTTTTTCTAGCCTCCACTTAACTGTTGCTTCACAATATGAGCCTTTGAAGTGAAAGTCATTACTTATGTATCCTCTAACTTTGTGTGACACCCTGATGTGTGCTACATTAAATCTAAAGGCAATGTTTTAGGTGCTCTCGTTTCCAATTTTACTTCCTTTCTGTTCAAATCACGAAAGAGATGTTTTTTGACAGTTCTGACTATTTTGTAACTATTATATTTAATCCACATTACATCTGGTGAGGCAAATCCAAGAAATAAAAAATTCCTTAAAAGAAAGTGAAAATATATTGTCGCCGGGAAAAACTACGTCGTAGGCCTATATATGAAGAAAAATGAAGGATAAAGGAAAAGAACAAAGACTGAGAGGATAAATATTACAACCACTTGGAAAGTCTCTTTCTTGGAAAATGACTATCCAGTCGAATAACAGAATATGTTGAACACATTATTGGTATAGAAACAAGTATTCTAGAAATTCTATGCAAATAAGACAGAGTTCTGAACCGTTTCGACTCATAAATTTTATTTAATTAGTTTTTATTCATCCTAGCAAGATTATGGAAACCAACTCTCAGGTTCAGAAAATGTAAAAATCAATCTGAACCCATTAAAGAACATATAAGTGAACTGAAATTGGGCAAGCTACACTAACAGATATCACCACATTTCAAATAGCTTACAGAAAAAAGGCACCGTTGTAAAAAAGTACATCACGTAAGTAACCTCTTATTTTTTGATACTTAATGATATAATATCATTAATGAAATGAACATTTTTCTTTATCAATGTTAACTATTAGCCTCTAATAATGCGACTCACTTCCAATTTTTCTAGTAAGTTCGAGGGTACCGAATGTAAACTCACTGGACACCACTGCTATACAGCAACTAAAGCATTTGCTAATCATGCTTTCACACTGTTAACTATGAGAGTGTCTCTAGACCATTTATATGATCACACAATGGTATATCGGTTAATTAATCTCACATGAAAATTAGGAACGAAATCAAGATAATAAGTTGCCACAGGTTTAACACTGTTTCAACATGTCACAAGAAGACGAGATTAGTCCCTGATCATTTTCTTTCTTATGTCACTGGATAAATATCCTGGTAAAATATTTAGGGGTGCATATACATTCCAGCAACAGAAACAATATTTTAACTCGAATTTTACTTATCGTCCTGTATGACATCGAGCTCCCTATCGAAGTACTGAAGCGATCCTTATCACTGTGGGTAGATAAAGGTTAACACGCTGTGGAGGTAGATTGCTACTTGATATGTTTCGACTTACGTATAATTTTGTTGACTCTTGCATTAATAGTTTGCTGATCTTCATTAAGTTTGGAGCTACAGCTCAGTTTTCTAGTCTGACTTTGAGACAAATTTGAAGATCGTCCCTCTTCAGACAGTAGTTACAGTGTGTGAGTATTGTTAGTAGATCATTAATAGATAATACAATCAAAATAATAGTGGCTCTAAAAACGATCCATGAGGGCTCTACCGAGCGAGGTGGCGCAGTGGTTAGCACACTGGACTCGCATTCGGGAGGACGACGGTTCAATCCCGTCTCCGGCCATCCTGATTTAGGTTTTCCGTGATTTCCCTAAATCATTTCAGGCAAATGCCGGGATGGTTCCTTTGTAAGGGCACGGCCGATTTCCTTCCCAATCCATCCCTAACCTGAGCTTTCGCTCCGTCTCTAATGACCTCGTTGTCGACGGGACGTTAAACACTAACCACCACCACCACCATGAGGGCTCTGACATTCTAGCTCTCTGTTGCGGCTTTTACATTCTTTTCACAATGCACGTTTGCTACATTCTAAAATACTTCTTTGTCTTAACAGAGCTTTCATTTATTACGATGTAGAAATCTACACTACAGTGGCTCGTTGTCTGTCAGTACCATAAAATGGATTGCTCCTGAAATATTTTTGAATCTTCAGAGAACTATGTATTTTCACTATCCAATTTCATTACAAAATAACAGAAAATGTACTAATGTTACGCTATTAAATGGGGCCAAATTTAGTACAAGCGTATACCCCACTGAAATAACACAGCTGAAATTTTTCTTCTGTTCTGTCCCCATGATAAACGTTTCCTCAAATCTTCAAGAATTGGCAACAGAAATTTTATACAAAAAATATGTATTTCTTCAACACATCTAAGATTTTCAAGAAGATTTTGTCAATCTCAATCTTTGACATCGTCTCTGTGAAAGCTCACAAAAAATTTGAAACAACGCAATTAAACAAACAGCAATTTTTATCATACATCATACAGTAACAGCCAAACTGAGGGAAAAAAACATCTCGTCTCATTCCTTTAACAATGTCAGTCTTTGACCACAGGTTGCAGTAAGTCCATTGCTACTCACTTTCACCTGAGTACGATAACGAAACAAGAAATAAAAGTAGAAGTGGTAGGTAGGTAAGCAGGCATTACGTTACAATCCAGGACCATTTTCACTTATTCATGGAAATAAAACAATTTCCGTTATAGAAATTTGCTTAGGTGGACCAAAATCGCGAATTATCTGTGACAGTCTACACCAAATTTAGTCACCTGGAATGGGACACTTCCAGAACTTGCCACTTTTTATCGTACATGAAATCGTGACGTCTCCTCGATCAATTAGTATGACACCCCATGGATATTTCTATCCCTAGTATTCAATGAGCACGTAATCTATTTCTATGGCGAGATATGGAACGCCACACGCCTTCAGGTGACTTGCGGAGTATGGATGTAGATGTAGATGTAGAGAGAGATTCGCAGCAGGAGCATTCTGACCCGATTCATTTCCTGTGTCCTCTTGACTGTCAGTCATGTCACACACGTCTTCCATGGAAAGCAAATCGTCTTCACTTCGTGCGTAGCTCGCTGAAGAACCGCAACTTCCTGAGTCAAAATTTTGGTGTTGTCGCAACTTCCTGAGTCAAAATTTTGGTGTTGTCTCTTATTAACTATTGACTGAATAGTTCAGATATTTCTAGTGTATCACTATCCTTAGAAAAAGACCGATGTTTTGGGACTCGTCCATAGATATTCAAGGGACGTAGGTGAAATAGTTACTACGTGTATGACATCATCGACAGCTCCCAAACGATTTTATTCTTGTGTTCGGAAGGTAACATATAATTTCCAATGACAGAAACACTAACTAAAAGTTTAAAATATGAAATTCTATTCTCAACAAATTTTCAGCAAATACTGGATGATGTGCAGAGTATTTTTGATTATGAAAATACAGTGAACATTACGTATCCAATTACATAAAAGGTTACCATAATAAATATTTATTTTGCTCCGATTTTAGAAAGTGAGAAAAATTTGTTCAAGTACACATCGACAGACTTGATATTGCACATAGATTACGGTCAGAAAATACTTTGTAGCTTATACTCAACGTTTCATTTACATTTCATTCAGTCATATAGAATAACAGAAATTTAAATGTGTTTAACCTTCTTGTGCATACTTCTCCCCGTTTACCATTCTTCTAAAGCATGTACGAGATACCATACCCGTTAAATTTCATATACTAGACCTGCAGCGAATAATGCGTCCTTTCCTCTGTACATTTTATGCTGAGTATCATCTACCTGTTATTAAACCAAGTCTGGGTCTTTCTCATTACCGAAATAATCAGCTACTATCTTCTCTTCCTATTTTCGTAACGCTAATTAAATAACCTGATACAAGAATGTAATCATGGTGACAGGCACGCTTCTAATTTAACGAAAAAAATTATCACAGATAATAGTTGTGAGTCTTGGCACGTGCAGAAGTTATGCACTGCTATTTATTGATAACGGCAGACGAGAAAATCAGATATCAGTACAGTTACTGCAAGTTATTCACCCTATTTGTGTTATGTTTATTATGAGATTCCATCACAATGTTGTGGCCTAAGGATTGAATTAAAAGCTTTCGACAAAGACGCATGCAAGCAAGAATCAAATATCGTTTAGTAAACACCGAGAACTGAAACTCCAACATAAATGTCTATCTGTTAATCGTTCAACAGTTCATTTCACTAAGTAAAAGTCTGACTGATGCTTAGCAGCTTTTAACTCTTTGTTAAAAGACATATTTTTGTACCATGAGCTGCATGTAAATTATGTCACTTCAAGATCGGTATTCGACCATAGATCTTCAAGAGAATCTGATACAGAACATAGCATATAACAATGGTTTTGACACAGCTTTATCTATGAGGTCACACACAAACAGACAGAAGGAACAAACAAGGAATATATATCGGACCACATTAGAAAGGAGTGAATAAAAGAAAAAAGAGTGGTCTCTAGTTTTATAATGCTGGAATCACATTTCAGAAAAAAAGTCGTTTGTTTCGAAGAAATAGGCTGCAAATTGACTTCATAACGAAGAATACTGTAGGATCAAGCATTCCGCACAACATAGATAAGATTCAGGTTTGTAACATGTCCAGACTATATAAAATGACATGTAGTGACTGTGTTAAGTCTTTTGTTGGACAAACCGGGAGAAACTGTAGAAAGAGGTTCATGGAACGTACTGACGTTAGTGAATCCCATCTCTCGCCATTTACTGCTTATTTAAGAGGGTCCAAGTCTTATGTTAATGGAATCATTAACAATGTCACTATTCTGCACAAAGTAGGGAAAGGTAGATTACTGAACATCGTAGAAGACACGGTGATTGACTCCCATGACGAAACACCCTGACAGCGTCGATAACGAACAGAGTTAAGTAATAAGATGTATATACATAACTGTATAAGCGTTCTCTCGCGTGTAAAATTGACTAAGTTTGATATGATTAGATGGTTCACCCCTAGATGCAGGTGCAGGTTGAGTGCCTCATAATGTAGTTCGGCATAGAATTTGTTGTCTTATGTCCATCTTTCTCAGTGTGCTGTACGTCACAGTATATTTTAGTTTTGTCTCGTTACATACACTCTACCCTTTATATTTTCCTATCTTAGATATTCACTGCCTCAACACGGTATTTTTTCAAAATTTATGTGATAGCGTGTCACAGACTATGAGAAGATGTACGCATGTTGGCATGTGCACTGTGAGGTGGGACAGATGTTCGATCCTATCGTGATTACTTGGACATAGACATATTAGATTTTAAATGTCCACGGGATTCTAGATCACATCACTTCTGACATCATACATATGTCTTTAATGACAGACTTCATTTGACATGGACGTCATCAATACGTAAGTTGCCTTATACGTACAGTGTCACGTATTCTAAATGTTATTATGATGTAAATATCAATATGAACAAATTTGTTCGCTCGTCCCCTGTACAACACGTCACTGACGATGGGCTCAATACACCAATACTGGTTTGGCTGTTAATTTTACATTCAGTTCATTGAGTAAAGTAACAATTTCTTCGCTATCTGAACTTTTCCCTACAAAGAAACAGATGGAAGGAGAGTTAGCTTGGTACACTGATGGTATTTGATATTTACACACCAAGGGTATAACAGTTTTCTACTTGATGTATGATAAAACGCATCTCCGGTTATACGGCGAGTATCAAATTTTCTCACTACATTTGTTTGACGACGAATTTTTTCGATTTATTTCGCGTTCATCACTATTTTTTAAGTTCAACACAGAGAAATAAGATAGAAATTGTTGTATTATATATGCCACTACTTCCGTTCATGCATTTCAGGGTCATATCCTATTGCCACCTTCAAAAGGACATAAACCATTTAGAAGTCTGTAACGAATGATCTGAAGTTTTGATTTTATTTTAGAAAAATAAATACTGAAGAAACAAGCAACAACGTGCTTTCATCTCCATTAGGAAACCTAAATTCGAGAAATTAAGTACCTAGTTATCGGAAAAGAATACTAATTCGGCCTCTTGCTAGATTTACTTCATAGTATTCTTCATTCTTTCATGTTCTCGTATACATCACAAGTCTGATGTTGATATGGGAGAGCAGTACAACCAAGAATTCTAGAAACAACACCTGTATTAAAACTACGATTGATTTGCTTGTGTACTAAGACCTCAAACCATTTTGACAGTATGATATAGCTTCTGTGAATTGTATATTAGTATAACCTTTATTCTTTACACGATCGGAAGTGGAAGTATTACCACAAAATTGACACTGTTGACGTATTTTTGATATTAATAAACGATATACCCGTACCGTTCTTTTTCCCGTGGTCTTTCCCTCCTCCAGTAGAGACAAAAGCTATTCTTAATTAGTTCGTAAACTTCTCCACCTACATACTCGAACCTCGTTTTTAATAATAGCTCTAAACTTATCCTGATTGTATGTTTCTTTCACGAAAATAGAGCTTGAAGTCCTGAAGATACAAAGGAAATGATATAAGACAACGAAAAATGAAGCTCAAACACATAAAAAAATTGTATGATACCGATGTACGCAGAGACTGTCAGCAGAAACTGATCAAATAACAGAAAAATGAATTGTGCGTCTGTAAAAATAAGCGATATGTTACGTTAGATCCTGAACGTTTCTTAAAAAAAAGTTGTTAAGTCCATCGATTGGTTTGATTTTTAACTCCACGTCTTATTTTCTTCCTCTAATAGCCCAGTCTCTGCTCGCATCCATAATCATTGATCATTTGCAGTAAATTTCCTAATTTTTTTCTTCTCGTCTACAGCTTCTAACAGCCTTACGCAAACTCAAAATAATTGTACACATGACCCTTCAGCCCGTTCCTCATTCTCTTAAAAGATCTCCCTATATTTGCTAACTCACTCATTCATTCTACACCTACACAATCTCTCAGCTTAATTTTGATGATTGTTCTGCAGTTCCAATTTCGAAATTCTTCCAGTTTCTTCTACACCTGTTTTCACTCCAGTCTTTGCTGCCCTTCTGTGCAAAATTGTTCTACCGATGGACCACAAATGTCCTTCTGATTTGGTGTCATATTTCACACCAGAGGATCAGCTTCATTGAAGCTTCTTCCCAAGAATTTATCTTCTTTTGCTTCAGTTTTCTTATGTACTTTTAAGCAAGAGAATTCTTTCACGCCTTTACCTCAGGCCTTCATCATTTTCAGATATTTAGGAATTCACTGTTTTTCTTTCTACTGTATATGTTTCAAGACTCTCACCCTCTGTTTATTATGCGTACACTTGAATTGAGTGGTAAATAGATTACGAATTCCACCTAATACAGTCATTACGTTAGACCAATTTAACTACGTTGTCTGCAGATGGTATCAATGAGTTCTCCTCCAATGTACTTTTGTCTCCGACCTGAATCTTTGTTTTATACGCATTGTTCTGCTTCCACTAACAGAAACCATGCATGTACTCCCTCTTAACAAATACATGTCTTTCTGGGTTTTTGTAATTTATTTTATTCCAATTTTGATGATTACTGTCTCCACCTTAGTCTCATTCTTCTTAGAATTTAGATCATCTTATTACACTGTTAGTCCACAGATACTTGGATGTGTACTGGTCTTCCATTACTAAGCATAAAATGATTACTAATTCTGTGATGTCTTCACTTTTCTTCAAACCGAACTAATCGTGCAGGTCCACTTAGTTTCTCTTATTTATATCTTATTTTGCTCATCAGTTTACAAAGGTGCGGTGGGACAGATCTCGTCTGATATTTTCGTGTTGAATAATGACGATGTATTTTTAGACAAACAATTATTTTTTGTTTCCAATGCTTTGATGTTGTCCTCCATATTTTCGTATTTATTGATAATCTTTTCATCTGTGTGTAACTACTGACTCACCACGCATAGTCAAAGGAATCTAAGTGATAGCATGCATGGAAAAAAAAAAAGAAACGTGGCTACTTCTGAAACTCAATTTTCGTATAGTCATTAACACATTCCCGTAAGTAAAGCCGGAAGAAATTCCAAGCTAAAATACTTTCATTCTAACATTTTTGAAGATATTTCCTAAGAGTTTTCTTGAAACAATGCCGTCGGCAGAAATAACATTTCTCCTCATCATCTTGTATATCAGACCCATGAGCAAACAGCCGCCAGCTTTTTGCCGTAAGTCGAAACAAAGACGGTATCGAGAGATTCATTCTTAGACTTGACACTGCCCATTCTCTTAAAACACTGCCAATTCTGATTAAGTCTGCAGGGGAAGAGAACTATGGCTCTAATATTCGAATAGTTACAGGTATCAACTATGTACTACTGCTCATTATTACACATCGTTTCAATCGTTCCCTAAAGACAAGAACATTTCCAATCTTTCTCTGAACATGTAGTCAGAAGGCCATAAAGTTTCTATAAGTTTCAGTTATGACCTCGAGAAAATAAAGTTACCAAGTTATTTATATTTGTTTACAGGTACATGTCTGCAGATTCCGTAAACAACGAAATTTCGTTCGTATAGCACAATAGCACGACTCTGCGCCAACATAAACGAAACAGAGAAGAGCGTTTCCAATTGATCAGTGTACTGCACCACCGTCTATAGGTTTCGCTCCTCTAGCGGAGCGATACGATACTGCAGAGCAAACATTTAAACTTGTGCCGAGACTCTAGAATGTAGCTGCAAGGAGACAAAAATTACTTCACATAATTTTTTTCAGATGACAATTAAGCGTGTTGTGGTAACAAGACGTACTGAAGAAAGATACACCAAACAGCCCCACAGATAGTAAACCAATATCACTGCTTTTAATTTCTCGAAAGCACATAGGTCTTATACATACTGTAAGACGTCGGCAGTTAACAGATTACTTGAGGAGTTAAAATGAGGTAACCAGTTTCGGTCTATTTTAGACCATCTTCAGACCTACCACCATGATGTTAGACGGTGGCAGTGAACGAAGCAAGCACTGCGACTGCAAGAACGACAACTACTCCGTGGAGTCGTAGCACCTGTTCGGTTCATAGCCAGCGAAATTTCTCGTGATTGAGACTGTTCATGTGCATTTTAAGCAATACAAAACCGCTGGTCTTCAAGCAAAATTTTCTCAAAAATTACTACTTCAGGAGTAATGAAAGGTTTGCTACAAATCAGTTACGTTTACGGACATAGAGTATCACCCAATTGTCATTATAGAGTACCGACATCATCAATAAGGCTACAGTAGAGGAGATTATACTAGTACGTAAGAGTGAAATTATTACTAACCGTTTTTTTTTTTTACATTTAGCATTCCATAATTTGCCGTTGTTGAAAAATTCGACAAGGTATGACAGTTTCATAGTTTAAGCTAAGTTTTTTGGGGGTGGGTTATATTGCTCAACAATCGATTCTTTCCATTATGAAGACAACATGAGATTTTGTAAAAGTTAGTTTTAAGAGTGAATTGTCAAGTTCTACAAATGTATTGATGCCAGCACAATTGTGATAGTGCCCAAATCAAAAATTACTGTGATTTTTCGTAACAGTGCATACCTATTTAATTTGCGATAATATTTGTTTTTCTGTCTGCATTTATTATTGTAGTAATTTGCTAAAATGTAAATATGAAGCTTGGTGGGGTCAGTTTAGTACACCTGTTTAATGTAAAGGTTGAGAGAGGCAGTTTGGTGCACAAATTTTTCCACACTAACAGACTCCATTTCCGTTTCAGAAACAAATCCACGGCAGTGTTTTCGTTAATTGGGATCAAAGGCTTATCTAAATCACACAACTGAAATCCTGCAAGGGTATCTGTATCAGATGAAGAGAGAGGAAATCTGTTTCCTTGAGGCTTCTGAAAGGTAGATAGGCCTACGTCTAATACCTAATTAATCGTATAATGCAATGCAATATCTGCAGGTTGATTTCTCATAAATTAAAACAAAAACATAACTATCACTTAAAGTTTACTTCTTCAAATGAAAAAGAGGGAACCTTGAGGCAATAAAAAATAACTGAAAAACGAGTTTCACGTTAGAAGAGGAAGAAACATTGATGGTGCATATTGAGCAATCGCACATACGGATTTTCCTATCAATTTAGGGATCTGAGAAGCATTTTGGCTTCATACTTACTTCGTTTAGTGAATAAAACACAAGTAAAAAAAATTGAGTGTACCAGGAAAAGACTAGGATTATTCATTTTTAAATCCACCTAGGTAGAAGATCAATCCCAGGCTGGTCAAAACCAATGAAAAGAGAAGCTTCAGAAACAGAGGACATAAAAAATTATTTTGAAAATATCAAGGGCGTATTGTGAAATCTGACTGATGACTCTGGTGTGAAGGATGGTTTAGTAATAGGGGCAACAAAATATCCGATGTAAATGAAATGCAACGAAGGCAGGAAGAGCTCTCATGTGTTGTGGGAATGCTGAGTGGACACTATTACCCCTTTGTTTATTTTACAAAACAGAAAGGCTGTACGAAGAACGGCAAAGATATGATCCATGGAAAACTACAACCGAAAAATATCTGGTTGGATCGATATAAGAAGATTTGGTTGAAGGCACAATGTTTCATTTGCTTAAAAATCTCCCTGGGAAAGAAGTGATGATGGGAGACAGTTTAACTGCACACTTTATCTAATATTTTGTTACCAGATGTAAGGACAATAACATGAAATTTTTACTTCTGCCTCCCAACTGAAGTCACCTAACTCAACCCTTTGATATTGCTGGGTTTTTTGGTCAATGAAAGGTCCATGTAAAGAGATATTGATTAACTGGAAGGAGAAAGAAAATGGGAAAATATCTCCAGCAGTGCCGATAGTTATATTGCCAAATCTAATTGAAAAAATCAGAGGCAATATTGTAGGAAATTTGAATTCTGGTTTCATATCTTGCAGAAAAAATCCATATGCTCCAAACAACGTAATAAATAAATTAGGCAATAGTCTGTTAGAAGCTAAAAGAGACAATATCAAGGAGAATACGTGTGTTTCATTCAAAGAAAATCTGGAACGAACAGGGAAGGACTCAGTCAGGTTGCCTGAAGGTGGGCAAAAAAATAAATCCTCCCTCGATCATTTTCCTTGTGAAGGACTTACTTCTGCCATTAGACCGTCTCGACAAAATCAGTACATCGAAAGGGAAGGAACGAAAAGGGTAATTTATTTTGCATTTTTGTGGTGATGAACAAGTTGAAGTCACCTCAAATGAGAGTGTCTGCACGTTTCATGTGGGAGATCGGGTAAGTTTGCGGGCCCTTGTTGCTATAATGACAGACGCCTCATCCAACAACTGACCGTACTTTTGTTCACTGCCAGATGTCCGTAGACGTTCTGCAAGCGCTTATGAATATCTACGATACACTAGTTTTCCGCCAAAGGAAACTCAATGAGAGCTCTTTGCCTACAACACGCCTCTGTCAAAGTCGCAATTCTGAAGGCTACTTATTGTGCCTCCACCCATCGGAACTTGGGGAAACTTTGTGGGCTGAAGCGGCAATAATTCACGATTTCCGACAGTAAATTTCGCATTTTTGCAGCCCAAAGTGCCCGAGAAAAAATAAGTGTTGCCGTACTTATCGAACGCCGCTCGTAGGGCATAATGTCTGAGGAGCAAGTATGGAAATTTGTCTTTCGAAGATTTCATGTAGATATATTTTATTTTATAAGGGAAAGTCTCATTCATATTCCGTAGTAAGTTTAAATTCGCCTTCTGTTTAATGGTCGCTTCTGAACTCGTGAGATAATGTCACGGACCCAATAGCTACGCTAGAGCAAGTTGTAACTTGTAGAGGATCATAGCGCTTGTGCCGTCAGACCGGTTGGCCTAGTCAGACTATGATACATCACGTCTAAAGAGCAGGTGACGCGTGGCTCAACCTCCGGACTGCTGCGCTGGTTCGGAGTCTGCGGCACTGGGTTCGACCCCCGCTCCCGGCAGATGGAATGTCGTCCTACAGCTGAATAGCCAGGTGCCACACAGCCTGCTAACCGGCTCAATGGCAGCCTCAGCACACAGACAGGTGAATTACTCACGTCTACACCATAAATGTAAATACTGTCGGTGTATTCGAAATGAATTTTAAATCACAGGATGGCATTAAAGAGCCAGACTTTTGCGTGTTTTTTGTTCCCTAGTTTTACCCAAATACCGCTTCCAAAATAGGTGTAGCTAATGAAATATCATCACAGACTTCGTTTCTGTTTATATAACGTACTAAATTCTGAAGCTGTAGAGTCAACGTACGAGTTGCGTGGTTCAATGGGCCTACAACAAATGTTATAAATATTGATATTATAAAAGCTACTTAGTCTCTTGTTGAAGAGTCTGTATAGTGACGAAAGGTAGCAACGTGTAGGAGCCACAGTGAAAATGTAACTCCAGGTACAAGCGTCCACATCCCTCCACAGAAAAAGAATGCAAGGCTTTGGTAAGATAATGAAAGAAGTCATGAATTAGAATTCGGCTTCCGGATACTTATCCATTCCTGATAACGTTTACTGCTAATCATTCAATAATCTAAAGCAACAGACTCCGTGGAATTTGGCGTTATCTTTGTTTTTGCACAATGTCATGCGGTTGCAGATTATGACGTGTGCTAAGTTGTTTTACAATCTTCGCTGCATGACTTCTTCATCCTGAAACCACCATGTTTCATTACAAACGGAATTGAGAAAGAGATATCGTTACAGCAGAGATTTGAAAGTAAATTTATTGTTGCGATCCCACAGAAAATTAAACAAATTCATATGGGAGAGAACTTTTGCGTAGCTGCAGATAAGAGACTATTACTATCTTCGAAGTATATTGTAAATAAACCCGGAACAGGATTTTAAAAAAAAGGAAATTAATGGTAGAAGATTTTGTACCCACTATGTGCTAACGAAGGACTACAACAATGCGCTATGTGCGATAGGATATTAACTATAAGCAATACGGACCTAGAAATAATAATTATTCACCCATTCAAGACTTACAGCAAGTAGTCGTAATGCGCTCGAATTATCTACGACTAAATGAAGCAAAAACTGTTCGTTAGCTCTTTAGAGGGAATTGAGAGTCTGGCGCCTGAAAAAGAACCTTTAAGAATTTTTACATCTTTCTCGGTCAACTTCAGATTTGAACAGGTATCACCAGAGCCTGGTGTCTATGAGATGACTGTTACTTATAAGCATTTCAAAAAAAATATTCCTGTTTATCTTCATCAAACCTTAAAACTCTCACAATGAGTAGGTTTGCTCCTCTCCACTGCTCCCGGCAACAGAAATATGCACGAATACTGCTAACACTGAGAGATTACTCATCTTATTTCTGCAATATCGTTTTCCTTGACAGTATCAGCGTTTTCCACGATCAGTTAGATTGATTACGAATGAAGAGGGAAGCGGCTTTCACATCCAGAATCTCTTTATCCAGCTACTCTCCCGAAGAGCTGATGAATGTACTGTTACAAATCTAGTTTCTCTCCCTTCCAATTACGGTTGTAGAAAATCTATGGTTATAATAACATACAATACGATGACATCTTACATTCTTCCTTTACAGTGGACCTCCTCCTGTTGAACACCTGATTCAACATTTAATGTAATAACCAGTAGGATACAGCATTTAAGAAACCTCTGTCAAACTTTGTTTTATAATCACAGCAATTCTTCCATCGATGATTGCGTATATGGTTTTTCTGACTGTTCGGCAGCGTCTCTCAGAGCTACATTCTTCTTCTAACTCCATAGATTTCAGAACATCCTGAGTGACTTTTGTCTCTGCCTGCAACTGTTCATGTGAAGTTACACACTTCACGATCCACGCTGGATATGTGCAGTGTACATATTGCTTACAGAATGATTCTGAGTACGTTTAAATAATAATGACTCTGCTGTCGTCCATAAAGATACAATTCAATATTAGCACTTCACCCATATTGCTGTGTTGTTTGTAGCTGATGTGTTATCGTTACTACCAGTAATGGTTGTCTAAGAATCAATCAGCTGCCGGATGTATCGCGACCCTCCTTCAAGTTGCGTCACTTCTCTTTCTCACTGCACACAGCGTCCTCAACAATTTAACTTCACATTGATTGTTCGTTTGGTCCATGAGCACTTCTATGGTAATAATGGTTTCTTCTGTAAATGTCTTACTAGTATTGCATTCTTCTCACGCAAGTAATCACCTCGCCAGTACTACTTCATTCTACATCATCACACCTATTTTTGATTGGTGGGAGAAGCCCTTCATTTTCTCAGTGCTATAAGTTGTAAATTGACTATTTTTGAAATTAAAAATGTATTTGTGAGAGCTGTCTGTTATGTATTGTGTGAGTGAACCTCATGCCAATGGTCTGGCTTTAGCTCGTTAGCTGGTTATGTTTCACCGGAAATCATGTGTAAAAAGGAATAATAAGTATATTTGACATGATAACAACCGAAATATAAAAAGAAAAGAGCCAAATATTTCTGGATTTCTGAATGAACTTTGGTATGATGGGTCATCTTCGTTTGTGATTCTGCAAATTCTTCGTTTGTTAAAATTAACAAGACTCTGTTTGCTATATGTATTGATTTTCCTGCAAAAATCTATTACTTTTAGTAGACACCGAGTACAGCTTTCTTGCTGGTGCATTATTTCACTCATACGATTAAAACTAGATCATGTGCAATCTAGATTATCACCTGTTTTGGGGGTCAAAGACCCACTGCAACTGCGACGACATACCAGCTGCTTCCCTTCGTCACTTCACCAATGAGACTATTTAAGGTTCTTGACATACGTTATTTCAAAAAGTGTTGGAAAAAAGTTTCCTGCCAGTAAACTCGACAGTGACAACTGACTGGCTGAGTTTGTATTATTTGTGGCAACGTAATGATACTTTTGGCAGCGTGCGAAGTTGTTCAAAACATTGCGTATCAGTGCAAGAAAGCAACAATGTAAGTCGAATATCGTTTGAGAGAAGTCGTGGTATAGAAAACTATTAAGAAACAATCCTTCAGAAACACAATGATCAGTATCTAGCAATGACAGATCTCGGAAGAAGTGTTTCAGCTTTCACAAGAGGAACATATAATGAGCATATAATGTAAGCTGTTGTGATCTTCTGATGAAAGTGATGCAATATTGACGCAGACAGTAAGAGCCCGGCGGCAGATACGAGACGTAATATTTCATGTGAAATGATCTAGGATTACGACTACTTCCTTCTACAGTGGAACGTGACGATTCAGTCAAGGCTATGAGGAAGGCCAAGGAGCGATTCTCATAGCGCTGACTGCACAGAGTACTCTATAACTGTCAGTTTAAACAAATACTAATTTTTACACTCCACGAAGCATGAAAATGGAGCAGCCTTCAGGTAACTAACGTGTCGCTTGTTTCGTACCACAGTGCAAAAGTAACAAGACTTAGATTTTTGTAATGCAATTGTTAAATAAGTTCATTCACTGGTGAAACACTTGCCAGCATCATTTTTCTCGTAAGATACCGCAAAAATCCCGATTGCAAAGGAAACAGATTACTTGCTAGTCTTACAGTGTATTGTACTGAAATACTTCTTACGTGTATGGAATCCATACAATATTGAACTAATAGACCACGTACAGTGTTTAAAGAGCTCACAGAAAATGATAACAGCATTAAGCCATGATGGAATAATACAGGGAAAAGTTTCAAAATGTTACCGACAGGATATGGATTATAGACGCCAAGTACCTTGACAGTGGGTACTTTGAAGATTCTGGCAGCGACTTCATATCGTGTGTGTGTGTGTGTGTAAACGTAGGCCAATAACAGCTCTAACGGAGACAAGTAAGCATCCTTAAATAGAAATGGACACAGCTTCAACATAGAGACGTCACAAAACAACAAGAACACTGTGGCACAGACATCTTTTTTCTGGAGGTAGTTTCGCCTTATCGGTAAGTGAGTTATTTTGTATTTTACTGTTTTGTCATACGATAATATATTTTTATGTGTCACGAGTCACCAACACCTCTGTTACGCTGTGTTATTCTGACGTGATGTCAGACCTTCCAAACCCTAAACAAGAGATAAAAGAGTCATTGGCCAACTACTTGATGCACCCATGGCAATAATCACGAATCCATTAGGGGTATCAATTATTACCTGTCTGTTGTAACGATAGCCTAAACAGATCGAGGTAGAAATAATTCCGCTAAACAAAAACTTGGATGAACAATTAACACAGGAATTCATGCACATGGTGGCTCCTACTAAGAAAGAAGTCTGTCACGAAAATGAGTACAGTAGCTAGTCTTCCTGGATACAGTATGTCACTAATGAAGACTGTTCGACGCAAGTTGCGTTTTCTAAGATTTTTTCGTGGGGCTGAAATTGAGAAATGATTCCCGCAGCAAAATACTTTTTACTCTAGGTTCATACCAGGGACAGTGTTCAAGTGGGACTTCCTTCTTAAAATTGTAGAACATAGCTTAGGTAATTCCTCTGTGAACCCTAAAAACCGGTTTCAGTGATCATTTTCATTTCTTTGCATAGCCTTTATTCCTAAGAGAATATTGCACATTCTGAGATGATTGCATCCCATACCAGGTGTCTGAATACTTAAGTCCTTCTATACACAGGAACGGGAGACCAAAGTGACCTCTATGAAATAAATAACTGCCACAATGACTGCTGTGGCTAGTACTCCTTAGTGGAACACAACACTCACAGAGGCAGTGCTACGGGAGGTGTTTTAATTAAATTCTCCTGGTGGAACTCCAACTGAGAAATGTGTTATTCCCCACAACTCTGTCAGTTGTGCCACGGATACTGTAACACTGGAAGACTGGAGGAATTTTTTTAATTTAATTCTGGTACTATATGTCCTCGACAAAAACTATATAAGTCTAGTGTATCTGAAAGTTTATTTTCTGATGTGTGTCAGAGAATTCTCCTTGGCGTCTTCTAGCAATATCCACTGGTTTATAGAAGCACATGCAGTTGTAAGCGTGTTTGTTCCCTACTAAAAACTATAGTTAAAGGCAAAGGCTGCCATCTCCACGATCATCTGTTACCGTCTGAAAGTCAAAGCCTGCAACATCCACACTGGCCAATCAGAGACAGCCGCTTAAGCATGGGATTGCCAGCCATCGTTTCTCGTATGTTAAACTACGTAAGTTTTACATTGTCATACATTGAATTAATGGTACTTTTAGCGAGATATTTTCAGTGTTATTAGATTGTAATATTACTGTCAAATAAATAGCACAAAGAGAGTAACACCAGTTTCGCATTCCAATGAAAGGAAGGTAAAATAATAGCATAAGAAATGGAAGAGATGTAAAGCTCAACAGCTGACGTTTGTTCAACCTTTCATCCTCCTTAGGTTAGTTTTGGATTTCTTTTGTTACTTAAAAATCACCATTCCAGATTATGCAATTTTACTAATGTTTCTTTCTTTATTTCTTTGTTTAATTATTCTAATAACTCACTACTGACATTTATGTGAGTTATGTTTATTCTTGGTAATGCATAAGCAATTCTCCGTTGTTTTACAGGTATTGGTCACCAACGCTTCCAGATTTTCCTGCATGTGGACCTGCTACAAAAATCTTTCGACGTGACTTACCTATGAATCATTGTTAAGACTTCCATATGCTGTTCCATGTGAATAAGAACCAATCCAGTCAAAATGTCAATTTATTACAGTACTGAAAAGTGTAATCTATGGCCCGAAAGGAGTCTACAGCAGTTACACACGGAGGAAAGTCTTTCCAGACCAAATACTTTGTTAGGAAAAATGATAATAGTGATTTAGTACCTACGTACGAGAAGGCATGTCTGGAGATTCCAAGGTTAAGGGAACAGGGATGAAATTTGTAACAAAAACAATTTTTCTCACAGTGTAATATCCCAGCTGAAAAACAGAGAGGAGATCACTGCTCTCATAATTTTCAGGCTAAAAAGAAAGCTGTGGTGAAGATGAGAAAATATGTACCAACTGAGCTGAATGCACAATCACAATGAACAGGGTGATTGTGAGTTACAATGAAAATAAGGTTATTTTTTCATATACATTTAATACTCAATTTAATATTATGTTTGGAAGTCACGGAGTTGATATGTGCTCAGCAAGCACTGAGTTCAAGGTAAAGATAAGGCTTGAGAAATATCCAGAACTGAAACTTCAGGATGAATCGCAGCGACAGAGTCATAATCAGGAAACATAGGCATTTTCTTCCTTTCTTAAAAGACAAACCGGAATAAAGTGTAATCTTTTCGTTTGACTGCCAGAAGAAGTTACCTTTTCCTGTAATACTTGACTGAAAACTTACTATCAACGGCAGACCTATCTGTACAACTTCATAACGTTATTGGTCACTTTGATGACGAACCCTGGTCTGCAACTACAGAAGTTATGAATGGACAGAGAACGTCCACAAAAAGGGCTGTAATGAAATTGCTTCGTGTCTGTTCCACTATTCGAAGAAATTAAACCCGGGGATAGTTAGCAAAAATCTTTTATTTCCTGATATGTGTGGTGGGCAAAATAAAAAGTAAACTCTGCTCGCCATATTTGCATACTGTCTATTTCAAACGCCCTCAAGTGCCCGGAAGATTAAGATGTATTTTCCAGTTCGAGGCCACTCTTTTATTCTCACCTTAGAGTCTCTTTGGGTTGTGTCGAAAAGGTATCTTACAAAGGCAGTTAAATACAGAAGCTTGAGGAATACTTCGAAATAATCTCAAAACATTAAAAAAATAGCGGAAGTTAGAACAGAAATTTTTGATCGTAAACATAAAGAATAAATGTTTTTTGAATCCTTTGACAGCCTGGCATACCCGGTTTTCTCCATGCGAGAGATACATACTCAAGAAGTCTAACGACAGAAAGCGCAATATACTAACAAGAGGTGTTCTTCACTCAGTTTTCCTTTAAATATGTAAAAAGAAAAGACACCAAAGTTGTCAAATGCTTCCAAAAAACATTCAATGACTGCGTCAAAACATTGTCAGTCCTTAGCAACTGGCTGATGTCAAGCGCTTGCTTGAAATTAATTTTTAGTGATAACTTGCGTCATAATCTGAAATTGGATTTTAGCAAGCCTGCAACTGACAATCTCTGTCCAACCGATATCCCTAACTAGATAAGCAATAATGACAAGTAAATGTGAAATAATGGAAGAGTCTCCACGATTCTACAACTTACGTTGTGATCCCTAGTAACTTCAGCTAATGGACAAATAAAATAGAAAATTTATGAATGTGCTTTATTGTCAATACAATTATAATCTTTTTAATTCCTACTTACTTTCAGGCGTTTAGGTATGCATTCCGATATCTGCCACAAACCGGGATGAGGTGCAAAATCAGCAAAATCCACATGAAAAGCAAAATAAGGAATCTCCAAATTAAAAGCATTGTTAATGGGTACCGCAGTTACTTCAAATAATAGTGTTATGTAAAACTGTATTCCTTATGTCAAGTCCTATAATCACATCGATACTGGTAGAACCTTGCTGCCTTGAACGCATATACAGTAATTTGCTTCTACTGTAAAATTTTCCGAAGTGGAGATTACTGACTTTGCTGCTTTGCCCCATACATTAAGTTCGTATCTTTATCTCCGATGATATATACTTTAACCATAGTTAAGCATTTTACTTCATCCAACTGTACTCTGTAGTTAATATCTAAGATTCGATGTATTAAAATATGAGTAACCATTACCTTGTAAAATTTTTGCTTTGGATCCTTTCTCGTCTTGTCCTCCAGTGTCCTGTGTACTCTGCCAAATATCATTTGGAAATAATTTGATTTATTATTGACGGTGTTTTCATAATCTCAGCTAATACCGCAGCCTAATATTGGGAAATGTGACATTTGTTATGTGGACTGGCCATCTAGTTCTATTTTGGAGCGTACTGTAAATTTCCCTTTTAAGGCCATTACTTTACATTTTTCTGAAATTTTTTACTGTAAGTCCTTATATAGTTGATTTACTTCTTGAGCCTCAAACTGTAGGTCGTTTTCTGTGTTTACAGCTTTTTTTTGGCCGTAGATAAAGAGCAGATATTTTACGTGTGTGCGTCCTTGTATTTAACTAACATCATGTTTTACATCCTGTTTCCACTGTCTAGCAATATTATCTAAGGGTCCTATTTATTCAGTGTGAAAAGTTAAGAAAGTAGTTGAGAAAGGAGTGAGGTAGGGTTAAAGCCTGACTCCAATGTTATTTAATCTGTACCATGAGCAAGATATGAAGGAATTAAAGGAGAAATTAGGAAAGGGAATTAAATTTCAGGGAGAAGGAATAAAAAGTTTGTGTTACGGACATCGCGTTTTAGTCCTGTCTTAGACGGCTAATGCTTTGTAAGAACGGTTGAACATATTGGACAATGTAAGATGAACATCAGTGAAAGTAAAACAAGAATAAAGGAATGTATTAGTATTTAATCAGGCGATGCAAGGGGAACTAGATTAGGAAATGGCACACTAGTAGATGAGTTTGCTATTTGGGTTCTAAAGTAATAACTTACGCTGGCCGAAGTCGTAGAGATATAAAATGTAGATTGGCCACAACAAGAAAACGAGCTTCTGAAAAAGAGGTATTTGCCATCATAAAAATTGAATTTAAGTATAAGGAGGTCTTTTCAGGAGGTTTTTGCGTGTAGTCTACTGCTGAAGTGAAACGTGGACGACGGGCACTTCAGATGAAGAAGAAAACTTTTGCAACGTGACGTCATTGAAGATACTGGAGGTCAGAGAGGTGGAATGAATACTTATTAAGGTGCTATTGAATCAAACTGGAGAGAAAAGCAATTTGTGGCACAACTTGGCTAAAAGAAGGGCTTCGTTGTCGGATTCGTCCTTAGGTATCAAGAAATTGTGGCTGAAACAGTACAGGCAGGCCAAGACTTGAATGTGGTAAGCAGATTCAAATGGATGTAAGTTATGACAGTTATGCAGAGATGAAGAGGCTTGTACAGGGCAGACTAGCATGTAAGCATTAAGCCACTCTTTCGACTGAAGACCACAACAACAAAGGTAAACGACAGGCTAGACATTTATCGTCTTGGGGTCCTCCATGGTTTCCTGCACCCAAGTGGTTCCCACTATGTAGAAAGCCTTCTTGTTCAGTCTATCTTCGTTCGTCGTATGTATATGTCTGTAGAAATTTGCCTTTCTTTTCCTGGCTTTGTTTGAAATCACCTATTCTTGCAGTTCTTTTGCTGATCTGTTTATACGGATTCCCTCTTCTTGAGCGACCCTTATATCTTTCTGAGTATTTTCCTCTGTTGTTTTACCTTCTCTATGATTTTAGATCTTCCTCAGATTTCTGCTGTTTAGGCGTACAAGGTCTCCAGTATTACAACTGTGTTGTAGCTTCTTGATTTGACATTGGTCTACACCTATGTATACATCTACATGTTTACTCTGAAATTCATAATTAAGTATCTGGCAGAGAATTCATCGAACGAACTTCAAGCTACTTCTCTACAGCTCCACTCTCGAACAGAGCAGGAAAAATGAACACTTAAACCTAATTTATCCTATTTTGTTATTAGGATCATTTCTCACTATGTAGCTGGGAGCCAACAAAATGTTCTCACACTCTGACTTGAAAGATAATTGAAATTCAGGTGAAGGTGCTGCCGCAGTGGAAAATATCTTTGTTTTAATGACTTACATCTCAATCTGCGTGCCATATCCGTTGCACTCTCTCCACTATTTCGGGATAACACAAAACAAGCTGCCCTTCTTTGCACCTTTACGACATTCTCTATCAACCCCCTCTCAGAAAAATTCTAGTTCTATGGAACTGATTTCTTTTCATACATCTGGTTTGAATCATACTTAACAAACAGAATGCAGAAGATTATGCTGAATAGTTCAGTGTCGGAAAGATAGAAAACATTAGTCTCAGGGGTAAAATCACAAACTGAGTCGCACAGACTTCAAATTTAAATCTACTCTTATACCTTATGTTTGTGAATGAGCTTCCACTCAATATTTAACACGCAAAATTGGTACTTTGCAGACGATGCTATTGTTCCAATAAATACCACTAGAGAAGAAGCAACAGAAGAGTTAGTAAATTACATTATTCAGGAATTACTGTTGGTTCTCTGAGAATGGACTCCCCCTAAATTTTGAAAAGAAATACATTACTGTCAGTTTCGTAGAACAAATAGAGTCATACCAGCAATGGATGTAGCAGGAGTCAGTAAGTAGGGTAGAATGCTCCAAATTTTTGAGTGTAAATATTGATGAAAGCTTGGAATTGAAGACGCATATTACTGAGCTTCTCAGATAATTAAGGTCAACTGCTTTTGCTCTTCGTATAATTGCTATCTAGAAACCAAGCGAATCAACCTCTTGACGTAATTAGAATATTCCCACACGAGAATACAATAGGAAACAATTTTTTTGGGTGACGCATAACTTAGAAAGAAAGTACTGATTGCACAAAAGCCGGCAGTAAGAGCAATATGTGGTGTTCACCCACGGACGTCATGTAGGTGCCTCTTCAAGGAGATGTGCATTTTAACTGCGCCGCCACAATACATATTTTCACTAATGAATTTCGTCATAAATGATCCACCACGGTTTGAGAAGAACAGGCATGTACATACCTACACTAGAGGGAAAAGTGACGTTTATTTTCCATAGCTAAAGCTGTCAGTGGCTCAGAGAGGAGTTCAGTATGCAAGTATAAAATTTTTTTATCTTTTTCCCAGTAACGCAAAATTTCTGACAGGTAGCGTGCAAGTTTTAAATCTAGTTTAAAATCAATTTCCCTGGACACCTACTTCTTTTTAACTGACGAATTTCTTACTTACGCCTACTTCTTTTGTTCAGTGGTTCCATGTAATCTTAAGTCTGTATGCTTTTCGTACTCCTGTGGTACTTTCTTCATTGAATATTCAGTTCAGGCCTGTTTTTTGTACAGTTTCTCCGAAGTATCTGAAACTGTCTACTTGTGTTATCTTTCCGTATTTAATTACCAGTGTCTGTCTGCCTGTCGATTTTGTCTTTCTTCGTACGAGATTTGCATTCCTGATCCAGAGATTTCGTGTAGAATTTCCAGAGCTACGTCAACTTCTTTTCTATTATTTGTTATGTTTATGTGTGCTCACACTCTTTATTACTGGTATTAAATGCCTCGGATACTCTAGTTTTGACACTGTGCTCCAAAGCTTGCTTCTGTTCACTCTATCGAAAGGGTTTTCATAGTCAATGGATGAAAAGTTAGTCTCCACTTTCTATTAGCGTCGTTTCTCAATATGCTGGCATTGTCACTACAAGCTCGAAAAAATCCGGAAGCGGGCTGCTAGATTTGTTGCCGAATAGTCCAGTTAACAATCAAGTATTACGGAGATGTTTCGGGAACTCAAACTGGAGTCACTGGAGGGAAAGTGAGGAACGGTATTGAGAGAAACTTTCCTGGCAGATTAAAACTGTGTGCCCGACCGAGACTCGAACTCGGGACCTTTGCCTTTCGCGGGCAAGTGCTCTACCAACTGAGCTACCGAAGCACGACTCACGTCCGGTACTCACAGCTTTACTTCTGCCAGTATCCGTCTCCTACCTTCTGAGACTTTGGAGAACCGGCATATGAGGCTGAGTGCAGAACAGTTCTACTGCCACCAACGTATATTTCACGTAAGGATTATAAAGATAAGAGGGCTCATGCGGAGTCGTATAGATAGTTGTTTTTCACTCGCTCTATTTGAAAATTGAACGGAAACCGTCGTACTCTCTGCAATGCAGCATACAGCTGCCTGCGGAGTATGTGTGTAGGTTGTGTAGATGTGGAAGTAAGTGTAGAAAATTTTCCGTTTCTATACTGTTCCAGAGCAAAAAACTGTTTTGTGTGTAACTGTGATCTGTAGAGTACGTATGTAAATGTAGAATGATGCCCGTGGACGGTAAAGGAAATGTTCGCTAGTAACTTTCATGAAAGTGCGTCAATAAATCTCTAGGCAAAGCTCTGACTTTTGCTCTTCAAGGCACATTTGCCGCGTGTAAGCACTTCCGGGAATATCTGCTCGTTACCTTTGTGCCGTTCAATAATTTGCTTCATTTGGTAAAAACAAATCGGACAGGCGCGCGGTATTTACAGAAATAAAAGCGGCGCTAGCCGCTGAGCGCATTTTGCAGAGCGCGCCGCCGCCGGCTCCGTCCATAATTCAACGCACCTGAAGGAGGCGCGAGCCCACGTGGCGACCACGTGGCCGGCACCGCCCGGCCGCGCCCGGCCAATGGCGGAAAAAAGGCCCGCCCCCGCTCGGCGCTCATTGCTGGCTGAGGCCGGAGGGGGCCGGGCCAAGGCCGCCGCCCCCTGGAAGGGGCCGCGCCGCCGCTGCCACCGCCGTGCGCCGCCGAAAAAATGCAGCGGACCAACGAGCGCAACAAAAACGCGTAGCGGCGCATATGAAATCATTTTCATCATCCGCCATGGCCGCTCGGGGCATTGTTGTTATTATTAGGGCCGTGTCCGTGTGCGGCCGAGGGCGCCTGTGGAAGTGTTCCCCGCCCCGACTCTCTCTGCGTATGTGTGCGTTGTCTGATTTTTTCCTAGCTCCAGATTTGGAACTGATTCGAAAAGTTTTGTTTTTGTTATTTCGTTTCTCAAATGACTTTATACTAAAGTGCTCCATTTCCCGTGGAATTGTACTTTTGCCCCCTTGCTGATGTTTCGCTAATGAGATAGGAGGAGCGCGAAATTGCGATGCGTAAACTGAGCGGTATGTGACGTTTTTGCGCCATTTATGCATTCCGTTTCAACGCAGCAGAGGTAGCGCTTAAGTAATATAGTCGGCAATGACAGAAGAACTCAGCACGTTTTTTTTCGATCAGAGTTCCTTCTCAAAACAATTCTAACCTAGAAGTTAAAGGAAAACGCTGGAGATAGCTAACCGCCGAATTAATATAACGAGAAATAACGGAAATGGCTTATGACTGGCTGCTATTTCGAAACAACCAAAGCATTCTGTTGTCGGTTCTTAAGCCATCACAGACTTACTTTTCAGCTCCTTGCTGCTGTCTACCACCTGTTTGTAATTTGTGAGATGTTATAGGAATCGAAACTACGTTGCGTTCCTGTTGGAGGGTACTGATTAAATTATTCCAACGTTTCTCCACATTCCCCTCAGACTTACGTTATCCTTCACATGAGCTGCTGGTACGAATTTATAGGAATTCTTCTGATACAACACGACCTCCAGTCCCTTCCATAAATATCGTCTCAAGTTAAAGATATTTGTCGGGGAAGTTAGTGGTAGCAGTGAACCTGAGGAAAGTTTTTGTGCCACTAGCAACAATAGACGAGAAATCGATGTTTGTGGAAGAAGAAGTAACACTTTGAGGTCGATTGTTCCTTTCCGGTTGATATTATTTCTTCTTTCTATTCTCACCGTCTTCTCTCATATATATGACTGACCGGCAGATAACATCTACGTAACAGACACCACTCTTCTGCTAGTGAACGAAGAAGTAAAGATCAAGTTACACAACGAAACAGACGTAAATTTTCGTTAGCCGAGTATTTCATACCAACCAGATGAGTACAGCTTTTGTTTCAGCACAGTTTTCTCTGATCCTGAAAATTAGGTAAGTTACCCAACATGACACAATAACTTTTTACATTAAAAGCCAGTTGTATAAATGTCTAAAGAACTGGCTTAAAGTTTATAGCTAGAGACACAGTGGCAGCACTGTTTACACTTTGACGCAAATCAAATAACTTGCATAAATTAATAACGAAACAGGGCTCGAGGTATTTCCACAGCTCTGCATAAAAATTGATTTTTGGATCTGAACCGAAACTGTTGCTGTGGTAGGCGTTGAAATACCATGATCCATTAAGATGAGTTTCATTATATACTTAATCTAAGATGAATCACGAGTATTTTGAGTTAATATCTGATAATCAGGTATGAATAGTGTAATAAAGTATAAATAAGCTTTGTAAGTCCTCTAAAAGGGTGGAAATGACAATGATAGTGTTCAGACACTATTAAACATCCATATTAAATAAAAAGCTAAGAAAGTAAAAGAAAATATTATAGAGGAAACCCTAGTACAAGTGGTAACTATCTTTCTAGAATTTGTTATTGGTGATTGGAGTAACACGTAATTTTCTGAAAGGTAAAATTTTGCTGCTCTCAACGCTTAATCCCGTCCCAGTCAACAAATAAAAATCTGCGAAACTGCTAGGCCATCCAAAAATCTTTCGCTAGTACGAGCATCGATTAATGCCGCTTAAAAGTGATACGTTCTTCCTCGTCTGCACCGTTTCCTTTTTATTCTAAAAGGAATTTACGGGGAAACGTCAAGGTCCCCGCAACATTCATTATGAAACCTTCTGAAGCGGATGTTAGAATATAATACTTTACAAAATTTCCTAACTCACAAGGTTTATTGCACCCAAACATACAGTCAATATTTTTTAACACTATATATGGTAACAGTACGATATTTTTATGCTCTTCAACAACGATTTGTATAATCAAAATTGTTTCTCAGATTCCAAATACATCAAAATGTTATTGTGAAGTTGGGAAATCTGATAAATCTTACTATGCATAGCATTTTTCTTCTGAATTTTTCTGTTCCCATTTTGTACCATATATCTTCCTCTCAAGTTAAAGATATTTGTCGGGGAAGTTAGTGCTAGTAGTAAACCTCGGAAAAGTTCTTATGCTACTAGCAACAACAGACGAGAACTGGATGTTTGTAAAAGAAGAAATAACACTTCGAGGTCCATCGTTCCTTTCCGGTTGATTTTATTTCCTCTTTCTATTCTCACCGTCTTCTGCTTCCAGCAAAACTTCTTTCACATTTGCCTTGGCTGTAGTTGGATAAAAAAACAAGGACAGAGCAACAATTTCAGAAAGCAGGTAAAAGGCATGATAGAAAAAATTTTCCGAGCAGCTTTACTAATTTTGGAAATAAGATAATTTACCAATTGACCCATGAGTAGGAAATAATGATTACTCCAGACATTCTTGGCTATCATGACACTGTTGTTTATGAGTGAATAGGGGGTGTTCAAAAAAATCCAAAAATCGTGGAGTGAATACGATTAGCTATTTCACTCTTATCACTCACTCAAAGCTATTTGTCTAGCTTCATCCAGCTCTCTGTAAATTTTTCGAAAAGCTACGTTACTATCAGTAAGTCAGAATGGCTTTCAAAATAGTGAGAACGGAGGGTAAGTACAGCAGACAGCGATTAAATATTTTTTTAATATTTCTACAGCCAACATTTAGCTGAGCCGTTTTGCTTACTACCGCAACACAACAAATAGTCCGCATTTTGTCAGTTTTTCAGTACATTTCCATACTTGAGCAAACAGCTGTGCTTGCTGTTCTCCTGGAATATTGTAACTTCTTTGGCTACCAATAATTAATTATTGTCCTGAAGTGTTAGTATTCGTGCTACTCTATCAGCGTTTTCAACATCTGTGCTGGGCTTTCAATTCCAGTCAATCATCAATTTCTGACAGTCGCAGAGTCTAATATGTGTCTTATCTGGATGCCTTGAGTCTACAAGTTGTTCCTGAAGTTTGAAAGGAATTAATTTATCAGTGGTTTGCCAGTATCACCACCGAAAGCTCCTGCAGCAACCGTTAAAATGTAAACAAAATTTCTCTTGCAAGATACCCCGAAAAAAAGTGGAAAAATTTCGAACTGCTCTAACTATTGGTTATACTGTAGATATTACTGCTGCTGACTTTTTACTGTCAGCACCCGTACCACTGCTATCTCTGGCTGATGATGAATAACTTCGTTTTGAATCTCCAAGCTCATGCCTAACAAGGCGTTGTCTTATTCTAATATAACCAAACAACAATGCTGATTGACTGTTTTGGAGTTGAAGCATGGATCATTTTTATCTTCATCATTTTTCACCTGTAGATGTATTTTCCAATAGGCACTGTGAAAGAGATCATCCACATTTTAGAGAGAAAATACGTATTTACTTTTTCGATCAAACAGTTCTTATAAAATGTTGCTGTAAACCTCTCCATTAAGTGTAGAGCTTGAATAACTTTTCAGCAACTTGGCCACATTCGAAGATTTTAAGCCAAAAAATTAATACATTATTTTCTTTGACCATTCTTAAACCGTACAGGATAGTTTGGCTTCAATTAATTTTCTTAACTTGTGTAATGAAGTACTGTAGCACGGCATTTTCCATGTCTACGAAGAACATGTCACAGAATTCCATCAGCATTTGTAGCATAAATTGTTTGAAATAATTCAAGACTCAATCACAAAAGACAACTTCATCTTTGTTATGTTAAACCAGCCTCATAGCGTTGCAAAGACATAGATATGATTAAAATAAATTTATCAAGTAGTGATAGTAGTCTAATAACACCAATGATGGAAGTATAATAGTAGAAATATGCTTATAGCTTGTCTAAAAATAATTGTGAAAAATCATAATAATAACAATTTAAGTACTGTATGTTGTTGTTGTTGTCTTCAGTCCTGAGACTGGTTTGATGCAGCTCTCCATGCTACTCTATCCTGTGCAAGCTGCTTCATCTCCCAGTACCTACTACAACCTACATCCTTCTGAATCTGCTTAGTGTACTCATCTCTCGGTCTCCCTCTACGATTTTTACCCTCCACACTGCCCTCCAATGCTAAATTTGTGATCCCTTGATGCCTCAAAACATGTCCTACCAACCGATCCCTTCTTCTAGTCAAGTTGTGCCACAAACTTCTCTTCTCCCCAATCCTATTCAATACCTCCGCATTAGTTATGTGATCTATCCACCTTATCTTCAGTATTCTTCTATAGCACCACATTTCGAAAGCTTCTATTCTCTTCTTGTCCAAACTAGTTATCGTCCATGTTTCACTTCCATACATGGCTACACTCCAAACAAATATTTTCAGAAATGACTTCCTGACACTTAAATCTATATTCGATGTTAACAAATTTCTCTTCTTCAGAAACGCTTTCCTTGCCATTGCCAGTCTACATTTTATATCCTCTCTACTTCGACCATCATCAGTTATTTTACTTCCTAAATAGCAAAACTCCTTTACTACTTTAAGTGTCTCATTTCCTAATCTAATTCCCTCAGCATCACCCGATTTAATTTGACTACATTCCATTATCCTCGTTTTGCTTTTGTTGATGTTCATCTTATATCCTCCTTTCAAGACACTGTCCATTCCGTTCAACTGCTTTTCCAAGTCCTTTGCCGTCTCTGACAGAATTACAATGTCATCGGCGAACCTCAAAGTTTTTACTTCGTGTCCATGAATTTTAATACCTACTCCAAATTTTTCTTTTGTTTCCTTTACTGCTTGCTCAATATACAGATTGAATAACATCGGGGAGAGGCTACAACCCTGTCTCACTCCTTTCCCAACCACTGCTTCCCTTTCATGCCCCTCGACTCTTATGACTGCCATCTGGTTTCTGTACAAATTGTAAATAGCCTTTCGCTCCCTGTATTTTACCCCTGCCACCTTTAGAATTTGAAAAAGAGTATTCCAGTCAACATTGTCAAAAGCTTTCTCTAAGTCTACAAATGCTAGAAACGTAGGTTTGCCTTTTCCTAATCTTTCTTCTAAGATAAGTCGTAAGGTCAGTATTGCCTCACGTGTTCCAACATTTTGACGGAATCCAAACTGATCCTCCCCGAGGTCCGCATCTACCAGTTTTTCCATTCGTCTGTAAAGAATTCGCGTTAGTATTTTGCAGCTGTGACTTATTAAACTGATAGTTCGGTAATTTTCACATCTATCAGCACCTGCTTTCTTTGGGATTGGAATTATTATATTCTTCTTGAAGTCTGAGGGTATTTCGCCTGTCTCATACATCTTGCTCACCAGCTGGTAGAGTTTTGTCATGACTGGCTCTCCCAAGGCCGTCAGTAGTTCTAATGGAATGTTGTCTACTCCGGGACCCTTGTTTCGACTCAGGTCTTTCAGTGCTCTGTCAAAGTCTTCACGCAGTATCGTATCTCCCATTTCATCTTCATTTACATCCTCTTCCATTTCCATAATATTGTCCTCAAGTACATCACCCTTGTATAAACCTTCTATATACTCCTTCCACCTTTCTGCCTTCCCTTCTTTGCTTAGAACTGGGTTGCCATCTGAGCTCTTGATATTCATACACGTGGTTCTCTTCTCTCCAAAGGTCTCTTTAATTTTCCTGTAGGCAGTATCTATCTTACCCCTAGTGAGATAAGCTTCTACATCCTTACATTTGTCCTCTAGCCATCCCTGTTTAACCATTTTGCACTTCCTGTCGATCTCATTCATGAGACGTTTGTATTCCTTTTTGCCTGCTTCATTTACTACATTTTTATATTTTCTCCTTTCATCAATTAAATTCAATATTTCTTCTGTTACCCAAGGATTTCTAGCAGCCCTCGTCTTTTTACCTACTTTATCCTCTGCTGCCCTCACTACTTCATCCCTCAGAGCTACCCATTCTTCTTCTACTGTATTTCTTTCCCCTATTCCTGTCAATTGTTCCCTTATGCTCTCCCTGAATCTCTGTACAACCTCTGGTTCTTTCAGTTTATCCAGGTCCCATCTCCTTAATTTCCCACATTTTTGCAGTTTCTTCAGTTTTAATCTACAGGTCATAATCAATAGATTGTGGTCAGAGTCCACATCTGCCCCTGGAAATGTCTTACAATTTAAAACCTGGTCCCTAAATCTCCGTCTTACCATTATATAATCTATCTGATACCTTTTAGTATCTCCAGGGTTCTTCCACGTATACAACCTTCTTTCATGATTCTTAAACCAAGTGTTATCTATGATTAAGTTGTGCTCTGTACAAAATTCTACTAGGCGGCTTCCTCTTTCATTTCTTAGCCCCAATCCATATTCCCCTACTATGTTTCCTTCTCTCCCTTTTCCTACACTCGAATTCCAGTCACCCATTACTATTAAATTTTCGTCTCCCTTCACTATCTGAATAATTTCTTTTATTTCATCGTACATTTCTTCAATTTCTTCGTCATCTGCAGAGCTAGTTGGCATATAAACTTGTACTACTGTAGTAGGTGTGGGCTTCGTATCTATCTTGGCCACAATAATGCGTTCACTATGCTGTTTGTAGTAGCTTACCCGCATTCCTATTTTCCTATTCATTATTGAACATACTCCTGCATTACCCCTATTTGATTTTGTGTTTATAACCCTGTAGTCACCTGACCAGAAGTCTTGTTCCTCCTGCCACCGAACTTCACTAATTCCCACTATATCTAACTTTAACCTATCCATTTCCATTTTTAAATTTTCTAACCTACCTGCCCGATTAAGGGATCTGATATTCCACGCTCCGATCCGTAGAACGCCAGTTTTCTTTCTCCTGATAACGACATCCTCCTGAGTAGTCCCCGCCCGGAGATCCGAATGGGGGACTATTTTAGCTCCGGAATATTTTACCCAAGAGGATGCCATCATCATTTAATCATACAGTAAAGCTGCATGTCCTCGGGAAAAATTACGGCTGTAGTTTCCCCTTGCTTTCAGCCGTTCGCAGTACCAGCACAGCAAGGCCGTTTTGGTTAATGTTGCAAGGCCAGATCAGTCAATCATCCAGACTGTTGCCCCTGCAACTACTGAAAAGGCTGCTGCCCCTCTTCAGGAACCACACGTTTGTCTGGCCTCTCAACAGATACCCCTCCGTTGTGGTTGCACCTACGGTACGGCCATCTGTATCGCTGAGGCACGCAAGCCTCCCCACCAACGGCAAGGTCCATGGTTCATTGGGGGGAATTATGAAAAATTGCGTAAACTAATAATATTTATGAAAAATTGCGTAATATAATTTTCATGGGAGACAGTAGGTGATTTTTCTTATTAACCTTGCAGTATCAATCACAAGTTACTACAAATAGAGATCGTATTAATCCAATTACAGGAAACTCACGTTAACTTCTATTACCAAGGTGTACATCTGATTATAAGTGAAATAACTAAGGGAACAGTTATCTTATAAAATGAGCTTGCGTCATTTCAGAACTTCATGGTCATAGGGGGTCGCCTTTCAGTTACTTGCTTCAGCTAAAATGTTGCATCAGGAGTTCATTTGTAGCCTGGAGCAAAGTAAACGGGACAGAAGCTGAAGTTATAATAAGGCGAAAAATAAGGAGCACTCTGTTGGTGATCTGTCATGGAAACGTTGATTCAAAAAAAAATTAAAATTCCTGCCACCAAAACAGAACACGAAAGAAGAAGTTCAACTGAGATGTTTGTAGTTAATTTTCAGATTAGTTTAGAAAGGAAGGTAAGTACACTGGTTGAAAGATAAGGTATTTAAGACTAATAGTGGAACACAAATACTACAAACGATACTGATGATATACAAAAGGAAATGGAAATAATGTGTATAAATGGATGATTTTAAGACTACAAATACAATATACCTTAATATGAAGAAAGATGAGATGACTGCAGATTCTGAAAGATTGAGCACCCGCGATGAATCAAATCTATGAATAGATTTAGGATAAATAAAGAAATAAGAGCTGGAAAATGAGACCAGCTATTTCTTTTTTTTTTTTTTTTTCCTTTTCGAGTCATCAGTCCTCGGACTGCTCTGACGAGACCCGCCACGAATTTTTCTCGTGTGCCAACCTCTTCATCTCAGAGTAGCACTATGCACTATGTCATCAATTATTTGCTGAATATATTCTTATCTTTTTCTTCCTCTACAGTTTTAACCCTGTACAGCTCCCTCAAGCACCATGAAATTTATTCCTTGTTGTCTTAACTGATGTTCAGTCATCCTGCCCCTTCGTCTTGTCTGTGTTTTCCAGACATTCATTTCCTCGCCGATTCTACGGGGAAGCTCATCATTTCTTACTTCCTCAGTCCACCAAATTTTCAACATACTTTTGTGGCACCACATCTCCAATGCATCTATTTTCTTCTGTTCCGGTTTTCCCACAGTCCATGTTTCACTAACAAACTGTGATGTGCTCCAGATGCACTTTGTCATCAATTTATGCCTCAAATTAAGGCCTACGTTTGATACTAGTCGACTTCTCTAGGCCAGGAATATCCATATTGTTGCCAGTGCCAGACAGCTTTTTATATCCTTGCTCCGGCCATCATGAGTTATTTTGTTGCCAAGGTAGCACAGTTCCTGAACTTCGTCTACTTCGTGATCTCCAATTCTGATGTCAATTTTCTCTCTGTCCTAATTTACGCTACTCCTCATTAGTTTCGTCCTTCCTCGATTTACTCTCAATCCATATTCTGCACTGACGGCACTGTTCATTCCATTGAACAGGTCGCGTCATTCTTCTTCACTTCAAGTGATGATAGCAACCTCTTAAGCGAATATTAACACTGATGTCGCTTCACCCTAAATTTTAATTCCATTCTTCAACCTTTGCTTTATTTCCTCATCGCTTCTTCGATATATAGACCTAACAGTAGGGGTGGAATATCCTTTTTTTTATACCAATTCTTTCCAAGTACTTCTTTCGGTTCTTCCTATCTTATTGTTCACACTTGGTACTTGTACGTACTGTGCATTAGCCTTCTTACCCTATAGTATATCCCACTTTTTCTCAGAATCTGGAGTATCTTGCACCATTTTACATTTTCGAGTGCTTACTTCAGGTCGACAAGTCCTATGAATGTGGCTTGATTTTTCGTAAATTTTGCTTTCACTATCAATGGCAAACTCAGAACTACCTCTGACGTCTTTACCTTTTATAAAAGTTAAGTGATCGTCATCTATCACATAATCAGTTTGCTTTTCCGTTCTTGTACAGGTTATTCTTGCCAGCAGTTTGGATGCAAGTGCTGATAAGTTGATTGTGAGATAATTCTCGCACGTATCGGCTCTTCGTATCCTGTGGATCGCGTGGATGATATTGTTCCGAAAGTATAATGGAATAATGTCAGTCTCATACATTCTACACACCAACGTCAACGGTCGGTTTGCAGTAAACGAGATACGCTGATGTGTGTCAGTGCGACTCTGAGATGAAATGGTTTGTCCAGGCGAGGAGATAGTGGCGAGCCGCCTTGCACTTCTCACAAGACAAACGAACCACAGAAAAAAAGGTTTAGGGGCAAGGAGTCGGCGCATCACTCTGCCAGACGTTGTAACCTTTCTAGACCTATGAGCTCCTGTTGCTCACTCAAGGCTGAGTGTACCACCTACTCCTGAATCAATGGCTAACCAAAATGCATTATTGGTTCTATTTAGGAAACTTATGCTGCTTCTAATTACTCATCAAAACTACTTTTATACAAAGATGACTGCATGCTGCTCGTCGAAAGAATTAATTCTGCGGCGAGTACTGACGAGACAAAAATACACGATGGCGGTTGGGCTATTCTGGTCAAAACGAAAAAAAAATGTTTGTTTCGTAAATACCTTATTTGAAAGTGGAAAGGAAGCTAGAAAATCTGAAAACTGAAACAGCAAGGCTCTATCTAGGTGCCAATGAAGTGAAATCGAAGGAAGAAATGGATTTCTGGTCAAATGAGTATAAGGTAATATCAACAGCGGCAAAAATGGTTTAACGGGAGTAGGATTCGTTATGAATAGGAAGGTAGGACAGAGAGTGAGTTACTGTGAACAGTTCAGTGATGGGGTTGTTCTCAGAATCGATAGCAAGCCAACACCGACAACGATAGTTCAGGTAGACATGTCGACGTCGCAAGCAGAGGCGAAGGGATAGAGACAGTATACGAGTGTATTAAACTGGTAATTCAGTGCGTAAGGGGAGATCAAAATCTGATAGTTATGTGGGACTGAAATGCGATTGTTGGGGAGGGAGATGAAGAAAGGTTGGCAGTAGAAACGAGAGCGGAGAAAACCTAATTGAGTTCTGTGATAAATATAAGTTATTGAGTCAGGAATCAAAAGAGGAGGAAATATACTTGGCAACGGCGCGGTGGTATGGGAAGATTTTAGTTAGATTACGTCATGGTCAGTCAAAGACTGCGAAACCAGATACTGGATTTTAATGCCTATCCAGGAACAGTTATACCCTAGACTCAGAGCACAATTTAGTAACATACTCTTAAGTTTAAGAGTCCAGTCAGGAAGAAATAGTGCGCATAGAAGTGGTATACGGAAGTACTAAGGAACGAAGAGATAAGCTGGAAGTTCTCTGAGGCTATAAACACTGCGAGAATGAGCAGCTCAGTACGCAACACCGTTGAAGAGAAATGGACATCTCTAAAGAGAGCCATCACAAAAGTTGGAAAAAAATCTTAGGTACAACGAAGGCACCAACGAGGAAACGATGAATAACAGGTCAATTACTTCAGCTGATTGATGAAGGAAGGATATACGAAAATGTTCAGGGAATTTCAGGAATGCAGAAATACAGGTCAGTTAGGGCCGATATAAATGATTGCATAAAGTCAAAACAATCTCCAGTGAAATTAAAAGCAACGGCGGTGACATTCAGGGTACAATCTTAATTCCACTCTTACAGGCATAGGAGAGAGCTGATACGTGGGAAGAGCTCACTGAAGGCCTCTACGAAGGGGAAGACATGTCTGACGACGTGATACAATAAGAAACAGTAGTCGACAGGGAAGAGATAGGGGATCTTGTATTAGAACCACAATTTAAAAACGTTTTCGAAATCGTAACATCAAATGAGGCAGAAGGGATACATAACATCCCATAGGAATTTCTAAATTCATTGGGGGAAGGGACAACAATACGACCATCCACATTATTACGTAGAATGTACGAGATTGGCTTTCATGAGAGCTGTTATCCATACAGTTCCGAAGACTGTAAGGGCTGCAAAGTGCTAGAATTATCGCAAAGTCAGCCTAAGAGCTCATGCATCGAAGTTGCTGACAAGAATAAGATATGGAACAATGGAAAGGAAAACTGAGAATCAGTTTGCCTTTAGGAAATGTAAAAGCAGCAGAGAAGCTGTTCCACACGTTAATAGGATTTGACGACATGTAGGAAGCGTTCGACAGTGTGAAATGGTGCAATATGTCGGAAATTCTGAGAAAAATAGGAGTGAGCTGTATGGAAAGGCGGGTAGTATGTAATATTTACAGGAACTAAGATGGAAAATTTAGACTGGACGACAAGGTGATTTGACAAGGATGCAGTCTTTCGCCCCTACCGTTCAGTCTGTACACCGAAGAATTAACGAGGGAAATAAAAGGAAGCTTCAAGAGTGGGACTAAAATTCAGGCTGAAAGGATATCAATGATAAGATTCGCTGTTGACGATGCTACACTCAGGGAATGTGAAGAAGAACAGCACGATGTGTTGAATAGAATGAACTGTCTAATGAGTGTAAATCGAAGAAAAATGAAAGTACTGAGAAACAGCAGAAATGAAAACAGTGAGGAACTTAACGTTACCATCGGTGATCATGAAGTAGATGAAGTTGTGTATTTCTACCACCTACGCAGTAGAATAACCTATGGCGGATTTAGCAAGGAGGGTATAAATAGCAGACTAATACTAGCGAAAAAGTCATTCCTGGCCAAGAGAAGTCGGCTAGTATCAAACATAGATCTTAACTTGAGGAAGGAATTAATCAGAATGTACGTTGTAGGGTAAGGAGACATGGACTGTGGGAAAATCAAAGTAGAAGGAAATCGAAGTCTTTGAGTTGTGGTGCTACGGAATAATGTTCAAAATCTGGTGGACTTATAAAATAAGGAATGAGGAGGTTCTCTGCAGAATTGGCGAGGAAACGAGCATTTGGAAAACATTGACAACAATGAGCGATAGAATGATATGACATCTGTTAAAGGATCAGTGGATAACGTACATAGTACTAGAGGGTGCTGTAGAGTGAAAAACCTGTACAGGAAGACAGAGCTTGGAAAACATCCAGCAAATAATTGAGGTCGTAGTGGACAGTGCTACTCTGGGATGGAAAGATTAGCATAGGAGAGGAATTTGTGGCAGGCCGCGTCGGATTAGTCAGAGGACTAATGAATCATAAGAAGAAGGTTTTCACTGATGGTGAAAAGACCACATGAACTTTGTCCAATTTGACACACTAACCAATGCCAACGACTGTCAACGATAAATTGTACGCTACACATTATTGAAATTCTTCATGCGATGCTTGGAATAATCAAGCTTAAACAGCCAGGAAGGAGCAAAAAAGTGTTCCACACTTTCATGGTAATTTACCCGAGTTATCAAACCACTCTCGTCGTTAAATGAAGATATAGAAAATTGGAACCTGTTTCGGGGCTAACAAATACTGTTTGATACATTGCTGATAATTGGGTACCTGATGATTTCATTGATAAATGTTCATAGCAGTCCCTCTCCGTCGCTTTTTAGAATCAAAGAAACTACAGGTACTGACTATGCTCTACTTGCTAAGTGGATCGTGAAAACAAACACGGAAATATATAAAATTTTGGACAACTGATATTGAAGTTGTTGAGACGTTTACAGTGATAACTATTGCCCAGATTTTGCATCATATCAAATTAAGAAATATGTAACTAAAATTCGTGAAATACTAAAATAAATATGTAACGAAGCAATTGTTCGTAAATACAAAATTCAATTTTTTTGCTGGATAATATAATTTTTCATGCAGTTTAGTTAAAAATCTATGTTAATTCGTAATCAGTTGACTTCCGCTACAAAGTACTGAGGTACAAGTGTCTCCTATTCAAGCAGTTAAGTCACATTGGAACGATATGCACAATCAATTTTAATATACTTTTCCTAATGTTCTGTTGCCATGCACAGTTTCCTGTCTGATCATATGTATTTATATACATAAAGATCGCTCAGTTTCGCAAGAAGTCAACGGTGTATGTTTATACAGAGGGATTGCGCTAGGAATGTCATTGTCAGGTGGTTCTACAATTTCGCCATTAAATAAGCAGGACAAAACGACAAGATTTGAATATCTAGGGTTCTTATTCAGCACAGATTGGTGTTTACTAGAAACTACACCACCCACTTTACCTTGTGCAGCGCTGATCCTCCCAACTGCACCTTCTGATATTCCCACAGTCTCTTGGAGAGGCATACTTGAAGTCTCCAGCTTCTTGATACATTCTGGAAGCCACTTGAAGTGACCTGTGATGTATGGAACTGAACTGAGCACTTTAAAACCGTTGAATGCTGACAAGGATTCACCCACAGACACTGCAGTATCAGGCGAATGATTCTTAATCACGACTTTACAGCTTCAAAGTGCTTAAAAGTGCTTACTGCCGAAAATCAGAATGTTGGTTGCAGATGAACTTAGAGCTGCTCGGTTTGTTAGCGTGTACTTTCCAAGTGCACGAGGGCATATAAATGATCTACTCACTGAATTACACAGAACTATAACTTCATTTATTCGTAAAGCGAAGCCGGCTAGAGTGGCCGAGCGGTTCTAGGCGCTACAGTCTGGAATCGCGCGACTGCTACGGTCGCAGGTTCGAATCCTGCCTTGAGCATGGATGTGTGTGATGTCCTTAGGTTAGTTAGGTTTAAGCAGTTCTACGTTCTAGGGGACTGATGACCTCAGAAGTTAAGTCTCATAGTGCTCAGAGACATTTGAACCATTTGGTAAAGCGAACAGTAGCATCTGAATCACTTAAAACAATGAAGAAACGTCTTAAATTAACGTAGAATCATCCCTTAGCACACTGAAACAGCTAACAACGAATAATTTGACAAGTTAGTACGCAGATACATGCAGTCTCTACGAGAGTCCGCAAAAGCAGAGAGTGAAAGCACTACCGCTGTAGATTCATCTGTGGCGGCGTGGGCAGTTTCACTTGACAAACGCGCAGACAACACACAGCAGTTGACGGTTTATGACTATGACGTGTCGCTGCCACTACTTCAATTCACGTTGCGCATCTAGTTATCACCGGCTCTGGAGGCAGAAGTACCTCAGGTGTCTGCTGCTTATGGCGTTGTGCAATGTAAGGCGTTTAAGAAAACCTTCGTTATTGATATCAGGATCTTTACTTCTGGGAATACATGTTTTACTGTCCCTGTCATTCGTTACAATGCATGACCCGTACAAGTAACATGCATGGTGAATTATTTGTCGCGTCCAAAGACTTACAATAAATTAAGTAGGGTTTAGATGCAGCCTCAAAGTCCATCTTTCCCACAGTTATATTAGCATGTCTTCTGAATAGCGGAAATCCTTGTAGGTGATTTACCAACGTCAGCTCTGATTTTTTATGATATTTCAACATTGCAATAATCCAGGTAATTCCCCTTGACACTGCACTTCTTTGGGTGCAGGCTAAGTTGTCTATTTGTAGCATAGTACTCTTGGTTGGTCTCGGTCTTCTGGTTTGGAACAGAGTGGAAGGTCTAAACCAGAGGCTGAGGCGACTTTGCGACGGTATCGGATGCGAATTACAGAACCAACTCGTGAGGGTAACGTCTTAGATCTGGCAACAAACAGACCTGAACTTATCGAATCAGTTGACGTAACGGATGGTATCAGTGATCATAAGGCTGTGACAGCATCTATGAGGAAGGGTCCTACAAGAAAGATTAAGAAAAGTATTAAGACATATTATTTGCTCAGCAAGGGTGACAGCATACAAATTTCAGAATGTCTGAGCAGGCAGCGTCAAATATTCGGTGTTGAGAACGAAGATGTAGAGAACAAATGGAAAAAAATGCAAAGTCATTGTTCAATTCGCCCTAGACATGTATGTTTCGAATAAAGTTTTAAGCGAAGGAAAACATCCACCATGGTTTAATAACCGTGTTAGAAAAGCACTACGTAAACAAAGAGCACTTTATCTCAGATTCAAGAGAAGTAAAATCCCAGCTGACAAACAAAAGGAGCGAAAATGAGTGTAAGGCGAGCAATAATGGCAACGTTCAATGATTTTGAAAGTAAGACGTTGTCAACCGTGCTGAGTAAAAACCGTAGGAGATTTTGGTCGTACGTAAAATGAGTAAGTGGGTCAAAATCATCTATTCATTCTCTCAGCAACGACGGCGGCACCGAAACGGAAGAGAACTGAGAGAAGGCGGAAATACTGATTTCGATCTTCGGAAGTTATTTCACCGCGGAAGATCGTAACAGTCTTTCCTTTCAATGGTCGCACGAACATCGAAATGGCAGACACTGAGATAACCGATCGCAGGACTGAAAAGAAGCTACAATCGCTTAGTAGCGGAAAGGCTTCAAGACCAGATGAAAAAGCTGTAAGAGTCTGTAAAGATTATGCGAAATAATTGCTCACCTTCTAGCAGTGATTTATCGTAGATCTCTTGAGCAACCGAAGGTATCTAACGACTGGAAAAAAGCGTTAAGTCATTCCTGTATTTAAGAAATGTCATAAGTCAGATCCACAGAATTATTGATCTATCTGTTGTAGAATTACGAAACATGTTTTATGCTCAAGAATTATGAAGTTTATGGAAAATAAACATCTCCTCTATAAAAATCAACATGAATTCCGCAAACAGCGATCCTGCGAGACTCAGCTGACTCTGTTCTTCCATGAGATCCACAGCGCAGTGGACAACGGCGCTCAGGTTGGTGCCTTGATTTCAGTAAGGCATTTGACACCGTCCCGCGTTAACGTTTAATGCTAAAAATGCGAGCTTACGGAGTATCGTAGCAAACCTGGGATTGGATTCAAGACTTTCTTGCTGATAGAACTCAACACGTCGCCCTTAAAAGAACTAAATTGACAAATGTAAAGATAATGTCCAGAGTTGCACAGGGAAGTGTGATTGGACCGTTGCTATTGACAATATACATAAATGATCCAATAGAAAGCGTCGGATACTCTTTAAGTATATTCGCAGATGAAGCAGTTGTTTATACCAAAGTAGCAACGCCAGAAGATAATAAGAATTAGAAGAACGACCTGCTGAAAAGTGATGAATGGTGCAGACTCTGGCAGTTCACCCTGAACGTAAATAAATGTAACATATTGCGCTTACATAGGAAAAGAAATATACTACTGTACAGCTACACTACTGATGACAAACAGCTGGAGACAGCGTCTGCCGTAAAATATCTAGGCGTAACTATCCAGAGTGGCCTTAATTGGAATGACCATATTGAACAGATAGTGGGAAAAGCAGCCAGCAGACTCAGATTCATCGAAGAATCTTAAGGAAATGTAACTCATCCACAAAAAAGTGGCTTATAAGGCGCTTGTTGGCTCGATTCTTGAGTATTGTTCATCTGTCTGGGATCAGTATCAGATACGACTGATAGAGGAGATAGAGGAGACACAACGAAGAGCGGTGCGTTTCGACTCGGGATCGTTTAGCTGGCGAGAGAGCGTTACGGGGATGCTAAAAAAACTCCACTGGCAGACGTTACAAGAGAGACGTTATGCATCACGAAGTGATTTATTATTAAAATTTCGGAGCAGCTCTTTTCTGAAGGAGTGGGACAACATATTACTTCCCCCCACATACATCTCGCGTGTTGGCCACGAGGAGAAAATTTGAGATATTAGAGCCAATACGGAGGTTTACCGACAATCATTCTTCCAACGCACTATTCGTGAGTGGAACTGGGTTAGAGGGATCAAATAGTGGTACCGAAGGTACCCTCCGTCACACACGATTAGGTGGCTTGCGGAGTGTGATGTAGATATAGATGATATCGCGATAGCACTAGCCCTCTAAGAAGTGTATAAATTTAGGTACCTGAAGATTGTCCCAGGGCGTGTTTCCTGCAACCAATGAAAAGCACACTTCTTTGTAAAATTCACTGTTAGATCATGTAAGCTATCCCTGAAGCTGGGTAAGTGCAATCTGTTTCTTTGAAGAAATCCGTTGTTTATTCCTAACGAGTAGATTGCTTCGTATATGTTGCCTGAAATTTCGCCGTACGAAGAGCCAACCGTTGCTGTGGTTAACTTAAATGCAAGTGACTGTTAGACTTTGTGAACAAGAATGGAAAGCGTTTAAAGCGTGTCATTGTTGTCCCCATGGAACTAGTACAATTTTGATGTGTGTGTAACGGGGCTGTCGACAACATGAGAAACACAACGGTAAACATGTTTATTTTCCCTTTATTATTACGTAACGGAAGGGTATGGAACTATAATTGCGTAATAGTATTAAAAATGTCAAATTACGTAGTACAGTGTGAAACACGTATTACACCTCTAAATATTTAAAAATAAGTAATTGAAAAGTTTGGAACGATAATCCTGTCTGTGTGATTCGTCGACATTTTAGTTTTTCTTATAATTACATGCAAAGAAACAGAGTACGTAATTACAAAAAATCCAGGATCTAGCGATAACTGTTAAGAAACTGAAAGCATTTCCTTAAATATATTGTTATTTTTTCTGTACTGGAGTTTAGCATTTCTTTAACATATGTATTTCATTCATGCTTTCATGGATAAAGTATTTGAATTAGAATCAATTATAAACTGAGCTATGGTAATTTAATAAAGAATGTTAAATTTCGTAATCCTGTTTAAGATATTCCTGTATAGGAATCCTCGTTTCGGCTGGTCTATCATCGTAATCCAGTCCACAACATCGTATATATTTATTAGTTTTGATTACACATTGTAATTATTTGTCCAGAGTAATATTTCTGTTTTAATAGCTTACGCAGTGTCACCATGACTAGTGGTTACTTCAACACACAGCTCATCCGGAAGTTCCTCTCTTATATTAAAAGGGAAGGACTCGGCGTCTTGAGAAATAAATTTTCTTTCAGGCGTTGGTTAGTGATCATTGTCAATTTCTGCTATAGTGGTGTCAGTCCCATCAGCTTCACTACAGTCAGGCTGCAACTTGTAGTGGAGACTGACACTAGTGCTGTCAGACCGGTTCGCCTAGGCAGGCTATGATGCTTCACATTCAAAGAGCAGATCGCGCGCCGCTCAACGTCCCGTCTGCTGCGCTGGTCCGGAATCTGCGGGACTGAGTTCGACCCCCTTACACGGCGTAAGGAATGTCGCCCTACAGCTTAATCGACAGGTGCCACACAGCCTGCTAACCGGCTCTAAGGGAATTTCACAGTATAATGTTAACGTCGCTTGTACTGCACGAGATGCGGGTCGGAGAAAGTAGTAGCTCGCTGACTTGCCGTGACATCTGGACTGCTAACATCGTTCACAGCACACACTACCTCTCTCACAGTGTCTTCCACTGCAGCGTGTAGAGCACTTCTCTTCCCTCAATCCAACTTGATAAGGGACGCTGACGGGCGAACATCACTCAATATTTGTTAGAATGAAGCTTTTCTAAGCGATCTCTCTCACATGGGAATACATTGCCAGGATTTTTCCAATTAATTTACTTTCACGTTCACCTCACCCACGGCTAGATTTGCTTCCGACCTTATATCACTAGGGATTTATTGCCAAGCCACTTGAAAATTCACTGATTCCAATGACTCACCGAGCATCGTGTAATCAAATGATATCGCATCGTTTCGGAACTTTACGCACATTGCTTAACATTTATTCATAATTTGAGTCGGCATTTCGAGTCAAGAATATAACGAAATCACGTTCCTATAGACACCGACGTTGTCCCCAAATAGCAAAACGGATTACAGATCCCTCAGGTCTTTTATATGGGGTAAAGCAGGCACGACAGCTTGCCTCCTATGTGACAAAAAGGATTAAATATATAAGGTTGTCGTTTTCGCTATGTTATAGCGCGTAATGTTGTAAATTTTATGAAGTACGCAAATAATGATTAAATATTAGTTGCATTTCTCTTATCAGGTGATCTTGTTCTTCGTTGGATTAATATTTCTTAAAATACTAGTTTTTAAATATATCTATAATGAGTGCAAATTCGGACGTTGAGGAATAGGAAACTGTCAACATACACTCCTACCGCTGCGTCGTTCTCCGTAAACCAGTACCACATCCGTCCCATCGAATACTTCCACACCTAGTACGCCTACTTATGTATTCCACGAGCTACCATACGGTGCGTGGCGAAGGTTACCTGGTTACCTTATACTAGCCATTGCCTTTTCTGTCCCGCTCACATACGAAGCGAGGTAGAAACGTCTGTATATGCATTTGCACGAGCCGTGCTTTCTCCTGTGTTCAAGGGTGTTACGTGAAATATAAGCTGGCGGCCGCAGAATAGTTCTCTACATTGTCTCAATCGTGCGACGAGAAAAGAACGACATCTTCCCTCCAGGGACTTCCACTGCAATTAACGAGATATCTCCGTAATGCCCACTTGTTGATCGAATCTGCCGGTTGCAGATCTAGCAACATGACTTTGAATTCCTTGGATATCTACGTTTAATCTGACCAAGTAGCGATGCCAAACACTAGAGCAGTACCCAAGAACGTGTCACACTACTGTTCTATATGCGGTCTTGATTATTGGTGAGGTAAACTGTTCTAGAATATCCGAGATAAATCGAAGCCTACCAATCGCCTAACTTGCTATCGACATTACGTGCTCTTTCCATTTCACACTGCTTTGCAACGTTACGTCTAGGTATTTCATCGACATGACTGCGTGAAGCGGTGCACCATTTATGCTTTGATAGTGCACTCGAATATTAGAGCATTAATTTTCCGTTCACCTAGCGCCAAATTACGTTTTTCCACTTTCAGAGCAAGTTGTATTCCACGAGCTACCATACGGTGCGTGGCGAAGGTTACCTGGTTACCTTATACTAGCCATTGCCTTTTCTGTCCCGCTCACATACGGAGCGAGGTAGAAACGTCTGTATATGCATCTGCACGAGCCGTGCTTTCTCCTGTGTTCACGGGTGTTACGTGAAATATAAGCTGGCGGCCGCAGAATAGTTCTCTACATTGTCTCAATCGTGCGAAGAGAAAAGAACGACATCTTCCCTCCAGGGACTTCCACTGCAATTAACGAGATATCTCCGTAATGCCCACTTGTTGATCGAATCTGCCGGTTGCAGATCTAGCAACATGACTTTGAATTCCTTGGATATCTACGTTTAATCTGACCAAGTAGCGATGCCAAACACTAGAGCAGTACCCAAGAACGTTTCACACTACTGTTCTATATGCGGTCTTGATTATTGGTGAGGTAAACTGTTCTAGAATATCCGAGATAAATCGAAGCCTACCAATCGCCTAACTTGCTATCGACATTACGTGCTCTTTCCATTTCACACTGCTTTGCAACGTTACGTCTAGGTATTTCATCGACATGACTGCGTGAAGCGGTGCACCATTTATGCTTTGATAGTGCACTCGAATATTAGAGCATTAATTTTCCGTTCACCTAGCGCCAAATTACGTTTTTCCACTTTCAGAGCAAGTTGCCATTCATCGTATCAAATAGAGGCTCAGTCGAAGTTGTTCTGTGACCTCCTGCAGTCACTTAACGACAATACTTTCCTATACACTCCTCACCATCAAACATTCGTAGGTTGTTGCTCATATTATTGGTTGGATTTTTTATATATACAGGGAACAAGAGCAGTCGTATCACTGTTCCCTGGTGCTCTCCCGACCGTATTCATGTCTCTGATGAACTCTCGCCGTCGAAGAGAACGAACTGGGCTCAATTACGTAAGAAGTCTTCGAACAACTCACATTTATAGAAATCTACTCCGTGCACTCGGTCATTTCGTTACCAGTCTGCAGTTGCGCACAGTGTCAAACCATTTTTGAAAATCTCGGAACATGGAATCTGCCTGTTGACCTCCTGGCATGGGTCGCAGAATAGCTATACTGCTGTACCGTAAGCGTTAACTTTGCTTTCTCAAGGAAGCTTATTTTATTTCAACTTAGATTATGCTCAAGAAATCTGCAGTAAACTAATGCTAAGGACATTAGTGTGTAACTTTTCAGGAGCGTCCTTTTACTCTTTCTGTATAGCTGAGCCACTTGCTCATTTTTCCAGTCACTTGGGAATTTGTGCTGGGCCAGAGATTTGATGCAAATGAAAGCTAAGTATGGGGCCATAGGGCTATAGCGTTTTCTGTAAAACCGAACTGGCATTACATACAGACCTACCTACTTATTTGTTTTTCACTCTTCCCGCTGTTTACCAATGCCAAAGATGCTTAGTTCGGTGTTCTCCATACGGGAATCTTTGCGACAATCTAACGATAATATACCTGTAAGGTAATCCATCGCGAATAATATTTTAATAGTTAAATCTTAAGAGTTCAGGTTTCATTTTACTGTCTACTATTTACCGCAACAGACAGGTCGACCTGTGACTGCATAGTCACTTTGTCAATCCCTGAATAGTTTCACGAGAACGTTTTCTAACGGCTGTAGCAGCAGAGCACACAGTGATGTATTTCAACTGCGCTGCCAAACACACAAACCGTTCCTCAGTCTTGTGTTTTCTTATATTTGGTACAGTATGGCAGACGCGTGTGGAAACTCTTGCCCTGATGTCAAGTTAGTGGTCTGGGATATTATTGACTTTATTACTGTTTGATGAAATGCCGTTAAAAGTTAGATGAGATCGTAGTTTGACATGTATAAGTCGTAAAATGTTACTTGTGTTCGTCAGAAAATTCGCCACGTTGCTCTCACTTCTACATATTTCTTGTCCAGGGTGTATTTGGAGGTGACTTGCGTTACCTGACTTGTCATATATACTCCGTGAATACCAATGGTATCGTCATATTAGCCTAACGCTGTTTTCGTTTTTGATGAGTCTCCTTTCAGGAAGACACTTTCAGTCCTCTTTGCTAAGACATATTTAGTCCAGTCACATATTTGGTTGAATTTTTCATGGAAATGTGTATTATTTATTAGGAGAGAATGATGGATTGTCACAAATGCTGTCACAAATTTAAGAAATTACCCTGGTAGTCAAGAAAATATGTCAAAAACGAGCAACTAAATACACGAAACACGTAAATGACTGAACAAATTAACAGTACATAAATGATGCGCATTGTTGCGAGTGTCTAGGATTTGTGAACATTTTATAGGATATTTACCGATAGATCTATTGTTCTTTCTGAAACATATTTAATCAGGAGCCTGTCTGAAGGTGTTTTTGTTTTGTTTTTATATCCAGAAGAACTAAGACACTAAGCGATCTGGAAGTGTAGGTCTTTAATAATATAATCCACCATTATTCAAAGGAGCACAGATTCAGAATGTCCCATTATTAAAAGATACTATCCTTCCGCTATATATGCAAATAATTCATTTAATTTACAAAATATTCTAGCAATACATCTTTTACTTTTTCTTTTCTCAATCACTACAAGTGTGATAGTTTAATTTCATTTTATGTCTGAGGCCCATGTTTACGATTTCAGAAATTTCTAACTCAGTGGCCTGTCATTTCATATAATGTTGATGAATAAAGCGACCATTACCTAGGGAAAAGTGACACCCTCCATACTTTGGACGATAGGATACATCCTTTACTTCTTTTACTTTTCTTTTCTCAATCAGTAGAAATGTGATAGTTTCATTTCATTGTATGTCTCAGGTCCATGTTTACGATTTCAGAAATTTTTACCGCAGTGCCCTGTAATTTCGTATAAAGTCGATGAATAATGCAATCATTACCTAGGGAAAAGTGACACCCTCCGTACTTTGGACGAATCGAGATGTTTTGTCAGACTATGTAATTTCTTACCTCTACGTTAATTTTTCTCCAATTATTTTTCAACTGTTCCTCTTTCTTGTTTCTACAGCTCTTTTCTTCTAGGTAGGGACTCCAGAAAGTAAGTTACACATATCGTCCCACGCTAAGGCCATTGTGCAACATGAGCGGCACATTGTCACGTGACATTAGGTGTTTAGTGTTCCCTGCAGACAGATTTCCACTACAGTAAGATTAATAGGTGCATCACAGTGAGCGATTGAAATAGCAGGGCAACAGAAAACGTACTTAGGAATAGAAGTGCACCGGGCAGTACGATTTTTCGGTCAAAACGTCCAAGTTGCACACAGAAACACAGCGAAATTCTTGAGGTAATTGGTCCAAGTGCAATGTTGCGTCCAGCCGCAGAAGTAACCAACAACAGTGCAGAAGCCGCACAGACGTAGATATGCAACCGAAGTCCAGTTCTCGCACAATGTGATTTCCGTCCTTTCGGCAAACTGAAAGAACATCGGAGGCGAAAAGTATTTTTCATCGGTGTAGTCATTAATACAGCGGTACTCGAATGACTCAGCGACCAGGACCAGATTTCTCTTGTGGAGAAACAGGACGGTTGGTAGAACGTTCTGACCATTGTTTGCAGCGGCTTTGCGAGTGTGTTGCAAAATAGTATCATGTATCTGTGTCATTTTAAAGCGTAATTTAGGATTTAATGAAAGCAGCCTAGCCTACCATAAGAATGCGTAACAAATTTTTGATGGACTCTCGTGTAATATTAGTTCACCACGGAATCACGACATAAACTTAACAATTACCGGATGTTGCTCTCCTCTCTCATCTGCCCCGACCTCAACTCTCATTTTATATGTTCATGATTTCAATTATCAATTCCTCACATTCTTTGTTATTTCTGTCTTTAGTTGTCACAGAGGCATAAACAATTCCGACCAACTTGAACATTGTCTTCATAAGCTTACGAACCTGGACTTCATGTAAAATTTTCAGATGTTGCAGAGTCACAAACAAATTCCATGTTGAAAATCTTAACATTGTCTAAAGGCTTAACAGACCATCTTCGAGGTGTCTTTGAATTTTCACGCTATTCTTCTTTGTCCAAGCCACGAAATACCGCTTCGAATTTTCGTTAGACGTATACCAGGGAATGGCGGTTATCGCTCAAACAACAGGTTTTCAGTTGTATAATTTATTTTCAACGCCAATTTATGTTGACTGTTAAAACCTCTCAAAATAAGCGGTTTCTGAAATAACCCATTTTCAGTTTCTTATTCTTATTGTTTCCTGTAGTAAACGGAGAAATCGAACAAAGAGTGAGAAACTTTGACTCCCTCAGTTTCAAGATCGATAGAACTAAAATATTAAATTAAGTACGCTAATTAAATGATAATTAGTCCTCCCACCGTTCCCTGCTTTTCTCTAAAAGTGATAAGTGGTTGCGTACTACAAAAAATTACCAGTACCCTCTTACTGATTCTAATGTTTTGAAACTATGTTAAAAATCATGTTGTAATCGAGGATCGTAGCACTTTCGGCCATTACGAATAGTGATTGCTAAACGGTGAAAACTGAGGTTGAAGAACTCTATTTTTCGTTTTAATTTGTTCATTTTCAAGGGCTACAAGCAGATAAAGACATATTATGCAGACACCGGCAGCAGATAAAGTACTTTAATTTTTTCGTACTCATACCATGTCGCTTGTTCGTTGCGGCTCCTCCTCTTCTCAATCTTCTAAGCAAATACAGCATTGTACTTCACTGACATCACACTTCGTAAAATATTTCCAAACTAGGGATGGTGTCATTCTACGATGCAACTGTTGTCTAATCTAACAGGCCAGGCAACATGGTAACAGGTACATTATTGTTTCAACAACGCTGTATCATTTCTTAGGCTATATGGTTTTGTTACTCGTTTCGGTCGGCATTGTTATTAATATAGCTCCGATCGCTTTCCCATTTTCTGTTACAGCGCAATATTTCAAAGTAATGGAAATTTTGTGAACGAAACTTTCTCGATTTAAAAAAAAGGTTTATTTAAAAACTAAATATTTTTAAATCTAAATACCGTTATTGGTTTTAACCGGTCGGTTTCACCCATTCCTGGTTGTATTGCTAGAGTACCTTCTTCAATTCTGTAGATGTCGATTACAAACTACAAATCTTACATAACTATCTTAAAACTTTTTTATAGTTATGTTTCCTCCGATATTAACCTTTGTATTTTTCTTCTTAAACAGCGACGTTCGTACTGATTGCAAAACTTCTTATGGGATCACCAAGGTGCTATAATAAATTATGTTTTGCGGAAACGTTCTTAGCAAAGCATCAACATGTATTTTAAATCCTGATAAAATCTTCGTGTAACGATGTTCATCCACATTAGCTATTTCCCACCCTCTGTCCTGCTGCATGATGCACTCTACCAAATTTCCCACTGTGTATCTCATTATGACACAACGGAGTCGTGTCAATGGGACTTAACAAGGGCTGCATGAACTGAAAATAACTTAAAAGAATAAAAATTAACTCCAAAAATAATTCATACCATCACATGCGTTAGATATTTCACTTATCTGAGAAAACGAGTAGAAAAAGATTTCAGTTAAATGCAGCATGCATACAGAAAATCAGTGAAATAGTAAGTAGTCACATGGATCTAAGAAAATGCAAACGAGGAATTCTGTATAAGTGCAAATCTGGTAAATCTTACAATTTTTCTAGTATTTATAAGTCTACAGAGCCCGTTTATGATGAGACTATAAGAAATAATAATAGAGGAAACATGTAACGAAAAACTATCAAACTGCAAGGAATAAGACGAGCCGAAGAAAGTATACAAATTTCAGATTTAGTGAACACGATGTGTTATTTGAAATATCCTGGAAGTTGGCAAAGAGCTTTCCTATAAGGACTGTGTATTGTCACTATCCGATTGTCAGCGATATTTGTTTCATTACTATACAAAATATTCATCTGAAGAAAAATACTTTTCTCACGACTTTTCATGACTAGAAAGTTGGGATGCAGAAACATTGTCTGCAACTCGAATGTAATATTTTCGCAACTCTGAGTAGTCAATGACGTCTTACAGGAAATTCGCCACACATTTCAATCCTTCAAGCTAGACTGGTGAATACCACTGTGAGTTACTACACAATTACCCTCAAAAAATGAAATTTCCTTTACTTCTGTATGTTTCTACAATTTGTAATGAGCTCCTAGTTATTTTTCTTCAAATTAACTCTAGATAAAAGGATGTACGCTCACTTTTATGTTTCACTGATCAGCTGTGCTATTTCGGAGTGGAAAACGTGGACTGTTAAGTAGAAGATGCAGGACAACGAAAGAATCTAAACGTGATTCCAATTACACTATGAACAAGTATGTACGATACGACTATACTTCTCAATATGCTTGCAAAAACTACAGCATATTCCCCAATGGCTTTTTATAACTTTCAGAAGCAACTTATTCTTTACACCGCATGAAAATGCAATGAGTCGCATAAGTAAAAGTGATATACATTACTCCAACGTTTAAGTAATCGACAGTTATGCTTCGATTGTTTTCTCTGGAATGTGATTAATAGTTTTCTTTTCAGAGAGGAATCGAAGGTAAATGTGGTAGAATACACTAAGACTAGAATTGTCTATTTGCAAATTTATGTACCAGGTCCGAACATAGACCTGATATGTTTCTGTCGGTACAGTCCAAATGTAGGTTTTATTGTTCATGAAGCCTTTATGGATTGAAACGTTCGTAAATATTGATAGACAGTAGAAAACTTATGATGTATGTACATCAGGGAAAAAACATGGAACGAGTAACTGTATTTTGATCTGATAGTAATTCAGTTGGATAATGTTATAGATAGACCTGTTTCTCCTGTAATTATTATATTTTTGGTGTTCTTAACTTTTTAGTAAATGTTCTCACGTGGTGTAGTTAAAATTTCGAATGTCCTGAACAAGTGTTTACAAATAGTTTAATTACTATTTTTGGATGTCATTATTATGTTCTCTTTCTTTAATTTGAGGACTGTATTCAATTTTTGTGTTATAATTCCCAAGAAAAGATTTCCATAACTAAGAATAGAGAGTACGTGAATAACATGTAACTACGAGACACTGGCTGCTGCACAATATTAAAGAGATTTTAAGGGTATAACAGCCTTATTACATTCTTTTTGCAGCAATATTTGTGTGTTTAAATCAATCAACTGAAAATCAAAACCAAGAGATTTTGTTTTTGTTATGTAGTCTTTAGAGGTAGAACTCACATTAGTTTAAGAGTGTCATATTCTCATCTCAGACTGAAATTTGTGGCATTTATTTGTTTCATGTTCAATGTCACCCTGTTGCATGACTAGCAATTGTAAAGTTCCTTGAGGGCACTCTCTGCTTTCTCTGCGAGGACACTGTAGTGACTATAATACTGTCGTCATCATTAAAGAAAATTTTTCTCTATGACTAACACAAGTAGGAAAGCCATTGACGTTTATCAATAGTAATATTATCCTAATGTAAGACTTCAGGGAGTTCCTACTTCAATATATTTTGGTTCTAACAAGCGTGTCACTAAAAGTTTAGCCTTACTTGAGGTTTATGAAATTTCTGACCCTTTTATCCTCCCCGGTAGCAATGTTGGGAGACAATATGTTCAGCGTCTTGGACTATGACAACAGCAAAATGTACCGAAAGTATAGTGAGGCAAATGTTCGAAATTCTGAGAAGGATTTATCTGCTGAATACGTTATTAAAATCTTTACTGTCAAAAATTGAAATCTTGTTCCACGTTTAACTGGTGTTTGTTAGTATCACAGAGAAACTGAACCCAAAAGGTACATATCCTTCCTCAAGCGCCAAAGGAGAGTTCACGCTAGGAAGATTTACTCTGCTGTTCTTATATTATGTGATGATGTAATTCCATAGCATTACTCACTGCGTTTTATTCACTCTTTCCCTTAGTTACTTTGGTTCATTAGCACGTTAGTTTATTCTGATTGTATTAAAAACCATACTTCGTGCAGATATTGCTTGCGGAGTGTAGATTCACTTACCAGTATCTTAGTTTGTGTGGTTTTCTGTCAATAACCCCAGTTGTATATGTTTGAATTGCACGGGGATGATAGACATTTTTTTCACATTTGTTCTAAATTATCCATGTGGTACGCATTTTTAAAACGCCGTGCAGTATCACAACGTTATTTTGCATTTCTGATAGTTCTAGATCTAAAATCGTATTGAATCTCGGGGTTCTTGCATACAATTTTTGTTGTAGTTTCAAATAATATATATTTATCTACAGCATACAAACTTGATTAATACTGACGATAGAGATTATTTGTCATTAACATTCTGTAACTACTGTAGAAAAAACATACCCATTGAAGTAATTGCGGTATGTAGACAGAAAATTCCAGTATTCTCTAAATTTCAGCTGTATAATACAATTTGAGAAGTGATTTAACTTATTTGTACTCAAACACCACCATTTCTGGTACACGCACATAGTTATTATGCTTTAAAAGCCCTATGCTAAAATACACAAAGAAGATACAAACTGTCTGTAACGTATTTCAAAATTAATTGTGATGTAACAAACTACTTTAAGACACTGACCATCCTAAACACTAAATACAGGCTCTAACGCCTTCAACGCCGTTGTCAAATTAACTAAAATTAGTGTGATACTCTGTGGTTGGCAGTTACCAAAATACGTCAAGATAATGTGCACTTGAGATATTTAAAATGACTTACAGCTTTCTTACAGTCTCTCACTTCACCTAAGGGAGATGGATTCGTCGACAGCCAATATGACTAGAAACTGGAGGAGATCTTACAACAGCCACACGAAGATAGTAATAGCTCTGAAACGCATGCTTCTCTAGGTTAAAGGTCAGCTAAGGGAAATGCGCTCATTAAACACCTGTTACAGAATTTTGGGTCTGCTAATCTGTGATGTTTGTGCTAATTTTTAATGGAGAAACTATCATTATTTTAATTACACTGACTTTAAAATGAAATTGAACGTTCTGAAACTGTATAGAACAAACTAGGAAGTATACTGAATGTGGCGAAATATTTCTGCCATGCGATTGTGATCTAAAAAATTGTGACTTGAAGAGCCATCATCATTTAGACTCTACTGGGATTTTTCTCTTCTGCATTCTTGGTAAACATATGGTTTCCTAGTCTTAAATATATATAACGCAAAAGGAATTTGAATGAATATTACATTTAGTCAGTACAATAGCAAAACGATTCTTCATTGCATCTGCTACCCTAATTTCGAATATTTGCTTGTACATATAAATAATAGTATGGAAGATACCAATATACTGGTACATAAGTAGATACCACGCACATGCTCTAAATTTCAGTCATTCCTTATTCATGACTTAATGCGTTGCTTCTTTAAACAAAAAGTAAGTAACAAACCGCATAGCAATTGGAATTTTGGGCCTGTGCTTCCTGAATTGTCTTTTAAGTGTCTGCTCACTTTGAAATTCTGCTAAGAATAGAGCTACAAGTTGGTTTCCATATGTGCTGCTGAAATTCCAAAAAATTTTTTTCTCAATCCTGCTACACTTGACTACAAGATTTTCCATTTATCGGTTCACATAGATTCATTCCCAGAAGTATACCTCGTTCCTTAATTCAGTTATGAAGAGCTCATCTACTGAAGTAGGCCGTTCGCATCAAATCACCATGTTACGATACCAGTATGTGACTAGAAAATGACGTATCTGGTGGCAAGGACATGAACGATGAACGGATGCCTGTAATTATAAAAATAATGATTAATTTTACAAATCATCGTGGAGACTATTAGACTTGCTTTTGTAAACCATAGCAGCTTCGAATGATCTGTAACATGTCGATTTTTATAAACGAGAGACATTCAATAAATAATGCTACAATTTCCTTTTTTCTAAAAGCACGTTGCTTTTATTCAGGATTCCGATACACCATATTACTCCCTACTCTCTTGGCTGCAAAGCTTTGTTTCTCAAAATAATCTCTGTTCAGTGCAACAGCCTTACGCCACGTTACTGGGAGGGCATGCGAATCCGCATGGTAGCACTCTACCGGTAGACGTCGGACATAACGTCTTGCTGTATCAATGACCTCCTCATCATCCACGTACTGCTTCCTCAGGAGTGCATCCTTTATTGGACCAAACAGATGGAAGTCGGAAGGTGTGAGTCTGGGCAATAGGGTGGATGAGGAACAATAGTCCAATGACGTTTTGAGAGCACTTCTCGGGTGCATAGATTTGTGAGAGGACATGCGCTGCCATATGAAAGTTCGGTTTCATTTTTGTGGCGACAAACGCGCTGAAACCGTTTCTCCAATTTCCTGACGGTACCAAAGTATACTTCCGTGTTTATCGTTGAAACATGATGAAAGGCATCACACGGAATAACTCCTCCAGAGTCTCAGTCGACCGTCTCCATGACTCGTCCGGCTGAGGGTGAGGTTTTGAACTACTCACAGCTGTGTATGGCTGGCCGGCACGCTAGGGATCGGACAGGTTTGCACGAACTCGTTGTGATGACGACAGACGCCTCGCCCAATAATTCAAAAAAATGGTTCAAATGGCTCTGAGCACTATGGGACTCAACTGCTGTGGTCATCAGTCCCCTAGAACTTAGAACTAATTAAACCTAACTAACCTAAGGACATCACACACATCCATGCCCGAGGCAGGATTCGAACCTGCGACCGCAGCAGTCTCACGGTTCCGGACTGCGCGCCTAGAACCGCGAGACCACCGCGGCCGGCGCCCAATAATTCACCGTGCTTTTTTTTTCACTCCCAAGTCTCCGTAGACAATCTGCATGGGCCTCAGAACATCTGCGATCTTCTATTTTTCCACAAAAGGAAACTCGATGACTGCTCTCTTCCTGCAATGCACCGGTCACAAATGTCATTTTGAAGGTTACGTATGGCGTCACCAAATATAGGAACGTCATGAAAGTAAAGGCGTTGAAGCGTAAATATTACACGATGACCCGCGACAAATGCCGCATTTCAAAGGAAATCGGCCGAGAAGAAAAATGTGTAGCATTACTTGCTGAACGCCCACTGTACTCATAACGAGAGTAGGTTAATACACTCCTGGAAACTGAAATAAGAACACCGTGAATTCATTGTCCCAGGAAGGGGAAACTTTATTGACACATTCCTGGGGTCAGATACATCACATGATCACACTGACAGAACCACAGGCACATAGACACAGGCAACAGAGCATGCAGAATGTCGGCACTAGTACAGTGTATATCCAACTTTCGCTGCAATGCAGGCTGCTATTCTCCCATGCAGACGATCGTAGAGATGCTGGATGTAGTCCTGTGGAACGGCTTGCCATGCCATTTCCACCTGGCGCCTCAGTTTGACCAGCGTTCGTGCTGGACGTGCAGACCGCGTGAGGCGACGCTTCATCCAGTCCCAAACATGCTCAATGGGGGACAGATCCGGAGATCTTGCTGGCGAGGGTAGTTGACTTACACCTTCTAGAGCACGTTGGGTGGCACGGGATACATGCGGACGTGCATTGTCCTGTTGGAACAGCAAGTTCCCTTGCCGGTCTAGGAATGGTAGAACGATGGGTTCGATGACGGTTTGGATGTACCGTGCACTATTCAGTGTCCCCTCGACGATCACCAGAGGTGTACGGCCAGTGTAGGAGATCGCTCCCCACACCATGATGCCGGGTGTTGGCCCTGTGTGCCTCGGTCGTATGCAGTCCTGATTGTGGCGCTCACCTGCACGGCGCCAAACACGTATACGACCATCATTGGCACCAAGGCAGAAGCGACTCTCATCGCTGAAGACGACACGTCTCCATTCGTCCCTCCATTCACGCCTGTCGCGACACCATTGGAGGCGGGCTGCACGATGTTGGGGCGTGAGCGGAAGACGGCCTAACGGTGTGCGGGACCGTAGCCCAGCTTCATGGAGACGGTTGCGAATGGTCCTCGCCGATACCCCAGGAGCAACAGTGTCCCTAATTTGCTGGGAAGTGGCGGTGCGGTCCCCTACGGCACTGCGTAGGATCCTACGGTCTTGGTGTGCATCCGTGCGTCGCTGTGGTCCGGTCCCAGGTCGACGGGCACGTGCACCTTCCGCCGACCACTGGCGACAACATCGATGTACTGTGGAGACCTCACGCCACACGTGTTGAGCAATTCGGCGGTACGTCCACCCGGTCTCCCGCATGCCCACTATACGCCCTCGCTCAAAGTCCGTCAACTGCACATATGGGTCACGTCCACGCTGTCGCGGCATGCTACCAGTGTTAAAGACTGCGATGGAGCTCCGTATGCCACGGCAAACTGGCTGACACTGACGGCGGCGGTGCACAAATGCTGCGCAGCTAGCGCCATTCGACGGCCAACACCGCGGTTCCTAGTGTGTCCGCTGTGCCGTGCGTGTGATCATTGCTTGTACAGCCCTCTCGCAGTGTCTGGAGCAAGTATGGTGGGTCTGACACACCGGTGTCAATGTGTTCTTTTTTCCATTTCCAGGAGTGTATTTAAAGCGACCACAATGTTTTTATGCATCTTCCCTATCAGCAGTTTACTATAACCACAAATCGTTCTTTGGAAAAGCTTCTTTGCAAAACCAGGTTTCAGAGTTATTTGTACCCACAGCAGTAAATATGATCTCCACCCTGGAAGACCCCCCTCCGTAGCAAGTAGTTTTGATAAAAGTAACATTTTCTGACTGGTCAGCGTACATATGAGAATCGTTATGAAGCTTTCTTTACTTTTGTGTTTCTTTTGATATTGTCCAGCCATTCATTGTGGTCACCTGCTCTAGAAAGAAGAAGCGGCTCCATCACTTTTTGTTCAACGTGTCATATTTTCTTTTACAAGTGTTTGTTACCTCCTCCTCTGACTCCACTTTACGTTCTTCACGCCTCATTACATTGCTGAAGTCGAATGCTGCGATATATGCCTCTTTATACTAACATTACTAAATCTATGCTTGATATAACTGGTCATATATTCTGGAATGATGAAGTTTGTCTTGAAAATCTAATGTTTTACTATGTTTTGGTATTCCTCACGTGTTTTTCAGTTTATGTAGAGTCTTTCACTGAAATCCTTGATGCATAAAGACAGAGAAGTACTTACTCCTATTTTGATGGAATGATATCACTTCGCTTCCCATGTACTCTGATTGTCTGTGGTTAAAATTTAAGGGACTCTCTTTTCTAAGATTGCACTGCATTTGTCGCACACAAAACGTCAAGTGCGTGTACCGTGTGACTTCCTGTTCCATCTCGTTTTACGTGTGGTGTAGAAAAAAAATCTGTTTTTCAACCATCCAAATTCACAATTTTTTTTGGATTTTTGGTTAATTTTACGCTTAGTTCGCTTAATAACAGAGCGATATTGGTTTATGTAAATTATGTTACACATTTCAGTTATTAGACCAAAATAAAATGTGAGCGTTGAAATAATCGTTCACACATTTATTGTGGATTTTGAGTGGCATGACTCTCTTCGCGTGAGGTTTCAAACTTAATTTCCAGTGGTTTAGTAAATAATTCGCTCTAGTAGTCAATGAAAATCGTGCAGCAATGCATTCGCTGAAAAAAAAAAGTTTTCTCGTATGAATAACATTATCGTGGTACTACCGGAGGAAGTAAATACATGTGCAAGTATTGTACAAGTACCATTGACATCATATATTTGTGAAACTGTCGACTAAAATAACACATAGAACTATAAAGCGGAGAGCGCGTTGGGTTTTAACTAGGTTCGTTGCTCTTCTTAATTTATATCTATAATACACCACTAAACATGGCAGGTCATCCTGATTTTTTTTCTATTTGCAGGTAATACAACGGGGAAAAGAAGATCCGATATGTGATGTAAATGATAATATTTCTGTTTTACTTCCACATATAATACAAATAACCCGAAAGTGGTGGATAGTAATGTGGAAGTTAGTTATAAAAAAGATCTAGTAAAAGAGATGAAAGTATTTTGCTTTCAAGGAAATTTAACTTGGAACTATTTTGCAAGTGCAGGTAGTCGTCGTTGAAGCATGCGTGTTTGGTAAAGGAACAATGCTATTTAAAAGCGTTGACATGGAACTGCAGCGCAGTGAAATGTGGAGCTTGAAGACAAAAAGTGTAATAATGAATTGCGTCTATTACAAATGCAGTGTTTGAAACAAAGGTGTTCAAAATTAAATTTGCTTGTAGTGGAAACAAAGGGGAAAGAGTCTTGTGCAAAGTTATCAGAAATCATCTATGAAATAATTACGTATGGTATTGCACTAAGTTGTATCTTTGGGCTCTTAGTTTTTTTTATGTATGTCAATGATCTCCAATCAGTAATATTACGAGATGCCAAGTTTTTGTTTCCACGTGATACAAACATTGTAACAAATCTAAAATCAAGTACAGTATTAGAAAGATCAGTAAATGAAATTTTCATGAACATTAACAAACGATCGCTAGCCAATTCTTTGTCTCTAGTCTTAAAAAAACCACGCTGTACCAAATTCAGAACTTAGAATAGATTCCGTCCTAATTATGTTGACTACAAGCAGATCGAAAAATTTGACAGTGTGTGGTTCTTGACGTTACATCTTAATAATGATTTCAACTGGAAGGAACACGCCTTGGAACTGTTGAAGCGTTTAAACAAGTCTTTCTATGCCATGAGTACTTTTTCCGACGAAAGTGGCATAAAAATTAAAGATGCTAGCGTACTTCACTTACTTTCATTCTATAATGTTGTGCAGGATAATTTTTTTAGTGGCTAATTGAGTCAACCTAAGGTTTTTCGAGTCTAAAAAAGTACAATACCAATTATTTGTACTGTGAATTGAAGAACTTCCGCCAGGGGCCTGTTCAAGCAATCGGATTGACTAGGTCTTACTTCCCAGTATCTTTATTCCTTAATCAGTTCTGTTATACATAATACGCCTGTGTTTGAAACCAGTAGATCAGTTCAGGAGTCAGTTGAGAAAGTAAGAAGACTCTTCACAAACATTATTCTCTTATTTCAATACAGAGAGAGATGTATGTTATTCAGAAACACTGATTTTCAGTGACTTACTACCTACAAAAAATTTAACTGTTAACAAAGTTCAGTTTAAAAGGAGCACAAAAGATTTATTGTTGCCAAAGACCTACTCAAATGATGTATTTCTTTGTAGAACTGACTGCGTATGTAATCAAAACATGAATGATGCGGGTATTACGTAAAACATGACAAACTTCAATAGGTGAATCATAAAAACAGTTATTGATATTGAAAATATCATACTTTCAGACGTAACGCAAGATGTGTTTCAAGCTATTCAATGTGTGAGGAAACGAAAGTCACATGGAGATGAAGATGTTGCAATAGAAATGAAGAGGAGAGTAAGACAAAAGAACTTCTAACGCTTTTGGCAGAATTTCATCACAGGAAGATAATCCCTAAACAGTGGAACAACGATGTATTTTTCTGTTTGATAAAGAAAATTAATGACAAAACGTAAATGTCTGTAGCTCTATGAGCTACCTCTGTGTAATGCACAAGGCATTTACTAACATTGTTATAAGTAAACGTGATTTGTCACTTGGCCAGTGGTTCATAGGTTTTACCCCAGGAAACCCCTGATAAACTTGGCACTGATTAAACACATGTTACCGTCCTGAAGAACTTGGACATTGTGACACAGTCAAGGTTCCAATAGACAATCAAAATAGCGGCGCACCTAATAGAGGAGCCACCTAGGGACATACTGTACCTCCAGAATATTCATAGAACACTAGAGGAAATTTTCAATGAGAAAAGGTAGGAATGAAACTCAAGCTATGTATAATATCTGAAACAACCTTGTTTAACTGATGTGATAGTGCTGGTTGCATTTACAACAGATAATTTTCCAAAAGTAATGTAAGAACTTGGTGGAGCCAGCTTGAAACTGAGTATGTAAATACAATCAGCACATTAAGAAGCACATAGTACAAATTAATGACGAGTGTATGTATGTAGGACAGCTTAAAATAAAAACAGAATTAACTAGGAAAGAATTAAAGACAGTACGAAATTGGCCAGGCAGCTGCCCATTGACCGTTAGAGAGTTTTGCTTTAGGAGCTACCAGAGGACACAGGAAAATAAAAAAATGGAGCAGGTAAGCTATTATGAATATCAAACAGGAAATGACAGAACATGTAACCAGATGTATGAATGGGATGTTGAACAAGGAAGATCTTTGCCAGATTCCAAAAGAAAGAAAAAAACTCCAGAGAAGATGGCATAGTGGACTAGGAGTAGAATAATATTAGAAAACGTATAGGAGCTAAAAATATAGGTGTATCTGAAAATGCCGATGCATGGAAAAGTCCACAGGACGACTCTGTACTTCTTTGGATGTGAAAGGACTGATGAGGATTTTGATGCCACTGAGAAGTCATGTAAAGTAATCACTAAATAAATTCAGGAAAAAATTGAGTCCAGTAGTAATTTTTTCAAGACAAATGGATTAATGAGTATTCTGACAAAGATGACATCCAAATGGATCGCCTCTAGCAGAAAACAGTAGTTCACATTACAACCAGTTTTCCTATAAAGGTTGTTGAGGTCATTGTAAAGAATGAATACGAGATGTGTAAGGAAACTGAATATTTGCATCATTTGAAAGAGTGATTGTCAGATGTTAACTGACTGTGTGTTGTGGCACATAAGAGGAAAAACAGATGTGTTGCCTATTCATTTTAGATGTGAGACTATCTACAAATTATTTACAAAATGAAATTTGTTTGTAGTTTATTATCTACTGGTCAATCTTCCTAATGAATAATTATTCTTGGAGCATGTAGACCATGTTCTGCACTCCCTTAAGACTCCTTATTTTTCTGAATACTGAGAAACACCATATTACTCCCTACTCTCTTGTCCCTACATTGTCAAACAAGCTGTGAACACTGAGTGGGCATTAGGAGTAGGTATAGTGAAAAAGATTTCATTGTCTCAATAACCATCAATTGATGTAGCTTTTACTGTTTCACTTTGTTTCTAGCAAACTCATTTAAAAGTATATGAATTTCTGACAAATATGTGCAAAATGTTAAAACCAGTCAATTACCAATGTAACTATAAAGTAATTGGGAATTTAGCATTGCTTTACATTTCCATCCATTTTAGACAAACTGACATTGGGCGACATGATAAATTATCGCATATTTATGTGTACCATGGAAATAAACCAATAATGGATAAAAGTTATTAATGTCTTGAAACTTTTCATAAATAATTAAATAATAAATAAACGTTATTATTTTGAGCTATTTCTCATTGTACCTGCAGTCATAGACATTTTTATTATTACACGTTTATTAAAAGATCTACCGACACATACTACCTGTCAAAAACCTAAGAAATGTTTTATGGACATAGAGTCAGATTTTTTTCTTTTGGAAAATTAGCTAGTTCATATACAGAGAAAAATTTATGTCATTGTATAGCTGCCAAATTTGTTAGCTGCATGGTGAGGTTTTTACCTTACTGCAATCAATATCCGTGGTGATAGTCTAGTGCATTACACACAAATGTGGAAAAGTACAATATCAGTTAATAATTTACAGCCTCATCGAAAGTTTTACAGCTAGCTGGAAATGTTTTGTATCTTACAACTGAGGAAATCAGAAATATGTTTTTAGCAAGACAGTGTTTCACTAGAAGTATTTCAAAACTACTAATATATTATTAAAACGTACATAAAGCAATAAGCAACACATTAGACGTTGCTGTTGCAGTTCTCTCTTATTGTGATACGTTAACACAAATTTTGTAGTGTCCATAATTTCTTTAATAAAATTGATTTTTTTAGTTCATACATTTCTCCTAGTTACAAACACGTCATGTAAGAAGAGAATTTGCACACAGTGTTAATGTAGGGGAATAGGTAGTAAATTATGGACTGCTCTGGCATTACATTAAGGTGAGAAGGGTGTAGCTTTTAATCACCAATAGACCTGTCTTCAAATACCAAATAAAACACATTTAATTATACTCACCGGCGTTCTTCACCAAGCAACAGAAGACAAGTTACCGATTTCTGTAAATATACTGTGTACAAGTATAAAACATCAATATCCAGTTACAGATTGTTGGAGATTGTTATCAAGAACTATGTGCTATAACTGCATCGTAATGAAATGAGAGTACTTGTTGCTTATCGCAAATGAAAGAGTGACACATTCTGCTCAGGGTTTGATAGAACTCCATCAAGTTTAACGGGACAATATTATCAGGTATTATAGGAACAGTGACTGTAGTATATGGTTATATCAATTCGAAGTCACAATTAAAACAGGTGGCTCTTCGAAGAGGAATAATGTGGAATGGTCTCTTTGATATTCAGAGTAAAATACCCTCTAAGAAGAAGTAGATTTATTATTTTCCTTCTGAATGGCTCAGTAAGTGGGACTGAAAGACAGTTTGCACTGAAATCACGAAATAACTTTGGTCAAAGTTGATTAAATACCTTAGGTATGCGAGGTAATAAAGCATATAAAATGGATCAGGAAAATTAGCATGTAATATAACCAGCACACTTGTATAACTTATCTCGTCTCAAGCAAACAGTGCTGATATTATAGTTAACAGGTTTGCTCTGCGTATCTTTCAAGTCAACTTTCGAACTAAGTCGTCTGAGTATTTTAGTATGAGGATTGATCTACATATTACGATATCTACAGGCAGCTGTGTGCCTGCGCTGTTCCATAAGTCATATATTCTCACTCAGTATTTCGGAATAAAGCAGCTGATATATGTAGCTAAGACTCCTAGCACCTGTAAAGTAACTGATTCTAAGGAATTATGGATGAATGTTATCTGACATGGCTTGTTGCTCACTTGTGACATTTTAGAAATTACAATTGTTCAGTAGGAGCCTTGAAAAAATGCTGAGCTACAGAAATTAATAACAACATTTTTAATTATAGTCATATGGCTAATCAAACTTGAGTGATTTATATGTCTGAAATTAGAGTAAAATTAGTTCCTTGATGCTGAGATTACTGTATTTTAATATTTCGGTCACAGCTATGGCATTATGACTTTTAAACTACTGAATCTCCGTAAATATCCTGATGAGAACATAGAGGAGGCGTACTTTAAGTGACTATTCCTCTGAAAGTAAGCTCCGGCATGCAGTAAGTAAATGTCCATATTTCATAAGCAAACGTGCATGGTTCGTGAAAGGAAATAATAGTATTGCCACATAACTTCATTTCCGTCTTTTGGGAAACAGATAGTAGAGCAGTAAATTATCCTACGTGGAAACTGCTACAAATAAGACACCAATCCAACAGGAATATGTTACCCAGGAAGTAATACGATTTTGTTAACAGAAAAGGCCCGAAACACTGAACTGAAAGGAATCTGGTTCACAGACACTGACATCGTTCTAGAAGTAATGAACTTTCGCATCTACTGCCATATTCTGGTATGTCTTAAAATGAATCAGGCTACCCTAAAAAAAGTAGGGCAAAAGTAGAAATACTAGATATTCATTCTCTTTTCGGGGAATAATCCCCAAAACACTAGTGAAGCGAAAGTCATCAGTAGCATTTTTCAGACATCATGAAATGTGTAATCAAACACAGATTCTTCTAAATGATTTAACGAGCATAAATTAAGTTTGTAATACATAAAGACGAATATGTACATGCAGTTAAGTCGAAGTAACATTACATCCAATCTTATTCCAACTAGATCGCAAATATGGATGTTAAGTGCAGGGAAGCAGAAACCTATGAATAACCTAAAGCTTCATATTGAATATAAAATAAAAAGCTCTACCTCCGCGTTCGTTAACGATATTTGTATATTCTCCAGTTGATAACGTTAGGAGTTCCCTGAGGCTGTATGCAGATGATGCTGTAGTAGTAGGAAATTCCTAATGCCAGAAAAATATAGCGACGTCCATGAACGAAATTGGTTGTCCAGTCTTGGTGCAGATTACCTTCAACATAAATAAAAATAACGCACTGTGCATAAACAATCTTAAGGTCTCATTATTGTTCTAGTAGATTATTGCTTATGCATAACTGACAAGAGTAACAACCGTAATTTGCCTATAGGCATGCGTCCAGTTCGACGACAAGCAACTAATTGCAACAGATATGACACTGATTTCCACTGGAAGAATCCTAGGGAAGTACGATTCAGAACTGTTTACAAAATCCAGGTTTCAACAGTTCCTGGACATTCCTTGTGACTCTAGAATCTTGGCCAAGTTGAACCTATACAATAAATGGAAAGAATACGGGAAGAGCTACACGTTTCGTCAGAGGTTCGATTAGGAATTGCGAAAGCTCTCCATACCAGTAACAACAACTATAAAACTGTATGTTCAACACGAAGAGTTTTTGCGTTAAGATTTCAAAAACGTGAATCATAGAAGAAGAATATATACACCGGACAGTCCTGGAGACTCCAAAAGGTTTCATATACATGATTTAATAGTAAGAGAGTGTTTTGACAAGCGGATTTTAACCTGCAAAATATTTCTGATGGTAGATATTAACACTGACTGTAATATATTGTTTATAAACAGAAGATTAAATTTGAGACTTATCAAGAAAGTAAGAATTTACGTAGGTTGGGCTTTGATAATTGCAAAAACCAAAGCTTGTTAAGTGTTACAAAGCGAGCATTAGGCATTGATAGACTGAAACGGAGGAAACGCAGGCAACAGAATGTCAGTGGGTAAGCCTGTGAGATGGAGTGGTGTAGGAGGCAGGATACCAAATACTCAAAAGACTTGCAGAACTCGTTGCATAACAGACAAGGTATTTAACTTACGAAAGAAGAGAATATAAAAACGTAGCAGCAAATGAAGTAGACGGAAACGAATATAGACGTCTAAAAAGTGAGGGGACCATAAAACGCAAGACGGGAAAACTGAAATTACTACAGATGAAATACAGAGTTGTAGAAGGATGCACGACTATGTGAAAGATGAGTGCCACCTGTAACAAAATTAATGAGACCTTTGCGAAAAAGAAAAGCAACTGTGTTAACATGAAGAGGTCAGGTGGTAAGGCCGCTCTAAATAAAGAAAATAAAGCTGAAAGGTTGAAGAAATACATGGAACGCAATACAAACGAAGGGAATTTCAAGACATTATTACAGAAAGGGAAAAAGTAGTAGATGAAGATGAGATGGGAGGTATGAGAGTAACTGAAGAGTCTGACAGAGCACTGAAACACCTAAGTTGCAAAAGGACCCAGGAGTAGACGACATTCACTCACAGTTATTGACTTGATTCAGAAAATATGTTTTTGTTTATGCGATCTTCAGTCTGATGACTGGTTCGATGCAGCTCCTCATGCTACTCAATCTGGGGCAAATCTCTACAGCTCCGATTAATTACTGCAACCGACATCCTTCTGAGTCTTTTTATTTATTCATGTCTTGTTCTAACTCAACGATTTTTACCCCCGCCCCACTTCCCTCCAATAATGAACTGGTGTTCTCCTAGTCAAGTTGTGCCACAGACTTCTTGTCTTCCCAATTCTGTTCATTTCCTCTTCATTAGTTATATGATATAGCCATCTAATCCATAGCCTTCTTCTGTAGCACCATACTCTAGAGGCTTCTACTTTCTTCTTGTGTATACTTTTCTTGCCCTTGTTTCACTTTCATACACGGCTGCACTCCATACAAATACTTCCTGAAAATACTTCTTTACACGTAATATATATTCGAAGTTAAGAAATTTCTTCTCTTCAGACATGATTTTCTTGCCATTGCCAAGCTACATTTTATATTCTCTCTACTTCGCCCATCAACAGTTTAAACTGCTTCTCAAATAGAAAATCTCATCAACTGTTTTAAGTTTCTCGTTTCTCAGTATCACCCGATTTAATTCGAGTATATTCCATTACCCTTACCTCGTTTTTGTTGATGTTCATGTTACTTCCTGGTATCAAGGTACTGCACATTCAGTTAAACTGTTTTTCCAAGTCCTTTTTTTGTCTCTGACAGAATTGCAACGTCATTGGAAAACCTAAAAGTTTTTATTTCTTCTCCCGAACTTCAATACCTGCTCCAAATTTTTCTTTTATTTCCTTTGCCGTTTGCTTAATGTACAGATTGAATAACACCATGGAAAGGCTAAACCCATGTCTCACTCCTTTCTCAACAACTGCATCCCTTTCATGTCTCTCGACACGTGTGTCTACTACATGATTTGTGTGCAATTTGTAAATAGCCGTTCGCTCCCTGTATTTTACCCATGATACCTTTAGAATTTCAAGAGAGCAATCCAGTCTACATTTTCAGAAGCTTCTTCTGAGTCTACAAACGCTATAAATGTAGGTTTACCTTTCCTTAACCTATAAGTCGTAGAGTCATCATTGCTTCGCATGTTCCTATATTTCTCCGAAAGCCAAATTGATGTTCCCCGAGGTCGTCTTCGACTAGCTTTTCCATTCTTCTGTAAATAATTCATCTTGGTGTTTTTCAGCCACGACTTATTAAACTGATAGTTCGCTAATTTTCACACATGTCAGCTACTGCTTTCTTTGGAATTGGATTTATTACAGTCTTGTTGAAGTCACCTGTCTCACACATCTTGAACACCAAATGGAAGAGTTTTGTCAAGGCTGGCTTTCCAAAGCCTGTTAGTACCTCTGACAGAATGTCGTCTACTCTGGGGACCTTGTTTCTACTCAGGCCTTTCACTTTTCTGTTAAATTCTTCCCGTTGTATCGTATCTCCTAGTTCATCTTCTGTTTCTATAATACTGGCTTCAAGCTAAGATCCCATGTATAGACTTTATGTACTTTCCTTCCACCCTTCAGCTCCGCTTTCTTTGCTTAGGACTGGTTTTCCATCTGAGCTTTTGATACTCGTACAGTTGCTTCGTTTTTCTCCAAATTCTTCTTTAATTTTCCTGTAGACGATATCTGTCTTTCCCCTGGTGAAATATGCAACTAAATCCTTGCATTTGTTTTCTGCACACTCCTGCTTAGCCATTATGAACTGCTTAGCCATTTTACACTTTCTGTCAATAATATTTTACAGACGTTTGCATTCCCTATCGTCTGCTGCAGTTACTGCTTTTTTTCTCCTTTCATCAATTATGGATTTGTACTAGGTCTTGTTTTTACATTTTTGATCCTCTGCTGCCATCATTATTTCATCTGTTAATACTACCCACTCATCTTCAACTGTATTCCTTTCTCCTCTTATAGCCAAGCGTTGCCTAACTCTCCCTCTGAGACTCTCAACAACCTCTGGTACTTTCAACTTATCTGGCTCCCATCTGCTTCATTTCCTACCTTTTCGCAATTTCTTAAGTTTTAAACTACAGTTCATAACTATACGTTTATGGTCAGAGTCAAAATCTGCCCCCAGAAATGTCTTACAATTTAAAATCTGATCCTTAATCTCTGTCTTATCAGCATGTAATCAATCTGAGACCTTCCAGTGTCTCGAGGTCTGTTGCACGTACACAATCTTGATTCATGTTTCTCAATCCAAGTGTCAGCGATGATTAAGTTAGGCAAAATTCTATCAGGTTGCTTCTTCTTTTCGTCCTTTCTCACCAGTCTATAATCTATTACTATTTCCTCTATCGCAATTAAACTTTCGTCTCCCTTAACTAACTGAATAATTTCTTTTTCTCGTGACACATTTCTTCCAGTCCCCAATCACAATTACATTTTCTTCTCCATTAACTACCTGAATAATTTCTTTTATCTAGTCATAAACTTCTTCGATCTCTTCATTATCCACGGAACTTGTTGGCATAAAAACTTGTACTGCTGTGGTAAATCTGATCTTTGTGTCTATCTTGGCAAAGACAATGCGTTCACCATGCTCCCCATAGTACCTTGTCGGCATTCCAATTTTCTTATTTGTCATTAAATTCGCTCCTGCACTGTCCCTATTTGACTTTGTATTTATAACCCTGAATTCATTTGATGAGAAATCCAGCTCCTCCTGCCACCGATCTTCAATAACTCCCAGTATACCTACATTAAATTTTCTAACCTATATACCCGATTAAGGGATCTAACGTTCCACGCTCCGAAAAGTCGAACGGCAGTTTAGTTTCCCATGGTGACGACATCCCCCTGAGTATGTTCCGCCCGGAGATTCGAACGGGGCACTATTTTATCACCGGAATACTTTACCGAAGAGGACGCCTCATCATTTAATCGTACAATAAAGCTGTCTGCCTTCGCGAAAAATTAGGCTGTAGTTTTCCTTTGCTTTCAGTCGTTCGAAGTGCAGGCAAGCACGCCGTTTTCGTGTATGTTACAAGGCCAAATCAGTCAATCATCCAGAGTGTTGGCGCTGCAACTACTAAAAGGCTGCTTCCCCTCTTCAGGAACAAAGTTTGTCTAATATCTGAACAGCTACATCACCACTATAGTTGCACCTACGGTTCAGCTATCTGTATCGCTGTGGCACGCTAGTCGGAGAACATAGTATAACAAACTATTTCACCTGTTATGAAAGACGTGTGTAATACTTCCAATTTCAAAGAAAGCATTTGGTGACCGAGGTAAATATTACATAACCATCCATTCAATAGTATCTCATGCTTACATAATTCTGACAATAGTTATTCCCAGAAGAATGGAGAGACTGCTATAAGCCGAGGCAGAGAAATATGGGTTTAGGCTCGTACTGATCGTATTAATTCTCTTAGAACATGGCTTGAAGAAAGGAAAACCTACTTTTATAGCACTTATAAATTTAGAGGAAGCGGTTGCCTGTGTTGACTGAAAAACATTATTTGAAATTCTGGAGGTAGCACGGATAAAATACTGGGAACGAAAGGCTACGCTATTTACAGAAACCAGACTGCAGTTGTAAGACTCGAAGGACATAAGACAGCGTTATAGCGTCTCCCCGACATGATTCAATCTGCTCATTATGAAAACAGTAAACGAATCTAAGGAAAAATTTGGCAAGAGAATTAAACTTCAGGTAGGAGAAACAAAATATTTTAGTTTTGTCGAAGAGAGTGGAATTCTGTCAGGAAGAAGATGGCTTGAAAGATTTGTTAAACAGGATGGACAGTGGCTTTAAAAGGAAACACGAAAAGAGTAATGGAATGAATCAGAATTAATTTAGTTGATGTTGAAGAACTTAGACTAGGAAATGAGTTTTGTCATTTGGTCAACAAAATCATGGACTATGGCTAAAGTAGGGGGATATATAATGCCGACTGGCAATAAAACCTATGTGAGAAAGAGAAATGTATAAATTTATGTGTTAGGTAGTGTTTTCTGAAGGTTTTTGTATGTATCGTGGCCTTGAACAAAAGTGATAAGAAGACGATAAACAGCTCACACAAGAAGAGAATAGAAACTTTTGAAATGTATAACTGCAGAAAAATATCGAAGAATAGATGGGCAGATCGGATAACTAATAAGGAGGTAGTGAAGCGCACGGGGAAAATAGAAATTTATGGCAGAAATTGTCTAAGAGGGAGGATCATTTCACAGAAAACATCCCGAGGCGTCAAGGAATCGACAGTTCAGTAATGAAGGGAAGAGTGTGTGTGTGTGTGTGTGTGTGTGTGAGTGTGTGTGTGTGTGTGTGAGCGGTGGGGATTGGGAGAGCGTGGTGAGGATCATATAGATTATAGATCGTTCCCAACGTTTGACTACGTGAAGCATTTTCAAGTGGACATAGGTTGTCGCAGTTACGCTGAGATGACGAGGCATGCACAGGATCGACGATAATGGAGTTGCGTGAGACCAATCAGCGAACTAAAGACCAGTACAACAACAGCATCCACATTTGAGCGGCTCAGTACAATGCTTCATCCCACATACTCTTGTGATATGACCATAAAAGAAACTAAGAGGAATTTAGTGGCTTTACTACACTCTTCATCCTGTGCGAAAAGAACAGTAGAGGGACAAACTCTGTCGTGAATCAATTATGCTGTGATAGATTTTACTACACTATCACTCTCAACACTAGTTGAACTGCATTCGTAAAGACTGGTGTATGGAAAGAAATTGCCGTTTTTGGGCAGTCCCTCGGCGGAGCAGTGATCCCGCTGTGTGTGGCACTTGTGTCTCCAGGACAGGTAGTAAAATGTGTTTGGTGGGCCAAGTGTGAGAGGCAGGGGTGCGTGCCACCTGCAGTGGTTCCTGCCGAAAAAGGGCGCGTGCCGGCCGGCGCGTGCGGGTTTGCGCCCCCTTTGTGTAGCCGGGCAGGGCCAGGCCACGTTTTCGGCAGCGGGCCACCCTCCTGAAATTTAGCCACCTGCCTTAACCCCACCTGTGCCCCACCAGAGGCGCGTGTCCACGCGTGACGTAAAAGCAATTAATTTTGCTATCATTGGCTCCTTTTGCTACTTCGACAGAGAGTCTCACAACATTTCTCAGTAGAGCTGACTGTAAAAGATGCAGTACTTACAAGTCACATATTAAAAGTCAGTCTTGTTGCAACCCTTGTTCACAGTATGAGCAGCCCTTAGCGGCTCGCCATCTCACAACTGTTCATGACGTCGCCTTTCCGGCTTTGATCTTTTTTCATATATGACTTGTAAGTACTGCATCTTTTGCAGTCAGTACAAACTTGAATTTTGTGTGTCTCGAATGCAACATCTAATATCGTTTCAACTTTCGAGAGAAGAGACAGCAGAAGAACAGATTCTGTAGTAAGAGAGGTGTCTATGAAACTTGTATGTTATCATAGTGTATCTCGTAAGATATTTGCACACGAACAAGTAAAATCTTATACGGTGCTTAATAATTGGAACACATAAGTCCTCGGTGACAAATATTAAGTCAAAATTGACCTGGTTTCGACGCTACTATGAGCGTCGTCTTCAGAATTAGACTAACTGTTCTAAAACATATTAGGTATATAGTAAATTAATAAAATTAAAGTTTTACTAACTGTAAAAGATGCAGTGCTTACAAGCCACATATTAAAAATGATCTAAGCCGGAAAGGCGACGTCATGAACGGTTGTGAGATGGCGAGCCGCTAAGGGCTGCTCGTACTGTGAACAAGGGTTGCAACAAGACTGACTTCTAATATGTGATTTGTAAGTACTGCATCGTTTCCAGTCAGTACAAACTTTAATTTTATCAGTGTACTATATACCTAATATGTTTTAGAACAGTTAGTCTAATTCTGAAGACGACGCTCATAGTAGCGTCGAAACCAGGTCAATTGTGACTTAATATTTGTGACCGAGGGCTTATTTGTTCCAATGTAATTCTGACACAGTCACTGAACTTTAACAGCTATGTTCAAAGTGCTTCATAATATTATGTTGCTAGTTTAAATTCTGTTTCTAAAACTTTTATCCGGATTTAGAAGTTTTTTAATATTATCAAGTTTTATACATTGGTAAGTAGTAAAGTTCCTTCTCCGCATTAACTACTAAACCAGTAACTGCCAGATTTTAACTGCTAATTTTCTACATCCATATAAACAATTGTAGTTAATCAGTTTTCAATATCTTATATAAAAAGGGTTTTACATCATTTTAATAGGAATCCGTTTATTAATTCGATTCCTTTTGGTACATTTCTCAGCTCAAACAACATATTTAAAAATATAGCTCTGTGTGTTTGTTCCACTGTGAATATTAAGAAATTATATAAGAGACTTAAGTATCATAAATACTAGTTTCCAGGATAATAAATTTTAAAATTAATCCTATACTTTCTTGTAGCATAACTTCTCTGAATGATACAGGACTGTATTCAGTATGTTCTTGTCATCAACACTTCTCTTGTAGCTTCTTTTCTTATGTCCCGTTTCCCTTGATTGATCTTGAATAGACATTTTGGGTCTAGACACAGGAGTACTGTAAATTTCCTAAACAATGTAAACAATGGTTAGAGTGACTATAGCAGCCCTGTGCTCCAAACGTTGTCACGCCTTCACTCTCCCTTTGTTTCCATCATTAAACACAATTACGCATCATATATTGCAAGTCGTAGAATTGTAGGAGATGAACATGTTGTGTCAGAGCGACGTTCCCAGATTGAGGCTCTCATTTGCAGTATGAGTTTTGTCATGAACACATTTCCATAGTAAGTCATGACTTGCCAGGAACGTATATGTGGGCTTGATAGCGTTTATTATGCGTTCAGAAATGTCTTTATTGTGGGTATAGGATCTGTAATCACACAGACCATTAGACTAGTGGGCATAGCCACAAAACATCAAACATAAATTTCTTTTTGCATCTCTTCCCATACAATTTCTGAAATGAAAGTTTGGGAAACAGTTGTAAAAAAAATTTACTGCTGGTTGAAAAAACCTAAAATGTAATTTTTGGTGATTGCTGCACGTTTCCCAACTTAAGACCACTTTACTTTAAGTTATGTGAGAGTTTACTCACTTCTCGCAGTTGCCGGAGTTCTCTTTGTGGTACTTATCATGTATATATTCTGTTCTTACTACGGTTTCTGAAAATTACACCTCAGTTCGAACGTAAATACACTGTAAGTAACGGTTCACTTCTAGTAGCACCGTCTGTTTTCGCCTGTGACCCTTTGTCTGAAAACCAAGCATTTTCACTACCACGTGCTCTTTTTGATATTCCTAATGCCAGTAGACGCAAAAAATTTCTCAGTACGATTATGGTTACCTGAATAAGGACACTTTGTGTTTAACGTGATAATGATTTTCTTCACTTAACTCCATTGTCGGATTAATCTTTCTGCCCTCTCATTGCCTACATATTAATTACTCACTACCGCTCCTTGGAACTGGACCAGAGTTTCTAATGTAACCCAAAGTGAGAAATATTCTATATTTACTTCTAGTGTTTCTATAGCTCTTTTCTAGCTTCAAAACGGAATGGAACGATCTTACAGGTAGTCGGTATTCGTCTGAAATTTCTATATGAATATGATAAATTTAATAATTAGGTAAAACATTTGATACTCGACTAAACCTATGATATATTAACACCATATATCATTTTAGGTACAGATCAACATTCAGCTTCCTAGCGCTACAGGTATGACCCAATTTTTTTAAGTCGTCTATAGCAGTTCCGTTTATCATTGTTGGTTTCGATTACGTGAAGTTCTCACAGACCAATTTTCAGCCGTTCGTTGAAAGTCTGTAACTGGCTTGAAACATCTGTCGAAATGCTACTGAAATAAATATGAATGTTTTAATCTCATTGCAAAAATCATTAAATGTTACAGTCAAGTGAACGACCGGTGCTTTGTACATTTGTGGCATGCAATACAGGGAAGAAATGTGAGAGGATGTAATTCATTATGTTGAAATTGGTATGAACTACTGGAATACTATAAATTATTCTGTACTTTATGAGACTTCTTGGTGAAGCTCCTGTCTCTACATAAGAAAACCCATACGACTACAAGTTATTTATCGTTTGAATGTATCGAAGCATTTAGGTGTTTGCTGAACTTTTACGAATGCTTTTCAGACATGTAAACTCATGGAACTTTAGTTTGATATGAGTGCTTGTATTACAAACTGTTTCATTCCTGTAGGTGTCACCACTGTTCAAGCAAATATCGAACCTCTGCCACTGATCCCAGAGTCGAACTCTTTGTAGGCTATAAAAAGAACAGTCATTACAGAAAGTAAATTAAAAGAGAATGCTACAAATGTGTTACAGTATACGTCTATTTCAGAAAAATGGGAATATGGAGTGTAGTAAATTGAACACTTGCATTAGTTGCGACACTTTTGCACATTGTCATTCTTTCAACCCTGATACCGTTGACTACGTGCGAAACATCGAAAAAAATTGGTCTATCACATGCAGTGATGCATATTAACGCCTGTGAAAAGCACTATACTGGAGAAGCATGTTAGTAATAAGCTTCCTGCACCGTAATCACTACAAGAAAGTACTAGGGTATTACTTAATTCTTTCTTAAGGCGCTGCAAGTGGTATGCACAAAACTGTCTAATCACATGCACTATTTGGCAGCCTTTGTAACTCTGGTTATCCATCCACGGCTTGCTGAGAAGTATATTCTCTACGGCGTATATTTTGTTGTCTTATTCCCTCCTCTCGTATAACGACAGTCATTGGTTATTTAAAATTCTGTTCATTGGCCTGAGCAACAACTTAAAGAACAGATAAAGCCAATCCTAAGGGAAATGTAAGTGGCTACGCTCTTTGCACTATAGATGTCTATAAATACACTGTCAGACACTTTAAAGTTTATACCCTCACGAATGATGCTCACAAATCGCAATTAATGACTTCACTCTCCCAAGATCATCGCAGAAATACTGCTCACGAGTGCACGAATCGTAAGCCCTTCTCCTGCCGTAAATGCTTTTAATATGTCAGTTAACGTTACGTGTAGTAAACACGTAGATACTTAAGAAATATTACGATGTAATAAGCTATTGTTTCTATAGGATGGACCACAATATTTTTTCTATGTTAAATTTTACTTTGGCGTAAACAACAAACATTACCAGACTTTTCTTTCCAGTCTCTCAAGATTTTGCTTTAGCCCTGGATTAGCTTTTTCAGGGTTTCAAGAAAATATGACATCAAAATAATTAATATGTTAATTGGAGCGTCATAAAATTTAGAAAAATCATAAGCAATTAACGCAGTTTCAAGTGTTTGCATCCCATTATACCTGCTAATACGTAGATGTGGTCTCGACTTAGAAGATAAGCTCCAAAAATACACCAAACCCAACTGTAAGAAACGTTTCAGGAATAATGAAAGGAAAGCCATTACATTTTTAATGTATGCTAGAATTAATCTGCATTATAACGGTTTGAGCCCTGACACAAAAAGCTGTTAGCAGTACACACTTGTTAGTAGAATGAACAACTCTGCGTTTTATGCAACATCGCATTAACGATTTGGCCACTGTGCGTCATGGAAACAGCATCACATTGAAAGAACACTAGAGTATTCCCGTTTACAATCTTTAACTAAGGGTCGCCTGGTAATGGGAGAAGTTTGAGTTGCTGACAGTTCACAAAAGTAAACACTCCAAAAACGAATTCACGGAATTCAGATAATGATGACTCCCTTGTATCCAAGTATCGATATGTCTGATTGCCTATACATGGATACATAGAGGCCTGAAGATGAGGCTAATGTGATGCCTAAACTGGTCGTCTAAATAAAATGACTTCTGAGAACATACGGATGTTTGGCCACTATTATTCGATAAATATATGAGCGGTCGCAATCCTGTGTCCACATTGGACCAGCAGAGTTTGAAATACTCTTGAGATGTACTTGAATGTCCCACGTCACGTTCGAGGGGAAAGGCAAGGTTCTGACTGACATCCATGAGGAACAGATACCTACTAAATGTCCAGTAACCACTGGTAGCTAACTCAGCATTGATCGTCACGGTATTACTCAGGGAAACTTCAACTTCAAAAAACGTCGAGCGGCGTCTTGGTACAACTCCGGAGCAATAATCAGGCTGAGGCAAGCTTTGTCTATTACATTCGAGAGTAAACACAGGACGTCGCGGAATCCGCTTCCTTGTGTAAGAGAACCTTTCAGTCACCTCACAAAATTGTTGTGCTCCCTTTATATAGGAAAATAAAATTATCTGAGCTGACACAGCTTCGTGAAGCGATCTGTACTAATCTGTTACAGTAAAATTATCCCTAGACCTGCACTTTTAATGGCAGTGAGATGTTTGTAATACATCATGGTAAGAGTAGGATAGGAAATTAAGATGTAACATTTTTACAATACTCTGTGGGAACAGCTAAAATTAAAAAGGGTGACATTCGAGTTGAAGAAAAAATCACTAACATCCTGGGGGAAAAGCAGACTAACCAAAATATTGCTTTCATTTCTGGGAACGATGAACAAAAGCCGGTTACCGTCGCACGCATAACCTTATCAATCAAAAGGAAGTTTATAGCTGGACGACCACAGTCAGGATAGAACTAACTGCTCTACTTAGTGGCGAAGAGTGGTTTTATAGAGTGTTGAGTGGACGAAGAGGAACACTATGTTTCTATGAATTTTTTCTTTGCGGTTAAACAAAACACTGTGCAATATTCTTCAATGGGACCTGCATATTAACAAGTAGGTTTGCCTTACTTCATCTTTTCTACTGGTTTCAGTCCTGATGTTCTACAGTTTACTACACAGGTAAAAGCAGTCCTACAGAAATTTCACCAATATATGCATTATACTTAAAGCCTTGGGAGTAATTATAACGTGTCCTGTTTTCCTGTGATACGCACAAGTGTATACCCTTTTCATTTCTAATCAGTTACATGCCTGTGTCATCTGCTATAACTTGTAAATAATTTAAGTAGACAGCAGCAAAACAATAGTGGTGATTTGATGTTGCGATTCGGACTGCAGCGAAATTAAGGCTTAGTTTTGCTTCACTCCAGAAAATCCAGGATGAGGAGGAAAGTGAACCATGTCGTGTGGAATGAGTTAAGCAACCTTCTCGTACAAAGTTATAGTTCAATGGTTTCCTTTCGGACGGCTTGTTATGTCTCTGTAAGTCTCGTGTCTTCATTCACATTTTTTATTCCCTGTTGACTGATTCTGTTCATATTTAACCGATCCTTTTTTGGTATTATTGTAACTACAATAAATCGTTTATCACTTACCTCACAACCGCCACACTCGTAATGTGTTACTGAATGACTGTCACTAAGGAATATTCTACATGCCATGTTAGCCAAATATCTATTTCAAACGGCTCAACAATAATCTTATGTTACAGTCTTCTTAGGAAGAAACGTTTGGGTACTTAACCACTGTATACTGTCTGTGCCAACACTGACTGTGCGATTTATTCAAAAATTTCATTTGTGCTCGAAAAATATTACATATCATGGGTCCTTCTAAAGCCGTGGTACATTGAACATTAATTTATCAACTTAAATCGAAGTAATCAACTCAAGAACAATAAAGGCTACGGACGTAATTAAAATCGCACTAGAAGCTATCTGGTATGACAAACCACTTTTCAAGAATTAGTTTACAATTGGATCCATAATGAACCAAAATCAGAGGCTTAAAAGTGAAAGTTAAAGTCCCATCAAAAATCTTCTCTATGAATAATGGCCTTAGCACGACAGAATGTATACGGTGATTGAAACTTGTCGGTCTGCAATTATTTTATTTGCGTTTTGAGTAATTCAGTATAGCAAACTCTCGGTTATCCGGCTAAACGCGAAACCGAGACTGGACTGATAATCAGAAAACATTGACAGTCCAAAAGTAATATTCATTTCAGTCCGGGAGACTACAGTTCATATGGATGTGCCTTCCGAAACAGTACACTTTCATCGGTGTTCGAAATGTGTTTCCGGAGAAAGCTGGTCTACGTTTCTCGCTCTGAAAAGCACTTTCTACGATCCCACAGTGATGCTGAAGTCGAGTCAACCATCCTGATGAGGGCTTAAATTTTACATTAGTGTTCAGAGTTTCATGGTACTCACCTGATATCTCTATTAACGTTTACCCTCATACAGAACCTCCTTCTGTTGTCTTCCCTTGGAAAGAAAAGTTCAGTGTTTCGTTTGGTTCCACAAAAGTTTAAGTTCTCAGGCACTAAGGCACTGACGATGTGCCCTGGCTGTCATTGCTAACGTCAACAGGTTTTCTTTACTTTTCTTTAAAGATACCAGTGTCTGTATGCTAATCTCATATTCTGAAGAAGGTACCACTGCTGATGTGCCCTTTTCTAACTTCTACATCTACATGGATACTCGGCGAATCCCACTTAAGTGCCTGGCAGAGATTAACTTACCTGTAACTCTCCTTTGTAAAGACAGAATAACGCGGTTGCGGCTATTTGCCATCTTCCCTGTACATGTAACCCATCAGTAACGACAAGAAATACTATACAGGTAAATGCTGATTCTCAGTTACACTTTTCAGAAGCTGCTTCGTGATTGAGCTCTGTCAGCGGTCAGAAAAGCACGATCAACAAAGCGTTCCCTTTGGCTATGTTTAACAGCATGGTTTCATTTCGTATTAATAGAAAGCAAGACATCTCAGGCGAACCTCCCCGAAAGAAAATCATAATTATTTTCTTTTATCAAATTCCACGCTAAACACTATGGTTTTCCTTGTCAAACCGAGCCATTTACTATGTCCTTCATTTTCCTTTACTATATACAGTAGATTGGATGGAAATAATTGACCTTCAGCTTCGAAGCTAAGTGCTAGGGAAAAATGTAGATAGGAAATCGGCCACAGACGAGTTACATAGATAGGGTGCCTTATTGATGAAATGGAGAAACTTTCAGAATATTTCAGAGATGTCCAATAGTGGGACTGTGGTGCGCACTGTCTACCGGCGGCAAAACACGTATCACATGCGCAACAGAGAGCTATAAAAGAAAATATCTGTTCTAATTACAACGTAATAGTCAGGAAGCATTCTTTATTATTTCAAAAATTACCGAAATTCGTACCGATAATTCACAGACCAGATAAAATGGCCCCTGATGATCGAGATTTATATAGAAGTTTTAGAGATTTGAATCTGACAGTGTCGCCGTTATACACGCTGGAATATGAACAGTAATAAAAAGAATTGGAATGATAGTTTCCATAACAACCAGGTGTAAAATTTCTGTGGCATTGATTCTGGGGTGTCAGACGGCTGCAAGCTGCAGAGGCTGGGTTGCGTAGGCAGCAGACTAGCCGCCTGCAGTGGCTTCGCAGACCGGTTCTTGCAACGCTGGTTGCCGTCTAGCCCCTGAAAACTTGCTCCGGCACACGCCACCCCACGAAACCGTGCTCTTCCTTTCTGAACAAGATAAACGTTGGGGATCGTCATCTAGGTGAAGAAGCTGCACGCAGTAAGCTTCTGCTGTGCTGCCTCTGCTATTTCGACTGTAAGAAAAAGAAAATTAAAGGAAGGCCGAGAAACTAAAATTAGATTTACAAAGTTTTGTGTATCCTTAAGACCTCAAAAACTTCCCATAGGAAAATAAAGATATATATTGAATGAAACTCTTAGTATTTTTGGGTGTGACATTTGTCACGCATGATCAGAAACGGAAAGTAGTACCAAAGACTGTAAGAGAATTCGTCATCAAGGAACAGAAGATAATGGTAACTTTATTACAAAACCACAACACTGTTCGTGAAAAGCGATAGGGGAGAAATTTTCAATTTCATGTCCTTTGATCAACAGCAAGTAGGAGCTGTGTGATAAACGGTACTTCCTTCCACGAGCCGTACTGCGGCTTGCGGAGTATCTATGTAGATGTAGACACCATTGCAAATTTTTTTATGAATTTGAAAAGTCGCGTTCTGTCTAAGGTAATCTTTGACATGAACTTCATGGTACTCACTACACGTGATACTCGATTTCGTCTATATATGGACAAACAGGGCACATCGATATGCTTACGCATTTCTTAGGTATTTTAATATACGAATATTACAATTTTTCACCACAAATGACTAACATAATGTATTTTGTTGGTAGTTTCGTGGAGTTTAGCTAAGAATAACGGCTACTGTGGTTCTCGGAGCAGAGTAATTTCTATGTCGGGTCAGAGAGAAACTGGTGCCAAACAAACAAGAGAAAACTAGTCGATTTATGCAGTACAGACTAATTTTAAATTAGTAGTCGTAGAGAACCTAACTGGAAAGAGTGCTTAGTTATTGCAAAACGTAGGTTACTGGAAGTTTCACCGATACGAGCAGAATAGTAATTAAATCTATTTACCACCTACGAGTTCGGTACTTCACCTTTAAATTACGTTAAATAAGTTGCAGTGATTTGTTCGGGGAAGAGGAATGTTGTAATGTCGTAATTAATAAGCTTTCAAGTGTCAAGGTGCTATTAATGAGGATTTGAAAGCCATTCCCCTTTGTTTCTAATACATCTCATGTTGTCATAGCATGCCATAATAAATTACTCAGCACATTCACACTTACTGAGCATATTTAAAGCGTCATAGACTGAGCCAGCTCACTTGTCTCACTTGAGATTTTCTGGGATCTCTGTCGGTTTAACGTGAATGCTAAGATGATTTCAATGAATACTACGCAGTCAGTTTCCTTCATTAACCTTGTCTAACACGTCGTTGACGTGGTATTAACCCCTAATCTTTCTCTCTTGTACTCAACAGTTAAAAACATAACTGTGTTGCAGAGAATCCGTAAGCGTTCTGCAATACCATTTTCTGTTTCTGATTTGAATGTAAAATATACTAAAAGATGTTCAGTTTGTGTCATCTCAGGACTTTTCCATCTTCAGAATTTCGTAAAATGAACCGTTTTAGTATATTTCAATCACAACTACACTGACAGTATTAACTGCATGTGAAAGATACCAGATGTCCCCAAAAAAGGATTTCGATGTTCCCGGCGCTCAATTGTTACATGCTGTGGAAGTCCTTCATAAGTACAACTAGTTTAAAATCAAATTTAGTTCTGAAACCCAGCACATCCTTGGTACAGAACCTAAACCAATCCTTGAACGAAATGGAACACTGTACGAGGCCGGCCGCGGTGGTCTAGCGGTTCTAGGCGTGCAGTCCGGAACCGCATGACTGCTACGGTCGCAGGTTCGAATCCTGCCTCTGGCATGGATGTGTGTGATGTCCTTAGGTTAGTTAGGTTTAAGTAGTTCTAAGTTCTAGGGGACTGATGACCACAGTAGTTAAGTCCCATAGTGCTCAGAGCCATTTGAACCATTTGAACATTATGATAATCATATTATAGACTACGAACAGATAACAGACTGAATAACGTGAGTTAGGCTAGAAACCTATCATGCTCTCATCTCAACAACTGCACCCTTTCTTCTCCTGCATGCTGATTTCCGTATTCAAATTTTCGTTGCCAATGCTTTATTTCTGTTACATTCAGCTTATTATAGAATGTATTCCAGTCAACACTATTGAAAATTTCCTCTAAATCTCTTGATGCTTAGAAGGTGTGCCTTCCTTTCTTTTTTCTATCTTCTAAGATAAGTCATAGGTCTGAAGTGCCTTTCGTATTCCTAAATTTCTCTGAGACCAAAACTTCATCAAAGTCAGGGAAAATATTTTCCCTACTCATGCATCTTATATACAATAAGGAACAGTTTTCATATTGTGCGTTCTTTCTGTTATCCTGAAAATCTTGGTGTCGACAATTGAAACTGCCTTGTTTACATAGGGCTTATCAGCTCTCTGTGAAATACATCTCCGTCTGGTTTATCCTATGTAGTAGCTGTAGCGTTTTAGTGCGCCTTACTACTAAAAAGGACGGGTACCTAATATTGTGAGTGTAACAGGATCTCGGAGATCAATCCTTTTCGCAATTTTTTATCCTCATTCACCCTTCATATGGGACAGTTTTTGAGTTCATGGTCTGAGCTATAAGGGAAGGATTGTGTACTTTTCACCATTGCCTCCAACAGTCTTGAGAAATGTTGATATGTACCTTGCGTTTACGATAAAGATCGTCGTGTATTCGACTAAATCAAGAATGCTTTTGAGGTAAGAATATAGTTTCCTTCAACGCAATATAAGATCTGGAGTAACATATGCCACTCTTCTTAATAGCTACATCAGTGAAACATTTCTCTTTGGTTATGCAAGCAGAACACTACTCGACGTATTAAAGAAAACAGCGATACTAAAAGCATGAATGAAGTGTATTACATGCAAAAATTCAGTTCTAAAATACCGTTTAGCTATTTGCGATCTTTCCATTTGCAAAAATGTAAAGTTTGTTCACAGGTTCGTTCATCTCAACATACATGTTAGTAAATTATAATTGATTCAAGTGTTATACATCAGACATTGAAAATGGTATTACAGTGCTTAAGCCTACCGCTTTTGTATAGTCTCTTCTGTTAATGGATCTTTTTTAAAAATAATTTCATCAACATAAGGCAATATTTTGCAGGTCGTTTTATGCTTTAGATGTTTGTCCATATTCCTCCAAAGTACTTTCATTTTGACATAATCTGTTTCTGTTGGATGTGAATAACATAATCGGTGTACTTCGTCTATTACTGTGTGTGTTTCATGCTTGTCTCCTTGGAATGGAATTAATTTAAAAATCTGAATGTACAATCTATTATTCAACCTTCATATGCAGCAAAAAAATATTTCTCAATTGTTAAATACACTTCTATCTTATATTTTAACCCATCAAATATAAGTAATCAATAGCTTTATTTCTATTAATTTAATTCTGTCCAAAATGATCCATGAACAACTTTTTTTGAAATTTTTATAAATATGATTATGTTGTTCATTTAGAACATAAAGTAATCACTTACCTCTACAGCCATGACTGCTGTTCAAAATTTAAAACCTACCTCAGGTAAACAACACAGAATTAAATCTTACTTCCATTTTCGATCAAATTCACAGTAAATGTTGATTTCCCTAAAATTATAAGCAAATTATGCGTAAAGTGCATTTTATTTTCAACTTTCTACGTACTGTTTTGTACAAATATTTTCAATTAATACATCATATATGAAAACTTTTTTTAACTTTCTTCTTTTAAGTTTTCTGATTGTTGATTTGTGTTACTGCTGCATGTATTATTCAATTATTCAGTCCTTCATTCTTGGTATCCAAGTTCTTATTCTTCCTTTCATAATGTAAGCTGTTTTGCATATGCAGCAACGACATTTGCATTTTACTCTACACATAGTATGTCAATTGTGAATTTTGATTTCTTATGGATGTCCTTTGCATTCTTTGATGTCCCTAATGTAATAGTTTAGTTGTAGCTCTGCATTATAAATATGTTTCCTTCACTTACATTATTTTCTTCTGAAGTGAAGTAATTCTTGTGATAAATTGATAATGCACAGCCAGATTATGAGATTCCTGTTTTTCCTGTTTTTGAGAATATTCTTTTTAAGAGAGATGTCCTGAAATAAACCTGTAGTACAAATATATATGGCAGAATTAAATTAATCTCCGCTCTTCCTCAAACTTCAACTAAATACTTAACAAAGCTCAACACTTCTTCTCAAAAATGTCATTATAATTTTGTATTTTGTGTTTCATAGACGTATAGATAAGGAAGAAGATAGTTTTCTGGGTTTGGTACCGCGTCATAATGTAAAAACTACTGCTGCTATAGAAAAGCCAACGTTTCGGCCACGATTGCAACGGCCTTCTTCTTGGTCTGGATCTGGGTCCCAGAAGAAGGCTGCTGCAATCGTGGCCGAAACGTTGGCTTTTCTATAGCTGCAGTAGTTTTTACATTATGACGCGGTACCAAACCCAGAAAACTTTTATGTCGACTGACTCTGGCCAAGGAAGCCTACGCAATTATAAGGAAGAAGATACTTTTTTCGAGTTGCAGCTACGTTCCACGATGACTCTGTTTGCATGCAGAGAATGATAGATATGTACAGTATGCGAGAAATAGGTGTATCGGTGATTATGTGCGATGAGATACACGGGAAAGAACGATGCCTTTGTAGCTGAAATGAGATTCGAAAGCACTGAAATGTATCACAAATGAATTTAAAAATGTATTATTTTTACAAATCTGAAAAGACTGAATACAAAAAGTAAAAAAAATTAACATGTGGTCGGGTCAGCCGAAGTGCACTCAAGTTAGGAGCATATATCTAAGAACAAAAAGCTAGTACCATCAAATAAAGATAACTTTAGTTATAAAACATTGACATCAGGACGTATGATTTTGGCGAAAGCATGCTGAGGCATCTACAGACACTGGTAAACACAGTTATCTCAAATTTTTACTCATTATTTCTCGTTTCGTGCTATACAAGGTCGTACTTTATAATGTAGGTATTGCTGTGTAAGCATTTAAGAGAAATCTGTCCTATGTAACATGTACGCAGTTTAAAAAAGCTGAACTGTTATCATATTAGCCTTCTGCACAATTTCAGAAATAAAAGAGCTGTGTCTTTGCGCTTTACCACGTATTTGTGGACAAATGTGATATGTGCGTAAGTTTCAGTTTTTTACTTTATACGTCGCTACTAATAACGTTATTTTTTGTTCCTTAACAGTTAGCGATTGTTGTCGAATAGTAAAGACTTTGAGGTAGCTCTCTGTAGTCGTCAAGTAGGTTACAATGCATAAATTGTTTGAAATAAGAAATTCACAAAGTGACCTGGAAGTGGGAAAACTAAATTATCAAGTTCTTTCTACATTACATATTTCCACCCTATATTCTGCAGTACTAAATTTGTATTTCTATTGAATGAACAGTCATTGACTTAAATCTCAACCAAATACATATGTAACATCTGACTTTCTTGTGGTGGTATACAGCTCGAACTTTGGTCTAATGCTGCTCTCTATGCTAAGCCATTCTGTGTGAGGCTCTTCATATCAGGAGAGCTGCTGCAACTTACATCCACATGGACCTGAATACTGTTGTCAAGAAGAGAACTTCCTTTGAGATTATTATCTCTCAGTCTTCCCTGTTACTAGATTGACTATTTCTTAATGTCTCAGAAATGTCAACAGATTCCTTTCTTCAGTCAAGTAATAACCTAAATCTTTTTATCCATAGGTCGATTCAGTATCTATTCATTACTTAACATATCTAATATTCAGCATTCTTCTGTAGATCCACATTCCAAAAGACTCTATGCTCTTTGTGTCTTTACCACTTATCGTCAATGTTTCAACGCCACACAAGACTGTACTGGAAACTAGCAGCTTCAGAATATATTCCCTAGTACTTTAATTTATATGACGTGGTAAATTTCTCTCAGAAAATATTGTGTTTCTATTGCAGGTCTGATTTTATATCCTTCCTACTTATGCCATCGTCAGTTACTTTGCTTCCTAAATAGCAAAACCCATATACAATTTTCAGTGTCTCAATTCCTGAACTATTTTACTCAAGGTAACTTTATTTAATTCACCTACATTTCATTGCTTATGTGTTACCTTCGTCCATCTTCTAAACAATTTTCCAAATTCTTTAAGTTCTGTTCAACTGATCTTCCAGGTCCTTTGTGGTCTCTAATTGAATTACAATGAACACGGGAAAAACATACATTTTACTTCTTCTCCCTGAACTTTAATTTCCTTTCCATGTTTGCCCTTGCTCTCTTTTACTACTTCCTCAACATGCAGACTGAATAACGTGGAGAGTAAGGCTACAAACATATCTTGCTCTCATCTCAACAACTGCCCCGTTTCTTCTCCTTTGCCTCTATGACTGCATCCTGATTTCTGTATTTGAGTATTGTAGCTTCTGAGATATGTCGTAAGTCAGAACTTTTTCTGTGGTCCCAAATTTCTCTGAGACCAAAACTTCATCGAGTTCAGGAAAGATTTTTCTCCCGCCCCCTGTATCTTATTTACCAAGAGGAACAGTTTTCGCATATTGTGTTCTCCCAGTGATCGTAAGAATCCTGGTGTCGAAAACAGAAGGTGCATTTTTTTCGATTAGGTCTTTCAGCGGTCTGTGAAATTCATCTCCGAGTGTCATATCTCCCGTCTTACATTTGTCTAGTTCCTGCCCCCTTCCTATAATATTGTGATCAACATATCTGGACCAAATATGTTCCCAAATTAATAAAAAAGAATGCCGAAACACATTGAAAAAAGTGGCTGAAAAGAGCCTGCCCTACCGTAGCCAGCCAACTGTTTCAGAAGTGGAGTAAAAAAAATTTAATATCATTTTTTCCCAGTTGTCCTAGATTTTCCTGACGTCTTTTAGTTTCCCCTTTTTGATAAGTATTTACTTGACACCTGCTCTTTATCTTCATAGTGTTGCTTCTCTTTTCGCCAGGGATTTCTTCAATTTTTCTTTGGTCAGTATCTATCTTTCTGTAACCATGACTGCTTCTACATATTACTGTACCTCCTCTAGACATCCTGCCTTGCCTGCTACCATTTTATGTTAATGTTTTTTTTCTGTAATACTTTGTTTCCTTTTATGTCCTTCATTTACTGCGTTTCCAATTTTATTATTTCGTCAAATAAATTAAATATCTCATGCGTTTACCAGGGATTTCTACTCATTCTTGTCTTTTTATCTAGTTGCCTTCACTGTTTCATCTCTCAAAGCTACCTATTCGTCTCCTATTGCATTCCTGCCCCCCATTTCAGCATATCGTTTCCTAACAGTCTATTTGAACCATACAGTCTTTAGTTCTTTCAGCTTATTCCGAACCAGTCTCTTTAATTAAAAACCTTTCTGTCGTTTCTTCAGTTTTATTCAGCAATTCATAATCAATAAATTACGATCAGCGTCTACATCCAGCCCAAAGAAGTGTTTTACGGCTTAAAATTTCTGAATCATCTTAAATCTTGCAATGTCCATACACAAGCTGCATTCGCGACTCTTATATCAGATGTGTGCTGTAATTAAATTACGCCTAATCATAAAATCTACCAAATGGCCTGTTTTTAATCCTTTCTTGCAGTCCATTCTCTCCTACAATGTTTTCCTTCTCTTCCTTTTCTTGTTACCAAATTGCAGTTCTCCATAACAGTCGCAGTTTCGATTCCGTTAGCATACTGAACAAGATCTTTTATTGTCACAGATTGTTTTAGTACCTTCATCATTTGCGGATCTAACAGGGATGTGCATACCATGAGGGGTGGCTCTTGATCTTTTTTCTCTCCTGGTTATGATATTGCGTTCAGTATACTGTTAATTACAACTTTTCCACATTTATTTTTTGCATTATTATATCTATTTCTGAAGGTACATAAGGTTTTGTTGTTGATAATTATTTACCCACTTGATCGGAAATACTGTGCTTCCTGTCACAACACTTATCTGATTCTCACAATGCTTTACCTTAATCTGTTCGTTTTTGTTTCAGTTTATCCCCTACCTAACCGACCGTACCACACGAAAAGATTTCTATGAGTTCTAGTTGTGAAAATTTTAAGGAAGTGTTGTATTACGCTGCATGAATGTTAAATGAGACTTAACGATACATATTAAAATCATTGTATCTATACATCAGGACACCTTATACAGCTTCGATTCCTATCATGTCTGAATTTTTATACTGTTGAAATATTCGCTAATAGGAAATGTCTTTTCAGGAGTTTTCTCATTTTAGAGATAAGATAAATAAAAGCCTCTTTAATAGGAAGATGTTCATGTGTATACGGCAAACTACAAAGTTTACAACTAAGCAAAACAAATGACGCATTCTCAATATATATATATATATATATATATATATATATATATATATATATATATATATATATATATATATACGTATGCCACTGGAAATAATTATAAAACGCATAATGTGTAATCAAAAGGATAGTAATGCTGAGTACGCCGACTCTTGGATGTATGTAACAACGCAGGAAAATTTATGTATAGTTGTTGGTAGTGTAGTTTGCTAAAAAAAATGCAGTACTTTCAGTCGAATCGACTAATTCTTGTGACTGGGGAAAGGGGAGCCTAGATGCTTGCTGTGAAAGGTCTTTCAAATAAGGGGAACCTTCTTGACCAGGAAAAAACACAGAGCCAGTGGATATCTGTTTAAAGAAACCGAACGGAACGGCATGCCTGTCAGGCATTTAATCCCACTTAAAAATATCAGCAGATTCCGCTGAGACTGACAGCCTCTCTATACGTTTAGATTACAGAGGTAACTGCTAAATAGAAAATTATTGTTATCCGCAACAATTTCTCTGTTCTAAATATTTCTACCCTCCCCCTCCCCCTCATACAACATTACTGTGAGATACTGTGCATCGTAAAAATTGCATAACAAAATAATTACTTAGATTGGTTGTTGACTAGAGGATAATACGTATGATGATTAATCAAATAGACGGGTGATAGCCAGTTTAGTTATGCTTCTGAAAGTATCGAAACCTGAGTATAAATTGAATTTTCACTTTCACTGGTCGGATTGGTGCTAAAATACAACCTCCTCACCGGTTTTAGACATACAGAAAAACGTATAACTTTGAAGTGGTAAATAGGTTCTTAATGTAAGAAGCAACGAATGCGCTGTAAATGTTGCAAGATCCAATAAATGATACTGAAAGTGGAAGCTCAAGAAAAAATAGCTAAAAATAATGCCTAATCTAGACTATTAACGAAACGAAAAAGAGTTCAGAGACTACTAGCTTTTTGTTCTTAGATATATGCTCCTAACTTGAGTGCACTTCGGCTGACCCGACCACATGTTAATTTTTTTTACTTTTTGTATTCAGTCTTTTCGTGGCCGAAACGTTGGCTTTTCTATAGCTGCAGTAGTTTTTACATTATGACGCGGTACCAAACCCAGAAAACTTTTATGTCGACTGACTCTGGCCAAGGAAGCCTACGCAATTATAAGGAAGAAGATACTTTTTTCGAGTTGCAGCTACGTTCCACGATGACTCTGTTTGCATGCAGAGAATGATAGATATGTACAGTATGCGAGAAATAGGTGTATCGGTGATTATGTGCGATGAGATACACGGGAAAGAACGATGCCTTTGTAGCTGAAATGAGATTCGAAAGCACTGAAATGTATCACAAATGAATTTAAAAATGTATTATTTTTACAAATCTGAAAAGACTGAATACAAAAAGTAAAAAAAATTAACATGTGGTCGGGTCAGCCGAAGTGCACTCAAGTTAGGAGCATATATCTAAGAACAAAAAGCTAGTACCATCAAATAAAGATAACTTTAGTTATAAAACATTGACATCAGGACGTATGATTTTGGCGAAAGCATGCTGAGGCATCTACAGACACTGGTAAACACAGTTATCTCAAATTTTTACTCATTATTTCTCGTTTCGTGCTATACAAGGTCGTACTTTATAATGTAGGTATTGCTGTGTAAGCATTTAAGAGAAATCTGTCCTATGTAACATGTACGCAGTTTAAAAAAGCTGAACTGTTATCATATTAGCCTTCTGCACAATTTCAGAAATAAAAGAGCTGTGTCTTTGCGCTTTACCACGTATTTGTGGACAAATGTGATATGTGCGTAAGTTTCAGTTTTTTACTTTATACGTCGCTACTAATAACGTTATTTTTTGTTCCTTAACAGTTAGCGATTGTTGTCGAATAGTAAAGACTTTGAGGTAGCTCTCTGTAGTCGTCAAGTAGGTTACAATGCATAAATTGTTTGAAATAAGAAATTCACAAAGTGACCTGGAAGTGGGAAAACTAAATTATCAAGTTCTTTCTACATTACATATTTCCACCCTATATTCTGCAGTACTAAATTTGTATTTCTATTGAATGAACAGTCATTGACTTAAATCTCAACCAAATACATATGTAACATCTGACTTTCTTGTGGTGGTATACAGCTCGAACTTTGGTCTAATGCTGCTCTCTATGCTAAGCCATTCTGTGTGAGGCTCTTCATATCAGGAGAGCTGCTGCAACTTACATCCACATGGACCTGAATACTGTTGTCAAGAAGAGAACTTCCTTTGAGATTATTATCTCTCAGTCTTCCCTGTTACTAGATTGACTATTTCTTAATGTCTCAGAAATGTCAACAGATTCCTTTCTTCAGTCAAGTAATAACCTAAATCTTTTTATCCATAGGTCGATTCAGTATCTATTCATTACTTAACATATCTAATATTCAGCATTCTTCTGTAGATCCACATTCCAAAAGACTCTATGCTCTTTGTGTCTTTACCACTTATCGTCAATGTTTCAACGCCACACAAGACTGTACTGGAAACTAGCAGCTTCAGAATATATTCCCTAGTACTTTAATTTATATGACGTGGTAAATTTCTCTCAGAAAATATTGTGTTTCTATTGCAGGTCTGATTTTATATCCTTCCTACTTATGCCATCGTCAGTTACTTTGCTTCCTAAATAGCAAAACCCATATACAATTTTCAGTGTCTCAATTCCTGAACTATTTTACTCAAGGTAACTTTATTTAATTCACCTACATTTCATTGCTTATGTGTTACCTTCGTCCATCTTCTAAACAATTTTCCAAATTCTTTAAGTTCTGTTCAACTGATCTTCCAGGTCCTTTGTGGTCTCTAATTGAATTACAATGAACACGGGAAAAACATACATTTTACTTCTTCTCCCTGAACTTTAATTTCCTTTCCATGTTTGCCCTTGCTCTCTTTTACTACTTCCTCAACATGCAGACTGAATAACGTGGAGAGTAAGGCTACAAACATATCTTGCTCTCATCTCAACAACTGCCCCGTTTCTTCTCCTTTGCCTCTATGACTGCATCCTGATTTCTGTATTTGAGTATTGTAGCTTCTGAGATATGTCGTAAGTCAGAACTTTTTCTGTGGTCCCAAATTTCTCTGAGACCAAAACTTCATCGAGTTCAGGAAAGATTTTTCTCCCGCCCCCTGTATCTTATTTACCAAGAGGAACAGTTTTCGCATATTGTGTTCTCCCAGTGATCGTAAGAATCCTGGTGTCGAAAACAGAAGGTGCATTTTTTTCGATTAGGTCTTTCAGCGGTCTGTGAAATTCATCTCCGAGTGTCATATCTCCCGTCTTACATTTGTCTAGTTCCTGCCCCCTTCCTATAATATTGTGATCAACATATCTGGACCAAATATGTTCCCAAATTAATAAAAAAGAATGCCGAAACACATTGAAAAAAGTGGCTGAAAAGAGCCTGCCCTACCGTAGCCAGCCAACTGTTTCAGAAGTGGAGTAAAAAAAATTTAATATCATTTTTTCCCAGTTGTCCTAGATTTTCCTGACGTCTTTTAGTTTCCCCTTTTTGATAAGTATTTACTTGACACCTGCTCTTTATCTTCATAGTGTTGCTTCTCTTTTCGCCAGGGATTTCTTCAATTTTTCTTTGGTCAGTATCTATCTTTCTGTAACCATGACTGCTTCTACATATTACTGTACCTCCTCTAGACATCCTGCCTTGCCTGCTACCATTTTATGTTAATGTTTTTTTTCTGTAATACTTTGTTTCCTTTTATGTCCTTCATTTACTGCGTTTCCAATTTTATTATTTCGTCAAATAAATTAAATATCTCATGCGTTTACCAGGGATTTCTACTCATTCTTGTCTTTTTATCTAGTTGCCTTCACTGTTTCATCTCTCAAAGCTACCTATTCGTCTCCTATTGCATTCCTGCCCCCCATTTCAGCATATCGTTTCCTAACAGTCTATTTGAACCATACAGTCTTTAGTTCTTTCAGCTTATTCCGAACCAGTCTCTTTAATTAAAAACCTTTCTGTCGTTTCTTCAGTTTTATTCAGCAATTCATAATCAATAAATTACGATCAGCGTCTACATCCAGCCCAAAGAAGTGTTTTACGGCTTAAAATTTCTGAATCATCTTAAATCTTGCAATGTCCATACACAAGCTGCATTCGCGACTCTTATATCAGATGTGTGCTGTAATTAAATTACGCCTAATCATAAAATCTACCAAATGGCCTGTTTTTAATCCTTTCTTGCAGTCCATTCTCTCCTACAATGTTTTCCTTCTCTTCCTTTTCTTGTTACCAAATTGCAGTTCTCCATAACAGTCGCAGTTTCGATTCCGTTAGCATACTGAACAAGATCTTTTATTGTCACAGATTGTTTTAGTACCTTCATCATTTGCGGATCTAACAGGGATGTGCATACCATGAGGGGTGGCTCTTGATCTTTTTTCTCTCCTGGTTATGATATTGCGTTCAGTATACTGTTAATTACAACTTTTCCACATTTATTTTTTGCATTATTATATCTATTTCTGAAGGTACATAAGGTTTTGTTGTTGATAATTATTTACCCACTTGATCGGAAATACTGTGCTTCCTGTCACAACACTTATCTGATTCTCACAATGCTTTACCTTAATCTGTTCGTTTTTGTTTCAGTTTATCCCCTACCTAACCGACCGTACCACACGAAAAGATTTCTATGAGTTCTAGTTGTGAAAATTTTAAGGAAGTGTTGTATTACGCTGCATGAATGTTAAATGAGACTTAACGATACATATTAAAATCATTGTATCTATACATCAGGACACCTTATACAGCTTCGATTCCTATCATGTCTGAATTTTTATACTGTTGAAATATTCGCTAATAGGAAATGTCTTTTCAGGAGTTTTCTCATTTTAGAGATAAGATAAATAAAAGCCTCTTTAATAGGAAGATGTTCATGTGTATACGGCAAACTACAAAGTTTACAACTAAGCAAAACAAATGACGCATTCTCAAATATATATATATATATATATATATATATATATATATATATATATATATATATATATATATATATACGTATGCCACTGGAAATAATTATAAAACGCATAATGTGTAATCAAAAGGATAGTAATGCTGAGTACGCCGACTCTTGGATGTATGTAACAACGCAGGAAAATTTATGTATAGTTGTTGGTAGTGTAGTTTGCTAAAAAAAATGCAGTACTTTCAGTCGAATCGACTAATTCTTGTGACTGGGGAAAGGGGAGCCTAGATGCTTGCTGTGAAAGGTCTTTCAAATAAGGGGAACCTTCTTGACCAGGAAAAAACACAGAGCCAGTGGATATCTGTTTAAAGAAACCGAACGGAACGGCATGCCTGTCAGGCATTTAATCCCACTTAAAAATATCAGCAGATTCCGCTGAGACTGACAGCCTCTCTATACGTTTAGATTACAGAGGTAACTGCTAAATAGAAAATTATTGTTATCCGCAACAATTTCTCTGTTCTAAATATTTCTACCCTCCCCCTCCCCCTCATACAACATTACTGTGAGATACTGTGCATCGTAAAAATTGCATAACAAAATAATTACTTAGATTGGTTGTTGACTAGAGGATAATACGTATGATGATTAATCAAATAGACGGGTGATAGCCAGTTTAGTTATGCTTCTGAAAGTATCGAAACCTGAGTATAAATTGAATTTTCACTTTCACTGGTCGGATTGGTGCTAAAATACAACCTCCTCACCGGTTTTAGACATACAGAAAAACGTATAACTTTGAAGTGGTAAATAGGTTCTTAATGTAAGAAGCAACGAATGCGCTGTAAATGTTGCAAGATCCAATAAATGATACTGAAAGTGGAAGCTCAAGAAAAAATAGCTAAAAATAATGCCTAATCTAGACTATTAACGAAACGAAAAAGAGTTCAGAGACGGAATAAATGATTTGTACACTACTGAAGATTTTATCAAAGTAATTTTCCCTTCTGAACTAATCATCAGAGATATGCAGCCAGACTGGTTTAAATGCAGAAGCTGCTTGGTTCAGAATTGAGTTGAAGGCGATCAAATCGAAGAATAAGTACTGAATGACAGTACTTAATGACAAGACTGATGTGCTGGAGGATGAAGTATAGACACGTAGTAGCAGTGAAAGAATTGTGAATGTTTAAAGATGTATCAAGTAAGCAAAAAACAGATCTACAGATGTCGACCATGGATCACATTTCAGCAACTATTGTCTGCTGCGGTACATTTGCAGAACAGCATTGTATTAAATAAAAAGTCGGTTGTTTTTTCAAAGGAAAACAAGAAAGTGAATGCATCTGATATGTTGCAAACCAAAGTTGTTAGATTATTGGGACAATTAATAAAGAATTCTTAAGAAATAGGGGCTTTAATTACGGTACACTCAATTGTATGTTGGAACTGTAACTGTAAACGTAATTCCAAAAAGGCAAGAATTGTCATGTGACACAGCGCACGTTCTTGGAGAATCGCTATCATATACATATTTTTCTATGCATGCACAGTTTGCTGTTAATCATATGCTAGATTAGGGTTTCAAATCTGTTTACGAAAATTTGGTGACCTCCGTATGTAGGAACTATATTTCAAACAAATGCATATTTCGTAATACGCCAAACTAGTTGCTAAATAAAAATTTTACCCCTTCTAGAACAAACTGATTTATTATATTGAAAGAATCAACCGATGGCTGCAAAAGAGAAACTGAGACTTGCCACTGAGGTCACTTTCATAACTGTTTATATTTTTGTAAAAAAAAAAATACTTTTATGTTTTACTATTTCATACTGAAACTGTTTTGGAAGAAGAGATGCATTTGTTCTACGTTTTTGGCAGATAAATTTATGCATATGATTTAAGTGTACTATTTTGCGAACTCTCTTCAACAACAAGAAGACATACTACACATTCTAAACACTTTCTTCCTTTCCGAAAACGACTGACTCTCAGCAAACGAGTTTAATTATTGAAAACATATTGTACATGCGTTCTCTGAATTTTACGTTTTCCGTGTTTTATGGAAAAGAATCAGGGGAGGATCGAGGGTTCTATTTTATGTGTGGGGGGGGGGGGGGGCGGAGGGGGTTCGTGAGACGGGTGGAGAGCCTGTCTTGTAAGTGTCTCCCACGAAGCCCATTCTTTCCACGAAGCGCAGATGCTTAAGAATTTAAAAATATTAACAGTGATCATTATTGTTACTATTGCTCTAAAATATTTCACGTTGTTTTATCACATCAGTGCTTGATACATCACTTCATTACAATTCAAAAGCATATTGCATTTCAGATAAACCTGTCATCTGAAAGGAATTTGAGCAGTGCTTATGTCATGCAACTGATTTAAAGAGCATTGAAGCAACAACTTTCACAGCTCTGAGAACCTCATAAATTTTACGTTTTAAAATTGATATGGGCACCGAGGAGTACCATTATCTGTAGGAAAATTTTACTGTTTTTTTTCTGTTTTCAGTGGAGCATATTGTCCATTTACCATTTATTCTCTCATACTTATTTGTTTTGCCGGTTCCACCTGTGGCAGCACGCATGTTCAGCCTATGAATGTGCGCCTATTCTCTGCTGCAATGTGTTCTACCAGCAGTCAGGCATCAATCCGATATGCGTGGTCTACTTGTCGCAATTGAAAAGTATCTTAAACACGAAGCTTCTAATTTTTAGCATTTCTTGCCATATTCAGGACTCTTAGGTATCACGATTCTGTACTATCCGAAAGCCAACTGAATAAATTTGCAATTTATGTATGCAGAAATATAGAAGCATTTTATGAAATGTTGATAGGACGAGGTGTTGTTATAAACTCCATGACCTCCCTCCCTCTTTCCCTTGAATTCACAGGTGGAATGAGTGATGTGCTGCCCAACTCTTGTTATTTCTTACTGAAGCTATGCAGTTGTTATTACTTATTCACTTATAATGCTATGACACTAACAGCAGCGGGAGAGCGACGTTTCAAATTGTTGTCTAGGTATTTCGTGGTTACCCTAAATCGTACAGAGCAAATGCAAAAATAGTTCAAATGGCTCTGAGCACTATGGGACTTAATTTCTGAGGTCATCAGACCCCTATAACTTAGAACTACTTAAACCAAAGTACCCTAAGGACATTACATACATCCATGCCTGAGGCAGGATTCGAACCTGCGACCGTGGTGGTCGCGCGGTTCCAGACTGTAGCGCCTAGAACCGCTCGGCCACACCGGCCGGCAAAATAAATGCGAAGATGGTTCCTTTGAAAGAACATGGCCGATTTCCCTGCCCATCCTTGAATCATTCCGAGATTGTTCCCCGTCTCTTATGAGAAGGGACCTTAAACACTAATCCTTCTTCCATTTTTTGAGACAGCAATAATTCATATAATTCAGATATTTAAATATGCAATTGTTCTTTACCATAATGTAAATAAGCTGGTCACTATGTTTATAAAAATTATAAAATGCCCTACAAAGTATTTTCATCAAAACGGAATCTAGAATTGTATTCATCAACTTTTCCTTATCGTTTTACTAGAAACAATGTGTTAGTTGTCTGGTGAATTTCATATTTCTTTTATGTTCCTCTGTAAATCTTCGCTGCGACAGACGCTGCAAATCACCGCAGGAGAATTGTGTAACGTCTGCAAAAAATACAGTCTCTTGCGTTTGTTGTCTATGGTTGCAAATTAATTTCGGACGGTTCTAGCGGCCCGTCCTCCACTTTCGCGACAATATTGTTTCAGTACAAAACAAACCTTCATTATCAAAATACTGCGAGGAACATCCCACGCTGCTGTTTTCAAATGATTTTAAATGATTTACAAAATAGTTATCAGGATAAAACAGTAGAACGGTGGTGGGAGGCAGGGGGAAAGAGAGCTGCTGTGCAAACCGTAGTGAAATTTCAGCTGGGCGGAAATGCGAACAGCGCAACTACCTTTGTCAGCATTAGCAGATTGATGTGGTGAGAGGGAAATTACGGCCGGCGAGCTGCGTTGCACGTGCCTGGAGTCGAGGCCTGGGCCCTCGAGCGCTCTCCACGCCGCACCAACCCCCTCCACAGTGCTTCTGCACGCAGACACGCACACACACACACGCACACACACACGCACACACATACGCAGCTCCGGCAGCGCCAGCCGCGCGCCCCACCCCGGCTCCCTCCCCCGCTTTTTCCGCCCTGTTTGCTTTTAATTCGGTTTTTGCAGGGCGGTCCGCCGGCAGGCGTCGAAGCCGCGTCCCGTCCGTTCGATGGGCGGTGCCTTTGAGCCTGCCAGGCCAAATGTGGGTGGAGTCTGCAACGAGCTCTGCCGCCCTTTTTTTTGGTTGGTCCCTTTTTGTTTTTTTGGTTCTTCCGTTTTATGGTGGGGCGAAGCCTACGCGTGCGGGGAGTCCCCACTGGCGAAGTGTCGTTGTTTTCTGCTGTCGGGCCGCGTTTTAAATCTGGTAATGAAAGTACGCCAGCCTCGAAACGAATGGCGGACGCCGCACAGAGGGGCTTCCCCGGACGGCTCACGCACCTACCGGCGGGCAGACGAGTGCGCGCGCAAGCGCCGCGTGCCACGGGGCTTGCATGCACTGCACGCGGCGATGCATTTTGCGCGAACCAGAGAAAAAAAAGAGTAAAGAGGTAAAATATAACAAAATCCGGTCGAGATTAAAAAATGGATGAGGAAATAAATATAGAAACAGTGCACTTTCAACTTCGGCTCAGTCCTCGTGGCTCTCACTAAATGAATTCACCGCATCTCCCTGCTTCACTAACACACACACACACACACACACATACACAGACTCATGTGGACGTACGCACGGGGAAAAAATCTGCATCGCATAGCATTTTTTATTTGGTGGGTGTGCATTGCGCTTGTACGCACACGACGGCGCAGCGGATCACACGGACGCGACTGGACTCGGGCAGCACAGCGCAGCACATATGTATAATATATACTGGCAGAACGGGGCGAGATTGAGGCCTATCCCTCCGGCCGCGGCCCCAGGCGGCCGCTGATGGTGATTGATTGCAGCGCCGCCGGAACAGGTGCGGCCGGCTCGTAACTCTGCAGGTGCGAGCCGCCTCGCTCCTGGGACTGAGGCGGGCACTCAGCTCCCATCAGCTCAACGGACGAATAGAACTGCAGCCACATCACTGGGAATCTAGAGTCTTCAGCGTTTGGTTAAATAAACTGTACAACAGAGTGATGCCTGCCGTGAATAACTTGAATACTCGATGCATGTGTTGAGCCATTGCTGGTACATAAGAACTGAACGGAAAGGGACAATCTTCGCAGTGCCGCAGTTTGCATTTCGTCAGGGTGCACCTGACCCGGTATCCTCTACAGTGGCACCGACAACCACCCTCATTTTTTTAAACGGATTCCTTGCGAAGCTGAGCTCCACTGCCCCTGGGCAAGAATAACCAGGGTGGAAGACGAGACACTCCAGTGATTTCTGAGGTGTATCTTTTGGTACGAGGCTACGAAAAAAAAAAAAAAAAAAAAATTCAAATGTGTGTGAAATCTTATGGGACTTAACTGCTTAGGTCATCAGTCCCTGAGCTTACACACTACTTAAACTAAATTATCCTGACGACGAACACACCCACCCATGCCCGAGGAAGGACTCGAACCTCCACCGGGACCAACCGCACAGTCCAGGCTAATTCCACGAAGCGAGGCTATCAACACAAATGTTATTCACTCGTTAAAAGCTACACTGTCTAGACACATAAATGTCTCCATCTGTCAGAAGCTTGAATAACCATCTTTTGCAGAGCGAAACACTGCGAGACGTGCAGGAGTAGAGTCCATGAGGTTCTGTAAAGCACCGACATGGATGTGGAGACATGCCGACCCCACGGCCATGGCCAGCCTCACTACGTTTTTTGGTTGAGGATCCTTGCTACGAGTAGCCCGATTGAGTTGGACAGGCAGATTTTCGATCTAGGTTCGAATCAGGGAATTTGGAGGACAAGGGCGTACGGTAGACTCATTCTGGTGGTCTTAGAAACACGTATCTGCACTAGGAGCTGTGTGACAAGTTGTATTGCTCTGCTGCTAGATGTCATTGTATCGAGGAAAAATAAACTAAAGGTATGGTTTGACATGGTCCCCAAGGGTACATGCATACTTGTCTCTCAGCTTCGATGGATACACCAGGTACTACTGCGAAGGCCCGTACGTACCAATGTTTGCTGAGGGCTCAATCTGGAAACGCTGTTTGTAAAAATGGTTCAAACGGCTCTGAGCACTATGGGACTTAACATCTGAGGTCATCAGTCCTCTAGAACTTAGAACTACTTAAACCTAACTAAAGTAAGGACATCACACAAATCCATACCCGAGGCAGGATTCGAACCTGCGACCGTAGCAGTCGTGCCGTTCCGGACTGAAGCACCTATAACCGCTCGGCCACCGCGGCCGGCCACTGTTTGTAGCCTCTTGGTTCCTTTGATTAGTCAGTTAATCAACAGTTGTATGTTTATTCGGCGGTATACATCGTTCACGCCTGTCATCGATTACTCGTGCACAACAGTTACCTCTCTGATGCGCTGGTTTTGGATGGCGCCATTTTGCCATGCACGGTATACTTTAAGCGTGGCATGCACTTTGACATGCACCGTGTACTTTAATCATGGCATCACGCGAACAGTTTACAAATTCATCTGTTCGGAAAGGCTTCCATCCCTGGCCCGATAGCCAATGATGATGCAATTTTGCACATCAAATGATTCGCTACATTTCCGCATTACGACGAAGACTGCGCTGTTTTCCGCGTCTCCTTCCTAAAATGTTTATTATGAAGGGCTTATTTCAATAGAGGTACAAGTCCATTTCTGTTCATATTGAGATACAGTGTCCTAAAGTTAAATGAGCGCTGAAAAATCTGCAGTTGAGATACCAGAAATATTCAAGCATATGGTTTCTTGCTACAGATGAACCTTTCTTTCTGTTTGTTTCGATCATTAATTTCAGAAGCATTATAGGCAGAAAAGTGGAGGTAATGGACTTGAACCACTATTGAAATAAGCCCTTCATATAACCTCCAATGCTAGTGCTGCTACCTGCCATGTGTAAGTGGTTACAGCACGTTGAGGTCGAACATAGGTGGTGGTGACGTTAATGCGACCGGATCGTGTAGAATCGACGTTTCTGTTGAACTCAGGAGTCATCGCAAATACCTCAGCAGAATAATGAACATAGCAGTGATGAAGAATTTGGAAATTTGTGGTAAGGTCTTGTGGGACCAAACTCCTGAGGTCGTCGCTCCCTAAGCTTGCACGCTACATAATCTAACTAAAACTAACTTACGCTGAGGACGACACACACACCCATGCCCGAGGGAGGACTCAAACCTCCTACGGGGGAAGCCGCGCGGACCAAACGCCTCAGACGTCGCGGCTACAATGATGAAGAGAGAACCAGTAGATACTCGGGGAGAGGTTACACAGCCTTTCTTGGGAGAGGGAGAAGGAAACTGGCGTATGGGAGATGCTACAGACTAGTGGCGATGACTGTAGACGGTGCCAACTTCCTGACAGAAAATGCCAAAGAGCGTTTGGCAACTTTCTAACAAGTTGTGTGGATACAACGTCGGCTATTGTATGAACTGGTATTTGTTATAGATGGCAAACCTTTTGTCAGGTATGTGAAAATGCTTTCTTTCAATACGGCGGCTGTGGCCGAGAAGTTCTAGGCGCTTAAGTCCGCTACCACGCTGCTGCTACGGTCGCAGGTTAGAATCCTGCCTCGGACGTGAATGTGTGTGATGTCCTTAGGTTGGTTAGGTTTAAGTAGTTCTAAGCCTAGGGGATAATGACGTCAGATGTTAGGACCCATAGCGCTTAGGGCCATTTGAACCATTTTGAGCTTCTTTTATGACCTCGTGGTTAGTTTATAGTAATTTCACAGTTGTATCCGAAAAGCAGAGACCTTGACTACGTTTGGAAACATATTTTTCGTCACCCACTTCGTTAGGTCACATTTGATCTCTCTTAGATGTGGTTGGTGAAAATAAGAGCCCTCAATTAAACGTTGGAATATTTCATGGGGACTTCAATGCGGTTTCTGTGTTGGTCGTGTTTCCTGTCTCCAACGTTCAGAGGAGAACCACCACACTCAAAGCTGCAAGCACCAGCCTCATCACTCGATGCCACGACCAAAACGTTGACTCAGGTGCTATCAAGAAGAGACTGTTGAGTTTTTCCGGGACTGCAGACTGACTACTGAGCTGCGGTGGTAACAAGGAAAGCCTTCAGAAATTTCTGTCCACGAAACGATCCGATTCTTAATCAGATACCTCCGACATTCTACTTGTTGACTGTGATAATGACCTGGATATCAAATCTGGGGATACACGAGATACAAGCGTTGCAACCTGCAAAGTTCTTTAAAGACCCTTTCGGATAAGTGTGTGTTACATGTGTGATGTGCCAAATATGGACAGATTTAAATTGCAGCGGGGCAGAAGGAAGCAAATAGGTTTCCGATTTATATAAATAATTTTTTGACTCATTTTTTATTTAAAGTGTTTAAATGAACAGATTGCTCTCTGTAGACTAATCTATTGTTTTGTAACGTTTCACCCAGCTTTATTAAAATATTTTTTAAAAAAATTATTTTGCTAGAGCTCATATTTGCACCCAATTGTTAGCCCTATTTTAGAAGATCATTTTTTTTTTTAATCTTCGCTTTCGAATAGAGACAGTTGATATTAATTACTGTTTCACCCTGTATCATTTAATAAAATACTTCCTGGTTAAGATAAAAACTACAGACTTTTCCTAAAACTAAGTACATTTAACTCCAAAACAAAGGAGGTTTCCTTATGTTGAAGCCTATTCCGCTTGTAAATATAACCTAGAGTACTCAGTATATCGTGCTTTCAGTTTTAGAGCGTTCTTGCTCCACTGACGTGATTATTCGTGTAATAAAAAGTTTGTTTGATGAGAATCTGATTAATGGTATATTTTTAAATACGATTTTCTCACTAAGGGACGTATACCAGAGCCGACTTTTGCTGTGAACTTAATGTAACTGATTAAATTGTTTCAGAACCCTTTTACACAGCGTTCCACCATCGCTCTCACATCAGGCACCAATGGCTCCCCATCCTAAGACGTTATACGGTCCAGGAATTTGACGTGAAGTGCTGTTTCTGGAAGCTAGGGTTGTAGTAATAGCATTGAGTTTCATTTGTCCCGTGAGTTACAGTCAGTAAGTTCCCCTTGCAGAGCTCTGATATGGAGTACGAAGTTACTGCTCACAACTCTCTACATTCACTTTCTCGGCCAACTGCCATCACCTCTTGCTGCAGTGGTTCTTAATTCTGCAACCATAAGCTATTCTCTGAACGCAGAGCCATCAACCTATGCTGTAGCAGTCACACTTACTGCTGCAGATATGTCCTCGGTCGCTTCTTTGTGCTCTTAAGAAATCATAGCATCAGAGATAATCAATGCTGAGGGTTAATAGCCCCTTGAACGTAGTGCGGAACTGTAATCATGATATACTCTTTAGGCAGTGGTCAACGGAACCTGCAGAATTTCATCAAGGTATGAAAGATTCTAATATTGGCATTTGCGATAAGACTGATTTGGTGGGTTTGAAGGCGTTTCGTGTCCTAAGCATTAAATTTTGGAGGGGAGATACATTTACATCTACATACGCATCTACATCTATGTGCAGCAAGCCACCTTGCGGTGTGTGGCGGAGGGAACTTTGTGTACCAATGTGACTTCACCCTTTTTCTCGTTCGCGTCGTGAATGTTTCGCAGGAAGAACGATATACAGTACTCCTCTGTATGCCCTCGAACCTCTCTAATTTTATCTTCACTTTCTTTTAGCGAGACATACGTAGGAGGAAGTAGTATATTTATTGACTCTTCTAGAAAAGTGCAATCTCGGAACAATAAACCACACCATGATGCAGAACGTCTTATCGAATCACGGAGGAGTGGTAGCTGTCCAGATATTTTCATTAAGGTTGATTAATTTCATATCGAAAAAGTAAGGGAATGTAAAATGTATATTTCTATTTTATTAATGGGATTATAGATGCCATTTTCTTTTAAATTGATTATGCTAAACTACATATCTAGCCTATACAATTAAATCTAGCGTATCGTGTAAGTTAAGAAATAAATCTGGAAAATATCAGAAAAGGATATTAATAATTATACCAATAGTGTTAGATTGACAATAGAAATTAAAATTAAAAGATTCGAGATCAGTTTTAGTTATAACCAATCTGAAAAATCATAAAACACTATTAATTAACAGTCTTCGAAGTGTAGATATAGGAAATATACTTCAAAACACGCCTATTTAACTTTAGTACTACTTATAACACTTTACTTCCATAAAAAACTTCATAGCTGATCATGTTAATCGATTTCGTTCATTATGATTAGGTCTTCTATTCCGAGGGATGATTACTTTAATCAAAGCTTAGCCAAAGAATTTTAGATGCTACATTTTTGAGTAGTTTATGTGAAATGCATTCCAGTCGAAACATTTGACTAGATGAGTGAAGAATACCTTGAGGGATTTGGGGAACAATGTCGGTCAGATGTATTACAACCATGCTTATGTACCGCTTTTGAAATGTGGAAAGATGTGTTCTCGCACCGGTCTGTATGTAGAGTGCGTGACCTGACCATTGCTGGAGCTTGACAGGGGCTTTCCGAGAAACCGAGAACAAGAAATATTTTGACCCTGTTTTGCCTATGTTGTGCTAAATCTCACATTCTTCTTCGCTGAAGAACATGTCCTAATTGTCACGGTGCATGATGTATTTTCATGAAGATAGCACAACTCTCAAATCAACTTCACTATCACTCCTCTGAAGGAAGCAAGAACTGAACCTTAAAAACGTGTTAGCGACAACCCAGCTTTTGGAACATTGTTCCTCGAATACGGCAATCAAAAAGTAAACAGAGGTTTTTAAATGAAAACCATCTATGATCGCAAGTGAACTGTTAAAATTTAAAATTTGTTAATCAGGTAGCCAATTTTAATCATGGTACTGTTACCATCAGAAAATGAAAACTCCATGATGATGGCTGGAGAGATTGGTGAGGAGCGACCCGCAACAGAACACCTGACCAATAAATTTTAAGTTCCATCAACTTACTTTCTATCCTACACTGTTTATATTTAAAAACTTTTAGCCACAGCTAAATCCACAATATTTTATGTAGTACTTGACAAAGACATATGTGCAATTTGGTACAGCTACAGACAGTCGGTTCTAGAAATACGACAGAAGTGTGAAATGAATGAAAAGTCTGTACTCTCTTCTGAGGACGCCTATGCTTCGGTTGAGCATTTTTCCGGCGACAAATTTTTTACCTTATGATCGTAAGTTCTGAGTGTTCTCTTTCGATACGCTGAATGACGAGAAGAATGTTTTAGCAGTTGGTGCTTTGAGTCCATCTGCAAACAAAGCCCAAGTGGCTCTGTCGAATGTATACGTGCGCAGGTGAAGTGAATCATCTACATACAAAGACAGCGAACAGATTGTTTAGAAAATGCAGCGCATCTGCAAAGGTGGCAGAATGACAACGACCTATGCCTGACTGCTGCAGATAAACAATTTTCTACTTAAAGTCAGAGGCATCCAGATGCATCTACATTATTCGATTCAGAAATAACAAGTATTACATATTTGCCATTGAAGAGTCAATGGATGCGAGTGTTGGTTGGTTGCTGTTTGTATAACTGCAAAAATGGAAATTCTCTGCCAATATTGTCCTTGGAAACTTTGTAGCTCGGAGGATGATTAGTTTTCGGGAAGATCTTGTAAAATAACATCACTGTATGACCATGTGTCCATTCTTCACTACAACCGTTATCTTTCTTTTCTTTGGGGGGGGGGGGGGGGGTTGGAGCGTGGAGGGTGGGGGGGGGGGGGGGAGGGGTATCCTCTACCGAATCGAAGTTCGGCCACTGTCTTCCATTCAAGGTAAATAGAGACAACGAAAAAATAGTTGGTAGAACAGTTCATGATGGGAGGGACCCTCTGTGGTACACAATGACTGTAAAGAAACTTATGAAGAATCAGGGACTACTACAAAATATGTGTAAAACAGAAGAGTATACGGCTATAGATAAGGAGAACGAATGAAACGTTTTCCGCTGTCATAAAGGTAATGCGTGAAGCTTCAACAACTACCGTAACGCAATATTATCTCCGGGTCTCTCATAAAAACAAAAGCTAGTGTCTAGTCTGTCATGGACGAGACTACGACTGAAATTGAGGGTAGTCCAGCAGAAGAAGAAAAGCTGAATACTGTTTTTTAAGGTTCCTATACAGTGAAGTGACAAGTCATCGGTAGCTATATGCACATACGTATATATCAGAAGTATCACGTACGTAAGGTATAAAAGAGCAGCGCATTGCCGGAGCGGTCAGTTGCACTCACGAGATACATGTGAATTTGTTTCCGACGTGGTTACCGCCAAACGATTGGGATTAACAGACTTTTAGCGTGGAATGGTCATTGAAGCTGGACGAATATCAATTGGGAATTCAAAGGTCAGAAGTCCACAGTGCCAAGAGTGTGCCGAGAATATCAAGTTTCAGTCAATACCCCTCACCACGGACTACTAAGCGGCCGACGGCCTTCACTTAATGACCGAGAGCAGCGACTTTTGCGTTTGGTCGTCAGTGAAAACAGATAAGCAACACTACGTGGAATAACAGCAGAAATAAATGTGGGACATACAGCGAAAGTATCCTTTAGAACAGGGCGGCGGAATATGGCGTTAATGTGCTAGGGGAACAGATAAGTGACGAGAGTGCCTTTCCAAACAGCACGACATCACCTGCAGCGACTCTACAGAGTTCGTGACCATGTGGCTTTGACCTTAGATGAAAGGAAAACCGTGGCCTGATTGGATGAGTCCCGATTTCTGTTGGCGAGGGCTGGTGTTAGGTTTCGAGTGTTGGCACAGACCCCATGAAGCTATAGACCCAGTTTGTCAACAGGGCACTGTACGGACTGGTTATGGCTCCATAAAGGAGTGAGCTGTGTTTACATGATACGGACTGTGCCCTCTGGTCCAATTGGACGGATCACTGACTGGAGTACACCATTTGCAGCCATTCCTGGACTTCAAATTCGATGGAATTTTTATGGAAGAAAATGTGCTGTGTCAGGGCAACACTGTTGTTCGTGATCGCGTTGAAAAACATTTTGGACAATTCGAGCGAGTGATATGACCACCCAGATCGCCGACATAAATCGCATTGAACGTTTATGGGACATAATCCAGAAGTCAGCTCGTGTACAAAATCCTACACCGGCAACTCTTTCGTAATTATAGGCGCTGCAGAGGGAGTATGGCACAATGTTACTACAGGGGTCTTACAACGATTTGTTCACTATGATGATGATGATGTTTTAGTTCATGAGGGGCTCAACTGTGCTGTTATCAGCGCCCTTACAGATTCCCAACCTTTGGTCAGTCCAGTCTCGCCATTTTTATGAATGATGATGAAATGATGAGGATAACACAAACGCCCAATCATCTCGAGGCAGATGAAAATCTTTGACCGCGACAGAAATCGAATATAGACAACTTGTAGAGTCCATGCCACTTCGAGTTGCTACACTACTCCGTGTAAAAAGAGATTCGACACAATTTGTCACTTCAGTTTACACTACTGCAAATATCGTCTCTATCAGTTTCTATACGAAATTCCGACTGAGTTAATCTCAATTTTTTCCATAATTTACTGTAGATTCTTTGAACAATAAATAGTGCTCAATAGTGGGAAGAGAGCACAGTTAACACCCGTCTACAAGAAGGGTAGCGGAAGCAATCCGCAAAACTGCAGTCCAATATCCTTGACATTAATTCCTTGACAATCTTTCAGCGTATCCTAAGCTCAAACGTAATAAGGTATCTCGAGCAAATGACACATCCACACCAAACGGCATGGATGCCGAAAACATTGATCTTTTGGAACCCAACTCGTACTTGCCTAACATGTCATGCTGAAAGCCATGGATCAAGGCAGTCAGATAGATGCAGTATTTTTAGTTTTCGAAAAGCATTTGGATATGTACCATACCTACGCTTATAATCAAGCGTACAATAATGTGGAATATCAAACAAAATTTGTGACTGAAATGAGGTTTACTTAGCAGAGAGGACTCAGCCTGCTATCTTGAATGGAGAGTCTTAGACTCATCGACAGATGCAGAGGTAATTTTGAGTGTGTGGTAGGAAGCTGCATTGGGAAAGTTCCTGTTCATGTTGTGTTTTAATGACCTTGCAGACAATATTAATAGTAACATCAGCCATTCCGCAAATGATGTAGTTTTCTACAACCAAACACTAGTTAAGAAAGTTGAACTAATGCGCAGTGAGTCCTTGAGAAGATTTCATAGTGGGGAAAAGATTGGCAACTTGCATAAAATGTTCAGAAATGTGAAGTTTTATATTTCACAAAACGACGAAACGTAGTATTCTACAGCGACAATCTTAACGAGTCGAAATTGTAATCTGTAAACTCTTACAAATACCTGAGTGAAACACTTTTTGGGGATATGAATTGATCACAGAGCCTCAGTTACAGGTAAAGGAGGTTGCAGACTGCGGTTTATTGGCACAATGCTAGGGAAATGCAGTCAGTCTACAAAGTAGACAGCTTGCAAATCACTCGTGTGACACATTCTAGAATACTACTGAAATTGTGGGCACCATACCAGATAGGACTAACAGGGGATATTAAACGTATACAGAGGACAGCACTAATGGTCACAGGCTTACTCGATCAGTGGAAGAGTGTCACGAGGATGCTAAGGGAACTGAACTGGCAGGCACTTGAAAACAGTCGCAGACTATTCAGAGAAAATCTGCTTACAAAATTTCAAGAACCAGCTGTATACGATAAATGTATAATGTTACCAAAACTCCATAGTTATTGATGCTGTATTAATCGCGAGGACAAAACTATATTAATTATAGCGCACACAGACGCATTTAAACAGTTATTCACGTGATCTATACGAGAATGAAACTGGAACAAGCCTTAATAACTGGTACAACGGGAAGAAAAATGTAGAGTAAGTAATTTAATTTTGTTAATTTGCGAATATCACACGGAACAGAATCGGCAACATCATTGCAAAATGCTCTTCGGCTTACTCAGTGGTGCCTTGTGATTTTGAGGTGTATATAGTAGTAGGAGTAGGATTCAAAAGACAGTTTGATAGTTTCTGATGTTAGACTATCAAGAGATTGAAATGTGAATTAATTTCGTTGCCGTAATTGCAGGCATTTTACTTGCTCAAATTGGGGGAAAATTTCGTTGTATGCCCCATTATGAGAAATATTTAAGTTCCGTACATATTACGCAATAAACTAATGAGGGAACTCTGTCATCAACGTTTCGTAAGAGCTAGGTATAAAAAACGCTGTCGGAAACTAAAACTAAGGAAATGAAGATATAATACAAGATGAGTGCAGCTTGGATTGTGAGATACTCCTACCTCACAAGGTCTTTCCTTTCGCTATCCTTTGATTCTGAGTCTGAGGTACTGTTGTCGATGTACTTATCTGCGCAATATCGTGGTATTCGTGGCGTATGAAAACGCTGGTATTTGTTCCGAAAGGCGATTACTTACAAAGTGAACAAATGGCATATGGTGAAGTAGAATCTCCTAGCTATGGAATGAAATCGTAAAGTCACTATCATCCATTCACTTTCTTGCGAAAAACTTGTCTCTTTTTAACCTAAATTTTGGGATGTTTTCTCCTATAATAACTGGCTTCGGTTCTCAGTCGAGATTCAGATCTATCGTAAGGGATTCTGAAAGCCAGAATTATGTCAAAATGAACAAATGGAGCAACACATAATGAGGAATATTTAGACACTGAATACGGCGGTTACCATGACATGGCTACCACAAATAAAGCGCATCAGCTGCATTTGTTGCCAAATGTTGCGCCATTTCAGAAAATTTTCAATGAAATTAAGATCTCCTCGACATAGAATAATACTATAATACACTGAAACGATGGAGTGAGGTGACCGATGCTGGACAGAGCCCTGTAAGATAAGGACTAACAATAGGAAAGGAAACAGACAGTTGGACGAGAGGCGTCGGTTCATGTATAAAACTATCACAAACATAGAAAGAAGAGAAGATAAAGTCTTACGGTTAACTTGGATACTGAAATTGACTATACCGTATAAAAAGGTGAGGTGTTTTTTAGATATTTCCTATCCCACTGTGTATATTTCAGAAATTGCCTAAACTTTTCTATTTATTTTCAGAACAATAGGTAACATTCATATAATTTGTATCCTTTTGTCGCTAAGACAAACCTGAAGGGCCAGTGATTTATGACATTTTTTGAAGGTACTTCCTTTCATCTGAGTAGTGCTGGTTGTACTGCCCGAACTAACTAGCGAATTTTCAGTGATACCGTAATTTGTTCAGTTTTAATTTACATACAGTTAGACGAGTTACATCACCATTCACATATTACGACTGACACCCTCATGACCACTGCTTGATAGGAGTTGACGTCCATACAAGAACTGATACGTGGTGGGTGAACTCAGGGTTTGATACGCCTACGTAAATGTAAATCCATAACGCTTTTGTGAAAGTATACCCGCACTAATTATGTACTTTCAAGTGCCTACATCTCCGTGTTCCTTCGATGACTGATGCAGTTTGTTTCTAATTTCCAAAAGGTCGTCCAGTCCTAAAATGATATATATCATTTCGCACGACACAATATTTAAAAATGTAAGTCACTGCAGAGACGTTCGTATTTAGCGGAGAAAGAGCTCAGTCGTGTGGGCTTTAAAATTCCGTTTTGTTGAATGACTTCAACTATATATTCAAGAGTAACGTGCCAGTCTCACAAATAGTCGGAATGTATGTGCGTTGTCCAGGTTAAACTTGCACGGTGCAGTGCAAAAACGGATCGCTCACTGGTCAAGCTCACTGACTAAGAACGAAGATCTGATATTGTTTAGGGCGCTGAGGAGATTTTTGGTCACGTTGTTTCGTTTAGAACAACTACAGAAGAACATAAAAATAACGAATGAACAGTGTTCAATCATTATGCTGAAACGAAGACTGTGAAGAGTAAGAAACGCGTCATTGTTCTGGCAAAGAATTACCTAGGGCAACTTAAAATTACAGGTACATGCCATACAAAAAACTAATGTGGGAATTAAATCACTTTGAGTTCATCTGAATAAATTATCTAACAAGAAGGAAATTTTGGCGCACTTGTCATTAAAATTCAGTGACCATCACGTATGGCCAGTCCAGTATATGATAGTAGGGAAAGGAACTTATGCAATATAAAGAATACTGCTGGGAAATCTGGGGAGGAACAGAAAGACGAATAAATGGATAAAGGAAAACTCTGAATTTTAGGACGTCATAGTGACAGTTAGGAAATTGAACGAAAGGTGATGACTACCATCGTGCATATTACTAGCTCTATCCAACTGTAAAAAAGTGTGTGGTTATTAAAAGCATAAATAACACACCCAATGAAATTCTGTGATCAGTAACAAGTATAACAATTAGAAAGGTGTTTCGTCTCATGTTCAATGTCTACCAAAGAGAACAGATACCGTCTGATTTAAGGATGATTGTTAATATCACTCTAGTGAATATTTGAGAAGTGAGTAAGTGTTCTACCAACTGGTATATCAATCTGAATTATCAGTAACCCAATATCTATTTTATATCAACAGAGTGCCTTCGAGACTGCTGCAAGAAGATATTCCCATTACTCACAATAACTTAAAGATTTAATGTGTAAACAAACCAAGTCCGTGTAATGGAAGCAAAAAATTTGATAAATAGCCAGCGTTCGGATGAGTTGTAGTTTATCTTCGGTTTTTACTATCTTCTGTATCGGAGAAGCGGTTACTGATGCAAAAGAAAACTCCTTAAAAGGATAAGCGTAGATTCGACACTGTTAAACAGAAATCTTATACTGAACAAGTAGGTTGCACAGCAAAGAATGGATGTTATATACAAATAGAACAATTTTAAAAGCAATATAGAGTAGTAGAAATAAAGATAGTGCCTTGATATGCAGAAAATTGAGAAATACAATGACGAATAATGGAATGATTTTCAACTTTCTGTAAAGCGAGACAGTAAGGATGACTAGAGAAGGAGACCGGAATAAATGACGAAAGTTTTTTCTTCGAAAAGAGAGATAATAATAGTGGTGTAAACAGTTGGACTAAAATTAAAGAGGTATTCATAAATCTTATGTCTACCAAGCTCTTATGTAGAAGTGAAATGTTATCTAGAGGAAGATTACAAAAGAAGGAATAGAATGAATCTGAAATGTGCTCAGGAGAAACGTTGAAAACTAAGCGAACAAAAAGTGCAATAGTAGAACTACGCTAAGGATCGCACTGACTGTCGAAGACTCAATGGAGGAAAGCGTTAGGACGGAAAGACTAGCAAAAGAAGGACAGAGACACTAGCTGGTACAAATCTGGTTATTAGGCTGATCAGTACATAAGACGCATTATATTTTAACCGTGTCAACTGTGGTGTTACTACGCATTAGTGAAGTACTTTTTTTATTATGCTAAAAGAATGCGTGCCATACGTGACCTTATACCGGAAAACAGGACCTGTACTCATCCGAAATATTTCGTTGATGAAATTATTTATGTTTAGTGCAAAGAAGTGAAATGGTGGAACGACAGAGGTATATTCATGAATCAGGTGATTTATAGCTTTTGGTGTGGATTAAAATAATCGACAATCACTTCTCCATCTATCAGCGTCCTATCTCAACTGACGCTGCCAGGGAGTAGTTCTTCCCTGTAGGCCGTTCTTTCGGAAAATAATATTTGCTGTTGTTGTTTTTCCAATCAAATGGACGTTGTTAGTTCCTTCTTGGCCACATTTCAACTTATTACTTCAAAGGTTCATACCAGGCTAATAGTAGCGCAAAAGAAAGTTTAAATTCCCTCGCAGAAAACAAGATTACAAACACAAGTCTTTGCTGACTGTTGTCGATATTGTTAAATTCGCTCGTTATTTCGTTCAGAACAAGAACTACAAAAAATTCCTGTTACAATGTGTACACTTTTGTGCAGGACGGTATGCTTTAGCTTAACTGATCAATGGAGTTTTAAATGAATGTTGAAATGGAATGCTACAAAATACTGTTACCAATGTGCCGTTTCCTGGTTTATCCAGCACGAGGCATTAATCTGTTTTAATGATAAAACGCAGTATCGATGCTCAAAATTCGAATATGTCTCAGGAGACACTTTACATGAATATACGTCATATGGGATGGGAAAGATACACCATGGCTAAAAGTATGACACAATGAACTCACTACGCTGCACCGGAGTTCGAAAAAGATCAGCAAATACTGCCTTGCTTGAAGGTATCCACATACGTCAGGTGGAATTCATAGGAATATTTAAAAACCTCGTATCTCTGTGAGACTTTGCATTCGTTTAAGTTTACACAGGACATGAAAAATAGCAATGTTAAGGCAACTGTCAAAAGATATTTGGACTCAAAGCAAAGCTAGTCAGCAGATAAAAATCTGTAAATCAGAGTTCTGTCAACGTAAATCAAAGTTGAAGGTAATAACACACAAACGGCAAAAATGGTGGAAAGGAGAGAGGGAAAAGTTTAGGAAAAATATCATCGAAATTAGGAAGGACGAACAATTTCTTCGGTTTTGAAATTAAGATTTGAACGGATGGTAAAACTATCGGTTAAATATCGGCGCTAGATTAATATTTCCGAATGAAAGAGTGTTGAAGAAATACTTAGAGAACTAGTATCGGCGGAAGACTGTGGAACTATTATATTGCGTCCATTGATTGTCTTTCGCACGGACTTTCAGTAGATAGGCAAATAAGAAAGATTACAGTCCACATCGCGACATGCAGATAATCAGTTTTTCACCACTATAAATTATTAAATCTGATACAAAGTTACATCCACCACTAAAGTGGCTAGTTAAGTAGCCACATAAATCCAGAGCTTTTCTAGTATCAACCATTTACATGGAACCGAAGACGAAGTTCACGAATGTGAACACCTGGGGCACATAATGTTAAAAGGGGCCATGGGAAATCTGGAAGAAAATTATTTGTAGTTCGATTCTATTGGGGTAAAATTTAAACAAATTTTCCAAGTAACGTATGAACTGAAAAGAAAATCTAAAAGAGTGGACTGATGCGCTTGGAAAATGCGTTGCAGAAGACAACCTTATGGGACATCTGCTATGGTAACAGCTAAAAGAATAACTTCCCAACTGATAACTGGTTGTTTTGTCAAAGGGAGACAATTACTGTGAGGTTTTAAACACCTTTGAATAAATTCCACCAGAATGGTGCTACATCTCATTAAACACATACTGGAAGTTCACAATATGTTCAGATAGCGATAAATTCTGACAGTGAAAATTTTTATGACATTTTACCCAACTGGAAAACGCATAGACCCGAAATTTCTTTTATCTTAACATTCATTTCTCAAATCAATGAAACTACATTAGAAACACATTATAGACATAATGAGAGTAAGTTATATAAAATTTCGAGGTTTAATGGCGAAAGCTCTTTCTATGTCACGTAAAACGCGACCACAAACATATGTATATTTATTGCTTAAAAGTGAAAACGGAATTTTTTTTCATTTGCTGCAACTGTAATGCATCGAGGAGATAATGTTTTGTACAATGACTAAATATTCACCTCCAATCACTGATAGCACTTCTTTAGCCCCTGGCCCGAGAAATTGGGGTGTCTCCTATACCATACACTGTCACAAAATGCATGTTAGACATAATGTGCCACTACGTCCTAAGATATAAATTTATAGCTTATCAGATGCATATTACCTCTCCGGAGTTATTTAAGTTTTTTGCTGTTCAGCCATACCCTACTTTTTCAGAATGCTTACAATTTAATAAGTTAGAGTTAAAAATGACCACTGGTATTTTGTGGTCTTTCTACATTGCGGTGTCCACTAACTATCCTTCAGTGTAATTTGATGACTATAGTTCTTAATAGTTCATGTTTTATTAATTGCATGCAGCGTCTTCATAAAAGCATTGCGTTCAACGATACGAATGATTTGCGGAAGACGTGCAACTCGTCATTCATCTAGAAAATTGGCATATGGCCTAGGTCGCAAGAATGGACGCTATATTTGCATTCATGATTAGGAATGAAATCTATGTAACCATAAAAAACGTGAATGTAGAGTTCGATGGCGAAAACATGGACGTCTTCGGCACTATAATTCAGCAGCACTGTAATTCATCATTCCTGTCTATGTATGTGTTATGTTTATTCACTCTATGCACACATTCCTCGCTGTTTTCTTACGCAAAGGAAGTGAATATGTTAACAGTCGAGTAGATTTTTTTGAATTACCATTACTGACAATTTATTTGGTGTATTACTAGATATAGCATTTACTTCCTGTGAATAATGGCCGGTATTCAATTGAACAATTTAGTGTGATATTTTTCTGTGATTTTCGACAGTAACAACAATGAAATTTGTAGTCTGTGTGTTTACTTCATATGTGATTCATTCTTGATCGACCTTCAAAATAAACATACACAACAACTACTTCGTAATAATTTATTCTTAAGATTTCTAGAGGTTGAAGCAAAGGAATGATTAAAAGTACAAGTAATTTCTTAACCTCCTCCACCTCCCATTCCCAGAAACGACTTGTGTACATTAGGTACACTTACTTCGGTTATAGCATTAACTGGTGCAGTTAAACAGCATCCTTAAATCTAAAGCCGTGAAGAACAACTAACTGTAGTAACTCACCCTCGTACTGCATAGTGTATGATCATGTATGCAGGAAGAGATAGTCGGTATAATACTGAAGTTAGGGAAGATCAAGAAGATGAACATTAAGGAAGTTATACACGAATACAGCTGACGTTTGTCGCCACGGTTGCCTAGTTTGTACTTCCAAGAAACAGTGAAAGGAGTAAAAGGATTTCCAGTAAAAATAATAATGAGAATAGACAGTAACGTCCGTAGATATTACGGATCTTCCGACCGAATAACGCTCACAGTTTGTCTCACACAGTACATGGATCGTTGTTGAGAAGTTCCTTAAAATACGCCAGGAGCACAGGTTTGTACTTAGGTGAAGCTAGGTGAAGCGTGGAGAAGTTTGAATGTCACCTCAATGAAATTACGGGCATGCAGCCGAAAAATTTTCATCCAATATGAAAATAGCTATTCCTTAATGCCTCAGAATATGTCTTATCAACCCTCCCCTTCATCTAGTCAAGCTCTTCCATAAACTTCTTTTTTCCTCGATTCGCCTCAGTACCTCTTCATTAGTTATTTATTCTACTCATCTGATTTCCAGACCACGAAATTAGCACGACAAAAACCTAGCGATTACAACTCATACAGAGATTTTCCGCCAGATGTTATTCACACACGCCATTCGAAAGCGGTGCAGGTAAAGGAGGAAAAGTAAGCTGTACCAGATGTGGGTTCAAATGGTTCTGAGCACTTTGGGAATTAACATCGGTGGTCATCAGTCCCCTAGAACTTAGAACTACTTAAACCTATCACACACATCCATGCCCGAGGCAGGATTCGAACCTGCGACCGTAGCAGTCTCGCGGTCTCGGACTGAGCGCCTAGAACCGCTAGACCACCGCGGCCGGCCACCAGATGTGGGGTGAGGTCGACTCTAGTGAGCAGGGCAGCTCAAGTGGCAACTTCGTTTTAGTGTCTTGGAGACTGCTGCTGAATAGTGACGAACATTTAAAACTATCCGAAAAAACTTATTGGTTTTTTGTCAGCTATTTTCTTGGCGACACTTGGCACGCGCTCCTCTACAGGAATATATTGTGTGTTTTCTCTAGATGTGACGCAAGACAAATGACAGATTCATTTGCATGTGTTAAAAATATATAAATTGTTACAGTTAATTGTTACAGTGGCAATAAAATTCTACAATTGATTCTTCGAATCTACGTGTTTATCAGTTGCCTACATTATGTAGTTTCGTAGCCAGTATTTAGCGTAATGACGTCCGGTCGGGAATAACGGGCAGTCGGCTGACAAGGCAAGGTGGCCACGTGGTCACTGTGTGAGAACATATATTTTGTAATGTATTTACTTTGTTTCAAGACAATGTAACTGATATTAAGAGTATTCTCTAAAATAATTATACTAATGCGTTAGTGTATTAACGATTCTATGAAAAGCTATGTTCTCTGATTATAGATGCATGTTAAGATGTCATCAAATTATTTAATAAAATCACTACAACGATCATGGGATTCCCAACCTATGAAGTAGACATTGGGTGTTCTAAAAAAAGAAAAGATGTCGTTTGCTAAAGATAAACTGTTCAAAGAGACATCGTATTTCAAGCCAAAGTTATGGATTTTGGGTACACTAATAAAGGTATCTTTCTCCTCGGGCATTTCCGCAAGGAGTAATAGGCTGTTAAAATTTTTATTTATTCATTAGTTATTCCAAAAACGGTAATAAAAACATATGACCAAACTAATTTTTATCTCAAACGTTTGCCGTCTGACATTTTTTCCAAAATTCAAAAAACTGTGCTAATACTCCGTGTCTAATCCTGCAGATTGAGAATTGTTTGGGTTTTGATTTCAGATAATGTTTGCAGACTGTAGGACATCCGCCATGGACATACTTCATTCTGGACAGCGTAACGGTATTTTCCTCGATGGGGAGCTTAACGATGACTCAGTTACTTTAAAAAGCGGAAAATCGATTAATAGTTTTTCCAAAAAAGTTGAAGTCGCTTATTTTATAGATATAAGGAGGAGAAAGGACCCTTACAAAAAAGAAGAGTTCTTTTGTTTTCGTTTAAAAAAAAGCCAAGTCAGATGTTTACTCAGAAAAAATCAACAGGAAGAGCTCTTTAAGCATTTTTTGACATGGAAAGAAGATGTTAAGGCATATGAGTTACTGTTTTATGTCACTCAGCATTTCAGCTAGCCAAAAAGCATAATCTGCCGTACCCATTCAACGAAGAGAAAAAACATGGCAGGCAAGGACTGTGTGACACAGTATAGGAGGAGATATCCAAACGTAAGCCTCAGAAAACGAGATTCCATTCACGTGTGTCTTATTTTTTTTCTTTCCACTGTCTCCGGCCACTTAGCCGTACCTCCTGAATAATGTGTCTATTTTGCAGACCTTTACTTAAGCTCATTTTACTATTGCTAAATGAGGATTTGAATAATGATACAACTGTTCTGTAACAGAATGCATATATTTTATACATATGTATTTCATATACTTATCTATGATATAATGTCAGAGAAAAACAACATTTTCCTCGGGGTGGCCAATTTACACGTCTTTACACTACACTCAGCCACACTCAGTAAGGTAGCTTGCGGAGAATAGATGAGGATGTAGATGTATCCACGTATCACGTCGTCCTACGAAGGTGTGTCCAGATTTTCCATGTACTCGTTCGAGCCTTATGAACCAGTTTACTGGAGCCGGCTGTCATTCATGTGTCAAATTTAGCAGAATCTTTCTGGAACAGAAGTTTTTCACACTTAAATGTCTCCGCAAAATCGAAAGAACCATGCACACCCTCTTGAATCGTGATGCGCACAGCACACAAAAGGTTCTTTTTTTTCTTTAAAATATCGCTTTTGGTAGAACTTAAGCAGTTCGTCGCTAACGGAAGCACACCAATTTTAAAGAGCCTTTCCTGAAGGTGAGAGATTTGTAGAAGTTGAACCAACCGTTTCCAGGAATCACATTGGGTTGGTCTTTACCAAAAATGATAAAAAAATCTTACAACTTAAACCTTCACGTAAAATTTCCTTTGATTCAGAACACTCTTTATTTATATACGCAGTGAAAACAAGCTCATCGACCACTTTCTCATCTGCTATTATTTTAACAATAGCAAAAGACAAATTTTAAAACAACGGCAATATCACATCTCAGAAACGCCATCTGGTGGGTGTAACGGTAGAGACTAGTCTATAGCAGATACTTTAATGTAGAGCCCGATAAATACTCCGCAGGAATAGCGATATTTTGATCACTGTTAACTTTCTGACTCATAATTTCGCTTTGGTAGGTTGCAGAAGTAATTAGGCTTAAAGAACATCTTACAGTATCTGATGCTATAAAATTGTTAATTTATATAAAATCACGAATTTTGGAACATTGTAGATTTGATATTAGGTAACCGATTTAAAAGTATTTAAGGCACTTATACAAAACTTCTGACAGTAATAAATTCTTCACCTTTTGTGAAAGATTCAGGAAGAATATTAGTAATAAGAGGCACTGAGTAACTAAAATGTAATATAAATTTTTCTTTACCAAGTTTTACGAAATGTATATCCGAAATTTTCGACAGCAAATGTTTTGCTATCTCACTTCTGCTTATGTAAAATTCGTAACCATATTTTGCAGTGACGAAGTCTTTACGAAAATTATCCGAGATGTACAACTTTTAATTTCATATCCTATTACGGACTCATATAAATATTGTGTAATATGCTAACTGTTGGTTGTTATATATACCGCGGAGGCACCTCCGCCACTCCGCCGTACTTCGAGTCTGTGTTCGTTGTTGCCAACAGAGTGTAAAGTAATGTATTTCTTTGTCTGCTGAAATTCAAAGCAATGGATGAACAGTAATTTAAAACATCGTTGACTTAATTGACATTTTTACAACATGTCCAGCATATCATTGAACTACAGTTCCCAAAGGCGAGTATACGTTGAACATTTTTTTCAGTTTCGCATTTGCCATTCGAACATTTACGTCTCTCTGACGTACAATGGCAATTTGTCCCAGTAAGATCTTCTGTAGTTTTTAGGGTTTATTATTTGCCGTGGTTACGACATTTGTATACAAAGTGTCCCAGAAATGTTGCGATGAGCTTCGTGGTATAGTACAGGGTGTCTTGAGTAAAAAACCGAGAATAGGAACCAGTGTCAGGAAACGTCATCCAACGACGCTACAGAGCGTCGCAATTAAAGGCCATCCCTTCGGAACAAAAGTGACTTTGTACTCAAACAGCATCCACATTTACATACACACCCCGTAATCCAACGTATGGTGCGAGGAGGAGTGTGGAATGTACCCTGTACCACTACTAGTAGTTTCCTTTCGTGTTTCACTCGCAGAGAGAGAGAGAGAGAGAGAGAGAGAGAGAGAGAGCAAAGGAAAAACGACATATGAGCCCTAATTTCTCGTATCTTATCTTCGTGGCCCCTACGCGAAACTTACATTGGCGGCAGTAGGATCGTTCTGCAGTCAGCTTCAAATGCGATTCTCTAAACTTTCTCAGTAGTGTTCTTCGAAATTAATGTCTTATTCCCTCCAAGGATTCCCACTTGAGCTCGCGAGGCATATCGGTAACGCTTGCATGATGATCGAAATTACCTGTAACAAATCTAGCAGCTCGCCCTTCAATTGCTTCGACTCTTCTTCCAACCCGACCTGGTGCGGATCCCAAACACTAGAGCAGTACTCAAGAATAGGTCGCCCTGACGTCCTATATGCGATCTCCTTTGCAGATGCACCACTCTTTCCTGAAATTCTCCCAATAAACCGAAATCATCCATTTGCCTTCCTACCACAATCCTCAAATGCTCGTTCCATTTCATATCGCTTGTCAATGCCATGCCCAGATATTTAAGTGACGTGAGTGTGTCATGAAGGACACTACTAATGCTGTGTCCGAAAGTTACGGGTTTGTTTTCCCTACTCATAAGCATAAACGTACATTTTCCTACGTCTGCCATCATCACACCAACTAGAAATTTTGTCTATGTCATATTGTATCAACCCACAGTCAGTAATTTTCGTCACCTTCCTGTACACCACAGCATCATCAGAGAACAACCGCAGATTGCTGCCCACCCTGTCTGCCAGCTTATTTAAGTACATATAAAATAGCAACGATCCTGTGACATTTCCCTGGGGAGCTCGTGATGTTACCCCTGTCTCCGATGAACACTCGCCGTCGAGGACAATATACTGGGTTCTGTTACTCAAGAAGACATAGAGCCAGTCTCATATATGGAAGAATATTGCGCATATACTTACCTGTCTTAACACTCTGCACTGGGGCACCGTGTCGAATACTAAACTAAACGGCGTCCAAACAGGTCTTCGAAGGCTCAATGATGCCTACTAGCCGCCGTGTCATCCTCAGCCCGCAGGCATCACTGGACGCGGATATGGAGGGTCATGTGGTCAGCACACCGCTCTTTCGGCCGTATGTCAGTTTACGAGACCAGAGCCGATACTTCTCAATCAAGTAGCTCCTCAGTTTTCCTCACAAGGGCTAAGTGCACCGCCAACAGCGCTCAGCAGACCGGATGGTCACCCCATCGAAGTGCTAGCCCAGCCTGACAGCGCTTAACTTCAATGATCTGACGCGAACCAGTGTTAATACTACGGCAAGGCCGTTGGCACCGAGTCGAATGCTTTCAGGAAATCTAGAAATATGGAATCAGTCTGTTCCCCTACATCCATAGTTCGTAGTGAGAAAAAAGCAAGCTGGTTCTAGCATGGGCGATGCTATCTAAAGTCGTGCAGATTTGTGGAGACGTTCTGCCTACACAGACATGTTTGCTGCCGAAAGGCTGGGCTATGTCTAAGACACTCCGTGGCGACGTTGGATGACGTATCCTGACATTCATTATATATTACTGTGTTTTCGAACATGTCCGATTATCCATTATATAATGACGATCAACGATACTTCCTTCTGTTGTGGATGCACACTGTCCTCTCCTCTTACGGGAATCTGGGAGCGCGAGTGAACAGTTCATAATTAGGTGACGCTGCTACCGTAGTGTCTAACAGAGTGTGAATTTGTTCCCGGAGGGAGGCGTGCTCGGATGGCCGAGGAGGTTAAGGTGACCGCTCGCATAAAGCGGAAAATCCGGCTCCGAGTTCCAGTCTGTCATAAATTTTCACCAATTAGCACTGATTCATTTCAGTGTCCAGGCAACGGCCTTGCCGCAGTGGATACACCGGTTCCCGTGAGATCACCGAAGTTAAGCGCTATCGGGCGCGGTCGGCACTTGACTGGTGACCATCCAGGTCGCTATGCGCTGTTGCCATTTCTCGTGGTGCACTCAGCCTCGTGATGCCAATCGAGGACTACTCGACCGAATAGTAGCGGCTTCGCTCAAGTATACCATCATAACGACCGGGAGGGCGGTGTGCTGGCCCCACGCCCCTCCACCTGCTTCCTCAAATGAGGATGACACGGCGGTCGGATGGTCCCGCTAGGCCAATCGTGGCCTGAAGACGGAGTGCTAGTGCTAATTTCAGTGTCCAAATGCGGTTAACGTCACTGAAAGCTTTGAGCAATTACGACTTTTGTTATTGTCACGTTGGGGCCATAGCACATAGATAAGCGAGGAACTTTTGGTACAAAATTAAGCATTAGCACCACTCCGAGAAATTTTTCCCTTGCCTTGGTAGATTCGTCGTGGGAGATGTCCTTCTACTGGTGATTTTAGACAGCGCAGTTTCGTAGTATTTTGGTTTCCTGTGGGCCACACAAGCGGCGGCAGCGTCGGTTTCTGGGTCGCGTGTCGGCCTGGCCCTCCTCGGTTCCTCTGCCGAAATTCGGGGCTCGTGTGTGGCGCGTGCCGGCGACCCGCCGTCCCGCCTGCGTGCCGCAACACAATGAGCCGCTTTGTGGTCCCGAGGGCCGGCGCGGCCGCTAGGGCATGCAACCGAGGAGCCTCCCTACTAGAAACCGGATACTAGCTAATAGGTAGGCCACGCGCTGCTCCCGTCCCAGCGCGCGAGGGAACGTGCGCCGGGGGCAAGCTACACTTGCTAGGTAGATTTTTTAGACCGCTACCTCCTGACCTTCTCAACGAACACATGTAAACGCTGGTCTATTATACCCTCATCGGACTCGTTCTGGGTGGTGAGCTGAGCCAGTGCCTCGCTCCTTATGCACTTACGCTTTTAACCCTTCGCCGTTGTGTCATTCTTATCGACACCGGCATCTCTTTCCAACTATAGTTTATGGGGTGTAGTCGGCAAGAGCTCACCATAACTTGAAGCCGTACACTGAACCGAAGTAACAGACGTGTCTGATGCCTAAGATGTCGAGAAGGCTCCGAACTGTAAAACTACGCTGGTGTCGTGATGGTCGACGTGGTATTCCATTAGAATCCCTAGTTCATCACCAGGAGCCCAGGGCACAAAAGGTGCCTAGTAAATAAATAAATTAAATGAAACGTGGGAGAACGTTTTCTTCAATATTTTGTGTCATAATAAAGATATAACAGAAAATATTTTTCAAACTGCTTATAAAGTTACAAAGAAAAACTAATCATTTCACAGATTAGAAGACGAAATATATTTACAGAGACTTAATTGCGTGCATATAGAATATATTCTTCGCTGAAATGCAGGCAGACTTAAAGTACTTTTCTCTGTCTTATCTGTCTTTGATTCTGTTCATCAGGCTTTCATATTTCTGTTGTTATTTTCCCTTTGTTTGAATTCTTTTTACTTTTCAGATCTATTCCATTGTATTTACCACTGCATAGTAATCCATTCCTTCCTTACCTCCCCCCTTTCCTGCACAATTACTTGTCCTGTTTACATCCATACCTTTCACAGAAAAAGGAAAATTATTTGCTAATGTACAATGACATATAATGTTTAAGGCCTTGTAAAAAAAACAAGAATAGTTGATAAGGATACATAAATAACATGGGAATCTTACAAAAGTCAGATAGTTGGCACTGACTGAAGGACAATTTTTGAAGGCAAGAGACGAAAAAGGTGCCCGACAATTTTGTGCATTATCAGCTATTAACGTCAACCCGTATTCAGAAGAGGAACGCAAAAAATAAGAGAAGACTTACTGAAATTTGTGGCAATACACGCCCAAAGAATGCACATATCAAGATATGACAATAACACAAATAAAATGGACGAAGTTACGAGTGAAGAAAATCATATGAAAATAAATAACTCCTAAGCGAATGTCATAGCGTATGATAAAAAAGAGAAAGCCAAAGCCCGATTTCACGTAAGTGGCATGCTACTTGAGGAAGCTGACTAACCTACTTGTTTAGGAAATAAGTTCAGCAAGAGTGGACGGAGCAAAGCAGAAGCCAGAAATACAACTGCCCAAGTAAAATTGGTTTCAACAAGAAGAGGAAGATCTTCAAAAAGAAGCAGCCTTGAAATCGGGAGAAGGGGTGCCATAGCCCGTGACTAGAGACTGGCATGTTATAGCTGTGAAATCTGGACTCTGGAGACTGTGGCAGACAAGAAACTAAATTCCTTACAGGTGGGTTTTACTGAACCATTCTCAAACTAAAGCTGACTTAGATGATTTCGTACAATGAAGCACTTAAAAAAGTGAATGAGAAGAAAAGATTGTGGAAATTGGTTGTCAAAACAAGAGTTCAGCTTGTTGATATCTAATGAGCAATGAGTGACTCTGGAACACCCATATTAACAGAAAGAGATGTAAGAGAAAACAACGACTCTAGTGTACAGACGAAACCAGAAATATCAGATGGAAGACTTACAGAGGAATGAGGACGGAACAGGAAAGAGGTGAAGAACAGAGATCTGCTTCCATCTTAATCGCTGTCAGGCAGTCCACGTATTGATCAGTTTACAAGAAAAAATTTTGATAATACTTTGAATTCAGTTGATGTTAACGTTTCAGTATAACAACCTGGAATCTGAGACGATGAATTAGTAAAAAGCCTATACACATAAACAATGTATCTATTTGTTTGAACAATACCATTAATAATGTATTAACAAGAATTTTGTGACAGTAATGTTTCATTTAACTGTCGACATACTTGTAAGCGATATTTTTGTCACTAGATGTATCGTTTGGTTTCTAAATACAATATTGTAACGGATCAAAAATGGCACATACATCCCCTTAACTTCTCTTTATGAATAGTCAAACTGACATGTTATGAAGTCGAATTGCTTCGGGAAACGTGAACACTAAATACGTGTTGTACGAGAGTTATGTATATTGCTAAATGTTTCGCATTGCCTTCACGTTCTCTCTTATAATTCCTTTTGTTGAGTAGCTTATTAGTCTACTAAGCAAAGTATTAGAGCCTGAAAATGAAAACAGGAAACTGTATGGACAAAATGGTTACCTGATCGACAGTAGATCCTTATTCGGAACCATTTGGAAGAAAAACAACATTCTTTTCATGAAACTTCCTCGTTGAGCCCATATTAGAGCTTGATAAGAAGAATATCCTAGTGCATCTGTTGAATATTTTTTCAAGTTTACCGTATGAACGAAGTCAGAGGGACTTCAGCATATCGGTACATGCTACATGCTGAGGAGTAATGTTATGCCATTTTTCCTAGGTGTCGCTCGTAGCTTGAGGGCCCGTTTCTTCAGGAATAAATGTCGAGCCTTTAAAAGCGTTCTGTGGCAGTAGAGAAAAGAGCGCTGTACGTGAAGGTGCATAATCAAGACAGTCATTTACAAATTACTACAGCCGGGAGTGGTCGCATGATATAAAAGCAAACGGAAACGCCTAACGTTCGCAAACCTCAGTTACGATATGATCCAGGTATATGCAATACACATATATTGAGTGATTAAACACGTATTTGCGTGTTAAAATGAAGATATGCGAACGATGAGATGCAGATCTTCTGAGAGGATGCAATGAAACGTGAAAGGCGCGACACAGGCTATTACAGGGCATGGAAATAAAGTTCGCATGCTTCTGTAACGTTATAACATCAGTGTAAGAAAGACTACTGTACAGGTTGGCCTCCGGTAAAAATCAGTTTTCGTTAAATAATCCGGTAGCAATTTTTCTGTAATATTTTGATAGAGTCTTTGTTAAGGATAAAAATTGTAGTTTCTTTTTATGCACGATGAACTCTATCCCCTGTTTAAATATCGACCCACGGCTGCGCGGAGTGGCCATGTGGTCTGAGGCGCCATGTCATGGATAGCGCGGCTCCGCCCGCCGCAGGTTTGAGCCCTCAGTCGGGCATGGGAGTGTGTGTTGTCCTCAGCTTAAGTTAGTTTAAGTTAAAGTATTGTGTGAGTCTAGTGAGTGATGATCTCAGCGGGTTGGTGCCTTACGAATTCACACACATTTGAACATCGACTCATGCAGCTACACAATGAGTACCTGATAAGATTAGACCGGACACCTTGTCGCTGAAGACATATTCTACAAAGTGGAAATTCTACTTAACGAAGTATAAGATCAATGAATAAATTAACATTACTTTGCAGTGAAATTTGGTGTTCCCTGCAATCAAACTACCTGTTCTTGGATGATTTACAATGACTTCGCTTGAAACTGTATGCTGAGAGATTTTAAATGCTGAAAATATATCGCGGAAACAAACAGACTCGGTTAATGTGTTACTGACAGCAGAATGACGTGGGCAGGTGGCAGGAACTAAATCTGCCAAAACTGACCCTGGTGGGTTATTTTGAAATGAGATTAATAAGGAGATTTCGGACATAAATACCATCTCTTTTTTCTGATGTCTCCAGTCAGTTGCCTCATCAGCTTGGCGTCCCGTTTAGCTTCAGAATAGACATCTGCCGCTACCTCCTGATGCAGTACGCCCGACGTAGTCTGCAGATATAAACCGTACGTTTCTGCAACTTCAACATATGCTGTTGCTCGAGCAGGAAATATGTAATTTAGTTGCTATGACTTCAAAATATATTGTTGGACGAGCTATAAACATATAACTGAAATTCGTGGGCAGTTTAAAAGAGATTTTAGTTTAGTTGAAGCCTCAACATAGTTAGTTCACTTGAAAACAAAACTGTAATTTATTTCACATTTCGACAGAATACGATATAGTAGAAAACTTAATTTATCTCAGTAACTGATTTTGAATCAAAGAGTATGTGCCTGCACAGCATCGTCACATTCCACACGATATTAGTAAAACAATAGAAGTCATCTGAAAGTGGGCGTACGTCTTGAATATGGCCCAGGATTCATGCAGCTTACCAGCTTTTATCGATACTATGCCTTGGATATTAATGGTGCTTGTGTCGAAATATCTCGCGTTCAGAACCGTAGTGTTTATCCACAGCTAATTCTTCTTTAGGGATCTATCCAGTATTACCTAAGATAAGTGAGAATGCTAAGTGAGTATGGTATCGGAAGATGAAGACATCTGTACCTAATGCTTCACTCAAAATTACCGTATAGATTGGTTTGTACATCAGGTGGAAAAAAATGGGATAGCGATATGCCAATATATATATATGGCGGTCGTGTAATATTAAAGGGCGATGGCGGAGTCGTCATTTGTACTTTGGTGATTCACGTAAAAAGATTTTCAACGTGATTATATCAGCACGACCGGATTTAACGGACAGTAAACGCTGAGTGGTTGTCGGAGCACCACGCATGAGACATTCGATTTCGGAAATCGATATGGAATTCAGTACTCTGAGATCCGTAGAGTCTGAAGTCTACCGAGTATACAACCTTCAAGCATTACTTCTCATCACAGACAACGCAGTAATGAACGGCCTTCACTTAATGACCGAGAGCAGCGACTTTTACGTAGAACTGTCGGTGCAAAGAGACAAGCAACACTGTGTGAAGTAACGGCAGAAATCAACGTGAGGCTTACGATAAACGTATACGTTAGGACAGCCCGGCGAAATCTGGCGTTAACGCGATATGGCAGCAGACGACCAACGCGAGTGCCTTTGCTAACAACACGGCATCGCCTGTAGGGCCTCTCCTGGACGCGTGAGCATACTGGCTGGACCACAGAAGACTAGAAGACCATGGCATGGTCACATGAGTCCCGATTTCAGTTGGTAAGAGTTGACGAGAGGGTCCAAGTGTGGCGCAGACCACACGAAGCCATCAACCAAACTTGTCAACAAGGCATTGTGCAAGCTGGTGGTGGTTTATAGTGTGGGCTGTGTTTACCTGGAATGGACCGAATCCTCTAGTCCAATAGAATCCATCATTGACTCGAAATGCCTATGCTCGGCTATTTGGAGACCATTTTCTGTCATTCATGTGCTTCATGTCTCAAAACAAAGATGGATTTTTTATGGATGGCAATGCTCCGTGTCACAGGCCACACTTCTTCGCGATATGTTTGAAGATCATTCTGCTCAGGAAATGATTCAGTCACTCATATCGCCCGACATGAAACCCATCGAACATTTATGGGACTTAATCGAGAGGTCAGTTCGTGCACAGAAAATCCTGCATTGGCGACACCACCGTAATTGTGAACGGCTATGAAGGCAGCATGACTCGTCATTTCCGCAGGGATTTTCTAAGAGTTGTTAGGTCCATGCCACGGCGAACTGCTTCACTAGCCCAGATGAAGAGAGGTCGGATATTAGAAGGTACGCAATGGCACTGTCACATCTGAATATATCCCTAATGTTTCGAGTTTCCTAATCGTTCAGACAATGTCCATTTCTCATTTGGCTACAGTTCTATGCCCCATACTTTCATAGGCTTAAGGGAAACGTTTGGCAGTGGCAGACATGTTTTGTTAAGAAAATATTTCTACCTCTTTGTTGGACTGGACACCTCACTGAGTTAGTTTCGCAGATAAACGTCTTGAATAAATTCCTTACTGTGTCTTCTCAATGTTCTTGGTTAGCGAGACTTTTTCTCTGCTTGCTGGCGCCGTCACTGTCATCTCCGTTTCGTTTCTCCTCAAAATACTATCACTTCTAATCAGTCTGTTTCTGTGTGCCATTTCACTTCGTTATCATTTGTAACTACTACCAGTTTTTATACATGACAGTAAAAGTAACATCAACACACGGGTATAAATACCTGAACGTCGGATTTTCTCCTGTACTGAAGAACCTATTCCATTCTGTCAAGCGTCTCAGGAGATTATTGCAATATTGAGTTTAGTGGCAGTCATGCCCTCTTATTCGACGTATCCGTGAAAAAAATCGCAGAATTACTGAAGTTATCTGCAACAATTTTGTCCATCAAAATAACAGTATATAGACTTCACGCAAAACTAAGCCAGTGAAACAGAATAGAAAAAAAAAAACAGATAAAAGCAGTACTACGAAAGTGACTTCTGATCTTACAGATCACCACATACGCAATGTAGATAGAACTATGTAATTAAAATATTCACTGTAGATCTGCAGTCGCCAAATCCGTAACAAGCTAGATAAATGCAAAAAATTAACCTTATAGCCGCAAGGAGCAGAACACTTGGTCTTGTTCAGCGATGGGACCATTTCAAAAAATGGTTCAAATGGCTCTGAGCACTATGGGACTCAACATCTGTGGTCATCAGTCCCCTAGAACTTAGAACTACTTAAACCTAACTAACCTAAGGACATCACACACATCCATACCCGAGGCAGGATTCGAACCTGCGATCGTAGCAGTCGCGCGGTTCCTGACTGCGCTCCTAGAACCGCTAGACCACGGCGGCCGGCGATGGGACCATTTCAGTATTTTTCTAAGTGGCAACTTTAGCCAGGTTTCCAGCAATAGGATTGTTTGCGTACGAACACACCAGTGTTATTCTACGATCCTGGCTTATAAACCAGTAACATATAGGTACATATATGTGTGCCTTTAAGTGGTTTCAGGTGTCACAGCGGAAGGTTGATAACTACAAAGGCCTGTGAAGTCTTTTTACGTGCCGATGTTAATTTTTTGGCGTGGGTATTGTTTCCAGGATCGGATTATTTCTTTCAAGATGGAAACTACTGGAACTGTTCCAAGACAACAGAAATAACGTCAAATATCCAGGTTTGAATGTGATACAATCGTTGTGGTCTGAGGCTGAGAAACCGTTTACCGTCAGTTACATTCCATCAACAGTCCTGAAGGAAGTGTATCATTTATTGGAACTAATGTATCAAAATGTATTGGTACTCAGGATTTGTATTCATCTAGGCGCTTCAGTCTGGAACCGCGCGACCGCTACGGTTGCAGGTTCGAATCCTGCCTCGGGCATGGATGTGTGTGATGTCCTTAGGTTAGTTAGGTTTAAGTAGTTCTAAGTTCCAGGGGACTGATGACCTTAGATGTTAAGTCCCATAGTGCTCAGAGCCATTTGAACCATTTGTATTCATCTAGACCGGGATGATGGACGCCTTTGTGTATGCTAAACACGGTAAGGCTGCAGAGGAAGGCACAGTGGGGTTGTTCTGTTTTCTAGACTGGAGAGTGTTGCTACCTCTTTTAGTTACATGTATATGCATCTCAGTGGGAGGATGTATACGACTGCCATTCTGACTGGGTTTGAAGTGCGACTTGTAAGTGAAAATTTGTACGTCACGTTGCCATTTGTATTCTTATAACTTCTGACAAATTTAATCGCAAGATGAGCCGTTAATTCTTAATTGTATTCTCTTCAGTGACATATAATCTTAAAGTGCCTGCCATTCGCTATACTTTAGCTACGTAATACGTTTGAATCCGTCAGTTATTGTGCTCCATAAATGTTGTTAACCTGAAATATGCTCCAGGTGTGGAGGTGGGGCAGAATATGACAGTGTCCCGTTTTCCCCCTTCATTTTGTGATGCAAGGAGATATCAAACTAAGTACGAATTTTTTCTTTTTCCTCGCTGTTATGTATGGTGTGAACTTACATTATAAAGGCTGACAGACAGTTGTAGAATATTAAACCAATGTAAATTGCAGTTTCAGCCGTTTTATCTCCTGAAATGGGAGTTTTAAAAGCATGTAAGGATTTCAACATATCCAAATCAACATTTGAAGGATATGTTTGTTAATAATCATAACTGCAGAGACAAATCAGATGGGTTGAAATGCATTTATTGCAGACTAAAAAGACCACCTGTAGCATAGCTGAAGTCAGTGGAGAGCAAGCTCTTTATTCCAACGATGAAACTTCTCATTTCCAGATTATTTTCGTATCAGCTAGCAGAAAGAAATGGCTTACCAAACAGATTTGACATATAAACTTCTTGTGTTACAAGGCATCCTATGTCGTCTATCGGCAAGTCAGAAAACACGCCTGGTGCACGAGCGATGGGCTCCAATAAAGTAAGGTATGGTTTGTTGGTTGATTCAGGGGAGGGAACCATGCAGCGAGGTCATCAGTCCCATCGGATTAGAAAAGGATGGGGAAGGAAGTCGACCATGCCCTTTTAAAGAAACCATCCTGGCATTTTCCTGAAGTAGTTTAAGGACATGACGGAACATCTTAAACAGGATGAGTGGACGCCGGTTTGAACCGTCGTCCTCGCGGATGCGATTGCAGTGTGCTACCCACTTCGCCATCTGGCTCGGTACAAGGGTAACAGTAACTGTAACTTGGTATTAAGCTTAAAAAAAAACTGCACATTTCTAAAAACGAAATTATATTAGTTTCTTATAGTTAATAATAATTCTGGAAATTTCGTATTTCTAAGCGTAACCTGTTCATTAAAATTATTTGTCTTAATTTTATGATGACTTTCCTAATAATTTCAGAGTTTCTACAATAATTTCACAAAGAAATTTCCATATCCATTTATGGGTCGTGGTTGGGGCACAACAGGAAATATGCCAAAATTTTCTTGAAAAAGAGTAAAAACCACATAACACAAACTTTTAAATGATATTGAAGTAAGTTACATTATGATATAGTACAAGATGACCTGTAGGGAGTCTTTTCTTATTCTGATTTATTTTATAAGAATTTTTAAAAATTAAGTATACTGTTCTGGTACGGGTCCTACTGTATCTCGTCTTTACAATCCACATGTAGTTTCTCATTTGACGGTGGAAGGTCGATTAACCTCTATTCTACATATTCGCCTCCGACATCGTCATCATTGGGCGATATGTAGTATTATGAACACTTAATAAATTTTCTGTTGCCAAGATATCTAAAATAATTATTCATGTAAATTATCGGTTTCGGTAATCCTTTGTGGCCGAAGAGAATTGTCGAAACGACATATATAGGAATAAATGATTTCAGCGATCTTGTCAATTGAAAATTTCTTCAGAGTTGTCATCTAGATGTTTCCACCAGGGGAAGTTCGTTGTGGTCAGCAGGAATCGAATAGGGAACTTCAGCAAGCGTTCCAAGTCCGAGTAATATTTCAAGACTAAGAACAACATTTCATAATTAATCACTGGGCTCGCAGTCGGGAAGAAAACGTTCCAAAGGGCTCTCCAGCTTTGACGATGCAGATTTTACTTGATTTTCTTAATTCTAAGTCAGATTATCACTTACCAGCTATAGACTGGGAGACTCGGGTGTACAATATTAGCGAATATGCCTGTAAATAGCAATTTAAAGATAGGTTGGAAGATAATTCTGCTTAATGGGTGCAAAAAAAGAAGAAAATGAAAAATCAGGTTATCTGAACGGTAAGTATGAAACGCCCATTTCTGAGACTGTGAATGTTGAATATAACCGGACGAAGTTCAAAAATATTGTGTAATACGCCTTAGATGAGATGTAGCGAGCATGTAGAAGATGCAAAAAACCCGTCATGGTCCGTCAGACGTGTTATAAAGTGGCTTCGAGGGGAAAAAAGTTTCGCTGCAGATTTAAATGTAATCACAGGGTCATGGACAAACAGAAACTGCAGCCAAATGAGTTTAATGTAAAATGTTCAAACAATTCTAAAGTAGAGTTGTATCTATCTATCTGACAGGTAATCATAAGAACTTTGGTTTTATGTTAAATCAGCAAATGTTTAAAATCTATCTGTCCAGACACTCTGTGACGGTTTCGGCATCGAAACGAGGGAGGACAGAAAGTCGAAATACTAATCTCTCTTTCAATACTATTACATTGAGGAAAATAGTTCTGCAAATTATCCGTTAAATCTCCGAATGAACGTCAAAATGACAGAAAGGAACTAAGATACCAAGGGGCAGAAATTCAGCGGGAATTGCTCAAAAGAGGAAAGGTGGCTGGATCAGATAGGATACATAAACGATACTGCGTAGAGCATGCGAAAACGGTTGCTGCTGTTCTAGCAACTGTCTACTGTAGGTCGTTGGAGGAGAGAAACGTTCCTAGTACTTGAGAAAAAGCGCAGACCATTTCCGTTTTCAAGAAGGGCCATCGAACACGCGGACGAAACTACAGGATATATCGCAGACGACACTATATTGCAGAATAATGGAATATGGTCTGCGCTGGTACATTATGGCATTTATGGAAACCGGAAATTTCCTCGGTAAAAATCAACATGGGTACCGCTAATGATGATCGTGTGGAACCTGGCTATAACTGTTTGTCCACGAGACCCGGAAAGTAATAAGTACCAGAATCCGTGTTTATGCCATGTGCATTGACTTCCAGAAGGCGTTGGATACATTTCCACACTACCGACTAATGAACAGACTCCTACCATACGGAATACCAGACTTGTAGTGAAATTGTACTGAAGATTTCCTGCCATATAGAACACTGTATGTCATTCCTAAGGGAAGGAAGTGTCGAGATGGAAATGTAACAGCGACCATACCACACGGGAGTCTTACACGACCAGTAATTTTCAGAATGTACATGGTGGGCAAAATGAAATTGGCAATGAAAGTATTTCATACACCTTAAGACAAGCAACCCAACTTACACCTTCCGTTCATGGGGCTGATGATGTAAATTGGGTTGCCTATCATGAGGCTATGTAATATTTTACAGGCCAGTTTTATTTCTTTACAACGGCCTTGCCACAGTGGTAACACCGGTTCCCGTCAGATCACCAAAGTTAAGCACTGTCAGGCTGGGCTAGCATTTCGATGGGTGACCATCCGTTCTGCGAGCGCTGTTGGCAAGCGGGGTGCACTCAGCAGTTGTGAGGCAAACTGAGGAGCTACTTGATTGAGAAGTGGCGGCTCCCATCTCGGAAACTAACGTAAGACCGGGAGAGCGGTGTGCTGACCACGTGTCCCTCCATATCAGCATGCAGTGACGCCTTGGGCTAGGATGAGACGGCGGCCGGTCGGTACTGTTGGGCCCTCATGGCCTGTTCGGGAGGAGTTTGTTTAGTTTTATTTTCGCTGTGTTGTAAAATCGGAAGTTCCATGAGGCTTTTCGCTGTTATATATATAAATGTCGCAACGATAGAAAACTGTAAAAAACGCAGGAAGACCTGCAAAAGCGTTGGCGCATGCAGTATGGAATGGCAGTAATGTGGCTTATGGAGCTTAAATGTGTAGTTAGAGCAATTACTGTTCAATTGTACTACGGAAGAACAAGTGCTGGATCCAATCACAATCCATTAAAAGTCTAGGAGAATGTGTATGGAATGGAACGACCACATAAAACTAATCACGGGTCAGGCCGAAACAAGACGGAGACTTACTGGAGGTATCTTCAGGAAGAGAAGCCCACCCACAAAAAAGGAAGCTCGTTCGACCAGTACTTGAACATCGCTCGTCAGTCAACGATCTGTAAAATTCAGTATCAATGCAAGAAGTAGTAAAGATTCAAATTCATTTAGTAAGCGCAAAAGCGTCAAGGATTAGCTCCGCTAACTGCTGTGGCAGTTTTTTACAAGATAGGCTTTCTGCATCGTGGAGTATTTTAATATCAAAATACCGAGAGCGTACGTTCCTAGAAGAATCAACTTGTCAGCCAATATATTGCTCCATCCCATGAGTATCTCGTGAGACGGCCATTAAGGCAGTATTAGAGGGATTCAGGATGAAACTGAAGCTTAGCAACAATTGTTCTTCATGCGGATCACTGGCGACTGCAACAGGAAAGGGGGTGAATAACAGTGGTGCACGAAGTATCCTCCGCCACAAATCACAGGACAGACTAAGCAGTGTGGATGTAGATTATGACGGGTGCCACAGTTGTTTCATCGGCATCCTTTTCACATATTCACGACATACTACAGGTGGAACGACGACCAACATAAAACTGAAAAAGTGTATGGTTTAGTCTGCAGTCGCAGATAGTTTAGTCTGTCTGCTGGCTTACGGTTTCGGTACACCGTACCATCCTCAGGCTATCCCTTAACACGCAGTCGTCACGAAAGTGTGTCAAACAGTCACGTAAACTCTCGGCCAACGGCGGTGCAGTTCTACAAGAATCACCTACTTGCAAACAGAGGACGATGACTACATAAGGGTCGAAATAAAGTGTCTACAGTGACCAGGTGTATGATGATTTTATAGTAACATTGCATTGGTTTACTTCGGGATGCAATTGGGTTTTAGGACAAACTCTTTTATGCTTTTTATCGTTAATATTGCGGCAGCTGTTTGTCGTACCACACATAATACGTCCTAGACCACGCATAAATAACTATGTATTCTGACATGGTTGTCACATTTTCTTGAATTTTAATTTATTTTATTGTTTTTTATATTAGCAAATTTTGGTTACAAAAATTCTTCCACTGCTCCACTGGACATACGAATGTATGCAGTACATCTGATGTGTTGCATGGCCTAATACAACAATGTGTTACGGTTTTACGAATAACACATATGTTCATACATCATTTGTTATTTGAATAAATCAGGGAAACGTATTAACAACAGTATGACATAGGCAGAAGCATACGTGCCCTAACGTTACATATAGTTTTAATTATATACAATACATCTCTTTGAGCCACGTACGTAGTTAACATGATACCTGTCAACTGTAATAACTTGAAAACTTTGCCTTTGACGGAAGCTTTCGAGATAACAACCTTTTTACCATTTCTTAATCTATATTATCTACGTTCCTCTTTCACGAGGGGCGTTTAGTGAGCAGTGTAATACACTGTCTTCTGAAGGCGGGTTGGGCTTATTCAAGATTCCGATACACCATATTGTTCCCATGTCTTTTCGGAACAAAACCGTACCTTCCAACACAATTTCCATTCCGTGCGACTGCTTTACACCGCCTTACTGGCAGGTCCTGCATGCCCGCATGGCACCACTCTACTGTTCGAGCCACCAAATTGCTGCATCAATAACCTCCACATCACCCACGTATTGCTTTCTGCGAAGTGCAACCTTCATTGTGCCAGTAAGATGGAAGTCGGAAAGTGCGAGATCCGGACTGTGGAGTCGATCAGAGATAACAGTCCAATAAATCTTTGTGAGTTTCTCTCAGGTGCGTACACTAGTACGAGGCCTTGCGCTGTCATGGAGAAGGAGGAGTTCGTTTGGATTTTTCTTACGACGACGAGGTCGATTCTTCCAGTTCCTGAGGGTAGCACAATACACTTCAGAGTTGATGGTTGCACCATGACGGAGAATATGAAACAAGTTAATCCCTTCAGAATCCCAGAAGATCGTCGCAATTACTTTTCAGGCTGAAGGAACCGCTGTGAGCTTTTTCTTCGGAGCAGAGGTGGTCTGGCGCCAATCCACTGACTGCCTATTTGTATCCGTTCGAAGTGATGAACCCATGTTTCATCGTCTCCGACGATATTCGACAAAAAATTGTCACGATCAGTGTCGCGACGCGCAAGAAATTCCACACATGTGTCACTTTGTTGATCTTTATAGTCTTCTGTTAGGCAGTGAGTAACCAAGCGAGAACCTACCTTGTTGCGAAGATGACACGCAACCCTCCGAAAAATTCAGAGTGCTTTTCTTCACTGCCAGGTCTATGTAGACATTCTGCTAGTGCTCACCAACATAAGCTATCTTCTGGTTTTCCGGTAAAACGGACGCAGTGACAGCTCTCTGCTTGGGACATACCTCCATTACAGACGCCATTTTGAAGGCTATATATAGCGTTGACACTTGTCGGAAATTCATGGGACTATAGGTGCTGAAGCGGGAATATTCCACGACGTTCCACAATAGGAATAGGTTTCTCATTTTTTCAACCGATATTGGCATAGAAATTATTGAACGTCGTTCTTATTATTTCAATTTTGCTTTTGTAGCTTCTGCGAGTTATTGTTTTCCTCTGTAGTTCATCCATAGTCCCTTCACGGTCATCGATACATGTGTGCATTGTAACGCGGAATGAGTGTACCGGTTATTATACGACTTGCCCAACTCCGGTCATACGTGACGCGTATCCTGTTCCCACAGACTAACGATTGCCACGCCCCGAACCAAAATTTCAAACAACGCACACCCACACCTATCCCGAAATTAGGCAGACCGGTGCAACGGTGCCGCCGACACCGAAGCGGATGCGCGCTGCCGTTTCGCACCCGCGCGGCTCAGCAGATCAAAAGCGCAGCCTCTGTGACGCGACTCTGCGTGTTTTTAATTGGCATTCCTTGCAGCCACTGTCACGCTGCCCGCATGGCGCCGCCAAAAGCCGTACAAAAGGATTCCGCGCCTAAGCAACTTCATTTCACCCATTTTTCCCCCCTCCCCGTACCTATCTACTGGTCTCCCGTATACTTCACTCCTCCTGTCACTCACACTTCTCTTTTTGCAGGTTTGACGGTGCGGTGGTGCGGGTATCGGACGTGCAGCGAACCGCCGTTGCACAGCTGCAGAGGAATAAAATAATTAAACAGCGGTCCTGGCGAGGCTGCGCCACCAGCCGTCATTACGGGCACAGAGGTACGCCGTTGGCGGCAGCCGGCGAGCGCGGGACGTGAGTCCGCCGCTAACGGGCCGGCCGGCGCGCGCGAACTGCCCGCCCGGCCGCCCGGCTCCTCGCCGGCCGCCTCGCGTCGTATTACCGCCGGCTGCAACTTGCTCATAGGCTCCGCGTGCCGCTGGCCGGTGGAGCGACGCGGATTATGGCGTAATGAGGAAAAGGCCACCAGGATAATGAACGCGGCGTGCGCGTGCATCTGCCAGAGAGGTGGGCCCCAAAGCCCTCTCTCTCTCTCTCTCTCTCTCTCTACTGCAACTGGCTTGTGCAACTCTTCAACCCGGCCACATCGTTGCCTGCTGTGACGTAAATTTTGCCCTTTGTGCGCGATACGTAGTATGTGAGGATACTGCAGATTGCAACGTGGTTGCCCTATCCCTCAACAGACATGCTGCAGGGCTAATAAGCTCTCAGGGCGCACAGAGGGGTGTTTGAAATCAATACAAGCAAAGTACACTTACAAGTAACTGAAATAATTGTACAGAATATTTTCGTCGCATACCATGACAGACGTACCGGCTCATTCAAAAACAATTTAATTAAATTACAATGAAATGAGCACCGTTAGCTGCTTACGAGCGTTGACATACGTCAACGGAGACAGATGAAAATTTGTGCGCCGACCGGGACTCGAAACCGCGATCTCTTGCTTACATGGCAGGCGCTCTATCCATCTGAGCCAACGACGACACAGAGAATAGCGTGACTACAGGGATGTATCTCTGGCACGCCTTCCGCGAAACCCACATTCTAAACTTATTGTCCCGCACTACATTCGTAGTGCCCCCGCCCACTATACTCAGATTTCAATTGTTTGTAACCGACGTCCAATTATGAAAGATAGAAACAAGTTGCGCGTGTCACTGCATAGAGGAAGGTTTAGCGTTTATCTCGAACAACATGACGACTATAGCCGAAGTTATGGTTCAAATGGCTCTAAGCACTATGGGACTCAACATCTGAGGTCATCAGTCCCCTAGAACTTAGAACTACTTAAACCTAACTAATCTAAGGACATCACACACATCCATGCCCGAGGCAGGATTCGAACCTGCGACCGTAACCGTAGCGCGGTTCCACACTGAAGCGCCTAGAACCGCTCGGCCACAGCGGCCAGCCAGGATTTTCACCTTCCTCAAATAGCGGTGTGGCGTGTTCTGAACCGATGACTACATATCATGTCTTACAAGTTGCAGTTAGTGCAGTAATTGCGTCCCGGCGTCAAATAACTCAAGTTATGAATTTCGAATTTCATTTCTGCACGATATGGGAGAGGACCCATTTTCTGAAAGACTCATATTTACTGACGAATCGACGTTTCATCTATCGGGAAAAGTAAACTGCCAAATTGTAAAATAATTGGATCACAATTTCTACCGTCCTCGTCGAAAATGAAAGACACTCACCAAAAGTGAATCTGTTTTGTGGCACTTCTATTCACAAAGTTGACGGTCCTTCCTTCTTCGCGGAGGAAACTGTGAGAGGAACGTCCTACCAGGACAAGCTGCGAAACTGGTTACCTCAACTTCATAAAGATTCCAATGATTTCATTACTATGCATGACTGTACCCCACCTCACCTTCACCTTTAGATGCGCTGTTATCTTAACAACACCATCCCATCAGGTTACATTGAAAGAGATAGACAACAATATTCTGTTCTTTGCTTTTGAAGTCCCAGATCTCCAGATCTGACACATTGCGATTTCTTTTTGGGTCACATAAAAGACAATGTCTTTGTCCTACATACAACAGCTACTCCACGACAGTGGAGAAATCGAACTGATGAGGCTGTCAATTTAATAAATAGGAACTTGTTGATTCGTGTGTGGAATGAAGTGGACTGTCGTTTCGAAGTTCCTCAAGTAACGCAGACTTCTCAACCTGATTGTTTGATATAGAGTCTGTGTGGGCATAAAACTTTGATTCTTCGTCTATCCAGTGACATGCGCAGTGTGTTTATTTCATAGTTTGTCTGTAATAACCAAACCTGTTCTTTCTTTTCGTATCATCCGGTTTATTGGGAGTTAACATTTATGGAAGGTGGTGCGAGGAGGAAGGAGGGATGGCAATGACAGAACATAACAGGACAACTGATAAGCAAAGATGTTGCCATTTCACTACAATGATGTAAATCTAATATGTTTGTCTACTGTGTCGAACCTCCTAATAAACATTTTAATGAAAATTGCAGTCATTCAGCTACACTAACGCGAAGAAAATATAAGACGCTTCAGGTCTGTGCTCAGTGGCACGGCAGCGCGGAATTAGCCGAGCGGCCTAAGACGCTGCAGTCATGGACTTTGCGGCTGGTTCCGGTGGAGTTTTGAGTTCTCCCTAGGGCGTGGGTGTGTGTGTCTGTCCTCAGGATAATTTAGGTTAAGTAGTGTGTAAGCTCAGGGACTTATGACCTTAGCAGTTAAGTCCCATAAGATTTCACACACATATTTTTCATTGGTACGAGGGTATAGTATGTGCATACTGAGGGTTTCACGTGTTGGAGGTTCATTTGTGACGGACATAGGCGATCAGATGGCGCTTAGCAGCCTTGTATGTGCACCCTCTGTTTTGACTCTGCAGGCAATAAGTGCTGAATTTATCGACAGTGTTTGCAACATTCATGCTTAACGGCTTCAGCCATTTTTCGGATGGCATGGTGGGCCTTTGGGAGGCCGGATGTAAGTATAGACGAACTGCTGTAAGTGTTGTGCAAAATGTATTGGTAATGTGTCGCTGTTTTCAACAGTGATCTGTTAACGTTCCCACACCTATAGACGAGGTTGTACAGGCGTAAGTCGACGCATTGTGCGAACAGCGGTGGCCGACATCACGTCATCCAGGAACGAAATCCGCCCACATGTCGCACCTGTTGTATCATTCGGAACTACTGGAAACCGTCTGCTGGCAGCAAAGATTTCCACTAGACACCGGTGACGGTGTAGACATGGTGAATTGCCTGTACCAGAGTGGATTCGTCCACGACACACAGGTCCTACCCCAGGCTTCAGGTGTGTGTGTGTATGCGTGTGTGTGTGTGTGTGTGTGTACGTGTGTGCGTAAAGGTTTGGGGGAGTGGAGGGCACCAATTCCATTTTCCGGTGTCATTTAGCTTTTTTGTAGATTAAAGCAACCAGTGCCCGTTACATTCTGTAGGTTGCCTTACCCGTGCTACGGCCATTTCTTCCACAGAAAGGTGACGTGCTGTTTCAACAGGACAATGCACGTCCACATATGGCCGCTGCGGCACAACGTCCTCTTGTTTGTGTAAAATAACTGCCGTGGCCAGCGAGGTCACCAGATCTCTGTCCAATTAAACAAGTATGGGACATGGTGATGTGGACTCTTACTTGTTCTTCATGGCGCACAAGAGCCATTGCCTTAAAGGTCAAGATGCTGGGGACAGTCTACTGCAGGATGCTATTCGGCATCTCTGTGATCGTTTACACGCCAGAATACTAGCCTGCGTTGCCGCCGTAATGCAGTACACTGTGCATCGATCCTTAGGTACCTTTCTCTGTAGCGTTTGTTTCATTTGATTTGTTTTCATACACTTCCACAATGATGACCCACATGACATGTCGCTTCTGAATAAAGTGTTCTTGAGGGTATTGTATTTTTTTCTGTCTGTGTATTTGTCATACACAGGAGGTTTTACAATCTCTTTTTTTCTTCCAGTGTCTCAGCTAAGAGGCATCTCGCCATTTTTTTCCCTTCGCCTGGTAAGAATGTACTGCACACATTTCTTATTGGCTGTGTGAATATCAGAAAGGAAGAGAATAGAACCGTTTGAGAATTTTATAAATCAGAAGCGCTGATAAGACAGAAACTCAAGAGGCTGTCCACGGAATCGGTAAGAAGAGGAACCAGTGGAAAATATTGACAAGGGTATAGCATGCATGGTAGGACCGTGTTAAGACATCAAGGAAATGCTCCCACGGTTCTTGCGTAATCTTGTAACATTACAGGGCATATTGGGACGTATTGAAGTATTCGATACTGTAGACTTTTAGGGGATGTCGATACAGATATGCAAAATGTAAAGGGAAACTTTGGTGATGTTTAAATATTGTACTGTGTCAATATTAGGACATTTTGCACAGAAAGAACAAAAATAGAATTAATGTAAATATATATTAGTGTTAGTAACCTATTTTCATTCAATTTTGTAATTATATTTCATTTTGTAAAAGAAAGACTCACTGTTTGCTGTAGCTCTGATTAATTTTGAGCTAAATTATTTCGTATAATATGGACAAGATACTTTTAAAAACTCACCAGCTAAAGAGAAAGTCTGTAAATGTACGTTTAATGCACACTTCTGGAACTTTCTATGGAGAAATTCTATATTATGATCGCAAAAATACGAAAACTTGTGAAAACTGTTTCATAACCTAATTTCGAAAGACGATTTGTATCAAGAAATATTGCTAAAAAGATTTATTTACATTTTGAAACACGATTTAAATCATTTTACATATAAATAGTTGTTCTAAATCACTCAAGAAATATTCAGAATCAAATGACAAGATATTTCTGGAAACATCGGTACAAATCTGGTGAAGGTTATCCAGAAGCTGGTAGAAAAATGTTATAAAATCTATTTGGAAATTATGCTTGTAAGAATTTATATGTACTGATCCTTTTACTTACTTGAATCTGTACTAAAATTCAGTAACGTCTAATTTAGTGTTAAGTCGTGAATTGCTATCGTATTGTAAACAAAACATTGTCAAAGACTCTCATTGTTTGGAAAAATATTAATACACCTAGGAGTTGTCAGTTGCCAGTTCGGATAGGCAGTGCGGTTAGCTCGGAGAGTCAGTTGTTGAGTCTGTGAAGTCTGTCAGTTCTGTTTGTAAATAAACGTCTGTAATGAAGAATTACTTGTTGTCGTCAATATGAACTCAAGACCTTTTGCACGAAGCAGACACCTCCTAATGCAACGTTTTAATTTGGTGTTGAGGAGCTGAAATGTTATAATCTGTAGTGCGTAATAAGCCCTGTTACAATATCTGTAAGGTGCAAGTGCTACTCTGAACTGAAAAGGTTGTCACAGGAATTCGTTACGGGGAGAGGGCCATCAAACAGTTAACAGACGGATTACAAAAGGAATGAACGTTATTCTGCATAAAACGAAACATTTGCAAATACGTTTTGATTACGTGTACTAAGTTTAAAAATTGCGGGTACAACGTCTAATATCTTCTCGATTTCGATATTTACAGCACAAATTGATAGAAACAATGACAGCTGGTGAGAAGGGTAATCACATACCTTCGGAAATCAAACTCAGACTTTTGACTTCCGTGGCCGTTACCGAGCCAACAGAAATGCTCAGGCAGGCCTAAAACTTTGAAATAAAGTTTTCCATCCCTGAATGTCTTTCTGGTGCTTTCAAAAGATCACAGAGGACCTATCACGGAATAACAGAAGAGGAACCCCACATAAAGCCCGAACTTTAATTGTTGCATAGCTTCCTCGTGCTGACAGAAGTGTCTGACAGATAACAAAAATGTATCCTGATGATACATAAAAATACACAGCGTTAGAGTGTAGTGTATTACGCAAAATTCGTGAAGGGACATGCTAAATTGGTACGGCATTACGGAATCTAGGGAAATTAAGTTATGTTAACGATGATGTCATTGTCTGCTACACAGTGATATTAATTCCTGAATAACGGTTTCCAATTGGAAATGTAATACGTTAAGGTGAGCTAACAGCCTTATGTTCTAATACCCAACGCAAGGGAGACTTTTGTATATGGAGAGAACCTGCTGAGATTCATTAGTTTTTTAGATTCACTTGCTGCGTATTGTCAGAAGGTGGCGAACACTGAGTGAAATTTACGAGATTTATTTACAGGACTTAGAATTATTGAAAGAGATTTCGTACAGCGAACAACTATCCAGTCCGTAACGGAAATATTGACATAAAATGACATTGTGGAGGATAATGGATATTGTAATATATAATGCCAGTGGTATAGATGCCATGTGACTTACAGCTGCGATAATAGAATTACTGTTTCTTATTATTTATTTTAATTTATTTATTTGTAGCTTTAGCGAAAGATACCTATTTGCTTAGAAACAGTTTTCAAGTCGTTATCACAAACTAATGTGAATCGTAAAAAGAGAAACAAGTAATATATGTAACAGGATAACACAGTGCTGTTTAAAAAGTTACTATGTATTACACTATGCGATACACAGCTACTACGTCCGTGCACTTGGCCACTACTATAAGAGGTCGAAATATGCACCAGAACTAGTTGAGGGAACTACATAGAAGACAGCATATTATGCGTAACTACAACACTGGTATTGTGCGATGACCGTATGTGACTTTACACGGAAGAAATGATTAACCAAGGGTCAGGACTGATTAAAAGCAGCCTTCAAGAGTTGTGGATGACGAGTGCCTGCAGAAAGAGTTCTGTTAAAGTGGGACCGTCTAGTTCCGAAAACTAAAGGCCAAGCATGTCTCTTATATATGGTCCATGAGAATTTCTAATAACAACAATCAAATAATGTACTGGTAATGAAGCGTAACCTGTTCGATGGATTAGAACAATGTACTCATATTTTGAATGTAAGCTCGTTTTCCATGTACGACGCTTCTGTGTTTCCTTCTCTCCCTGTTGACGTTCGACTTTCTTTGTGACCGTAGCGTGCCACCTATTCTTTGCACAACGAGAGAATTTATTGCCCACGATTGAAATCGGCTTGCTCCTGGTGTCTGTCCGATTATGATATGTCGTCCACGTCAGAGGCAGAAAGAGGCAGCCTTCGTAAAGACAAAAATTGTTTTTTGCTTGAGCAAAGCAAAGCGGTGACTTCTTACATGTTTATACATCAAAACGCGATATGTCTTCATAATTTTCACCTTTTAATGCCATTACGTTTTGATTTATAGCGGCTTAATGTACTCAAAACACACACAGCAAACAAATTCTCAGTCATTTCAGAAAACTTAAATCGGATGTGTTTGTTTTGTTTCATAGGAGGCAGTAACGTTCGCACTTCAATGCTTATTTGGCCCCAAAATCTTATTTAAATTTATATTGTTCATTCAGGCTTGCAGTATTGAAAAATAAAGATACACTGAGGATTATATATGTATTAAACTGCAAGTTCCAATATAGCTAGTTATATAAGCCACTTCTAACGACGCAGGAAAGAAAGCATATAACAGTTGCAATAGGATCGTGCCTGGTAAATCGAGGTGATATTTCCATGTAAGTACGCTTTACTTTATTTCACTGGACCCATTGGGTACTAAATATGAAAAATTTTTGCTTGTTGTAACCACACATTTGGAAGTCTCTCACTAAGCATCGGGATTTCATATCTTGGCCAAAACGTTGGAACCGCAATAGTCCTTAACCGGAAAGTGTTATCACTGATGAAGTCCAAATTATATTTGGGGAAATTCACTGCTCCTTATAGTCTCTAACATGGCACAACGTTAAGAGAAGAGCACATAAAAGAATAGCAAGCAAAATTGTTAAAGACTGTTCTCGACGTCAATTCACAGCTAAATTGTAACTATGCTCTGCTGAACAATAAACTGTGCCGTTAGATGTCGTGCCCAGAACATTATTACTTTTCCGGCCATAGTATCATGTCATTGTGGTTTCTCAGACCATTATGAGTTCTCAGATAAAACACAAAAGTGCATTTAGCCAAGGTCGAGGAAGGCAGTACGTAGTTGAGCGAACTATCCTGGTGTATCCTGCAGTGATCTGCAGATTCTCACTTGGCTTTGCCCGACGCTGCTTTCAGCCATCTCTCTGTATTTTCAGTAATGTTTCTAAATGTTTTCAAGTATGTTGGGCCTACAAATGGAGTAGCCAATTCTCCTGATATCGAAAGATAGTCAAGGAAGCCGATCAGTCAATCAAGCCAATTACACCAAAGAAATCGTTTGTGTGTTTTAAGGGAAGTGTGCATGACCGGATTTTTGCAAGGAGAGAAAATAGCACTCTGCAGAATTCATTGGCGTTTAGTTCAGTTAAACGACTGCATCGAATTTTAGTGCAGCCAGCAATGCTCTCCCTTTTCTATTCGGTGCAGTGGTGTCCGTGCAAGTGCATTGGGAAGCTTCATCTTTCGACAGAGGGGCGCAGGGGCCCTCCTTGCCAAACAGGTCCGGGACCGGCCAGCAAGGTGTTTGGGGTCCTACCACATTGGCCTCTCGTCTTCCCAGCCGGTTTTCATGTCCCTACTGCTACTGCCAACTTTCTGTTACTGCGCCACAGCCACGGAGATAATATGACGCTGCTAATACCTGACACTACGACGTTCCAATGATCTTCTCCCTTATTTAAGAGGATAACTAGCACAATTACCTCTCTCTCACGCTTTCACTCACCCCTCCCCTCTCTCTGTCTCTCTGTCCCTCTCTAAAGAATTGTTCAGCAGTTCGGCGTAGAACAAAAAAGCCTACAGAATAAATATAATACATCTGAACTAACACCAGAGGTTCCCAGAGGCTGCAATCTTCAGCTGGCCTGGATATCTGTGTCCTATCCCCTCAGGACCTTTGTCAGTAAGCACAGGTTGTGGGCTCCTGTCTCGAAGCGGGTGTGGATTTTAAACCGAACGTCTTTGGTCTCTGAAATGTATTTGTTGTTTTCCCTATAACCTTACGTCGACCACAAAGAATTGTGATTTGAAAATTGCAATCGTTTATGAGACAAATTCAAACAGTTACGTGTGTAATTTTTTTCCAATACAACTTCGAGGTCGTGCGCTTTTATTCTCAGGTGGATCAGTGGATTACATTAGCATTTCATTTGTTGGCTGTAGCCATTTTTGTCTTAATGTTCAACATATCTCTGAAATAATTTATTATTAAACATAATAAAGCTACTTATAAAATGTTCCAATCATAAGCGCACTGCACTTTGTTACTTATACACATGTGGATTGCTCAATTTACACATAAAGACAAAACAAAAACAGTCAAGAAATTCTCTTAAATTATTTCAACACATTCTTGAAATGTATGCGAATGCAGACTTTCCCGGTGTAGACTGGTGATGAAATCTTCTAGCACTTCCAGTCGGATGGCTGCCATCCGGATGGAAACCGTAGATGATTTCATCGGTCATAGTTCCGTAAATATGGTCGGGAGGGCAGCGTCCTTTTCTGTTTTTGTACAACTACTCCCCTCTGGCCCTCATCTCTAGTTCAACACGTCTTGTTGGTACACTAAAAAAGAGGGAACGGTTTTCCACCGGCAGTGAATATGTAGGTGGCTACCACGCGACATAAAAGCTTAGAAAGGCAAGTTTTGTGAGTCGAGCGTCTACAAATGTCAGTGCACTCAGTATAGTATGCGGGTTAGACTGCACAACGTTTCTGAACTGTAGCTGAGGAACACATACACATATTTAGTTACAACAACCCAACTAAATCTGCCGTAGCTATTCTATATAATGGCACAGTAAACGCTTTTGACATCATGGAAATTTATTAGATTACGTAGTGAGAACTACGTAGACACACGCCTGCATCTCACGGAATGGAAGCAGTGTAATGTCACGGAACGACGGAAGAAATGATAAATCACATGTATAGACAGATTTACATGTAGCTGTCCTGTGCATTATGATACTCTGCACCATCGCTAGTCATTCCCTTTCTTGTTCCAATGACAAAAAGAGCTAGAGGAAATTACCTGTGGACCTCTGCACGAGCTCTAATCTGCCTTATTTTGCCCTTACGGTTGTAACGTTAAGGGGTTAACTTTGGACGCCGTGTACTTGTTCCGCAATCTGTCGCAAATTGTGGTTCTCAAACTTATACAATAGCGTCTTCCTTCCAAGAATTTCCATATAGGCTCACAGAGAATTTCAGTACTGATCGAACGGATAGGTAACCAATCTACTAGGACATCTCTGAATTTCCTCAATGCCTTCTATTAATCTGGTCTTGTTTAGATCTCAGGCGTACGAACAAAACTCGAGAACATGTATGTCTAGAGTTCTTTATGTGGTTTCCTTTATAAATAAGCTACACTTCACCAGATCTTTTGCATTGAAGCATAGTCAGTCATTCACCCTCTCTACGATTGCTCTTTAGTGCTTGTTTCATTTCCTGTCTCTTCGCGACGTCACACTTACGTATTTAACCTGACTTAGAATATTGCGGAATGTGTATAAAATGCATACTTGACCATCAGCTGCCTTTATTTTGAATCCAAATATCGAGCGGTTTCCGTCATGGACCATCTTCACGGATAAGGGTTAAAATGGTTTAAGCCACAACATTTCATTTGTCTTTATTCAAATAATGTGTAAAGCAGTACTGCTCTGTGTAATGTTATGGCTTAAACAATTTAACCCTCATCCGTGAAGATGGCCCATGACTGAAACCGTTCGACATTTGAGTTTAAAATGAAAGCAGTTGATGGTCAAACATGCATTTTATACACTGCTTGACGACCGTTATTAGTTGCCCTCCAAAAATATTTATCATGGAATACGTTTCCTACTCATTCACATTAACATACATTTATTTCCATTTAAAGCAAGCAGCTTGTCTTTGCACCAGATACAAATTCCATCCACATTAGATACACATTATGACGGAAATTCCTGGCACAGTCTTCCAGTGAATCGGTTCTACGTGCGCCACAATGCATCCAAGAGCATATAATTTAACAAAAAGAGAGAGAATATTGTCAACATTTTCTGTCAGAATGAAACAACGGAGGAAATTTTAGGTGTCCATTTCTTCAGATCATATGCATAAACATTTCACACAAGTTACTAGCGACATTATTACAAAGATGAAGCAACAGGTAATCTCTAAACACGAACATTACACTTGTGCTTCTGAGAAATTAAGTGGTTCAACTCTGAAGTTGGTCCAATGGTCATAAAGCTCGATCACCTATTTTAGAAGCAGCTAAGGATAATAATACAAAAAACTTGTGCTGCTACTGTCACGTATCGCTATGAGATATTAATTCAGTTTCTGTCACTATTTCGTGGTTATTTTAGGGAGAACAGTGAGGCGTGTACTTGAAAATGTAGCCTTGCATCTTTCAGAATGGGGCGGTGTGTAACCAGAAACGTCGCAATGACCTCTTTGTCAGCAGAGGGCAGTCTGTGAATGAAATTAACTGAAGAGCGCCTCCTTTCCTACTTTGGAGATACAGGTCGTTTCCGCAGACGTCGGATAAAGATCTGCTTATTGGCTCCTGTAGGATCCTGCACATCCTGTGAACGCTGCGGCCACTGAACAGCTCCCAGAGAACAACTGAGCATGACATTTTTCTCTTTCCCCGAGAACATCAAAGAGCAGGACACGGTGGCACCATCTGACGAACGTGGGAGGGTCAGATGCATTTGTTCTAAAAATTTGGTTCAGGCAGTAGAGGCGCGTCGTTCAACCTAGCGCTCCTGGCGAAGAAGGTAGACCAATCATGAAGACCCTGCTCTGTCCCAGTACCAGTTTTGTGTTTGAAAACGTGTGTTTTGTACGGAAAAGGAGGGAAGGTACCTGTAGTTTTCCGTACTTTTGACTTTAACAACAGTTCTCGTGCGTGTCATTTTTAGCGGCAGGGAGTCCTCGCCCAGAAGTCGAAATTTGTGGTATGGGCAGTTGAGAAGAAGCGAGTTCGAGGGGGATTAGCGGCTGGCTATTGTTAGCTGTTCTTGAGAAAACTAAGTTCGCAGTTAGCAGTAGCGTGATATATATTCTGAGCAGCTCGCTTACTTTTGAGTTTCTAATACACAAGTCATGCTACCGATTCGATTTATTGTACATTTCCATGTGGGGTTCTTCAACTTTGAGTATGCGGTCTGCACAGATAAAAACCTTGGTGCTTTATTCTCCATGCATTCTGACAGGAAAATTTTGGTACCTTACACTTGTTAACGTCCTTGCAGGTCGATGTAACTGATTATTCTGATAAATTCGCACTCTGTCAGTTTGTTGTTAATTTCTTGAGCAAATAAAATCATGTCTCACGTAGACTTGACTTAAATTTCAAGATCCTTCTACTTGTCCTACAACCATTTCTGATCAGGCAACCTATTAAAAATACATATAACCAGTTGTCTGCCCATTTGGTTAACTCCCCTGTGTCAGCGTTGTCATTTCTCACGTTAGCCAAGGACAATGAGATTTACTTACTAGTCTGTGTAAGCAATTATCATTGCATTCTCTGGCCTGTTACCAGTAAGATACAGTTTTACTACTTGTTGTGTTGCAACAACGAGCATTCCACTAGATCGACTTGTATTACTGCGACTTCGCGTTACTAATTAGGGAGAGTTTAGTCCATATCCCCAAGACGGTTGTGGGTTGCTATTAATTTACAATTTAAGCATCAGACCAGGGATTTTTATATCAACCTTCTTGTAGAGCCTAACGTCTGATTCCTTTGAGTTTCTTGCAGTGAAGAGAGAACAGAGAAACAGCTCTTGGGGATACGAAAAATTGTAACGACCATTTTGTACCATCTGTCACTGAAGTTAACGTAAACCAGCTGCTGCAGCTTATGATAGCGTGGCTCATCCAAACTTTGTGGTGCGCATGAAAATTTAGTATGTATCTATAATTGGGGGATTTTATTAAGGTATTTACAATGCGCATGAAAATTTTCTATTTTTGTTACGGTATTCCGATAATTTTTACTTTATGGGCCGTCTGATTGCAACTGAATGAAACACAATTTTCGTGATAAACGAGATTCGCCTTTATTTTCTGCAGTGCATCTTCATTGGAATGGTTAAGTGGACGATTTTCTACATATTACGCTCCTGCTACATTTTTGGTGTTGTTCCTCTTCTTATAAATGAAAGCTTGCGGTTCTTTTTCACATTACACAACATTAGAAACTGAACACTTGCTTTGATGCAACGTTTTGGTTTGTATTTTTATGCAAATATATTCATGCAAGAAGGTTTATCATTCAATGTTAAATTTTGTGGCGTATTTTTCCACTTCGTCTCTTCCATACATGGAAGGGGTTGTCTGGAGTGACTTAGAGAAGCAAATAAAGATTTTAGCTAAGTCGATTCGTTTGAATCAGAGCTAACAATATGGGACATAGGCGCTAAAGCACTTGCGTTGCATGAGACCCAGGAAATCCTAGCGGAAAGTCAGCAGAGTGAAACTAGAGAGATTTACGATGCGGAATCTACAATAGCAGTTAAAATACTGGAATCACGGAGAATACTCCGTTGTGGACAAATGAGTTTTCTGGTGAGATAGTAAATTTCCTTTTGGGGGAAGCGATTAGTTTCAGACGCTCGCCGTAAAATTTTGGAGGGTGTAGCAAATCATATGGTGTCATTGGAGCTGACTTTCGTGTGTCGTACGAGCAGGATTAATGAGTTTCGTGTTCTGCGTGGTTACAGAACGCACTGCAGACATTATTACGAGTTTTCCGCCCTACCAACAGCGGCAAAGAATGCCCTGCAGTAATTGCCGAACTGACTTTTAAGATTTGTCGGACACCTGATTTTGTCAATGGAGCACTGAGCGACCTCGACCATGTTTTGTAGGTATTGTGTACTCCTCTACTTACTTTACTTGATTTTTCACCAGCCTGTGCGCTATAAAATGTTAGTTTGAATTTATAACACCATCTCTGAACATGAAAAGTAACACATTTTCACTATCATAACCACAGAGCTGTAGCTGAGAAACAATAACAAGTTCTTAAGCTTAAGACTTTTAGGGACAAGATTTTACATTTTCCAGTCAGGGTTCGGAATTAACTTTTTGAGTAGTAACCACGAATTAATTTACGTTCAAATGCGGTAGAGTAACTAGAGTTAAAGTCTTTCGTTAAGTTAGTCATGTTCCCACATTGTCATTCCCGCAAAACAATGGTGTTATCATGTGCGGGGCTAAGATTGTGTGAGGTGGGTAAGCTTTTCTCAGAGACGTTTACTATCGTTTCAGAGGCGAACGAGTTGCAAGAAGCTGCAAGAGGAGGATCAACTGGCAGGTACAGTGGGGATCTCCTGCCCCTCGCAGGGGACCACTCGGCCCCAAGGAGACGGCACACATTGCGGTGAACAGGGTCCATCGTCAGACGGTCGGCTAGGTGCACAGCCTGCCAAATTGCGAGTGTCGACAGAAACCAGGGTCAGGCCAATTTTGTTTTATATAAGACACAAATTTTGTTTAAATTCTATATCTGTGTAGATGACGCTCATTGTAACAATCGTGCACTCTAACCCAGGACGAGAGTTATTTTTTTTTCAATATTCATATTGAACAAAGATCGCTACCATTAATTAATGTTAATTTTTTTTGGCAACACAAATAATGTAGGTATGAATTTGAGTTAGCATACTAACCCTCATATTATGTTTTTAGTTGTGAATCTGTCACGCCATTTTCTTTGCCTAATGGAAGGCTGATAGGAGAGGTTTTCTGTTTTCAGATGTCATGTGAATTAATGGATTTTGAAGATGCCCACCCCATGCGGTAAATGAGTTATCCAATATTGATAGTTTCTTGTTATTCATTTTTAGAGGGATTTAAAAGTGATAGTATGTTGCTGTCACACACCGCTATGCGATATTAATTCGTTTCCAGCCATCATTTCATGGTTATTTTAGTGAGAATACTGGCGTTCCGTGGCTCTAAAGGTATCTCTGTGCCCACCACACTGGTGTGGTGTGTCGTCGGAAACGTCTCTATAGCCTCTTTTGTCTTATTAGGTAAAGAGAACCTCCTCGGAGGATAGGGACCTTTTTGTGGAGGTCGAGTAGTGAGAGATTCTACTGTTTCTGAAACCTGGGCTGACGCCTGCTGCCTCCGGCCATCTTAAAGGCCCAGAGAATAACTGAGTACTACGGTTTTGTCTTTCTGCGTCAAAGAGCAAGGGGTGGAGGCACCATCCGACAAGTATAGGAAACATACTTACGTATACTGCAAAAATTGGGTTCAACCTGCAGAACTGCATCGATGTAGACAGTGTTCTTGGTGCACGAGGCTAATCAACTGTGGAGACATAGCTTCGACAAAGTACCAAGTCTGTGTTTAAAAATGTAGGAAAAACAAACTTCTAATGGTAGAATCAGTAGTGTGATGCTTCACGAAATCATGTCGATTAAATATCTAGACGCAACGGTGCAATGCGATGCGAAATGGGACGAGCATGTAAAGATTGTAGAACGGAAGGCGAATGGTCGACTTTGGGTTATTAAAAAAAATTTAAGAAAGTGTGGTTCATCTCTAAAAGAGGCACCATGTACGTCACTAGTGCGATCTATTTTTGGCTTTTGAGAGTACATTTCTTACTTGAGAAAGAAACTTATTTCGCTTTGCAGTGCTGTACATTAGAACTATAATACATACTGTAATTGACAACGAAAATAATGTGGAATAAAAAATGTTTTGTCTTACATATCATTTACAGTTAGTAAAATGTGATCAGAAACATTTTTTTTTTTTACTGCACCGATTTATAACATCTAATTAAGAATCCGATTCCGTTAGCATTACTGAAAAAACACGAACTTTAGGAAACGATAGGAATGCTCACCTGGTGCTATAGATCTGTTCGCCCACTTCAGTCGAATTGCAGTGTCTTCAGACATCATTTCTGGAACACAAGAATAAACACCAAAGGATTTCAGTCTCAAACATTTAGTAGCATCATAGACATCGAGAGATGATCTTTCATATCATTCCACCTGGGACAGCAACAAATGGTAAGACTGAACAGCAAAAACATAGTTTCTGCAGAGACACCAAATGGTCTACCCAATGACTACACGAAATAAAGCTTACGATCATACAGATGATTCTGTCGGGGAAAATTATACAGACGTGGGTGACAATGGAAAAGAGACAGTAATATAAGATGTTTTGGTAGTAGAAGATGTCTTTTGTTCAGGTATGTCTCTCGACCTATTGAAGACAAGAACGTTTGTCTAGTAATACCTTACATTATCAAGAATGGAGAGAAAAAATTTAAAATTTATTACAATTCTTTTAAAACTATCTCCATTGCAAACTAGGTACAATAACTACTTGTAGTTGTTCAGACAACCATCTTGAGATGAAACACGGTAAAATGTTATGTCAGGAGCATAGAATACAGATGGATCTCATCGTCTGCATAACAGGTATTTTGTCATAGATGAGGCTACTACAATACGATGCTGGCTGTGCCAAAGTGATAAAAGCCTGATCCTAAACCAAGCTTAATAAAAGTGCAATTGAAGCTTAATAAAACTGCAGTCAAGTATACACCATTTTATTGTTGTTTCTTATTTGGGCACGTACCAGTTATACCGACAAAGCGGTCCATTCGTATTCTATATGACTGACAACCTTTTACCATCTTTCGCATAAAGATGATCGTACGAACGAATGAAAATAGTTATCAGACTTTAGGTTTGTATATTAATTTCGATTTAGACTATTTTAGAACTCTTGTAATAAATTTTTATTTTTGAAGAATTTTGTTAATATTTTCATAGTCGGTAAATTATGTCGATGATTGTAGCACTCCGTGTCCCAAAGCAGAACAGTCATTTACCATACTTTCACCACCCTTCCGTGTAAGTGTTAACGTACACACAGCGACTCTAATATCAGCTGCCATTAACTATAGAGTGCTTTTCAAACGCCCTGAACGCGTGTGAGAAATTCATTGTAAATTCGTTTAAAATTTCTTTTTATCACAGTTCATCTCTGGGCCAGCAGTCGAAGCAACACGACTCAGTAATACAATTCGATGAACTTCACGAGTCCGTACGAGCGGACACAGTAATACTAGCCAAAAGTATAAGTGCTGTTTAGGCGTTTGCTGTAGCAGCCAGGGTAAGGGATACCTCTGCAACTGGGGCTTCTAAATAGCTGTAGAAAGATCGGCATTGGTGATGTACATATAGGGGGTGGACCAAGAAATTAGATAATCGAAAATCACTTCACCGTGCGTAATACTGAATGGGAAAAACGTCTACATATTCAGTCATCTCGGAATGGATAAACAGAGGTACCGTTTTAAACAGAGTCTAATACCATTATTACTGCAACATAGTGGCAATATCATGTAACGGTGATGGAAGTGAATTGCGGTCACGGAGTCATCACTCCAAAGTAGCCCACAAGTCGTCAGTGTTATAGATATCTGGTGACTGTTTTGAGCAGAGGAGATGAGACACATCATCCTCGTGCTCAAAGAACAATTACTGGACGATGTGAGTTGTGTGAACAGCGGCTCTGTCATCTTGAAACACAGTATCACTGTTAGAATATAAGCATTGTACCATAGTATGGACCTGATAAGCCAAAATGGTCATATAATCCTTGGAGGTAATCGCAACCCTGCAGAGTATCCGTGGTATCCATGCAGTACCACTATACGGCCCCAAACAAGTACCGAACTCCCTGATCTTTCGTTCTTCGGGCCTAAGCCCGGGCAGAAGTTGGAAACAGTTTGGAAGAAGACTCAGCCGACCAAGTTACTTTCGTCCATTGCTACATAGCCAAGATTTAAGGTTTCAGCATCTCGTTACCGTGGTATGGGTATTCGAATCACTGCTCAGTGGTTTTGGAATTCCAGCTGGCCTTGCAATTCACAACTAATGGAGATCTTTTCTTTTTATTATTGTGCTGACCGGGTTTTCGTGTGCGAGATTCAGTTCTTCAGTGACTTCTGCAGCTGTCATCCCCTTATTTTGTTTCACAATACTCTTTAATAAATATCAGTCACAATCACCCAACACAAACTTACGGCTGCGTTGTGTCTTATTAGGCGAAGATTTTTCAATTTTTCCTGTGTGCGACATAAATATTCGAAATGGTGCCTCTTGAACTACGATACCCTTCAGCTACTTAGGATACGGAAGCACCCGCCATACAAACGCCAAAAATTTGCCTACGGTCGAAATCGTTCGCTCCAAGGTAATGCACTAACAACCAAACAGAATTCTGTTCAGATTAAGGATAATACTTAAAATCCTTCTTGATTGCAATTTTTTTTATTCATATGACCGGTTTCGGTTCATCTTCTGATCTGATATTTCAGTTACAGGAGTAACCCTTCCAAATCCAGCAATTTTCACATGCTACGTCACATGTAACTGAAATGTCAGATGTGAAGATGGTTCTGAATGAACAGAAACCGGTCATATGAATAAAAAAAATTGCAATCCAGACGGATTTTAAGTAACATAAAATCACTGATTGCTGTTATTCCATAAGACATTATCTCTGTACTCCCAAAACTGATTAAGGATGACACATTCAAAGTGTTGAGGACATTCTACAGTTGCCGTTCAAGTCAGAGATAAGAGAGCAACCTGCAGGCTCGGCTAGCATCTGCATTTATAGTGAAGCATACTTTTCTAGCGGTGTTTCTATATTTTTGTCCATGCCCCGTAAATGTGTTATGGACTATGGGATGACCGATTTCTCTTCCTGACAGTCTTGAAGATGACGGTATGATTTAACTACGCTATAAACGAACGATACAGTTCGGAATAGCTGCAGTGAGACTGAAATTCATGGTGTGCTAAGAAAAAGTATTTCTTATATATCTTCAATAATTTTATAACTTTGGAAGAGCATAAAAAGAATTTTTTTTCGGTCTGCGCAGCCGGCGCACATGACCATATTAATACATATACTATTTAAAAACCAATCGTAAGACTGCTGACAAGCAACTCGTTGAAGTACCAACTGGAAAGGTTTTATATCAACGCTTATACAGCGTAAGGCACCTTACAGTGTGTGGTTGTGTTTATTTCTGGTCCTACTGTCGCCTATCCCTTCCCTGGTGTGTGCGAAGAACCACTGTCGATGAGTCTCCGTATGATCTCTTAACTTCCCTGACTACTGTGGACGCCAGAGCCACTTTCCAAGTGAAGCCTTAACTCACGAGGTGTGATCTCTCAGACCACGCCATAATTTTCCGAATCGCCCTCGTACGTCAATTATGGCAGAATGTTTTTAGACACCACCGGCCCTCTTTTAATCACCAACATTACAAGTTATTAGTCAGTTGCATTATCGCCTAATCTGATTGTTGCTGGCATAAGTTGTTGAGATGTGATGGGGTCTCCTAGACCGCGCCTCGTGAACTACGGGACGCGTCGAGCGTCCGCGTGGTTTGAGGCGCTATGTCACGGATTGAGCGGCCCCTCCAGCCGGCGGTTCGATCCCTCCTTCAGGCATGGGTGTGTGTATTGTTCTTAGCATAAGTTAATTTAAGTTACTTTAAGTAGTGTGTAAGTCTAGGGACCGATGACTACAGCAGCTTGGTCCCTTAGGAATTAACACACATGTTCAGTACAAAATGTGTTAGCAATAATGTGGGCAATTTTGCACAATCTAAATTCGATGAAATTTTTAGTCAGTGGATGGAAAATGATGTGAATGATGTGGAACAGGAAGCAGACGAAGAAGACAACGATTTCTCAATAGCTGGTAATCACAATTCTTCTAGCGAACAAGAGGGCCATTCCGAGGAAGAACTTCAGGGCAATCTTGATGAGGGCCTTTCTGGTTCTCCAACAATATACTTCGTGTTAGTTAAAACTAAATGTGTCTGAGTGGTGGTAAAGAAAGATGTACAGCTCACTACTGAATATTAATTTTGCAGCCTTTATTTTTCTGGGTATAGAGTTCAGTTTTTATATGCAAGTTTAAACCCCGGAAATTAGTTTTGTGCGAAACTTTGCTTTATACTGAGATACCATAATTTTTCAGAACGAAAATTTCAGTTCTCTAACAGTTCGTTTTGTGTACTATTTAAAAATCTCTACAAAAGCATATGAATCTTGCTAGACGCAAAAATAAAATACTGTTGGCTTTATTCAGTGACTTAAAATCAACGAAGAGTATTTAAACAACCCTATATAGTTGTAACCATAATTTTTATATAACATAAATTAAATTTTGAAATGACTTATAGCTTCAATCTTGGTTTAAAGATAGGAGTCTCAGAGACCGCACCTCGTGAGTTAAGGGTAATGGAACAGGATTTTTTATCAAGCGTAGATACGACGTTTCGGTCTTCCCGAATGGGTTGTGAGCTGTGACTAGTGTTATGATTTAAAAAGTGCGTGATTTACCCAAAAGATCATCTTTGAAGCTCCTGTGGAAATTTTTTCTTTTAAAAGGCCTTTCAGGGATCAGTTCTTTCCTGAAGAGTGCTAGTAGTAAGAGTACGAAATGGCCGATTTAAATTTCAAAATTCTGTGTTCTCTTGAACTGATGCGGAATCTGATTGCGGTATTTTCTGTATTCTGGAGAGTGACGTGATTTTGTGCGCGAGCACAAGTCCGTAGTCAAGGGCCCCAAATGAGGTCGAGGAGGGAGTGACTAGCTGCACAAAGTGTGTCAGTGAATGAGGCTGCCGCAGTAAGGTTCAGTGAAGTTAATATTGGGTTGGTGGATAAGTTCATACCGTTTTTCCATAAGTTTAACAAAGACAACAGCTACACACAACAGAGATTTCAGTCATCAGTGATATAGTCTCCTTCACTATTTACAACGATCTACCACCCTGGCGTACCTTCTCGATTCAGCGACTGTAAAAAACATGTGGTCTTGTGGCGAAGAGCTCGTCAAGCCAAGTTCGAAGAGCAGTTTCATCTAGCAACGTAGTTCCTTGAAGATTTTTCGGTAGAGAGAGGTAAAGGTGAAAATTTGAGGGCGCAAGATTCGGTGAATAAGGTGGGTAGGGAGTGACTTCCCACGCCTACACCTGTATAATGTTTTCTGTCAGTCTAGGAAAATGCAGGCGGGCATTATGTTGGAGTAGCATCAAAAAAAATGGTTCAAATGGCTCTGAGCACTCTGGGACTTAACATCTGTGGTCATCAGTCCCCTAGAACGTAGAACGTCTTAAATATAACTAACCTAAGGACATCACACACATCCATGCCCAAAGCAGGATTCGAACCTGCGGTCCCAGACTGTAGCGCCTAGAACCGCTCGGTCACTGCAGCCGGCGGAGTAGCATCACTTCAAGAAATCCCACTGACCGTTGTTCTTGGATTGCGTCTGCAGGACTTGTCAGTTGTTGGCAATAAATGTCAGCAGTGATGGTTACACCTCGGGGGAGCAATTCATAGTACACCACTCAGTCACTGTTGCATCAGATGCATAACATTACCTTTTGTGGTTGCGCCCAGGTCTTTGTACTGAGAGTTACTGCTTTTGTGGACTCAACCACTCCCTTCGTTTCCTTACGTTATCACGAAGACACAATTTTCGTCATTGGTAACGGTACAGAATAGAAATGATCGCTGTGATTCAAGAACCAGTTGATAACGAGGATGCAGAGATGCACATATGGTCCCCGCTGATTTTTCTGAGTTTGGCTTAGAGCATACACAGGAGTTTTGAATCTTGAAAATTATGATGGTAATGTTCCGATTTTTCCTCGTGGTACTCCATTTTCTAGCATCCAAGGGCCACTCTCTGTTTTTAAATGACAAAATGTCAATCTGTAAACTCAGATCTCAACGGTGAACTATAAATAAAAGGTAACAATCGACGAATAAACCCATAGTAACAGGAATACTAACTTGCAAAACAAAATTACCACGAACGGAGGCACCAACCTGATAAATAAGTTTGGTTTCCATGGATACTTGACGTCTGGTGTTTTTGTGTGAGTATTGACTTTGAATTGCAATTCTGTTTCGTTTTCAGTCGAGATTTTCGGCGGAGGTTGCGGAGGTTGCTTGATTGTTCGTGGCGTATACTTTCCTGTCAGGTGATCGTATCGCGGAATCCTTCTGAATGTAGCGGGCTCCGGTGTATTTAATAGTGGTACAGAAGTACTGACTAATTTAATCCTCGCTGGTCAACCGAGACTGGAAACCGATATGTGGACTGTCAGTGCAAATCGAGCGGCGCCTGTTGCTAAGACCGTGTGGATTCATCCCGTGCCGCGAGTCACTTCGCACGACGCCACAAAAGCTGCGAGAAAGTACAGAAGGAACGTTTGGGAGGCATGATTTCTCTTGTAACATACAGTCTCTAAATCAAAACAGTAAACTTCTCTATGGTCCACAATGCCTATGTCTATTTAGGCACAATACGTTTCATTTTTTTTTTTTTTATCATTCAGAGTAAACCCACAGGAGACAAGTTTGAAACCTAATCCTTACAGAAATGTGAAGGAGATAAGGAGATTCAACAGGTTCAAATACGAAGGCTATGTTTTTTTTTTTTTTTTTTTTTTTTTTTTTTTTTTTTTTTTTTTTTTTACTTCCGATCGGTCACGACGAAATTATAATAACAATGAAAATCCACTGGACCTTCGTAGATGTGTTATGCAGCGCACCTAATATGTCCCTCTACCGCGCACTTTTCAGTTTTGAGAGTATAGTGAGTAGGAAAAGACGTTTACATAACGCTTCGCTCTTCAGAACAATATTTGGCCGCATACAGCAGCTGGAACGACGATGCTCCTGCAGCGTTTCTCATGAGAAGTAATTACCCACCATACAACCCGGACTTGACTCTCACAGATTTTTATTTCTTTGCCCACATGAGCCGCTGGCTATGAAGACAGCATCTTCTCACAGACAAGAGCTGCAAATAAACATAGAGAGCCGGCCGCGGTGGTCTCGCGGTTGTAGGCGCGCAGTCCGGAACCGTGCGACTGCTACGGTCGCAGGTTCGAATCCTGCCTCGGGCATGGATGTGTGTGATGTCCTTAGGTTAGTTAGGTTTAAGTAGTTCTAAGTTCTAGGGGACTGATGACCACAGCAGTTGAGTCCCATAGTGCTCAGAGCCATTTGAACCAAACATAGAGAATTGTTGAAAATCTAAACAGGCTGCCTTCTACGACAAGGCATTGGAAAGTTGGTGCACGCTATGACAAATGTCTATGTAGGAACAGCAACCTAGACAAGTAGCTGGAAGCTGCAGCTAAATGTTGCAAATAAAACATTTTTATTTTCACTATGGTTTGCATTTGGAGACCGATAGGTGGTAGAAATAACTAGCCTTCGTACATTCTGCGAGAAACAAGAAATATTAATAAAAAATTAAGTAATATTTTTAACATAACGGTGGTTCTGCATTTTCGCAGTTCAGTTTCCAAGCTGTGCCACACGTCTTATTATTACTCTTCAATGAGCAAAATAAATCAAAGATTTCGTCCTATGTTTTAGTGACAAAGTGTGTCCTTTAGTCTAAATAATCCTCATTACAGGGCGCCAAATTCCCAAAATTCTAGCACTTTCCATGTCTGGAACGAGCATAATCAGCTATGAAGCTTTTCCTGGACTTTCGAAACAACTTTTGGCCGTTTATTTATCTTGAGACTGATTTGAGGTCATATTTTTCATTGATTCCTTCATTTCTACGCACTACTCGTAACACCGTTGATAATATGTTTAGCATATTCTTTAAATACACCTACAATATTTTCTACATTCATTCTTCCCATCGCCAAGAAAATTATTCTAGGATTTTGCTACAGCTTTGCTGCCAACCTGTCCCCTACCCAATAAGGGATTTCCAAAGACTTTCTCTTAACAATTTTGTTTCTTATCTGATAACTTTATACTGCGATTGCCTTTTAATTATTGTATCCTGTAACACCATAACCAACGTATTTTTCAACACTTGAATACACAGTGTCAATGTTCCACGACAATGTATTTTAGCAGTTCTTTATGAAACGGTTTTAGGCTTCTTAGGCCATTGCCAGGTACCTTAATACTAAACAAACAGTCAGCACAACTTCGGCGAAAACTCATAGCTGTATAAGGTTGTTGTACAAATATATGTGATATTTTGTGACTATACCAATTCAAAACACAAGAATAATGTAATACACAAAGAGACTCTGAACAAATAAATCTTACATCACTGTATAATAAAATATTAAAAGGAAATGAATATAGAAGCCATATATGTTGTACAAGTGACTTATTTCCAGAGTCTGGTGTGATTTGTGGTCTAGATAGTAGGCGGTGTACCGAGGAGTGGAACGCTACATGTTTCTGTGTTACGAGATCATGGAAACTGGCCGGTATAACTGTTTCTGTTGAGGTTACTTTCTTCATACCTTAAATAAATGCCGTTGCTTATTGTCAATGGTCAGGTGTAAAACGTTTGTTGTGTCCTCACAACTCCACTGTAAGCGTAATTTTACTCTGGTGGGAATGAAATGTTGGAAAAAATTTATTTAATTATCTGGTGGTAGATGTCAACAACCACATTACATCATCCACACACCTTGTTCTGTATTTTATTATCTAAATGCGTTAGTTCAAAATCATAAACATTTCAGCCAATAACGTGCTTAGCGTGGATCCTATTGTTAACCCATCTGACTTTACAGGACCTGTTGAAAATGGAAATAATTTTGCTGTAAGCATGTTCTTTTTTAAGAGGTGGAGCCCCTCCACGCCCACACCGGCATGATAGCCAACACAACAGGTCTACTGCCATCTCTGCATAATGGTTAGTTTTCACTAAAGTGATGTCTCGCAGGATGTGGGTATTGCGATGTTTTCGTACGCCTGGTTAAGGTTAACCATTAATACGCGCTCATCTGGAAATAGATTGGGTCTAAAGTTGAACGATGGGTGGAGGTTTGAAGGGCATCTGTCAGTGGCCAATCTTACAACTTCCACCTTACTGGATGTGGTCTGTGTGACGACGCGATAGGACGGGAAACGGGAATCGATACTGAAGACACAGGAGATCTAATATTAGATTTTAACAGAGCTTTGGAAAACTTAATATCAAATAACTCAGAAGGGATTGATAATATTCTTTCGGAATTCTTAAAATCTTTGGGAAAAGTGGATACCAAATGACTATTCAAGCTGGTCTGTGGAATCTACGAGTCTGGACACGTACCATCAGACTTCCGGAAAAATATCAACAACACCATCTCGAACAGAGCAAGGGCAGGTAATTGTGAGAACTACCGCACAGATAGTTTAACAGCTCACGCATCCAAATTGCTGACAAGACTGATCTACAGAACAATGGGAAGGGGAATTAAGGATCTGACAGATGACGGTAAGTTTGAATTTAGGAAAGGTAAAGGCTCCGGAGAGACATTTTTGACTTTGTACTTCAAATGAAAGCAATATATGTCGACCTACAAAAATTATTCGACGAAGTAACATGTTACAAGATGTTCGAAAATCTTATAATAATTGGTATAAAATAAAAGGGAGGATGGACATTTAAAGTAGTATAAGAAACAAAAATGGATATTAAGAATGTCCGCGGATTAAAAAGGATGTAAAGCAAGGGCGCAGTTTTTGTCACGTAATGTTCAATTTCTACATGAGCAAAGCAATAATGGAATTCAAGGAATGATTCAGGATTAGGATTAAAATACATGTTGAAAGGATGTCAGTGATAAGACTCAATGATGGTATTATTATTTTCAGTAAGAACGAGGAAGAACCTCAGGACATACGGAATTGAAAGCACCGTCTGCGAGTGTAGAACGTAAGTTGAAGGTAAATGGAAGAAAGACGAAAGTAATGAGAAATGTAACACAAAAGTAGGCACCATAAATAGCAAAAGTGAAAGACGTCTGATCCCTTCTAAGGAAAATGACAGATGATGGATGAAGCAAAAGACATAAAAGTAGATTAGTACAGAAAAAGAAGGCACTGCTGACCAAAAGAAACCTAATAGTAGCAAACATCGGCCATAATTCGAGGAAGACATCTGTGAGAATGTGCGTTTTTAACATAGCAATGTGTGGTAGTGAAATTGTAGACTTTGGAAAACCGGAAAAGAAGGGAACCGAAGTGTCTGAGATTTAGAGTTACAGAAGGAACCAATCAAAAAACTACCTAAAAGGAACTGACAAATTCCTAGATGCTGTAGCATTGCTTCCGTGAAGCAATTTATACTCCCCCAGGAACAGAGACACAAGTAGAACATAGACGAGTTTTTCTCATGCTTTGTTACAGCTGGTTTTCAGTGGAGTCGCCCAGTGGAAGCTTAGTGCCGGCTCGTCAGCGCAAATGTAAACACGCAAATACAGGAGGCCTAATTACGACCGCTTCCTGTGATGTAATTACTACAGTTTCCACATTTCAGTCTCTTAATCCCTAGCTTTTGTTGCGTAAATAGGTGTGTACGGGACTGTGGCAGTTTGAATCTGTTCTAAGAGCTTCGATATGCAGACAATGTATAAGGATTCGAAGAGTTTGGAGTTCGTTCTGGAAGTGAATCAGTGTATCATCAACAAGCTCTATTGAGAATTTAGGGTACTTTGATGTTTGTTCCGTGTATGAGAATAAATTACTATATGATACGAATTATATCCAGTAATGCAAAAACGTGTATATTCTTTCAAATTATGGGGAGCACGAATTATGTTAAGTAAGTGAGTTTTCAGATTACTTTAAGTAGAAGAGAAAAACTTTTCATTCTATTTCCAAATCAATCTGTGATAATCTTGCACAATCGCCCGATTCACAAGATGTGCTGCAACACATAACAAATCTACTGATAAATTACTAAGCGGCAAAGAATTGTATGTTCATAGTTAGTGTACTAGTACAGATCTACATATAGATGAATACCCTGCAAGTCAACGTGCAGTGTGTGGTGGAGGGTACGTCTGTAAAGCCACCCTCTCCCATCCTTTTCGAATCAAGAACATCGCATGGGAGGAATGATAGTCCGTATGAGCTGTAATTTCTCACATTTTCTAGTTGTGGTCATTTGGTAAGACGGATGTGGAAAGAAGTTGTATTATGCTGCCCGACTCTGCGCAGAGAGTATCAACATTAACCCTCTAAGTGATCCATAACACCACTTCTCCAGCGTATGGGTCACAGGCTAATGAACCGTACTGAAGAATCGGTCTTGCAAGCATTTTGTAAACTAACTCTTGTGCGGTTGTTATGCTTCCGTAAGATTCACTGAATCTCAGCCTATAATCTGCATTTCCTACTCTTTGATTTGTACTTTCGTCTGTTTATGGTCGCTCCAGATGGTTTCTCCTAGGTATTTTACCATAGTTGCTGTTTACAGAGAGGTGTCGACAGTCGTATAGTCGAACGTTAGTTAATCTTTTAATCTGTTTGTACAAAACGTTGTACATTATTGACGAGGCATAATAATAAGGCAATAACGTACCCTATACATACTGGTAGGAATTTTAGTTCTGAGAGTAAATCTTAACTACGATTAAAATTATGATATTGTTCGTGACTGCCGCCCGATGTTGTCTCTCGTGGATGGTAGCAACTAAAAAACCCGAATAAGTCTTATAAGCAGACTCTGTGTGTCAGTATATATCCCCCACTTTGCCACTTACACGGTGGGACTAACACTTCTCACAAAAGCACGTCACGCACGTAAAATTTGTAACCACGGTCTAATGGATGTTTCCATAGCTACGTATCTAGTTCCGTTACGATTGGTATGCTCTAGCACATCATCGTGAGACTTTGAAATTACGCATGGACGTGAACACGAACATAGAATAACGTCCAGCTACCAGTTTTTACCTGTCACAAAATTTGTAATCTGTTGTTGACTGACCGACTGATGAACAACTTTTTGTAAATCATTTAATACTTATTGCACACCACAACTGAAGAAGCTATAAATGTATTTAATACATCACTTTCCGAGGTAAGTGTCTAATGTTTCATGTCTGTTATTTGTACACTATTGGCCTGTAAAACTGCAATACCATGAAGGCGACAGTGCAACACAGGTAAAATTGGCATGAAATATAAATCATGCTAAATGTAAATGATAATCATTTCAGAACAACAATACAAAGTAGGTTCTGTGTATGAAAGGAAAGCTACACAATAGGATTCTTACTTAGAAATCGTATTTCATTGTTGGCTGTTTGTACGAAGAGCACTTTATGCCTCATGTAAGATGCAGAAACGACAGCAGGAAAGTGTCGGAATTTGACAGTTACAGATCGCGGCATTTTGGATTTGAGGTTTGTTGTTCCGTGATATTTGCTGCTTGCTTTGGTCGGCATCCCACAACTGCCAATTCAATATCATTTAGGTAGGTTCAGAAGTGCCATACTCAAAGACATGTAGGATCTCAACGACTGCATCCGAATAGCTCTCGAGAGTATAGATACACATAGCCACATAGCGTACCTTCAGTTTGGGAACTGGCTTCTCTGCAAGAAAGACAAGACTCCACCTGTCATTTTATTATTCGTGTTTTCGCAATATTAAATTGTACTCACACACAATATGAAATTTATTCGATTCCATGTTATTTTAACAAAGTTTAGTACTGTTGCATCCTTAAATAGCACTAAACTTAAAACTAAGTATGAAACGAAATACATTAAATTACCAAATGTAATGGGAAAGTAGAGGGTGGGAAAGATTTCAGATTTATAGAATTCCGCCACCGATGGTGTCAACGGGAGAGTAACTCAGAAATATATTGAGCCTCTCGCTCCTAGGTGCCGCGCAGGGTAGCTGTGCGGTCTAGGGCGCCTTGCCACGGTTCACGCTGCTCCTCCCGTCGGGTTCGAGTCCTCCCTCTGGAATGGGTGTGTGTGTCGTCCCTAGCGTAAGTTAGCTTAAGTTAGATTAAGTAGTATGCACTATAGTCTAGCTCTATATTTCCTTTGCAATCTAATGCTACTGCAGATGAAGACTTGCTTTCAAGGCAGCCTGGTGACTGTACATTTAGTCCTTATTCTGTGTTTGTCTGTCATCGCTTGTGCCGCTGTCATCTGATCTGCTACCAATATTATTATTGTCTGTATCACTAGTACTGTCTGTGAAGTCAGTTGTCGACTGTGCTCATTGCTGCCAGCGGTCTCATCACTGCAACTACTATAGTAAAAGTTGACACTCACAGCGTTTATGTAAAATGACGGAATAAATGTTCCTGTATCAGGTCCGAAACGGGGGCGCAGAGACAGTCGTTTTTGTCTCGTTCTGTCAGCGAGTATAACGGGAAAGGAAATTAGTAGTATTGCGGGATAGCCATCGCGAAGCACTGTAGGATGGATTGCAGAGTATCGATGTAGATATAGGTAGATGTAGGTGTAGATATGCTCTGCGACCTGCCTTAGCTTTCGCCGGCCGCGGTGGTCTCGCGGTTCCAGGCGCGCAGTCCGGAACCGTGCGGCTGCTACGGTCGCAGGTTCGAATCCTGCATCGGGCATGGATGTGTGTGATGTCCTTAGGTTAGTTAGGTTTAAGTAGTTCTAAGTTCTAGGGGACTGATGACCACAGCAGTTGAGTCCCATAGTGCTCAGAGCCATTTGAACCTGCCTTACCTTTCTTCACGGACAATACGATGACCTGTGGAGCACTACTACTGTCAGCATGGCTTCCGTTGTTGCGGTCTACTCCGACCGCCCACCATAGACAGACGCGCCGAAATTGAGGCGGCCCATTGTAAAACTGGGCACATCGTCTTTAATGACGAGTTCTGTGTACATACCACGATAAATGTCCCTCTGCAGGAGGCTCTGACTAGAACGAGCGTCTTCCAGATTGCATACATCAACGTCATAACGGCTCAGCACCGTGCGTGATGTTATGGGATACGACAATGTCATCTGTGGTTTGAATAGCTGGCAATTGGTACAGCAGCCATTACATTTCTGAGATGAATAAGGCTAGTAGCAGTACTTTATCTTCGAGTCCTCCGTGGAGTTCTCTTTCAACAAGATAACGCAAGACTGGGTGCTGTTTCGGTCTAGATACAATTAATGCCATTCACGTTCCGTGTACCAGGAAAGATTACCCGTTCTGGTTTCTCATTCAGAGATCACATTTGTAAGTTGGATGTTTATGGGAAGAGGGTGATCGACTGTTGTCCAGATCTCTCAACCATTGAAAGAAAATAAGACTCACCAGTTATTAGCCTCTACGATTGATGTATTATGGCTTACAGCTGAAGCAGAATGGAACGATGTGCGCTTGTCTGTCATCCAAGCTCAGTATGAGATGATGTAGCGGAAGGTTACACCCATTGTTGTTCCTAGAGGTGGCAGCTCTGAGTATTTCGCGCCCTGTATAGCTCCAAATCACCTACAAATTTAACCACGTGTTTTTCATACTATATATGCACAATAAGTACAGCTTCGCCATTTTCTGCACTTTCTACTATTGCAATTTTAATGGCCAGCGTTATAATACGTCGCATACGGTGCGGTTCGTCATTCAGTTAGCCTCCGTCTCTCGTGTCATAGAAGTGTGGGTGTCAAAAATGCGGGTTTAATACTTTTACTCTTTCTCTGGTATACTGTTATGTCAACAGTTGGCATAATAACACACCAGTATTACATCTCTAGAGAGGGGCCAAGAATTTATTTTTGACTTTAAGTCTCTCGTCGTAATTAAACTGTGCTTTAGCGGCACAGTCGTCGGTCACAGTACCATGGGCACTACGCAGCGAAGCTACTGACTGCGTCTTGCCGCTTGTGTACTTTACATACGACCAGAATTTCTTCGGATTTTCTACCAAATTTCGAGACAATGTTTCGTTGTGGAACCTATTAAAGGCATCTCGCATTGAAGTCCGTGCCAAATTTCGCGCGTCTGTAAATTTTAGCAAATCTTCGGGATTTCGCGTTCTTCTGAACTTCGCATGCTTTTTCCGTTGCCTCTGCAACAGCGTTCGGACCTGTTTTGTGTACCATGGGGGATCAGTTCCATCTCTTACCAATTTATACGGTATGGATCTCTCAATTTCTGTTGCTACTATATTTTTGAATTTGAGCCACATCTCGTCTACATTTGCACAGTCCAGTAGATAAGATGTGTGGGAGGAACATTTTACTCACTTCTCTCTTCATCAAAAGATTGTGGGGAATTTCTTGAACACTTGAGTTAGGGATGTTGTTCCGCTGCGATTTTTCACACAACAATGCTTACACAACAGAGCCGCACGTCCACCACCTAACACTCCTTCTTCAAAACTGATCGGGCAATGAAAATCTATTATTTATAGTTGTTAGTTCAAGCTGACACCGTAGTTACTGCGCTGATGTCGCTTGTGCACCAGGAATGAAATCATTCTCGTAACTGCTCAGAAGGAAGTCGGAAATGATGTCCGTATGTTATTTTTAAACTCGCCAACGAGTCATGTGACGGCATCTCCGAACTCGCCGTCTCCGTTAGCTCGTGGACTCTCTTGTCGGGTAGAAGTGGACTCGACTTGCTCAGAATGGAGAGCGAGTACATGAGTTTGCAATGTTAACAGTGGGCTCGAGGAATTGTCTGTATATAGATAACAGTTTTGAAAGAAATTTCCGCCGTTAAACGGTAAATTACTATTAATTTATTCACACAGTCATGATTTCCGCTTTATAGGTATTCTTAAGTGCAAGTAGAAATGTCACAAAAAACTGTCGGACCACCCTAAGTAACAGGAAAAGATTATATACCAATCCTGAGCAGTGAATATTGTCCTGTGTATATATACATTTATAGACATACAACGGTTTCTAGGACTGCTGTAGATTTATTTTAACATTTAACGTCTGTTCAGAGAAGAAATTATAGATAAGAATAATCACCTACACAGTTCACTGTGAGCCCGTAAACGCAAGTTGCCACGAGCAAATGAGTATAGAAATAGCTCGCTTTTTTTTTGTCTCAGGGATATAACCGTGATGTTACTCTGTGCTCAGTTTTCCTTTGACGCAGCAGAAATGTTTTCTCATGGTACAATATAAAAGAATACAACGTTCTTTCGCCCTGGACGAATTTTGAATAGTTTTTGACAGAAGTGTGGACTGTAGCTTGAAACTTATTCCAGATACCTCTCCCCCATTAATGGAACCCATTTGCATTTGTAGAATTTGCGTCAATTAAGTTTCGTATTACACCTTCTACAGTCTCATAAAACACTGCTTCGTTGAAGGCGAGCACACTACAACAGTTGGTCAAGTCACCATGCCAATGCTACTTTACAGCAGCAAGACACTGTACACACTTCCCGTACTAACAATAAGTGACGACTAGCCTTACACAACACGTTTCAGTTAGAGAAAACGAGTCGAGGAGTGAAGCGGTAGCAGCCGCAAGCCCGTTACAGCTTAGGTAATAGCGGCGCCCTGGTGGTGAAGCGCAGGTGCATAGCTATGCAGCCAGAACATTGGGCTCGTACTCGGTCCGTTTCTGATCACTGCTGTTTACACTGAGATAACAACAGTCATATGAAAGCCGATATGCACACATACAGATGGCTGTAGTATCGTGCATACAAAGCATAAAAGGGCAGAGCAATGACGTGGTGCTATTTGTACTCAAGTGAGTCATGTGAAAATGTTTCGACGTGGTTAGGGCCGCACGACAGGAATTAACAGATTTTTCACGCTGAGTGGCAACTGGAGCTAGACTCACAGGATATTCCATTTTGGATATCGTTGGGGTATTAGTATTCCGAATTACACAGCTTCAAGATTATGCGGAAGGCTCAAATGGCTCTGAGCACTATGGGACTCAACTGCTGTGGTCATCAGTCCCCTGGAACTTAGAACTACTTAAACCAAACTAACCTAAGGACATCACACACATCCATGCCCGAGGCTGGATTCGAACCTGCGACCGTAGCAGTCGCACGGTTCCGGACTGCGCGCCTAGAATCGCGAGACCACCGCGGCCGGCTTAGATGGGAAGGGACACACACTTTTGTCTCAAACATCTTTTGAGCTGTTAAGCAATTAGAAGAATGAAGCTGTTGTGTGTTTACTGAACATATCTGAGCTGAGTATTCAATCTCCTTTAACGCTCTTTGTTTGTATCGAAGAGAATTGAAATGTCCCCTTCTTAAGAGACACACGTGAATGACTTAAAGTGACTTGGGAAGGCATCTAAAATGTGTTCAGAGGGGTCTATCGTATTAAAAACTGCTACAGTAGACAAATAATTACTAAGCATCTCACCACCACAAAGCAGTGGCCGGCGACATTTTCGAGGAGTTATCGATGCTAAGGGACAGCGTGAAATAAGCGCAGAAATCAGTGTGGGACGTATGACGTATGTACCCGTTGACAGAGCGCAGTGAAACTTGGAGTTAAATGTCTGTGGCAGCACACGATCCACTCGAGTGACTTTGCTAGCAGAATGACATCGCCTGCAGTGCTTCTCGTGGGTTCCTGGCTGTATTGGACCCTAGACGACTGGACAACCGTGGCCTCGCCAGATGAGTCCCGATTCCAAAGAGCTGATGGCAGGTTCAAAGTGGTTCAAATGGCTATAAACACTTTAGGACTTAACATCTGAGGTCATCGGTCCCCTAGACTTATACCTACGTAAACTTAACTAACCTAAGCACACCACACGCATCCATGCCCGATGCAGGATTGTATTGTATTATCCCCAAATATGGGAGAGAGGGTCACAGAAATGATCCAGGATTTGCGCTGGAAATCATTAAAAGTAAGGCGTTTTTTCGTTGCGACGGAATCTCCTAACGAAATCCCAGTCACCAACTTTCTCCTCCGAATGCGAAAATATTTTGTTGACACCGACCTACATAGGGAGTAACAATCACCATGATAAAATAAGAGAAACCATAGCTCGTACGGAAAGATATCTTTCCGCGCAAAACGAGATTGGAATAATAGAGAATTGTGAAGGTGGTTCGATGAACCCTTTGCCAGGCACATAAATGTGATTTGCGGAGTATCCATGCAGATGTAGATGTGGGATTCGAACCTGCGACCGTAGAAACTACGTGCTTCCGGACTGAAGCGCCTAGAACCGCTCGGTCACAAGGGGCCGGCGTTGATGGTAGGGTTCGAGTGAGGCGCAGACCCCACGACGCCGTCGACGCAAGCTGTCAACAAGGCACTGTTCAAACAGGTGGTGACTCGATAATGGTGCTGCCTATGTTTACATGGAATGGACTGGGTCCTCTTCTCCAACTGCTATTCGGAGACAATTCGCAGCCATTCACGCAGTTCAACTTGCCAAACAATGATGGAATTTTTGTGGATGGCAATGTGCCGTGTCACCGGGACACAGTTTTTCGCGACTAGTTTTAAGAGGCCGCGCGGGATTATCCGACCAGCCTTGGGCGCTGCAGTCATGGACTAATCTCGGCGGAGGTTCGAGTCCTCCCTTGGGCATGGCTGTGTGTGTGTTTCTCCTTAGCATAATTTAGGTTAAGTAGTGTGTAAGCTTAGGGACTGATGACCTTAGCAGTTAAGTCCCGTAAGATTTCACACACACACATTTTTTAAGAACTTTCTGAACAGTCCGAGTGACAGCTGCAACACCCAGATCTCCCGACATGGATCCCATCGAACATTTACGGGACATAATTAGGTGGACAGTTTTGGCACAATATCCTGTACCTGCTAGACTTTCCCGATTACGAACGGCTATAGAGGCAATATGGCTCAATAGATCTGTAGGGGACTTCCAACGACTTGTGAAGTCCATGCCACGTGGAGCTGCTGCATTATGCGGGGTAAAAGGAAGTCAGACACGACGTTTTCAAGTATCCCATGATTTTTGTCACCACATGGTATTACTCGCACCTTACTGACAGAGGCGTCCAGGGCAAAAGATGAAGAGTAAGCGTCCGAATTTTCGATTGATATTTCATGATCTCATGAGGCGCTAGTACCGGAAACATTCGGGATCGGCTAACCTGCAGGTCGACACGCGTCAATAGCGAAAGAAAAATATGCGGTGAGCGCAGCGGCGTGTCGCTTTTATTCCGGAATCACTTCAGACACAGCAAAAACAGCCTAAGGCCGGGGGCAAACCGCTCTGCAGAGCAAACAGGCCACGGCGCGCGTGTAATGGGCGGGCCCGCCAGAGCTCTCTCTGTTTATTCGGGCCGCGTCCAATTTTATACTATTTTCGGCGTGCGCCGTGTTGTCGGGCCGGGCGTGCACTCGGCGGGTAAACAGCCGCCGATGCATGTGCAGCGCGCCTGACGGATGTCAGCGGCCCGACCCGCGATGCGCTTCCCCGCCGCTGGCCGTGCTCTGATGTTCCTCGTTAAACTCCGCGCGTGTGTCAACAAAATGCCGTGCTTATGTTATCGCCAGTAGCGCTGGCGTTACAGCCTTCCATGGAAATTAAACGGGATATTGGTCATTCGCAGTCGGGCTCGAACCCTGGCCCCCTCTTCTTTTTCTGTGGCACAACCGTGCATGGCGCGCGCGCCTCGCCGGGGGTGACTCCAGTCTGCCTTTCTGCAGTTTCGCCTTCTTTCCGTCTTGAATACGACAGGAAAGCAGAAACAGAGAAGAGGTGAAAAGGTCTCGGGCTTCTCGCACTGTGGCAGTGTTAGAAACGTTTCTTCTCGTCTGTCGTCTTGCAGCTTCCATCCGCGGACATGGCCAGAGTCCAGGCACTAACCGCGCCGTGTGATGTGCGATAAAAAATTAAACGACGTTTCGCACAAGGCAAACCAAACGCCTAGGTTCAACAATAATAGCACTGAGATTTCGACTTTCTGGTTTAGTTACGCACATGCGAATTCAAAAAATGTTCAAATGTGTGTGAAATCTTATGGGACTTAACTACTAAGGTCATCAGCCCCAAGCTTACACACTATTTAACCTAAATTATCCTAAGGACAAACACGCACACCCATGCCCGAGGGAGGACTCGAACTTCCTCCGGCACCAGCCGCAAAGTCTCTGGCTCCAGCGCCCTAGACCGCTCGGCTAATCCCGCGCGGCCGTGCGAATGAAAGGGGAAATTATGTAGATAGTAAACGATTCTAAACTGTCCCTTTAGGTGAGGTACCAATGCTCTTAAATGGGCATATTTCAGGTTGTATGAGGTCTTGGATGTGGAATACATACACTATATTACAAAAGTATTGGTACACCTGCCAAAAAATGACTTTCAAGTTCGTGGCGTCCTTCATCGGAAATGCTGGAATTCAATTTGGTGTTGGCCCATCCTTAGCCTTGATGGTAGCTTCCACTCTCGCAGGCATAGGTTCAGTCAGGCGCTGTAAGGTTTCTTCGGGAATGGTAGCCCTTTTATCACGGAGTGCTGCACTGACGAGAGGTATCGAAGTCGAATGGCTCTGAGCACTACGGGACTTAACATCTATGGTCATCAGTCCCCTACAACTTAGAACTACTTAAACCTAACTAACCTAAGGACAACACACAACACCCAGCCATCACGAGGCAGAGAAAATCCGTGACCCCGCCGGGAATCGAACCCGGGAACCCGGGCACGGGAAGCGAGAACGCTACCGCACGACCACGAGATACGGGCGGTATCGAAGTCGGTCCCTACGCCCTTCCATTACATCGCCACATAGTGTACCGTGATTCGTCACTCCACACAACGTTTTTCCGCTGTTCAGACGTCCAATGGTTACTCTCCTTACACCGAACGAGACGTCGTTTGGCATTTACCGGAGTGATGTGAGGCTTATGAAGATATGCTCGACCATGAAATTCAAGTTCTCTTACCTCCAACCTAACTGTCATAGTACTTTGAGTGGATCCTGATGCAGTTTGGAATACATGTGTGATGGTCTGGATAGGTGTCTGCCTATTATACATTACGATCCTCTTAAACTGTAGGCGGTCTCTGTAAGTCAACAGACGAGGTCGGCCTGCACGTGTACAGACGTATGACACAAGTGACACCCAATCACCTGACCACGTTTGAAGTCCGTGAGTTCCGCGAAGCGCCCCATTCTGCTCCCTCATGATGTCTAGTAACAACTGACGTCACTGATATGGAGTACCTGGCAGCAGGTGACAGTGCGATACACCTTATATGAAAAACGCATATTTTTGGGGGTGTCCGGATACTTTTGATCACATAGTGTTTCTTGGTGAATGTCTTATGTTTCACAACAAACATCTGAGAATTGAAGAATGTGAACTTTTCATGATGTAGTTTTCATTGTCTACAGTTCATGACTTGTTGTCATAGAAGTGCATTACTCTGTCCAAGAACTTGGAAAAATGCATTTCATATTCAGCTCAGCTGAATTAATGTACAGAGAGAAGTCTCTCAACAAGCGTTATCGTAACTGGAAAGTGCTTATTGTGTTGGATAGAAGCTTACTACAAACTAGACTGATCACGTCACAAAGAGCCAGCTGACTTTATCATAAACAATCTACACGGCTATATTTATAATCCACAAGTAACCTTATAATGTGTGACTGAAGCTATTCTGTGTACCACTGTCGCTTACGACTTCCTTTTCCAGTGGCGAATGGCCCGCTGATAAATCGATTTTTTGTAAGCCTTCATACGACCTCGTATCTCTCTAATTTAATTTTCACTGTCTTTTCGTAACATAAACGTATAGGTAAACAATATATTGATTCTTTTTTGTTTTCTCTATCAATTATATGTGGCTTGGATCTCAGACTGACGAGCAATATTGGCTTTGATTCCATGGCATTATTTGAAGAGTTACTGTATTATGTGGAAGAAAATTCATCAGTAAGCACTTCTTAACGTTCGTGTGGAATGCACGCTCTGAATAACCCCACATAGAACGTACTGGTACAGAAGCGGCTACACGATCACTGAAAAATAAATGAATGAATGTATAAATATTATTTATCTGTAATTTCTGCTAGCAGTCACTTTTTTATTTTTGGCTTTATGTTTAATCTAACGTAATACAACACGTTTCGGACATGTTCTGTTCATCTTCAGTCGTTTATACGTTCATTCACAGAGAGAAATTTTACTTAAAAATAAACCGCCTTTTCCGCATCATTTCTCTGTATGTATGTATTAATGCCTGAAGATGAACATAACACATTTGAAACGCGTTGTACTATGTTAGATTGAACATAAAACAAAAAAATTAAAAAGTGAGTGGTAGCAGAAATTACAAATAAATAATTATCTCATACAGTCATGGTTTACAAACGTAGCCATTATGGCCGAAAGTAATCATACATATTGTGTTTTGACAAATAGTGCTGACCCGGAGGTAAAGGTATTCGAATCCTGGTGGTGTAAAAAAAATTTACTACGGTATTTGGACAGCTAGCGAAGGAGGTGCGGTGGCGAAAAATTTCTAATCACCGGACTGAACGCCATTGTCCTGGTATAAGTACCGAATGTCTCCCCATTGACTCATTTAGTGAGGGCGTGTGACACTGCTGATGGTGATCATTTGGCAGCTCCCTCGCTGCTATTTGCGAGGAGTAGAGTATGTGCCGGCACTGAGTTTCATCCTCTCCCTTCTCATCATCATCATCATCATCATCGTACAACACAAACACAAAATACATGCATGCAGTATTGCAAGTACTACAAACTAGCATGTTGTAAATAAAATTAAAAAAAAAAAACCATAGTTCAGACTGTCAATGAATGGTCGTCACTTAAAGTAGTTACTATAAACTTATATTGTTGCTATAAAGTGTAAGTGAAAAAAACTTCCAACCTTTTAGTTCCTTACCTGAAAGTATTCGGTTTACTGTATGTTACTGTTTGAACAGTTGACATAAACATTGAGAATATCACACATAAAAATTATTTTGTTTGCAGACATCGATAATACTTTTCATAGCATGAATTAGAACAAACTGTGGAGTATGGTGGGGAACACGAATCATCCATTTCATATGCTGTGCTTAATTAAAGATTTATATGAAGAAAAAAATCTCATTAGATAGCTGTTATAAACATATCTACAAACAAAATTTTATGCCAAGGTGAAATCTACTACGCTAAATTCATATCCGTCTGTAAACGAAATATTTTTTGATATTCAGACCCCATAGATATTGACACTATGGCCAAAGTATGTGAAGAATATGACATGAAAATGTCTTTCAAGTAATGCAAAATAATGACGTTCATAAGCTGAGAGCCATTGAGGTTCATTTTCTCCTTTTCAAGTATGCAACAGCTAAATGAGAAGATTCATCTATTTGGAACGCAAAATAACTTACTGCAATAACTAAGACATTGAGCAAAATGTTAACAGATATAGTTGTTATATCAAATATCATACAAAAACCTAAATAGCAAAACGTTCAATGTTATGAGGAAAATCCATGAGTCACGGTGAATTAACTCCGAATAAGAGAGTCATATCTACCTACGAACGTGAAAAATCGCAAAAGTCACTCACACAAATAATCCAGCAGGTGACAATGCTGCAAACGTCAGGAAGAAAGTGTATTATTTAAACCCGCACGTTCTGTGTTACAAGTATGGAAGTATGTGACTACAGTTGGATTTCGTATTTCGTCTAAAGAGGTGAAGCTGCCTTCGAATTAAAATGACACTACAGAGATACATTTTGGCATTAGTATAAAGGCAGATGCGGCAAAAATGGAGATACTTCGTCTGGAAATCACTATTTGAGACAACAGTGACTCTCCCTACTTTACGTGTCGAAAGTCAAAGGACATGCATACCATAATATACACAGGCCAAGGCCATGAGCAAACAGTATTCAACCGCAGTAAATGGAATTTAGTGAGTAATAAGTGATAATAATACAACAATTTTTTTAGGAATTACCTGAGGAAATGCACATCCAGCGAACATTTGTAGAACCACCTGAAACAGAAAAAACTACAGTTACTTTTGGCTGTTTCCAGCAGGAGAATAATAATCCTTAAGCCCATATTTCATTACTAGAATATCATGCAGTTCTAATAAATTATAAATTATGTATGATGGTTCAAATTGCTCTGAGCACTATGGGACTTAACACCTAATGTCATCAGTCCCTATAACTTAGAACTACTTAAACCTAACTAATCTAAGGACATCCCACATATCCATTCCCGAGGCAGTATTCGAACCTGTGACCGTAGCGGTCGCGCCGCTTCCGATTGAAGCGCCTAGAACTGCTCGGCTACACCGGCCGCAATTATGTATGAGTGGCACCTATTTTCAGTACTCGCTGTCTACTGTTTGACAGCTACTAAGAAACACAGATATTTTTGGACAAGAATAATCCCAGGCAATGAGACATGAAACAGGGAACATACGTAATAGAGATGAAGTGATCTGCTTATAATGAAAAACGATGCAGGTTTCACCACATGAGAAAGCAAGGTAACTGACATTTATGATGTTCACGTTTGAAACAGGTCAGACGTCCAATATAAATGTCGATATTGGAGTCTCAATAAGAAATATGCCTTCATTGGGCACTAATGTACGTTTGCAACTGATATTCATGGTGTCTACCAAACTGATGAGGGGGCCATGTGGGATGTTCTGCAGCTCCTATTTAAAGGTTTTCAGAACCTTGACGGTTCGGGAAGGATGTGTTCATTGAGTAACACTTCTGCAACGAGCATCCCAGGCAAGCACTAGGAGGTATTGTTCCCCCCGTTTTACATCTTCAGTTTCCATTGTGTCCGACACTTCAGCGATCCTTTGTGGGTGGCAACTGTCGTACAGAAACATAAATTCGGGACCTGCCCCACCTCTACGCTGACGAACATTATCCAGAATAAATATCGGTACCTCGCGAATTGATATTCACCGGTTTTCGGCTATAGTGCACAATGCCTGCAAATATGCTTCCGGCGTACCACTGTGCCTTTCGGAACTTTCATTTTAAACAATTCTCATTTGTTGTACCTAACAGTGAAAATCACTTTCGTTTTAGCTGTAGCCATCCCTATCCAGTGTTTTACGAAAACCATAATATTTATCTGTTCGCCGGCACTGCTGTCTTATTTACTTTCGGACAAAAGGGCTATTTCCTTCAAGAACCTTGTCTCTATTCCCCTTACACTTTCATTTATCTTCAGAATGTTTCTTTCACATACTTTATTCGTTCTTCGATGCACTCGTTACGAATTAAACACGCGGACAGTTACGCACGTTAGTAGACGACTTTGAGACTTGGGAAGTGAGCTTGGCCCGTTTCAAATCCGCATCGCGAATGCGTAATGGGGGCTGGTTCCTGGGTGGTTTCCCACATCCCACTATGTGAATACCGGGCTGCTACCCATGTTCCGTTTCACCTGCACGCTACGAAAACATTTAGAAGAACGCTCTCACACTTACCCACAGGATTAACTCTAGACTCAGACAAATGGGGGCACACAGATTCCGTCCTTGGGGGACGATTAAGAAACTGATGCCCTTAGATGCTTGATCTCTTCGAACCCTTAATCAGCAACAGCATCGGGTTATAAGCTAATGTTCATAAGCTCACTCCCTGACTTCTATACCCAACTTAACATGAACTTACCTGTCTTGATTATTTACTTTTATTAATAACACTTGGGTTTTCTAGACGCTTCATCTCGTTGGTTTGTCTCTGTCCATTCATCAAGCCCGCTCAGAATTGCGAGATACTTATTGTCCTTTTCATTGCGGAAGGCTTTCTGTAGGCTCACAAATGATGAATGAAATCTTGTCTGCTTTCAAATTATCTTCCTCTGTTTCTATTCTTCTTTTCATTGCTAAGCGCGAAGTCGGACACATTTTTACGGCACTCCTTCTTTTCTCAGACTGAAAAGACCTTTCTTTGTTCTTTCTGTTCTTAGGTATATTGTTCTGATTAGCATGGCACGTAAGACAAAAGATTCGACAGTGTTCATAATCTGCTTACGTCATCTTCGATAACAAGCACAATCTTTTCCGGAAATCTTACGATAAATGACATATTCATCAAATTTTGACATTAGCTCAAACAATCCTTTAGTTCCTATATCTGTAACAAAATCAATTAACTCTTTAAATAAATGACCCCTACTAAATTGTTTCCACTACTACCAAACTCTCATCGTCTTAGTGACTTGTCTTTTACATCTATTTCAGCTTCGTCCTTCTCAAATACCACTGTTCGGGAGATCCTAACGAGATCTTCTGTCGTTATTCAGCCTTTTTTTCTTGGGAATACCACAGTTTTTCTTTGGCATATTTAAACTAAAACTTCTACAGTTTACTTCTCCGAAATTAGTTTAAACTTTATGGAAGTTTCTTAGCCTTTTCCTACAATCGTGTCTCTCAATAATTCTAATTTGATCAGTGCGCAACTCCTGTTACTTTTCTCTCTTAATGAACCAACTGCAACGATTGCTCTCATTATCCAGAAACCTTACGTCGGCAGTATTACTGCACCAATTTGTTTGACCCGTAACTGAATCTTTAGATTGTCAGATGTTTCATCAAGGTCAATAATTTAGAGGTAGTAGACGAACAGTTCGTTACTGGGCTATTCTTGTGTATTAATCAGTGGTTTACCGAGAATATATAACCGATTTGAGCCTTACCACCTCAACATAAGTCAAACTTTTCATCGAGGTAGAAAGAAATAAAAGAACTCTTAAAAGGAAAAGAGGAACGGTAGATAGTAGATAGGGATATACATCTTGATTAAAACATTCGGCAACGGTTTTAGACTTCTCATTGTGTCGTTAATGAGCGCGGGGAAAAATGAAGACAAGAGATGTACCTCTAGAAAGCATAAAGGAACATAGCTTTGGACGTCTGTCACACTCTATTGAGCAATAATTCAGGACTAGGTACATTTCTAAATTATACCCTTATCTTTCACTACTGCAGTACACAACAATCATTACCTTCACAATCGTCTATATAAAAAGAAATGTTCCTGACAAAAAAGTAGAAATAATCAGTACCCCGTCATCCTATGGATTTTCCATTAGACTTTAGGAGATTGAATAACGCGTATGCCCTCAGTGAGCCCTTACGATGCCTGATACCTGCGTAGTACGCGTCATGTAAGTCTGCGGATGTCAACCTTTGATATCCGTCCCCACTCATCAATGAGAGCCCTTGAGAGTTCTCGGAGGGTCTCTAATGAAACAGTACGACCACGAACACGTCTGTCAAGCATGTCCCACACAAGTGCGACTGGTTTATATTGAGTGTCTGGGATTCCCACTAGGTCGGATTAAAGGAACACATCGAAGCTATTCAAACGTATACTACGCTGGATTTATAGCCGGTAGGCTCGATCAACACGGTGATGCTTCGTAAACTGAAATGGGGATCCCTGGAGGAAAGACGACATTCTTTTCGCGGAACGCTATTGAGAAGATTTAGAGAACCTGCATTTGAAGCGTACATTATGCGTAAGGACCACGAAGGTAAAAGAAATTAGGGCTCCTATGGAAACATATAGATAGCCGTTTTCCGCTCGCGTCTTTTACAAATAGAACAGGAAAGGAAATGACTACTATGGTACAACGTAGCCTCCACCATGCACCATGTGGTGGCTTGTGGAATAAAGGTGTAAGTGTAAAAGTACTAAGAGTTTTTCATTTCTAATAATACAGGTTTTAAGCGTATAAACATTTCTGTTGTCCCAAGCTTACTGCTTTCCTTGTAACCTATAATATCTGTAATTAGAGGTATATTGAGCCTATCATACCACTTTGCGAAGGATACTTCGAGTGTTTATAATTTTCACGGTTTTATATTCCATTCGCGAATGGACTGCGGGAGAATGAGCTTTGGTAGATTTCTGTACGAGCATGAATTTCTCTAGTTTTACTATCATGATCAAATCGTGTAATGTGTGTTGCAGGAAGTAAGTTATTACACGTGGAAGATACACTATCGGTTGTTTAACAACCAATTTCTTTCAGAGACACAACGCATTTCTTGTAGTCTAAATGTGTCCAATGGTGATAAAGGATTGCATCTCAATAACGCGACTGTATTCACAACTGAGCACTTGAGTACGAGCTTATGATCCCAAAACAAGGCACAAAAAATAAATAATTAAATAACGAAATGAAAGTAAAAAATTAAAAATTAAAGTGTAGAAGTGGCCATTCTGTTTCATAAACAATAATTTCTTGTGTCTGCCAAAAAAGCTAGATTCACACCTCCCTGAAGCTGTTTTGGAACGAATCTATGTAGAAAGGAGTTGGTGCTCATTGCATTTCTCTGTATGTTCGATTAATTCTAACTTGAGAGAAAACTGAGGCAGAAGGGTTATCTAAGGAGCCTGCTTGGTCTGTTCTTGAAATAATTTTTATGTAGTCCTTACTCTTTAAATCCCTTCGAACCCGTAGTCCTGCATATCTTACGATTATTACTATTTCTAGCAATGAAACGCCAATATTGAAATGACACAATAATGGATCTTTCTGCCCCCATACCTTACGCATGTTTTTTTTTTATGGTAAACTATTAGACCTCGTACCAGACACTCGCTCCACTGCCGGCCTTTCTGTGTTACGCTACAGTTTTCTGGTGTTGCGTCTAGCCTACCATGAAATTACGACGCTGTTCTCCAGATTTTCATATCTGCAAGATGATTTACTTCTATAGGTACAAACGAGAGGGGCGACTAGAAGGCAATTAAAATACGTATTACGACTTACTTCATCAACATCATATAACGATATCCCCCGGCATACAAACAGCAGATAGGTACTTCAGAACAAACACATTACAAGTGTTCCACATGTCCACCACTCATGTGCAGGCAAGTTTCGTGACATCTTCTCATCAATACCCGCACACGTTCAAAAATCTCAGGAGTGTTCCGAATGCATTCACAACCGTCCACAATGCGTTCCCGTAGTTCATCGTCACTATCAACAGTGCTGGAGTACACCAAGGCTTTCCAATATACCCCCCCCCCCCCATCACCACACCCCTCAAAAAACGTGTTCACGTCGGAACGTCAGGAAGTCCATAGTATTGGCAAGCCTCGACCGATGCAATTGTTGTCGAAGAACTTTGGCACTTCCTTCGCATTGAGCCGGGGCTCCGCCATATATATAACACAAACGAATCCTTTCACCATAAGGAATGTCGTCAAAATGGTCGGTGTGTAGCATACAATAGGCCTCTAGCTGTGTCATCTGCTAACAGCCTCATGAGGCCTCTAATGCTGTTCACCGGATTTTTACGTATACTCCTCGCTTGGGTTACGACTAAATATGCTTTCACATCCGACGCTTTCGCACTCAACACAGCATACAATGGAGAGTTAAACTTGCGCCACCAGAGGTAATTACATTTCTCGTATTTGCTTTTAGGATTCGACGGAAAGAGTAACTTAATTTGTTTTGACTATGATTGTCAACATATTTCTAAGTAAGACCTCTGAGTATAAATTGACAAATGAGATTCTACAAAGAAAGAGATGTCTCGGTCTATAATGTGGCAACTGCGCACATCAGATGTGTGTGGGCTAGCCCCTGCTATTGTGCTACTAGACACAGAGCTAATGCATACACAGGCCAAGGTCGACGAGCCACCCCTCTGTCCTTGCAGCACGGGGTTCGTTCCCCACCAAGGTCGCTGATTTTTCTGCGCTCAAACTGACCCACCAGACGCTTGCCAGTTGTCGCCGCAGCTGCAGCTGCCTCACGATGCAGTACGTGGAACAAGCTCTTCAACATAGCAAGGGGTTTCTTCGTCTTCACAGTAAAGTTTTACCTAATGAGAAAAGTCGTAGAGGTTCTACATCTGCATGGATACTCTGCAAATCACATTTAAGTGCTTGGCAGAGGGTTCATCGAACCACCTTCACAATTCTAGCAGTGAATTTCAGGCCAGCAGTATTCTAAAAGAGGACGGACAAGCTTACTGCGAGAAGTCTCCTTAGCAGGTCTGTTACATTTTCTAAGTGTCCTGCCAATAAAACGCAGTCTTTGGTTGGTTTTCCCTACAACTTTTTCTGTGTGTTTCTTCCAATTTAAGTTGTTCGTAATTGTAATTCCTAGGTACTGAGTTGAATTTACGGCTTTCAGATTAGACTGATTTATCGTATAACCGAAGTATAACGAGCTCCTTTTAGCACTCATGTGGATGATACCACACTTTTCGTTATTTAGGGTCAACCGCCACTTTTCGCACCATTCCGATATTGTTTTCTAAATCGTTTTGCAGTTTGTTCTGATCCTCTGATAACTTCATTAGTCGATAAACGACAGCGCCATCTGCAAACAACCGAAGACAGCTTAGATTGTCTCCCAAATCGTTCATATAGATAAGGAACAGCAAAGGACCTATAACAAAACCTTGGGGAACGCCAGAAATCGTTTCTATTTTACTCGATGACTTTCCGTCAGTTACTACGAACTGTGACGTCTCTGACAGGAAATCAAATATTCAGTCACATAACTGAGACGACATTCCATAACCACGCAATTTCACTGCGAGTCGCGTTTGTGGAACAGTGTCTAAAGCCTTCTGGAAATCCAGAAATACAGAATCGACCTGAAATTCCTAGTCAGTAGCACTCAGCACTTCCTGTGAATAAAGAGCTAGTTGTGTTTCACAAGAACGGTGTTTTCTAAACCCATGTTGACTGTGTCAATAGACCGCTTCCTTCGAGGTAATTCATCATGTTCGAACACAATATATGTTCTAAACTCCTGCTGCATATTGACGTTAACGATATGGGCCTGTAATTTACTGGATTACTCTTATTGTCTTTCTTGAATATTGGTGTGAGCTGTGCAACTTTCCAGTCTTTGGCTATGGATCTTTCGTGAAGCGAACCGTTGTATATGATTGTGAAGTATGGAGCTAATGCATCAGCATACTCGGAAAGGAACCTAAATGGTATACAGTCTGGACCAGAAGACTTGCTTTTATTAAGTAATTTAAATTGCTTCACTACTCCGAGGATGTTTACTTTTACGTTACTCATGTTGGCAGCTGTTCTAGATTTAAATTCTGGAATATGTAATTGGTCTTCTTTTGTGAAGGCATTTCGGAAGGCTGTGTTTAGTAACTCTGCTTTAACAGCACTGTCTTCGATAGTATCTCCATTGCTATCGTGCAGAGAAGGCATTGTTTGTTTCTTGCTGCTAACATACTTCACATACGACCAGAATCCCTTTGGATTTTCTGCCAGGTTTCGAGACAAAGCTTCATTGTGGAAACTATTACAAGCATCTCGCATTGAAGTCGGCGCTAAATTTCGAGCTTCTGTAAAAGTTCGTAAAAGATAGCCAAACTTGTGGATTTTGCGTCTGTTTGAATTTGGGATGTTTGTTTTGTTGTTTCTGTGTTCTAACCCGTTTTTTGTACCAAGGAGGATCAACTCCGTCGTTTGTTAATTTATTTGGTACAAATCTCTCAGTTGCTGCCGATTGTATGTATTGGTTTTGTTAATACTGTTGTGTCTTGTCGACGACAAAATTGTTCGAAGCACAACTGGATTTCATTGTACATGAAATATGAGCTTGTTTCATAACTTAAATCCGACTGGCTCTAATTATAGGTTGTCTGAAAATTTCTGTTACGAAGATAGGTGAGTAACAGCATCGGTATTTAGCAAAAAGGCGTTTCAGAATTCCCTACAAAATTATTGTTGTTCTGCTTATATTTATATTAGCCTATATGTAGAAGCTTTTTCACTGCTATATGATGTCCCTTGTCGACATAAAATATACCTGTGCAGGCTGAGTTTAATTATGGTTTTCATATTAGTGCCCATGAGCCAGTAGCATTTGTCTTCCAGGACGTTCCATTAGGAAAATTTGCTTTCATTTTCATTACACCTTTAAGAGTCCTTACTAAAATATGGTATCCACTGTAACGCATTTACAGAGATGTCAGGAGATTCTGAGCATCTAAAATTTTACGTAGATGATTTCTTACTGCAAGGGAAACCAAAGATTTTGAGTTAAATGAAGATATGTACAAAATTCACGCTTGTTTCGTTGCTGACAACCCTTTGATAAAATTAAAAATGGAGAAGTCCCTACCAATAGTCTCTCAAGAATTCAGCTGTTTAAATTCAGAATAAGAGCAAGCAAAGGTTCAGTATTTCGACTAAAAATGGCTCTGAGTACTATGGGCCTTAACATCTGTGGTCATCAGTCCCCTAGAACATAGAACTACTTAAACCTAACTAACCTAAGGACATCACAAACATCCATGCCCGAGGCAGGATTCGAACCTGCGACCGTAGCAGTCGCGCGGTTCCGGAGTGAGTGCCTTAACCGCGAGACCACCGCGGCCGGCTATTTCTACTAAGAAGAAACAAATAATGGGTTTTAGAGAATGAGAATCTGTTAAATGCAGAAGAAGTACATTCAGGTACCTAAGATATACTTCATATTTCGAAGATGATGTGCATGTAGGGTATCCATCCACCCATAATATAAAATGTATGTCTGTATGTATTTATGTATGTATGTATGCATGTTTCATGGCTACTCATAAACCATTTGACTGATTTCAACCAGTTGTGGTACTCGTATCCCTTGCTGTCAGGCATCAATCGTTGTGGAGATAAGAATAGAAAGACTAATAACTGTTCAGGAGATATTACGTCACATACAGTGAGGTGCGTAGAAAACTGCTGCTTCATGCATGACGTTTAAATTTTTTACTTCTTTGATAATGATTCTATTTAAAACATATTTCGCTGACAGTACCTCCATATGCCACTGAATGCACCTACACAAATATACCACAGTACGACACGTAGTTCAAGAGATATGGCACGATAAACAATGAGATACGGGAAAAAAAGCCGCATCATCTCGTCCATGAAGTTTTGATACTTTTATTTTTTACTACTAAGACACTCCAACAGTCAAGTCCACTTAAGGAAATTTCTGACATCGGCCAGAGCTTTTGACAGCTTTAAACTGCGAAGCGCAAACAGCTATAAGCGAAAACAACATCAATCTAGAGAGCTATGAAGAGGCGTTGCCACAAGACGTTTACAAAATCCCAGCGCAGAGAAACTGTACGTTCCCAACAGCAAATTAGCAATATAAATTCCCGGGGAATGCCGTATTTGTCAGCTAGTAAAAAATCAATTTCGAGTTAAATTTTTGCCACACTTTGAAGTACTTAAGAAATTAATTAAGATAATGAACGAAGACGAAATTTTGCTTCTACGTAGCTATCGTTAGACCACTGTGTAAAATGAAACAAATAATATGACATATATTAGGGATAAGTTCTTTTCCAGGAAGAAACAAAATAAATAGTTTTGCAGATTTTAATATCTTCATTTAAGGAGAACAGGAAAGTGTATAACAGAAAAAGAAGGTCATAGTCTAGAATAGAACTGCAAACTCATGATATGAGAGACTGTTAAGTAGATTATGAAACAAAATTCATAATTCAGTACTGCCTATACATACTGAATGAAGGAAACGAAGGACATTGGGAACAATAAAGTAACGATCAGCGCTCTCAAAACGATGGCGTTAAGCCAGGTCAGTTTCTGTGCACACGCTAGTGTTATTGGACACGTTGGCACTCAGTCACTAGTGAATATGACGTTCTATTTTGATTCTGTCTGTGATCGCATTCCGAGGCAGCGGCGCTGTCCCAGGACTACTGGTACAGGTGTGTCTGTAGCGTAACTTCCTCTTGTACATCCAGTCTCAGGTACTATATGGTAGTTGAAGAAAAGGTAGTGAAACTTACACATCAAATTAGTTGGTGTAATTGATCTAGCATGACAGGAAAAGGAGCCTGTGATCACTGAAGAAAGGGCCACAGGTTAACCCAAAGTCGTGAAACCACACTTTCGTGCCATGTAATACACATAAATTTACCTAAGACCGAGATTTAAACATCTGAAACAAGCCGTGGAAATAAATAAGTAATGAGTGGTAACAGTAAACTTGTTGTTCCATTCGATATGAATAAGTTACAATGACACTTCAAAAATGTGGGGATTTAAAGTCAATAAATAGTTCGTTAAAATATAGTATTAGCTTTTGTTGTCACCCTTTCCATAGACTCAGCATAGAAAGAATAAACTTTTACACATTTGTACGCCTGCTAATATCAGTCTCGTTTTATCTTCATTGCAATTGTGAAGAGACCTGTTTTGGAATGAATAACAGCTGTAGAATTCGTCCTGTATACAGGTACCTGATATTTTCTAAACAGGTTCTTGGGCATTAAAGAACATGTCTCTTCGAGTGTCAAACCAGCTGATAATGTTCGCCATTTTCTTAACACGCGACAAACAGATCTGACGCCTATTGACACTCGTTGTTTGTATACATTTACGTCTGTCGGATCTGATGTGGATTTCGCATACCATCAATTTTTTCACACTGAACTGTACATAGGTTTTTCTCTGAATCAGTTCTGTATATAAAAATCGTTTCCTCATTATCCTACCAATGAACTGAAGCCTGCCAGTTGCCAGCAACTTTAACTACTACCGAATTGATGTGATCACGCCTCTTTATATTCGCACACATTATTAATCCAAAGTATGGATGATATTAATACAGGTTATATGGATGATTTTAATACATCTGACATTCATTACTCTCCTAGTATTCTGGAGTATTGCTGTGTGGTGTGGGACGCGCATCAGGTGGGAATGACGGATGACATCGAAAAGAACACAGAAGGGCAGCTCGTTTTGTATTATGGCGAAATAGCGGAGATAATGTCAAAGACATGATACGTGAATTGGAGTGGCAATCATTAAAACATAGGAGTTTTTCGTTGCGACGGGATTTTCGCATAAAATTTCATTCACAAGTTTTCTCCTCCGAATGCGAAAACATTCTGTTGATACCCACCTACATAGGGAGAAATGATCATCAGTATAAAATAAGAAAATCAGGGCTCACACAGAAAAATTTAAGTGATGGTTTTTCCGGCGTGCCGTTCGAGAGAGGACCGGTAGAGACAGCTTGAATGTGGTTCATTGAACACTCTGCCAGGCACTTTATAGTGAATAGCAGAGTAATCACTTAGATGTAGATGTAGTCAAAGGCTACGTCATTTTTACGTTTCGTGAAGAGTACCATCTTGTATATTAGCTAGCTGCCAGTATTTAAAGGATGTCTATATCTTTTGGTATTCATCCTGGTGTAACAGTTCCTCACAGAACACCGACATAACTTCTGAAAAGTCTTGCATTACAATTTACACTATTCACCAATTATTAACCTGTAATGTGAAAAGAAATGACCTTATTTCATTTTATTTATTTATTTAAACTCATCAGATTAGGGCCATCAGGCCCTCTCTTACATCGGACCAGTGTTCCACACATGCAGCATTTCACACATCAGAGTTACATCATGACAATAGTTTAAATAAGAAAATTAGATTACTCTAGTGACAATGACCTAATAAAGTAAATGCTCGCTGTATTTTTACAACAGGTGCTATACATACAAATTATGATAAAAACAGTAATAATAGCAGTAAAAAATCAAATAATAATGATAAACATGAAAAAAATTGGCAATAGTAATGAAGGTTTGTGCATATGTACATTAATATCTTGGTGTGTAAAGTAGATGTTTACTAGTATAGCGAGTTTTGGGGAAGGAAGATTTAAGGAGGGGGAAAGAGGGGAGTAATGAGATGAAGTGCATTCATCTACAGAGGAAGGCATTACTTTTGCTTAAGTAGATACGTCATTGACTGTTTTTTGAAGCCGGGCATGTTTTTAAGTTCTCTAACATAACTAGGGAGGTTATTCCAGAGTCCTCTACTGTAGAAGACTTAGAGAAGGTGACTGAACGATGCAGTGGAACAGAGAGGATTTTATTATTATGGGAACGTGTGTTTCTGTCATGTTGTTCCGACATAAGCGTTAAAGACGAGGAGAGATATGAGGGACAGTGTACATTTATAAGGCAGTGGCGGAGACAGAGTGTATGGAAATCTCTGCGTTTGTTTGAACGCAGACAGAACAATTTTGCATATGCTGGTGTAATGTAATCAAAAAGTCGAACGTCACAGATATATTGGATGCAGGCATTCATGACCAGTTCCAGACGTCCCGAATTTTCCTAAGAGAGGCCTTGTAGGATAATATCGCTATAGTCAATGATTGGGAGTACAAGCGTTTGTACTAATTTCCTTTTTAGATCGAAAGGGAAGGGTTTTTTATTTTTGTAGAAGATGAAGGGATGCTGATGCTTTTTAGCACACTGCAGTTACGTGCTCTGTCCAATTTAGATCTTCATATATTATTACTCCTAAACTCTTTGCTGAGGGAGTGAAAAGTTAATACACTTGTTAACACACTTGTTTGAGGTGCAACGAGAACGACTACTTTTACACGTCAATAGCGCATTTCTTTATAGTACTTTTTTATGTTTACAGTTTGAGTTATCTAAATTTCATAACGATAATCAGTCTTAGTATAAGCCAGTGGAGTCCAAACTTGTGAGTTAACTGTCAACAACATTGTAATTTTTTGTTGTATATGAAGGAGCAGTGACAAAACTAATCCACTAGCAAGAAAGTTATAATTAAGAAATTAAAATACTGGAACGTTTGTAGCTCATACGGAGGTCAATACCGTTAATGGGTGTCAGTTTTTCAGACTACTGCAACACAGGAAAGTGGCGTACACAGAGTGAAACCGCCTTGTGGAAACATTTCCCTCCAGAAGAAACGGCCACACTAAAAGTTCCGTAAGCAAGACTTGCCCGCTACAAGTTTTAAACGAAACATCTCGCGCAGAGCTCCATCCTTTTTACTGGAGACCCTGTGCCCTACATGTCCAAACGGAGGCTTATGACTTAATTTCCTCGCGTGTGCCTGCGAGCCTCATTCGCGCCCAGATTTTAATCTTCACAAGCCTCCTCGCAGTTAGGCCAGCTGCGAGATATTTGTAGGTAACCGGATTAAAATTAAAGGCTCACGCCTCTTCAGAAGCGGTGCGAGCGCTCGGTAATACGGGAATCAGGCGCTGCGCTAATTATCTTAAGTGCGACAAAGCATCCAATTTGTTGTACGCGCAACGCTCGGAACGCCGGAAACCACGGCTTTTGTGGCGCACTTGAATTAGCCTTTTGTGAATCCTTAATTTTAGATTGCATCTGCTGCATGATTTACGCTACTTACTATCATTGAGGAACGGAATGTAATGCGCGCGTGACTGAATTATTCGTTGGAAGGAGATTAAGAATTTTTGTTTGTGTTCTCTTTCACAGAAGAAACGCGTCTCCCTTTAACGCTGTCATTAAAGCTACCATCTTTCACGGAAAAACAGTACTTTGCGACTGTCGAATTGATGGCCTATGGACCCTAGAGAGAAACAGGCATGTGAAAATCGATGTAGAGTCTTACAAATCCCAGATATTGAAAGGTAGTTATAACTAGGTCTGTTGAATATCAAAGGATTAAAGTCTTCTTTATAACTGTGTGAAACTTACCGCACTGAGATCCTGTTTAATAGGGATCAACATAGGAACAAGATGCTTATATAGTGTTACCTTGGGTAACAGTATATTCCTGTCTCCTGTCTCACGGTATTTCGGCTCACTTGTTTACATTCGGTTTCCTTTAGCTCGTCGTACTGCTGTAATGCTTCTGTTTCAACAGTCATTTTCATTACTACAGTATTCTTGAGTCATCGACATGCAGGTAATGGATTGTCATTTCAAAGTCAGGTTAACTGAAAAGTGAAATTTCCCTGTGAATTCTTCTTTTATTTCACTGGTTAGATGACAATACAGATAGATGTTCGTAGGTTTTGTTTCTAAGGCAGCTGGGCTAAATTGCTAAAAACTAACACTATATTTTTTTCCAGTTTATCCGAGGAAGTAATGGCCTTACCTAATTCTATCACAAACAGCAAGACAAGTTAGTATCTTTCTTAAAATGGTGTTACAGACACATGTGGATTTTCACTGAGAATTACCGGTTTAGATTATCTCAAGTGGTCAGTATAAAACAGATTTAGAGAAATTGCCCTCACGAGCTGAATAAAATCATTTCGATTTCATCTTGACCACCTCTCCATTGCAGAGTCATCGAGCAAAACGAACTGCTAGAACCAGAAGCGTTGACATAATTCGAAGATATGGCTGAAGACACTGTTAGCAACTACTAGTGTAAGTAGTCTGTTTAGGTTTTCATGCTGGTAACGCCACGTAGTGCTCTATATGAAAATCACTGGCTGTGCTGTGTGCAGTCTGTGGCTGGGTGGCATAGTTGGAACATTCGCTACTGTAGTGTTGGGCAGTTGGATGTGAACAGCGCGTAGCATTGCGCAGTTGGAGGTGAGCCGCCAGCAGTGGTTGATGTGGGGAGTGAGATGGCGGAGTTTTGAGAGCGGATGATCTGGACATGTGTCCATCAGAGAGAGTAAATTTGTAAGGATGTTATGAACGATCAACAAGTCAGTATAAATTTGAAAATTGAATAAATCACGGAATAATGTAGATAGAGAGGTACAAAGTGACACACATGCTTGGAATGACATGGGGTTTTATTAGAACCAAAATATACAAAATTTCAAGAAATGTCCAACAGATGGCGCTCCACATCTTATCAGAATGGCAATAATTAGCATAACAAAGTAAGACAAAGCAAAGATGATGTTCTTTACAGGAAATGCTCAATATGTCCACTATCATTCTTCAACAATAGCTATAGTCGAGGAATAATGTTGTGAACAGCACTGTAAAGCATGTCCGCAGTTATGGTGAGGCACTGGCGGCCGACGTTGTCTTTCAGCATCCTCAGAGATTTCTGTCGATCACGACACACCTGTGACTTCAGGTAACCCCAAAGCCAATAATCACACCGACTGAGGTCTGGGGTCCTGGGAGGCCAAGCATGACGAAAGTGGCGCCTGAGCACACGATCATCACCAAACGACGTGAGCAAGAGATCTTTGACGCGTCTAGCAATATGGATTGGTTCTAATAAAAACCCATGTCATTCCAAGATTCCAAGCACGTGTGTCAATTTTTACCTGTCTATATACATTATTCCATAGTTTATTAAGTTATCAAATTTATACTGACTTTTTGATCACCTGGTATATATATATATATATATATATATATATATATATATATATATATATATATATATATATATATATATAATGACTTTTGAACACTATTAAGGTAAATACATTGTTTATTTTCTATCAAAATCTTTCATATGCTAACTATGCCTATCAGTAGTTAGTGTCTTCAGTAGTTAGAATCTTTTATTTAGCTGGCATTATTGGTGCTCGCTGTATTGCAGTAGTTCGAGTAACGAAGATTTTTGTGAGGTAAGTGATTCATGAAAGGTACAGGTTATTGTTAGTCAGGACCATTCTTTTGTAGGGATTATTGAAAGTCAGACTGCTTGCGCTAAAAATATTGTGTGTTAGTTTAGTGTTGATCAGAATAAATAAAGAGAGAAACGTCTGAGTACGTTCAGTTTTGCTCAGCTGTTTGAAAATCAAATAACGTAAGAGGTTTATCAGCACAGTAATTCATAGATTTTTCTAAGGGGACGTTACACTAGGAGCTACTATTTTCTCTTCTTGATCTACAAGGAATGGCACTTTATGATAAGAAATAACATGAGTTCAGTACTCCAGTTCCACGTTTCTGAAAAAAACACATTTATTTTTCATCTGCTATAGAGACAGTTCCACATTCTTTTATTATTTTCACCCACATTTACTTATCACTGACATTAGTCTATGTGAACTACGCATGAGCTGTGTTGTTTCACGCAAATAATTCGTGTTAAAACGACGAAATTTATGGTGAAGCACTTTTTTCCTCTAATTATTCGTCGTCTGCCGTCTGAATGAAAAATAAGTGTATCGCAGTGAGTTCTCTTAACAAGTTCTTGCGATCTACATTGTGAAGACTGGTTTGATGCAGCTCGTCTCGTTATTGTATCCTGTACAAGCTTCGCTATCTCTGAAAAACTACTGAAATCTACATCCATTTGCACCTACATACTGTATTTAAGCCCAGGCCTCCCTGTACACTTTTTATCCCCCACATTTGCCTCTACTACGAAATTGACGACGCCTCCTGGCCTCAGGATCCGTCCTTTCAACCAATCCCTTCTTTTAGTCAAGTCGTGCCATAATTTTTACCTCCACTGTCACTCAGTACCTCATCAGTTGCTCGGTCTACCCATAGAATTTTTAACATTCTTCCATAGCAGATTATCTTATAGCTTTCTTCTTGTCTCAACAACTGATCTTTAACGTACAATGGTGCACTCCAAACAAGTAACCCTCCATGAAACTCGTTTCACTTTCGCTGATATTCATCATACAATGCCTATTCAAGGCACTATCCATTCCATTCAACTACACATCTAAATTCTGAGTTATCGGCAGAGGTCTAAGATTTAATTTTTTCTACCTGAATCCCTTCTCCAAATTTCTACTTGGTACTTTTTACTGCTTGCTCGATGTACAGATTGAACATCATCGGGAGGAGGCTACAATCCTGTTTCCCTCCCTTCTTGACAACTGCATTCCTTTCCTGTCGTTCGACTCTTATAACTGCACTCTGGTTTCTGTACAAGTTGTAGGTATCTTTCCCCTCTCTCTATTTTATTCCTGCTACCTTTATAATTTTAATAATTGTATTCCAGTCAACATCGTCAAAAGTTTTTTCTATATATACAAATGCTATAAATATAGGTTGGCCTTTCTTCGGTCTCTATTCTAAGAGAAATCATACTTTCATTGTTACCTGTCGTGTTCCAATGTTTTCCCAGAATCAAAACAGATCTTCCCAGAGCTCACCTTGTACGTGTTTCCGTTCTTCTGTAAATAATTCAAGTCAGTATTTAGCAACTATAGCTTGTTAAACCTGTCAGCTCGTAATTTTTTTCAGATTTTGAATTATTACCTTCTCCATGAAGCCCGATGGTATTTCCCCTACCTCATACGTATTGCACAACCGGTGGCATAGTTCCCCCTTGTCTGGCCCTTCCAAGGATCTCAATAATTCCTGTTGGAATGATTCTTCTCTGAGTTCCTTGTTTCGATTTAGGTCTTTCAGGACTATGGCCACGAAGACGCGCCAAACGAAACGCACTTTGATCGAAATTCCGTAAGCTTATGTACGTAAATGGTACGTTGCATTTGCTATTATTACGCTGCCCAAATCGTAAGAAAAATATTTTTTTAAAGAATGATAACTGCAATATATCGCTGAAATTTCAGATAAGTGGCACTTTAAACGATATGTGGAATGTGATCTCATTGGAAGGCCCGTATCTGGGTAGCAAATACACACGAAGATGACGGCTCTAAGAACCCAAAGTCATACTACATAACACCGAAATAACAATTATTTTGGAGCTTTGAAAAGATTACGTGTCATTTAACTGCGTTCGAATACATTACGATTATAACTGCACTTTTCACAGATCTTACAAAGTCCTGCTGCATATCTTCTCAGATCAAAAATAAGTCCATATCAATGAAAAGTTATTCAATTTTAAATTAATACTGCAAATTTCTACAACTTATTATCATATTCACATAACTATACCTGCGGAGATTGATTTTGTATTACTTTTGAGGGATATATTGTACTACCTTACCTGTCCATGAGACTTAGGAAAGGTCGTCTTCTGCCACTACAATATCTCTATTTGATTTCACAAAACTTGTTTAGTTTTATTACCGAGCGTGAACAGCTGGTGTCACTTCAGGTCTTTCAAGTGTATTTCACTCATACACTGTCGTCCATATTTGAATCACTCAAAGTAGTGGACATCAGTGTGTAATAGAGTCAAGTCGTGTGGGGTAGCCGCGTGGTCTCGGACGTCTTGTGACGGTTCGTGCGTTCCGCCCTGCCGGAGGTTCGAGTCCTTCCTCGGGCATGGGTGTGTGTGTTGTACTTAGCGTAAATTAGTTTAAGTTAGGTTAAGTAAAGTGTAAGCCTAGGAACCGATGACTTCAGCAGTTTGTTCCCATAGGACCTTCCCCAAATTTCCAATTAATAGCACCAAGTTCCTGCTCAAATCTCATAAATACGCTCAGAAACGTAGATCTCCTTGATATGTTTGAATGCTTTCTTTTCCAAGATACCTCTGATTGTGTTCTTCGTAAATTCTTTCTTCTGTTACTATCTCCGCTACCTCTTCAATTCAAACCTTATTTAAACATTTTTTATTGAAACAGGTTTGAAATACTCTTAGTTCCTTCTTCTCCCTTTTCTCTATGGTCTATGTTTAATTTGTAGTCAATTTTTTTTGTTTTAGAGATGTTCAGAAGCAATTTCATATTGTTTTGAAATACGCGTATAACATATAAGAGCTGATTTTTGTGTCTGTTTATGTAGATCACTACCGACAACGATTGGTTTCCTTGTAGCACCCAAAAAGTGTCGAGTAGAGACAATTTTGTTGTAGAGTGTTAGGTACAAGACGTAATGTTTAAGTAAGATCTTTCTTTTATTGCATACGTAGATAGGATAGAAAGTAGTAGCAGAACAGTCATTATTCATACAAAACTCTACTGACAGACATTTACCGCACTGCGTACCCTCAATATAATCACCCCACATCTCGATCACTTTCCCCACACACAGATGGAGGGCGCTGTACATCTTCAGCGCGTAGATGTCTCGCATGGACCGCCCTATGGCACGGATGATGTCTTCCCTTGTGTTGGAGCGGTCGCCACGAAGAGGTTCTTCCATTTTCTCAAACAGATCGTAATCTCACGGACTCATATCAGGTAAATGTTCCACTATCTTCCACGCTCATATGCACGGTACTCTTGCCTGTCGGGCATCGTCCATTGTCCTGAAGCACCAGAAGATGCTGTCGCTTTCGTCTCAGAGTGATATTAAGGTAAAATAAAATCTAAATGAAGTGTGACTAGGGCCTCCCGTAGGGGAGACCGTTCGCCGGATTCAAGTCTGTCGATTTGACGCCATTTTGGCAGACGGTATGTAGGTGATGACCAAAGAAATCGCCGTAGTACGCTGCAGTGACCATCTGCCCCTGTAGCCTATAAGCCAATCCTGCACCAAACTGTATCGCAGGGGCAGTATGTCACTGCAGCCTACTACTGCGATTTCTTGCGTTATCATCTTCCTTCCGCTCTGAGGAGAAGGCGATGGAATCATCTGTACGGCACCCGATGAAGTTTCATGACAACGCACGATGACAGACGGCGTACTCTGTGCAGGTGCTCCTGCTGCATGGGGCTTGGACTACTGGATCATAAAGCGTATTCACCCGAAATGAGTCATTGCGATTGCGACCTGTTCTCCAAAATAAAGGAACCTCTTTGTGGCACACGCTAGAACACAGAGAAGACGTCATTCGTACTATAACCCGCTCCTTGCCAGACATCGACAGAGATGGATGCGCTGACGATGTACGGCGAGTTCCATCAGTGTAGGAGAAGGTGGCAGAGATGTTGGGCGATTATATTGACTACATGTAATATGACGAATGTCTGTCAATAAATTGTGGTATGAGCTATAAGACAGCTGCACTACTTTTTATCCAACTCATCTATTAAGCTCGTGTGATAACAATATTATATTCAAAGTTCGTACCCGCGTAAGAGTTTCTGCGTATTGCATGGGTTTCAACGATATTACTATTTATACACATCTTAATTTTTGCGACTTGTTCGATTCGGTTGCAGTCATGCCACTCGACGCTCATGTCGCCCAAGTGGCATCAAATCGAAAGTTTTGCACCCGGCGAACGGTCTACTCGACGGGAGGCCCTAGTCGCACAACATTTATTTATTAATCCATGCCGTTGTTTAACGTTGTTCCCAAAGCGCGGGAGACGTATTAGACCGATACACTTCAGATTCTTACACAGCAGTCTAATGAAGAAGGGGAGACGTCGTTACCAAAAATCTCCATATGTTCGTCACTTATTTACTTCAAAATATGTACACGATACTGTAATGAAGATTGGGACAGATATACGCTAGATATTTTAATGCATATATTTTACAAATACCATCAGTATAAATGTACATTCAGTATAGGAAGGGATAACGTTGTTAGCAAAAGTCTCGGAAAGTTCTTGGCCGATTTTCCTCAAACTTTTACACGATACAGTAACAAACATTAAGACGGACATATGCTATGTATATATTTCCTTAGACTACAAGGTATAGGTTTTCTCCTATAACCGACTGTGACAAAAATGCTGTGTTGTGCTCTGCTGTAAGAAAAATCGATTTCGTTTTCTTTCTTGCAGCCAAATTCAGACACTGTGACAAGGCTGAAAACATTACAGAAATTGTTTGTGACATATATCCTTTTTCAAACACAAATTGTATACGCAACGATGTGCACTTTTGTTTTCTTCTTTGGCGTCAGTTTTAAAAGAGGACAGGTATACTTACAGCTCATTGACTTATCATTCGAGTCGGAATAGCCCGAAACTTTGTAGTCATTCCCATTTGCAGATAAAAACAATGTGTGATACTGCCATTATTGAAGCTACTATCCTCACAGACCTAGCAGCTGAAGAGGGCTCTCTCACACCCCGCATACAAATGGTTCAAATCAATTTACCCATTAATTTTTAGCGACTTCAGTTCCCAATGAAGATTTCGTTTGCATTAACAGTGAACAAGGCACAAGGTCGGAGAAAGAGGAATATGAGGACAGTGAGGGCCGGGGGAGGGAAGAAGGAAATTCACAGAGGGGGGGGGGGGGGGGGAGAGGGAGAGGTGGAGCAGAAGGAAGCAATGGACAAAGAAGGGGAAGGAGGAAATGATCAAAGGGAGAGGAGGGCGAATGACTTTAGGACCAATAACCAGGACCCATATATTCAGACATTGTGGAGCAGTGCTGCATTTGCTAGCTGAATATAAATCTTTGTTGAAGGCTATAGCGTATAGCTCTTTGGTAACTTTCGTTGAAACTACCTGAAATATGATGCTACGGTGAAACGTTCTCAGTTAAGCGAACGAATGATTTTCGATAGGAGGAGGTATTAAAAAGCAAATAAAGAGGGCGTCTTGTATAGCTTACATGTAAGTGTGAAAGAACAGACGCTGTTTACGCCCATAGCTGTAAGAAATAACTTAAAATTAATTGGCAGGCTGCGAACACCCTTACATCAACTGTGTTAGGTAAGTACCCGCTGTCGATAAGTGGGAGATCCAGGTTGGAGTCCCTGTACGGCACAAATTTTCATGCGTCACTGTCGGATGGTAGACCTGACGTCCAAGAATTGTCAGTGAACGAATTAATTTCGAATTCAGTGCACCCATTTCGCTGAAGCATGTTCTGTTACCACAGGGTTCCATTGCGTTGAGTATTCTTAGTGCCTGTTTTCTATTCAGAGAGATGTTTTACACTCGAAGCTATCTTGTAATGTTACTTATAGTTTGCGTAGCCTGAGAAAAGTGACCATCAGTAAGCCGTTCTACATAGTAATCTTGCCAATAGAATCTTTAGCTATGCGTCCTACATTTTGAAGAATTCATTTAAATAGCAAGGCCCACACACACTACACCACAATGACCACGCAACGAGCTGTTAATGTAGCAATGAATAATCAAGAGCTGTTATTTAGCAAAAATACGAGTCGTTCAACAGTACCTGGCAACGGCGTGTATGTTATAAATGTACTAGCATATTACTAGTTTTATAGTTTTCCAACTTACGAAATCTTATTGGTTGTATTTTAGATTGTGTTAAATGAATGCAGAAAATAATTCTTATGAACGAAATGCATTAAACAGTTTCTGATATAGATTTTAAAAACCTTCACACAAAATGAACGCTGTAGACATGAATATGTAGAAGTGTATACGTAGTACATTATAAGTGAAAGAGTACTGGTTCACAGAGGATAATGTTTACGAAATTAGTTGCAGATATCTGATGGACAGTAATTAAAATGATGCAGGACTGGTGCTGATTACTGCGCAAAATATTTTGCCTTGAAAGAATATAGCTGAACTTGTTTAAGATTTAGCAATTTTGCTTTCGGCCGTTGGAGACGAAATCTTAAAAAATGTACATTGTTGTATCGCAGGGTATCGCAGGTGTAAACAATCTTTCAGTAAATTTCTGAGAACATTTCTCTTGGAATAGAATGGGTATTTTATTACTTACAACTGAACATGAACAGTCACAACAGCAAGAAACTTCTTTGTTTATGAAGTTACCAGTTTCGGTCTGTTTTAGACCATCTTCAAACCTCACACCAAGATCGTAGACAGTGGCTGTGAACGAAGCAGGCGCTACAACTACACGAACGCGTTCGTGGGCTCGTAGCGCCTGCTTCGTTCACAGCCACTGTCTACCATCATCGTGTGAGGTCTGTAGATGGTCTAAAATAGACCGAAACCGATGACCTAAAACAAGGAATTTTCTTGCGTTTGTGACCGTTCATTTTGAATCTATCTTTCACATTCTTGTTCATGCGAATATTCCACGTTATCTTATTTAAAATATTTCCTGTGACCGAGTGAAGTTATAATCGGACTATGTATTTAGCCTAATAGAACTGTTGAATTAATACCTAACGCAATGCCTCTGAAACTGCTCTGAGATCTGGATTTGCGCAGTCAACGGAGATATTATCGTTTTCACAGATAATTAATAACACTAATGTAAGACATATGTTTCTCACATGGAACGTACTCCATAAACCGTTTGTGTCATTCGTTCACTGAAGGCAATCAAACGATTACAAAAGAAGCTATATCCCACTTAACCATCACACTCCCCTCGTTGGTCCCATCGAAAATACTGAATGCTACCTTGAATCAGTGAGAACGGGAATATGTAGCCTGAGACAGGTAGGGCAGGGAACCGAAATAACACGGAACTATTAGTAACAGACACCAGTTGCCAGAGGTAAGGTCACACACAATTGTGACAATAGCCTGTGTAAGGCTGGACGGTTGACATGATACGATTCCTAACAGAACTGTGTTGCACAGCAGCTTTTGATTTATCACCTACTCTCAAAGGAAGTAAATGTCTCCAAGATATGAAATCCTTGAAGAATGGTGTATGGCCTTTGGAGTATTTAACTAGAGTGCAGTGGATAAATGAAAAAAATATACTGTTGTACGGTGTCATTAAAATGACTACATTATCAAAGTGACGTGCCTTATGTGCGTCTTTACGACAATTAGCATTCTGATGACGTACATGAAAGACCTCTCCTTATAGTTTCTGTGAACTAAAATATTTCCTTACTTCGTGAACATATGTACCTCATGTGTGTAACATGCTTAAAGTGCTAGAATACTTTACTCTGAGTTGGTCTTCTTCAGATGGTAATATGAACGTCTTTATTCATTCGTGAGTTGATCATACAAGCTACGTAGCGAATGTGATTTCACTGGTTTGTCACATGTCATTAAGTGACAATATATGTGTATATAATCATTTTATGTTATGTTCTCATAAACTTTCTGAATGGAAGAGCAGGGCCAGTGAATTCTGGGATTTTAGCTAGTCTTTCTCCCAGTTTCTGGAATGTGGCAAGACATACCACTTTCAAGATTTGGATAGTGGGTAGAAATTGGCGGTAATCTGAGAGGTTTCACGCCAGGAGCTCCCACGGGCAGTGATTGTACGAGTACGCCGTTTTGGGTGTCTCTCATAGCACTTCAAAAGCGCCTTTCAGAGCAGCGCGAGCCATATGAGCTCCATAGCGATTTCAACAAAAGCCGAAAGGTTGTCATAAAAGCGGAAGCAGAGAACAGAACCACCACTATGTTTCCGTAAACAGCATGGGATACGAGCTCCATTTACATGAAGAGATATCGTTCCGAAAATCATAAGGCGAGAGGTAGTACAATGTCAACTTTTAGGTTGTTGACAGAGAATACAATAGGCGCTGGAGCAAAGAATTCTGCAAACTTTCTATGCAGGCAGGAAGATAGAGGGAGATTCACAGTTGTCACTCCCCTGCTTCTGCAGTTTCGTGAAGTGTGTGATTTGGAGACGTTTGTGAGAACAGGGGGTCCGTAGTCGTCTTTGGGGCGACCTCACGGCGGCAACTGGAGTCTCGTCATTGGAGGATCGGTGTTCGGTGCCTGTTTCAGCTTGGCACTCCTGCAGCTGCCTTGGAGTACGTGTCGTGTCTAACGATTCTGTTGTGTATGCACTGATAGCTCACAATTTGCAACACTGTTTCGCAACTTGTGACTGATTTTTTGTCGTTAGTTCTCTATCGCGCTGAGGTCAAAAGCCATTGATATCTAGTATATGTCGCTTTCGTAAGTTGCCCACACTTTGGAAAGTGATTTGCATCTCACAATCAGTTGACACCCACAATGCTTTGTACATTGTTTGATGAAAGAAATTTTAAGTCAGTGCAGCTTCAAGTAGAATAGTACTGACTGAGAGCAAATAAATCTGAACTTTTAAGATGACTTTTCTCCACTGCATGCTTTCTCCCAATAATGTTCTGGTAAGACGGCCCTTTCCATTAAAAATAAATATCTTCAGAGGATTCTAGGTCACTGAACTACAGACTCACTTTACCGGTGTTTCCAATCTAATTCAAGTGTCACTAAGACAAACATATTCTTTTGTTTTAATCTTGGAAGTTAGCTGGGTCCTTTTTAATTGCACGACCTGAATTAACTTTTATTGTGTGGGTAATGAAACTTCAGTTGCATTAGCACTTACCTGATTAACAATTGTAAAATTATGTTGGTTTCTATATAAGCATAGAATCGCTCGATTTGTGATTTGTATGGTAAGTTTGCGCGTGTGGCAGGCAGATTTACAAACTACTGCTGAGACCCAGTCGACTGGCACATCATGCAGCAAGGGAGACGCAAACATTTCAACAACTTGCTTTACTCTGAAATACCTAGCGACATATCAGTATATAGCGTAATATAGTAGGCTACGTTTCCGCATTTCGCCTCCGATTAATGTTAAAGCTGTCACCTTATATTCCACTGCCAATAGAAAAATTGGTTGCAGTGAAGTTGCCAAACTTTGTTTCTACTTATTTTGCTATTTACACTAATGTACCTTATCGTGGTCACTGTACATCAGTAACCAAGACAGGTAGTCTGACACTTTCTCATCGCAATGTATTACTGTATAGTCCACATCAAAAGAAAATCGTATGGCAGTATTGTTCAAGAAACTTGTAAATGTCGTAAGCATAGCTTTCTGCAAGATTATTGTGCAAAGAACTCCATGTTTCCAATTGTGAGAGAGATTTGTTAGGTCATGAATACAACGGCGTACTTATTAATTGGTGCCTCTCACGATTGTGCGAGAAGATTCGGAAGTGTAAAGTGAAAGCAGTATTTCATCAATGATAAAACTATTAGAATGCCTCGAAAGTAGTACTAGATGAAACCATCAGGAACTTACCTATGTCACATTAATTCCATCTTTTTCATTTATTGTATTCAGTCAGAAAAAAACTGTTTCCGTCTAATAGAGCTGTGTCTAAATATTGTAACACAAGAAGTCAAGAATGTTCAATGCATAGTTTCTTTCCTGTCTAGTAGCGATGTTCTTAAAGGAAGGAAGATTGGGGATTAGTATTCCAGCGACAACGTGGTCTTCAGAGACGGATATAGGACTATACAGCACAGATAATGAAATCAGTTACGTTCTTTTTATTGAACTATCCGATACATTTTGCATATTATTTAGAAAATCTACGGTATATCTTCACTGATTTTAAGTTTCGCCTATGCTACTCTAGCACCTCAACCACAGAACTGCCATGCTCATAACGGCTGCTAAGGAACATGTGAGCTGAAATCCGATATCCTGTATCTGATGCAACCTAAAACGAAAATTAACGGTTTACTTAAAACTGTACATGCAGGTAATTGCCAGTGATTTGAAAATGACCGGTTTTATTTGAATACCGACAGTGTGTTTATATACTGGACTTTTCTGAGAATTTTTTCCTGGCACAGTCAGGATTCAGTAGAACATTGGCGATAATGAGATAAAGACTCTACGACGTGAAACAGGCACTAACAGAATGATGTGATGTTTGTTATACGAAAATGTTAGAGTGCGGTTCGATACACCGGTGATTTACACAGTTACTTTCCACGTTAATATCTTAATAGTTCTGAAAGAACAGAGCAGCATTTTTGCGCTGGCCTAGACTAGATTGACGAGACGAACGCCTGATTTTGACAGAAATCCGTCCTTGGTTCAGCTACGGCATGGTCGTCCGCAAGTGGAAACTCCAATAATTGAGAGGATATGATCTATAGTCAGCTGTAGGTGTACCTTAATGCACAATCTGACGGGCTGATAGGAACCTATTCGTGGTGCTATGTATGGTGTATGAGTTTTGCTGGGTTTAGGAGAATTCTTAAGGATGATGACGCCTGCCGCCTGTTTCATTATATCGGTCGTTGTCAACTTGTTGCAGTTGAAGCCGTTACAAATTTTACTGATTAAGAAAAGGCATTCAAATGTAAAGAAATTAAAAACTTATCTTTGGAAATCAATGAATCTGAGTGTATTTCTTTAACTGAAATACAACTCTTTCATAGCATATCTATAAACTGATACCGTTAAAGCATATGCACACAAGCCAGATTTAAATGGTACCACATGAAAAATAGCAAGCTCTTTAGGCAAAATCCAAGCACTAATTTTAATTTACTATTTCTACGAAGATTAACCAATAATTTGGGTTTTCTATACGCATTCAATGTCTACCGGAAGATGTATTTTAGGAGTCAAGGCACTGAGCTACCACATAAGGTGGAATGTCATGATATCCTTAGTAATAAAATATTTATGTTTCGGTAGTAGAAGAAAGTATCTATTTTGTGCCACATGTAAATGTAGCATTTTTTCTTGGATCTAGTAATAAAATCGTCTGTGATCTCAAATTTCTAATTTCTTTAATGGAGGGCACCTTAATTACCTGTACACAGTGAGTTGTATGTTAATATGCTAGACGAAATGTGTTAAAGAATAATTAAATTTTGACGTAATATATAAATGATATAGCAAATAAAGACAAATAGCGCTACTAGGTGAGACGAGGAACTGCAATCAGTGATGTGTGTACGTCATGCAATGAGAAGTACTGTGACAGATCAGCTGAGAGCCTACACACTGGGGTCGAACCCCTGACTAAGGGGGTCGAGTTCCAGTCTTCTTAACTCGTAGTGAGGTTTCTGGTTCGGCGAGTTTCGAAGGCACGACCCCGACAACAGCACTCTTCGTGCTCTTACGTCAGTAGTCACCTGCTTGCTATTCTGCTGTATTGTGTATAGTGTGTCGTGATGGAAATGCGCTCTTGTATGTTTTCTTTAAACAATAAACTCAATTCCAAAAGCGTAAATAGTGAAACAATTTCAATATTCCAAGACTTTGTCAAAAACTATCAGCAAACTTTGAGCTACAGAGGAAACAGCGTAAGGTTTCTCTTCAGTCTGTGATTTAAAATCATCTGTAGGAGAATAAATTAGGGAGTGTCTGCTTATCGAGACTGAAAATTTTTTGAGGCTTTAAGATTGATAGGAGTCTAGTAACTGTAAAGGATTCAAAAAGCATACACAAGGTTAGATTTATGAAATCAGCACTTTACTTGCGAAGAAGAACTACATATAAAGAATTTCTATGTAAGTAAAATGATAGAGTCTTTTCCGATTTGTTAAAACCTCAAAATAATATTTAATTGTTATTCATTAAACGAGCTGCAAAACAGTTCATTAAGAACTAACAGAATGTGGCATGAAAGACCCTTGCTTACCAATATTTTAAATCAAATGTTTACAGCAGGTACATTATCGAAACCAATGACAATTATTTATAATTACTGTAACCACAATATGTATGTGCGAAGCATACATCGGGAAGATATAGATCTGTCTCTGCTTGATGCAAGGTAGTTTTAGCAAATGAGCTAGATTAAATACGTCGTTAAATGTTTACGTTTATCCTACATAATTCTGACGATAGAGTTACTACTTCACATTTCATCATTCGGTTCAGTAGAATCATGTCCAAAACAGTTCATCTCTCTTGACCATTTTCCTGCCATTTTCGTTTTATTAACAACATCAAACTGTCGATTTTTTCTTACTGAGGAAAAGAAGTGCCTAATGAAGACACCTAGAAGTGATATTGCTCAGTAATGAACACGAAACAGCTTAGCTATTATCATTCTGCGGAAACTTCGTTGAACCATACACACAAGTCAAGGCATTTGTGGATTATCAAATGAAAAATTTCTGCTAGGAATATTATCAGCGAACTATTTGCCGAGAAGGTGAAAGACTGGACAATTTTTATTCACAACAGGATCTAACAAACAGTAAAGAAGCCGAACTTGCACTTATTACTCTGTATTGCTACAAAGAGTATTACGCACTCTAAGCCTCCAGTTTTATTCACTAATTCTTATTAAATGCAAACTTCTCATCAAAATTGAGACAGATACTCTTGAAGTCCGATATTTCGCCTCTGAAAGTCGGCAATGACTTAATTGAAAAATATTTAGGAACTGATTAAAACTATTGCCGCAGAAGTGACATAAGATGAACTGAAAATCAGAATAAATGATTCCGCTCAGGATATTCACACTGTATTGAAAACCATGAGAACGGTTGAGGTAATAGTGGAAAGGTGAAATTTTTTTTAATGTACTTATCTGCTTACTGACTATTTTACAATAATTTATTCTTAAGACAACTGATTCAAGTCTATATGCAAACATAAGCAGAATACTGAAAAAAATTAAGGGATGTATGTAGCATTATATGCATGTTTTTCTTTTATTTTCTGCAGACAAATTTGTCAGATCTCTAGAGAGGAATTATGTTAAGAGAAGAAAGTAATAGAGCTGTGCAGATACTTTCCCACACGTTAATATGTGGTATTACACAAAATCTCCAGATGTGCTCTAGCGCCAAAAATTAAAAATGTTTCTCAAATAGGAATAGTCGAACGTAGAATAATTTGTAGTTGTAAGACCTCATTCGTATGCATAGGAATGACACCTTATTCATTCCATTATTGGTGTAATTAAATCCACTGACAACATCTGCTGGTAGCAGTAAACGTCTATTGGTACACGCAGTGCTAAGTACTCAATTATTGAGGGACAACATCGATCATTAGTACCTACGTTCCAAAAATAACGTTTAACTGAACACTGTGCCACACCGGAAATCGAACGTCAGACCTTTTCAGTTCAAGGGCAAATAATTAGTGACTGAGCTGTATTCGTACAAACACTGCACACAGTCAACCATCACATAGAAAAGTAAAGGTTCCAGGCTTGAGTCCCGGTCTGACAAAGAGCTTTATCTGCCAGAGAGGTTAAAATCAGCGCACACTTCTCTGCAAATTGAAAATTACATCTGGTAACCTTTTAGTTCCGGTTAAGCCATTATCACACTGACAGGTACGACCGTCTGTCAACTTATGAATCTCGACGTAAGTTATTAAATTCCTTCCAGCTATGAAGTGGTGATATGGAGCATACAAAAGGCGAGAGAATGATAAAATGTTTATTGCTGAATACTTTCGAACAATTCTTGACATCTCTTTAGTCATGTTTCGCAAAACACTAATGTCAGAGACTCTTGGAAAAATTTGGATCAGCTGTGCTTAAAAATTGGTGTTAGGCTGATGATCCTTCCCCATCGTTAGTAAACCGGTAGTCAGAGAATCGATGGTTTTTCAAAGAAATGTACAACTAAATGTGGATACACTACAATTCTTTACTTCTTGACTGAAACAGGCTAATATTGCTTAGCAATGCAACTTAACGCAAATAAACATAAAACAAAACAAAAAATAAAGCCCTTATTTGGATTGTCCCAGTTTCAGGAATAAGATTGTAAATGACTGATGTCTGATGCCGGATCATTAGCAGTCTAGTACTCTGAACAACCTACACTACCAGTTTATATCACCATTCAGATGGACCGTTTGATACAATACGTTACATACGTGTTACATCAGAGGTTCTGCTTAGCCCCAGGGTGTATCTGTGGTTTAAGGCAGAAGTGATGTAGCTGCAGACAAATTTTAAACATCATAATGTGAATATAATAACTAATAACATCTGTATAACAATAACGAAACTGTCAGAATAGCAAGTAACTGTTGTATAAGTTGGATCAGATGCGAGACTATTCCCGTTTTGTATCGAGGCCCAGCGCGCATGCCCTAGAACTCCCATGCATTATTTAATACTTAAATTTGTTGTCACGATTCTGGGAATGTGCCGTTCATATGCTCGAGTGACTGGTGCTGTTTTAAAAAATGCTCCGTAGTCTTAGGTACCTATGAAGTACTCCTGATAGGAGTTGCCTAAGAATCCCAGATCATATCTGCTAAGATAAAGGTATAGCCCATACCGTAGTGTAACAGAAGTGGTTAACCAATTTAATACTGAATCGCTGTTCGGTCTCACAACATTCTGAGAAGTTAATTTATAGGGATGTTGGTTGAGGTGGACTAAGCAACATATCCGCTGCATTCTGCGTGTGCCACGGGTAAAGGTGATAAGAACGTAAGAGATTGTAGCATGCACAATAACAAACAGTACGTTTTCAGTCGTTCCACATACAAATGTAACAAGACATGAAGCGGCTAAAATTGGGACGAAATGCCATCAGATATGCACTGCTCAACGACGAGCCGAAAACTAGTGCAGATGTAGGAGTTTACCATTTCAAAATAAGTTCAGCATCAGTCTCTAACAAAGTAAATTGAGTACAGAGTGTAGACATTGCACTTATCAAGAGGACTAAGGTAAATAACAAACAAAATGAGTTAACATTTAAATAGAGGGCGAGATATCCAGCTAACGATAGTAGAAACGTTATACACTATGTTAAAACAATTAAAACTATTCAGAAATATCTGCAAGAGTAAATGAGAAGATGCAATAATATTTTATTAGAGAAATGACAGAAAATAATAAATGATGAAGATAAAACAATTACACTGGGCAAACATCACATCTCTTCAGTTAGGACCATACGCATTAAATACCATCGGATGAGAATTAACATCAGTCTATATCCAGTATGTTGTGGCTAAGAAAAGTTTCGCCGCTTTTAGACCATCTTCAAAAACAATTAGAGCAAGATAACTATCGAATGTAATAGCTGTTTAGAAAATCATTAGTAACCTTACACTATTTTAATCAAACAAAGAAACAAGAGGACACCAGAAATGGACGCAGCACAGTGCATCACTTGCAAGTCGTAAATGATACTGCAACGAGTATCAGTTTCCACTTTTCCGACATTCTGTAATTCTCAGAAAAGTAACGGCCCTTGGAAACAAAGCATAGATTCATCCTGTATTAGTATATAACAATCATACAAAAGATATCCGCTGGTGTTACAGCTTCTATTTCATATTGCTATACTGGAGAATTCGTAATACACCGAGTCAAGTAAAGAGATTCAACGTCACTAAAATTATTCTAAGTTGTCTTACAACTACAGGACAACGAAGAAGCAATTCGTGCTCATGGAACACATATGGACGAGCTCGTTTCAATGATGAAATCGTATAATTCGTCATCAGAATTGATGTACTTCAACAGCTCAGTCATATGAAGTAGTCTACAAGGATTGCCATGTTGATTTTATACTTCTGGTTTTCCATAAAACTTTTGAAACTGTACCTCAGCAGCAGCTTCAAATCAAACTCCATGTCTATGTATCGCCTCAGTTGTGCGACTGGATACGTGATTTCCTGTCACAAGTGTCTCAGTTCGTAGTAACTGACGAAATGTCATTTAGAGAAACCGAAGTGATCTCAGGGGGGGTCCCCAAGGATGTGTCATAAGACCTCTGGTGTTCTTAATCTATATAAATGGTTTAGGTGCCAATCTGAGCAGCCCTCTCAGATTGTTAGCAGACGATACTGCCTTATACTGGCTATGCATTCATCAGAAGTTCAAAACGATTTGCAAAATGATTATGATAAAACCTCAGCATGGCAAGAAAACGGACTGCTGACCTACACAATAACAACTATGCTGTCCTCCATATGACTACTAACAGAATACATTCAATTTTGATTAAACGACTTATAACACGAATTTATAGACTGTAGACTGAAGTAAATATCTGGGAATGCCAGTACAAACAACTGAAATTAGATCCGCCAGACACAAAATACGGAGAAAACGAAACAAACAACACATCTACTAAACACACTGCCTACAGTACGCTTTTCTGCCCACTTCTGGAATTGGTGCTGTGTAGGCAGGATTGAAGGAGGACGTAGAGGAAGTTCAGAAAAGGGCAACTCGTTTTATGCTATCGCTAAATAGGAAGAGAGTGGAGAAGGTATGATAAGGGAGCTGGGTTAGCACATATTAAAATAAGACCGTTTTTCGTTGAGATGAGATATCTTCGCAAAATGTCAATCGCCAACGTTCTCAGAGGGATGACAAAACTTTTTGTTGACTTCTGCCTACACAGGGAGAAACTGCTATCGTAATAAAATAAGAGAAGTCAGAGCCATTTTTGAGTGGAACAGTCAAGAAATAGTCCGAAAATGGTTCAGTGAGTCCTGTGGAAAACGTGGCATGAACAGCAAACTAATTGTGTGAATGTAGACGTATAACAGCTGTGGATCTAGACTAATAACAGTGACACATTGAATTTATACAGATAGTCTGTTAGAGCGCTGAAGGCCGCCCAATGGCCAATGGAGAATCGTATGACGATAAGTACAAGAAGAGACAGATAGAAATTACAGCGGAAGAAGTAAATGTGACTGCAACAAAATAGAAGGGAGAGGGACAGAACACAAAGCATGGTGCAATTACGGCAGATGGACCAGAGAAGTTCCGCCAGGACTTTTCTTGACAGAGTTGATGACGTAAGAGTCCGATGACATTAAATAACTTTGATTCCTAGAACCGTTATGCATGTTGAGGCGGATGTTAATTGGGTGATGATGATCATTAACATGCAGTACACTTCAGACTCATTTCATCTTACTAAATAGACTGACGTACCTTACTACAGAGTAATACTATAGTTACTGGGTAACCCTTGCGCCAAGAGATCACCGCTGCATCTGCTAGGAGTCTGAAATGGTCATTAATACTAATATAAGTCATCAAAACGTGAGATGGGGCAATCATTATGCCCTGCTGCATACGGAAAATTACTAGAAACGTTTCGCACAACTTGACATGAATCATAAGTGAGTCTAAGAGCAAACAAAAATTCAATATTTGTGGAATATTCCGTCTGTTCTTGAAGGAACACAGACGTGTTAAAATCTTGAATACACAGTATTAAAGTTCTACAGTAATAATCTGGCCACGACCTAGAAAGCCGAAAGCCAGTTCCTAAAGCACTATTGAATAAGTATTACCGTAGAACATTCATAGCGTACATTCATGATTTTAATAACGCAACGATTTTTTAAGTAGTTTTGATAGCTTAAAAGTTACTTTATAGCTTTAATCGGTAATTATTGTGATCAAAAAATGCAAGGACTGAAAATGCGACAAATTTATCTTAACTACTCTATAAATTATCTAAAGCAATGTCAGAAAACGCATACATATCTAATGTATACTAAAGCAGTACAGCATTGAACGATTATGCACAATCATATAAAGTCAAATGATAGTTCTGTGGTTGTGTCTGAGTCAAGTACATTAAATGCCAGCAACTACTTTGAACAGTTGTATCAATTACAATGAGAATATCAAGCTTATATGAATACAAATTTAACAGGTTTCGATTTTCTAAAGGAGGAATGTAAGTTAAATAAAAAGAAAACATCGCTTGATAAACTAAATTATGATGTAACTTGTGACAAAAGAGTGATTAACATATTATTTAAACAATTTTGAAGAAAAATTAAGAAAAATGAGTTGTGTAAGGAACGTAACTGATGTGAGAAAACAAAAATATATAATCAGTTAACTCAAGATGATATATTGTGTTGTTGGTGTGGTCTTCATTCAGTCAGAAGACTGGTTTGATGCGTATTTTTTCAATGTAAGTCTCATCATCTCTGCTACTGTTCCCTACCATATGAACATGTTTACGTGTATACAAGAACTGCACCCAATGAATTTTGCGCCTTACAAAAATCTGTGACACTGCGCCGTCTATTCCTGAAAACTACCTGCTTACTAAGTCTTTGTCTAACTATACCCCAAGAATCCTAGTCCACCGCAGAGAGGTGTTGTGTCGCCCTGTCGGAGCCGTGTCTAGGAAGGCATGCTAACATCTAGCAAGTTAAACACCTTGCTGCCGGAAGATCACCATGAACAGTCTAAGTTACGCACTCTTATATAGGCATACATCAATGGTTCTGGCTGTTACAACATGTAAACCCATATTTACCTTGTTTTATTATCAATACGCTGTCCTAACGCGAAATATCAGTAAGTATTGGCTGCTGAAATTTTTTTCTGTTATAACGTAGGTCATTTTATGATGGGCGCTCTGAACTTTTAAAGTATGTCTTACGTAACATACAATTTTGTAACAATTATTTATGTTCGACGTGGCAACTACGACAGTGATATGGAGATTTACACATATAAAGAAAACTGTTTTCATGTTTTCACGTCACATAAAATGAACGTGCATTTTTTTGTACTGGACGTGGTGAGAGGAGCTGTGTGCTGCTTTTGCCACCTATGCAGGTATACTATCATGAGCTTTTCATTAATATGACAGTGAATCTTACGTAAATTACAAGTAACGCATGCTGATCTACGGGTATAGACGGTATTTTATTTTAAAATGCACTTTAGGGAGAAGAGAGTGGATTTTGAAATCTTTTTTTTTTGTAATTTCATTTTCAAGCATAGCATTGCATTTTTTTAAAAATTTAGTTATCAGTAAAAATTTTGTAATTACATCCGATAGGAAAGTCGCGCAAGTTGCGGAATTCGGACATTGAACCTTTCCTCGATCGAACTTTTCTGGTAGAAAATTTCACTGGACACAGTTTACAGGCCACCCCGGTTTCCTGAATTCAGGCTTTGGTCTCCCAGAAAGACTTTTCTTGCTCACTTCTTTCTCTTACCAAATTGTCGATTCCTTGATGCATACAACTGTGTCATATCTACGATCCCCTCTTTCAGTGAAGTTGAGCCACCCACTTATCAATTCTTTACCTCTTCAGTGATTAATTAATCTACACATCCGATTTTCAATGGAACTCTTCGACAGGTTCCACTGTCTTCTTGTCTGAAATGCTTATGGTCTACGTGTCACTGTCTTACAAGTCTACACTCCTTACTAACGACTTCAGAAACGACTTCGTAATGACCGAATTGATATTTGACGTTAACAAATTTTTCTCCTTCGTAAACGCTTTTGCTTACTATTGGCAATGTGAATTTTATACCTTCGCTACTTTAAACATTGCTACTTATTTTACTGCTCAGATAAGGAAACGCAATTACTACTTTTACTGTCTCATTTCCTAACTCAACTCTGTCGGCATGGACTGACTTAAATCGAATACATTCCATTATTCTTATTTTCCTTTTGTTGATATTCGTCTTCGAATCTCTTTTAAGATACTGTCATGATACTGCCTTAATTTGCTGTTAAAATACTAGCAACTAGTTTCAGTCGTCTGAGCATTATCAGGTTGAAATAAATATGCACAGCCTCATGTTAGACGAAATTGTGATCGTCAAGAGATAAAACCATTTCATTTTACAATAAGATGACAGTATATTATTCTTGATTTTCTCAACTGATGACGACGATTTTATATTTCACCTAACATAACGTTGTGAATACTTTAGTGAACGTGAGAATGGTCACTGAAACTACTTGTACAAATATTTTACCAGCAGCTCAAGGCGCCAATATACACTACTGGACTATAAATAGCTACACCAGGAAGAAATGCAGATGATAAACGGGTATTCACTGAACAAATATATTATACTAGAACTGCTATGTGATTACATTTTCACGCAATTTGTGTGCATGGGTCCTGAGAAATCAGTACCCAGAACAACCACCTCTGGCCGTAATAACGGCCTTGTTACGGCTGGACGTTGAGTCAAACAGAGCTTGGATGGCGTGTACAGGTACAGCTGCCCATGCGGCTTCAACACGTTACCACAGTTCATCGAGAGTAGTGACTGGCGTATTGTAACGAGGCAATTGCTCGGCCACCATTGACTAGACCTTTTTTAATTGGTGAGAGATGTGGAGAATGTGCTGGCCAGGGCAGCAGTCGATTATTTTCTGTATCCAGAAAGGCCCGTACAGGACCTGCAAGATGCGGTCGTGCATTATCCTGCCGAAATGTAAGATTTCGCGGGGATCCATTGAAGGGTAGAGCCACGGGTCGTAACACATCTGAAATGTAACGTCCACTGTTCATAGTGCCGTCAATGCCAACAAGAGGTCAGCGAGACGTGTAACCAATGGCACTCCATACTATCACGCCGGGTGATATGCCAGTGTGGCGATGACGAATACACGCTTCGAATGTGCATTCACCGCGATGTCGCCAAATATGGATGCGACCATCATGATGATGTAAACAGAACCTGGATTCATCCGAAAAAATGAAGTTTTGCGATTCGTGCACCCAGGTACGACGTTGAGTACATCATCGCGGCCGTTCCTGTCTGTGATGCAGCGTCAAGGGTAACCGCAGCCATGGTCCCCGAGCTGATAGTCCATGCTGCTGTAAACGTCGCCGAACTGTTCGTGCAGATGGTTGTTGTCTTGCAAACGTCCCCATCTGTTGACTCAGGGATCGAGACGTGGCTGCACGATCCGTTACAGCGGATAAGATACCTGTCATCTCGACTGCTAGTGATACGAGGCCGTTGGGATCCAGCACGACGTTCCGTATTACCCTCCTGAACCCATCGATTTCATATTCTGCTAACAGACATTGGATCTCGACCAACGTGAGCAGGAATGTCAAGATACGATAAACCGCAATCACGATAGGCTACAATCCGACCTTTACCAAAGTCGGAAACGTGATGGTATGCATTTCTGTTCCTTACCAGAGACATCGCAAAAACGTTTCACCAGGCAACGCCGGTCAACTGCTGTTTGTATATGAGAAAACGGTAGGAAATTATCCTCATGTCAGCACGTTGTAGGAATCGCCACCGGCGCCAACCTTGGGTGAATGCTCTGAAAAGCTAATCATTTGCATATCACAGAATCTTCTTCCTGTCGGTTAAATTTCGTGTCTGTAGCACGTCATCTTCCTGGTGTATCAATTTTAATGGCCAGTAGTGTAACATTTTTTACTATCCATTTCGTTGAGCTGCTCTACCAAATCCTTTTCCATCTACGAGAAAATTATGAAATTATGCGTAGAAATATATGTTTATTACGGTATATTGATAATTTTTACTTATTGACCGTGTGAGAGCAACTGAGTAAAACACAATCTTAGTGCCATACGGGTTTAACCTTCATTTTCTGCAAGGCATCATCAGTAGCCTAGAATATGTACATATGTTTGCTATTTAATATACATTTTTGTCACTGTACCTATAGGTTATAAACAGTTCTGGAGGTTGGTATTTACTATTAAGTAGTAATGTAGTAATGTAAGTAGAATGAAGAAGAACAACACCAAAAATGCAACAGGAGTGTAATATGTAAGAAATTGTCCACGCAACCTGTAAGTACAGTTCAAAACATTACTGCTTAATAGGAAATATCAACCTCTAGAACTGTTTATAACCTATAGGTACAGTGACAAAAATATAAATTAAATAGTAAACATATTTACATATTCCAGGCCACTGATGATGCCTTACAGAAAGTAAAGGCGAAACGCGTCTGGCACTAAAATTGTGTTTTATTTATTTGCTGTCAGACGGTCCATAAGTAAAAATTATCAATAAACCGTAATATTACACGCAACTGAGGAAGACAGGACTACAAATGTTGAAGATGTGAAAATGTTTATGTCCATCCAACGAGGCTGATAGGTTTTTCCATGTTTTGGAGGGAAATAGCACGAAGCTGTCGTTTTGGTCTCGTCTCGTGCAGTAGATATGTGCATATGACATAATCAGAGTACGGTCGTTCATCGTGTAGTTGGACAGACAAACTGTGAGGTCCTACTACATGCGACGTTTCTTGAACAACTGCTCCATAGTGTTCGAAATGTCAGAAATGGCTGTGAACTTTCGTGAAGGCCATTAAACTTGAAGTTCAAAGCAGAGAAGCGTCAAAATCGCTGTTGTGGTCCGCGCCGTGTCATCCCCCGGACAACCGGCCGGTCGGCGAGTCGGCGCCGGGGCGGATCACGTTTGGCAGCTCAGCGCCGGCGGTGGGTGGCCGCTATTGGCGAGCCATGTTGCAGCGGCGGCGGCGGCGCCCGCGCGTCCAGCTCGTAAACGGGGATGCAAAACACATGAGGCACTTTGCCGGACAAAAACAAAAAGTGAGCGGCGCGCTGCCGCGTGTCAAGACTCGAAATGCCGACCTAGCATTTGCGGTAACTATTCAAAAGCCCTCTGCCGTCCTTCTGCGTGAACGGACGCAAAACAAGCGACGCCAAACGACAGCCCGAACTTGACGTCCGGTTTGTTCCACAATATACTCATTCACGCATTCTCCCGCCGTCATTGCGATGACTTATTTGCAGCTCCCTTCCCACAGTCTGAGCCGTGTGGAAAAATAAATTTTTGTTTATGAAACATGAGTAGGGGTAACGCTTCCTGTAGTAATTTCACAATAACAAATATCAGACTCTGAAAAACTATTGTCTTTTAAGGCGCTTATCATCACTTGATACGTTTATAGCTTATCCAGTGACGAAGAAATTTGGAATACTGTTGAAAGCTGTTCACAGGATAAAAAAAAGTTGTCATCTCACATTTTGGAAATCAGCTATCGCAGTTTTCCGTTGCAACTCAATTCTTAATTTGTTGCGGAATAAGTCCACCGCAAAGAGAATTCCTGTGTTAAACACAGAGGAAAGAGCGGATTGGTGGAAAGAATACATTAAAGACCTCTACGAGGGGGATGTTTTGTCGTGATAGAGAAAGGAACTGAAGTCGATATGAGGGGATCCAGTATTAGAATTTAAAAGGGCTCTCGGTGACTTGAGATTCAATGAGGCAGAATTTGCAAAAGCGTGTGTGAAGTGGCAGCCAAAGGACTATCCAAGTTGGTGTGTAGCATGTATCGGACGGGCGACGTAGCATCGGACTTCCGAAAAATATCTTCGCCAGAGTCCGAAGACGCAAGGTCAGGTAAGTGCGAGAACTACCGCACGTTCAGCTTAACAGCTATGCATCCAAGCCGCTCACAAGAGTAATATATAGAAGAATGAAAGAGGAAACTGAATGTCTGTTAGATGACGATCAGTTGGGCTTCATGAATGTTAAACGCACAAGAGTACCAGTTCTGACATTAGGCTTGATAATGGAAGTAAGACTGAAGAAAATTTAAGGATGCGTTCATTGCATATGTCAACCGAGTAAATGTGTTATACAATGTAAAATCGTACGAGAAATTCTGAAAAAAAGTAGGATGAAGGTATAGTGAAAGACGCGTAACTTACAATAACTACAAGAAACAAGAAGTAACAATAACACTGGGAGACCAAGAACGAAGTGATGATTAAAAAAAGTGTAAAACATGGGTGCAGTCTTTCACGCCTACTATTCAGGCTACGTATACAACGCAGAAGCAGTGGCAGGAATAAAAGAGTGCATCAAGAGTGGGATTAAAATTAAGGGTGAAAGGTTATCAATAAAAATATTCGCTGATGACATTGCTAAGCGCAATTAAAATGAAGCCGTGCAACAGGACGTGTTGAATGGAATGAACAGTCCAGTAATTTCAGAATAAGAATTGAGAATAAATCGAAAGAAGACAGAAGTAGCAGAAATGCGAAGAGCAACAAGCTTAACATCAAAATTTGTGATTGCGAAGTAGACGAAGTTAAGATATTTTGCTAGCCTGGAAGAAAATCGAGCCTGACGGATGAAGCAAGCAGATCGTAAAAAGCAAAAGAGAGCAGGCAAAGAGAAGTTTACTGGTAACATAAACAGAGCTTAACTTGAAGCAAATTTTCTTACGAATGGAGCACAGAACTGTGTGGAGAAAAGCCCGAAACGAAGAGAAAAGAAGCGCTTAAGATGCGGTGCTACAGAATAATGTTGAAAATCATGCGGGCTGATAAGATAAACGATGACGAGTTGTTCCGCAGAAGCGGCGAAGAAAGGAACATACGGGAACCACAGACAAGAAAAAGGAACAGAATGATAGGAGAGGTGTTGAAACATCAGGGATTAATCTTCATAGTTGCATTGTCCACTTACCGTTGGCCTTTGATTTGCCTCATGCATATTCTCTCTCACCTGGGCTGCACCGCGTGCCAGGTCAAAGAATTTTCCCGTCGAAAGGCACTCGAAACTGTCTCATTTTGTGATACTCGGTAGTAGAGCTAACCTATTGACCTCAGATATTTCGTGCACCGCTTGAGATAGCGAATTTTTCTTTTCCCCTAAATGAAAATTCACATTGTTGCCATAGTTACGTTAACTACAGCGATAGCAGCACCAATTTCGCTTTTTTAAATGCAAAAATAGTAATTTCTGCCAGTGGTATCGTAATTTGAAAAGAAAGTCACTCTTCAGAATCCCATTACTAGATTAAATCATATAATTAATCTGTCTTTAACAGGAAACTGATTGCTGTCTTATGCATGAGTTTATTTTGTTATACAGAATTGTTGATTCATACTGCTAACGCGCTCCACACAGCCAAGAGATCTGCTTACGAAAGCGCAGTACTGGAGAAAAGTGTAATTTGCAAGTGATCCTTTTCACACTTAGCTATATGTGGCTGGACCAAAACATCCCGTAGAAGACGAAGGCCGCGACATCTACGGGTGACTGACCAGTTAACTACGGTAACAGTTCTGCTCTCGTTGCTGCCAGAGACTTGAAAGAAAGATGCGCATCGAAATCTGAGTGTACATGTAAAACAGGTAATGGAGGTAAAAAAGTGTTAGATAATAACTTCGCATCACGAATTTAATATCAAGATGCAGTTACAAGTGCAGAAGTACATCAGTAGGAGAAAGGAAATCACAAAATAATGTTGTCATAAATACTTCCCACTAATTCAGTTTATGTGATCAAGTGGTCGAAATACCCACCGTCTACTAAAATAGCCGTTTACAGCAACTGGTGCAAGGACAAACTGAAGACATTTCCTCTGTATCACCACATATGCTGCAACAAAGCATAGCCTTCATCTATGAGAGGAAAACTCCCTTGTTGCGTTAAATCAGGCAAACATGCCGGTCAAGCGTGCAGGTCAACCGATAACACTCTTGTCCTGTCCAGCGGCCAGTAAAGAGTAGGATGAGAGTTTTCCTAGCCGCAAGCTAACAGTGAGCCGTTCCTCCATGTGCTGGCACTATATAAAGAGCACATACGGATTTCATGTGGTCCTTCACCTAGGAGAGCCGGTAACACTTCGGTAAGAAACCTTTGCATACGTTTCACCGACAGTAGTTACCGCATTTCCAGGAATGTAGCTGTTTTATAACCGCTACACTAGCAGCAGGAATTACTGCAGTTACATTTGAAAAGGCGAAGTTGATACTGTTAGCTCCCTAATTAATACGACCATGAAAACAAATTGTACAACGTTCACTGAGGACTTCTTCATTTTTCATCTGTGTATGAAGGCAGAATGGCGACTTTTGAAACGGTTCTGGAAATATTTGAAGTTAACAACTTGGCTGAATCAGCGTGTACGATGCATAGCTAAAAACTGTAAACACACAAGGCCACTCAGTAATTTTCGTTTAGCTTCAAAGTATTCACTACTACAAGTTACCATTCTCAATTCTTCCATCTAAGCGATTTTAGACACAGTGATCACTGGATGAGAAAAGTGAATAGAAACTGAAATTATTAGATGCTTTCAAAATGAAATCAGCCGAAAGCTGGTAAATGAGAAACACTGCAAGGGTGATGATGCCATTACGTATGGAAGAAAGTGTGGTCCCTATTAGAGCTCTGAGTCCAACAACTCGCCGTAAGAGGGACATGAGAGCACACCCACGTGACGATAGAACGAGCACCTGCACGTATCTATCCTCCACTGAACTCACTGCACTCAGTGCTGAAAACAAAGAAATGGAATTTTGAAAAGAAGAGCAAAGGGGTGTAGTACTTCTCCTTACAACGTGGAACGGAAATCCATCAAAGAAAGGCACAAGTGTACGGTGAGCACTGCGTCTCCGTTGCAGTTTCGACGCTCTCCCCGACCTCTGTGGCAATCGCTGGCTTTCTAAGTCGCTGCTCTTGAGTTACGAAAGCGTCTACCTGCTTGATAATGGTATTGGTAATATGGCGTGGCGTTCCAGATCGGCGTAATCGGTGTGCATCCTTCCTTTCTATAGTCGCTTGTGCGCCATGTTGGCATTTTGTAATGGCAGTTTTCTTCGTACAGGTGCCATTCCCCGCATACTATGCCCCTTTTGCTTCTCTTTTCTAGCCTACATTTGTCTATTTTCAGCATCACGGAGTGCAGTCGACGGCTGATGCGTACACGTGCTCGCTGTGTTGTCACGTGAGTGCGCTTATGTGTCTCTAACGGCGAATTGGTTGCTTCAGCTCTCTTTCAGGGACCACATCTTCATCAACAGGCAATGATGTTACTAACCCTTCAGCAGTTTTCATTTCACAGCCTTCGTTTCTTGTTGAATGCACCTTATATGTTAGCTCTGGAGTGCTTGGCGACTTGAGATCATCTAAAGATACTAAACACAAATGATTCTGATACCCGTAAAACTGTAAAATGTTAAACCCTTTTGTCCAAGTAAATGTTTTCTCCTGATGGGACTAGGAAGCTACTGAAGAGCACAAACCTGTACTTTTGAAACTGACCAAAGCCAGCATTCTTACGAAAAATTCAGATTATAGGTTTTCTAAGTCTTTATGCTCACTTTCTGTACCCATATCATGATCTCGACCAGTTATTAATGTAATCAAAGGGTACAGTAGGATGTTCAAATACACATTCCGGTTGTACACTACTGAAGGAAATTGCTGTGCCTCAGAACGCTTCTTCAGTCTTTCGGCTGTATCCAGCGCTGTGTTAAGAGTTGAATATAGTTTCTTTTTACAGTTTCAGTTGAATTTAATTTCTTATACCATTTTAAAATGATGATATTCAATTTTTCTGTGCTATAGTCTTTCTGTGAAATAAGAAAAAATAATTACTTCGTAAAAGCAAAGTTTTCCAAATGTGAAAACTATGTTACAAGTTACCACACGATCATGTACCTAGGAACAAATATTCCGTTGAAACTTAAAACTATTGCAGACTAGAAAATCCTGTCAGTACTGTATTTGGCAGTTTGTCTTCAGCATTCTTGATCAACTACACGCTAGTAATCGCAAATAAAATGAAATGAAGTACAAGTATCACCAAAAAGCAGATACAGATAAAAATCGCTTTGAAAGAAAAGCTGTAAGAAAATTAAAATTAATTTCTATTTTCTAGACAGGTACTATTATTAATACTTTAAAGACAGCTGATCTGCAGATATCATATTTTCCAAGGTCAACGACCTTATATTTCAAAGTACACAGTGAAAAAAGTATGAATTAACTATCCGCAAGTTACACAGTGTAACTAGTTTCAAAATTATATAGCACTTTATCAGCGTACAATTCTGTAATTTAAGAATTAGCAATAACTTCCAAACAGCTTTAATATATGTATTATACAACACTTAAATATGTAGGACGCTCAAAATTTACAAAGACTGAACAAAACACAGCCTTGTGTCTCACATCAGTTAAACAGTAGAGTGAAACTGCTTATGCTCGTCAGTAGTGCATTTTCCTACTTGTGGGTCTAAACTCTGTCGCTAGACTTAACCTCCGACCAACAAATATCACTTGCACCAAAGTACACTCTCCCCTGGTCTTGAAACGTGCAGCATACAACGAAGTAACTGTAGATAAGAACATGATTCAAAGTTCTCTCGGACTCACTGATCATATTTGGACTTCAGGTCACTTCAAACTGAAAACAATCTCATAAAAGAACAGCAGGCGAACATTACAATAAAATATTTACACCAGCTCCAGTGGGTATTAGTCCTAGCTGAAAAAGAAGTTTGTGTTATTTACTACACTTTGTGCCTGACAGTGTTACCAGGTTAGCATGCGGTACAAAATTCGTAAAATAGGTGCACAAATTTTATAGATGTTAACGGTTAACAGCAGTGAGCCAACAATCGCAACAATTTCTGGTAAGTCTAGGGCGCGATTCTGATAATTATTCACATTTTTGTGATGAGACAGCCCATTACATAGTGAAATACGATGTAATTATTAATCAAAATGGCCACTATAATTTCTCTAGCTGTAGCAATATCTCCAGAAAATATAGGTTTTCAACATAAATATTCCTAGACACTGAAACTAATAAATACACGTATTAATGTGAAAATGGCGTTGTTACACAGGGATACAGAATTTGAGAATACCCTCTACTGTGAGATAGGTAGCTCCTGTTTCCAGGATGTTTTTTCCCGTCACTTCACCTGCGATTACTACCTCTGGAGCTTTTCTGAGAATCCTTACGATGAAGTGGTCTGCCGGGACAAGAGGTTTAACTCAAGATGAGTTATATGAAGGCTCACTGACCTACGATTACAAGTATTTGTTAGCAACTACAATTTTTTTTCCCTATGTTCTCTTGCTCCATGTTCTTTTCCTTAAACGTTCCTTTTTCTTTTTTAAGTAGTTTTTCGTCATCAATTCATGGGCAACAGAAAAATATGGCTATTGGTTGATGCTTAATTTCGATAAAAATGACTAGAATCACGACGCGGAATTGTATGTGAAATCATAACGCCGTGATATAACTCAGTGAGGTACATTTAATAGATTAAGATTATTCAACAAGATTAGCCGTATTTTTTCATTAATTCAGGAAGATTATCTGCGTTAATCTGTGATATTCAGAGTAGTAATTTCTGCATTAACAATCCTTAACGTTTAGTCAAACTTCTTTAATCATTAGATAAGGTTTTCTTTACTAGTTGTCCTCCACAGGCTTTGTATTATTAATGTATGATTTCCTGAGCATAGACCGGCCGCGGTGGTCTCGAGGTTCTAGGCGCGCGGTCCGGAACCGTGCGACTGCTACGGTCGCAGGTTCGAGTCCTGCCTCGGGCATGGATGTGTGTGATGTCCATAGGTTGGTTGAGTTTAAGTAGTTCTAAGTTCTAGGGGACTGATGATCAAAGTAGTTGAGTTCCATAGTGCTCAGAGTCATTTTTTTCCTGAGCATAACCAAAAAAGCTGTTTTTTTTTTTATAGAAATATAACTTCTACGCATGGTTAAGATAAATTACCATTCGCCAGAGTAAATCTAATATGAAAGCTTATACTTTGTCTTGAAGAAGAGTTTTCGTAAGTACTTGCTGTTAGTTTAAGGGTAAACATGGAGTTCTCACCGAAAATTTGAGAATTTTATGGTACAGAAGAAAACAGTAATTGCAGTTAATGGAAATTAATCTCAAAAATGTAGATTTTCATCTAAGATTTCAGAGTTTGGGTGGTGTTAATTTGACTTTTACTAAACGAGAAGATTGATGTGGCAATGTGTAAAATACTGCAGGTATACAAGTGGTTCTTATACCGACGTAAATTATAATCATGTGTCCTCGCTACAGGTGCAGCTCACGCCGTATTATGTGATCGCGTGAAAATGATAAATTTTACTTCCTCGTCTTTGACATATTTTTTGACATTGAAACACGTTATGACCATTCGCTGTGCAAAAATAAATACTAAAAAATTTCTTTAGTTCTACGTTGTACTAAGTATAGGGTAGCACTAAATACGGTGCAAGTTTGTTTATTAATTCAATTTCAGTAAGTAACAGCACTACGGGCAGTTGTTTCTAAACTAGGGATGCTCATGTTTGCCCGCAAATGAACATCTACAAAAAAGAGTTGCCCAAACGAATAGTCACATAAGAGTGGTTAGTAAAGCAGTGCTCACACCAACTCCAAGTGCACTTCAGTTACCCCTCCGAAATCATTATCCCTCAACTGGCTCTATCCCCATTCAAACTTTGCAACTGCTTTATATAATTGTATTTCTTTGATAGTCTCTCTACAACATATTTATATTTCTATGGCTTTCTCTTCTGTCTGTAAGTGAAGCACACTAGGAGAAGCATATAAAGGCACAATGCACATTTGGAATATACCTAGCTGTAGGGAGTTGTTTGAAGCTTTACTATCACGGATAAAGCTTTAGCGCAGTTGAAATTACACTGGAAAAATTAAACTTAAGAAACTGCATTGAAAAACATTCTAGCTATTCTTTAGCAGTAACATCAGACCCAGCTCTGCCTTGTCTCACCGGATCTGAGAACTTGCTTCTACTTCAATGGCATATTTAATTTCATCTTAACGCAGATAATAGAAGGAACGCTTGCCTAATAGATGCATTGCATCAAAGAAATCAAATGTTGCGTGAAAAAGAAATTCACCTTCAAAAACACAGTCACTAATTATCATCTAAACATCCTTATGTTACGCCATACATGCTGTCGCACAAAAGAAAATTAAAATTACTAAATTGCAAGTGTTTTAAAATCTCTTTATATTAGAATTTGTGGGACCATATATGCTAATATATGCCATAATCTTCGAGGGTATTTCTTCTTCTTTAGAGAAACTGACGTCATATTCCTACGATCTACAGACTACAGAGACTGCGTAAACGAAACTCTTACCTGGAAACGAATAAAAATTTTCTGAAGTCAAACACCTAATCTGCTAATGAACACATGTGGATTAGAGATCTAAATTTTTGGGATGCTGAAAATTGATTTTCAGAATCTCAGGATACAGTAAGGGAAAGAAATATTAATTGCTCATAGTCAAATGTGTTTCGTGTAAAGGCAAAGTAGGAGAATTTTATGATAATGATGAACATCCATTTAGTTTCACAAGAGCGATTTAGCGTTAACTTTCCTGATAAAAATAAAGTGTATACTATGTTATCTATAGAGATACTGTTTTTAGGTATATTCCATCTGAACATCGGTTTAAAAGGAAGGGGAGAAGCTTACGTCTTGCCGATGTAGAGAGATTATTAAGTAAAACAGTCAGCAGACTTGATTCATTTCGATAAGCATACTACGACTTTCATTAAAAGTTCTCCGGATTATCAAGTCACGTATGTAGGAAGATTCACCCTGAATAATTTCGTGCCACGTATTTGTGGTTGTCGGTATTGTACAATGGTATAATAGAATCATGTACTTGCACTGTCCATAGAATTAAGCAAAGCAAGCATCTGAAACGAATTTTTAATTAGACTGTCTGTATATGCCATAATTTAGTTACATTAACGTAAATAACACCACATGGTAAAATCTGTGGGCGTAAGTACATTGAATGCAACATTTCCATTATTCAGAAATAGGCACTGGTAATCTTATTAATAATAGTTACCACAGGGGTCGTCAATTGGAAGTACATTCACTTTTTCAAGGCAGTGAGTCTATTTTCACTCCAGAAAAAAATTTCCTTACGAGTTCAACGCTTTGTATATAAAGTAGGCTTACGTTACTGGATGGCTGCAATCGTATTACGTCGCCCACTTAGATTGTGTATTTGGTTCGATGAGTAATTTAGTTTTTACCATGTTCATTTGTTCACTCAGAACTGATGGGTATTAGATCATCTGAATGGCAGAAATCTTTTGATTCAGCTGGTGTTAATATTAAATCGTGTTTTGAAAGGTAAGTATTAGTCATTAAAATACAAATTGAGAGGGGTGAAAACTATTTAACCTTTATTTTTTACTGCAACCAGCCCATTCCTTTTTCCTACCTTTTAGACCTTAAGACAAAGACAACCATAGGTTTTGAGAGATGTAGATTTTATGGCTCTCTTTAATATCTACAAAATTTGCTTCGTATTGTCTTTAACTTATAACAGCCAGCTCCGAAACGACCTTGAAGAGGAAGGCGAACTAGTGTAAGAATTTGTCTTAACGTTTGAACTTGTCATTATATCACTACAGTATCAATAAATGTTCACAGTATTTAGCAGATTGTTACTTTAATAGCGAGAATAATAACACCGACTTGAGAAAAATAACTGAGCTATGGATGCCTGGAGGGGATACGTTTAATTACATACGTATTAATTTCTTCTGTAGGGGAGCGACTTCATTCCACGCAGATTGTTAAGAAATCTTTTAGTTTTCGGTCTGACCATGGAGCGCACAGGAAAAAAAAGAGAGAAAATGAAATGGTGAAAGGTTTTTGCAGCATTATTTTAGAAGCAACTGTGTTGCGGTACGGAAACGTGAAGCCGCTAATTAGGAATAATGTTGTTAGCTGATTTCTGACGCGGTGCTAAACAGAGCATGATAATAATCATAAAAAAGAAACATGTCTTTGACGTTCTGTAACAATGTTTCTTAAAAAACCAACTATCGGTTATGCCGTCCGCAGGTGACTGATGATGACCTACGAAGCAGAAATCCAGTTTGCGAGAAAAGAGTTATAGATCACCAGAGTTTCATTTTTGTTATTCATGAAACTGTTGTAAGGTTCATTTTGTTCAGCCTGGTATGCCCAGTCCAAGATATCAAGACCAAAATAAGGGAAGTCATGCAAAACCCTTGCAAATCAAGTAATGTAGGTATGTCAATGAATTTCATATACTTTCCTTTAATGAAATAATGTCAGAAAATAAATAAGTGAGTGTAATTATCTAACTTACAGGCGTACAATAAAAGTTTTCTAAATTCCCATTTTGTAATATATGTTATCTCAATTTTATTTGGCCCTGGCTTTTATCTTCAGTGCTAACAGATTCCATTCATATCCTTGTGAAAGACCTTGATCAGGTCGTTCCTGGTTATCTAGTAAGTAATAGTAATTACGCAGTATCAAAGGACTTCCCTGTTGACAAGACGCTGAATCACAATGAAACTAGAGTAGAATCACAGAAGAGCACCGCAAGAATTGTCGCAAAATACTAAAATCATACTTCCGCCATACTTTCTTAAAAATAATAGTATAAATTCCAGTGATCCTGAAAATAAAAGTCGAATTATTTTCATAAGCAAAACGAAATGTGGCTAGATATTTCTTGTAACCAAGCTATTCAGAGAAATGAGGCAGAAAATAAATATGTTTGATTTTATTTTTAGGAGAAATTTTTTTTTGCGCTTTATCGCATAACTTTCGTAAAGTTACACAGTACTCTTGAACAATCGTGCGGTATAATAACAACAATTATATTTTCAACCAACTTTCTACATTATGTTATAAAATACGGTTAGAATGATTTTTGTAACTAAACTGTTGGATGAAATCACCTTATTTTCTGTATGTTAGTGCGGTACCGGAGGAGCTGAATAGTAAGAATAAACGTAATATTCAAAAAAAGTATAGGACTGAATTAAGTATGTGACATCTGGCGTCAGTTGAAGAATAATATAGGCCGTAAAGGAATTTGAGTAGTAAATAATTTCAGCGAAACAGGAATTTTAGAACCGGGACGCATGTCGTTTGTCAGATACATCTACGAAGGATTTACATTCGTTGAAATATGGTACTTAAAAAAAAAAGAATGAGTGAGTGGTAAGACAAATAAATATTAGGTGCACTGTTCATTGCAGGTTGTGCAATTTCACTCAAGAAACTTGTTGCACAGGAGAAAATCCATTTTAATAACTGTACTGAACAAAATTGGATCATCGCTAAGAGGCTACGACAACACATTTGAAACCTATCGTGACGAAGGTAATATCATTACGCTGACATTGTGAGCATAATAGGAGACATTTCCAGAAACAATCATGTAATTTATGAAATCCCATTAAATAAAATTTTTTATAAAATTCTTAGTTAAGACCCACAATAACTGTAAAGGTGAATCTATCCGGTTTCGACAACACGATAGTGAGTAGTTTCCTAACATACCCTATCGCGAGTACAATGAAATTTTCCATGAAGACGTCCCTAAATTCCGTGTGTTCTTTGAAAGCGAAACCTTTCCGTAAATAAGGCTCAGCCTTATTCTCTTGGTTAAGCCTGAGGACTACTTCATTACGATAGGATGTTTAAAATAAGAAAAACGAGAAAATAATTCGGAACACGTCGGCTGTTTCATAATGAAAATTCGTTCTAGAGAACGTTAAGGAACTCACTGTTGCAAGCAACATTGTTTATCACTTCTAACAACCACTTGCCATTTCGCCAGATATTCTCTAACTAAATAAGTTAAACTGATGATGCGTTTCCTATTAGGTAAAACATTAAGCCGAAAAGTTCGAGAAATCTTCAAATAAGAATAAAATAACTGTTTATGACTTTCTCGTTTAGCTCTGAGTTTAGGAGCACGGAGAGATCAAATATCAGGCAGGCAGGCAGGCAGTAAGAATCTACGTATTTTAAATACGTAGATTTTTTTTAATATAACCAGAAACTGTTTCAAGAACTACAGGTAAAGATGTTCGTTCCAGTGAACTTACTTCATACTAATGCAGATGCTTTTTTTGTTCGTGATTCACCAGTAAATAGTCTCCGTATTTTCCACCAAAAAGTACGTCATACTCCGAAGCGAAATTACTTGTGACATGTTAATTTCATACAGTTTCAGCTGAGTTCTTTGAATTACAGTTTTGAATTGCCTACGCTACGTTAATACTGATTATCATAACCCACATAGAGTAATACTTTATTACAGTTTTTGATACTGTACTGATAGAGCGACAGATGCAAGAATCATGCCGTTACCTATCGCCTAATACCATGGAGCCAATTACCGTTTCGGAACATTTTCATATCGCTAGGAAGGCATGAGTCTTCAGGGCAGTGATAATTCTTAAAAACTGTGATCTTATTTCCCGCATGCGTGTGATTTGCGGTACTAGAAAGTACCTGGGGACAACACACATATCGACATCTCTAGTACAATAGTAGACAGTCCACGCTACTAAGTATTTTCCGTCAGTTCTATCTCACCTTACTAGAAGTTTGAAGCTCTCTCGGATTCATCGTCGCGTAGTTTTGTGAAGTTATTACAAATATTTAAGTATGCCTTCCGCATCTGATATATGAGACTTTTCGGTAATTTTTCAATTGTTTTCAGCTAGCAGTTTTTCAGAAACTTACATCATGACACCAGAAGCCACACTCATCTCTCTTTCAACAATAGTACACATAGAACATTTACCTGCGTCTGAAGAACAACTTTCACTAGTAATTTCGTACACACAATTTCACCTGGAATTGTGAATTGTTCGTACTCTTATTTATTTTAGAGTCTAAATTGTCACGCTCTCTTAACTAAATTCACAGCTACAGACATTTCGATATCAGAGGGCAGCTGAAACGTAGTCTTCTTTTGTTTTCATTTTAGAGACGGACGCAACATCTGGAAAGCAGAGTTCGCTCCCTATATTGTATGTGATATTGACAGTGGGAATTTTTAGGAATTTCGTATGGTACCATAAATGCTCTTCCATATTAATCATTTGTGTATTACTAAGAAAAAACAGTTTATAAGGCATATGCCCTAATAAGTCTTCACTTAATATTGCAAACGAACCTTTGAACTGCCTATCATTTCAATGACGTCTAGGTTTGAAATCACACAGTAACGGGTGAATGAAATTTCTCCTTGTCTCGCATGACGAACGGTGCTAGACTGTTGCTAACTAATCTTTGCATCTAACTATACAGCAAGTTCCTTGCATGTTACGTATCGTAATACTCTACCCCGGAAGAAACTCGTAAGCCCTTTAAAACCAGTGTACCTGATGTGTTCACGTTCGCTCTTAGAATGGAGCTTACAGTGTCCTAGAAGAATCTAGAGAGAATTCATTGACATTCAGCCCGTACCTGACCTGGATCCAGCAAGAAGGGTGCTGGCAAACAGGGGCTCGAACGGGGGACTTCCGCAGAAGTCGGCTGCCCCGGATGCTGCTACAGAACCGGTCCGCATTACAGCAGTCTCATCTGGGAAAGCGTAACCACAGTTTACTCTCGTGAAATAAGATGGGACACAAATTCTGTCACGTTTCTACAAAGGATGAAATGAATTTTCAGAGCACAAATACAGGAATAAAATCTGAAATGGTAAATGTGGAAAATGCAGTCTCTGTGAAACATTATATTTGTGCGAAGTTTGCTTATTTTTGTAACATCTCTTCAGCGTCATTTTATAACGATACTGGAAAACAAATAATTTCATAAACAGTGGAATCTCTGATACAATTATCTCAAAGCGAAATTTGACAGCAAGTTCTGATTACAGTTACTGGTTGCCTCGAAGACTGCGACGCAGTGCGAGAAATGACAACTAATGCGATTTTCTTAACTTGAAACGTAACGGAAGGTTTATAATGAAGATAACTCAATTCCACAAATCAAATACGCGCTTACGGGGATACTACCTATTTTTGTGTATCTAATGAAAAAATTCCACTCTCATATTGCAGTTCTAACGTTTTTCGTAGAAAATGTTAATTTAGTAACTAAAAGATGTAGAAAAATAGTACATTGCACATCTACCATGCGAATCAAAATTGTATGGAAAATATCCGATGGAAGCTATTTAATGAAAACAAAAGGTATCTAAACAGCTTCCTAATTATTATTTGAATGAAATTAGACCCTCACAAAAATTGTACAACAATTTATTGCGAAAAAAGTAGTTACTGTAAGAAAATAATTTTCTTATAAAACAGAAACTCACGAGATATATCAGTAACCACTGCGCGCTTACATAGCTGAAGTTCTCTCACAATTTATTTTCACACATAAACTGTAAAATGTGCTTCGGCAGAAACTAAAATAACTCTACGTAGCATTCTATTTATCAACATCAACTGTAAATTACTCGTTTAGGCAGGCTACTATCATCGAATTTTGTCATAGAAATAAGGCAAACAGCAGTTTACATGATGTTGGTAGAACTCCTCTTAACAGAGAAAAAACTCTTCATATATTATTTCTATGGCAGAATTTGATGAATGCGACCTTCCTGGACACGTAATTGATGTGAATAAATAACGTGCGAAGTACAGTTATTTCAGAGTATAAAAGAATGTCAAAAATCTCTGCGGTTTTGCTTTAAAATTAGAACAGCAGAAAGAAAAAGCCGAAAAAGAACATTAAATTTAGAACTGTGACTGAAATGAAAAACTGAACTGCTTAGGTGCAACAAGTTAAAATTTTTGATGTAACCTCAGTTTCAGTTCAACGATCTATAACATAAACCATTTAAGGTAAAAACAAATTAAAACGTTCGGGATCAATCGATTTCAAGACTGGGCAGAGAAAAGAACGGGCATGTTGGAGTTTGAAAAAGTTGAAGATGATTCCATTGCTTTCCATTACAGAGAAGAAGAAGAAGACCACCATCGAATAAATGTTTTTTGAATTTTGTCGTGGCAACAGGACAAGGGCTGCAGATTATTCTTAGGTCGTGCAATTTCTAACAGTTATCCTTCTTATTAAAAGGGTATTATTGACATTGAAACCATGTATGTGTGTTATTATACTATAAAACATACGTGTTTCCAATATGAAAGATAATTTTCTTAATCATGATACCATTGTAACAAGAAAAATAACTATTCGAAATTGCAGTACATGACCTAAGAATAATCTGCAGCCCTGATCGTGTTGCCACGACAACGTGCACAGAACCTTTATTGGTCGGTGGCCTTCCACTTCTTCTTTGTTACGGGACAGTGACCGGATTCTTGAAATACAACTTCAACGCCCATCCAATAATTACTACCATCACCGCACCTAAGTCTATTAACTGCATAGATACTTTTGATGACGGATAGAAACAGTACACCGTTTGACTGCAGTGAACAATCGAAGTAATAACGCTTAGAAAAGGGTGGTTTGTGACGAAAGCGGTATGAGAAACATTAAATTATAGTGTTTTGCATAGTGCGAAATTGATGAAGTTCAGAGTTGCATGTATAGCAGAAAATGATGAAATTAATATCGGACCTTGTGCGTATCTCACCAAGGAAGTGGAAGACGGAGAACAGGAGGATGATGAACACGTAGCTATCTCAAGAGGCTATTTGGATTTTGCTTTATCATCAGAGCGTGAATAATTCATATGTAATATAAAATGTCTTGTGGTACGTATGTGAAAAATAAATCAGTTTTACGAAATAAACCAGTGGTCTAACTTTACCCATTCATCAGAAAAAATTTAGGACATACAGAAAATGATGCTGATGTGCATTCATACCTCAACAGTCACTACCCGATGAGACTGTTGCCGAAGTAGAGCCGTGTTTTAATTTATTTAATGCGTAATTCGTCTGACTTGTTCGCTGCAGGCCACAACGATTTCCGCTCCTGTATCTTCATCTGATAAGAGCAGTTATACCTGACGTCCTCACCTATTTGTCAGAGCTCTAGTACTATAGCAGTTGTTCCCTGACGTCTATAGTGATGCCTTATCTTGCTATTTCTTATCGAAGTTAACGTATCACAAGTATCCCTTTCCTTGGTGAGAAACACAAATTTTTTGGTCTTGTCGGTCCACTTACTTTTCAGCACGTGGTGTAACAACACACCTAAAACGATTCGATTCTCTTCTTTGGTGACTTGGCACCTACCATGCATAACTCCTGTGTGCCATTTCCGCTGCGGACGTACATTCTAACATTTTTATCTTTACATGAAGACCTGTGTTTGATATTAGTTGACTAATTTTTACAAGAAATTCTGCGATCGCTTGTGCTGCTTGTGCTACGGTAGCAGAATTACTTCATAGCGTCTATTGCGTGTTCCTCAATTTTGGCGTCAAATTTCTCGTTAATCTCATTTCTGGTACTCTTCAATACGTTATATTATTATATTCATTTATTTATTTTCTCTCGAACCATATCTGTACTTTGCTTGAAACTACCCACGTAATTGAAAGCCCTAGCAGAAAAGTTTGGTGTAAGAATTAAACCCAAATATAAATGTGTTTTCGTTGCGCATAGTGATATGTACAAGAGGAATTATCTTCTTCCGTTCCTCTAAGATATAAAAACCATTCACACAAATAGAATCTTAAAACATTTAAACCATAGCGTAACATTAGCTAAAGAGAAACATTTTAATACAATTGCAGTCAACAACTCCTGTATCTGTTGTCTCTGCTAGGAGTAGAAGGAAACAAATAAGTCAAATACGGTAGTCTAATGGAATGAAATATTTGAGCAGTTCGGTTTTTACAAATTAATTTCCCATGGTATAGGTAGCAGTGTACAAAAATCTTAGAACGTGGCGTGCATACTCAATACTACGTAAGAAAGTACATTAGCATATACAGACACAATGCGCAAGCAAAATTAGGAAGGCTCATCCTCCTTTTTCTCATGCAAGCTTAGTTTTATATTAAACTCAAATAGTTTAAATTCACAAATAAAAAGAACTGGTTTCTTTCACTCCATGAATACACTTTCGTGTCATACTACGCAATGTGTGCGATCTGATGTGCGTCATACAAGGACTGCTGGCACTAAAGTAAACCGTTTTGATTTGGCGCTATGTTTATACTATTATTCAGTTTTGTACTAAGGAAAGAACAGTTTATCAGTTTTATATTCCTTAAGTTACCTATAAAATTAGGCGTAAATGTGTTTAGTGGTGCGTACTCTTTCTGTATCCTTGTTGGCCAACGATAATCTTACAATCACGACGTTACAGAGCTTCAAATTAAGATACATTCACTCTTGCTGTATGTAGTAATACACAAGCCGATTTACCTAATTTAAAACCAAGAAAACCGTGTTTCAGATGCCAGGGCGGTCTAATGAAAGATAACGACCGTTGTTATACTTTCTAATTTCCTTCAATGTAGGTTGATACTTTGATTGTTCTTAAGTTCTACTGTTAGACGCTATTGTAGCTTTCTTGCATCTGACCTCAAAAACGCGCCATTCTAGATTCCAGTATAAATGGAAATCGGGTATAAAAGTGTTGACTCCTACGCTGACATTTATTCTATTTAAATGCCAAGACAGAGCTATTTTCACGAACTAGTTTCTTATTTCATTAAATAATACTTTCGAGGATTAGTTTTGCTATTCAGTCTAAGCTTTCAAATCTGTCCTATAATTCATTCAACAGTTGAGTCGCATGCGGAGTAGTGACAGTAAAAATCAAGGATATGTCGACATGGAATGCAAAGATGTAACATCTAATTATTTTCCTTCGATATTTCCTGGAAAAACTTAACCAAATACCGACGGCGATGTTGTTAAAATACTCATAGCTTGCGCAAAGGCGAAAATTAGAAATTTTTAATTACATTCTGTTCGAAGTAACAAAGTCTCTTTATGTGAATAAACTCGTCTTCAAACTTCCAGTTTCTGTTTCAGTTATTATCAAAAAACATTATGTCACACTGAAAACCCCAGTAAGCAGGACAAGAGAATTTTACAGAGTTCGGTGATCACTCTTAGGAGTCACTCTCAGGATCAGTATAGATTCAGGTTCTGTGTAACGTATAGTACAGTTGTTGACGCGTACTTCAGATTTTAATTTGGTCTGATGATGGCTATAGCCGATCGCCTTATTATAAATACATTACAATTTCCCAAGACTGTGTATACAAGTACTAAATATTGTTAGCAGCCAAAGTTTTATACAATATGGCCACAATAAGGAGCAAATATAGAGCGGTATCTGTCGGTATTCACTGAAGAGATAAGAAATTCCCGGATGGCGGACGCAGACTTAAAATAACTTTAACGACGATAAGCCTTAGAATTTTATCCGGATTCATGTTCCATTTCTAAGTTTAATCAAAAAAGAATTTCTAAGGTGTCTCAGAAGATGTAGTAACTAAATAATATTGAAAACATTGTCATTAAAAAAGAAATAAGTGTGCTAAGAAATACTGAAATGGAACCCATGTTATAGTTTATTTTAAACGCGGCATATATAAATAACGGAAGAAGTAAAATTGTCTGAAGTAATGACAAAGCTGCAAAACAATGTCATCTTACGTTAATCGAGTAAATTAGTAAGGAAGTTGCTAGTGTCAAAGAAGTTGCTGTCTTCTCACTTCTACTTTCTAACTGCTGTTATTAGCTTAATATATACTTGATTACAACTGCACTTTTCGAATAAAATATTATTTACGTCGTATTAACAGTACATTATTAATTGTTATACAGTATAATAACAAACTTTGCTACATGCCATGTTGCTAACAGAATGTTGCTGTCCGTGAATATAGATAATCAGATAATTTGTAGAAGAGTGGATAGCGAGCTATGGTTTTAATCTTCTTTTAAGAAGGTATGGACCCTTAATTTCTTGCTTTATATTAGAAGGAAGCTCATTAAATTCCTTACCACAGGAGCACATAGCTGCATTCTGAACCCCGGGGAAGGAAGCAAAGTGTACATGAATATTATTTATCAAACAATGGAAAATACAGACTGGATTAGGGTCTACTGATGATATAACGGAAAGGATAGATTGCTACTCACCACATGGCGGAGATATTCAATAGCACACAGGCACAACAAAAAGACAAATCATCTTTCAGCCAAAAGCTCTTCTTCTACAGCAGACAGCACATACACATTGGCGAAAGCACAACTCATTGTTCATGTGTGTGTATGTGAATTGAGGTTGCGCGAATATGTGTATTTTCGACTTTAAAAGGCCTTTTAATCGAAACCTCACACGTTTAGCAGTCTTTTTGTTGTGCCTGTCTGCGACTCACTATCTCCTCTGTGTGACCAGTCGCAATTTATACTTTTCACAATACTATGAATATTATTATATTTACGTCTTATATTGTGACTGTGTATGTAACAGCTCTGTTGAAAATGATGTATATTATCAGCAAAAAAACAAAGTGCTATACGATTTGGATATGAGTGCAAGAATTCCAAAATGCTAAATGGCTTCTTCTGGATGTGCTATTATTCACCAAAAAAAAAAATTTTTACTGGTCTCTTCTGCTAAACAGGCACCTTATTTACTTTAGGTGTACAAGACGGAGTGTTGGGCGGGCGTAAGACGCTGAGCAGACAGTTAGGGTCTCTTAAGTCGCATTTTCTGTAGTACGAGTGGTTTAGTTTACGCCCTACACTTCGCTGAAAATTTCATGTACTAAACAGTTTTCTTTCGTATGTTTTATCATGTATGGTAAGGCACTGGATTCAGTGAAATTGTTGATTCTGTGGATCTCCGACACATCTGGTCAAACTTCTGGAAGATATTCGCACGGCAGTTTAGCCAGTGTCGGGGTCAATGACACCCTTTCCGGTGAGTTCAAGATAGGAACAAGAATGAGGGATGCCTCTTGTCTCCGCCTCCCCTTCTGCAGAACCTTCCCCGAGCGCCTGGTGAGGCACGTTTTCCAAGACTGGGAGGGAACCGGAAGGGGTGGGAAACTCGACAGCAACCGAAGACGTGCGGAAAACACCCTCACTTTAACAACACGAGACGTGGGGTCAAAGACATCGGAGAGTACTTTATGAAAGACAGTAGAAAATATAATAAACAAAGCAACAACGCAGAGATTGAGATTTTGATAGTGAACCACATTAAACGATATTCCATCACACTTGCGGCTGCTTCACGCATGTGAGGTGGTCCAGGTCTTCGTTTCACCCACTTACAGTAAGGGAAGACGTTTTGTGGAAGTTAGAGGGCATTTGATAACATCTCGAACAACAGTTACAACAACGAAAAGATAAATGCATTACAAAGGACATAACATCTTTCCTTTCGACACATACATCCTGAAGCAATAACAAGAAGAAAATAGTTTTCTATTAATGGATGTATTGAGACGCGTCATAAATAATGCGTGCTAAGGACAGGCTACTGACGGATATCGAGCGATAACTGATGTACTTAGGATATATTTAATCAAGAGAGTTCACGTATTGTAAAACACGCTGGCTGGCCACCTTATTTTAGATGTACAGGAATTTCCTTGAATTACTTCACGAGAACGCCAAGATAGTTCGTAAACAATCAGTGGCCACTGTCTTTTCCCACACATTTTCCTCCAACAGGACTAGTCAGCGGTATTTACTGATATGAAACCAACAAGACAAAATTTCAGATTTTTTTTCTTAATTTTTCAGTCACATCCGTCCAACAACAGCAACAACTAAGAAAGATCAGACTCGTTAGGAAGGACAAGAACGATTGATATTAGTCAGAATATGAAGGAGATATATTCTATGAAGCAACCCAATTAGCAACTAAGTTAAAGAAATGGAAGTAACATGCGGCGTCAGAATACCGTAGCAACGGAATACCGAAGAGGAAACGTAAGCAAGTATCCATTTACACTATATTTTGGCGTTGTGCATTGTTATTACAAACCAAAAGAAAATGCACAAAATTTGAGGTCATTAGCTCTTTACTAGCACCATATATTGTATAGAGTTACTTACATCAGCTAGGTCAACATCACATATAGCTGGGCGCCAATAACAACAACCAGGAAAGGCGCGTAGTTGCTTCTATCTGCAAAAGAAAGGCGATCAGTCGTAAATAATGAAACATGAACAACAAGTTGAAAAATTCATATACAATTGCTTCCAAGCGCCAAAAGGGCTATAACAATGACTATCTAATTGCAATGTAACTATCCTCAGAGACTGTTTTCTATCAAAGTACGTATAATGCATACGACTACTTTTTTATACACTACCGACTCTGATATTCACTACACTGCTGATTAAAAAAGGGACAACGTAGCCCATTTTATACAGCCCATAGTCACTAATCACACAGTTCAGATCTGCTACAAACTTGTTCATACATACTTACATAAAAATTTGTTTCATAGATAATGAATACGACATTTTGTAATAATGTGGAACGTTTCACTTTAAAATGAGTTTTCTTTACACAAAATAATTATTACTATCATTATTTTTTATAATTACTAGATATCTAAAAGTACAACTATTGAGTAGAAGGAATTGTCATTTAGAAATTTCTTAAATTTGCTTTTAAATGTCTGCCGGCTATGTGTCACACTTTTAATGCTATTTGGCAAATGACCAAACATTTTTGTGGCACCATAATTCACAACTTCCTGTGCCAAAGAAAGATTCAACCCTGAATAGTGAAGATCATCCTTCTTCTAGTGTGGTACCTCTTAATTTCGCTGTTATTTTTGAATAGGGATGGGTTCTTAATAACAAATTTCAGAAGTTAATATATGTTTTGCTTAGATGCTGTGAATTTCACGAGTTTTTAAAATAAATGTCTGGAAGGCGATGTTTGGTGAGAAGCACTTATTATTCTGGGTAAACGCTTTTGTGCAATCAAAATTTTTTGTTTAATGATAAATTACCCTGAAATATGATGCCATATGAAAGCAGTGAATGAAAATAGGCATAGTAGGCTAATTTACTGATATGTTTATCACCAAAATTTGCTATTACCCTAATAGCGTAAGTAGCTGAAGCTAACCATTCCAGCAGATTATCGATGTGTTTCTTCCAATTCAATTTCTCATCAATGCACACACCTAGAAATTTTTAAAGTTCTGCCTTAGCAATTTACTTCTGTTCACGGTCTTTATTAATCACTGGTGTTATGCTATTTACGGTATAGAATTGTATATTCTGCGTTTTCTTAAAATTTACTAAGAGTCCATTTGCAGAGAACCACTTAATAATTTTCTGAAAGACGTTATTTACAATTTCCTCAGCTGTTCTTCTTTCTTGAGTATGGTTACTGTACTTGTATCATCAGCAAAAAGAGCTAGCTTTTCGTCTTCATAAGTATAGAGTGGCAACTCACTTATATACAAGAAGAAGAATAAGGTACCCGAGACTGAACCTTGATACCTCCCCAGTTAGTGGACTCTACTGATTTTTGCAGACTATCTGTACTGTAAAATTTTAGCCTTAAGCATTTTTCCTGTTAAATACGAACTAAACCATTTGTGCACTGTCTCACTCGTAGCACAATACTGAAGCTTATCTAGAAGAATTTCAGGATTCACTCAATCAAAATCCTTTGAGAGTTCACAAAATATCCCAAAGGGTGATGTTCAGTTATCCAATGCATTTAATATTTGATAAGTAAAAGTATATATAGAATTATCTGTTGAAAAGGCTTCCAGAAAACCAAATTGACATTTTGTTAGTATTTCGTTTTTACAAATATGTTAAGCTAGTCTTGAATACATTGCTTTTTCAAGAATTTTCGATAAAGCTGTGGGAAATGAGATTGGGCTGTTGCTGTTAGCATCAGACCTATCCCCTTTTTTATGCAATGTTTTAACTATAGCGTATTTCAGTCTATGTGGAAAAATGCCCTATTTAAGTGAGCTACTATATATGTGTCTGAGAATCCTATTTGTCTGTCGGGAACAAGCTTTTAGTACTCTGATCAATTCCATTTTAGCTTTTACTTTTCAGTGAATTTATTATTTTTCTAATTTCACTAGGAGAAATGAGGTGAATTTAAGTTTCATCAAATTCCATAGGTGTTGCCTCTTCCATATACTACCATGCCTTTTCTAATGAATAAATGGACCCTACTTTCCCTAAAACACTTAAAAATGATTACTAAAATGTTTTGTACTTCTGACTGTTAACAACTTTTTCACTGAGTCTGATAGAAGTACAGTCTTCTTGTGCTCTCGTTTGCCCAGTTTCCCTTTTAACAACATTCCAAATTGTTTTAATTTTATCATCAGATGTCCTAATCTCAGACATAATGCACATACTTCTGGAATTTTTAATAACTTTTATTAATACAGTGCAGTGGTTTTTATAATGTTTCACTGCTTCTAGATTATTAATCCTTCTAGCTATAAGATATTTGAAAGTATAGCTTACGAACTAACTTTGACCCGTTTACTGGAATGCTGAATTTCTTTTCCTTCTTTCTCTTCGGCGTAGACAAAACCTTGCTTGCTTTTGTCAGTAGCAACTTCTCGATTAAATTGATCGACTCCACAAATATCGCTTTCCGGGGTGGGGGGGGATTGGGGAGCACTGGTTTCCACCTCGTTTCCACGTTAACACGATTGTATCGGTTATGTCATTTTGTCAGAAAACAGGAACATTATAGACAGGGATTGACAGGAGCGGAATTTTCGGCACGTAGTGTCTTGTCTTCAGAACGTACACAAGACAGGAGACGTGTTTCTTCCAATTTCTATCTGATCAACATACGTGAATGAGAATCACAAATTTGCTGTGTGTCTTAAGAGTATAATGCTTAAATTAGCAGATAACGGAAGATGAGCTCACAGATCCACACACGAGCTGGAAAATGTTCCTACTCGTAACTCACAGAGCGACCGCAGAAGTAATTGCACTCAAATTGTGCTGCTTATTGGGGAAAGGTCTGATGCAATAGTACGTGACGATGGACCCAACGTTTTCCAAAACTAATATCAGTAATAAAGACATGTTGCAGCATAGGAGGTTATATTTAAGAAAAATTCCTAGCGATACTCTGGTACTACGGTAGTTTACAGCCTGAGCGTGAAGAAAATAATCGATAACGGACTTTAAATCATAATAAGAAATACAAGATTTGGATGTAAAACCATCAGAACGGAAAGCGTACAGGAAACAAAGTTTTCTGTATTACATCTTAGTATAAAATGTTATCGATTTCCTTGCCCTAAAAGATTAAAACGGACTAAAAAATCAATTTCCATCATGATTATTGCTACAGGAAAATCATTTGCTCTGACAGTAATGTTATTGGAAATGATGGCAAACTCGTATTTTTATTCAAGTCTTATGCAACTAGATGATCGACGATATGTTAGCCACTGAAAGCTTGCATCGTCGTTTTGGACAACCTGGCATTTGGCAATACTAAAACCATTAACGTTACTCTTCTGGGTCGCAGCCAGCAGGTACAGTTATTAATTTTAACACCTTGGTCTATCCGTTCGACCAAAAGCCAACCAGTTGGACGTTACAGATTCGAAGTTAACATTCCATTTAGCTCGCATATAATGCTGTGAAACTGGTGGTCGAACATACAGCGATGGGTACAGTCTGTACTTACTGACGAGGGAGGATTCCTCATATAACAAAGTGAAACAAGTCGAACAAGAAAAAAGTCGTAAGGGGCCCATAACTGATGTCATACCTCACAGGCCAAACGTTTTCTTACATTTTCTAACGTGTTATCGATTCAAACTACTGTCAATAAAGCATTGAAAATTTCCCATAAAAGTACTTACTCGTTAGTTATAGACATAACACGTCTAATGTGCTACCTAGAAATGGAAGGTGTTCCCTTAAATACCTAAATATTTCGTAGAGCAAGAGTTCTGTAGGACGAGCCTCTTCGTGATTTAGATCTCCATAGTGTCAATGTTAAACTCTCAGTGTACGATTATGTCTACAGAAGAGAACTTACAGTCAAGTGATTCATTACTCCTATATCTACTTAAGTTACATACATCTTTTTTTTTATTAGGCATTCTTGCCTTAGCAATCCAGTACGTTATGCAGCGCTAAATTGGCGTGTAAGCAAGAGATCTGATAGCATATCTTGTTTCCATTACACCTGAAGATGTCACCTAAATGAATACATATAGTTATCGAGACGATTTCAATCTTTTTTCACTAATATAGTCTGATTAACGACAGGACCTGAAACATCATTACCAGTGACGAAGAGCAGCGGAGTCATGGAGTCTTGAAATCGTGATTCTAGGGATTGAAGATTTATCATCTGAAGACAGTAATGAGACCGTAATAATCCGCATTGTCTTTCCTTGAGAGGTACGTGATTCAACAGACGGGCACAAACACATCGCAGACGTAAGAATATGAAGAGGGGAAATGGTATATCGACATGTTTCTGCAAATGCCAGTCGGTTTTTGATTTGTTGTTACGGTGGAGTGAAGTATGGTTTCTGGAAACGGTCAATGTAGCTTGCTTCGGCTCTATCGACTTGGTAATATGTCTTTAACCACAGATTATAACAAATGTAATTGCTGTTAGATGTGTCGGTAAGATATGTTTTTCCAGTCTGCTTAAACTAGATTCGGAACGTTTAGCGGTTCTAATTGTAGCGTTAGCAATACATTTTTGAGAATGATTTTGTAAAAATGTAACTATCATTAATCGACTAAATAGGATATGTTGTAGTCACAAAGAGATTTAGAAAGTAACGTAAGTAGAAGAAGAATCAAACAGAACCTAGAAACGTAAATAAATAGTTTCATTCTCACAGATATCTTGTGACCTTATATTAATGAAATAACGAAACAAAAAGATGAAATTAAAATTTGTAGCGACGTAAACTGATAATTTAATCTGTGTGATCTCACTTCTTACCTGATGGAACTACCAATGTACTAACATCCATGGTCACAATGTAGTGAAGTCGTGTGAGTGACGGCCGTAAATCTATTTGATATTCTGTCTTGCAAATTGAAAGAATTTGGTAACTAAGAGAGGACTATTATGCTGCATGGTAGAACACTATGATGTGTCGTGTTAGACAAGGCTGGACGTGTCCTCGTATGGCGAGAGGCGGTAACACCCAATGCACCTGTGAACATTTGTCGAATATTATCCTTTTGACGGTCGAGGTGTATTGTTTGGACAGGCACGATCTTATATGGACGTACTGACCACGTCATTGAACACGGTAGTCTAGGCGGACAACGTTATTCTCACACTTTACTTCCTCCCTTTCAGGAGTAGATTCGGACCTGACTTCAATTTTGTGAATGACTTCGTGCGACTGCATCGAACTACGCAGTTGGAGGGGTTCTCGGATCGAGAGGATATTCGCTCAACGGCCTGGCCTGTCGGTTTCCCTGACGTAAATTATATCGATCGCTTGTGAGATGCGTTGGGTGCTTATGTTGAAGCACGTGCAGACGTACCAACCATCATGCATCAGTTGTCAACCTCGCTGGTGATGGAATAGAATATCCTAGCACAAGAACTGCTTGCCAACATTTTAGCCAGTTGAAGAGCATGCAGTGATGACACAACCTATTAAGAACCATGTCCTTTCTTTTCTAATGTCCGGAGGACCATCATCGATCGTGGTATCTTGAGTGTAATTATTGTCTTTGAATAAAAGCACAATTTCTTTTCGTCACATTACCTCTTTCATTCAATTACTCACTGTACTCTACCGCAACAATTCTTTCTATGTATGATCCTAGTTTCACCGAGTTATGGTACTTGGCAGTGTCACATCTTGTGAAAGATACGTAAGTATTGCACATCTCTTACTAGAGAGTGATTCAATTATGGTGTTATAATATTTTCTTGGCTGATGGAAAAGGGTAAACGTATCAATTTAAGGTAAGTGACCTGTTCTTCTTAAAAGTGCAGGTTCCTGGAGTATAAATCATTTGTTATTTGTTAGTGGATATGATTGTAACAAGATGTAACCCCACCTCATTTTGGACTTCCGGAAGAGAGAGTCCCTGAAAAATGGGCAGGCAGAGGTGGTACTGTTTCGTGGCCATCTCGTTCACCTGATCTCACTCCACTCGTTTTCTTCTTGTAGGCCCGTATGAAATGACTTGTGTTCTAGGCGCCTGTCGAGGCAGAAGGGGATCCAGTGGCAAAACTGTCGCTGTCTGCGGCACTGCTCTAACGACACCGGCGATATTAGAACGGATGCAACTGAACTTTGTGGAACGACACCATGCCTGTACTGAATATGGAGGGCGCCTATGTGAGCAACTGTTGCGGATGTAGCAGCTTGTGCAACTTCTGCGGGTAAATTATAGGACTTAGTGTTTTCGGTTACTCTGACACCATGTTACTTGAACCCCAATTATTCCATCAGCAAGAGAAATAATCTGAGGGTTTTGGGAAGTATTCAGCGGTAATTCTGTACGCCGTAATCAGTGTTAAGAAGCTGGGGCCTTCGTTTGAGCACTGCGTCCTTTCGACTTGGTTTCCGAGCTATTATTCCTTACATGAAATTCACAAATTTACTCTTCATGATCATCACTGGAAGTCTGTAACGTCGTCACGGAAACAGTTTCAAGATTAGGTGAACAAGACGAGTGCGGAATGGCTTCCCATCCCAAATCTTGCTGGATGTTTTTTGTTAGCCTAGCAGAACGGAAATGGTTGTAATCGGAGAGTAGAATCTTCCTCTAACAATAGGTGTACAATACTTAAGCAACTTCGTCTGCAGGACATCTCAGTTGTTGACAACAAATATCTGCGTGATGGTGACACGTCTAGGAAGTAATTCGTGGTATGCCACACAGCCGCTGTTCCACCAGACGGATCTTTTGTGGATATGCCCCGGACTTCGAACTAGCAGTTGCAGCTTTGTTCGGGCTCAGCCATTCCTCTCATGAAACTTCCTGGCAGATTAAAACTGTGTGCCCGACCGAGACTCGAACTCGGGACCTTTGCCTTTCGCGGGCAAGTGCTCTAGAGCACTTGCCCGCGAAAGGCAAAGGTCCCGAGTTCGAGTCTCGGTCGGGCACACAGTTTTAATCTGCCAGGAAGTTTCATATCAGCGCACACTCCGCTGCAGAGTGAAAATCTCATTCTGGCATTCCTCTCATGTTGGTATAAAGACACCACTTCTCCTTACCAGTAACGATACAGGGCAGTAATGGTCGGTGTTCGTTACCAGCCAGTTCATTACGTGCAAGCAGAGATGCACATAGGGCCGCCCGACAATTTTTTTTAATTTTGGCTTAGAGCATACGGTACCCATAAATCATATTTTCATTACATGCAAATGTCGCACGGTAATGGAGCGATGACAGGTCATCACATTTGCCGTGTCTCGAGTATACTGACACCTATCATTGTGAATTAATGTGTTTAAACGATATTTATCAAAACACGAAGGTCTTCCTGAACGTAGAGAGTCAATAAAGCCAAAACAGTCCTTTTTGGAACGAGAAAACAATTTTCTTTCCGTGTTCTGGCGAACAGCATTATCTCAACGCGTGGCGCAAATTTTTCTAGCTGCCTTCGCTGCTGTCACCCCTCTAATGAACTCAAACGGAAGAACACATCGGAATTTTTCCGATTTCTCCACTTGAAATTCCATTTTCTAGCGTCAACAGCTTCATGCACTATCTCAAAATGACAAAATGACGACATGTAAACTCAAACAGCAGCAGTGAACTACCGACAAAAAATGACAATCGATAAATAAACCCATAGCCACCGGAATACCAACATGAAAAGCAAAACCGCTACGGATATATATATATATATATATATATATATATATATATATATATATATAGAGAGAGAGAGAGAGAGAGAGAGAGAGAGAGAGAGAGAGAGAGAGGGCAAGGTAGAAGAAAATGTGTAAACCAATCGTGAATTATGTCGTCGCCTGAGTATAAACTACGTCCACGAATCCCTTCAGAACGCCGAAATGAGAGAATGTGTGCCTGGCACTCATCCGTGTGGACACATTCGCGGCACGAAGCGTGTGGATGAAAGGGCATTCTGCGGGCTCGCGGGAATGGCGGCTCGGATCCGAGCCGGGCTGACGCGGCGGAGATAGCCGGGCGGCGGCACTGCGCTGCACCCACACGGCTGCAGCCGGCAGCGGCTTCCAGTTTGGCAAGTTCCCCACGCCGCGCCGCGTCACGTCACAAAGCGCAGCCGGGCAGAGGCAGCGCCAGCCGACACGGCACGGCGCCACTTGGAACGCGGTTTTATCGCGGCTGCTCTGCGATGCGAGCCGCAGCTCTTCTCCCGATAAGCGAGTTAACGGCGCGCACCAGCCAGGCGCTAGGCGCCGCTCTTCGGTGCTGTTGTGCGCAGTCCTGACCCCTGGGCCACTCACCTTACGGGTGGAAACAGCCGGCCGGCTAAAACCGATACCGATATTTTAGTTCTCAATAACCGGAATTTTGCGCTATTTTTTCAGTCTATAGCAGATGTATTTTTTTTCATTTTCAGTAAGCGATTAAACAGCCAATCGGTTGTCCGTAAACGTTAGGTACACTGACTTAGGTTTCGGCACCTTCTAGGGTTGTCTTCATCAGAATGAACAGTTGCTAAATTGTAAAATTACATTGCTAAAAAGCAATAGTTAGAATTCTGAGCAACTGTGCACTAGTCGAAAGCAAAACGACATAGATTTCGCCACGTGTACGTTTTGCTTTACTTTTGACTTGAGCGTAGTTGCTCAAAATTCTGATTATTGCTCTTTTGAAATATAATTTTACGATTCAGCAACTGTTCATTCTGATGAAGACACCTCTAGTAGGTGTCGAAACCTAGGTCACTGTACCCAACGTTTATGTGCAGCCGGTTGGCTGTTTAACCTTATATTGAAATTAATACTGTTGCTGAATAACAGCAATGTTCGAAACTGTATAACAGAAGTTCCTTCCACTTTAGTAATAACCGCGTAAAAAACCGACGTATCATCGAGCCATAGCAGCAGCGCTAAAATTTGTGATTCCTAAATAAACCTTTTTTTAAAAAAAACGCGAAATTTTTATTTACAAAATTTTCATTGCTTTGAAAGAATGGAAACCGGAAGGAAGAAGGAAGGAAGGATGATTGGGGTTAACGTCCTGTCGACTTAAAGTTCATTAGAGGCGGAGAACAAACTCGGGTTGTGTGAAGGATGGAGACGGAAATCGGCTTTGCCCCTCCAAAGGAACCATCCCGGCATTTCCCTGGCCTGGCGCAATGTAGCGAAATCACGGAAAACCAAAACCTGGATGGCCCTACGAAGTTTTGAACCGCCGTCCCCCCGAGCGTTGAGTCCAATGTTCTAAACCCTACGCCACCTCAGTCGCTTGGGAAAAGCGGTCAGTGCCGTTTCAATAACAGAGTCGAGGGAAACTAGCAACGAATGAATGGGATAATAAATTGTGTGGCATTGCTGAGACAATAATATACCTGTTATCGTATGGCGTGTCCTACTGGCTGGTACACACGCGTATATAGTGTGCGAACCAGTCTGGTCTATATGGTAATTTTTCGCTGTTGTCGTCGGACGTCACTTACATCACAGAATGGCACCATCCCTAGTCTGGAAGTATTTTGTGAAATGAAGTACAGTGTTGTATTTACCTTAAAAAATTAAGAACGAGAGGAGCCAAGACATGCTTGCAACATCATATAGAACTTAACAATTCATTCACGGTGTACAATATAAATAAAAAGCAACTAGCTATTGCCTGTATCTACATAATATGCCTTTATCTGCTTGTAGTCCTTCATAACGAACAAATTAACACGAAGAATACAGTTCTCCAACCTCAATTTTCACCGTTTATCACTCTCGCGCCGTAATGGCAAAATACTGATATGATCCTTGATTACAACATGGTTTTTGAGTAGAGCTTCAAAACGTTGGAATCGACATGAGAATCTGGAGATTTTTTATACTATTGAGCCACTTACCACTTTGTCGAGAAAAGCAGCGAACGGAGGACTAAGTTTTTTCTTATATTTCTCTGTTTAATTTAACATTTTGGTTCTGTGTATCTGATAAAATCAAAACTTTTCAGTCTTTGTTCGGTTTATATGTTTCTTATAGGGAATAACAGGAATAAAAACAGAAAAAATTGTTATTTCAGAAACCGATTACTTTGAGCGGTTTTAGCGGTCAGTTAACTGGCACTGGAAAAAAAAGCTGATATAACCGAAAACCGGTTGTTTCAGTGATGACCGCCATCCCTAACTCACAGCAGCACCGTTGAACTTAGTTAGCTGAAGCTAATATTTGAATAATAGGTGCAGTCGGTTGTATTTATTTATATTTACTATATACGATAAAAAGAAATCTCTGACGTGGTCGGCGATCATTCTGGACACTTATACACAGAACTGTCCAGCTAACACATTTTCGTTAATCCTTTTTATGACGCCCTACAGTGCTGGATGTCATAAGAGCTGTAAGAAGAAAAGGAAACTAAAGAGCAATTAACAAACGGTGATGGAGAAGGAGGTTATCAGAAAATTACGTAGTACTGGAAACATACCAAAGGAAACGATTTCTACAATATAACTTCCAAGTGCAATTCTGACCGTGCAGTAGTTAGTGCCAAACAGAGGAGTCAGACAGCTGAGTGAAGCCCTATTGCGAAGTCACCACAAGACGTACTAACAGAATGTATTAATAAAGGAAATAAATTTCCAGAATGAGTATATATATTACAAGTTCTGCTCTGATGGTGACAGTAAGCGAAACAACGTTATAAATAAAGGAAAATATTAAGCAACCTAGAAGGCTACATTGAAAGAGCACTATCGAACATTAAACAACTCTAGCCTTTCAGTAGAACAATATAATATTTATAAATTTAAAAGCTATGACTGTCACTCTCGAAAAGCAAAATCTAAAATATCAAATGAAACTGCATATTGAAGCTTTACATAGTCCTCTTTCCACATTTTACTACAAAATTTGGTTAAAATTTGTATAAAATTAAATCCACAGCCCTATGTAAAATACAAATGAGCAGGAAGGTAAGCGGATGGTTTTGTTTCTTTGGCTGACATCGTGTAAATCTCTTACGTGTATTAATTTCTCTAACGTAACTAGAAAGACACTGGAGGTAAACGAAAAGGTAAATAAAATATAATATTTTTAACAAATAATGTATACTGCATCACTCACTTGCTACTATCATTTTACCACCTCGACGCGTTTCGGCAGCATGCTGCTATGGTCAGATGTATCTACAGTTACTTCTACGTTGTAATTAATGTGAAGAGAGGTTAGTTTGTTGCCGTGAGTGCCATTATTTCCGCCATGATATAAATACATCAATATATAAATGTTTTATCTTGACTGTGAACTGTTGTTTTAGCAATAGTAACTAGTTTGTCTTAGCTTTAAAGACTCTTCGGATCGATGTAAACAAATGACTATGACAGTGTTACATTGTGATGTATTTGTTACTGTGTTCTGTGTGCCAGACAGCGAAATTACTAACAAAAATGTAAGTGCACAAACAAAATGAGCTATCTTGCTTATCTCGTAATGTACACACTATAATGTTTTTATCTTTTTGGACAGAAGTATTTCTCGACAAACACAGCAATTGAAACTAACATCACATCATATTTATTACAAGGTAAAAGTAACTATAAATGAACCTGATGATAGCAGCTTGTTGCCGAAACGCGATCGTGTTAATAAAATATTGGCGACAAATGACTGTTGCAGCAGCCCATCAAATACCTGTAACATCCATATAACATGGGTAACTGTAAGTAAAATATAGTATTTCAATACAGTATGCAGAATACAAACAACACTGATATTGCAATAAGTATATGACACCGCTATCATTAAAAAACATTCGCCAAAAATTTGGATGAAAAGCTAAAATATGAAAGTAGACAGGCACGGGGAACAAGAACCACGATGCAGCAGCTCTTAGGCAGCCTCATTTTAATACTATAGATAATTTTATAAACCAAAACTGTTTCTCTTAAACTTTATCTAGTCATTGAGTGAGTAACCTAGCTTGTTCATTCTATGTGAATACGAAGTCCTCCAACACATTAGGAACATCACTTTTTTGAGCTCATTGTAAAATTTTAAGATTATTTTCAATAGGTCACGTATCATGCCGTTCCCTAATTACACGACGTCTCAGGACGCGTTTGTTGCTATTTCGCGAGTTTCCCCGAAACTAGTGATAAAAATTTCTGTTCTGTACATCGATTAGTACAGTCTCGGGGCTAAATTTTATAGACATCAATTTTCAAAATTTACTCGCTTTGATTTCAGTATTGTGTTGCAGAAGGGCGTCTACAGTTCTGTTGGTAGCAAATCTCAAACTAGTGTTTGTACGCTCGAAAAATTAAGCAATAACGTTCCAATTTAAGTTCCATTGAAGTTGAGGAAATAAATTTATCTTTCGTCGAGGTTCTTGAGCTATCTAAATTTTTTAAATATCATGCTCCCCAAAGTCTTTGGCAATCTGCATTAATTTCCGAAATTTCCGATCCCCAGCAATCCCGTCAGGTGGTAATGTGAGAAGATGGTGGATTGATGTTCTGAAGTTGAATGAAATGTAAATCTGAAAACGTTGTCATAAGCTGTTTTATTGTGTGATCAGAGCTGTTTAATTGCCTTGTAGTACGAAAATACATGCTTGACTGTAGCACCACCTTGTGGCAAATTTTCGATAGTACCTCAGTGACATAGGGCCTTCTTTACTTTTCTTTGCATGTATCTAAAAATACAAAATTTCATGATAACCTTTAACTTTTGTAATTTTCTCCTTATGTATCATTGTTTCTGATTGCTCTGATGATGGCTAGAGCCCAAACGTGTCATAATAAGTATGAATAAACATATGCAAGCTGAACAGTTTTGTGTCTAAATTATTTATTTTACTTGTCCTTAAGTCCCGATAACGGAGAGCACTCTATATGTAAGGTCTATATTTCTCATGTCACAACCTCTGAGGAGAAATCCTTACGTGTTGTAGTTAGTTACTGGCGTGTAATAACAAACCAGAACATATGTTCAGAAATATAACATTCGCACATTGACAACATTCGTGAGAAACATTTTTGTTTTTCGTTTTTACTACAACAGTGATATCCGACAGGGCAATGCCAGCGTTACTTATTTCTTCTTCACAGCTCTCTGAGAAGTCCGCATTCTCTTTAAGACCTTCCTTTGACTCACAGTTCGTTGCCTTTTCTCCAGGCCTTAACTGTCATTTAACGATCACTAACATAAATTAACTTAAACCCTTCAAACGTCTTAACCGTCAGTTGGAGAAACATACTTTGTCTTTCTCTGATGGCGTGTCCTGAAGACAAAAAGCAGTCTTAGTCTTTCATTTGTAGATATACATCTCTTAAGAGGATAAGCTGGTAACGTTCAGAGGTAGATGCTACGCGATACAGTTGTTGCGTAAATGGCAGTATTTTATCCTTTCGTTTTGTCTGTCCCATGCTACAAGCGAAGTCCTCAACTCTTCAAAATGCTTAGTTTCAGGATAAACTTCTCCATAGCATCAGATAAGTTGCAAATTGCCTGCAGTTTAAAAAGAAAGTATACTGAAGGGTTATCTACAGGAGTAGTGTTAGGTCTACCTAAATTTATCCAAAAATTCATATTCTCAGTATTGCTATCCATAAGCATATGGACTTCTTAAGTATGTAAACATGTGATTGATAGCTGTATAAACTTCCAGACCATGACAGGGTCATAAAGAAAGTCTTAGAACAGAGGACAGGCGCCAAAGTACTACACACAAATGACGCCAAGCGTATTAAAGGCACGGAATGGGCATTCATAGTTGTGGTCCGCTAAAAACTGTCTATCGAAATGCCTGTTATGAAGACTGCTTTTTTAGCTCGTGAATATTTTAGTACACTGACATAGGCAGCAACCTATTTTGACAGAAGAATTATTTCCGTAGCCGACTTAAAAAATTTCCACTATGACAAAACATCCTTGTTGTCTACATTATTAATTGACAAGTAAGTAACCTCTAGAAACTAGAAAAAAACTAATATTAATCGGGTCATATGGTACAGCGGCGTTCGCTATAAAAGAAACATTCTGACCAACTGAGTAATCGGGATGCAGCTACGTGGAGAACATGCCCTCCAAATGCTTCGCACAGATTCCCCGCAGCGACGTAAAATGGAGAAGAAGAACTAACAGCAAAAGGAGATATATTAGAGAAACATAGTGAGAGCGACACATGATTAATATACCAAGCAAGCAGTGTTAATGAAATTTGCTAGAGCTGTAGCAGTTGGCCCTGTCGTGTCCAAAAATTCCTGTATCGACTTTGACTGACTGAGACCGCCACTGGTTCTTACACATACGAAAAAGATATGAAACACATAAGCTTACAACATTACCCGCAAAGGGAGCAGGAACATATCAAACACTAAATCAAATGAGGTGATTGAACACAAGGGCACACATTGTATTGCCTCTCTGTTGGCAAGAACAGACACCTGAAAATTTCATTCTAGAAACAGACATCTGTGTTTGTAAACATCTATACATAGTTCTCCAAGAACGTGCCACTGGCAAATTTAGATTCTGCAAATAACTCAAGATTCGTTAGAAAGGTATTTTGAAGTGGTTAATTAACCACGGAAAACCCACGAGGGACAAAATTCTCCCATCACCTGTGTATTGCTATTGCGAAAGCGCCGTCCTGTACCGTAAGTGAGTTTTGCTTTCAGAAGGTCGTGACATCGACTTTGAGACACCCGTTCCGGGGGTTAGGGGTTTGCTGCGCGACCTGTAGTCGGGGGTTCGAGATCCGGACAGGTTAGGGTAATTCTGGTTGCTCTGAAGGGAAAATACTGGTTGCTCTGAAGGGACAATACTGGTTGCTCTGAAGGGACGGTTGCTTCTTCTCTACAAGAGCAGGGGGTAACATCAATTCACAGTCCCAGCAAACGCAAATATACATTTCGCGTCTAAATGTCGGCACTCCCAATTGCAACTTGCACTTCGAACTCTGTGTCCACCCGCCGAATTCGCGTAGCCTTCTACGTAAGACCGATAAAAACCGACTTCCTTTTTGATAGCGTAACGTTGATACTACCTTTAAAAATTTTAACACTTGTGGGGCAGTCACCAGCACATTACACGTTTAAAAGGAATACTGAATTTCAATAATTCTACATAATAGTAAGTCACACTGCTCATGCGCATACAAAACGTGAACTATTTCGCAAGAGAACACCACTACACGAAAAGTACCTCAGGCATACAACTTCACTGTTAGCCTTTATTTGGAAGTAACCTCCCCTGTTGTGGCATGGGATCCAGTAAAAACAAGGACTGGGATTTATTATTGGTGATTCCAGATACTGAGTGTACGTCACCAAACACTACTTTTTAGCAATTTGATATAAAGAGAATTAATTGAAGGGTATGCTACGTTTTAGTGTGATCAACTGGTACTAATTCCATCCACCCTAACACTCCATATACGATAATTTATTCGGAATTAGCCAACAATCTCTTAGTATTTTCCTGCAGTTACTTGAACCATTGATGTTTCTTTCCAGCTGGAAAGTAACGAGGAAGAAACTACTTGATTGTGTTCATAATTTTCTGTGGTTTATTGCCTTCGGCTATGTACTACTGCTCTCTGTTAGCTTCTTTCCATCGTTTTCTCGTCAAGGGCGACTACTGTTGATGTGTTTTATTAATCGCAATATAGAAAGTTTTAAAGAAGGAGGATTGCCGGCCGGTGTGGTCGAGCGGTTATAGGCACTTTAGTCCGGAACCGCGTGACTGCTACGGTCGCAGGTTTCAATCCTGCCTCGGGCATGGATGTGTGTGATGTCCTTATGTTAGTTAGGTTTAACTAGTTCTAAGTTCTAGGGGACTGATGACCTCAGGTGTTAAGTCCCATAGTGCTCAGAGCCATTTGAACCATTTTTGAAGGAGGAGTTTCGAAAAATAGGTCGGGGAAACTGGCTCTCGATGTTTGAATAAATAACAGTCTAGAAACATTACACCAAATCTTTTAGGACAAACTGAAACTATGACGTTCGAGCAGGACGCATCATTTCAGCAGCAGTAGATCAGAACAATGAATGCTATGTGAAAATAATTGTCTTACTTAAAACTCCAAATATTACTTCTATAGAAACTTCCATTCCTCACGTAAGGTATTTCTCTGTTTCAGATTTTACGTTTAACATGCTCGCTTTGGAGTTGCACAGAGAAGTTTGAGGCCTACTCCTGTTGTAAAAATGTATAGCTGATACTTGCACCTCTACAGTCGAGAATTAAATAGCACTTCCTTTGTGAATGGAGAGCTGGTGTGTCGAGAAATTTTTCTTCACTCAGACTTCGAAGAGTCATTCTGGAATTTTGTTTCCTTTATTAATGAGTTCCGCCAGTATGTCCTGTGGCAACTTCGCGATAGATTTTACTCAGGTGTTTTAGAGCTCAAATTGTCACTTACTACTGTGTGGTCGGAGATGTATTTGACAAGTGACGTTGTATCCATTATTTTCTTTGGTATGTATTCGAAACTGCGAACTTTTCTGATGACTTGCTTACCCTGTAGCTTTTGTTAATTGCTCCTCATCTGCCTGTTCCTTTTTATAAATCGTATGATGACTGCTGACGATAGCTGATACCGCAACGCGTCATAATAAGGCTTAATAAAGGTATACTACCTAAATAATTCTCCATGCGATTTGTATCTGAATAAGCTCTAAACGCGTTCTTGGCTAGTTGAAAAGACGACGCATGAATTCTAGTGAAACGGTGTTCTCTCATCTTTGCAGTGAATGAAACAGAATTTTGTTAACACGAAGTAGGTAATCAGACGTCTTCTGATGTCACTAATATGCATATGCGGCAGAGATATAAGGGCTACGTCAAATCAACTGATGCCACTGCATATAGGTGGAGCACCTGAGAAGTAAACTATGACCTTTGATTATGATGTCTCTATCTTTAAGTATTCATAAACTAACCCATCTAATTGTCTACGATCCTCCAGCACGCTTATCTAATCCCAGCGAATGGGAGGAGTCTACAGTGTCCCAAAAAGATGAAGGTTATGTCCAAATATGGTTTTGCAATAGTGAACAAAAGCTTTTTTGTCTCCACAGACAAGCTTACTATGTAGGATAGTTTCCACATGTTGTCTTCGGATTTTACAGAAAGTAACAGCCTCTTTCGTGAAGTTCAAAGCCGGTTTTTATGGATACAAATCGTGAATCTCCCAGAAATTGTACTGCCAGTTTTGTGCAATAGTCACACATTCCTATGATTGGTATCTTAATTCATTCTTCCCTCGTTTTGTTATTAACACAAATTTCACGTCACACATTGAGTTATACTGACAACTAGTGTGCTGAATGGCAGTAACTAAAAGGTTGTATATAAGATCATCATTTTCTAAGGTACTTGTTTTGTTTTTCTCCCGTGCAGAAGAAGTGAATATTTGTTCTCACCATTACTAATAAATGGTGATAAACATTTTGATAGCGACATATAAGCAAGATAGGCCACTCGGAGTTGGTGGTCGTCGCAGCAGGTGAAAATACAATATGTGGATATCCTTTTCTCATTGTGTGAAACTACTATTACTCTTCAAAACTTCAAATTAAACGTCGAATATCGGTTTTACGGCAACAATTTATTTCCAAAATATGGAAGCCAAGCTTAGTCCCACGGGCAGCATTCAGAACTGGGATGAACGAAGGCGTATATTTTTTATTATTTTTTTATTATTTGAGCAAACGATTGTATTTTCATTCAAAGCTTTCATAACGTGCCCGTTATTAATTATTTATTTAGAAACCCATTAACAAAGCATCCGTATGACAAAGATATTTGCATAATTATCTTCATGTGTAACGCGGTAAGGAAACCTTTTTCGTGATGTAGTAAGGCTTGTGCCAGCACACACAATTGTGTTCAGTAAAACCGAGCACATGGTGTTGTCCGCTGCTACAAATAACGGGACTTTTATGAGAACAGTCATGTTTGCAGGTATTCAGAATAAAACAAAACACAATTGGCAAAAGTTACAAAGAGAAAGAGAGCCCTAAGAGATATTTAGTTTAATTTAAAGCGCATCACTAGTATATAAAGATATACATTTTAGGTTAAAAAAAAGTTATAATAATGCAAATGGAATAATCTTTACGTGTATAACATACAACATAACATAAATTATTACTATTTATAATGAAAGATACAGTTAGTCTTTATCTCCATCTGTACACGAAAATAACTTCTCGACAGAAAACAACGCCAAAACCTGATAACATATTTTTTTTACATTTTTTCTGTTCTAAAATATGTCGGCTACAGAAAAATTAAATACAATCTATGAAGAATACATACGGTGTCATTGTTTTGCATATACAATAAACATTTCCTATGTTTTTAGTGTTTTTTGGACTTTTTCTCAGAATGTGCAGTGTACCTGTTTCGAACACTGCTTACAGGGCCATAGTGCAATATATTGTAGAGAAATGCTAGAGCATGTGTAAGTCTTATCGCTTAGGTCAGGCTGAATATGTAGAAGAAAATCAGCGACAAGCTGATAAGGACCTACTAGGTCGATGTAGCCCACACGGAAGAGCAACAGAGATGATCAGCGAGCGTTTAAAACAGAAATCCTTGAAAGGAAGGCGATGTTCTCACGGATCTCTGTCGGATATTATTCAGAAAATCAAAACTGAGTAACAGTTCAGCTGCCTCTGGCAGGAAGGAAACCTGAAAATAAGGTATCATAATACATTACGGCGCGTGCAGTGATGCGAAAACTATATCTCTTCCTCCCGCTCCATATTTGAATGGAATAAAATTTATAGTTCCTAATATTGATACAAAGTATTATCAGCCAAGAACTTACGATGGCCAGCGAAATATGCTGCGGATAATATCTTTGTTCGCCGACACCGAAAGGCAGCTTGTACTCCCGCGAAGGCAGGGGCAGTCCAGCCAGAGTTCAGCACAACCGGTAACATCGCTAGCCCGTCTGAAGGTCGAAGCCCTGCCTGCAGTTACAGACGGCGTGCTGGGTAACCCCTAGCCTCACTCCCGGAACCGGTGTCTGCCGATAGTCCATGTCACGTCCTTCTGAAAGCGAAAGATATTTAGGGTACAGGATGGCTCTCTCAAAAAGTCATAGTGTACAGATCTGTTACTATTTGTTATGAACTAGGAATGACACGGTCGAGCGTCAATAACATACGATAGTCTGAAATTATGTAACTTATTCTGGAAGGAGATTGGGATCTTTTAATAGGAAACGGAAACATAAAAATGATTCAAATATGAGGAAAATCGAATCGCAGGATATCATCTAATCCAAATACACATGTCAATGCGTCAGACGTATAACCGTTTCTGAATAAAACTAATCAATATACCATATTATTTAGAATTGAAAAACATATACTCAAGTATTTCGTTTTGAAACTCAGTCTTTCAGTAAATAATCTGTTATAAACTGTAACGCTTTGTATGGGGCTGATGGAGATGGAAACTTATGCCGTCAGGTGGCAAACGAAACCGCAAATGCACCTATTTACAAATAGACATATTAAAACTACATCTCCATCTACATGGATACTCTGCAAATCACCTTTAAGTGTCTGGCAAAGGGTTCATCGAACCACCTTCACAGTTCTATATTTTTCCAATCTCGTACAGCGTGAGGAAAGAACGAACACCTATATTTTTCCGTACGAGATCAGATTTCCCTTATTTCATCGTGGTTCGTTTTAGCACTCCTGTGGATAACCTCGAGTCAACTGCCAGTTTTCGCACCATTCAACTATTTTGTCTAAATCGTTTTCCAATTTGTTTTGATCTCCTAATGTCTTTATTACTTGATAAACGACAGCGTCATCTGCAAACAGCCTAAGACGCGTGCTCAGATTGTATCCCAAATCCTTTATATACATAAGGAACAGCAAAGGGCCTATAACACTATCTTGGTGAACGCCAGAAATCACTTGTGTTTTGCTCGATGACTTTCCTTCAATTACTACGGACTGTGACCTTTCTGGCAGGAAATCACAAATCCAGTCACATAACTGAGACGATATTCTATAAGCACGCAATTTCACTACAAGCCGCTTGTATGGTACAGTATCAAAAACCTTCCAGAAATCCAGAAATACGGAATCGATCTGAAATTCCTGATCAATAGCACTGAACACTTCATGTGAATAAAGAGGTAGTTATGTATCACATGAACGATGTTTTCTAAACCCTTTTTGACTGTGTGTCAATAGACAGTATTTTTCGAGGTAATTCATAATGTTAGTACACATTATAAGTTTCCAAATCCTGCTGCATATCGACGTTAACGACATGGGCCTGTAAGTAAGTGGCTTACGCGTATTACCTTTCTTGAATATCGGTGTGACCTGTGCAACTTTCCAGTCTTTCTGTACGGATCTTTCGTCGAGCGAACGGTTGCATATGATTGTTAAGTATGGAGCTAATGTATCAACATACTCCGAAAGGAACCTAACTGGTATACAGTCTGGACCAGCAGACTTGCTTTTGTTAAGTGATTTAAGTTGCTTCACTACTCCGAGGATATTTACTTTTACGTTACTCATGTTGGCAGCTGTTCTCTATTCGAATTCTGGAACATTTAATTCGTTTTCTTTCGTGAAGGCATTTCGAACGGATGTGTTTAGAAAAAAGGTAAGTATACTAATATTCATCTTTTTTATATGCACGTTAAAAGGAATAAATTAATTTGTTTTGTATTAATGAGACACAATTAAGTCTCTGACTGCAAAGTGGTCTTGCTTATTCGAAACGGCACCTGCATAAAAACGAAAATGTATATGATTTGGTCGACGAAGTAAACGTCCTGCGGTTCCGTCATGTATTGAGGAAGCTATATATTCGCTTTATGAGCAATTTCCACTGAATCCAACAGCGTTCCTAAAGTTATCTTACACGAATAAAACAGCGAATGGTCATCTGACTCTCACTGAGCTAAGTTGTTAATCACATGGTGAATAAATGAAGGAAACTCCTACAGATGTTTCTGAGAATACTACTCTATAGACACTTGAACGTTTAATGGTATTTTAAAAATTCAGAACACATGAATAAAAATCGGTAGCTGGTTACATGAATATTCAGTTCTTTTTGGAGTTGAATTGAAACAGAATTATATTCCATTAACATTCCTAGTGAATGTACTTGTTCGTTTTTCAAGAGTAAAAGAGAAGACACATTGGCCTACCCGAACTTCAGCACTCATTGTTTGATCTGTATTTCTACGACTTTCGCGACCGCGTGAGGTAGCGCAGTGATTAGTACACTGAACTCGCTTTAGGGGGGATGACGGTCATCCTGATTTACGTTTCCTGTAATTTCCCTAAATTGCTGGAAGCAAAAGCCACTACGGTTCCTGTGAAAGGACACGGCTGGTTTCCTTCTCCATCCTTCCATAACCCGACCTTGTGCTCCGTCTCTAATGATCTCGCCGTCGGCGGGACGTTAAACACTAGCCTCCTTCTTTTCCTCCTGACTTTCCAGATAGTTTCGTCATATACTTGGATTCTGCTTTCGTAACTATGTACTTCACGTTGTACGCTGCATGGCATTTACTTTTTATTTCTTTTGCACATAGTTTTATAAAAGCGGAACGCCTCCCTCTACGTCTTCATATTTGTCATTAGAATGCTAGTGAAGTGTAGCAATATGGTTACTGAATTCAACGAAGTCTGTGTGTTAGATTATTCACTGACATGGAAGATGTACAATACAGTACTCAGCTATTCTCATTTCTCAGTGTAACAACTAGCGTAATTTTTCAAACCTAGGAAGTAAAAAGAGCCGTTCACTGCCAAATGGGGTTTTCGTGAATTATGCTCAGTTAAACATAAACTATCAACATGTAAACGAATTCCCAAGTTCATGAGTTTTTAACAATAAATTTTTTATATTCTCGTGATAAAATATCTTAATAGGAGACACTTTAATTCTCTACATTTTTCACTATACAACTTTTTGATAATTATGGTATTACTCAGTTGCTTTATTCTATGCGTCAGGAAATAAATTATTCTATAAATAAATTTAACCATCAGCTCTGCAACACAGATCACCTAATAACTAATACACCTTTTCAAATCATTTAAAATAGAATACACTCTCTGTAAGAATAGCACTGCTTGAGCATCTCAAAAATAAGCTAAAATAAGCGAAAAAATTAAAATGAGCGTAAAGAAACAAGGTTCACTGAATTAGAAAGTAACATTTTGCCAATGTAAGAAGACATTGTTCCATGAAAAATCAACAAACAGGTCATAATCATCTGTTCACTTATCAGAGATGATACTGATGCAAAAATAGACGATAACAGACAGAAGGCCGAATAACTGCCATCTTAAGAGATCTTTTGACTGTCGTAAGATGAACAATGATTCATTTTCTCAATCATCGCACGAAGCACCGCACTGACAGACTGAGGAAAACAAAATCGTTTTACAGAGGAAAGGTATTTGGAACCTGAAGAATAAGTAATTTACTACTGTTCCCCACGATCTCATACACACACGCGCTCACAAGGACATATGTGTGTGTGTGTGTGTGTGTGTGTGTGTGTGTGTGTGATTAGATACCAGAAACTGGAAAAAATGTTGCTAATACTGCAAGTGACTAATGCGTGGTGCCGGGACTGGCAACTGAACCTCTAGTAAAAACTTTAACTTTTTTTGGGATAATCAGTCTTCCGATTGATTTGCATCTGTTTCCACCCTTGTGGCATGTACGATTCTACACGGATTATACCGCCTTCAAGTTGCAGTTTTCCGTAGATCGCTGGAGCAACGACTGATTGCCAGCGATTGTAAAAAGGCGCAGATCAAGCCCTTTTTCTCGAATAATCATCGTTCAGATGCATAAAGCTGTAGGCTTATATAACTGACTTGAAATTATTACAGAGCTATGGAATGGATTTTATGTTCGGTGGTCAAAAGTGTTCTCTCAACGAATGAACATTCGTTCCTCAAACAGAGATCGTGTGAAGCTCATTTCACTCTGTTCATCCAGAGTTGCAGAGTGCTGTGGATACTGCGACAAGCCAGACGTCATCTTCGCTGAGGTACCTGTGCGTTAGTGAACAAAGTACGAGATATAGAACATAGGACCACCGTGGTGAATTGATTCAAGAGTCTCTCGCACATAGATCTCAACACGTCGATCTTTGCGGGACGAGATCGTTAGCTGGAACTGACGGAACTTTATCTCTCCTCAAAGTAATTTACTACTGTTCCCGTCGATCTCTCTCTCTCTCTCTCTCTTTCTCTCTCTCTCTCTCTCTCTCTCTCTCTCTCTCTCTCTCTCTGTCACACACACACACACACACGCACAAGCACATATATATGTTTGTGTGTGTATTGGTGTGTGTGTGTGTGTGTGTGTGTGTGTGTGTGTGGTGTGTGTGTGCGATTAGATACCAGAAACTGGAAAAAATGTTGCTCATACTGCAAGTGACTAATGCGTGGTGCCGGGACTGGCAACTGAACCTCTAGTAAAAACTTTAACTTTTTTTGGGATAATCAGTCTTCCGACTGCCTCGCATCTGTTTCCTCTCTTGTGCCAATTTCATCATCTCACCTTATGTCCTCCAGTATTTATTCGATATATTCCAGTCTCTTTCTTCCCTTACAGTTGTTATTCTCTAGGGTCATTCTAGGACCATGGAAGTAATTCACTGATGTCTTAACATACAACCCGTCCTTTCTTCTTCCCAGTGTTTGCCGGAAGTTTATTTCATCGCCTGTTCTACGGAGAACTTCCACTCCTTCTCTTATCAGAGCACCTACGTTTTAACATCCTTCTGCACCATCAGGTCTCAGACGCTTGTTCTCTTCTTTTCAGATTTTCCCACTATCCGTGAAAGATTTCTTCCCTGTGGTCTTCAGTCTGAAGACTGGTTTCATGCAGCTCGCCACGATACTCTATAGTGATCAAGCTTCTTCATCCTCGAATAACTGCAGCCCCCTGCATCCTTTTGAGTGTACTTACTCTTTTCATCTCTTGATCTCCCTCTACGATTTTTACGTCCAAAGTTAGCACCAATTCTAAATCGGTGATCCCTTGAAATCTCTGACTGTTTATTATCAACCGATAACTTCCTTTATAAGTTCATTTCCCATTGAGTTCCTCTATATTTTCCTGCTACTATTCAAGTTCCCCTTCTTTTCTTAGTAGTGGTTCTCCAGATGAGCTCTTCATATTCATATAGGTGCTTTTCGTTTCTCCAGACGTCTCTTTAATTTTCCTGCAGGTGGTATCTATCTTCCTCTTACTTAAATCTGCTAGTATGTCCTTACATTTGTCCTCTAGTCATTCCTGCTTAGCCATACTTCAGTTCTTCATTTTTAGGCATTTGTATTCCCTTTCACCTGCTTTATTTGTTGCATTTTTATATTTTCTCCTTTCATCAATTAAATTCAATATTTCAGATGATACCCAAGCATTTCTACTTGGCTTTATCTTATTACGTACTTGATCCTCTCTCTTCGTCTTCTACTGTATTCCTTTCTCCTGTTTCAGTTTGTCGCTACCTGATGTTCCCTAAAACTCCTAAAAGTCTTTGGTTTTCCAGGTGCCATCTCCTTAATTTCCTACCTTTGATGCAATTTTTAATCTACAGCTCATAAGTTGTTATCAGAGTCCACATTTGTCCCTGGAAATGTCTTACAGTTTAAACTCTCATTCTGAAGTCTCTCTGTTGCAGTAATATAATGAATCTGAAACTTTCCGGTGTCTCCAGCTCTCTTCCAAACGTAGAACCTTCTTTTATGATTCTTAAACCAAGTGTTGGCGATTATTAAATTATGCTCTGTGCAAAATTTTACAAGGCGGCTTCCTGTTTCATTGCTTTCTCCCAGTCCACATTCACGTACTATCTTCTCCCCTCATCCTCTTCCTGCAACTGGATTCTGGTTCCCCATGTGAATTAAATTATCGTCTCCTTTAACTATCTGAATAATTTCTTTTGCCTCATCATACGCCTTAAATATCTTCATATGTGAAGTCAGTTTGCATATAAACATTTACTGCTGTGGTGGGTGTTGGCTTCGTGTCTATCTTGGATACGATAAGGAGGCCAAAATGCTGTTTGTAGTAGCTCACCCGCATTTTTATTTTCTAACACCCGTATTACCCCTATTTTACTTTTCATTTGTGAACCTATCTTACGCTTTTTTAATCCCCGCATTTCGCTCTTAGCCTTCCTTCTTGGTTCTTGTACAGATTTACGGTAGCTAACGTTCCCTGTAACTTAAACGCATTTTTCTCAGAATTCAAAGATCTTGTTCCATTTTACATTGTTGAATGTTTTTTCCCGGTCGACAAATCCTATGAAGCGGCTGTGATTTTTCTCAAATCTTTCTTCCATTAAATCGCAACGCCAGAACTGCCTCTTGTGCCCTTCTCTTAAAGAAAGAAAACCGATCGTTATATAACACATCATCAATCTTCGTTCCTAATATTCTATCTATTATTCTTGTCAGCAACTTGGCTGCATGAGCCGGTAAGCTAATTTTGCGATACTTCTCGCATGCGTCTATCATTGTTCAGGATTGTGTCAATGACATTAGTCCGAAGGTCTGATGATATGTCTTTCTGACTGTCATACTGCATCCTCTATATCAACTCCCATTTCTTCCTCAATCATGTCGTTATACAAGTCGTCCCATCGTCGCAGCCTTTATGTACGCTTTCCACCAAACCGCTCTCTCCTGCGCGCTTATCAATGTCATTCTCAAATTGTCTTAATCTAGCACCCTTGCTTTTAACTTTTGACTTTTCTGTGTGCTGAATCAATCCTTCCGATGACGACATATTTTTCGATTTCCACACATTTTTCCTGCTACCATTGCGAGTTTGGTTCCCTACACTTGCTATTTATTTCGTTCCCACTTATGTTTCGTTCGTACTTACATTTCTCTGCTTCTGAATTTCCCTCAACAGTTTTATACATACCTCTTGCGTCCATCAGCTGAAGTATTTCTCCTGTTACCAAAGGATTAATGGCAGTTGGTTTCCTTGTAGCAGTGATTGTGGCGTCACTCTTTCTTCTGTTCAAAAAATGGCTCTGAGCGCTATGGGATTTAACATCTGAGATCATCAGTCCCCTACAGCTTAGAACTACTTAAACCTAACTACCCTAAGGACATCACACATATCCATGCCCGAGGCAGGATTCGAACCTGTGACCGCAGAAGTCTTGCGGCTCCGGATTGAAGCCCCCATGATGAATAGATTATGGTCTCCTTTTTACGGAATTGTCCGTTCATTATCCTTATTGTCTTTCATCTTCCTCCGTCGTCTCATCTTCTGCTTGTGATGTAGGCATGTATATCTGATCTATTGTTGTTGGCGTTGGTTCTCTGTCGCTTCTCATGAGAACAATTATTTCTCTGAACTATTAGTAGTAACTCACTCTCTACCCTCCTTTCTGTTCATAATAAATCCTACTCCCGTTTACCACATTCTGCTGCTGTTGATATTACTCTATATTCATCTTCATCCTCTTTCCATTTCTGTTCACTGACGCTTTCTCTATAATGACTGTGCCTCCGCGTTCCCCTTTCAGATTTTCTAACTTTCCTATCACGTTCAGTATTCTGACATTCCACGGTACGACCCGTAGTATGTTATCGTTTCGTTGGTTATTAAATATTTTTTCGTGGTTATCTTCTTTAGATGTCCCCGAAGATCCAAAAGTATGGATTCTCTTGCTTTCTGAATCATCATGCCGTAGGTCATTGCTGATTCTTCCCCTATTACTGGTATCTGCTCATTCGAAGAGCAATATGTTGCCCTGGAGCTGAGTCCGCTACTCTGCCTACTTTCTCAAGGCCGTAAGTGCTAGTGGGGCCCAGAACATTTCGTCAAAAGCGCTACCCTTAGACAAAGAGTATCTTACACCGTTAAAAATCATTGGATCGTACATTTCAGTTAAAAGTATCGAGTAGTAGCAGAAAAAATGCTCCCTTCGGAGCACAACATTTAATAGGTCCCTGTTTTAAAAGACGTAAAAGTGGGGTACGAGCTGCTTCATTCTACCTTCTTCAGCACATTTACTTTTTCGCAGTCTTTTTAATACGCAACTCACCTCACTCCTACAACCTCCCCTAACTGTAACTCGCTCACATCCGCCAGTCCATTTCTGTAAGTTGTTCGCGTCCATCCACACACCCTTGGCCGTCCACACTGGCTGGTAGTCACTATCTGTTTGTGTTACTCTAGCTGCCACTGTTTTCTACCTCAGAGCCGCAGTGTCCTTTGTCCTGTCCTTCAACTACTTTCTGCTCTCACTGACACAGTCCCCCTCCCTCTAACTATTACTATCTCATTCATTCTTTCCCACTGCTGCTAGCTCATCTCACTGCCGCTAACGCTCTCTTTCTCGTTGTCGTTGCCATAAACTTTGTCTCTCATTATCATTGGCTCTAAATCACTTCTACTTTGTCCTTTCCTTTGTTCCTCTCTCACTGGAATTGTCTCCTCCACACTTTGCCTAGCGCTATTCTATCGCTGTGAACTATGTTCCAGTGCCTCTCTTTCTCTCACAGTAACATTGTCTCCTTCGTTGTTTCTATACCACAGTCAGTCTTCCAGAATTTAATACTTTTCTGTCTGTTTCCTACAGCCAGTGTTTCCGTCTCTCTCTGTGTAACAAAATGAATATGTTCACAAGCCAGACTTTTTTGAAAACTTTTAAAAGTGCCGAGTAAGGTAGAATGAGGCAACTGGAACTAGACTTTTCGGTCTTTTAAAACAGAAGCATAATAGCCCCCTTTTGTGCTTCGGTAGGAGCATTTTCCACCGGTTCCCTTCATTTTCCACCGGTTCCTTTCTTTCCCCTGTTACATCATGGCATCTCACATATGTGAAAATAAGTTCATGGGTAAGTAAAATTTTGATAGTTTAGTGATATGCAGTTGAAATAACTCAAAAGTTATTTTACTCCTCAAACTAGATTTTACGTACACGGAACTTTTGCCTGTGTTTCAGTACTACAACATGAGGTTTCCAGAATCCTCTTTTGTGAAATATGTCTCTTAAGATTCGTGACACCTCTAATCCTGAATATTCAGGAAGGTCTCAGAGAAATTACCACAGACAGAGAAAAATCAGAGGAAAAATACGTTTGCCAACATGGAAGTAAGCTGCAGAATTGTATCATTAGAGCATAACAACAATGACGTTTCTAATCAGTTACAGGAGAAGGTTTTTAACTTAGCGTTGATGGTATTTGTAAGAGTTTGAAACCATAACACTTTACATTAACTATAAATAAATAAAAGTTGTTCTAGAATTCTGCATGTTATTAAACAATGGTGACAGGATTCCTATTATTTCATATCTGTGCATGATGAAATGGTACTCCTATAAGGAGCAAAATTACAAATTTATGGTTTCTTTCAGGTGCCGTATCTCTTATGCGTTTAGTAATAAATTGATACGATCAATATCTTGAAGCAGTTGTTAAGAAATGACATCGTGTAATGTTGACTCTCCTGGGTGCTCTCTAAAACACCTTGGACGTATAACTGGATTGAAGAGAAGTGTTCGTTAACAGTTGTATGGTGAGATTCTGCAGAGCACTCCTATTTGATGAATAACAACAACGTTCCCGTAATACATCACATCTTGATTAAAATTGAGGTCATGTTAGTTGACGATCAATTTGGGTTTAGGAAAGGTAAAGGCAACAGACAAACAGCTCTGACGTGGCGCTTGATAATGGAAGCAAGACTGTGGTAAATCAAGACACCTTCATAGCACAAGAAAAGCGTTTGATGGTGTAAAATAGTGCAAGGTGTTTGAAATTCTAAAAAGGATCGGGATAAGCTATACGGAAAGGAGAGTGATATTCTATATGTACAAGAACCAAGAGGGAACAATAGGAGTGGAAGACCGATAATGAAGTGCTCGCATTACAAATCGTGTAGTGTTCAATCTGTGCATCGAAGCAGCAATATCGGAAATAAAAGAAAGATTTAAGAATGGGTTTAAAATTCAAGGTGAAACTATATCAATGATAACATTCGCTGATGACATTGCTATCCTCAATGAAAGTGAAGAAGAATGATTGGATGTGCCGAATGGAATGAACAGTCTAATAACTGCACGATATCGACCGAGAGTAAATCGCAGAAAGATGAAAATAATGAGAAGTCTCTGAAATGAGAAGAGCAGGAAACTTAATGTCAGATTTGGGGATCACTAAGTTAAGGAGCTCTCCTTCCTAGGCGGCAGAATAGCTCAGGATGGACGGAGCAAGAAGGACACAAAAACATACAGGCGTTTTCGAAAATGGCATTTGTGGGCAAGAGAAGTCTTCTAGTAACTATCACACTTGGGCCATAATTTGACGAAGAAATATCTGAGAATGTAACTTTGCAGCACACCAATGCATAGTAATGAAACGGGCATTGAGTGGAAAGCGTAACAGAAGAGAATCGAAGCGTTAGTAGTAGAAGAATGCTGAAAATTAGATGGACTGATAAGGTGAGGAATGAGGAAGTTCTCCGCAGAATGGGTGAGGAAAGGAATGTATGGAAAATACGGACGAGAAAAATGGACAGGATGTTAAGACATCACTGAAGACATTATGAAGTAACTTCGTGCTACTAGAGGTAGCTGTAGGGAGTAACAAGTGTACAGGTAGTAGAGACTGAAATCCTCCCAGCAAATAACTGAGGACGTAATTGCAAGAGCTGCTATGAGATGGGAAATACTGGCAAGGTGAGAGGCGGGCCGCATCAAGCTAGTCAGAAGACAAGTGACTCAAAGAAAAAAGCAGTTCCTGGACATAAAAATTAATTATTTTGCCTCCCCTAAATCTCTAATAAGTAAATGAATGAACTGCCATGTTACTAAATGAAAACATGGAAAAGAAAACGAAAACTTTCCGTTTACTTTCCTTGGATTCCCTTTGTCTTGTTAATTTTCTATGCGGATATAATTATGACTGTGGTTCCCAACTCTCATTAATTTTTAATATTACTTAAGTATGAGGACTTTGTAGGAAGATGTGAACTGATCAAAAAATATTTCAAATGGCTCGGGGCACTATGGGACTTAACATCTGAGGTCATCAGTCGCCTAGAACTTAGAACTACTTAAACCTAACTAACCTAAGGACATAACACACATCCATGCCCGAGGCACGATTCGAACCTGCGACCGATGCGGTTTCAGACTGAAGCGCCTAGAACCGCTCGGCCACTCCGGCCGGCTTATGAACTGATGCTGATACAAGGAAGACCAAATTAAAAACTGCAGTAAATGCACTAACTGATGCTATGAGGATTGGAAGCATGGAAGTTCAGAGACAGACCGAATGTCTATTCGTAAAAGACCGCAAGGTTGTAACTTTACGCGGTAGTTGCTAGTAGTAAAGAGCTGAATGTACGGAGGGTCCTATTGAAATATCACTTCAGTAAGTTTAAGACAGACGTATGTTACTTCGTGTAGTACAGAAATCGATTCGAGTTCCTCAGCGTGGAAAGATAGCTGGCGCGGCTGGAAGAAGCGGGGAACTCTCAGTGAAACTGGTATTCAGCAGACCTGTTCCGATCTCGAATCCCTGTCCGCAGGTACAGACAGACAACTGGGAGACGCATGTACTTTGGAACCAGTTCCCTGAGGCCTATGTCACAGCCCTCTGCAAGCGCAGACTTGAGGTGAGTCACGGAAGTTGAGCAATCGTGGACAAAGAAGAGACAATTGCACGCACAAGTAGAAATTCTCACCGTGACAAATATTAACGTCGGATGGAAAAGTGAAATCCTACCGCTTTCGAACTGCTGCAGGAGAGAAGAGGAAGAGTAATCAGTCACGCTACACAACTGTCATAATCGAACTAATATGTAAGGACTCGAGGAAAAGGCACCTACAGCATTAGTAATATAATTTACGAAGCTCAGTAATGAAGCTGAACTATCGCTTTCCATCTTGGAATATAAGTGCCATATCTATATTGCCCACAAAGGTTTCACATCTCCAAGATCTATATTTAAAATAACCGATGTGCATCTATAAACAAGTACTGAAATTCCTTCCTTGCATGTATGGAATAACTGCAATGTTGAGAACTCAAGATTAACAACTTTGGACGATGCGGACACAAAGAGGATGGCGCTCAACATATTATACAGATTTAAATGAAGTTAAGAATGAAGTTTTAGCTTGAATCTTAACTGGAACCAGAGCAGTTCTACGAAAAAGACTTCAGTAAGGCCATGTGAGCCCACCTAGAAACTCCTTTCCATACGGTGGTAACTGAATGCCGAAAAGAAGTTAACGTATTTAGGTATCCTTCCCCTTGAGAAGGAATCTGTTGTGCTTCCTCCTGTTGGTCCCGACAGCTATAACGGATAATAAAGTGAAATAATTTGTTAAATAGCTATTCTGCTTTCATATCTTCTCAAATAAATCTAGTCTGTTCTGTCCAAGTCACAAATTCACCGCACAGCATCATTCGTAGCAGTTTCTATTACAACGGTAAAATATTTGCTACGTGTGATTGCTTTGGTTTTCCTTAGGTAAGGACTCACATTGTCACTTGGTGAATTTCATAGTTAACGGTCAGTCAACAAAAAATTTACTTAACGTCCATTGTTACATCATTCTTCCACATTCAAATCAAAAGTGAACAATTGCGTGGAAACAAATTCCGATGTGAAAGCAGATTTCCGACCAAATGTCTGATAAACAATTTCGGTTTTTGAGCGAACGCTCTTACCTCATCTACTAAAGCTCTTTACTAACCCAAGCTGATTATTGTGTTTTGCCTGCAAAACTAAGAATAGAGCTACGGATATGACCAGACTAATATCCAGTAATGAACAAATTAAATAACTTCGACAATGCAGTTACGTTAAGGAGCTACAATCAAAAACTTTGTTACAGGGGACTAAAAAGTGAATCTCTTTGTGAGAAATCGAGTTGGCTTCCTAACGGAAATGTTAAACGGCACACATCGGATACTGTGTATGAAAATATCATTAATATTATTCGTTTGCACATCAAGGTGAGATGTAAAGTTTAATTCAGAAGTTAATACAGAAAAGTTAATCAAAGGTAGTCGTTAAGAAAATTTCATATAGTTTATTTGTTTTCAGATTTCCTCTGGTATCAAAGCTTCCCAAAATATTATGTTTTCACAGGAATTTCACTGGTGAATGTTGTAAACCTCTTGTAGCGAGAACTTAAGAGGTAATTGTGAATTCCACCTTACATACTTTTCATTGCAAGATTTTTAGAGCTAGTAGCAACGCTATAAGTCAAATCGTGGAGGGTTCACGGAGTCTTGATCACAATTACTCAACTTAATAACAATTCAACAGAAAATATTACTGCTTACAGGAAATACTCGTATTATTGCTGATGTATCCATCCTTATATTTATATATACTAGATTTCAATATGGCTTATGCTATCTGGCAACAACGTAACTGACAGACTTTGTATTAAATGTGACTATGCTTAGTACTTTTACGTTTTGAGAACTTTTAACTTCTTTTTATTTCTACCTTGTTGTCTTTGACTAGTAAGATAATAAGGTGATGCGCTCCTAGAATCGTCTGGGGTACGCGATTTTTCATTTCCAGAAAAATTCCTTTACGGCTTGTATATTATCATTCTTATAACGTCTTTCTTTAGTGATTTCGTACCATTAAATAAACACCTAATGAATTCCACGTATTTACTCTAAACTTTTTTAAACCTGTTCCGCGACCTGATTACTCAAAATTTGTAGACTTACGCAAGTGCAATTCAGAGGCTGGCTACCTAAATGTAACGTTAAGCGAAAACTTTGTTAGATAGGCTGTAGCTCATTACCTTTCTAACATTCAGGTGCAATGAAGATATTTCGTTTTGTTTGATATAACATTTATGTAGTTCATCATCGTACATAGCCCTTCAGTGTCAAGATGAGGCATATCAAGAACGCCGAGATTTCCTAAGACCTATTACTGATGTAGTACGTAAAAAAAAAAACATTCTGTGTCTTCTAGCTCGTATTATTTACCGCAATCACAAACCAAGAATTTATGTAATGTAAGTCTTTTAGAACCCAAGGGAAAATAACGGCAGAATAGCTTTTCGCCTCCTAGAAAAGACGTAGTATTCGAAAAAGGTGCATGTTTCAGAACTGTATTCTGATCGGCGATATCGGTTAGTTATTTTACACATAGGCTTTGAATCTGGACCTGGCGAAGAGGCGAAAAGAAAAGAGTATGTACGGTATAAACTGTTCATTCTGTCTCTTACGAAGCCAACGGCAATTAAAATGAGTGTTTCAGCAGACGCGATCCACTTTTATTGACGAACGATGTTTAGTGGCCGTTCTCTCTAAACTTGGTATACAGTTTATTATGGATTTTTTTCCTGCGTTACGTATATTCTGAACTTCCTCTCTATAAGCGAGGTTGAAGTCGCAAAAATTAGACTTCGCTTTCACCCTTCGGAAGTTTCCAGAGTTTCGGGATCTCCTTTCTCCTTTGCTCGAAAGATAAATGCGTCAGGAGCAAAAGGGTTTCCTAAAAGGCGAAAATCACGTAAGATTACAGAGAAATTAAGTTTTTTTCAACTTCATATAATGTAAAACATAGGAATAAACACAATAGGTGTAACAAATTGTAGAAACCTACTATGTGCTCTACATTGACAGAACAAGGCGCCACCAATGTCGACGTTCCACGTCTTCGGTGTAAAACACTCTATAATTGCAATACCAATACTGTAGTAGTCAAAGTAGTCGAAAAACAACAAACAAACAAACGGCAATGGCTTGCACACATTGTGCACTAGGCGAAGCGATGTTTCAGGCTCACTCTGCTGTTCAATGAAGCGACTTCGTTAACAAGTAGAATCCCACAGTAGCACAAAAAAGTTCGTGCAAAATTATTTGTGTCTCGTTTGATTCTGATTTGTAAAAACACAGCAAATTTTATAGGCAGCTGTATTTAGCAACAGCTGATAATAGATAACGAATACATTATTTTCTTTAAAAACGAGATGTACGGAAAATGTATGTTACATATAGAATTGGTATGGCGCTCTGCTTGACCCTTCAGTAGCCAGAGTCCGCCCTGGCGGTCATTACGGCCGGTGATTGTCACCGTTGTGTCTCATAGCCCTTCGATTATTCATTCGTGAAAGTGCGTACCGAGTTGTAGTCAATCAAACGACACGAGTTTAGGTCGCAGAGCGATGGAGGGCAGCGTAGCAGCGATGAAGTCGTAATCGCGGCCATCGTCCTCTAAACCTGTTCACCAGCCTGTTACAGGGCTTCGCCAAGCAGCCCCAGGGAGTCGCCGCGGTGGCGCGGCCTCCTTCGTCACTCCTTGTCAATCGGACGTGCCGAGGAATTTGTATGTCCAGTATGTGTCTTTATGGAAGGAGGGAAAGGAATAGCTCATGCTGAAGTACATTATGCTGGTATTCGAGACATCTGTGCACTTGATAAAATAAACCCCGATACAAAACAGTTTGTTTCTTTGCACAGACTAGACAGACTGTATTAGCCGAATGTAGTGACTTGAAGACTAACTTTTCTTTGAACATAGATTTCAGGTAAGACAGATACGCTCGGAATAATCAATTACGAAGATAAAAGGTAAGTTCGGGAGTGGGGTCAAGATACAGGGTTAAAGAATATCGTTGATAAGATTACCTAATGACGTTTCTATCCATGTATGGATGTACTGCAGAAGCTAATGAATGGAATGAACAGTCTAATGATTAAACATTGTGGATTAAACAAATGAAACACGAAAGAGTAATAAGAAGTTGCAGTATTGAGATCAGGAATAAAAATCGAAGTCGGAGTGTTTATGGTCTTCACTACGCAGATACCACAGTTAGGCAGACACATCGCTAACTTACATAAGAAATTTATTAAGAAATGGACGAACAGTGTAGATGAGAAACACGGAATAAAAAAGTAAAGGAAATTAGTTTTATTGACTCACAGTAGACAAGACTCTGAACAGTGTGCTTGCTCTTTCCTTTAGAATTGGGAAAAAGGTACTGACAACCAACATTGACAAAATTTACGGCACAGGGAAAGCGTAGTTAATAATAAATAGTTCTTTTAGAAATAAATCACAGCCAATCACACGTGAAATGGAAGGTTTATTTAAACTCCTTTACTATTTTCTCAACGTTCACAAAAACGTTTTCTTGGGTTACATGTTGTCGTTACGTTAAAATATAACCAGATGTCACTACTTACTTCTGAAGAAGATGTTTTTATACGCTTTGAAACCATGGTAAGAGCGTTTAAATGAACTTGCCATTTTATAACTGATTGGCTGTTCATCATGTTTTGAAGGTGATCAGTAGTTAGTTAGTTGTTGCTCCAGCCACGTACAATTTTTTTTAAATACACCTGCATTGTGCATAAGGTAAAATGTAGCGCCTGTCCGAAATTTTACGTAGGTCAAACGGGCAGATCCTTGTAACGTTGGTGGTTGTAACATTCCTTACGCCACCTACATTTTTTATGTGTAGACATAAATTAGGACTCATACATCATCATCTTTAAATGTGTCAGTATGTTTCAGATGGATATTCTTGAAGGGGTTTAAATTTTTTTAGCTATAACGAAAACTGCATCCTCTGTCGAATGAACAACTCGATTTTCGTAGATAACTCTTTTCGAAACATTTTTTGGTCTCTAATGATATCTGTTCTCCCTGGTTTTTCCACTTTTCAGCCTGCTCGCTAGTATGTAATCGTAGCTTTATGTAATAGGCTCCTCATACTGACTATTTTGGTACACTTCCGTCAGCCAGCGACCATTTTGCCACTTTCCTTTCTCGTCTGTTGGTGGGTTGCATTTAATCCGCTTCTATCGTAGCTACGTCTAGCTTACTCACATCAGTAGTTACGCAATTTTTTCTATTTGCTACTTTGGGAAGGGCATGTCCAATAACCATATTTATGTTGTGAATATTTTACTGTTGTATTTTACATTTAAAAATTACTTCGTTTGTACTGTTACGTACTCACAGCCTTCAGTTTCAACAGAGCTCAGATACTTCCATACAGTGAGCGCCTTTCCTCGGAGTGTATTCCAAGATGACACCTCTGTGTATGTTCGCTACAAAAGATAACCTATTGCTATAAAACAAAACGTACTTGAAGAGAAACGAGATGTACTTAGCTTTAATCAGGTGTCGCTTCTTCCTTGTTATAAATGTTTCCTGATTTAAAAATTTTTGGCTGGGGTGATCACTCAAAGAACTCATTACTTTCATAGACGTTTGTAGCCTTGGTCATTACAGACTGTAAATCAACTTCTTGTAATACCACAAAACACTGTCATTCACAGTAACTCAGCGTCACAAAAGTTTCGTTTTATTAGCTATGAAATTTACCTGGTTATTTATTTCACTCGTCTGCGTCATGTCTAATTTCCTTTTTACAGTCGATGAATTCTGAATACAAAACCCCCATTCTCCATCACTGAAATACTTAGCTAATCACTTGATCGAAACTAATTGAAGGAAGGTTAAAATGATTTAGGCATGTGCTACAAGACTGTACTTCGAAGACTTTCTGTGTAATGTATTCAGGTGCATATCGCCGTCTATAAAAATTAGTTCGTCATTGTAATGTAGGTTCCTAGAATTTTTAATATCTCCTTTTATTATTTCTTTTTAAACCGATCATCGTATGATTATTTGCTCAAAAATTGAAACTAATAATGATAGCACTTTTGTGACCTCAGTAAGAAAGAAAGTAAAGCATTTGTTTCTTTACTTCCGATTTTCTAAAAGTCAGTCTCCTCTTTTCTCATGGCAACTTACAGAGAATCCAAAAAAATGTTCTTATATGTATGTTTCAGGGCAGGCAATACCCCTAAGTCCAGCAGGCCAAGATAACAGATTATTTTATCAGAAAGTGAATTCCAGTGAGCGCCAGTGCTAAAATAGCTACTACGGTATGTCTTGACTATTGTTTGACTCTACCCTTTGTATATTATGACGTTGTATCTGTTGTGGACAACAACAACTTGTCTTCCTAGAACCTCGCATTCGTTTCTTGTAGCACATGTCTAAATATATTCAACCTTCCCTTAACTAGTTTCTATTAAGTGATTAGCTGAGTACATCAATGACGCAGAATGTGGATTTTATATTCAGAATTCATCAACTGTAAAAAGGCAGTTAGATGCGACGAAGACGAGTGAAACAAATAACCAGTTAAGGTTTACAGATAACAAAACGAAATTTCGGTGACGCTGAGTTGCAGTGAATGACACTGTTTTGTGGTATTACAGGGTGTTGATTTCCAGTCTATATTTTGTGAGTGATCACCTCAACCATTAATTTTTAAATCAGAAAACATGTACAACAAGGAAGAAGTGATACCTCATGAAAGGTAAGTACATCGCGTTTCTCTTCAAGTACGTCTTGTACAGTAATAGATTCTCTGTTCCAGTAGACAAGTCATACAGACTCGTCACTTTGAACTACACTCCCAGAAATGTTCTGAAGGGAAAACATCTTAGTGTCTACTGCAAATATTTGGAATTGTTCGGAACTTCCAGTGTTAATGATAGTCTAGACTGACACTTTACGGTTAGAGTCTGTCGTACATAAGGCTCCCCATGACTGCGCTAACACACCTACAGGAGCGTCATATTAACCTAATAGAAATAATACATTCACAAAACAATGCTAAAGTGCATTATCCAAGTCCTCCGCGTAGCACCTGCTGAGTCTGCAAGATTATACGCTATGAGACATTTTACAGCCCGTGATTTTCGGGTACTAGACTATGGGAGTACCCCTCGTAAGTACTATTTGTACTGCAGCAGGATAAGCTTGTGTTTTAGGGGTCACCTGTGTTTCAGTGTGAAGTTGATCTTACTTCATAATATACATACTTGTTAACTGAGTTATTATCTAACTGGTTCCACGATTTAATTACCTGCTTACTTCACAGTTTGTCTAAGGTAACATGAGCATTGATGACATTCCTGTGGTTTCGTGCACCGCATTTCAAATTTTTATTTACGCTACCTGTAAGACGTTATTCCTACCAAATATTTGTATTACAATTTTCCATTCCCTTTCTTTCACTTAGAGTGAACCGGCTGCTGCACGTAGACTGAAGATATGCAACGCGTTACGAGGAAGATCTCCCACCAGCAGTGCAGATCTGCAACCGGTCAATCTTTCAATCGTAAACTGGTGTAGTAAGGATCTGGGGGACGAAATATCAGCGCCAATGCCGTGAAAATCCCTATAATAACTCAAACGTTTCCAAATATTCTGTAGATGCAAAAGCTGAAAACAAAGCAAAACGAAACAAGGAGCGTTTCTATGAACTAAAATGTCTCCTTGAGACGATTCATATTAGTATAAACAAATCGCGCTCACATAACCTTACTTTCGTTTCTAGAAAAAAAAAAAAGTTAGAGGAGATTCAACTAAAATTTTAAGACTGGACACTATCGGTAAACAGGAAATCACCGCGTGAAAATGATGCACAAGTACCCTCTCCATACGCCATAAGATGACTTACGGAGTGTACATCTACATCTACATGGATACTCTGCAAAACACATTTAAGTGCCTGGCAGAGGGTTCATCGAATCACCTTCACAATTCTCTATTATTCCAATCTCGTTCAGCGCGCGGGATGAATGAACACTCGTATCTTTCCGTACGAGCTCTAATTTCCCTTATTTTATCTTGGTGATCGCTCCTCCCTATGTCAGTTGGTGTCAACAAAATATTTTTGCATTCGGAGGAGAAAGTTGGTGATTGGAATTTCGTGAGAAGATTCCGTCGTAACGAAAAATCGCCTTTCTTTTAATGAGCTCCAGAACAAATCCTGTATCATTGCTGTGATACTCTCTTCCATATTTCGCGATAATACAAAAGTGCTGTCTTTCTTTGAACTTTATAGATTTAATCCGTCAGTCCTGTCTGGTAAGGATCACACACCGCCAAGAAGTATTCTAAAAGAGGACGGACAAGCGTAGTGTAGGCAGTCTACTTAGTAGGTCTGTTACATTTTCTAAGTGTCCTGCCAATAAAACACAGTCTTTGGTTAGCCTTCCCAAAACATATTCTATGTGTTCTTCGTAATTGTAATAAATGGGTATTTAGCTGAATTTACTGCTTTTATATTAGACTGATTTATCCTGTTACCGAAGTTAACGAGTTCTTTTAGCACTCATGTGAATGACCTCATACTTTTCGTTATTTTGGGTCAACTGCCACTTTTAGCACCATTCAGATATTTTTTCTGAATCGTTTTCCAGTTTGTTTTGATTTTCTGATGACTTTATTAGTCGATAAACGACAGCCTTATTGGCAAACAACCGAAGACGGCTATTCATATTGTCTCCCAAATTGTTTATATAGATAAGGACCAGCAAAGGACCTATAACACTACCTTGAGTAAATCAGGGTGTAAAGCCATTTACTACCATTAATAGACGTAAATGCTAAACAATGTGTTTCTAACAGTCAGATGTTTCTGCCCTATGGATTATTTTATCTGATAGAAGGTGGTTTCGAGAAATTAACTACATGGGATTGAGATAGGGGAGCTGTACTTGTAAATGTACTTTCAAGTAAGTGTTACTGGACCGTTGTATATGAATGTTCCTAGCGACTCCGTGTATGATTATCTAACACTGTTCAGAGGAAAGAGAGTTATTAACCAAGAAACGTCGCCTCGTGACAAGTCCCGTCGATTGTGGTAATCCGCACATATTCTATAAATGGATGTACGTTTGTTCCACATCCCCACCTAACGCAGACTGACTGCAAGCAAATTTGGTACACATATCCCGAACTGTCAGACAATAATCGCTGTGGAGGTAAGGTACGAGTTCGGGTGTTACGACATCATATTCAGTGAGGTACGTGAAAAACTGCCGCATCAAGCATGACTATTAAATTTGTTACTTCTGTGCTACTAACTCAGTTCACAATAAACCTCGCAGACAGTATCCACTCACACCGTTATATGCACTTATAAAAATTATATTATTGTTGCTCACATAGTTCAGGAGATACCACGTCTTAAACATTGAGATGCGTGAAAAACTTCCGCGTTGCTCATGACGTATAAATTTATTATTTCTTTGCCACTAACTTGATTCTAAACACATTTTACAGTGTCCATATATGCCAGTGAAGATATCTACAAATTTATATTATTGTTACACACATGGATAAGGATCTATGACGTCATAAACACTGAGATGTGTCAAAAACTGCCGTACCAAGTACAGCGCTACAATTTATTAAATCTCTGCTATCAATTCTATTCGCAACGTATTTCATAGATAGTATCCACATATGTCGCTGAATACACCTACACAGATATATCACTGTACAACACATACTTCAAGAGACCTGATGTCATAGACAATGCACTGCTTGAAAAAATGCCGCATCATCATTACGGTCGAGTCAACTTGAGGGAGTCTCTAACATCTAGCTTGACAGCTTTCAAATGCGGAGCGTAAAAGGCTGTATGTGAAAACGATAGCCGTCTGCAGAGCTATGAAGAGGCGTTGCTATAGAGACATGTAGAAAACCGCGTTGTGCACACGCGCGGCACCTGCGCCTAGCTGCCTGGACACGTTAACTGGAACTATTGTTTAAAATTAAGTCCAGAGTCAAATAAAATTTACAGAGAATTACTATTTTGTATATTATGTATCTTCAGTTGGATACTGCCCTTGCATATTTATACATCATACATATTTTTTTGTAGGACTCTTTCGCAATTTCAAAGGTGTTTTCACAAATACGTGGAAATGAAAGTTTTTTGATATTACAGCACAAAAACAATTCACTTTCTATTTTGGTTTCTAATAGAAAATTGGAAAAATGAATATGTAAGCAATGTCGGGCAGAGATAGAGCGGAAGAGTGACAGTAACAGTATGCTTCTGTATTATATTGTGATGAGAAAGAATTTGAATGAGCGGGCTACAGGATTTATAAAGAAAACGACCATAAAGAATATACAGAAAAGTCACTATGCTCGGAACAGGTCAAACGGAATCTAATAGAATCCGTAACACATTTTGTATTCCAATCGGAACGAATATGACTTCTCTCGTTTAGATCAGCAAACAAGGGTTATTCCGTCACAAATGCGCATGCACCTACCAACAATAACAACAGAAAAATAGGGAGTAACTTGAAAAATTTTAGGAAATACTTAAAAAATTAGGCATTAAAAACACCAAAACATTATATAAAATACTCGTAGAGGACTTCCGTGCACAAATCGGTAGAGAAGAGAAATACAAGGCAATACTTGGAAATTTTACTGTACACAATTGCACCAATAAGAATGGAAAAATTGTCATCAACTGCTGCAGAGAATATGTCTCAAAACTAATGTCCAATAAGAATGGAAAAATGGTCATCAACTGCTGCAGAGAATATGTCTCAAAACTAATGTCAATCTTCACAAAAAAATTCCAAGGAGAAAGAAGACCTGAGTTTTTCCCAATACATATTTAGGCTCATATCAGCTGGATCATGTTGCAATAAACAAACATAACCAAAGAGAATTATTGACCGTAAGGGTCAGAAGAGAACTACGCATAACTTCGTACTACTTTTTAACAGAAATTAAAGCCAAATTTCAAAATAAAAAGAGCAAATTTATAACAGTCCGTACACCTGACACAAAATTTCTGTCAGACAACAGGAACGAATTCGGTAGAACGTGGTACACAAAGAAGATGGGAAATTGTGTTGAAATCGGAGCAACAATGATGGAAACAGTGAAAACACTAGAAGAACCACGAAGAAAAACGAAACGTAGGCGGTGGAATAAGACACGAGACGAAGCGACAGAGCATAGACTAACAGCTTGGAAAAAAAGGAACTCCTGCAAAAGCGAAAGAGACTAGAACACATTCACTGAGATCAGAAACAGACGTCAAAAATTATTCGATCAGAGAAACGGAAATATGATTATAAACGATTACAGGAAATAGCTACGTATTTCAGACACCTTAGGGACTTCTACACAGTTTTCCAAGAACAACAACAGGGTACAAGCCAATGAGCCTACACTTCAAAGATTCATCAAGCAAACTGATTACCAGTAACACAACTGAGAGTTACTTGCAAATACTCAAAAATCTTCTAAACTGCGATGAACCACATAATAAGTAATTTTCAGACAACATCGAAAGGAAAACCAGCTTTCAGAACCACCGCCCGTGCATCAAGTTAAACAATACATTTGGCAGCTGAAAAACAACAGATTGAGACGAGATATTAGTTGCTATGTGGAAACTGGGAGGAAAACGGGCAGCTGAAATCATATATGAGGTTATTAAAGATTGCTAGGAGAAAGGAAGAATGCTGGCCGGATGGAAGCAAGCATAATCTATCCGTTACATAAGGACGACAGGAAAGACACCAACAATTACAAAGGCCTATCTCTCTTTTAAGTCATCTACAAAACTACAATATATCCAAGGTTCTAAGGAATAACATAGAAGATCAAGCAGAACACACAAATGGCGAGTACCAAGCAGGGTTCAGATCGTGCCCAGAACCAATTTTTAACATGGGAGCTATCCTCAGGAGCAAAACAATGCTGAATCTTAACAAACTCGTTACATTTGCTGATTACAAAAAATTCTGCAGTTCTGTTGACAGACAGGCAGTGTTCTTTAACACTGGAAGAAGCAGGTGTCCACAAAACCACCAGACAACTAATCGAATGGACACTCATAAACAAACTTCAAAAGTTAAAGTTCTAGGAGAAGTTTCTGAACCCTTCAGAATTCGATTGGGTGATGGGCTCTCACCGATTCTCATCAATCTGGTTTTAGACAAGGTTATGAGAGGGTGAGATAAAGAAGGAATTTATCTAGGACATGGAAGGAGAAGGTCTGCGTTGAAATGTCTCACTTTTGATGACGATACTGCCGTACCATCCAAGACAAAACAGATGCAAAGTTAATGATAGAAACACTTCACGAAATTGCAGCTAAAATCGGATTATTAGTCTCTGATGAAAAGACGGAATACATTGAACACAAACACAACTGGGACAAAGTATATACAAACACGACACGGAAACATCAAAAGGGTTGGTAATGGGAGGTATTTGGCAGAATTTACACAATCAAACGGGTTCGATAACCCCACAAGTAAAGAAAGATCTAAGTAAATGCAATTAGCGTACAAACTAACCCAAAACCTATGTAATAAAAGATCGGTATAATTCGAGGCGAAAATTAAACACTACGCAACAGTAATCAAGTCCGAAGCACTTTACGTATTTCGATGCCTAACGTTAAATAAAAGAGCTAAACAAGGAGAAATGTGAAAGAAAGAAAGGGATATACTAACAAAAATGTTAGGAGCACAAAAAAAAGGAAGATAGCAACTGGGCGAAGAGGAGAAATGAACATGTATACAGAAACATAGAAACAGTCACAGACACTATAAGGACGAAGAGATAAGTTTCACGATCATATTTACAGAATGACTGACAACAGGCTATTTTGGTTTCCAAATTAAAAAAAACGTCACAAGATGTCTGCAAGGGACAAGAAAGGACTGGATAAAACTTAATGTTACAGGAGACACCGTGCAGAACAGAGACATTTTCAGGCTACTGATCAGTATTGCAGAATTTCCAGTCCAACAATGAAATTCACAACCTGTCAAACGAACAGAGGCAGGCCGCCAGCCAACACATGAACAAGTTCTGGGGAGATAAAAAGAAAAAGTTTGTATCTTTGTCTACCAGAAGTCTATTATAGGCCAAATTGTCTAATAAAAATATTATTATTTTTTAAATGTCCTACGTTGTGACTGACTAACCTGTTTCGTAATCATTGACGAAATCTTAGTTGCAGGGACCTACTGACCTGTAATGTACGTCGTGGGTTAGATTAGATTGAAAAGTGAAATTTTTCTTGACAGTCGGCGAAGCAAACAACTACAGGTTTCATTCTCGTTCAGCTATAGGATTAATTTTTGTTATTGGGCGTATTGGGTTTCTGTGAACGATTTATTATCTTGACTAATAGCAAATTTGTGTTTCCGACAGTTTCAATATTACCAAACTTTATCCGCTCATGACGCAGTTGTATATCGGAGAGTGTCCTTGTTGTAAGTTAAGGATTAGTTTCAGAATAAGCCAAGGAGGATAAATAACATATAAAATGGAAAGTAGTGCCGCTTTCTATGTTTCTCCCCCCCCCTCCTCCCCATTCTCCCTCCCCTCCCATGCATTTAAGTTATTGCATGTTTTTTCAACGAGGTGGCGTTGTAGTATGCAGTACAATGTCACATGTCTTAAACAAAGGAATTCTGTTATTGCGAAATACATTTGTGAAAGGAATATCGCATATCGGAAGCCCAATTTTTAATTGTGTGTAAGCCATTTCTATTTGGTATGTAAATGAAATAAAAAATATATCAGTCAGCGTAAGTTGATAACCATTTCGTGAAGCTGTGAGAGGCAGTATAATTCAGGTAACGCTACTAATGTGAAAATCCTAAACTGGTTTTTAGTGTAAAAGGCTTCATATAGTAAGGAGTTTATTGGGTGTTGGGTGTGAAAGGAAGTTGTACGTGCGTCAGCCAGAAAGTCGTCGATATGAGCTAATGCGTACTGCTTCCAAGAAAAACCGTTTGGATATTCTGTTGACTAGGCTTTTTGTAAGGGCGTGTTTTTAAGTGATCAGTCGCTGAAATTAATTTGCTTCTTGAAATGAGCAAAATTCCAGCACTCATACGTTCGACGATACCCTTTGTGTGGTCTGTATATTTGATGTAAATTAGACTAGATTTATGGACTAGTGAACTGTAAGTCACCAGTATCGCGATATTTGGGAGAGGTCTGGATTGCCATATAAATTAAATTAATGAATACTGATCTTCGCAATATACCACTGTGTTTTGTTGTCCTTTTGTTCCGCAGCGAAGACGTTTCCGTGGATGTGTCGTGAGAGAGAGAAAACGAGAGACTCCAAGTTCCGAGACTGAACGACGAGCGGCACTGTGCACTAGGTAAGGTCGCCCATCTAATTATACCGAAGTATTCGATGCCAATAGTTCTACGTAGATGGTGGGAATTAGCTTACGCGAATGAAATGTCGGTCTCAAAAATATGCTGAATTCAATTATTTGTGAACATATTTCTCATGTGGTTGAGCTGAAAAATTGGTGACGTACACTAAACTGGTATTTAGCTACTAGAATAACTCTATTAGTCAAATTTGTTATCACTTACAAAAAAGATTATTCCAGATACCTGACAGTCTCTCTTCGTACTGTGGAAGCAAACTAACTTTAAACAAATAGAAAATAGAAGAATAGGCTTCCACCGCCAGTACACAGTCAATAAAATTCTTCTGGATATGTGACTGCATCGCCAATGAGTAAAATTCTCACATAATACGGCCAGTGTTGAAAATTGACGTTTGCAACAGCGACAAAAATGTCTGATACCTTCACTCAGGTACAATGCGGTCACATACCCAGGAAACTTTTTTGACTGATATTTAAACTAGTTTTAAATCTCCGATTCTGAACGACACATTCCTTGCCCATCATGCATGTTCTGAAACTGGTAATCCTGTTCTAAATATTCTCAATACACAAAACCTTTGCAATACTTAAACGTGTAAGACAACGATTAAATCTCCGTAAACCGAATGAAGTAATGTCTATATGCACGTTTTAACAGGATGTCACATGTTAAGAACATGGAAAGTTCCAAGCGGGATAGACTCATTCAATAAATCGTAACCAGAAAAGTAGTTACTATTGTGAGTTATCGAATTGTAACCTGAAGTACTTCAGTTGTGTAGCTATTTGTATCTTTTGTCACCTTTAGGTATTTCTGACACAATAAACATTGCATAATGATCTTGCCTTTGAACTTGTATCTTAGCAGAACAGCCACGTTTCAACAGGAATTTCGGAAGATGAGTAGTTAAGTCCTTATTGTAAGTTAATATATTTATTTCTATCAGCAGAACCAAACGGAAGACCACTTACTTTTTTAGTAATTTCTGTACTGACAGCAAGAGAGGAAAGGTAAAGAGATGTTTGGTTTTTTATTAAAGACCGATATGTTGATTGAGGAAGTAAAGGTCTTTACTGAGAACTTGTAGGATTTCACAGGTAGATTACGCAACAGCCAAAAACAGATACGTTGGGATTGAAAGCAAGCTTTACTGATTCTTTCAAGAAATGCTCACTGGGAAAAATTTCTGTTTAGTAAACTTAATAGTTGTGTCACCAAATCAGTCTCTATCACGTTTCGTATTACGTTGTGTATTCTGTTTACTTAGTATAATTGTAGAGCAAGTTCACTGTTGTTTCATATGATGAAATGCCGCCATCCTGTCATCTCACTGGACGCCATTAACTAAATTTACAGACTCTTATAACAGGTTATCCAAGCACATTCCTAGCACACGAAGCAATCAGACATACTGTAGCAGATCTCAATCAAATTTCGCAAAAGATTATAAATATGAGCAACTGTTTGCACACATGGCAGACCGAGAATGGGACTTTTATAAGAAGAGTATGGGCGCAGGAAGAAGCACAGACCGGATCATTATTGTCCCTCTGCGTTCGCTAGTGGAAGACGGAAGGTTGTGTTATCTGCGCCGAAGGGTGGCTCTGGAAGTACACGTGAGTGGCAGTTGTGTTTCACTTCTAGCGGATAGGGGTTCGAGACTTGCCGAGGTCAACTACGTACCGGTTCCACTGCACAGACCCCTCTTCCTCATTCTCGTCTCGACATGTCACGCACCTGCCGACGACAGTGAACAAGAATGTTCAGATTACTTATGAGAGACCAGACTCGCGGTGCACTTGTTTTCGTTTACTTATAAATACTTATATACTCCGATAACTAGTGTTACCAGCATTAAACGCTATAAACCAAGGAACAAGGGAACAAAAGCGGTATGTCTCCAGTTTAACGTAATGGATTTAGATCAGCTTCTCTAAATTTGACCTACAGGACTTAACAAAAATCTCCTAAAAATATGTAAACATGGCAATACATCAACAGTACAGTCTTTCTTCCAAAGATTTTCGTTTACACTGCATATCTGTGACGCTTTCATGCTGGCAATAACCTTCTGTTATGACATTGCCAAGTTGTTATTGCACTCCTTCGGTGTGTCCTATTAGACGACAACTCTAAACACTGCGTCACTACGCTGAAACACATCGCAGAGGTTTCCTTTACTTACGAACTTTCGGAATGTTCGCAGAAGATCCCCCAAGAAATCTGCACGTGATAACAAATATCTGTTTCTGTGGACTGACAGTGTTTTATATCTTTCGGAAGCTATTTTATTTTTAAAAGCTATTTACCAAAAACCTAAATATGTTAAAGTAAATACACTCCTGTAAATGGAAGAAAGAACACATTGACACCGGTGTGTCAGACCCACCATACTTGCTCCGGATACTGCGAGAGGGCTGTACAAGCAATGATCACACGCACGGCACAGCGGACACACCAGGAACCGTGGTGTTGGCAGTCGAATGGCGCTAGCTGCGCAGCATTTGTGCACCGCCGCCGTCAGTGTCAGCCAGTTTGCCGTGGCATACGGAGCTCCATCGCAGTCTTTAACACTGGTAGCATGCCGCGACAGCGTGGACGTGAACCGTATGTGCAGTTGACGGACTTTGAGCGAGGGCGTATAGTGGGCATGCGGGAGGCCGGGTGGACGTACCGCCGAATTGCTCAACACATGGGGCGTGAGGTCTCCACAGTACATCGATGTTGTCGCCAGTGGTCGGCGGAAGGTGCACGTGCCCGTGGACCTGGGACCGGACCGCAGCGACGCACGGATGCACGCCAAGACCGTAGGATCCTACGGAGTGCGGTAGGGGACCGCACCGCCACTTCCCAGCAAATTAGGGACACTGTTGCTCCTGGGGTATCGGCGAGAACCATTCGCAACCGTCTCCATGAAGCTGGGCTACGGTCCCGCACACCGTTACGCCGTCTTCCGCTCACGCCCCAACATCGTGCAGCCCGCCTCCAGTGGTGTCTCGACAGGCGTGAATGGAGGGACGAATGGAGACGTGTCGTCTTCAGCGATTAGAGTCGCATCTGCTTTGGTGCCAATGATGGTCGTATGCGTGTTTGGCGCCGTGCAGGTGAGCGCCACAATCAGGACAGCATACGACCGAGGCACACAGGGCCAACACCCGGCATCATGGTGTGGGGAGCGATCTCCTACACTGGCCGTACACCTCTGGTGATCGTCGGGGGGACACTGAATAGTGCACGGTACATCCAAACCGTCATCGAACCCATCGTTCTACCATTCCTAGACCGACAAGGGAACTTGCTGTTCCAACAGGACAATGCACGTCCGCATGTATCCCGTGCCACCCAACGTGCTCTAGAAGGTGTAAGTCAACTACCCTGGCCAGCAAGATCTCCGGATCTGTCCCCCACTGAGCATGTTTGGGACTGGATGAAGCGTCGTCTCACGCGGTCTGCACGTCCAGCACGAACGCTGGTCCAACTGAGGCGCCAGGTGGAAATGGCATGGCAAGCCGTTCCACAGGACTACATCCAGCATCTCTACGATCGTCTCCATGGGAGAACAGCAGCCTGCATTGCTGCGAAAGGTGGATATACACTGTACTAGTGCCGACATTGTGCATGCTCTGTTGCCTGTGTCTATGTGCCTGTGGTTCTGTCAGTGTGATCATGTGATGTATCGGACCCCAGGAATGTGTCAATAAAGTTTCCCCTTCCTGGGATAATGAATTCACGGTGTTCTTGTTTCAATTTCCAGGAGTGTATATCGAATAATGAATAAATTAAGTAACAGATGAATTCTGAAATTAAAATGTGATAAAAATAAATGTTGAGGAAAGAAGTCTTCAGAAGACCCTTCCAAGGAAATGCGTCAGCTTAATAGAAGATCTGTCACGGCATTTAGGAACGATTAACTTTGGGCAGTAAGAGGATGCTTTTGTTGTGGTCTATAGTCTGAAGAACGGTTTGATGCAGCTCTCTATGTTAGTCGCTCCTGTGGAGGCCTCTTAGTACTTAGAAAACTAGTGCAACTTACAGCCATTTCAGTCTGCTGATTGTACTCAATTCTTAGTCTCCATATACTATTTTGCCACGCCCCCTCCTCCTTCCGCCCCCACTCCCACTTCCTTCTTATATCAAACTGACAGTTTATTGAGGGTTTCTTATAATCAAGATGTGCCCTAATTTTTCTTTTTGTTTCCTCAGTTCGATCACGTACCTCGTCATTAGTTACGAGATATTCCCATCTAATCTTTAGAATTCTTCTGCAGCACAAAATTTCAATACATCTACATCTACATCTACATGACTACTCTGCAATTCACATTTAAGTGCTTGGCAGAGGGTTCATCGAACCACAATCATACTATCTCTCTACTATTCCACTCCCGAACAGCGAGCGGGAAAAACGAACACCTAAACCTTTCTGTTCGAGCTCTGATTTCTCTTATTTTATTTTGATGATCATTCCTACCTATGTAGGTTGGGCTCAACAAAATATTTTCGCATTCGGAAGAGAAAGTTGGTGACTGAAATTTCGTAAACAGGTCTCGCCGCGACGAAAATCGTCTATGCTGTAATGACTTCCATCCCAACTCGTGTATCATATCTGCCACACTCTCTCCCCTATAATGCGATAATACAAAACGAGCTGCCCTTCTTTGCACCCTCTCGATGTCCTCCGCCAATCCCACTTGGTAAGGATCCCACACCGCGCAGCAATATTCTAACAGAGGACGAACGAGTGTAGTGTAAGCTGTCTCTTTAGTGGACTTGTTGCATCTTCTAAGTGTCCTGCCAATGAAACGCAACCTTTGGCTCGCCTTCCCGACAATATTATCTATGTGGTCCTTCCAACTGAAGTTGTTCGTAATTTTAACACCCAGGTACTTAGTTGAATTGACAGCCTTGAGAATTGTACTATTTATCGAGTAATCGAATTCCAACGGATTTCTTTTGGAACTCATGTGGATCATCTCACACTTTTCGTTATTTAGCGTCAACTGCCACCTGACACACCATACAGCAATCTTTTCTAAATCGATTTGCAGCTGATACTGGTCTTCGGATGACCTTACTAGACGGTAAATTACAGCGTCATCTGCGAACAACCTAAGAGAACTGCTCAGATTGTCACCCAGGTCATTTATATAGATCAGGAACAGTAGAGGTCCCAGGACGCTTCCCTGGGGAACACCTGATATCACTTCAGTTTTACTCGATGATTTGCCGTCTATTACTACGAACTGCGACCTTCCTGACAGGAAATCACGAATCCAGTCGCACAACTGAGACGATACCCCATAGCTCCGCAGCTTGATTAGAAGTCGCTTGTGAGGAACGGTGTCAAAAGCTTTCCGGAATCAACTTGAGATCCCCTGTCGATAGCGGCCATTACTTCGTGCGAATAAAGAGCTAGCTGCGTTGCACAAGAGCGATGTTTTCTGAAGCCATGCTGATTACGTGTCAATAGATCGTTCCCTTCGAGGTGATTCATAATGTTTGAATACAGTATATGCTCCAAAACCCTACTGCAAACCGACGTCAATGATATAGGTCTGTAGTTAAATGGATTACTCCTACTACCCTTCTTGAACACTGGTGCGACCTGCGCAATTTTCCAATCTGTAGGTACAGATCTATCGGTGAGCGAGCGGTTGTATATGAGTGCTAAGTAGGGAGCTACAGTATCAGCGTAATCTGAAAGGAACCTAATCGGTATACAATCTGGACCTGGAGACTTGCCCGTATCAAGCGATTTGAGTTGCTTCGCAACCCCTAAGGTATCTACTTCTAAGAAACTCATGCTAGCAGATGTTCGTGTTTCAAATTCTGGAATATTCCATTCGTCTTCCCTGGTGAAGGAATTTCGGAAAACTGCGTTCAATAACTCCGCTTTAGCGGCACAGTCGTCGATAACAGTACCATCGGCACTGCGCAGCGAAGGTATTGACTGCGTCTTGCCGCTTGTGTACTTTACATACGACCAGAATTTCTTCGGATTTTCTACCAAATTTCGAGACAATGATCAATAGCTTCTATTCTTTTCTTCGCTGAACTACTTTCCGTCCACGTTTCGCTTCGTGCAAGGATACCCTCCAGAGAAACCTTCAGAAAAGACTTACAGTACTGAAATCGGTAGTAAGTTGTAACGAATTCTTATTTTCAGAAACGATTTCATTGTTTACTAAATCTACGTGGCTACCTAGTAAGTAATACTAAAGTGCCCGTCAGAGGGTTCATCGAACCACCTTCAAAGCATTTCTCTATCGCACCACTCTCGAACAGCGGGCGGAGAAGAACGCTTAATCAATCAGTGCGAGCTCTCATTTCTCTTATTTTATTTCAATGATCATTTCTTCCTAAGTTTGTACACATATTTTCGCTTTCGGAGGAGAAAGCTAGTGATTAAATATCGTTAAAAGATCTCGTCTCAACGAAAAACGCCTTTGTTGTAATAATTGTTACGCCAACTCACGTATCATATCTGCGATATTCTCTTCCGTATTTCGCAATAATACATAAAGAACTAACCTTTGTGAACTTTTACAATGTCCTTTGATAATTGTATCTGGGAATGATCACAAACCACAAAGCAGTACCCCAGGAACGAACATATAAGTTTAATGTTGGTAGTCTCTTTCACAGATCTGTAGCATCTTCCAAGTGTTCTTCGAATATAACACAGTCTTTACTTCGCCCTCCTCACAACATTATCAATGTGATCATTTCAATTTACGTTATTCGCTATTGTGATCCCTTTATATTTAGTTGAACTGAAAACTGTTAGATTTCTGTGCGTCATCGTCTAAGCGCAACTTAAAGGGTACTTTTCAGTAGTCAAGTGCATGATCACAGACTTTTCATTGTTTAAAGTCAACTGGAATTTTTCACACCATACAGATGTCTTGTCTAAATCATTTTGCATTTGGCTTTGAACTTCTGATGACTTTACTACACAGTAAATGTAACTGTCATCTGCATATAATCTAAGAGAGCAGCTCAGATTTTTTTATTAAATCGTTTATATACATTAGGAACAGCAGGGGATCTACAAGACTTCCTTGTGAAACCCCGAGGTATCACTTCTGTGGTATTCGATTACTCCCCGTCTGTTATGACCAACGGTGACGTCTTTAAGGAGAAAAGATGAATTCACTATCACAACTGATTTGGAGCTGTTAGTGAGGAACTCTGTCAAGAGCCTTCCGGAAGTCCAGAAATATGGAATCTATATGAGATCCCCTATCGATAGCATTAGTTACATCGTGTGAATAAAGAACCAGCTGTGTTGCACAAGAACGATAATATCTAAATCTGTGCCGAGTATGCACCGATAGATCGTTCTATTACGAGGTAATTCATAATGTTCGAACACAGTATACGTTCCTAAATGCTATTGCCAAACGACGTCAATGTCATGGATCTACACTTAAGTGGATTTCTGTACTTCCTTTCTTGAGAATTAGTGTAACCTGTGGAACTTCCCAATCTTTAGTTGCGGTTCTTTCATCGAATGGGCTGGTGCATGTGTTTGAAAAGTTCGAGTGGTTGCGTCAGCATAACCTGAAAGAAATCTGTTGCTATTGTTGTGGTCTTCAGTCCTGAGACTGGTTTGATGCAGCTCTCCATGCTACTCTATCCTGTGCAAGCTTCTTCATCTCCCAGTACCTATTGCAACCTACATCCTTCTGAATCTGCTTAGTGGATTCATCTCTTTGTCTCTCTCTACGATTTTTACCCTCCATGGTGCCCTAAAATACTAAATTGGTGATCCCTTGATGCCTCAGAACATGTCCTACCAACAGATCCCTTCTTCTGGTCAAGTTGTGCCACAAACTTCTCTTCTCCCCAATTCTATTCCGTACTTCCTCATTAGTTATGTGATCTACCCATCTAATCTTTAGCATTCTTCTGTAGCACCATATTTCGAAAGCTTCTGTTCCCTTCTTGTCCAAACTATTTATAGTTCATGTTTCACTTTCATACATGGCTACACTCCATACAAATACTTTCCCAAATGACTTCCTGACACCTAAATCTATACTCGATGTTAACAAATTTCTCTTCTTAAGAAACCCTTTCCTTGCCATTGCCAGTCTACATTTTATATCCTCTCTACTTCGACCATCATAAGTTATTTTGGTCCCCAAATAGCAAAACACCTTTACTACTATAAGTGTCTCACTTCCTAATCTAATTCCCTCAGCATCAGCCGACTTAATCCGACTACATTCCATTATCCTCGTTCTGCTTTTGTTGATGTTCATCTTATATCCTCCTTTCAAGACACATTCCATTCCGTTCAACTGCTCTTCCAAGTCCTTTGCTGTATCTGACAGAATTACAATGTTATCGGCGAACCTCAAAGTTTTTATTTCTTCTCCATGGATTTTAATACGTACTCCGATTTTTTCTTTTGTTTCCTTTACTGCTTGCTCAATATACAGATTGAATAACATCGGGGAGAGACTACAACCCTGTCTCACTCCTTTCCCAACCACTGCTTCCCTTTCATGTCCCTCGACTCTTATAACTGCCATCTGGTTTCTGCACAAATTGTAAATAGCCTTTCGCTCCCTGTATTTTACCCCTGCCACCTTTAGAATTTGAAAGAGAGTGTTCCAGTCAACATTGTCAAAAGCTTTCTCTAAGTCTACAAATGCTATAAACGTAGGTTTGCCTTTCCTTATTCTTTGTTTTAAGATAAGTTGTAAGGTCAGTATTGCTCACGCTTTCCAGTATTTCTAGAGAATCCAAACTGATCTTCCCCGAGGTCGGCTTCTACTAGTTTTTCCATTCGTCTGTAAAGAATTCGTGTTAGTATTTTGCAGCTGTGACTTATTAAACTGATTGTTCGGTATTTTTCACATCTGTGAACACCTGCTTTCTTTGGAATTGGAATTATTGTATTCTTCTTGAAGTCTGAGGGTATTTCGCCTGTTTCATAACATCTTGCTCACCAGATGGTAGAGTTTTGTCAGGACTGGTTCTCCCAAGGCCGTCAGTAGTTCCAATGGAATGTTGTCTACTCCGGGGGCTTTGTTTCGACTCTGGTCTTTCAGTACTCTGTCAAACTCTTCACGCAGTATCGTATCTCCCATTTCATCTTCATCTACATTCTCTTCCATTTCCAAAATATTGTCCTCAAGTAAATCGCCCTTGTATAGACCCTCTATATACTCCTTCCACCTTTCTGCTTTCCCTCGCTATCTACCTGATATATTATGTACACTATGCAGTGAAAGACGTGCCGTCACTACAGCGACGATATTGACTTCTAAGTTACTCATGTTGGCAGCTGTTTTTGATTTGAGTATTTACTTCGTCTTCATTGATGAAAAAATTTCAGAATACCGTGTTCAGTAACTTTTCTTCAACGGTATTGTCACCGGTACTATTGTAATTACGCAGTGAAGGTATTGCCACTGTTGTACTTTTTACGCAACCAGAATCTCTTTGGATTTTGTGACTGACTTCGTGTTTCGTTGTGGGTGCTGTTAAAAGCATCTCGCTTTGAAGTCCATGTCAGATTTTGAACTTCTGTAAAACATCGCCCGGGTGGGAGGTTTTGCGACCTTAGAATCTTAGCAGGCTTTTCTCGTAGCTTCTGCAATAGATTTCTGACCTGTTTCGTTTACCATCGGTGATCAGTCCCGTCTTTCATTAATTTGTTTACTACAAATCTCTTAATTGCCAAAGATACTATTAGTTTGAATTCAAGTCGCATTTGGCGTATGCCGACAAAGCTAGTTTGGAAGGAGTGGAGACTGTCTCAAGCGAATATTTATATGCTTTTTTAAACAGATATATTTTTGACGGATTTGGATGTTACGGAATTCAGCCTTGCTACAGTTACCTTGTGGTCACTAATACCAGTGTCCGGCATGGTGCTTCTTATGCGCTCGTGATTATTTCTTGCTAAGAGTTCAAGTTTCTTTCGCAACAGTTTACGCTCTGAGTGGACTCCTGAACCACTTGCTCAAAATAATTTTCGAAGGAAGCATTTCGTACAACTTCGAATGATATTTTACGCCTACCACCGAGTTCAAACAATATATCGAGGCTAGATTCAAGTCAGCACCAATTAAAACTGTGCGAGCGGGATACCTAATTCAAATGAAACTCAAGTTTTCTTTGGACCCTTGAACCTTTCAGCAACTGTCATCTGAGCAGAGCATTCGGTAAAAGGAACCAATTATTAATGTGTTGCCTTTATCAAGTACAACGTCTACCCACAATAACCCACAGGAACTGTCTACTTCAGTTTCGTTACAAGGTAAACCACTTTTAATACTAAGAAATACGACAACACCAACTATATTTAATTTGTTCTTTTGCACATCATTAGATTCTTTGTAAAAATTTTGACTGGACGTATTTCCAGCTGTAACCTGCTTTCAGCACCCGTTCGGCCATCCTGATTTAGGTTTCCTGTGATTTCCCTAAGTCGCTTCGGAAAAATGACGGCATGGTTGCTTTGAAAGTGCACGGTCCACTTCCTCCCCCATCCTTTCTTAATCCTATGGGTCCGACGACCTCGCTGTTTGGTCCCCTCCCCCAAATCAACGGACCTTTCGGTACTTTGAGCCTCATACTTTTCTATTATTGCTTGGAGCTCTGTTTTTTTTTCCCAACACAGCTACGACAATTTACAACTGCTATACCGATTGGTCCTAGACTACCCCTGTCCTGTTTATTCTCTGCACCCTGTGAGAACGGAGCCCTCTTTGTACTTTTGTACTAGCGACTGTCTGCAGTTTACTTCCTCTATACTTCGGACGTCAACCATTATTTAGCTGCCCTAGTAGCAAAACTCATCTAGCACTTTTAGCGCATTTTTTTTTTTCAATGTAATTCTCTCAGCATCGTCAATACCCTCGTTGTACTTTTGGTTATATTCATTTTATCATCTCTTTTAAAGACACTGAGTTCCCTTCAATGCTCTACCAGTTCTTTGCCGTCTCAGAGAGGCATAATGGGATAAAATCACAGTGGCAGGCTAAAAAAGTAGAATATTAGAAGATTGTACAGGGCGTCGTGTGAAGTAGTTACTTACAGTAGGAAATATAAGGTAAAAAAAACGTACTCGCAACAATTGAACAACTTAATTGCGTTTCTCTGTTATTTATTACACGTGCTGGTTTAATTCCATGTCATTTAGTGCTACAGTATGAACAATAACGAGATAATTCGAATGATCGTAGACAAGATGCTCCTTACTCTGTACCATAAGTAAATCATTGGGCGGATATAAAGTTTCTAAATCTGGGGTATGTTTTGTAATATGTTGGAAGAAGAATGTGATTAAGATAAAAGATAGGTGGTCGCAAACAGCTGTGTACAGGGAATCATTATTGCCAAGCTACATTCTCGACTGGATCAAGGTAGGGGGACGGTAAAGAATATGTTGCCATGTTGTAGCACATGTACGAGGGGCCTACAAAAAGTAAGAAAGACGTCGTTATGGCAGGCGAATTAACAATTTTTTGAAGGCCAAACTACACTTAACATTGACACAGATACATGACACTATGTTTCATAAGTCACCAAGTCTGCCAACAACATTCGAAACGCTCTACCAACCAATCATTCAGTTCCTGTATGATAGAAATCCGCTCCTTGGTGAGGGAGCCATTCGAGTACCGCTGTGTCAACATATTCATGGTCGGAAAATCTGCGACTGCTGCAAACGAGTTCGTCCATGTAGACGGTTTTCCTTCCAGATCAACCACATACACATCTGTGATGCCGTAGTCACGTTGTTGGCACTATATTTCCCTACAGCCGGACGCGACAGTGCACTTGGTCTTTATAATGTCAAATTTCAGGCTGATTCTGTGTGCAGTTTAGGCGTTTCACTGCAAGAACGATACTGTACCGCCTACTTCAGCTATGGAGCACGTTTCCAGTTAGCTGTCCTATTTTATTCGCACATTATGATGCAGTTTTGAATTCCTGTGTGGTGGTCTGGATAGATGCCTGCCTATTGCACATTACGATCCTCTTCAACTGTCTGCGGTTTCTGTCAGTCAACAGACGAGGTCGGTCTGTACGCTTTAGTGCTGTACGTGTCCCTTCACGTTTCCACTTCACTATGACATGGGAAACAGTGGACCTAGGTATGTTTAGGAGTGTGAAAATCTCGTGTACAGACGTGTGACGCAGGGAACACCCAATCACCTGACCAAGTTCGAAGTTCGTGAGTTCCGCGGGGGATCCCATTCTGCTCTCTCACGACGTCTAACGACTGCTGAGGTCGATGATATGGAGTACATGGCAGTAGGTAGCAGCATCATGCACCTAATATTGAAAACATAATGTATGTTGTCAACATGGAGCCTTATACTGGGAAAAGAAATGATGGTACACAAGAATCAAATTCCACTGCAGCTCTGGTCAAACGCCTGCTGGTTCTTATACACAATTCAGAGCGGAATGTTACCATCGACAGATATCACACTTCAGTTTATTTGGCAGAAGATCTATGGAGGAATCAAAAGCTCGCTCTCGTGGGAATATTACAAGCTAGTGGGAAACATATAACACAAAAATTGAAAGATATCGCAAGACCACAATTATACTCTAGTAAATTTGCTCTCAGTTATATTAGTACTGGAAATATTCCAATTACAATTGTTTCTTATATTCGCCGTGAAAACACCAAAAGAAATCTGCTGTTTCTATCATAGCAACGTTATGAAGCTGCAATTCGTTCACCTACCAATTCTAAGAAGAAAAAATTTATAAATTCATATGAGACTAAATATGTCGTTGACTCTATTGATCAAATGCCGAGGAAACATTCAACTAAGAGGGCAACAAGAAGGTGAACGCTGTCTGTTTTCTATGCTCTTGTGGGCATAGCAGCGCTAAATAGTTACACTGTTTTTTGTTGCACTTCCCGGACTGGAATAAGAAAAAAACCTAATAAGCGAAGACTTTTTCTTTAAGAACGGAGATTATAGCTCAGGAAATCACACATTGAAGAAAGGGCTACAAATATTGCAGGACTGCCAAGCAGTTTGGATGGTATTCTCGGACGGAAATTCAAGCAGAACTTTGGTGCAAAGGAAGCTCATGGAGGTAAAGGTTCATGTCATTTGTTTGTTAGTGAAAGCCGTTCAAAAGCAGTACAGTGAAGTGTACAAAACAACAATAATCTTCAACAGTTATAAGAGATACACATATGGTAAACACGGCAAAAAAACAGTTGTATGCTTAAAGTGTGGCGACAGCGCTGATAGTGCACCGACCAAGGTAACTGGCTGGGACTCGAAGAACCCGGGTTCGAATCTCGAAAGATATGACAGAACAAACAATAACTAGTTACTACAGCATAAACAGACGAGCTAATTACCAAAAACTGCAGATAGTACTCGTCATATGTTACTTACTGTAGGACACTGTATTCATTCACAAAACGTATTTAATTCGGCTCATTAACGATGGAAAAATCACTACATGGATCTGCGAGATTCGCGGCAGCCTACTGACGGAAAACAACTCTTTCCGATTCACTTGCTTAAGGCTCGTGCGGGGCACCTTCACTCTTCCAGTTTCACAACTATGATATGACGAAGAGGCACCCGGGACAACATAACTCTCCGCCCGTGCATTCTGTCCCGTGCCTCGCTATAAACAAGCGTCGCACGGTTGGCTATCTGTGATCCTTCGTGAGGAAGTCGCAGCACATTTACTCGAAATTGTTTTCATGTAACAAGCCTTCAAAGTTTAGTACTTTACTAACTCACGGTGTTTGGGAAATTAGTTGGCCTACCTTATTATTATCATTCCTTATTGATTTACTTACATTATTAACCCTCCTACCCCTATCAATTGAGATATGGAAAAATACAAACGAAAAGAATAACATCCGTTGGGTTTCTTCGACACTCGAACCCGGGTTCTCCCATTCCTTGCCACTTACTTTTGCCATTGCGCTATCGGCGCTGCCGGCGGGAAGAGTTTTGCATGTCGATACCGCAGCGGCAGTTGTAAAAGTTTCTTACCCCCATTTCGGGAAAAGTATGCGTTTTCGGACCCCATACCTGACGATGAAAAATGCTCTACTTACAATTAGCTATCGATCCCGCCAATTTTGCGTTGATTGCTCGTCATAACTTTAGGGGTGATTTTCTCAAAAACGCGGGGGTATTGACACAAAATATCTGGGATTCCTTCGTTGTAGGTTGTACACAAGCGACCTGCCAAATTTGAGCCGAATCGGTTGGCCGTGTCTGAGGCCTTCCCCTTGTCAGTAAACTTAAATGACGAAGTAAGTGAAAGATATAAAATGCATTTCTGAAAACAGTTTTAAAAGCAATATTAAGTTTCTGGATCCTGATTATGCATCAACAGATCTTCCAAAAGTATGTTACTAATGTAATTCAAGAACAATTAATGACATTTACTTACTTTTTAAATTTTTTTTTATGGTGGGCACGAAGTATTCCCCTCCCCTTGGTAATACACGTTAATGAAAATAGCTTGGTATTGTGAGGATTAATGACAATTGGTGGCCGGGTGCCATTCCTAACGCCATCATTCCATACTGGACGGAATTTGTATGCTTGGTCTGTCTGTGTCTGTGTCTGACGAGCAAACGTGGAAATATTTTCTAGATGTTTGCGTGTCTTATATCTGCGGCAGTACCTATGTACCATCCCGGTAGTTTCATAGTTTGATGTGGAAAACCGCCAAAAAACCACATCCCCCTAATCGGCTCACCAATCACGTCCAACTGTAATGACAGAAAAAAAATTATTACGAGATACTTCACAGAAAGAACCGATTTTAATCGACATCGTTGTTTTTGAAAAAGTGTTAAAGTGTCCTCCAATTATGAACGTATTTACTACAGGTACGACTATGGTAGAAACTAAATTATGCGTAAATAATTCTGAAGTTTTTCGAGAGTAGTGAGCAGTCATAACGAGTTGGGAGGTTATTTTTGGATCCGTCACCTTCATATGTGACAAACATATAGCCATATTCATTGAGACACATTACCATAATCTTGACGAGCAATGCAAAACATTTGCCAAGTATGGGAGGTTGACTTCCCTTGGCCACTTTCTTAGCACTTCTTAATAGAACAAAATTTCGCTATTTACATATATAATTACCGGGTTGTTGTTCTTCAGGATCAGCATTCGTGTCCGCCTGCACCCTCATCGTAGAGTGATAAAATATATCTTGGAAATATGGTGATTCGTATAAAATGACACCCCCGAAACTTTAAGGAGGCAAGGCAATAGATCCACGTTACAGGTACATAGATTTTATTTGCCAATTATAACGGAACGTGTCTTTCGGTGACTGTGTATGTAATTATGAAAAAGGCTAGTGCAATAATCTGTAGGAGACTATAGTGATTCTAAAGCTAAAAGATTTAGTCATGACGCAGTCTGAAAACGTTCCGTTTTTTTAAGCAGAAGATTAGGTAGCACGGAAGTCAGGATAGCAAAGAGATTGAAAATTTTCCACGTCTACATTTTACACTCCTCAAGCCACTTTTCGCTTCATGGAATTCATACTATTGTCACTTTGAGTCCTGCTACATTCGCGTATGGAGGGAGTGGACATACAAACCGTTTCGGTATGTCCCAGTATGTGCCATAATCTCTTTCATCTTATATACATGACGCGTAAGCGGTATATTCACATGTGACACATTGAAATAGAGGCGACCTTTCGTGCTCTTAGCATCTCGTCTCCGTATCCATCCCATGTGTTCAAACATCAACAGCTAGGCAGTAGTTTTGGACTGGAGGTGCTTTATATTAAAATTTTTATTTTAAAGTTTTACCTCAAAATTACTTGGATCGTTCTCAGAACCATCCTAACCGTTTTATCTTACACGGTACTGTCCTACTGTAGAGTTCAACTCATAATCCTGTTATCCTGTATTATAGCCATTTTCTTGCATTTATCAGTCTTTTTGTTTGCTGAGTAGAAATAAACTACTGCTTTCTCTTACGGCTATCGAGCGAACATAGCTCCACCGGCAGCGGAAAACCAGAGAGCGGAGGTGAAGTTATTTCATCAGCCATTCAAGTATGTTGAGAACATTTACGTCCCCATTCACTTCCTTGGGGCAGTTGTATTCAGTATATCAAACTGGGTCCAGAATTCTTCTAGCGCTTGACGTATTCGTGAAGATTCTGTGTGAGATACCATCTTGATTTTACTTCCGTTTACTCCAGATAACCAATTAACATGTGGTAGAATTTGCACGAACACAAACTGTACGTGGAAACTAAGTCGTGCAATTATTACTGTCTTTCGAAGTTTAATCTTTTTATGAAATGTAATAACATCCAATGTCTAACTGTCATTGTCTATGGGAATTGAGCAATCCACACCTTCCGTATTAAATCATACAGCACGGAGGATAAGTTACTGTCTGCAAAGGACTGGTCAGCGATATCCTTCATTTAATGACGTTTGATTGACGTGTTGTACTTTTAGTATCAAAGATCTCTCTGCTTTTGTGTTCTTCTTTCAGGGAAAATATTGAAAATTAACATAAGTCCCTGCAATGTTATGGCACATTTATGAGTGTTTGTAGCAACACCGTTACTGAAAAGACGAAGACCTCTTGGAAAGCACGCAGAATGAAAATCAATGTCAAATGTTACATTAACATTGCTGCCATCTGACTTATTTTGCACACAGCAATAGGTTTATTGTAAATTGAGGCTAATAGTATGCGAAGAGCTGTACATCATATTAAGTCTTTGGAGCAGCATGAAAATAGTGCAGTTCATGCAAAGGTATTGTAAACTGTTAAACGTATTACCGTTTTGGTGATGAAAAAGGCTGACAAGACAAAGGTTCTAAGAACAAGGTTCAGAACGTTAGTATACACGTCATGTTTCTACGACGCTCTTAACAAAGGAGCAGACTTTGGTGGCTGTATGAATTACTTGCGATGAAAGGTGAGTGTTTCAATAGTTAATGCACGTGTAACGGCTACAACGGTTAATTGTTCGTTAGCGATTTGCGCTTTTGTCTGTTTACACATCTTTGAGAGAACCATTACACGTTTCTCTCCGATATATCTCAAATTCATTGCATTGAATATTGAGTCCTCATTGAGTATAAGATATACCATTGTAGCGTTTACTAGTTTGCACGTTGTTTGCCACGAGTCTTTAGGTTCGTAGATTGGTGATTTATATCAATTCACAGAGAAAGACAATGTATGCGAAGGTTAGTAAGTAGCGCATCTGCCAATATTTCTCCTATTCTTTAGTTTTCAGAAGATGATTATGACGTATATGAATGCTTTTTCATAAACATCAATTCATTCGATGCAAAATATTAGCCATAACGACAACGTAATGCACATTGACTACTAGACCGTATGTTACACTTAATCTTCCATTTACGCGCACGAGCCGGCCAGAGTGGCCGAGCGGTTCTAGGCGCTACAGTCTGTAACCGTGCGTCAGCTACGGTCGCAGGTTCGAACCCTGCCTCGGGCATGGAATTGTGTGATGTCCTTAGGTTAGTTAGGTTTAAGTAGTTCTAAGTTCTCAGAAGTTAAGTCCCATGGTGCTCAGAGCCATTTGACCCACTTCATGCCCATGACTCAGGGACGACAGGGTAATTTTTATAGTAATGCCATTTCGTTAAGCATGCTTAACTGTCGCCGTCCGTAGAAATCGGGAATTTTCTGTGATTATTCGCCGCTGCCATCTGAGAATGCAGGAGGGACAGACCGACCAACGTGGCGCAATGGTTAGGATACTGGACTCGCATTTGGGAGGACGACAGATTAAATACACGTCTGGATATCCAGATTCAGGTTTCCCATAATTTCCCTAAATCGGTATAGGCTTGCGCTCTGTCTCTTATAACTTCGATGTCGACGGGACATCAAACCCCGGTCTTCCTTCCTTCAGGACGGACACACAGCTGCCGATGTACCTTCAGCTCACTATTCTTGTTGCAGGTCGTGGGGTTGACGAAGAGAGACTGGTTCAGGAGGGACAACTACCTCCCAGCTAGTCTTTTTATTTGCTGACAGGGGTTCGAGACCTGTACAGGTCAGTGGCTTACCGGTTACACTGCTTAGACAAGTCCTCCTCACGCTCCTTCACTTAGCTGCCGGCGACACCGAGCAAGTTACGAGAGTGCTAGTTCCTTAAGGTATTTCGTTTGATTTCAAGTCTAGATTTATAGGTACATTATCTCAGTCATTGTACTGTGCATGCCTGGAGATGGAGCGGACTTCATATAGTCAGTAAGACATCATTGTGGCAGGTCAATCAACGTTATTGAACGCTGTACTACATTTCAATGGGACACAGGTACATGATTCTATTTTCCTACGTAGTTTTAAGTCTCTGTAAACAATGGTCCGATCGTTATACCAAACATTCAATTGTTCGACGGTGCAAATGCGCTATTTGATCATTCAAGAATCGCTGTGTGAACTACCTCGTCGTTGGGTAATACGCAGTTGCTGCGGATCAGTTCCTCGACTGCGTGAACATTGTCGCCTGAGGTCGGTGTCGATGACCTTTCTTTACGGTCAGCATCAGCCATGTCTATGCTGTTTTAGGCAGATTGTTGCTACGACTTCAGTACCTTGCGCGCCGAAATTCTTTTCTTCCATGTGCCACCAGAATTTTGCGATGAATGTGAGTTCAATTTAGACGTTTTATCCACAGGTGTTGTACGGTCCCGCCTACTTTTAGCTTAGGTGTACGTTTCAGTTGACGCGCCATTTCACTCGCAGACTGTGATGAAACTGTTATTCGTAACACAGCAGAACTGTGTTTGCAGGAACCTCGGAATATATCTCTTCTGACAATGTGCCACTCTTGTTGCGTGGAGCGACACGTGCAACGTACAGGAAAATTATTTCATTCATTAATAACTTCTGTTAGTATGCCCTGCGGCAACTTCGTGATAGCGCTTTAGTCAGCTGTTTCAGTGCTCAATTTGTCACTTACTACTGTGTGCTCGGAAATGTATTTGGCAAGTTACATTGTAATCTTAATTTTCTTTGATATGTATTCAGTACTCTGAACTTTTCTTATAACCTGCTTGTCCATTAGATTTTGTTAGTTGCTCCTCTTCTTATAAATTGGATGATAGCTGCTGACGATAGCTGATACCGAAACGAGTCATAATAAGTCTTAATAAACGTATGCTACCTAAACAATTCGTCATGGCGCTTGTATCTTAATAAGCTATAAACGTGTTTATAGTTAGTAGCATAAATCCAAGTGAAACAGTGTTCTTTCATCTTTGAAATGAATGAAAAGAAATTATTTATCTTATAAATTATAGAATGTAGCAGTCAGTCTACATCTACATCTACATACATACTCCGCAATCCATCATACGGTGCGTGGCGGAGGGTACCACGTACCACAACTAGCATCTTCTCTCCCTGTTCCACTCCCAAACAGAACGAGGGAAAAATGACTGCCTATATGCCTCTGTACGAGCCCTAATGTCTGTTATCTTATCTTTGTGGTCTTTCCGCGAAATATAAGTTGGCGGCAGTAAAATTGTACTGCAGTCAGCCTCAAATACTGGTTCTCTAAATTTCTTCAGTAGCGATTCACGAAAAGAACGCCTCCTTTCCTCCAGAGACTCCCACCCGAGTTCCTAACGCATTTCCGTAACACTCGCGTGATGATCAAACCTACCAGTAACAAATCTAGCAGCCCGCCTCTGATTTGCCTCTGTGTCCTCCCTCAATCCGACCTGATAGGGATCCCAAACTCTCGATCAGTACTCAAGAATAGGTCGTGTTACTGTTTTACAAGCGGTCTCCTATACAGATGAACCACATCTTCCCAAAATTCTACCAATGAACCGAAGACGACAATCCGTCCTTCCCACAACTACCATTAGATGCCTGTCCCACTTCATATCGCTCTGCAACGTTACGCCCAAATATTTAATCGACGTGACTGTGTCAAGCGCTACACTACCAATGGAGTATTCAAACATTACGGGATTCTTTTTCCTATTCATCTGCATTAATTTACATTTATCTGTATTTAGAGTTAGCTGCCATTCTTTACACCAATCACAAATCCTGTCCAAGTCATCTTGCATCCTCCTACAGTCACTCAACGACGACACCTTCCCGTACACCACAGCATCATCAGCAAACAGCCTCACATTGCTATCTACCCTATCCAAAAGATCAGTTATGTAGATAGAAAACAACAGCGGACATACCACACTTCCCTGTGGCGCTCCAGATGGTACTCTCACCTCCGATGAACACTCATCATCGAGGACAACGTACTGTGTTCTATTACTTAAGTAGTCCTTTTTTAGATTTTATTACGCAAATCAGGATTTCAACTAGTGGCTATCCATTCTCAATGCACTATTTTCAATTGCCGATGCATGTAAGTCCCTGTTTCAAAGAGATGTGACACACGCCCGAACAACAGGGACTTACATGCATCGAGAATAGAAAATAACGCATTTAGAAGGGCTACCCACTAGCCAAAATCTGGATTTGCGTAATAAAATCTAAAAAAGGATGACTGATTGCTGCACTCTATAATTTATAAGCCATATAACAGTCGCTGAGTGCACCCACGTTACGAATGGAAGCTAAACTGATGAAAGAAAATTTTATTAACACGACGTAAGTGATCAGACGTCTTCTGGTGCCACTCATATGCATATGCCGTACAGCTACAGCGTGACAACTGTGGAACTATATGAACAAAAACGTAAATTAGTAGCAAGCTACGGCACACACACTCTTTATTCAACGTATAAACGTCGCTAAAGATATTCGTCTGTAGCTTATGACAAGTTCGTTAGGCCTGCCATCATTGGCAATACCGTAACGCAGATGAATAGAAGAAGTTGCATGTGTTCAGATCCGGAGAATATAGCGGTGAATCGAGGGCCACGCCTGTGTTCTCTGGGTACTGCAGAGCCAGAATGCGGTCCCAAACGTGTTTCTCTAGGACTAAAACACTCTCTTGCTGGGATGGGTCGAGTTCAGTCTTGCATGAACCACATATTGTCGAAATCAGGGTCACTTCAGATAACGGAGATGAAATCACCAAACCTTCACGTGCCTTTCTGTGGTCACCCTGTCATCAGAGAATATCGCACTGATTATTCCGCGACTGGACATTGCACACCACACAGTCGCCCGTTGAGGATGAAGAGACTTCTCGATCGCGAAATGCGGATTTTCAATCGCCGAAATGTACGAATTTTTGCTTATTTCTTAACTCTTCCAAATGAAAACGAGCTTTCTCGATAAACAAAACCGTACTAGTTCCCATCATGCCCCGCGACCAAGCGTGCAGTTTGAACGTCCTAACGCAAACCGTTCAAATAGTTCAATAATTGTCATCCTCTAATTTCTGAAGTCTCCTCTCACTTCTTATTCCATTCACCAAGTGAGACAGGGCGAAAATAGTTGTTTATCTCCGTATGCGACTATCTAAGCCAGCCGTGGTGGCCGAACGGTTCTAGGCGCTCAGTCCGGAACTGCGCGACTGCTACGCTCGCAGGTTCGAATCCTGCCTCGGACATGGATGTGTGTGATGTCCTTAGGTTAGTCAGGTTTAAGTAGTTTTAAGTTCTATGGGACTGATGACCACAGCAGTTAAGTTCCATAGTGCTCAGAACCATATGAACCATTGTTTTGTATACCTCAATTCCATTTGTCTAAGTTCACTCAAGACGTTTTCTGACAAGATCGTCAAAATGTTTTCTACAGTATTTTACGACAGCCATGTTGGAGAGTTATGATTTAAGTTCCGCAATAATGTCTGTAAGCATTCGTGCAGGCAATAGCTTACTGTTACGATTTTAGCATCTCATCACTGAAGTCTTTCGACACCTCCTAGTAGGCAACGACTCGAAACACTGCTGCACTAGTCTAATGCTTGTATCAAAGCGTATTGTGCGAACTGTATGTAATCATGCACTTCCGGAATCTTCACAGATGACGTCGCAAGAAATGGCTATCTAACACCTAAGGCAACGACATTTGTATCGGCTGTTTCGTGTTACTTTTCCCGACATATTTTTAAACACGACGAAATGAATCTGGAAAATGTTTCACACCGTTCTTAAAGATACTTTGTTTTTCCCACTTATTGCCATAATAATGTATCTTAGTAATGTACTGCTGAAGAGTATTAAAAATAAGTAAACAGATGGTGTCTTGAATTAAAATGTACTGCGACTTACATATCCTTACCAGAAGAGGAAACATGTTAGTTCGAAAGTTGATACAGCATCAACGTATGGAGAACTTGGTTATGATAGAAGCAGTAGAGGAAAAAATAGAATACACGAGACTGGTTACTAAGTAATTTTGTTCAGCAGATATCAGATGTCAGTTAGAATCTCGAATAAAATGAACAAATTATTTCAGGACATCAGGTAGGAAGAATGTACAGTTACCATTACGTATTTGTTTTAGGCTGGTGGGTGGAATTACTTTTCGACTTTTGCATTTTTACGTTGCGATATTGTGATAATTCTCTACTTGGAATACCTCTGGGAGTTGAGCACTCAAAAAATTTACTTAACTGTGTGATACTGTCATCAATTCGTAACATAAATAGACATTTCCTTAGGTACGGGTTGAAGTCTCATTTGTGTTTTAGAAGCGACAAGGTGTCGCGGAAATAACGTAAGACACAGGTGACTGCTGAAGATCATAACATGTGCTCTAAGAAACTGGTCCGCAAAGAACAACGGCCTGCCAGTTGCGTCAGTTTGTTTGCACAAAGGCGTTCGCGTCCCGGACGGGTCAGTTACTTACCGGTTACGCTAGGGGGACTCGTCCTCCTTTTCCTCAGCGTAACACTTGACTTCTTCTGAGCGCACAATCATGATTATCAAACTACTTGCAGTACGCCATACCAAACGGCTGTCTCAGTAGCTTATTACACGGCACATAACTGTTATTTACTCACTCATCGTTTTGTAGCCTATCCGCTGTAGCAAATGGTAAAAGAATCTTTCATAGTCTATTACTAGATCTGGATACAGTTTCATTCTAATCTATTTGCACACACATGATATTTAATATTTTCTGAATGGTCAGTGGCTTAATCTCTTAAAAAGTAGCAGAATTACAACTTTCATTACAATACTCTTGTCGTTTCGAGGAATAATTTGTCTCATCTTAATTGCTTATAAGTTTTCTCTGCTTACGCGTTAAAGAATAGATTGCTTCGAACACCATAGTGCTTGGCTGCTGAGACATTTCTTTTGTCATAATGCCACCAGGATCCGTTTCCTCTCAATATATAATATATAATATATAATATATATAATATATAATATAAGTTTCCATATTTCCATCAAATAGATTCCGATGTCATAAACCTTGTGCATGATATTTTCAGGTAGGTACAAAAGTCAGTGAACTTAGAATGTACGAAGATTTACGTTTGGAGAAAAGAGTAATCGCTGCTACTTTGTCATAGTCTATGCTCTTTCTGCTCCTCTTGCAAAGACAGGATTATTTAGAACACTTCAAATACTGACTGCAACTTTAAAATGGCAGAACCAGACATTTCTGTTTCTCCACTGCACACCAAACCGCTGTTTCATGCAAAACCTGTTCGTATAATATCTCTATTCAATTTATCGTAACACTGAAGGATGGACGATGTTTCGAAAGAAATAGCCTATTGACTGCTTGCTCCAAATTTAAACTACTTCTTTAGGTAATTGTGTTTATTTTCTTCTACATTAAAGAAATGTGCCAAGTTCTTCAAACTTATTGACCCCCAATGACTGCGGCAATCAAAAGCCGACAAGTGGTTCTCGGGAGAGGTTCGGGTACATACAAGTACCCACATCCTCATTTCAATGGAACTTGTTTTTCTTATATTTCCGTTTGTGGGTTACTATCCTTAAAATGTTCCTGCAGATGTCAAATGGGTTAAACTGAAGACCTTTTATATTACTTTTTATGCACATTGTACAGGGTGCATAGCGATGATTTCATCTTCCCGTTTTGTCCGTTATTTTTAAATGTAGTGCCTGTCTTCCTTTTTCAGTAAATAATCTCAACGTCGCAACGTATTCTGCCCTATTACTTTTTATAATTTGCTAAAAGAGAGAGCTTGAACACAATGAGGCCCTTTTTATTTAAGTGTACTTGTTTTATGTAAATGTATCGATATATATTTGCCGTAAACTCTCACTCCTTGAGGTAAAATCCAATTATATTCTGAATGTTGGATACTTTTTCTTACAGCAACAAAGCATCTGTCACAGGAGACTTTGTACGACAACTCAAGCACTGTGAGAAAATTCCTTACACAGAATTATTGATATTTTTGTAAAAAAGTACGCATTACGAGTGATTTAAAATGGAATGATCATATAAAGTTGATCGTCGGTAAAGCAGATGCCAGACTGAGATTCATTGGAAGAATCCTAAGGAAATGCAATGCGACAACAAAGGAAGTAGGTTACAGTACGCTTGTTCGCCCACTGCTTGAATACTGCTCAGCAGTGTGGGATCCTCAACAGATAGGGTTGATAGAAGAGATAGAGAAGATCCAACGGAGAGCAGCCCGCTTCGTTACAGGATCGTTTAGTAATCGCGAAAGCGTTACGGAGATGATAGATAAACTCCAGCAGAAGACTCTGCAGGAGAGACGCTCAGTAGCTCGGTACGGGCTTTTGTTAAAGTTTCGAGAACATACCTTCACCGAAGAGTCAAGCAGTATATTGCTGCCTCCTACGTATATCTCGCGAAGAGACCATGAGGATAAAATCAGAGAGATTAGAGCCCACACAGAAGCATACCGACAATCCTTCTTTCCACGTACAATATGAGACTGGAATAGAAGGGAGAACCGACAAAGGTACTCAGGTTACCCTCCGCCACACACCGTCAGGTGGCTTGCGGAGTATGGATGTAGATGTAGATGTAGATTTAGATGTAGATGTAGATGTAGATGTAGAAAGTCTATCATTATTTCCCGAACCTCTGAACCAGTATAGTTCATAAGTGGACAAATCATAGTAAGATCACAATACTCTGCACACTCACGCGTCTTGTTTAGTTTTCACTTTAACTGTCCCATCCGCTGCTTTCCGCTGATCTCACTTGACTATGCACGAATAGAAATTAAATTAGTAGCTAGTGTGAGGTTTGGTACTATCTTCTAATTACGTTTTTTTATTGTTTTAATTTCTACACCGTGGGGTGTCGGGTGGGGCTCTAGCTGGTTGTTGCAGTCATTCCAGTAACTGGTTCTCAGATCTGTGAAAGCATAACAATAGAAGAAGTCAGTATCAGTAGCAGACCAAATATTTCGAAGTTATGTTGCTCATATAGCAGTCGAGTTCAGATCTAACTTCGCACATCATTTTTAATTTTATAAATATTGCAGTTTATTCTCGTGCATCCTAAAGGCTCTAATCGATGTACATATTTAAAATAAATATATCTACTGCTGTCAAGAACTAGCCTAAGATTTAGTGGTTTCGTCTTTTCCCCTGTTTTAGAATTCGTATTTAGAGAACAAACCGCTATGTCATATTGAAAATGCTGTGCATACCGAATAAAGGACAAAAGATGGAACTGGCGACGCGCGAAACGTGATGTCGCGAAAGGATGTTAAGGAAGGGAGTAGAAGCAAGTAGAAAATGAAGAGATACTGGACGTTCATGAGAGAGACTTACCAAAAAGATGAACAGAAGGAGATATGGAAATTGAGGAAACACAACAAGGGAAAAATTTCTAACCATGAAGTGAATTTGAATACGTGTGGCTGTTTCCACGGATATTGCGCATGACAGATGTGCTAAAATTAATAGAAAAACACAACAATACCATATTCTCAGTATGACATTATTCTGTCTACAGAATGATTATCCAGGAACCAAAGAATATCTTCCAAAAACATTTACAAACGGAGAGCCAATATTCATTCAACAACATATTATTTCTCTTTGTTTCGGATACTTTGTGAATATGCCAAATTTCTCGTGATAGTATTGTGTGAAGAAATACAGCAGACTGTATACCACTGGCACGTGTTCTCATTAGAGAAGAAACCAAAAAAGTTGATTCTTTAGTCAATGATACTGATAGCCGTTCGTTGCAGATATCCCCGATGGATGTACATTTTCAAGTTCCTATAATGCACAGACTCCCGTTGATATGGCGATAACTAAATTCGCCTAGTTACACTCCGATCGTGTAGTTGGATGCCAGCAAAAACGTCTCCCACGACATCTCGATAACTCTATGAAAGACAAAGGCTACCCATCAACACATAATGTCACTACTATGTGAGAAGGACTCAAAAATCAGGATGAAAGAAACTGCACTTATCCGATAGGCAGAGGGCGAATTTAGTCATTATCAGATTGGTGGTGAGAAAATGGTTTATTCTTAAGAAAACAGCTTGAAAGAGGAGGTTGTACTACCGGTTTTTTTATGGAAGTTTTAATAAGATCCCAGAATGGCGTACGTGCACACGCTTCCTGTAATTTAGCTGCTGCAATATATCAGAGTGCTTCTGCATCGCATTCTGTTCGATTCATTCAGTGAGTTCTACCTAACTGATTATTTAGCTGTATTTCCCTAATGGTGACAAAGCGCCGTTTTTTATAACTTCTCTGTAAAAAGGCTGTAAAATCGTAGAAAATCATTTTAGTGCGTATGTCTTCAAAACTGTGTTTGCCATGCCATGAATTAGAGAACCTGGGTGAATCACAACTGATATTGTCCGTGTCAAAACAACACAGGCAGTGGAAGAAAACTGTATGAGAAAAGTAGAAAATTGCTTCTAGTGGTTTCATATCCTACCGAGACAATAATTTGCTTTTCGCGCTCTTATTACTTATGATATTTACTGCCCAATAATACTTAATAATGGAATAAGTACAGCGTCACGACGGCAGTAAAAGCATAATTTTAATTAACATGCGTATTGCTGTAATAGGTAGAAGACTTGATTAAATTTTTAGGTAGCTTAGATGTATAGAGGGAGCGAAATGAACTATAAGGCAAAGAAAGGCCACGAAAACATGTGCAGACAAACAAAAGATTGCAGTTTCAGGAAAACTGCACAAGTTGAGCAAATCATTAAGGCGTTGGTCTACCTATTGCATTTATACACGACAGAGTTGTTGGATGTCCCTTTGAGAGATATGGTACCAAATTCTGACAAATTGGCGCTTGAGATGGTCAAAATCCTTATCTTGTTGAAGGGCGCTGCCCATAATACGCAATTTGGGGGAGATCTGGCAACCTTGCTGCCCCATATTGGGGTTGACAAGCATGAAGATCAGCAGTAGGAAGTGTCGCCGTGCGCGGACGGACATGAACCTACTGAAATGTAAGCTCAGGGTGGCTTGTCATGAAGGGCAAGAATATCGTTGACGTACCGCTGTACTGTGAAATTGCCGCAAATGGCCAAATGGATATTGCTATGAAAAGAAATATCACCGCATACCTTCGCTATTGGCTGTTGGGCCATACGGGGGCCAATAGTCAGGTTTGTATCCCGCTGCCTTTCGGGTACGTCTCCAGGCACATCTTGTACCTGGAATCTCGTTGACTGGAGCAGAATTGTCTTCAGTGATGAGACCCGCTTCGATGACCAAGGAAGACGTGTCTAGAGACGCCGCAAACAGCGGCGAGATACCAATGCATTACGGGCAGGACCCTCCGTCCAGGTCGGAATTTTGACGATCTAATGCGCCAGAATGACAGAATTTGGCACGATATACCTCAGGAGGACATTCAAGAACTAAGTCAGTCAATGCCAAGCCGAGTAACTGATTGCATAGCGGCCAGAGACGGACCAACACGTTACTGACTCGCTAAATTTGTCAAGTTCTTTCTATTGAATAAATCATGTAATTTTTCTGAAACTGTAAATATTTTATGTGTCTGTACATTTACATGACATTTACGGATCTCCGTCCCATTCGGATAATACCTTTGTGGTGCTTCTATTCTTTTCTCTTAGAATTTATACTACACATATCTGAGAGCAAACAATGGACCTAGGCCAACAGGGCATCGAGTCGAAGCGAGTCGGAATGATAGAAATTAGTACGTAATTACATGCTGCTTCGACTTCTTGCCAGAGTACATCAACCGCAATGGCTGGAGAGCGATGGCATGCCTATGGATGTCTCGGGTGTCTTGCCGCGTTAATCCACAGTACGTCCATCAACAGTTGGGAAGAATTGTTTACCCCTTCACGGGAAGATGAACAGAGAGTATATGCCTTCCGAAACATCACGGAGACACTATGGGTTAACGCGGCTAGAAAATCGAAACTATTTTATTGCATGATCAGATGTTTTGAGTAGGTGAGAGAACTTAGTTGTCAGGACAAAAATCTAACGCTGTTCGTAGCAAGGCTGCTCACGAGGGCACGAGCAACATTAGATGTCTTGCGTTATCTTTTTGAAGGGTGTCATAGAGGCCCATAAGAAAGGGCCCAGCCACCAGCCTCACTTAGTTTCTCCGTTTCTTGGCAGCCTGTCGAGCATCACGTTCCGTCCAGTGAACTCGGTCAGTTGCCAGGTTTCCAGTTTTTTCCCATATCATGTCGATTCATAGAAGATCGTTTGCAAAAGTACATTTGCAGGTATTAGGAGGTCTTCCTCTATTTCTATGTGCATCCATTGGTTTCCATAATAGTGTCCCTTTGGTGATTCTTCTATCTTTCATGCTCAGAACACGTCCTACAAGCTTCAGTCGTCTTTCGCCATGCTCAGCACTTCGTCATTTGAAACGTGAGCGTATTAGCTTGTTTGCAAAACTCCCCTCAAGCATCAATGGTGATAAAAACTGAACTTATTTGGTGATTTTGTTGACATTTTGCAAATTTTTCATGCGTGTATGGCCATGGGCAGAGTCAAAAGACAAAATAACCACAAGACCTTTGGACAGAGGTAGCCTTTACCGTCAAGGAGGCAGCAACAAATCATATTCCTAAGAACAAAAATAACAAGAAGGCCAGATGGTTTTCGGCTGAGGCACTGAAAATTGCATAAGAACGAAATAAAATAAAATCAAAAGAGAAAAGAGCAGCAATGTTTAAACTAAATGCACAGTACCGGAAATTAGCTAGAACAAACAATAATGTCTTCTTATTCGGACAATGTAAAGAAGCCTAAGAGAATAAAAGAAGTGGGAAGAAGAGGTATCTTTACAAGAAAATTAGAGACATCAAAGGAACATTCCAGGCGAAAATTGGAATGACGAAAGTTAGAAAAAGTAAAGGTCTAACAGAAGCAGCAGACATTAAGGGAACATTGGTGGAACAAGTAGAATATCTATACAAGGAAGAACTGCATACTGATGATGACGAAATTAATCTGATTTCTGCCAATGAATCGGAGTCTTTGGTTTGCTCTACCCACAACATTAGCCATGTGATAATTCCAATTTAGTTTATTTGTAATTGTAATCTTTGAGTATTTAGCTGAATTTATAGCCTTAATATTTGTGACTTATCGCGTAATCGAAATTTACCGGATTTTTTTATTACTCATGTGAATAATTTCACACTTTTCTTTTCTTATCTTGAGTGAAAGTGAAGATGAATTCTGTTAAATGGAATGAACAGTCTAATGATTAGAAAATATCGACTGAGAATAAATCGAAGAAAGGCGAAAGTAAGGAGTAGTAGCGGACATGATAGCACCAAGTAACTTAACATCGGTATTGATGGTTACGAAAGAGATGAAGTTAAGTAATTCTGTTACCTAGGCAGCAAAATGACCAATGACGAACGGAGCAAGGAGGACTTCAAAAGCTGACCAGCAATAGCAGAAAGGGCTTTCCTGGCCAAGAGAAGTCTACTAGTATCAAACACAGGTCTTAATTTGAGGAAGAAATTTCTGAGAGTGTACGTCTGGATCACAGCATTGTATGGTAACCAATCATCGACTCGTTTGAGGTGTGTACAACAGACGAATGTTGATATTAGGTGGACTGATAAGGTGAAGAATAAGAAGGTTCTGAGCAGAATCTGCGATGAATGAAGTATATGGAAAACACGGACGATAGCACATCTGTTACGGCATCAGGTAATGATTTACATGCTATCAGATGAAGCTGTTGCGGGTAAAACTGTAGAGGAACACAGGGATTGCGGATTGCAATAAATCCAGCAAATAACTGAGGATGTCGGATGCAAGCGCAACTGTTCTGAGATGAAGGACAGGAACTCGTGGCGGACCGCATCAAACCAGTCAGAAGACTGGTCACTCAAACAATTATAAATAAATAAAAATAAATAAAATAAGAATTAAAAACTACAAACACGGGAAGACATGATTAGCTGAAAAAGACGTACATCCTGGGAAAGATCAAAGGCACAAGGCGGAGAGGGTGGCAGACGATGAGATGGCTCGATGGCGTCACGGAAGTAATGGGCACCAACCTGGGAAGTACGTGGGAGAAAGATCAGGATAGAAGAAATTGGAGTGCTTTAGCTCATGGGGGTACGGAAAATAGTATATGGCTAAACTAACAGAGAGAGAGTGAAAGAGGGTGATAGAGGCGCTGTCTACAGTCGACGCTTTGTGGACATACTTAAAGAACCCAATTATCTTATGGATCCCATTCCTCAGGAGATTGCACAAGCTATACCATTTCTACTGGTGATGTTCTCGTTATTACAGACAATGCTGCTGTGACGTGGAGATCGAACAACATTTTGTAGTAACTTCTGTTGAACTTTAATTTGAATATATATAATTCCACTTTTTACCCGTTGTCTTTGTTTTATCAATATTTATTTTTATCCCTACGGAACAGGCCGTTCCATCTAGACTGGTAGTCATTAGTTGCAAACTTTGCTGTATCTCAAATCTAAAAAATAATAATAATAATAGAAGAAAGAGATGTCTCTCCTGGATATTTAATTTTTCTTTGCTGTGTAGTCCGATTTTTCATGGAGTTGAATCCATAATATGAGAACAATAATTCTCTGTTTGCGTCTCTAGATAGCATATTAATCTACAAAACATAAAACTTAACTTTAGTCTTATTCGAGAACGTAACTTATAGGAGCCGCATATCTGCATTCGTATACTGCATTAATAAACAAGTTTAACATCATTTTCGGCAGTATTATTCAGACAATTACGTATCTTGTAATGAGGGCTAATTACATATGGCGGAGTTGACAGAAAAGCGTGTAATGAATGAGCCGATGGACGACAACTACTTTCTCTGGCAAGTTCAGTCTTGAGTCCATCGCTCTTCATGTGATCCTCTCGGTAGTCCAAGTACCCCTCCACGACATTCATTCACAGACTCCTTGAATTTAAACCATTGCGTTATAGCGTCAGCAAGTCGATCTTGAAGTGCCTGGATTCGAATTTTAATCCGTATCACAAAGAAATTTCTTCCTTTGTAGTCTTTTAAAGTTGCCACATGAAGCGGTCGCTCATGTCGTCAGTGTTGCTGCTCTGAATACCGCTCGGACCAAGAAACGATTCGACCCAACGCCTGCGGTACGTTAGGTTCGTGTATAACTTCCATCGACTATTTATTCAAACATAACCAATTCATTTAGAGTTTTCCATCAGGCGAACGCCACATCTTCTTACATATCATTTTATATTAAAAGAAAATAATGCAGAAACAATGCCCGTGAAGGCTACAGAATAATCTAAAATGTTCACCATCATCATTTGTGCGTTGTGCTGTAGCAAAGGGTTCAACGACGTACAGAAAGCCGTAACGGTCATTGATAAACAATGCATATAAAGTGCAAAATCACGACTACCTGTTTCATAAGATACTCGCACATCATGCGACTTTGTCTTTATTGGATCTTCAGGTGGTGCAAAAACAGAGCTGCAACGTTGTTGCCCTGGTTTGAATGGAATGAAGGCATGCCGTGAAGATTCAATCATTAACTGTTTTACATCCAATAATCATTTGTTGAATACGTACTACTGAAACATCACGCACACGTTGAACGTTACGGCCTGAGTAAAGGACTATTTTACCATCGGTGACCATTTGATCGCTGTCCTTCCAACGAACTTCACAGTGCTTTATTACTTCTAATTTATGCACTTCGAATTCACAGAGTAATTGTGCAAGCCGAACTACTAAGCATTGATATCAGTTTCAACTGTGGCTGGATACCCAGTCACGGCATTCTTGTATTATTCAAGTCACCGGAATGTTCATACGAAGATCTGGATTCGCGTTCAGGTTCATAACGGACATGTTCGTATCGCTGAATTCTTGTTGTTGTTTCTGTAACAGTAGAAAGTTGCACGGGCTCGGGTTACTAACCCGACGCCCACCTATGTCGTATTTTTCTTCGGACTTGAGACAGGCAGTGGTGGAAAACACGGCGGAAGTGTGATCACTGCTACTAAGTTAGCAGCTATGCCAAACACCAGCGATGCCTTGTGCACAGCAATGGGCCCGTAATAACATGACGTAGCAGGCTGCGTTCATTCTCCCAGAAACCTCTCCCGGCGGGTAAGTCCTTCACGATGCTGTGCACAAAACTGAGACTCTTCCTAAAATACGACGTGGGTCCCGTCCTGTGTCCCTTGCTGTCGCAGAGCGCTCTCAGTTCCGCTATGTCAACGGAAGCTGCATCTGTGGCCGCCGTTCCAGACGTAGCCACAACTGTCCACACGAAAACTAGCTACAAACGAGCCTGTTTCTGAATGAAGGCACATACTGTACTTATACGATCCAACACGGACGAGCGAACATTATGTGTCTCCTCTCGAGCGCTTGTCCAGATGAAGGGCTGAGATCTTGAATGGCGTTGAGAATGGCCTTCCTGAACCCCTCGATTCCATACTTACGTGAAAGTTGTGTAATTGAGATGAACACGAAAGGCAATACCGCAGGCATATAAACAATATGGTTGACAAGCCTTAATGCTGCCGCTTGGGTATACTGGAAGATGTTTCTTCTTACGCGCGCCATAACACAAACTTTTCTGAAACAACTAATTTTCGAATTTGATTTTTAAATGACAAAGCCTAGTGAGATCTTACCTTTTATAGAGAAATTTTATGTTGTAACTACTTACTGTCTCATGCATTTTTTCTAGAGTGGTAATCTTTTGCATACCCAACTCATACTACACTCCGCGCCAAGTAGAAGAGTGCTGCACCCCGTCTTCGTGATTTTACTGATTCATTGACCAACAATAAGGAAGATTCACTCATGCTGGGCCAATTATGTTGCTTACTGTATATTGGCTACACCATGAGATATTATTCATGAAGTTTATATAGAAACTTTAAACTGCGTTCACTATGATAAACAAGACGTTTCGCGTATAGCGTCTCACGCGTAGATTTACCACAAAGACAGAAACATTTGTGTCTCCTCGTTATTTTAACAAACGACCTCTCTGGAAAGCACATCATACGGTTACAGAACACCAGCAAATATGTAGTATCAAATCTTAAACCTACGAACAAATCAGCTTCGCTTTACTATGCTCTAGCGAGAGATATCAGTGTGAATGGCGTTTAATACATATTATGTTGGTACGTAAATTCGTAGCGCTTTTGTGTTGCATGTTGGAATTCTGGTTACCATAGGTTTATTTATCGAGTGGTTGAGTTCCAACAAAGCACGACATCCCCGTACAAAGATGTGCGTGCATCCACAAAGCGTCTCATGGAACAGTGTGGTGTGCTTTGAGTTGCTTCTCTAACATGCTGACGACTGAGAGATCTTACAGATGTAGTCCAAGAACAACGACCAGTAAGACTGCATGAAGTGATGCTACTATACATATTATAACTACCGCCCGCATTCCGTTAGATAGACAAAATCACTATACAGAGTTGGGTGGGAACACGTCCAGCACCCACTTTCTTGACCTGTTCTTGAGCCCTCAGATTTTCATATTTTTAGCTCTCTATCTTGAAAGAAGGATATAAGATGAACATCAACAAAAGCGAAACGAGGATTATGGAATATAGTGGAATTAAGTCGGGTGACGCTCAGGGAATTAGATTAGGAAATGAGGCACTTGAAGTAGTAAAGGGGTTTTGCTATTCAGGGAGCAAAATAACTAACGGTGGTAGAAGTAGAGAGGATATAAAATGTAGACTGGCAATGGCAAGGAAAGCGTTTTTGAAGAAGAGAAATTTGTTAACATCGAGTATAGATTTAAGTGTCAGGAAGTCGTTTCTGAAATTATTCGTTTGGAGCGTAGACATGTATGTAAGTGAAACACGCACGATAACTAGTTTGGACAAGAAGAGAATAGAAGCTTTAGAGATGTGTTGCTACGGAAGAATGCTGAAGATTAGATGGGTAGATCACATAACTAATGAGGAGGTACTGAATAATATTGGGGAGAAGAAGAGTTTGTGGCACAACTTGACTAGAAGAAGGGATCGGTTGGTAGGTCATGTTCTGAGGCATCAAGGGATCACCAATTTAGTATTGGAGGGCAGTGTGGAGGGTAAAAATCGTAGAGGGAGACCAAGAGATGAATACACTAAGCAGATTCAGAGGGATGTAGGTTGCAGTGGGTACTGGGAAGCTTACACAGGATAGAGTAGCATGGAGAGCTGCATCAAACCAGTCTCAGGACTGAAGACTACAACAACAACAAGAGCTCTCAATCGAACAATCTTCAAGGAACTTCCTTTTCGGGTGAAAATGCGCTTCCAAACATGGCTAGACGAGTTCTTCGCATCAAAACCACGCGGAATATCGAAAAGTTAACCCAGCGTTCCCAGACCGCTGTAAATAATGAAGGCGAATATACACTCCTGGAAATGGAAAAAAGAACACATTGACAACGGTGTGTCAGACCCACCATACTTGCTCCGGACACTGTGAGAGGGCTGTACAAGCAATGATCACACGCACGGCACAGCGGACACACCAGGAACCGCGGTGTTGGCCGTCGAATGGCGCTAGCTGCGTAGCATTTGTGCACCGCCCAGTCAGTGTCAGCCAGTTTGCCGTGGCATACGGAGCTCCGTCGCAGTCTTTAACACTGGTAGCATGCCGCGACACCGTGGACGTGAACCGTATGTGCAGTTGACGGACTTTGAGCGAGGGCGTATAGTGGGCATGCGGGAGGCCGGGTGGACGTACCGCCGAATTGCTCAACACGTGGGGCGTGAGGTATCCACAGTACATCGATGTTGTCGCCAGTGGTCGGCGGAAGGTGCACGTGCCCGTCGACCTGGGACCGGACCGCAGCGACGCACGGATGCACGCCAAGACCGTAGGATCCTACGCAGTGCCGTAGGGGACCGCACCGCTTCTTCCCAGCAAATTAGGGACACTGTTGCCCCTGGGATATCGGCGAGGACCATTCGCAACCGTCTCCATGAAGCTGGGCTACGGTCCCGCACACCGTTAGGCCGTCTTCCGCTCACGCCCCAACATCGTGCAGCCCGCCTCCAGTGGTGTCGCGACAGGCGTGATTGGAGGGACAAATGGAGACGTGTCGTCTTCAGCGACTTCAGCGATGAGAGTCGCTTCTGCCTTGATGCCAGTGATGGTCGTATGCGTGTTTAGCGCTGTGCAGGTGAGCGCCACAATCAGGACTGCATACGACCGAGGCACACAGGGCCAACACCCGGCATCATGGTGTGGGGAGCGATCTCCTGCACTGGCCGTACACCTCTGGTGATCGTCGAGGGGACACTGAATAGTGCACGGTACATCCAAACCGTCATCGAACCCATCGTTCTAGCATTCCTAGACCGGCAAGGGAACTTGCTGTTCCAACAGGACAATGCACGCCCGCATGTACCCGTGCCACCCAACGTGTTCTAGAAGGTTAAGTCAACTACCCTGGCCAGCAAGATCTCCGGATCTGTCCCCCATTGAGCATATTTGGGACTGGATGAAGCGTCGTCTCACGCGGTCTGGACGTCCAGCACGAACGCTGGTGCAACTGAGGCGCCAGCTGGAAATGGCATGGCAAGCCGTTCCACAGGGCTACATCCAGCATCTCTACGATCGTCTCCATGGGAGAATAGCAGCGTGCATTGCTGCGAAAGGTGGATATACACTGTACTAGTGCCGACATTGTGCATGCTCTGTTGCCTGTGTCTATGTGCCTGTTGTTCTGTCAGTGTCATCATGTGATAAATCTGACCCCAGGAATGTGTCAATAAAGTTTCCCCTTCCTGGGACAATGAATTCACGGTGTTCTTATTACAATTTCCAGGAGTGTATTAGGCCTATTGATGACTATGGTCTCTGTTACGTATATCTGTTGGATTTATTAAAGCTATGGGAAAATCTTGCAAACTAATATACCGACCTACATATTTCGTTCATTGTTGAATAATAATGACTCTTGTTTCATTGCCTGCAGAGATTTACTTTAATGTCTTTAGTTTTAGGTCAAGAGCCAAAATCGCGTCTTTTAGATACTATTTTGGCGTTAGGATTTTTTGAGCAGTAAATGTAACTTTTAAATGTGTTAATTCTTTGTTAATAAATAACAAAAAATGCACACCGTTTTTGAGATTCAGCATTCAGCTATACGATGACCCGTAACCGACAGCTTCACTTGGATCTCATATCGGTGAAAGGCGAGTGTTATATCAGTCCAACACTCTCGGTCTTCATTGTACCCTTCGGCCTAAGGCCTAAGTGAAAGATCGTCGAGGCTAGAAAAGTTGTGTACAGATATCAAGTGACAGCCACGCATAACACGCTACAACAGCTCCTTGCAGCAGGAAGGGGTAGTTCCCACACCATCGTCTACCGGTTATCCATATCCCTCATAAATTTTAAAAATGCATTTCGTTACACAGACCACCACGCGTTTTCATAAATAATAACCATTTGCATCAGCGCACGTACAACGTACCGCTGTTATCGGAATTCGCAATTGGCATGTGCGTGCAATTCATTTCGGGCAGGCCTTGAAACAGAGGTCGTGCAGTTCGGACAATGGAAAAACGTAAGGAAACAAATACAATTAAAGACCACATCTAAGTGATTGCAGTCACAATGTGTGTGCGTGTGTGTGTGTGCTTGCGTGTGTGTGTGTGTGTGTGTGTGTGTGTGTGTGTGTGTGTGTGTGTATACAGCTGCAGATCGGACATCATTTACCTTTCTCACGTGCTAAAAGTCTTTGTGATAATCAACACGGATTCGTTAAACAGACATCCCGGGAATCACAGCGTGCCCTGATCTTCAATAAAATCCAGAGCAATGCAGAGAAGAGTGTCTAGGTTGAGGCCATGTTCCTTGAATTCTGGAGAGCACTCGATTAAATTTCATGAATAAAAGAAGAGCTTACCGGCTATCAAACTGCTTTGTGACTGGATTCAGAGCTTTATTACTGGTGAAATGCAACACTTAAATCAGCAAATGTAGAGGTAAGTTCCAGAGTAACACAAACGAGTCTGAAAAGTTCATTGCTTTGTACAGTGTATAAATAATGTAGAGGACAACGTCTAAGACTCCTTGAGACTGTACGTGGTCAAGGCTGTTGTCTGAAGGAGAGTTGCAGTGCCGGAAAGGTCTAGTAAACTGCAGGATGTTTTGCGGAGGATCGATGATTGCTGCAGACACTGGCAGTTGATCATGCAGGTAAATAAATTTATCGTACTGCCCACAAAAGGCGAGATGATATGACTGCCATCTATCTCTTCGATTACACTATTGGCGAAAAATCATCAGAAAAAATAGCCAAAGACCACATGGAGTAGCCATCCGGAGCAACCTGAAGTGGAATAACCGCGCACCAGTGGTGTAGGGAAAGTATTGCCAAGTTGATGTTCATTGGGAAAACGAAAACGTAACTAACCCACGAAAAAAGTGTCTCACAAACGCTCAAATACTGCTCATTCATCTGCGACCATTAAAATGTTGAAATGGTAGACGAGGTAGATGAGACCAAACAAAGAGAGCAGAGTTTCGTCACCAAATCTGAGGGGTAGGTAGAATGACGCTGTGGATTTGCCGCTCAAATTCCAGCGGCAGACACTATAAGAGAGGGATTAACTCCGCGGAAGAGATACTGTCGTTTAGTAAGTGGGATGGCTCTACGGATATGCCGAACTTATTCTTGCAGCAGAGATAGGAGTTGTGTAACATGGAGAAGTTACTACTGAAACTCCGAGAGCACAAGTTGTTAGAAGACTTGGGAAGTGTATTACTCCGTCCCACGTACGGAATTTATCGACAGTAATTCTTCCCACGCTCGATACTTAATGGAGCAGTGAAGGAGAAGAAATTATAGTGAAACTGGAAGTACCCTCCAATAAACATCGTAGAGTGACTGGTATAGATATAGACGTGCGTGTAAACAGGCATAGACTATATCCAGCATGAGTTCTCGGTTTGGAGCGAGGTGTGTGCTGATTCGAAACTTCCTGGCAACTTGAAGGTATGTGCCGGTCCAGAACGTGGAACCTTTACCTTTCGTGGGCAATTAATCTACCGACTTAGTTATCCAAACACAACGCATGAACCGCCCTCACAGCATCATAGTCTGGAAGGTACGAGATGAAGTACTGACGGAAATAAAATTGCGGGGCGAGACGAGAGTCGTGTTCAGATAGCTTGGTCAGTAGATTACTTGCCCACGAAATGCAATGGCTAGAGCTTCGAGTTTCACTCCGGCAACAGTTTCAGTCCTTCAGGAAATTTCATACGCCAAGACACAACGCTGAAAGCAAGGTACGTAACTTGGCGCCGTTTATCTTACGAGAGGAAACTCAGTGCGCCACAATCACGAATTCTGTGAGAATCAGTCGACAGAGAATGTTCACTGAATTCCTACGGAACGTCCACTGTTACCGTCTTTACTAAGCAATAAAACGCCAGTAGACCATTAACTCAATATTATCACTTTAGTTTATGACAGTAATCGGTAAAGTACCTCCATACTATATGGTATACTTTACAAACGTGCTCAGTGCCTAATGACCTCGTAGTCGACAAGACGGTGAACATTTATATTCCGGACACTCCAGTACGCTAACAAACGAACAAAAATTCTTCTCGTCCACTACGGGGGAAGAACTTTTGTTTTTTATTTTACTAGTAAATAGTACACAATCACGCACCAAATTACGTACTTAGTGCAAGAATAGATGAAAAAATATGTAAGTTTATACATATCACATAGTATTATCTAATAACAGAACAAAATAACAAATCATGGTAACGGGTACCAAGTAGCATGCTTTGAGGTTACTGTGGAATCGAAAGACAAGGAAGTGTACTAACACACTAATGTGTTCTGGACTGTTGTTGAGACATAGTTATCTGATTATTATGGTATCCCGAAAGTAACGCTGAAACTTTACTTAGATATGGTACTATAGCTTGAAAGGCAGACTATGAGATGTTTTATGAATTCTCCATTGGAGTACAAGTCAACTATAAATGCTCTCTATAGTCTGTTACCGTGTCTACTATTATTTTGGAACTTGTGTGTTTCATGATGCGAAGTTATTGACGATTTTATTGGAAATTGTCTGAGTTTAGGCACACTGCCCTTTGCGCAGAGTTGCTTCCTGATCATGACTTTATAGTCTTATTGGAATTTCTGCCATCGAGTTTCCTCCCATTGTTCTCTCCTCGACCACCCCTAATGTTCAGGACTTGGTGGTATCCAGTATAAACCCATACAACTAAGTGTCCCCTGAGCGTTGCACCGTTTGGGAAGAGATCTGTCTACTCGTTTCATACAAGACGTGGCTGCTCTGGTATCCACATTTTTCTCACTACGAGTATAATTATCTCCTATTATTTCCTTCACTTTTCCGTGAACTCACACCAGCCATTGAAAGCACATAGTACTTAATGGTCTGTAGGTATTTGGAATCTACAAGTACATGATTACCGTGCAATTCACAGTTCAGTGACTATCAGAGGCACCAACGAACTGCTTACCTACTGTTACACTCCCTAACAGCGCGCAGGGAAAAATAAACACTTTAATCTTTCGGGTCGGCCGGTGTGGCCTTGCGGTTCTAGGCGTTTCAGTCTGGAACCGCGTGACCGCTACGGTCGCAGGTTCGAATACTGCCTCGGGCCTGGATGTGTGCGATGTCCTTAGTTAGGTTTAAGTAGTTCTAAGTTCTAGGGGACTGATGACCACAGATGTTAAGTCCCATAGTGCTCAGAGCCATTTTAACCATTTGAACCAATCTTTAGGTGGCGAGCTCTCATTTCTCTTCTTTTTTTATGATAATCATTTATCCCTAGGAAGGTGGGCCGCAACAAAATTCTTTAGCATTCTGAGAACAAAATCAGTGACTGAAATTTCACGAGGAAATCCTGCCGCTACGAAAAAGCCTTTGTTTTAATGATTGCTACCCCAATTGGCGTACTATATCCGTTGCACTCACTGTCCCATTTGCAAATAATACAAAACGAGCAGTCTTCTTTGAAGCTTTTCCATGTCTTCCACAAATCCTATCTTATGTGGGTCCCATACTGCGCAGCAATACTCCAGAACAGAACAGAGAATCGAAGTATAGACTGTCCCTTTAACAGATCTTTAGCATTTTATAAGTGTTGTGCCAATTAATGACAGTCTTTCATTCAATTTTCCCACAAAATTCGCTGGAGATAGCTCCAGTTTAACTATTTTCGTAGTTGTAATCCCTAGGCATTTAGATGAATTCATCTCCCTTAGATTTGTATGGTTTATCGTGTAACCGAAAATAAGCGGATTTCTTTTGGTACTCATGTGGAAGACTTAAGACTTCACACTTTTCAGTATTTAGAGTCAATATCCACTTTTCGAACAATACAGATATCTAGTCTAAATCATTTTGCAATTTGTTTTGATCATCTGATGAGCTTACAAGAAGGTAAATGACAACAACATTTGCTATCAATCTAAGAGGATTGCCCAGATTGCCTCCCAAATCGCTTACGTATATCGGGAACAGCAGATGGCCTATTAACACTTCCTTGGGGAGCGTTAGATGTTACTTCTGTTTCGCCCGACGACTAACCGTCATTTACTAAGATCTGTGCCGGCCGCGGTGGTCTCGCGGTTCTAGGCGCGCAGTCCGAAACCGTGAGACTGCTACGGTCGCAGGTTCGAATCCTGCCTCGGGCATGGCTGTGTGTGATGTCCTTAGGTTAGTTAGGTTTAAGTAGTTCTAAGTTCTAGGGGACTGATGACCACAGCAGTTGAGTCCCATAGTGCTCAGAGCCATTTGAACCATTTGAACTAAGATCTGTGGAATTTCTGCCTGGAAATCACTAGTTCAGTAGCAGAGCTGAGAGGATACTTCATACGCTTGCAATATGATTGGAAGTCTGTTGTGGGGAACGGTGTCTCAACCTTCTGGAAGTCTAAAATTATGGAATCAATGTTACATGCCCTATTGATAGCACTCATCATTTCATGAGAATAAAGAGCTAGTTGTGTTTCACAAGAACGATATTTTCTGAATACATGTTGGCCATGTGCCAACAAATCGTTTTCTTCGAGGTAATTTGAAATATTGAGTATTGGTATGATCTGTGCAGCTTTTTGGTCTTTAGGTACGGATCTTTCGACGAGCCAGCATTTGTATATGAACGCTAAGTAGGGCGCTATTGTATCGGCACACCGTGAGGGGAACCTAAATGGTTTAAGCTGCTTTGCTACAACGAGGATATCTACTTCTAAGTTATTAATGTTGGCATTCGTTCTTGATTCGAATCTTGGAATATTTACTTCACCTCCTTTGGTGAAGAAATTTCGGGAAACCGTGTTTAGTAGCTCTGCTTTCGTTTCACTGTCTTCAGTAACATTACCATTACCACCGCGCTGTGAAGGTGTTTATTGAGTCTTCTCGCTGGTGTACTTCACGTACGACCAGAACCTCTTAGGGTTTTCTGTCAGATGTCGTGTCAAAATTACAAAATTACAAAATCTGGCGTTGAAAATAGCACTATATTTCGAGCTTCCGTAAAATGTTGTCAGCCTTGTGGATTTTGCTTTCTTTTAAATTTTTAGTGCTTGTTTCGTGGCTTCTACAACAGTGTTCTGACCTGTTTTGTATACCATGGTGGATCAGTACCACTTCTAACTAGTTTATTTTCTAAATATCTCTCAACTGCCGTCGATACTACTTATTTCTTTGAATTTAATCCACATTTTGTCTATGCTTACATAGATTGGAAGGAGTGTGTAAACCTATTACTAAATATAACTGACAACTTCGTAATTTATTTTACAACTTATTGCGACGAAACATTTTATTATATTCGTATTCAACAGAGTCAATGTTATTTCTCAGCCACGGAAGGCAATAAAATTGTTACGTCCAGTCAACGACTAGCTCCAGCTACACTTGAACAAGGATAGAGAAGGAAAGCGACCTCGTTATGATAAATTCCAACATTTATCCCGATAAATCTATATCAGGATGGACAAGCGGACATTTGAAGCCATCTATTCGCGAGTACAGGTTCAATGCTTATCCACTACAGCACCTCCCTCTCAGTTTCACACCAAGAGTATGCCTCGTGAATGTGAACTTCCGGTCTTTCTCTTCTGTCCTAAACAAATTCTGGAATTTTACGGACAATGGCTTTCACTACCGTTAAGGTAAATACATTTAGTTCCGTGCATGTTCCCGATACTAACGTAATCACCAAATACCCCTGAGCCTACCAAACGTTAATGGAAAGCCAATGAGCTCGAAAGTAGAAGATTATCTTTAATTCTTACTTTTAACCGAACCAATGCTTCTGCGGTTAGAGGGATATGACTTTCTCATATCGGTTTCAATGCAGATAAATCAGCTATAGCAAAGTTATTAATTTAATGGTACATAATTCGACAGATCTCAGTAAAAGACAGTATGTTTATTTGGATCAATGATTTTTAGCTTATCTGAGGTAAATTTTGTTGTCACGTGTTGCTGGAGTAGAACAAGCTGCTGTTGTAGAGAAAGCGACTGACGGGTTTGAATCCTACGCTCACAGTGCTGAACTCTTTATGACGAATGTTGATGCTTCAAAGCTGAATTTAGCATCACCTGTAGATTGAACCTTGATTTATCTCGATTTGCTTGATCTTTCTCACAATTTTCTTTTTTTGTCTCTGGCCTTATGGACACTAGGATATGACATTCGCTTCGCGACGAAGAATTTCTTCGTTTGTAATTTCAAGACAGGATTATTTATTCAAAGCACAAAAATTTTGTGTACCCCTATGCCGAAAGGCTTAGCTTATGCGTAGTATTTACTCGAAATAAACTTTAACAGTGTCTTGAAAAGTATAGCTATATGTACATATAGATTTAGAAATCAATCGTTGCAGATGACATTTTACGGAAAGCACCTGTCTATTGTTTGTGTCTTTTCCAGTACTAAACGGCTGATATTATTATCAAAGGTACGAGAATAAATACACCACAGTCGTTAAACAGTTACAATGCGACAGCTGCATGCAGCATTGAAACAGTGACAAAATTATTGAAAGGATCTTACGTAAAGTAGTCTGCAGTACTGATGTGGGTCATCCAAAGTAAATAAATTGTATTTGTGTTACTTTGGCCTTTACCTTTCACACACAATTCAGCAACAAATTTTGCTATACAAAACTTTCAGTCGAATAATAAAAAGGGGGCCAAATACGTTACCGCGAAGCAGAAAGTCTCCTGCTGAAGTCTTTAATGTCATCAAGATCGACAGACTCTCTTTCGTTCCTTCAGAAGTACTGTTATTTTTTTAGACTAATTACTTTCTAATAAAACAGGCAATACAACCATCTACAAACCATCAAGTGAGCTGTGCTAGTTATTCATGCAGTGTACTTACATGGCATCAACGCCCACGCTTATAAATATCCTCATTCATTATTTACAAACGTCTGTACATCGATGAAGAGAAAGATGAGATTGCTTGCGGAAAAATGTGGAGAATGTTTTTAAAATTCAATCAGGAATATTTATGTTGGTTCTGTCAATCACATAGACAGGGAGGGACATTTCTCTTAACAATATGTCACTCAAAGGAAAGAAGAAAACTCTGAAAAGAAGTCTCCTGTCCCTCACACAAAATAATGATATCTATCCAAACTGTTCGTGTGTAGAAGGGAATAACATTGCCGTTTTTTCGCAATGAACAGGATTTTACCTTCCTTTACGTTTTAGAATTTGGTAATAACGCAGCAGTGTTGGAGACACGCACAGAGAGTGTTTCTGAAGCATAATCAATACCTTGCAGACGCGATGTAGTTCGAAAACATGAACTGGGCGACTCTGGTGCAAACATATTTACACAGTATTATTATGACAGTCGTAACAAATAAGACAAGCGTATCTTTCACAACATAATAATGAATTTTTTTTTATAAATGTGGTGTGGACTGGCGCCTTCGTGCAGAATGTGTCGCCAAAAATTATATCCATTTCATCTACCACTGTCCGTAAGACTCTGACTGCAACAGATTTAACTCGAATGCTGTCGTCTACACTGCAAAAAACTCAAACAATTTAAAATCTCTAAAGAAAAAGTTGACAATGGTAGTACTTTCTTTTCTTTTTATTAATATTCATCATTCTTTCGACTGATTGGATGCTGTGCTTCTATTTTCTTATCCTGTCTTAATCTTTACATTCCTACGGAGCTATTACACTACACTTGTTCTGTAATCAGTTTTGCATAATCTAGCCTTTGACTTCCGCTATTTATTATTTTTCCCTCCTACTTCTCCATCCAGGACAGCATTATTATACATCGCACCGTTATTCGTCCGTTCTTATGGTAAGTATCTTCTATAGGCTTCTTTTTTCACGAAAAGTTTGTAATATGCCTCTCTTTGGTATATTATCTATTTGATAAAGTTTCTTTTTTGAAAATGTACGATAGCGCTCTGATTAAAACGGTAACAAAAAGAAATTGGAATCAGCAAAATACTTTCGGAATATATCTTTGGAATTTGAGATTTTCTGTGACAACGTTACACATACTTTTACATGAGGCTACATCTACTTATATACTCCGCTGACCACCAAGTGGTGTGTAGCGGAGGGTACTAATCGCGCCAAAGTGATATTTGCTCCCTCTGTTCCACTCGCGGATCGCACGAGGGAAAACGACTGTCTGAACGCCTCTCTTTGAATGGTGATCATTGCGCGATTTTAAAATTGGTGGTAATAATATATGCTGCACATTCTTGGCGAAGAGCGGATTATGGAATTTAGTGAGCAGCCCCTTCCGTTTAGCGCGTCGTCAATCTGCAAGTGTGTCCCAGTTCAAACTTTATATGAGATTTGTAACGCTCTCGCGATGGCTAAATGTACCAGTCACTAATCTTGCCGCTCTTCTTTGGACATTCTCAATCTCTTGAATCAGACCCAACTGGTAGGGGTCCCATACAAACGAACAATACTCTAAGACTGCACGAACTTAAGTATTGTAAGCAATTTCCTTTGTTGAAGGACTGCATCGCTTCAGGATTCTACCAATAAACCGCAATCCTGAGTTCGCCTTACCCTTTACTAACGGACACTTTTTTATGTTATTTTGGGCTTGTAATACAAAGCGCTCGCACTCATATTATAACTATTGAGGGCGTTGACAATCATTATTAGATTATGGGCTGCGGTTAACAACTGAAGAAATTTCGGAGAGATTCGTATTTATGGAGATGAGACATCAATAACTAAAATAGAACCATTGGGTTTAGAGAGATTCAACTGTGTCCCATTGCAGGTTGTTAACGAAAACAAGAGCTTCTGGAATAAGCTGAGATATATATGAGTGGTTCGAAGAACTCTTAAATAACAGAACCCAGTACGTTGTCTTCCACGGCGGGTGTTCATCAGAGACAAGGGTGTCGTGAGTAGTATTCCAGGGAAGTATTATATATTTATTTCTTCGAAGTGTGATACGACCGCCGTTGTTCTTTATGTACATAAATGATCTGACGGCGGTTGGTTGCTGATGATGCCACGGTGCACAGTAAGATGTCGACTTTGAGTGAGTGTAGGAACTTACGTCTTAGGTAAAATTCCGGCATGGTATGATGAATGGCAGCTACCCCTAAATTAATGCGGATGATTGGGAAGATCAGACCTGTTATGTTCTGTTACAGTATTAGTTGTGTCGTGCTTCACACAGTGAAGCCGTTTAAATATCTGCACATAATGTTGGAAAGCGATGTGATCTGGAACGAGCCTGAACGGCTGACATCGCTTCATTGGGAGAATTTTAGGTAATATCCGTTCACCCATAAAGGAGACCACATGTAGGATGCTGGAAGGACCTATTCTTGACCGCTGCTCAAGTGTTTGTGATCCGTACCAGGTCGGATTGAAGGAAGACATCGAAGCAATGCATAGGCGGGCTGCCAGATTTGTTACATGTAGGTTCCAACATTAACTATGTTTTACGCGGAAGCTTCGCGTACTCCTAAGGAAATCTCTTGTGGGAAGGCAACTATAGGGAAAATTTATAGAATCGGGACTTGAAGTTGACTGCCTAACTTTTCTGCTGCCACCAACATACTCTGCGCCTAATGACCACGAAGATAACTTGAGAGAAACTATTGCTCATACGGAGGCATACAGGCAGTAGTCTCTACGTCGCTGTATTTGTGAGTGGAACAGGAAAGGAAACAACAAGTAATGATATGAGGTACCGTCCGCCACGAAGGTTACTGTGGCTTGTGGATCATCTATGGAGATGTATTAGGAAATTATTGACTGAAACAGAGGAGAGAAATATACTAGAAGAAAAATAGATAGCTCTGAGAGATGAAATGATGAAAGCAGTAGGATGTAAAGCTCAAGGAAAAATCCTTGGATAACAGACTAAATATGCAATTTAACTGATTAGAGGAGAAAACATGAGAATGGAACTATGAGATTGACAGAAAGTATAACACGGCAATGCAGTAATGTCTAGAGGAGAAATACAAAGCTGCAGAAACATATCCGACAACGGGAGAGGTGTTTGCCGCTTGTAGGACAGCAAAGAAACTTCAGCAGAACAGAGGACGACCTTTCGGTTATCAAGAAATCATGTGGTAAGCCAGTACTAATAAGGGAGAGGTGAGAGATTGAAGAACATGTAAAAAGAATATGTAGAATGACTATATGAAGGAAGGAACTCGAAATGAGAAGTGCAAGTAGGTGATGAAGAAATGATACATCAAACACTAGGAAAAAAAATTGGCAGAGCACTGAAGCACGTACGTAGAAACAAGAAACCTCCAGTAGCGTAGTTAATATTACTTGAGATCTTCTGGGATCATTAGGGGTCAATTTCACGACAAAACTACTCTACGTAGAATGTAAGACGTATGAGGTAGGCGAAACACCCTCAGACTTCAAGAAGATCGTAATAATTTCAGTTCCACTAAGAGGCAGGTTTTGACAAGTGAGAATACTACACAGATCTTTGTTTAATAAGACATGGTTGCAAAATGATGGCACGAATTACTTACAAATGAATGTGAAAGCTGGTAGAAGACGATCTTGGCGAACATAAATTTGACTTTCGGAGAAATATAGGAATACGAGAGGATATATTGACCGTGCAAGTTATCTTAGAAGATAGGTTAATTAGAAGGAAACGGCTTATCCTAGAAGACAAGTTGAAAAAAAACACGAAACTACGTGTATAGCATTAATACATTTACAGGAAGAGTTTGATAAATAGAATACACTCTTTGAAATTCAGAAGGTGGGAGGGATTATACACAAGGAACAAAAAGTTATCTACAGTTTGTACAGAAATCAGACTGCAGTTATATCAGTAAAAGAAAATGAAATGGAAAAGCAGTGACTGAGGACGGAAAGACAGTAGTTGTAACCTATCCCTAATATCATTCAGTCTGTACATTAAGCAATCAGAAAGGGAACCTGAGAAAAAATTAGGAAAGGAGATTAAACTTCAGAGAGAAGAGATTAATTAGAGGTTTTCAATGAGACTGTATTCTGTGAGATACATCAAAAAGATTTAGAAGAGCAGTTATGATGAATAGATACTGTCTTAAAAAGAGGTTCTAAGATTACCATCAACATAGGCAAAACAAAGGTGAAAGAATGAAGTTGAATTAAGTCAGGCGTTTTTGACGGAATTATGTTACGAATTGATATTTGGTGAGGCTTGCTGTTTGGGCAGAAAAGTAACTAATGACGGAACACTGGCTACTGCAAAAAGATTGTCTCTGAAAAGAAGTCTGCAGTCATGGTCCCGGGGAAGGTTCGAGTCTTCCCCCGGGCATGGGTGTGTGTATTTGTCGTTAGGATAATTTAGGTTAAGTAGTGTGTAAGTTTAGGGACTGATGACCTTAGCACCTAAGTCCCATAAGATTTCACAAACATTAGAAATTTTTTTTGAAAAGAAGCATCGAACCGTAACTTAAATATTAGGAAGCGGATCTTGGGGGCGTTTGTTAGGAGTTTATGCTTGCATAAAGTGAGACGTCAACGATAGCCATTTCGCAAAAGAACAGACCAAAAGATACTGAAATGTGCGGTTGCAGAAGAGTATTAAAGAATACATGAGAAGATCATATAACTAATGAAAAAGTACTAAATAAAATTAGGGAGAAAGGAATTTGTGGAAAAACTTCACCAAAGGAAGGGATCGGTCGTTAAAAGAGTTCTGAGGCTTCAAAGAATAGTGAGTTAGATACTGGAAGCAAGTTCGAGGATGTAATACTTTTGGAGAGAGACCAATGTTTGATTAGTGTTACCAATTTCAAATATGTAGGCTGCAGTAGTTTCGCAGAGATGAAAAGTCTTGCACAGGACAGAGTATCGTGAGATTTCCATTAAGTTAGTCTTCGTACAACAACAACAACAACAACAAACCTAACGTGGTCTTCATGCAGCGGTGTAGGTAAGTGAACCTTTCAAAGTATTTATCATTCTGTTATAATAATCTGTGTGGCATGTTACCATATTAAATATTTCGAAAGATCAATACCTTTGATAATAAACAATACTGTTTGAGTTGTTGTTTCAAAGCTAAAACTATTTTAGAAGTAAATTTCACGTCATTAGTTTAGGAACAACAGTAGTTTTAATCTGTCATTTAGGGTTAGTCCTGTTATTAAAACTTCTTATCAGTGATAGCATAACTGACGTATACTTCTTGACTGATAACAACAGTATAGCAGTTTCCAAAATTATCCTTTCCATGTCTGAGTACTTACTGCATCCGGCATCGGCGATAGCCCGTGCGTGGTAATTTATCAGCGCATCCAGTGTCGTATTATGGTTTTAGTTCATGTTCCAACAAATGCCACCTTCTCTGTTTACACGTTCCGTTGAACTCCTTTTCTTGCTGATTCTTTCTACTGTCTTTACCTTCCCACTTGATTTCCTAACTTCTCTCGAGCTTCAATTGTGACGCCCTCCGATATTCCCTCCCACTGTGATTCCCATCTGGACTGTACTCTGCTGATGACTACCGTTTTCAGAAAAATCCTTCTTCTTTTCTGTGTCACTATTTATTGCCAGCTACTTCCGTCGTTGATGAACACTTTATTCTTTTTATAAATCTGGTGCTCATTTCCAATACGCAAAATACAAAGACACTAAATGCATGAGACAAGTGTGCGAGAGCAACTTCAAACTTCTTACTCAAAGTATTTTCAGTATTTTGTCTTTCCGAAGCTATAATTAAACACTTCGGTAGCATCAAACTTTTCAGGACATGAGGTAACTCTCACTGGATTATTTTTCGTTAATCTTTAACAGGCGTTTTTCACGGTTAACGGTGTGAGCACTCCTAGAATACACAGACTTGTGTCACTGCTTGATGCTCTGATGAAGTGTACACATTCTTAAGCATGGCCAAAGACACTCCTCACTCCCCAACCCTCACCCCTTGTGGTAACGCTCTATAATCAATATACAGCTGTGCCTGGTGGGGGTGACAGCCGACAGTCGTTCGATGAAGGCATCCCCGAAGAATTCCCAGTTGTTACACAGAGAAAAGTAAGAAAACACAGTAACTGTATTTCCTGATGACGGGAACTGGCGTACTATGAAAACACTCTTTATGATAGAAGTTCATATCGTAATAGTATTTCATTTCTTTCCACCTCCCCATATTTAGAAAGTAACAGTAAATTCTGTAAATAGTAAATGGTTCGAAATATAAAAAAACGAAAACAACAATCTGACCTCGCGATACGTAAAATGAAACATCAGATACAAACGGTTATATGCATGAGCTTATGTAACAAATTTTATGTGTATTTGTGAACACGGGTGGGACTCGTAGCGATTAAAAAGTGAAGTTTTCGCAACGCAACAGAACCACATGAATAGAGAGGAAACCGTCTAGCCATCAATTCAGTCATTTGTTCACACAAAATTCTTATAAAATCTAGAACATTCTTTACCAATTGCAACATATGTTCTGCATTTAAATTATAGAATATTAGACTTCGAATACATGTTTTTTGCCGAAGTAAGATGATACATGAAAATACAGACACAAGATCACAATCTATCACAGAATAATGTGTACACGTCAATCCAATTCATAAGGTACTACTGACTTCTATTACTGACCTCAGGTTCCACTGACTTCAGGACGTCTAAATTATCATTTCCGTTTTCAAAAGATCCAGAACATTTGATGCCTATCGAAAGGGCATGTAAATGAAACGCGTTAACGACTGCACTTTCTCAAAATATTACGAACTTCTGGTTATATTGATATGGTAATTAATGCAGGTAATCTTATGCCATCTAATACGAATTCTATGTTTTTGAAATGGCATTTCTCCTATATATGAATACACACCACGTTTTGAAATCACTTGTCGTTTTTTTATGCCAAAGTCATTACCGCAGGTATTTATGTGCTTCAAAATGACTGGCTTATTGCAATCGGTGGATCGTGTATTGGATAAAATGTTAAAAGTGAGTATACGTTGCCCTGGTACTTCCGCGCCAGAAATACAGCGAGACACGTCAGTGAGAAAGAGATTGGATTGTATATGAACATGAGGATAATACAAGAAATGTAATAGCAAACGTATGTTTTTCCCATTATCATATGTTGCTACACCTCTGAGCAGAGGTATGTAAGGGAACACAGATCTGTACCATTTTTCGTTTCCCGTCTATACAACGACACTACGCCATTATGTTTCTAAACACAAGGCAGAATTACCCAAGTGGTGTAGACTGTTCATATAAAATGTCACAATTTCACAGTGTAGTGGAAGGTCTATGTAGTTAGAACAACAATATAATAACTACACAAAAACTTCTTTTGATCCAAAATTCTCACCACGTCACAAGCTGAGAAACGGACTTCTAATATCCTTTTAGCTTTTTCAAGCGAAGAATAGTTTCAGAAAGGAAGCTACTATATAAAATGCGACTGAGGGTTATTTTGAATCACCATATAGAACTTCAAAAAACATTGCTTGTCTGTGCAAGTGATCCACTGTAGAGTTCAATCCTATGACCCCCACCAAAAACAGAAAATTCTTCTACAGATTCACTAAGGATTTGCTAACTAAGGTAGAATCAAGTCATTAAGAAATATATATAGTTCAGAATCGTAGCTACCCGTATATTTCCGTTTACATTGACGACTACACAACAGCCAATAGCCTGTAAGAGATTCTCCTATAATATCTGCTCGGTTCACGCTTCTTCCTGTTTCTCTTCTTACTGCGTATTATTTTTTTAGTGAAGCGTTTTAGCTATGAAAAAACATTTAATATGGACACATAGCAGAAGTACCTTCTTTAATTATAATTCAAATGTTATGAACGACTTATTGCTTTTTGTTTAACAGCAAATACTCACTTAAAATTTCGCGTCCACCTTGCGAATTTTACTAAAAACATGGATTTAGAACCTATGTCAGACTCAATATTCAGTTTGAGAGGCATAAAGTTTCTGACAAGTGCGTATTCTGCTTGCGTTATACAGACAAAGAAAACGAAAAGTTTCAGTCTGCTAAATGTTCCTCGGAAGCATCTGAATCGATGCAGTGCGAAAATATCCTGATACATTCAGATGTTCGCATTTTAAATTGTGATTTCGTTTTTGTTACCTGTCACTGATCCCACGCTTCACTCTGACGATTCCTGTCCCCGTATGTCATCCACCAACCCTACAGACATTTTACGATTCATATCAAAGTGAATTTAAATGAATATGTTTTCCTTGTAGCGTACTGAAAGAATGTGAACACATTTTAATGATTATTTGTAATATGTTAGAGCAAGTCGCAGCACGAAATTCTTGATGATTGACTTACATATAGAAGAAGAGACTAATTAGCAGGTATTTTATATTTGTCAATAATGTTCCTTTTTTATGGATCCACAACCACGATGCATTTATGAAAGGAAACGTCATCCCGCAAGTCTGTCATTTGTTCAAAACAATTATTTGTACTCAACGAGTGACCGATTCCGACTATCCTATAATTTTAAGGCGAACCACAAGGCCACCAAAACATAGTAACAGCATCGTGGTGCAATACTTTCAAAGTTTCAGGACATAGTGACGTGAATACATAGTAGTAACTAACTGATGAAGGATGCAAAGCAAAGAGCTTCACCGTGAGATGTGTGCTATTTTCGATGAATATCCGTTCTGTCTGCCGAGGCCACATAGACTCTTTGTGCCTGTTGCTATTTAAGAGGGTGAGTTTGGAGCTCTAGGATCAAGCATCGTAGCTGAAATGAAAAGGTTTCCAACTTTAGTAACGTACTGAATTATATCATTCTTTCGGGAAACCTGCAGTAAGAAGAATCACTTGGTTAACGTCCTGTTGCTCCACATTTGCAGTACAAGACAGAAGTGTCATGTGGAAGCGTAGCAGGTGCCTGATGGCGCCCAACTGTTTTTCATCGTGTTCAGATTAGGCAAATTTGATATCAAAAATGGTTCAAATTGCTCTGAGTACTATGGGACTCAACATCTGAGGTCATCAGTCCCTAGAACTTAGAACTACTTAAACCTAACTAGCCTAAGGACATCGCATACATCCATGCCCGAGGCAGGATTCGAATCTGCGACCGTAGTGGTCGCGCAGTTTGAGACTGAAGCGCCTAGAAACCACTCGGCCACACCGGCTGGCAAATTTGGTATCCAAGACTATCCCGCCAAACCGTTGAAGTTCGATTTTAGCCTCGGGAGAATCCATCGCATAAACCTATTTTTACATTATACCATTTTTCACAGGAATTAGAAACAACAGCACGTTAATAATCTACCAGCTTCGCAATTATACACGATCGTGAACAGGCGCCGACTGTAAAAGTCGCTTTTTTAGTGGATTTCCCTTGTTGTGGTATGTGCCGTCTTTAGAACAACTACTGAATCGTCTCTGTTTCACTTACATTCTTCCTTAGTGCGTTAGTTGTCCTCGACGCCACCAGGCGGCATTCAGTCCCGCTCTGAGTAGTGGTCGCTGTATGTTGCTACCTCAGTGCGTGTGGCATACGTCGTTCGTAAATGAACTTTTCTAGTAGGGTTTGCATCTCGTTTGGCAGACTAGTTCGTGGCCCAGCTTCATATCTGATACAATTTATTTTTTTTCGAGCTAAACTGCAAGAGAAGGTAGAAAAATTTCACCGAAAGGTGGTAAGATGTGCAAATATAACTAAATCCCGGGAACTTAACGTCTGCGATTCGGTTGGAATTAAAAAAAAAACGCGTGAGTGTGAGTAAGATTCACACACGGAGGGTTCCTTACAAATGTAATTACGCGTATCGCTAGAAGACCCATTCTGGAAATCGAGAATTTCCCCGGTTTTAGTCTGTTATCGATAGCGATATTGGCAAAATATCAAAATATGTGACATAAATGACCGTATGTTTTGTTTGCAATTTACACTGCCAGGAGACTGCAGACTTTACTAGGTGACACAAATTTTTCCAGAGAAAGAAGGAGCCTTAACAGAAGGACAGTCAGACTGCCTCGCGTGATAGCCGCGCGGTCTGGGGCGCCTTGTCACGGTGCGCGCGGCTCACCCCGTCGGAGGTTCGAGTCCTCCCTCTGGCAAGGGTGTGTGTGTTGTCCATATCGTAAGATAGTTTCAGGTAGATTGTGTCTAGTCTTAGGGACCGATGACCTCAGCAGTTTGGTCCCATAAGGCCTTACCACAAATTTCCCATATGTCCAAACAGACGGCTAAAAAATGATGATTTTTTTTCCCCAAATCAACAATTATCGGATTTGTTCCTTTACTTGAACTGTGGTGTTTTGCTGCCTACCATATTTCATCATTGTAGGTCGAGGGGAACTGCCGTGTAGGTTTTCATGAGTGAGTTCGCTAGTAGCAAAATACGTCACGGAAACGGCCGTACCTTTCGACTGTATGACGTAAGAGCATAAGTTTTTTACGCAGCGAAGAGACCACTGATCATAGTACCTGATACATATTTCGACTGGATACGTCTACTCTCTCCTAGGAAAAAAGGTTCTTAACAACTAGACAGACAGCAGGACATACAGATGGAAAACAAAGTGATTCTCTAAGTATTCCGTTTCCACCGAGTGAGGTATGCAACCATAAAAAAAGAAATGCGCACAGATGTCCAACTCTCTGCTTCATTTTATCCTTTTCAAATAAAATTACTCCTCATTATGCAACGATAACTAGACAGTTTGTTCTATTGATTTCCGCAAAAATACCTAAATCACACACACATAAATAACTAAATACGCAAATGCAAAACAAGAGAGGGTGATAGGTACAGGTAAGTCCACTGACCTAAAGTAAGGCACACCACATTCAATAACGTATCATCCAGTAACAGTCTACCGTCGGTCTCTTCAATTGCAGAATGTCGCACGTGACTTGACAAATGTGCTGGTCATTCCAGAATTCAAGAAGTTTTCCAGGATACAGAAATATTTCAATGAAGTATAATTAATGAACACAATTTATGAACCTGTAACAAGACGTTTTTTCAGACTTTATATATCCAATGTAGAAGGACCGTGGTCGTTCGATCTCTTCTCGGATATTATTTGCCACTAAGTTACATTAGTGAAAGAGATAACAAAGATTAAAAATGAGGTGTGTCGTTACAGATGTAGTCCATCAGCATGAGGCCACCAAAAAAATGGTCAACAAAATTATGTGGGGAATCTTTGGGATCGTAGATAGCGTACTCTCAAAACTCCTAGAGGTAACTTTACAGTATGAGTCAAGAAGGTGAGGGTGTTACTGAGGGAATCTGTGCCGTAGAAACGCCGACATTTCTTCTCATGCAGCATTCGCGAATAGAACATTTATGGGGGAGGGGGAGAGGAGCGAGAGGGAGAGTCTTATACATTATGCCACACAGCTTACAGATATTTACGGAGTATGTAAATGCAGAGATTTCCATTTGTTAAGGAACAGATACACGCTGAAGCAAAATAACGTGGACCTTTGGTACAGAGTCGCTCCAAAATTTATGTTCCTTACATTATGAAATAAGTACTACAGACTCATGTCAAGGGGAAACACAGAATGTTTAACGTTTTCGCTACCACCGTGGGAGTTTCGAGTCCTCTCGTTGGCATGCTTGTGTGTGGTGTCGCTAGCGTAAGTTAGTTTAAAGTTAGATTAGGCGGTGTGTAAGCCTAGGTACCGATGAACTTAGCAGTTTGGTCCTATAGGAATATACCACAAATTTCCAAAAATTTTAACATTTTCCTGGTGGATAGAATATCCCATCAATTTTCCGTTATTTGGAACGTGTAACATATAGCAATGTATGTAGCTATGCTAATGCCACGTGGTAAAAACTTTAATTTGGATGACAATGAGCATTCGTCGTAGACATCATAGTCGGCACAACAGCCTTGGTCACTGATAAAAACTTATGCGTCTAAATGAAAATATTGTGAGAGATGAGTCTGCACATATACATTGACTTTTAAATAAGGTGCCGTATTACACTATCTTTTTACAAAAGCTAAGACAATGTTCTAACTTTTATGAAAGATATGATAAAATTATCCTGGTATACTGTCAAAGATTTTATAAAACGTCTTTACAAATTGTAGTTTCCCAGCCTTGAAGACTATAGTAGTATTGCCAGCCGAAAGACGGGAAAAGGAAGTATTGCTCTTCTGGAAAAATGAGTAAATTGTTGTGTGATTTCTTGAGAGAGATTTTGAGGTTTCGATGATTTGGCAGGAGTAACTATTTAACAAGTGACAGCATATCTCTTCAACTATTCAATGACATATAATGCTTGAAATGATATAACATGACTCACGTTCACCCTCGCTAAAGGTAACAATCTTTGTCGCAGATGTGATATATTTCTTTATCTAATGAAGTGATTTCATTGTATGGTATTGAACGAAGTGTCTGAAACACAGTTCACATTTTACAGAAGAATTAAATGTCATTAACATTTTTTATGTCCTTCGTTTACGTGAAATAACTACTTCGAACCGATTAGAAGACTCTATACTGCAGGGAAACTTTCCTCCGCAGACAGAGACAGTTTATGCTTTACACTTAATCAATTTTTAATGTTAAAGGCACTGAGTACTGGAACCTTTTTGCACGAGGACGTCAACAAAGAAAGAGTAACACGTAGTTCTGCTGGGTAGGCTAGTTGCGTGCCCCTGGTACGCTCTGGCGCAGGAAGAGGATCTAGTGTGTGAGCTACCCTCCACGTAATAACTATCCCTCCACATGTACTGGTTCCCAAGGCCGACAACTAGCGTAATCAAAGCATCCACAATAGGAGACGCAGCATTATCCGCAGGTGTCTGCACCTGCTGAGACTGACTGGACTGGGAGAGTCGAACCCACTACCCCCGACGTGAGACGGGGTTGCGTGCTTACGCACCAGCAACCGGTGGAGCGCTGCAGAGGGAGACAAGAATTCTACGTCTTGCCGATAATGATGTAGTGATCTTTTCATCATTTAGTGAAACAAGGGGCACAAGGGCACGTAATAAACAACTGCTATTCTGGTGGGAGCACATACGAGTTGCTTCTCGATTGTTAAATGAATCTTTTACAATTTACCCATTACTCCTTTATAAATTCCAGAGGAAATGAACGTATAGTTTAGCGCTCCAGCGCGACGTATTCTGACACAGAATTTTACTGACAGCTACGAAATAACTACTGATTAGATGCTACTTCACTAATTTATCTTCCTTGTTTTTAAATTAAAGCCTCGTAGAAATACTGCCGTTAAGATCGTAATGTTGAGTAGTAGCTGCTGGTACCGTAAACAGAATTTATTACTTTATTGTCTACATGCTTATGTGCGGGCTGCAGTTACGATTTTTCCTTTGTTGTTTGTACAGTTTCGAACAGATGATTATCATTATTGTATATTATCTTGTAGGCTATGTATAAAACGGAATCACGACACGTTCAGTATATTAGCAATTACTTAAAAATCAAACATAAAATCAGATCAGACGTTAGGTTAGTCTAGGAAAATAAAACTGACTTAACAATACGTATGTTTACTTAATAACGTCCACTGTTATTGTACCTTACGAGTGAAGTGCCGTAATTGTCATAACACTGGAAATGGTAGCCGCGCTATTATGGGCTGAAGTCACATTTTTTTAAAAAAACTACGTACATCTAACGTTGCATCGCACTCTTTAAACACGTTGTGGCCGCACGTGTGATTTGTAAACAGCTGCTGCGAAGATCTTACACTGAGGTGTACACAGATGATATACACGTCGAAGTACTCAGTGTACATAAACGATGCTCGTGGGTGTTATTCTACCACGTACACGTAAAAGAGGTAAGGTTGATGAAATCAATATAAAAGCCAATGTTCATAGATCGCCAGTCGAATTTCTAATATGTTAAGCGTTGTCCTCTTACAGTTATACGATAAAATAAAAATGAGAAATAGAAAAATGGAATACAATTGCCACGACGTATTATTATAAGGCACTATCGTCATATCAGATTGTGATTACCTGTAGGCTACCTATCACCATAAAACTACTGAGTGTCCCTTTGTGGCACTGCAACGCTTCGTCGCGAAATTAGGGCAAAATTGTTTATAAATTTCCCTTTTCACAGGTATTTTTGTTAGTTCAAAATTCTGTCACACTGGTCCCCTAGGTGGGTGTTAAATCTTTAACTCCTGTATCGTGTCCAGGTCCTTTCCTTTGAGTCCCTTATGCAAGATCTGTAGCAATTCACTAACTGTAGGTACGGTGCGAGTCTTTAAAGTATGTAGCAAGGGTGGAGGTATTCTGTTAACTTATCGTCGTCTGCTCTTTACAGCGGGTGCCAACTTTCCTTCCCGTGTGACTGGTATAAAATCACTACCCTGTACTGACGGGAATTAGATTAAATGTTAAAAAGGGCAGGCTTATAATTAAGAAGCACACTGATATTCTCCGCCATTATCAATGCCTCGTAGTAGCCCTTGAGTTTACAGGACAGTGAGTGGAATGGTCAAGTGGTTATTAGTTCCTGTAACTGTTGTTAACACACAGTCGATTTCACATAGTACGCAACATGTTTGCTCCAGTAGATTATAAAAGCTAATCTAATAAACAAAATATATTTTTATAAAAGAATCATGCTAATCACATATTGGATGGCCGACTTTTTCTGTGTCTTAGAACTCGCTATGTTTTTTTCCAAATAAGTATGTTGCTCGCTGTGGAACATTTCTCTGGATACGTGCATGTGCAAAAAAAAAAAAAAAAAAAAAAAAAAAAAAAAAAAAAAAAAAAAAAAAAAGGTTAAGAATGATGAAATTTTGTTTTGATTGAAACTCATTCTACGATCTTTAGGAGATAGGGTACAGGAAGGTAAACCTACGTTTGTAGCATTTGCACATTTATGGTAAGCTTTTGACAATGATGATTGGAATACATTCTTTGAAAAGGAACAGGAGTTACATACAGGAAACGAAATAGTATTTACAATTTATTTAACAGGAACATTGCAATTATAAGAGTGAAAGATGAAAGAGAGGCATGTTTGAGAAGGGAGCGAGTCACAGTAGCGGCCAATTCCGGAGATTACTCAAACTATAAAGCAAGAACTATAGTAACAGTAAGAAAATTTTGAAAAATTTAAAGTTCACTGACTTGAAATAAGAACGTAAAGGTTTGCCGATGGCTTTGTATGCCACAAGCAAAAACACTTGGAAGAAACGTTCTACAGCATTGAAAATGTCCATAACAGAGCCCATAAAATGAACTCCAAAAAAACTGGAGAAAGGATAATCGACTGTAATCGCATTAAATCTGGCGATGGTGAGGAAATTGGGTAGGGGAATGAGACAGGAAAAGTAGTAGATGGTTTTTCTGATCGGGCATTAAAATAGCTAAAGGTGGCCGAAGTAGGGAGGATATAGAACGTAGATTAGCGATAGTAAGAAACGTTTGGCTCAAAAATTGAAAATTAAATGTAAGGACGACTTTTCCGAAGGTATCTACCTAGAGCGTAGCCTCGTGCGGAAGTGAATCGTGGTTGATAAGCAGTCTAGACAAGAGGAGAGTAGAAACCTTTGGATTTGCTACTACGGAAGAATTCTGAAAATGAAAGGAGGATAACATATAACTAATAAGGAGTTACTGAATCGAATTGGCAAAAAAGAAATTTATGCCACAGCTTGACCAAAATAAGGGATCGGTTGATACGACACATCCGGGGGCAAAGAAGAATAGTCAGTTAGGAGACAAAGACAACTGTAAATGTGTAAATCTTGTGGAGGAAGAGTGGGAGATGAACACAGTAAGGTGGAGCAGAAGTTATCCAGAATCGAAAGGCTTACACAGGACAGACTATTATGGAGAGCTGTATGAAACTAGTATTTCTACTGAGGACTACAACAACAACAACAACAACAACAACAACAACAACTAAGAAAATGCAGTTCGTCTGTAGACTGCTTCGACAAGGTTTTAATTAATCCAATAGTGCTGATAGACTGAGTTTGGTTGATCTACAAAAGCAAGTCGGACATTTAAGGAAAAAGAGAACATTGATTCCAAGCTTGTATTATCAATACTTTTTCTTAGCGAAGTTTGAAATAGGGAAATAAAAAACTGCCCACGGCGCTTCTCATTTGGTTCGAGTGGAATGATGAAGATACATGCTATACTAAAAGGCAGACGTATGCATGTGGATAAACATAAGAAATAGGTGAACCGTATAATAACGCATTATACAATTACTGATAAACTTGCAAATTCCTAAATATCGTCAAAATGTCTAGGATATCAATACGTAATTGTGTGACCTAGAAAGAATGACTGAAGTAATTGCATAGGAAGGGGAATGGGAGATGGGGCTTGGTCGAATAGGTTCAATAATACTGCGTTGCAGTTTCGAGGGAAACCGCAAAAAAAGACTCGTGTGGAACCTATTGTAAAGCTAATTAGGTATTTGTAGCAGCCATGAGTTGTTCACGAGAATGTCACCCGCTTTCGTAAAATACAGCTGTCTCGCCTAGGGTCCATGAGAATAACAGAAGGTCGTGTACAGGAGCATATTGTATTTTTCCTTGCTCTCCATGTGCGAAGAGAGTGGAACCAAACTGCCTACTATTGGTACAAGGCAGCCCCTTGCCAACAACGTATATGTGCACATATACTGCAATTCTTCGAGGGATTATGTCAATTCTTGCTACTATATTTTTCCCGTAAACGAAGAGATTACGCGATGTTAGGGTTGGCGCAGCGAAAATATGTTCCTGGCGCTAACTTAAGAGTGTTTTAAGCAATATGTTATTATATATGTTTCAGTCTTCGGTGCACATTTATTCTTTCGTTGAATATCGTAAATCCATGCTGCAGCATTACCTATATTGTAAAATTTACGGTGCCAATAACGGAAATAACTAAATGTTTTACCACGGCATGATAAGTAAACTAAGAAAGAATTTGATAGTAATAATACTAATTACGTCTCAACCCGTAGACAGCATCATTATGAGTTCTAAAAAAGATATGTGGATTTTTGTTCCAATTTTTACTAAGAACATCGCTATAATTACTAATCGAAGCAATTACTTTAATCAGTTAATAACTCTATGAAGGCATCACGTTGCTCGTATTTTTCACTCTTTCGGAACAACATTGATTAAATTATTATACAATGGCCCAAACATTTACGTTATCGGGATACTGAATCGTATGAATGCATCACGTGTCTCGATCAGTTAGCCTATCTCACCATATTGAATTATTACATGCTTTTTTCCTCTTCAGAACAGATCATTGCCTGTATTTATACAGAAGAGAAATTATTGTCAGTTCAGAGATCATAATCCTCGTTTCTGATCCTGGAGTAGCCACAGTATAGTGTTTACGTGGTATGTGCCTCACCGTTAGCAAACGTTTGGGTTCTTCAAACTTTTTGAATTCCTAGAGAACCTACCAACTGATAATCCATGGTTGTCGCAAAATGTGAACATCGGTATTTAATGTTCTGATTACTGTATTACAATCTCCAACACCGATCATCCCAGAATTCAGATCGCCTAGAGTCCTTCATTTACTGTGTGCAATGACTAAACGTCTAGCACTATTTAATGAATTATTGCCCGACAGTTACACTTAAATCTTTTTTAATTATATTTCAGACTACTTCATACGGCACAGTACAGTATATGTCATATGAAGCTTCGTACCATTAGCAGTTGCTCTCCTTCTAGCTTTCGACCGTAATACGAGGTAAAGCCAATATCCTGCAAGCCTCCAAGTGACTCTCCATCGTCATCGCATCATCGTCATCCATACAGTTGACCACGTGTAGAACACTAATACGACACATTCTTCTGTCCTACTCGACTTTTTGATATCTCCACCAGTTCGGACGCATGTGTCAAAGTATTCTCTAAATAACTCGAAATCTACTGTCAGTATGTCTTACACCAAATCTGGTATGTTTTATTTTTAGTCGTATCGCTTCGAAACTTAAGTTAGTTTAAACGCTGAACTATCAACTCCGTAATATGTGTTACAAGCACAAATGTACGCACCATCGTATCTGATAAGCGATAAATATATATGTTCTGTTTCGACTGAAACCTTGCCACTTATCAGCTGAAACTCAACCTGTTTGCTGCACAGCCTGGAAAATACGTCATACGTGCACAAGTGGAGACAATAAGAAGATAAGTATAAACTTATCCTTATGATAAAGCCAACGTTCATCTAAAGAGCAACAGTTATTTCATCTTAAATGCTTTCCCCCAGTGCGAAAATCATCCACTTAATCATAGGAAAACATTTGAAAAACATCTAAAAACTAAAATGTATTTTTTCTTTTGATTATCCTTAAATTTTGCTCAAAGCCTGATTACCTCATGGAAGATCTTTTGCCTACCTTTAAGGGACTTAGGTAACAGAAACGTGTCTCTTTATATAACGTACAGGTAATAATCGCATGTACTAAAGCAAAGATTCGAAGGCAGATGAGCTGTGACATTTAGTACCTAATGTTAAACATATATCTGTGACACGACTCTGGTAAGAATACCTGCATACTAGAAATTCATTTTTTTATGGGAAACAACGTTGTTGATGAAGTATCTGACATCCGTTAAGTTGCATGTGAATGGTAGCTGATTGGTATCGCCCGCATACTTTTTTTGAATTCCTCAGATTAATAATCCACAAAGCTAACTACGTTTTTATGTTACAGCAATATATATTCAGCAATACGTTCAGAGAATATTATAAGACACTTTGTTACACACGCTTAAATAAATTAGTTCTTCTGTATGATGAAACACATTTTTTTCCGATTTCTCGCAGTTTTTCGGATGTCCATCCGTAAAATATTATCAAAAAAGTTCATCAGACTTATCAATGGTAATAAGAATTACTTTACGAATGTATGCTAGCAAGTACGCTTTCTAACGCTGGGTAGCAATTTACTCAGGAGCAATGACGCTTGCGACTGAAGCTAAAATGCACTAATGAGAATTCGAAAATCAAATAACAGAACTAGTTAAAGGATATACGAATTGTAAATTGATACACTGGAATGGAGACACTTCGAAATCGAGTAAATCTGCTGCACGTATTTAATAACAACATTTGTCCGCGATTACCAAATGAACCAATTAGAACAGAACATGATGAAAGCTGTATTTTGAATAGATGGACCAAGAGTCACATTAATAATTATAACGCCGTAACTGACGGATGAGAAACACAAGGAAGTGTCTTGCATATAGCACTCCGTAAATTTATGAATGCCGGCGTAGCAAATGGCAGTAAGAAGTGAATGCCACCCTATTTGAGTATGATTATCTCTTAAACCACCTGACTGCTGATTTAGTATGAGAATGTCCAAGTTTGTTCTGTCAGTAATGTCTCAATTTTTTTTAATAGAGGGGACAGAACTGATAACGTATTTAAAGATGGGTAGAAATTGGTGTACAACTGCAACAGGCTAAGTAAAGCTTAATCGTTCGCATAGATATAGGAATATCTGTAAATTAGACTTCAAATTTTTTCCAGGAATAGTTTTGAAACTTCCGGCTTTTAAAATAACCTGAAAGAAAGGACTGCTAGGTGACGAATCGGATTCTCATCCTACAAGCATTGCGGAACTAGTACATCAAGAAATTAACCAGTTATGTGGGCTAGAAATTTTGAGGAATATAAAACATTAATGAGCTGTTAATAAAAGAGTAGATCAAGCATTGGCGTTTAATGAACCATAGCTTCTTATTTTGGTGGCGTTGGTGTTATTTGTGCTGCTTCTCGGTACTTTCGTCTCTTTCCGGTTTATTCTCAATTCGTATTCTGTACTCATTCGACTGTTCATTCCATTCAACAACCTTTGTTATTCTTCTTCACTTTCACTGAGGATAGCAATGTTTTTAGCGAATCTTCTCATTGACATCCTTCCACCCCGAATTTCTTTTACTTTCGTCATTGCTTCTTCAGTGTACAGACTGAACAGTTGGAGCGAAAGGCTGTATCCTGTCTTAAACTCGTTTTAATGAGAGCACTTTGTTCTTCGTCTTCTAATCTTATTGTTCCCTCTTGGTTCTAGTACATTCTGTAAATCACCCGTCTTCCTCTGTAGCTTACTTCTATTTGTCTCACAATTACGAAGATCTTGCATCGTTTCAAACTGTCGGCACATCCTTTGTCCGTGTCTAGATTTTTTCTTCAGTGTTGCTTTCAGTATCCAGTACGAAGGAAGCTTTGCGTCTCTGGGGTCGGCACATTTTTCTGAAGCCCAGTTGATCGTCATACAACAAATGAGAATTTTTCTTTTCCATTCATCTGAGTATTATTCTCGTCAGCAGGTTAGATGCATGACATGTCAAGTTGATTGAGCGACACTTTTTGCACATATCTGCACTTGCTGATTTCGGAATTGTTTGGATGATTTTTTTTCCGGACGTCTGATGGTATGTCGCCCGTCTTATGGATTCTTCACATTAACTTGAAAAGTCGGTTTGTTGCCATTACTCCCAAAGCTTTTACTAATTCCGGTGGAATATTGTCTACCTCTCTATCCCTCGTGCTTTATTTAATTCAGGGTTTGCAGAGCTCTTTTAAGTTCTTTGTCAACTCGAGTTGCTTGTTCCGTCTAGTCGTCAGCCAAGTAATCTCCCACACAAAGCCTTCAGTGTACCCACCCCACCTATCCGCTACCTACTCTACGTTTACGCGTGAAGTTCCCTTTGCATTCTTAATGTTAAACCTCTTGCTTTTAGTTTCACTGGAGGCGGTTCCGTCTTTTCTGTATGCTGAGTCAGCCCTACTGACGATCATTTCCTTTCCGATTTCTTCAGATTTTTACTGCTGTTCTTTCGTTTTGGCTTTCCTGCTCTTCCTATTTATTTCATTCCTATTTGATCTGTATTGGCGTATTCCTGTCTTACACCGAGCACTTTTGTATTTGCTCCTTTGTCGATCAATTAAAGTAGTTCTTCCGTTACTCAACGTTTTTCTTTCTCTGAGTTACCTTCCTTGTACCTATGTCTGACTGACCAATATCCATGATTTCCCTGTTTAGAGGCGTCTAGCCTTCTTAAACTGAACTACCGTCTGTGATATTCCGCCATCACAGTAACCACAATATTAACTGACTTCTGATACCTCGCATCATTCGTCTGTACCTCAATATCACATTTCCTTCCACACTATTCTTCGGTACAATTCTCTTAAACTTCAATCTACTCTTCGTCATTACTAAATTATGATATGAGTCTGCATCTGTTCTTGGGCAAGCATTACAGCCAATATCAGGTTTAGGATTCTCTGCCTGACCGTGATGTAAGCCAGCTAGAATCTTTTCATACCTCGGGGAATTTTCCAAGTATATCTACTAGTGATTCTTGAACAGAGTATTCTCTAATATCATCTGAAATTTACTGCACAATTCAATTCACTCACTCCTCTCAATCCTACTACCTATCCCATCTTGCTCCGTAACCCTTTCTTCTATTCAACTCCCCCACCGCCGAGTTCCAGTCCCCCCATGAGAATTAGATTTTCACCTCCTTTTACGTACTGAATTTCCAGTTTAGTATCCTTATATATTTGTGATATCCCACGTATATTAGACTTTCTGCCATAAAGGAACTCCGGTGGCTTATAACCTGTTCTACTGTGAGATACTGTACTACAAAGAAACAGTTTAGGGCATCCGTGAATCCCATCTGTCTGACTCCTATTTTCAAAGTGTCTCATAAACTTGGTTAACGTATGGTGCGATCGTTCAAACAGACCATTACTTCGAGGAGGATTACTGACCGTTTGAATCTTGTTAGTGTGCAATAATTTGCATGCCTGATAAACTTCTCACGGACAAAATTGCTTTCCATGTCGCTGAGGAGTATTGACAGTATTCCAAACTTCAAAGTAATGTCTTTTATTAATAGTATTGTTACTGTCTCTGCATCTCCTTTCTACTTTGCTTGGCCACTACGTATTTTGTAGTGAATCTTCGAACATTTAACAAGTATTCGCACCTATTTTCAGTCTCAACTAATGGACGTACAGTGCTAATAACATACTCCTCGAAAACACTTTCGAATGTCTGTGTCATTCTAGCGGTGTTTTTATCTTATTATGAGTGACTGGCTCTTTGACAATTTGCAGAGTTCCATATATATTCCTCTATATCTCTTCTCATACCGTTACAAGAATATGTGACATATTCCTTTAATAGCTCATGTAAGGATCGTGCTATCTTAGTGAATCCAATGATGTACCTTGTGTAGTATCCTGTGAAGCCTGAGTATGGTTTCAGCTGCTTCATCTTTTATGCTGCCAGATAATCTTTTACTAAATTATGACTCATGACTAAGTTACTAACTTTAACGGAGAGTGAATACTGGCACCTATATAATACTGTCAGTTTTCCATCAACTGGCGCTAAGCGAGGGGTTTTCTGTTATGAGGCAGTGCAGACATAGAGCTTAACTAGGCAGGTCCATGGGCCTGTACAGACTGCCTCTCCTATTGGACTTCGACTCAGGTCTCCTTTTAACCATCCGTTTAATTTTTACGTACGTCAGACCCACGATATCGAGTGCACATGCCATAATTTTTGGCATTCGTCAAGTAAAGTTCTGTTGTTGCAGGTATGTCTAACTCATTACGGGAATGTTATTTCCAAATACATGATAACTGGCGCCTACCCAGTCTTATCTTTGCTAAGGCTTGCCACTAGAAATTTAAGAGGTGCTATTACGTTGCACATAAGCAGTACTGACAAATGTCTCACGACCTGATCATGCAGTGTGATGTTGGTAACAGTTATTACAATTATTTTCCCAAAATGCTTTTTTAAAGGATATAGTACTATGGACATTTTTGCGTATCAACGATGATTTACCGGCAATCTTACTCACGCCACAGAACTTGATCCCTGAAATTTCCACCTTCTGCACGTATAATTGAATTTCCTACCGTTATAATATTTCCCCCCAGACATGCAGACCAATGGAATGAAGGCAATCTAAAACTTTTAGTACAGAAGAAAAGGAAGAATCATATACATGCAACTAAATTCTAGCCTTCTACGTTGCTACTGAGCTGTTGTGGTCCATAGACAGGTCTGAGGTAGCTCTCCTTGCTACTCTAGCCTTTGCAGACCTGTTCACCTCTGAATAACTACCGCAAACTACATTGATTACAACTTGCTACTGTGCTTGTCTTTGGTCTCCCTCTGCAGTTTCACTGGTCTACAAACAAATTTAAGGTGTCTCTACCCTGTAAAAAAATACGTCCTAATCTTATCGCCTCAGCATCGCATGATTTAACTCGAATACTTTTTCTTAGCCTTGTTTTGCTTTTGTTAAAGTTCATCTTACAGGATGACAATTATTGACCTATATGAAAAAAAACGTAAATTAATTACAAACTACGGAGTGCACACACTTTATGCAACATGTAATGGTCACTACAAATATTCGGATATGCGTGTCCTGATTGGCAATGACGTGGTGCAGACAAACTGAGAAACTCTGGATGACACGGTGAAATATGAGAACATGATGCTGTCGAAGACCTCCTGAATGGCGGTTTCCAGCTCAGCAGTGGATGTGGGATTATTGCTGCTGTTTTCATATAGTACCACAAAAACGAATTACATGTGTTCAGATCCGGAGATTGTGGCTGCTAATCGTGGCCCATGCCAGTGGCCTCTAGGTACCCCAGAGTCATAATGCCGTCCCAAAAGTGCTCCTCCAGAACCTCAAACACTGTCCTGCTTCGATGTGGTCGAGCTCCGTTTTGTGTCAACCACATGCTGCACATGGTCACTTCGGATAATGGTGATGAAAACATCTTCCAGAACCTTCCGTAGCATTCAGTAGCCACCGTGCAATCAAGGAACATTCCGTGACTGGACACTGCGCAGTACACAGACATCCACTGAGGGTGAGGAGACTTCTCGAATACGAAATGCTGATTGTCAGTTACCCAAATGCGCCCATTTTGCGTATTGAAGAACCCATCCAAATGAAAGTGGCCTTCGTCGCTAAACCAAACCATACAAGTGCATACTAATTCCCATCATGCCCCGCGGTGAACCGTGCAGTTTGAACGTCCTAACACAAACCGTTCAAAATTGATGACTATTTCATTTCACGTAGTTCAAAAAATGCCACCCCGTATATCGTCCTTTCAAGACATTGTTCACCCCTTTCAACTGAAGTGCCAAGTCCACCGCTGTCGCTGACAGAATTTCAGCGTCATTACCAACACTACAAGTTCTCATTTTATCTTCTTGAACTTCAATTATTTACCGTAATTTTTCTTGGGCTGCTTTCAAAGCCGCTCATTGAGCAGATTTAATAACATCTTAAACAGTGCATCCCTTTCGTGTCCATCGACTCGTTTAACTTTCGTAGTGTTTTCGTACAAGCTTTATTTGAACCTGGCCCATGCTTGTTATCTCTCTCTCCTTCAGAATTTCAGACTGTCTAATCGAGCTAACACTGTCAAAGCTTTCTACACGTCTAGAAAATCCACAAATTTAGGTCTACCTTTCTTTAGCCTAGCTCTTACGATAAGTCATAGCGTCAGTATTGCCTCACCTGTTCCAAAATTTATCCGAAAGCCAAAGTGATTTTCTCAAAACTTGGCCTCGACCAATTTTTCCATTTTCCTGTAAATAATGTGTGTTAAAACTTCGCAACAGTGACTTATTAAACTGCCTCGAATGAAAAACAGCCCACAGTTGCACTAAATTATGTTTATTTTAAACCTTGACCATAGTTTCTTGTATAATAATATATCCTTCTTCAGAAGATATACACACTAATAAATGAAAAATGTCTTCGTCCATTTATTAGTGTGTATGACTTCTGAAGAAGGCTATATTGTTATAGGAGAAATCATTGTCAAAGTTTAAAATAAACATAATTTAGTGCAACTGTGGGTTGTTTTTCATACGAGACAATTTCGTAAGGTTGCTGTCGCCGCTGCCATGATGAAAATAATGACTTGTTAAACTGATGCCGTAGTTCCTGCCAGCATGTATTTTCCTTCAAATTAGAATTATTATTTTTTTCTTGCCGCCTGAGAGTATTTTCTCTGTCCCATATGCCAAAGACTAGACTAGTCATGGCCGGCTCTCCCAACGTTGTGGAATATTTCGTTTGGTATTGTTTAATGAGCCATTGTTGCGAAAGTCGAGAGTCAAACCACATACTCGAATATTTAATGTTGTTAATGTGCAAGGACATTACATATGTAGTATTTCACGTTTCCAAGACAGTAATTCAAGTCTTCTAGCGTTCAAAACGGATATTAACTCGCTAACAGTATTTTGAAGACACATATTAAATAAATAATTGTATGCCGTTATTGTTCTGGGACAGTCTTTTTATGTGACGCCACACCGCGTTTATGAAGATGATACAGAATGATTAGGGCAACGCTAACTGCCAGTCTCCGAAGAAAGAAAATCTTTGACCCATTCAGGAATCGAACCCGGTCCCCAGGAGCTATGGGCAGCGAAGCTAACCACTTTGTTTCAGACTGTGAGCTGCGAACATTTGAAAACAGTTATGAGTTGAATCGCTTGGCACCTGAGGAGGTGCATACATCATTTGTTACTGGACGTAACTTTATTCGATCTATATTTTATTCATATCAGTGATAACTTTTTTCATTTAGAATGTTGATTCTCCTTCGTTAAATATTAATTCGTCACAGAGCTTCTCCCCGTTTAATTCTACATCTACATCTACACACATACTCCGCAATCCACCATACGGTGCGTGGCGGAGGGTACCTCGTACCACAACTACAACTTCTCTCCCTGTTTCACTCCCAAACAGAACGAGGGAAAAACGACTGCCTATATGCCTCTGTACGAGCCCTAATCTCTCTTATATTATCTTAGTGGTCTTTCCGCGAAATGTAAGTTGCCGGCAGTAAAATTGTACTGCAGTCAGCCTTAAATACTGGTTCCCTAAATTTTCTCAGTAATTATTCACGAATACAACGCCTCCTTTCCTCTAGAGATTCCCACCCGAGTTCCTGAAGCACTACCGTAACACTCGCGTGATGATCAAACCTACCAGTAACAAATCTAGCAGCCCGCCTCTGAATTGCTTCCGTGTACTCCCTCAATCTGACCTTATGGGGATTCCAAATGCTCGAGCAGTACTCAAGAATAGGTCGTATTAGTGTTTTATAAGCGATCTCCCTTACAGATGAACCACATCTTCCCAAAATTCTACCAATGAACCGTAGATGACTCTCCGCCTTCCCCATAACTGCCATTACATGCTTGTCCCACTTCATATCACTCTGCAACGTTACGCCCAGATATTTAATCGATGTGACTGTGTCCAGGGCTAGAGTACTAAAGGAGTATTCAAGCATTTCAGGATTCTTTTTCCTATTCATCTGCATTAATTTACATTTATCTATATTTAGAGTTATCTGCCATTCTTTACACCAATCACAAATCCTGTCCAAGTCATCTTGTATCCTTCTACAGTCACTCCCGTACACCACAGCATCATCAGCAAACAGCTGCACATTGCTATCCACCCTATCCAAAAGATCATTTATGAAGATGGAAAACAACAGCGGACCTGCCACACATCCCTGGGGCACTCCAGATGATACCCTCATCTCCGACGAACACTCACCATCGATCATAACATACTGGGTTCTGTCATTTAAGAAGTCTTTCAGCCACTCACATACTTGGGAACCAATCCTCTATGCTCGTACCTTAGGAGTCTGCAGTGGGGCACCGAGTCAAACGCTTTCCGGAAGTCAAGGAATATGGCATCCGTCTGATACCATGATTCGCAAGATATCATTTGAAAAAAGGGCCAGTTGCGTTTCGCAGGAGCGATGCTTTCTAAAGCCGTGCTTATGCATGGACAGAAACTTCTCTGTCTCAAGGAAACTCATTATATTCGAACTGAGAATATGTTCGAGAATCCTGCAACAAACCGATGTTAAGGATATTGGTCTATAATATTGAGGATCCGTCCTTCTACCCTTCTTATACACAGGCGTCACCTGCGCTTTGTTCCAGTCGCTCGGGACTTTACGTTGGGCAAGAGATTCGCGATAAATGCAAGTTAAGTAAGGAGCCAATGCGGTAGAGTACTCTCTGTTAAACCGAATTGGAATCCTATCAGGACCTGGCGATTTATTTATTTATTTATTCATCTGCTTCACAACGTCTGGGATGTCTATCACTATGTCCTCCATACGGAAATCTGTATCAGACTCAAACGGCGGTATGTTTGCACGATCCTCCTGCGTGAAAGATTTCTTAAATGCTAAATTTCAGGCTATTACTTCATTGCTGGTCACAAAAGTTTTTAACTGTTTGCTTTTTAACAGATTTTGTTATGAAATAATTGTGTAATTCAAAACGTAGGAGTCTTCTTTTTTACAAAGAATGTCGTTCCTGGAAACTACATTCTTCACAATGTCATTTTGACGTCTTAAATGATACTGACAAAACAAGCAGCAAAGCCGAGCCGACACAGGTTACATTAATGTATCCACAATTAATGAATTCTTCCTATACTTGTGAATATCTTTACATCTACTGCACCTATCGGAGGCAGTCGTATAGTGGAATGAATATTTACTGCAAATGGATGGAGATAAGCGGATATTCCACACCCATTGCGATTTGAAAGTCTCTAGCGCGATTAATTAACAACTATAGATTCATACGATCTAACAGAAAATAAATTCTACGTGACAATGGGGAGAGACATGGTTGCCCTGCATCGCTGAGATCTATCAATATACATGATTACAATGTTCTAAAGGCCTGTAGTTGCGAAGTAATAGCCAGATTCTATTTGAATTCTTACTCGTTCCTAAATAAGCAGCAAAGTTTGATTAAGGTTTAACATTCCGTCGACGTTTTGCATGCTGACGATATCCTCTTGACTTGCAAGGATTGAGGATTATTAACATTTTATAGCAAAATGTAAGTTATGGCGTTCCTATGTAAAGATATGAAATAAAACTCATAAACTTTCTTGAGGTACAAGACGAAATGGTAATAACAATGGATGCGAACCCCTGAACGAAGATTGTAAAGTATAAAGGAATTACTGACCAATGTAAGTGAATATTCTACATTAAACGCACACATGATCCTTTTATATGTTTGTCAGCTCCATCTGAAATCGTGGAGATTTAGTCCTATCGGTATGAGAAACCCCGGAATACCGAGGAAATAAAGGACAACCAGCCTAAACTTTTAGCGGAGATAATGATGAAATTCTTTGCTATAATTTAGGCCTACAATTTTTCTCGATTTTGTTTCTGCGTGTATTGGAAGCAGTATGACGTGGGATTATTTTAACATTGTTTTCCTAAAACCATACAACGTCAACTCCACCCTTAACAGAAGATCGAAAGTTTACCTTCTTTTGGGATGTACGGTAATGCAACAAAGTTGGTATTGCTGAAGGACTGTTGACCGACTGACAGGATAGTACCATTAAGAAGTAGTATAAGACACGAAACTTAGGTGTGTAGTTATAAATAAATTATTTGTACATTATGTTGCTGTTAATGTAAACTGTCGTCCACGCAAGTATATCAGCCACCTAGTTTATATTTGTTTCACCCCTGTGGAAAAAATTCGCAGATATTTAGACTCATTCTGGAATCCTTACATTTACTCATATCCCCAGTGGAATTTGTTGAGGCTTATTACTTTCTCACGAAATGTACAACAGAGCGTCACACATTTTCTGCCTCCGTTGATTTCCAACATTAGTTTCGTATGATGCGGTTCGGCAGCATAGTGCTATCATCAAGTGTACATATGTGTGCACACACTACACAGAATATTGTAGTACTAACAAGTGATCACCAAGAGAAGACAATGAACTGCTGGAGTGCATTATTTTGGGTTATTATCGGAATTTAAAATGGTACCAAATAGTCTGACAAGTTGTAGACTTTTGAAACTTTGAGCAATTCCATATAATTATTGGTTTCTATAGAAATGTAGAAACCTGAAATGTTTTTTTTTAAGAATACATGAAGGCGTTCTTAACGAATTCGTCGTATTTTGGAATATATGATTCTAAATTCTAATTATGCTGCTTGGCTTCTGTCCCGGTTTCTCGATTACTTCATCTCACGATCGTTGAAGGGAGATGAACTGCTTTCCACCGTAATAATTTATCTGAAACAGAATCTTTTCGCTGTTAGATATATGTTACCGTATATTGAAACTAGTGAGTCATCGTTAACGGGGAACAACAACCGCATTTTTTCAGTCTCATTAATGAGGTTCGTCAGAATATCAGTATTAATTATGCTTATAAGTGCAGGCAGGTGTGCGTATATGTACACACACACACACACACACACACACACACACACACACACACACACACACACGCGCGCGCACAGTTATCAAAATAACAGAGACACATATGCTTCGAAATAGAGGATCGTTTTCACAACCGTGTGAGGGAGTCGTGCATTGAGGCTTCCGACTGATTACAGTGATGGAGAACTGCCATATTCTGGCCGATGTTATAATTATCCTTCCATATATTTGGACAGACCTATCTGATGCAAAGTAGAAGAGTTCTCTCATCCTCGGAAACGGCAGTATGTTGAACAGTGGTTAGCTGGAGCACTCACAGTGAGAAAGGCCATTGTATTCGGTATATTTCATTGTGCAACGTGAAGATGACGTATAATAGGTTGCAATTTATGGAAGATTAACAGAAAGCAGAAACCAGAACTTAAGTATTGAGGGGATACTAACAAATAACCGTGTAACTATAATACGAAAGACACTCAATCTATATTTAGACCGTCGTATTTCTGCGGATACCGGCGTAATACGTAATCAAAATCCGTACCGTGCGTGATGTACCGCACATGAGGTCGCTACCATGTCAGCAGTCACGAAAGAGAGTTTAAGAGGGCTCACAGTGGACAAATGGTAACTTAAGGATACCGAATGATGACGTGAGTTGTCCATTATTTTTTTCTTTCCAATAACATACACGACGACCGTCGAAAGAATCTTTTGAATTGGATTTCCCCTGAACCCGCAAATAAATATGACGTGACTGTGTCGATGGAATTCCTTTGGCGCTCTTCTTACTCTCCAAATAAGATGCATGGTTGCGTACTATGCTGACATTATGTATGATCAAAGACGTCCTGTTACACCGAATTTTTGCGAGTAAGAAAGTTGTCTACTTTGAGAAATTTGTGAATGGCTTTTCACACTACTCCTGGCCTGTGAAATCACTCTAGCTGTACAGAAAGTTACATGTACCATTTATTTTGTAATAAAAACCCTCTATTATCTGAAAAGAAATAAGAGTTACATAGGAAAATTTATCTCTAGAACTGATGGAGAAAACAGAAGAATAGCGTCTGTAATGGTAAAATACGGCAATTAAAAACTAGTTGTTTTTGATTAGGCGAACACATGTTTCATATCTTTTATTTACCGCTCTTTTTCTTGTCCCGACGTTTTGGATAACAACAGCACATAGTCGTGCCCTTTGTTTCATTTGGTATGAATTAACACTAAGCAGAGAAAGGAATATATTGTGATAGGAGGAGTTGTCACACTGCTAGAAAACCGATGTGCTACATTTTGTAGACCGTAGAGCAGTCTTGCATGAAAGTGAGATCCAATCGTACTAAATACTCACTAAGGCAGAAACACCGTAATCTGGATACTAGCAGCAATTAAGACACATCACCTATGCCAAACATAAGATTTCGGGAAGTGTGCCCCTATAGCATCTAGAATAATTAAGTTACTAATTTAATATTACACCAACAGATGATATAAGCGAAATGAAAATCAGTGCAAAAGTGAAATTTAGCTTACAAGAGAAAATAAATTTACTTCAAAAAGATTCCAAATCATGACTCGGCTAAGATCATCTTTGCGGAACAGAGTGAAATGGGGACAAATGGAGCAACATAGAAGAAAAAAAGTGACATTTTTGACATTTGGTTTCCAAACAGAAAAAGTAAACAATAACATCGGTGAGCAGGCAATGGGTAAATACTGGTTCAGATGACAGAAAAAGCACTGGAAAATTTAAAGTAATGCTAAATACGCGTATTTTAGTTACATATTAAGTCATGAAATTGTGATGAAGGCATTTTACCAAGGAACATACTTTAAAAGAGGATAGTGCTATAGCGCCTGATGGACTATGACTGTCTAGAAATGGACAGGAAATATTTTTTAAAAATTTCATTAGACTTTGGTATCCGTATCAGTTCTCTAGAAAGCCAATGTGCGGCAGCTATATTAGAGCATTGGCCGTGATGAACTGCATTTTCCGTCTCACATTAAAGATTTAAACTTTTCTTTTGTTTCGAGTATTGCGTTTGGTTTCTTCTGTAGCGCTGTATATACAGATTTATGTACTTAATTTAAGTCTGAAACCAATCACATTCAAAGTTTATCCTTAGTCTTCCTGCGCTTTCATGGAATAATACGTCGTTCAGTCTTCAGCAATGAGTTTTCTCCAATAACTCTGTAACCCTACAAACTATAATTATCAGCATTATATTTCTCAACATTAGAAAGCAATTAGTATGGGTTCTTGAATGTTCTGTTTCGGCATCTGCATGACATCATTCGCAGAATAGTCATAACATTCACTCCTGCTGATGCTGCTTAGGTAATTTTATTGTAACCGTACTTTCATCACACTATCTTCACAAAAAACTGATATAACCTACCTTGAAACACGTTCTGATAGAAATAAACGAGAGGCAAATAATTTGCGCCGTCTAAAGTATTTACTGTCTTCATGCTGCAGTATTCGTTTCTTAAACGTGACAGAAGGTCTTCTTGCTGTTGTGATAAGCTATAATGATATTTTTGTGGGTTATATTTTGTAAATGCACTTTTCTGCTGCTAACGACTTGTTAAGTTTTGGTGCAGTTGGAGACCAATCGTTACTGCAGTGGCAGTCGACAACCGGCAGCGCAACTATCTCGTCTTGCCTTGTGCGATGCGATTGCCTTCTCCGAGGCCCATGATGACCTGTTCAAGGTCAGGACGGGTTCTACTATAGGCCTAGATGAACATGAATAGCCTACCTGCTGTAGTTCCGCATAGTTTATCGTAAAGAACAAGAACCACAGTCAGTGTTATTGTTCCGCTGGCGAAACCGGTCGTAGGATGCGAACCGAGGACCGTCGCTAGGGACGACCGGAGAGGAGGGAGCCGCAGCAGTGCATTCCTCACGTGCGAGCGCTTTCCCGATTTCCATGACATGAAACACCATTTATTGGCCACATACGTAGCAACATGTTAACTTTCAACATAGCAACCGATTACACAACTCGTTTCAGACGTTTCGTGGTTAATATACGATTGAAATAAAGGTCCCGAATAGGGGAAAGAAGGTTTATGATCTAAGTTTTCTTTCTAGTGTGGTACTGAGCCATACATCATCCTACAGTCCCATTACTTCGAAAGAAAGACAAAGTGTATCACTTCGTACAAGTAACGATATTTTACGAAACAGGCACAAATGAGTTATTTACTTGAAATAAGAAGTAAATAAGGTATTTGTGATACATACCTAACTAGGAGGAGTTTATAGAACTCTCTGAAAATCAGGAAGTTTAAGATTAAGTATCACTCTTTTCTGTAAGTCACTTAAGAGAATTATAGTCAAGGAATGCCCCGAATTATATACGGAAAGAGACGCGGTAGGATTCAACTACCGATGGAAATATTCAGCCAGTAACACCGAGATTTAAGACAGTGAACGAGTACCGTTTTAGCTTTGTCGAAATATTCCTGCCAAAATGTTACTATAAACTTGGAATACTACCTGCTTGCGACAAACAATAGCTGATAAAGGCATCTCGCTTACTACCGTCAGCAAAATCCGTCGATCCGTGGAAGCTTCAAACGACAGTTACCGGTCCAAATGTGAGTCGCCTTGTTTGCTACGTGTATGCCGACACCAGCAGATTCAAGTTTACAAATCAGACTACAATGATTATTATGCAACCCAACGCATCAACTTAATATTCAGCGAAATGTCTATTACAGAACGAGGATCGTAACTACGATTTCTGCCGTTATTACATTTCCACGTAATAAAGTTCCACTGTTCTGAGATTTCGGGCCAATAACATCTTCTAATGATTACTTTTTGACGTTATTTTGGATCTTATTGTGATCATACAGATTGCCCTAGATTTTTTTTTTTTTGTTTACTGATGTCTGCAATAATTACAAAAGTGATCGTAATTTGTTCTCAAAAGCTACAAGATATTAAGCTGCAAATACGTACAAAAGTTATCTGTAGCAGTTTTCAAGTCGATTATGTTTAATTTGTGAAAATTAATACGTATCTAAATGCACTGGGCAGACTTCACAGGAAGGTCAGTCGTTAAGATCGACATTCACGAAGTCTGTTATTGAAGTACTTTCGATAGTTTCTGCCAGTCCATATGTCATTAAAAGTACAGTTTATTCCTCGTGCAAATAGGCTATATGGCGAATGTTTATAATTTGATACCAGTCAGGCACTACAGTCTTTCGTGTACTAGGGAATCCCATCAGATTAATTTCACATCTCTACAGCAATACAAACTGAGACCGATATTATTTTTAAAACTAGAAACAGTCATGTACTTAAACTGTACAGATTCCAAGTAGTTTACATTGAAAGTGAGAGCGTTTTCATCTCTGAGAAACACATTTAGTTAAAAAAAGCAGCAGATTTCATAACAGTTCTGTGCCGGGTTTATGACTACAAGTTTTGTAAAATAACTGATGTAATTCAATAATGAGATTCTACGTTCGATACCTCTGGGAATCTTGAACACAAACCTGTAATCTAGCATGATTTAAAATGAACATGTTGGAAATGTCCTCAGAACACAACAGCCAGTAATACCGCGTTTTTATATAACTGAAATAAAAATAAATTGATCATTTTAAGATGTATAGCAAAGACATCTGGCAAGCAATGCCATCTCACAATTGCTAAATACTGGGTCACATAGCTCGAAGCGCCTTTACTCCAGACACCCTGTCGAGTTTCACTTAGAACGTTCCTCAGTGCCTCTAATACCTGAAAATATCAATTACTTTCTTTCTCAATCATTGCCAGTTTCGTCTACCAGAGAGATCGCAAATGACGAAATAAAGACTTCTAAGCCTATAAAATGCAATTACAAAATTGGCGTTTGTTTCCAAAAGAAAAGTACGTAAATATTTCATTGTATAATCTTCTGGACCTCTTTTTGTAAATAAAATTTCTAAGACTCCAAAACATGAAAACTTATAAGCACCAAATTCCACGTTATCACATTGTTATTCTCAAAATTCTCAAACTGCTACAGCATTGCATACGGTGTTCTACGTTATTTAGACTCGTGTAGGCAAGTTTCTGAATGACCTTCTGTTACCTTTAAGGATCCATCGGTTTATTGTGTACTCTCCTGCAGTTCAAGAAGTACATACTAATTTGTACCACATATATAAATTTTGCACCTCTTCTACCATCCGGCATTTAGTGAGATTGGCATGAAAGACGTATTTCAAGGAGTCATATAGTAAGTTACGAGTTCGTGTGTTCAGGAACAGATCGTCTCAACACAGTACTGATTTTGTTTCATTCCTCATCTAAGTTTTTATGCACATGCCGAAGAGAACTGCTTTCCTAAAGTAAGTGGGAGCGTATGGTATTATTTATTGGTGGAGATACATGTAACAACCTTTGTTTTCAGACAGTTATGAATCTGTATTCCTTGTGGTTTGTTTGTAGGGAAATGACAAAGAGGAAATGGCGACGTTACCTACGATGTACCGCCAGAAGTTACTGATATTGTACCGGTACAGTCTGAGAAACTTACTCCTATGGCGAGCTTTAAAAAATGCACTTAGCGTTATCAGTGCAATATAACGCACAGAAATGATGTGGTGAATTTTCGAGTGCGTTCTTTGTGCTAAGGTATTAATTAAATGAAAAGTGGTACACGGATTAATAGTATTTACCTGTAACGATAGCTAGATCCAAATGGGGATCATGAACTAAATGAAGGTGCAAATCAATAAAATAAACCCAAGCCGACGATTAAGAGGCTAGCTGAAAATAAAAACGAAAACGAGGATATGTAAGTTTCTGGCCGCAATGTAGTGTGTTGAAACAAAGTTGAGAACGAAGGGGAACAGCGTAGACTTATATCTGAAAAGATGCAACTCGTAAAGAAGAAAACTTGCTTTATACTTTGTTCAACGAAACGAATTTCCCCGTAATTTGAACGTGGTAGAAGCCATGGTAGGCTAAAAGTGGGCCAAAGTCGTCCTTCCAAGAAATATCGCCGGTCCTGAGGGAGATGATAAAACCTCTTAGCAGAACTTACAGTCCTAACCAAGGAGCCTGTAAACTGACGACCATCCAACACAAAAAATGCTAACCGAAGCAAGGGAGAAATGATGTAGAAGTACAGCCCCATCTGTGAAAAGTAAATGTTTTGGAGACCCTGCGGGGAATCCAGAACAGAAACTCATTTACAAAAGATAGGAATGGTACAGTTAATTGTGCAAAGAATGGAAGATATGATTGTAAAAATGAAATTAAAGGTACGGTTTAACGCAGAATGTGCGGGAGTGTAGTAAGGATTAAAAATGTACATTGCAGTTTCTACAAACACTGACGTAAGAACTAAAATATGAAACACTCCCTTAAACGTAGACAACTGTAGATCTTTACGCTCAAGGACACATTTCGTAAGAGTGTTAAAATTTATGTGCCAACCCATAAAAATTAGGAAAACCGATTTCCACTTACAGATGTTTAGAAAATTAAGAGCAGTTTCTTTCTTTTGCGTTTTTATTTTCAGCCAGCTTCTCAATTGTCGGCTTAGGCATATTTTATTGATTTGCACCTTCATTTAGTGCATGATCCCCATTTGGATCTAGCTATTGTTACAGGTAAATGCAATTAATCCGTGTTCCACTTTTCATTTCTTATATCCGAAAACTAGAACAACATCCTATAGTTCAGGAGCGTACACTTTATGTAATTTTGTAACTTAATGTTTGGGCTATAATGAATAAATTCTCAAAAGTGGTGCGCTTTAGGCATCCCTCCTCTGAGGACGCAAAAGAACTAATTTATATAAGTCTTTAGAGGGACGATACCGCGATAAATGCCTTTCAGAAACCGTGGGAAAGTACTATGTTCTTGACAAAGATAATAAATAGTAATACTGGAAATGGAGCAGCAGCCAGTAAAAGCTGGGCATACATTCAGAACAGAGCTGCATCCCTTTTCGTAGCATGTGGTGCATGTTCAGACGTCCGTCCAAGTGTCAAGGTTGACTTGTCGTTTACAAATCAGAAACCACTCTGGGCTGTATAACAAGAGAAGTCAACAGTGGCTCTCAGATGTTCAGATTTTCACAGGAAGGTGTGTGGGCCCTATATTAACTACTCATCAAATGAACGACCAGCGGTCGTATAAAATGTTGCCAACGCTATTTTCTACTGTAAAATGTAATCGAAATGAAGTTGTAATAGGATTCAGAACGACTTTGAATTAATTTTCTCGTTGGCATGAATGGTAGCGCGATTGATATGTAGATAAATGCAATAGATAAAGCATGTAGAGAATAAAACTTACAGTAGATCGCAATTTCTGAAGGACTTCAGCCCTCACCTGGTTACAATATGCAGGTATATCAATACGAAACAGTATGAAGTAAAGCAGAAAACAAGTTGCGGGAGGTCTAAAAATAAGGTTTCAATTTTCCTGGATAATTCTCGAAAAGTGCTGCTTTTGTGGTGAGGAATATGGTGAAGGGGTAGAGTCCTTGAATAGTAATCAAAAGGTCCTCAGTGTCGTTGCTTAAATTTTGATTAATAATCAACATTGGTGGCCGAAAACTTCCTGCATAAAAAGTCACCCTCGATCTTCCAACGGCCTTGTCAAAGTGGGCGGAGGGGCGGTCAGTGTTTCAGGGCACTCTCTTGTCCTAGGAGCGGAAAACTGCCCCTAAAGGCGGAAGAATCAGCCGTGACCAACGGCATGAGGATGCAGACTGCAGTGGTAACCACAGAATTAAATACACGTAACGTGAATCTACAGGACATGTGGTCTGTAATTGAAAAGAATCATGATGATCCCTCCACGGGCAAAAGTCCGCTATTCGGATCTTCGGGAGTGTACTGCCAAGGGGGAGGTGACTGAATAATCAACGAAAGGTTAACGTTCTACAAATTGGGGAGTGGAATGTCAAAAGCTTGAACGTGGTGGGGGAAGTAGGAAATCCGAAAAGGGAAAAACAGAGGCTCCATTTAGACATAGTGGGTGTCAGTGAAGTGAAATGGAAAGCAGACAAGGATAACTGGTCGGATAAGTATAGGGTAACATCGACGGCAGCAGAAAATGTGGTATATTCTTTATGAATAGGTAGGTAAGGCAGACAGTGTGTTACGTGAATAGTTCAGTGATAGGGTTGTTCTTCTCATAATCGACAGTAAACCAACACCTACAACTATAGTTCAGGTATATATGCCGAAGTCGCAAGCTGAAGATGAAGGAATACAGAAAGTACATGAGGACACTGAAAGGGTAATACAATACGTAAAGAGAGATGAAAATCTAATAGCCATAGGAGACTGGAATGCAATTGTAGGGAAAGGAGTAAAAGGTCACAGGAGAATATTGGCATTGGACAAGGAATGAGAGAGGAGAGAGACTAATTGAGTTCTGTAACCAGTTTGAGCTACTAATAGCTAATATCTGTTCAAGAATCACAGGAGAAGGCCATGTGATACGGGAGATTTTAGTTAGATTACATCATAGTCAGACAGAGATTCTGAAATCACATACTTGATTATAAGGCGTACCCAGGAGCAGAATAGACTTAGACCACACTGTAGTTGTGATGAAGATTAGGCTGGAGTTTAAGACATTAATCAGAAAGAATCAATATGCATGGACGTGGCATACATAATTACTAAGGAATGACGAGATACGCTTAAAGATCTCTAACGCTATAGATACATCAGTAAGGAACAGCTCACTAGGGAGTACAGTTGAAGAGGAATGGACATCTCTAAAAAGGGCCATCACAGAAGTCTGAAAGGGAAAAATAGGTACAAAGAAGGTAGTTGCGAAGAAACCATGCGTAACAGAAGAAATACTTCATTTGGTCTATGAAAGATGGAATTACAAAGATGTTCCGGGAAACTCAGGAATACAGAAATATAAGGCGCTGAAGAATGAAATAAATAGGAAGTGCAGGGGATCTAAGACGAAATGGCAGCATGTAAATATGAAGCAATCGAAAAAGAAATGTTAGTCGGAAGGACAGACTGAGCATTAAGGAAATTCAAAACAGTGGCATTAAAAGCAAAGGTGGCAACATTAAGAGTGCAGCGGGAATTCCATTGCTAAGCGCAGAGGAGAGAGCGAATAGGAGGAAACAATACATTGAAAGCCTCTATGAGGGGGAAAATTTGTATGATGTGAAAGAAGAAGAAACAGCAGTCGATTTAGAAGAGATAGGAGTCCAGTATTAGAATCAGAATTTAAGAGAGCTTTGGACGACTTATGATCAAATAAGGAAGAAGGGATAGATAACATTCTCTCAGAATTTCTAAAATCATTCGGGCAAGTAGCTACAAAACGACTATTCACATTGGTGTGTAGAATGTATGAGTCTGGCGACATACCATCAGGTTTTCGGAAAAATATCATCCAATCAATTCCGACGATTGCAAGGGCTGACAAATGCGAGAATTATCGCACAATCAGCTTAATAGCTCATGCATCCAAGTTGCTGATAGGAGTAATATGCAGAAGAATGGAAGAGAAAAAAGCGGATGTGCTACATGACGATGAGTTTGACTTTAGAAAAGGTAAAGGTACGAGAAAGCCAATTCTGACGTTGCCTATGATAATGGAAGCAAGACTAAAGAAAAATCAAGACACGTTCATAGGATTTGCCGACTTGGAAAAAGCGTCCGACAACGTAAAATGGTGCAAGACGTTCAAAATGCTGAGAAAAATATGGGGTAAGCTACATGGAGAGACGGGTAATATACAACATCAACAAGAGCCAAGAGGGAATAATAAGAGTTGATTATCAAGAACGAAGTGTTCCGATTCAAAATGGATCTAGTCTTAGTCTTTTCCACCTACTGTTCAATCTGTACATCGAAGAAGCAAGGATGGAAATAAAAGAAAGGGTCAGGAGTGGAATTATAATTCAAGGTCAAAGGATATCAATGATACGATTCGCTGATGACATTGCCATCCTCCGTGAAAGTGAAGAAAAATTACATGGTCTGCTGAACGGAATGAACCATCTGATGAGTACAGTACATAGATTGAGAGTAAATCGAAGAAAGACGAGAAAAATGAGAAGTTGCAGAAATGAGAAGAGCGAGAATCTTAACGTCAGGATTGATGGTCAAGAAGTAGATGAAGTTAAGGAATTTAGCAACCTAGGTAGTAAAATAACCAATGACGGACGGAGCAAGGAGGACATGAGCAGCAGACTAGCAATGGCAAAAAGATCATTTCTGGCTAAGAGAAGTCTGCTAGTATGAAATGTAGGCCATAATTTGAGGAAGAAATTTCTGAGAACCTATGTCAGGAGTACAGTATTGTATGGTAGTGAAACATGGACAGTGGGAAAACTGGAACAGAAGAAAGTCGAAGCATTTGAGATGTGGTGCAACAGACGAATGTTGAAAATTATGTGGACTGATGAGGTAAGGAATGAGGAAGTTCTGCGCAGAATCGGAGAGGAAGGGAATATGTGGAAAACACTGATAAGGAGAAGGGACAGGATGATGGGTCTTCTGTTAAGTCACGAGGGAATGACATCCATGGTACTAGAGGGAACTGTAGAGAGAAAAAACAGTATAGGAAGACAGAGACTGGAATACATCCTGCAAATATTTGAGGACGTATGTTTTATGTGCTACTATAAGACGAAGAGGTTGACACAGCAGAGGAATTCGTGGCGAGTCGCATCAGACCAGATGACAAAAAGAAAAGGTTTAAAGCTCCTGTCCGCCGGATTCTACAATATATTTCTAGGGTTTTGGTACATATAATGGCGACATGAGGGAAGAAGTCGATGAGAAGTCCATGTGTTTCATAAAAATGTTTCTTCCTTTAGATCGCGTTGAGATTTGGCATTGTCGCTCAGTGTTGCTGTGATCTATAAGATTTACACCGCTGTGATACCGTTTTCAATGTATAAAATAGACTATAAATAAAATCAAACAAGTAGAGAGGTATGCGTCTTTTTTTGGATGTTTCGCTTCTGGTTTGTGTGATGGAGCCACATGTTACCCCCCACGGTCATCCAGTGCTGTGACCACTTCATAGCTGTTCAACTGATTGACGTGTTATTGTTCTGCAGCAGTCGCGACCTTTTATTTCATTGCGCATTTAGAGGGCACGCTCTCGTCATCACGTGCTCTTACCGTTATATGATGGCTGTTGCATCCGCTTTTTTGTGTTTCCACCCATAGGTGTCTTTCAACCATACCCGCTATTCTGTGAAACTACGGCACTGGCAAGGATTATAAAACGAAATTGTTTGGATATCTTCTTTCGAAGTGTTTAATCAGTGTTGCACGTCTCGGTCGAAAATGGTACGTGGTAACAAAAATCTACAAAGAAACCGAATGAAACAATTATCTTGTACTTTCATTATTAACCCTCGAGCAGCGTGCCGTTTTTCGTAACATAGGAGGGCGCGCAGCATACTTTGTACACAACTGAGGTATAGCTGTCTTTATGTTACCAAGGTAAAGATGAATGAGCAGAATCAAAGTTGAACCTTAGCTGGATTAAATAACGATAAAATAAACTTACAGAATTTCAGATAACGCACTTTTTAACTAAATAATTAAGAAATAGACTTTCATTGTATCACTTTATTGCCTCGGACAAGAGTTAAACCCACAGTATTGACCATCTAGAGGTGGCACAGTGGCTTCAGATCCCAGTCAACGGCTTATTCGATAACTATTTATCTCGTAGATAACTGCCTCATTGTGGGATTCTGCTGTTAGCTCGTAGATTGGGTCATTTTGTTACAGGGATCGTAACTTTTTTTCTCACCCAGCTCTCTGATTATTTTGTACTACTGCTAATCACTTGGTCGTATGGCAGCACAATTTATCACTGTGTTAGCTGAAGCAATACTGAGGGAATAGGTATGGACTCAAAATTGTGGAACAACATTGGAAGAGCTGAAAAAAATTTCATTTGTGGCTGGTACATTTTGGACATAGGGGCAGCCACTCGAAGGTTAGTATAAGCAGACTTGATCATCCGATAGTAGTCTCGAAATTCTTAAATTCGGATAAAAGTCATGTAACTGGAAATTCTGTCCGATCAGCTTCCATCGAAGCCATAGAAGTGATTGTCATAATTATTCACCCTACACAAACAACGATATGCAGTATTTGCATTCTGGTCCTTTACCAAGAATGAGCTGCTGTTCTCCTGTGCAATGTTTAGCAGTCTCTGTTGATTTTGGACACATTGTAGACATAGTTCACATAATTTTGACCGAATTAACCTACGTTCTAAAGGCTCCGCCAATGTCAGGTAAGAAAAAATTTTCAATCATGTTCAGTTGGTTTTATTTAACCTTGCAGAACGTGTGAATCAGTGTTTCATAAGAGGTGTTCTTCGCTATAGTGCTTCAATCCTATTGTCGAATATTTACGATGCGTTAATCCTAGGATTCATGCATCAGCTGCTACACAAACCCCTTACAAAAATTTATCGCGACTTTTCAGCCGTTATTTCCGTTTCGGTGAGCATTTAGCATGTGACATGTATTCAGAAGCTACGAGTATATTGCGTTTTTTTACTGTAGCTAGAAATATAGATTAGGATATTACTGTTTGTTAGAGGATCCACTCTCGTGCCTGGTTTCTTATGTATTTGGTAAAGTATTTCACCTAGAGAAAGTTTCAGGAACCTAGAAAAATTTTCAAGACATTTTCAGCTATACATTGAAATTAATCAAATTTAGCTGTATTTATCGTACATTATTGTCATTCTTCATGGTGACCCGCCTGTGACTAACTTGATCGCTATGCAAAGTATCACGTATACGGGAAGTCACAAAAATCCACAAGAAGAATACTATCAGTTTTAAGCGCCCCAACTTGGTGCCATAACTGCAGGACAACATAAATACTGTAGCACAGCAGAAATTCATGTATTTCTTACGTACTTTCCATTAAAAAAATTGCTGACGAAATAATTCATATGTGCTGAATATACTATCACAAATTTGTTATAATTTGTGTAACACAAACTGGATTTGGCACCGTCATTACGTTGTATTATAAATTCTGTATTTTCGTATAATTAACCTACATGTAAAGCTTTCACTTTTGATAGCTAAGTGTTTAAGGATAGGTTAAGCAGTTACTTCATGACATGGTTATTCGCTATATTCTATCTACAATCAAGTGCTTCAATGCGATCGGCCTCTTTTCATTAATATTTGATGTTCTCCAGTTTTTAAATATTTCCTTACTCATGGTAGTAATCGTGGTGTTAATGAAGTCAGTATAGTTCACACCAACCCAACTGGGTGCGTATGACTACAGTTGTTTTTGGTCTCTAAAGCAAAACAAACCAAGCCAACACCAACCCAACTACTGAATCAAAACCATCAAGGGTTTTGGCTTCTTTGGAATTGACGAGTACAAAGAAAAACCACATTTTATTTTCCCACATCCCTTCATAGCACATTTTTAAACGGTGTCACAACATTTGGTCGTTCCTCCGCGTAGGTCCTTTCCAAGTTCCACGACAACTTTCAACTACACTGAAATGCAGTTATCTTGTTAAAAAAAGTTGCAGTGTGCAGGTCTGTAGCCATTTGTCGGTGTGAACAGATAAACGCGGAAACTTCGATTTTTATCTCCGCGGCACCAGGAAAGAATAATTTATGCGCCACAAACGACTATACAAATATATCTCCATGAGTATTTCTCGGTATCGTGGAACTACTAAATACATTTAAGCATATTGTGATCTAGCATGTCAATAGATGGATGTCATAGAGAGTCTTCGAAAGATACAGTGATATTGAGTGAGCGGAGCATGTCTTTATACCGCGTGCTTGGTCTCCTTCAGTGAATACTCCCTGTAACTTTAAAGTATTACCTTTCTGAAAGTCATAGGTTATTGATATAGCCGCATGTCAAGAAGCTTTTTTATTAAAAACCACGTTCGGCCCTCGATTGTACCGTCTCAGTTTCCTGCTGTACAAAGAAGGATTAAAAGCTAAAATATTTAATGGATCACAGAGTTCTATCAAATTTAATTGACAAATGCCTACGAAAATGTTGACAATAAAAGCCGGTCTTCACCATTTTGGATGTATTACACTCAGTGCACTCGCGTTATGCTATTAGTTTGTTGTGTAAGTTCATTTCTTTTTAATCTTACATGTTGATATTGTGGTTGGTATGGGTTTATTTATCGATTATCACTTTTTATTTCTAGTTCACTGTTGCTATCTGACTTAACGTGTTGTCATCTGGAGATGGGGAGTGGAGTTGTGGAAGCTACAATATGGAGTCTCGGAAAATTCTTCTGTTTCAATTCAGTAGATGGTTGACAGCAGCCTTGGCAGCCAGAAATATTTGCACCGTGTATGGGGATAGTACAATTAGACAGAGCACGCCGGCCGGCCGTTGTGACCGAGCGGTTCTAGGCGCTTCAGTCCGGAACCTCGATGCTGCTACAGTCGCAGGTTCGATTTCTACCTCGGGCATGGATGTGTGTGATGCTCTTAGGTTAGTTGGGTTTAAGTGCTTCTAAGTGTAGGAAACTGATGCCCTCAGATGTTAAGTCACATAGAGCTCAGAGCCATTTGAATCATCTGAACAGAGCACGCAAAGAAAATGGTTTTCTCTTTAGGAGGCGGATAGTTCTGACATCAGTGACTCTCCACGTTCAGGAACAGCGCTTAAACGCCTTAATCCATAATGAACCATGTTAATGTACTCGAATGGACAAATGCGATGATTCCGCAATCGTGAGACTTTGCATGCGAAGCGGAAAGTCGTAAAATAGAGTACGGGTACCGCATGCTCTAAGCCAAAGGCACAGAGATCAGGGGGTGGCTTTGATTTCATCTCTGCTTGTTCGTCATCAATTACTTCATTAAAAAAACTCCGACCATTCCTGTCCTGTATCGTTACTAGTGACGAAAAATGATGTCATTATGCTAACTTAAGGAAAAGAAAGGAATGACTGAGCCAAAAGTTGCAGCAACACCCCATACAAAAACCTGCGCGTATCCACAGAAGCTAATGTTATGAATCTGATGCAACAGCGACGGTGTGGTGTACTAAGATTTGCTTCTCCGAGGTGTAACCATCACTGCTCACATTTACCGTCAACAACTGGGACATCTTGCAGATGCACTCTAAGAACTACGACAAGGTAACTTTACTCCACTACAATGCGTGCCAATATTCCGCTACACTGACAAAAAACACTAACAAGGAATTAGGTTGGAAATTCCTTCCACACCCACCTTATTCACATGATCTTGCGCCCTCAGATTTTCAGCTTTTTCGCTCTCTGACAAAAAACCTCAAGTAACTTCGTTTCCGGAAGAAAGTGTGCTCCATACAAGTTCTTCACCTCAAACCCATGTGACTTTTAAAATTGCGGACTCGGAAAGCTACCCCAGCTTTGGCAGAGTGTTGTAAATAGGATAAGAGTATGTATTATTGATGACCAAAACCTGGGCTACGTTTATCTGTTGTGTAAACTTACAGAAAACACTGCGAACTTACAATCCAAACCAATAACTAGTAAAGAAAAAAAGAAAACAGTTAACAGATTTTCAACCAATCTTCTTTTGCAATGGAAACAGCTCTTCTGTCTCTTCAGTAGTCTCGCATATTGTTAAGGTACTTAACCTCAGTCTAGGACATTGTATGGGCCACCAGAGGTTATGAAAACCTCTCTCTATTTCTTTCATTGTGCCAGATGCGTACTGATCGCATGTTGCTCATTGTTTTCGCCTGCAGTATTGGAGAAGCCTTCCTTCTGACAAGTGCTCTGACAAATTATTTACGCACTACATAATAACAGCTTAAGTTATATTAGGATTGTGTGGCCTAACGATGTGAACTGAGTCGAACATAGCCCCAGAGTGGGCCGAAGCAAAGGGCGGTAAGACGCAGTGAAGAATACAGTCCGATTAACGTTTTAAGGGAGTGAACGATATACAAATAATAGGTGGGAGGAGAAACATTGTCCTGGTCTGAATCCACTCATTCACTCTCACTCACTCCTACATGATCTTCCATAAATCCCGCAATAAAACATAACCTTATGGGATATGAAACGAGGTAAATTATACATTAACAATTACAAACAACCACTGTAGGTTACAACTGACTTCTTCTAATCTGCTAAGTCCTCTAACTTGCTTGATGTATGTATATGTGCGTTAAGAATGAAATGGTAATAAGGAGAAAAGTACTGTTCCTCCTCTTTTCGACTCAGCAGCTGTTTTTACCTGTTGTTGTTGTTGTTGTTGTTGTTGTCTTCAGTCCTGAGACTGGTTTGACGCAGCTCTCCATGCTACTCTATCCTGTGCAAGCTGCTTCATCTCCCAGTACCTACTGCAACGTACATCCTTCTGAATCTGCTTAGTGTACTCATCTCTCGGTCTCCCTCTACGATTTTTCCCCCCAACGCTGCCCTCCAATGCTAAATTTGTGATCCCTTGATGCCTCAAAACATGTCCTACCAACCGATCCCTTCTTCTAGTCAAGATGTGCCACAAACTTCTCTTCTCCCCAATCCTATTCAATACCTCCTCATTAGTTACGTGATCTATCAACCTTATCTTCAGTATTCTTCTGTAGCACCACATTTCGAAAGCTTCTATTCTCTTCTTGTCCAAACTAGTTATCGTCCATGTTTCACTTCCATACATGGCTACACTCCAAACAAATACTTTCAGAAACGACTTCCTGATACATAAATCTATATTCGATGTTAACAAATTTCTCTTCTTCAGAAACGCTTTCCTTGCCATTGCCAGTCTACATTTTATATCCTTTCTACTTCGTCCATCATCAGTTATTTTACTTCCTAAATAGCAAAACTCAGTTACTACTTTAAGTGTCTCATTTCCTAATCTAATTCCCTCAGCATCACCCGACTTAGTTCGATTACATTCGATTATCCTCGTTTTCCTTTTGTTGATGTTCATCTTATATCCTCCTTTCAAGACACTGTCCGTTCCGTTCAACTGCTCTTCCAAGTCCTTTGCCGTCTCTGACAGAATTACAATGTCATCGGCGAACCTCAAAGTTTTTACTTCGTCTCCATGAATTTTAATACCCACTCCAAATTTTTCTTTTGTTTCCTTTACTGCTTGATCAATATACAGATTGAATAACATCGGGGAGAGGCTACAACCCTGTCTCACTCCTTTCCCAACCACTGCTTCCCTTTCATGCCCCTCGACTCTTATGACTGCCATCTGGTTTCTGTACAAATTGTAAATAGCCTTTCGCTCCCTGTATTTTACCCCTGCCACCTTTAGAATTTGAAAAAGAGTATTCCAGTCAACATTGTCGAAAAATGCTATAAACGTAGGTTTGCCTTTTCTTAATCTTACTTCTAAGATAAGTCGTAAGGTCAGTATTGCCTCACATGTTCCAACATTTCGACAGAATCCAAACTGATCCTCCCCGAGGTCCGCATCTACCAGTTTTTCCATTCATCTGTAAAGAATTCGCGTTAGTATTTTGCAGCTGTGACTTATTAAACTGATAGTTCGGTAATTTTCACATCTGTCAGCACCTGCTTTCTTTGGGATTGGAATTATTATATTCTTCTTGAAGTCTGAGGGTATTTCGCCTGTCTCATACATCTTGCTCACCAGCTGGTAGAGTTATGTCATGACTGGCTCTCCCAAGGCCGTCAGTAGTTCTAATGGAATGTTTTCTACTCCGGGGGCCTTGTTTCGACTCAGGTCTTTCAGTGCGCTGTCAAACTCTTCACGCAGTATCGTATCTCCCATTTCGTCTTCATCTACATCCTCTTCCATTTCCATAATATTGTCCTCAAGTACATCGCCCTTGTATAAACCTTCTATATTCTCCTTCCACCTTTCTGCCTTCCCTTCTTTTACCTAGAACTTCAAATACAGCATTTGTAAAGCTTTTCAAAGGCCACTGCAGTGGAAAATTTAAGATTTGTATCGTAATGACATTAAAGTACTGGAAAATTCGCGGTAATTATTCAAAATATTCCGATATGTTGTAGTAACACTGGTTATTGTCACGGTCAATTGCACCAAAACATTAAACTACATGCCGAACCCTAAATATGGATGTTCTGCCTCCGCAGGTCATCAAGAAATTTAAATAAAGTGCAATGAAATAAACAAATTATTCAGATCGTGAAGTGAGACTAAAATTAAATTATGATGGGGAGATGGAATTCGACAGCAATGTAGAAAGACGCTGTATAAGTGCAAGAGACCCAGAAACAGCGGAAGCCTTCAGGTCGGAAGGCACATTTATCGAAACCAGGTTTAAAAGTGGTCTCTGGATATCCTTTGTTGGTTATGAACTTCATATTATAACTGAAGCACTTGCAGGAATGTGAGAAATTAGGGAGATGTGATGTGTACAAAATGAAAGCTTCACTGATTGTTGAAAGGTTTCAAGGCAGCTTCACGAAGTAATTCAGGAGAACAAGGGAGATGAACACAGTAGAAGACGAATGACTAGCTTTGAGAGATTGAACAATGAAGGCATCAGAGAATAAAATAGAGGAAAACAAAGGTCCACAAATAACATAAGAGATATTCCACCTAATTGACGAAAGAAGAAATCACAAAATTGCAGCAACTGAAGCAGCCAAGGAGAACACAGGTGTCTAAAAAACGAGTGCATAGTGGCGATGCAGCTTGATTAGAGGAGAAATTCAAACCCCTAGAAGGGTGCATAACAATGAGCAAAATAGATGCTGCCCTTCAGAAAATGAAATAAACCATTGCAAAAAAGAAGTACAGCTGTTCGTGCATACAGAATTCAGATGGCAAGTAAGTTCTAAGCAAAGAAGGAAAGGCAGAAAAGTGACACGATCACATTTGAGAAGAGCTATGCAAAATAAGCAAAGTTGATGGTAATATAAATGAAAAGAAAGACCAAGTAAATGAAGGTAAAACGGAAGAAATGCTGCGAGAAGTATAGGTCAGCACACTAAAAAGGGTACGTCGTTAGAAGGCACCTGGAGTAAACGACATGCCCTCAGAATTACTGAGATTCTTGAGACAACAAACCATGACTAAGTTGTTCCACCTGATATGCACGACATATGATACCACAGACATATCTCCAGACTTAATGAAAAATTAAAATTCCAAATACAAAAGATAATGCCAACAGTTGTTGATATTATAAAACCAAAGGAAGATTACTACCGTAAAAAGACGAGTTTGGTTTCCGAGAAATATAGGAACGCTGGAGACAATATTGACCATACAGCCTGTCTTAGTGAATAGACTGAACAAAGTCGAACTGACGTCTGTAGCACTTGCACAAATACAGAAAATATTTTTCAGTGTAGGACAGAATACATTCTTCGAATTTCTGAAGGCAGATAGAAAGGATAAAATAGGAGCCATAGGTTATTTAGAACGTATAAGGAAACAAGATTACAGACATATGAGTAGAAGGACTTGAAAGCGTGACAGCAGCTGAGAGTGAAGTGGAGCAGAGTTCACGCCTGTGCCCGATATTATTCAATATGTACAGAGAGCAAGCAGTAAACTAAACCAACGAGACATTTGAAAAACGAATTAAAGATCATGGAGAAGAAGTAAGATACCTGATAGCCGTTGACATTGTAATTCTGCTAGAGAGGGCAATAAAAAAAATTTAAAAAAGCTTGGAAGATCAGCTGAATGGAATGTATAATATCTTGTAAAGAGGCGATTAAGATGGGTATCAATAACGGTAAAAGAATGGTAGTTGAATGTTGCCAAACCAACTCAGGCGATGCTGAAGGATCATGGTTAGGTAACAAGAGATTAAAAGTGATGGATTGTTTTGTTCTTATGGCAGCAAAATAAGAGTCGATGGCCGAGATACAGAGGACATAAAGGGCAGACTTGTGACGGCAAGAGAAGCATTTCTGAAATATAATAATTTGTTAATATCGAATATAAACGTGTATGAAAGGATGTCTTTTTGGCATATATTACTCTAGAGTTAAGTAATGTGTAGAAGTGAAAGATTGACCCACAATGATCCACGTTTATGTACTCGAGAACAGGCAAATGTGGTTACCTGTGATCATTCCACCATAGTGCGACATTTGCAGGTGGTGTGGAAGATTTAGAAATCCGGTGTGTGGATACTTCATGCTCTAAGACAAAGCTGCAGAAGTCAGCGGGTCGCCTTGTGTGCATCTCTGCTCGCATGTCATCAACTAGTTCTTGAACAACACCTACCATTCCTATCACGTTTCGTTACTCGTGATGGGAAATGGTGTCTTTACGCTAACATAAAGAAAAGAAACGAATGGTTGAGCTCAAACAAAGCATAACCTCCTATTACAAAGACCTGCGCCCAGCCACAAAAGATAATGTTATGCGTCTGGTGCGACGGTGTGGTGCACTAAAAATTGCTCCCCCGAGGTGTAACCATCACTGCCGACATTTGTTGTCTACAACTGAGACCTCTCGCTGAGGCAATGCAAGAAGAACGATGAGAAGGGCTGCGTGAAGTAATACTAATTCACGATAACGCCCGACCGCATTCTGCTATACTGACAAAAAACAGTATGCAGGAGTCGCGTTGGGAAATCACTCTGCTCCCACCTTATTCTACATCTACATTTATACTCCGCAAGCCATCCAACGGTGTGTGGCGGAGGGCACCTTACGTGCCACTGTCATTACCTCCCTTTCTTGTTCCAGTCGCGTATGGTTCGCGGGAAGAACGACTGCAGGAAAGCCTCCGTGCGCGCTCGAATCTCTCTAATTTTACACTCGCGATCTTCTCGGGAGGTATAAGTACGGGGAAGCAATATACTCCATACCTCATCCAGAAACGCACCCTCTCGAAACCTGGACAGTAAGCTACACAGCGATGTAAGCGCCTCTCTTGCAGAGTCTACCACATGAGTTTGCTAAACATCTCCGTAACGCTATCACGCGTACCAAATAATCCTGTGACGAAACGCGCCGCTCTTCTTTGGATCTTCTCTATCTCCTCTGTCAACAAGACCTTGTACGGATCCCACACTGATGAGCAATACTCAAGTATAGATCGAACGAGTGTTTTGTAAGCGACCTCCTTTGTTGATGGAGTACATTTTCTAAGGAATCTCACAATGAATCTCAACCTGGCACCCGCCTTATCAACAATTAATTTTGTATGATCATTCCACTTCAAATCGTTCCGCACGCATACTCCCAGATATTTTACAGAAGTAACTGCTACCAGTGTTTGTTCCGCTATCATATAATCATACAATAAAGGTTCCTTCTTTCTATGTATTCGCAATACATTACATATGTCTATGTTAAGGGTCAGTTGCTGTTCACCTGACCTTGAGCCCTGAGATTTTTATCTTTTCCGTTGTCTATCGAACAACAACAAGGAATTTCCTTTTCGAGTGATAATGCACTTTGAACAAGGCTAGGCGAGTTCTCCGCTTTAAAACCACGTGGTTTTTACATTTGCGGAATCGAAAAGGTACCCTAGCGCTTGCAGACTGTTGTAAATAGTGAAGGAGTGTATTTTATTGATGACCGTACGTGTTGCTTATAAATATGTGGGAAAACGCTAGTAACTTATGCACCACTTAACAGTTTCACACGACTAGTTCTACGGAATATTTTTATAACTAATTCGACGCAAAAGGTTTTGTGATCATATCAAGCCTCAGGCGCCAGATGATGTAAAACCGACGAACGGCATTGCTTTGCATCTACTGACACAACGCTGAGCAGAGTGCCAAACGAGTGGGATCAATGGTGTGCGGGCAGACTGCCAGAAGCAACAGCCAGTGAGTGGTGCGGCGCAGTTTTGTAGCTGGGGCTGCCGGCGCCGTGTTATCGCGGCCGTGTAGCGCTGCGCTGCCCGCCCCGGGTGCAACCGTGCAGCTAGCTGCAGGCGGGCCCGCGTTCTTGTCCGACAGGTAGCCAGCCGGCCGCCTCATCCAGAGTCACCGCCATTGTCCTCGCAGACCGCTGCATCGGATTTCCCGGACCTCTGTCCTCTCTCTCTCTCTCTCTCTCTCTCTCGCTCTCTCCCTCTCTCAGCGCTTTCGGCCCCTGGCCGTCCTCTTTCATAATGAGTTGCATTCACGCATACGCGCGCACAGACACAAAGCGCGATCCGGCGGGAAGGGTCAATGGTGCATTAAATCAAAGACTGCACTTTCGAATATAAATAAAATAGGCGGCGCAAAAAGCCGTCGGATTGGCCGACGGCGGTTCGGGTTGGCGAGCTGTCATTGGCGGGCGCTGGCAAGTGGCAGCGGTGCCGCCGCCGCCGCCGCCATCCTCCGGCCACGGCAAATTCGAGCAACTTTTTGAAAAATTAAGCCCCCGGCCCGGCGCGAGCTGAGACTCGGCGGCGCTGCGGCGCGCCCGTGGGGCCGCCTACATTATGCAACCGTCATCAGTGCCGCCGCAAACATGCCGCGTTTACATTTTCTTGCTGGCGATAAATACCCTCACTTATTTACGACGCGTCCTTTTGGACAGCGTTTTTTTTTTTTTTTGTTCCTATCGATGATTGCAGCTACCCGTGCTGTACTCTGGTCGCGTCCTCTTGGGTTGAAGAGCGATACGTTACCCACTGATGGTATATGATATACAGCATTGCACTATCGATTCTGTCCAACAACGCTAATGGACTGGCTTTATACTATCTTATAACAAAAGGAAGAGAGCCGTTAATGAGACAGCTTCGAAGCAATGTACCAGAGCCTGCTGGAAAGTAATACCTCCAAATTTTACGTGAAAAATCTTAAAGCTTTAGTAAAACAAACCTTGTTAACATTCTACATCACTATTGTTCACGTGTACGTGTTTACTTCTCAAGATAGGCACTCTGGCGACGAACATATTTCTCTCAACGAGAGACCGGTTTGTGGATACCATACGTAGTTCACAGGGCCACAGCTTCACTTCTGCTTGCACTGCTTCACCACTATCAAAGTGCAGGCCTCGGAGATGTTCTTTAAGTTTTAGAAGTAAATGAAAAACGGCTATGGTCAAGTTGAGATCAGAATTACTGTTTCCTTCATTTCGAGCAGAAACAACCGAACGTTGCTTCAAAAATGGTTCAATGGCTCTAAACACTATGGGACTTAACATCTGAGGCTATCAATACCCTAGACGTAGAACTACTTAAACCTAACTAACCTAAGGACATCACACACATCCATGCCCGAGGCAGCATTCGAGCCTGCGACCGTAGCAGCAGTGCGGTTCCGGACTGAAGCGCCTAGAAACGCTCGGGAACGTTGCTCATTACTGACATTTCTACAACGATGACCGTAAACATCTTCCATTCTTCTATGGATAGTAGCTGGACGTACGTTTCCTGCGGTTGGCAACTCTATTACAGCAACTTGTTTCTCACGGGTAAATCGACCGAGTAATGTGAACGACATGTAAAACCTCAACCGATATTGAGAAAAGAATAAAATATTTTCAGATCGCCTTCGTAGCTTCGTGCTGCAAAATACAGTGGTAGGGCGCAGCAGTGTCCAGATCAAAGTATATAGTAAAATATGCAGTCAAAAGTCTGAAGAAAATCGCTGTGATAGAAGTGTAGAGATAAAAATATGAGACTCGCTGAATGACTTCATCAAACCAGTGGCCAAAAAAAATAATAGAAAGGAAAAGACAAACAGAGTGAGACCAGCCTCTTCTATTTCTTCACTAATCAGATAACAACGTAGGTATAGGGTACATACTTGCGTGCCAGTACATATATACATCCTCTAATGATATGTGTCCTGAAGATTAATAAAAAATCGCACTGGTCCACTAATTAACTGTACACTCGAAAGGTTTTCTTTTGGAACATTTGTACCCTTAAGAGGTGTTACGCGAGCACTTAGAGGAGGAGAGACAGAGGTTATAATCTTCTGCATGTATGATACTGACGGTAGATTATATGAGCACTGCATACATTATACAGGGTACTTCAAATTCTTTGCACAAGAAGACCCTGCATCTAACAACTTTTGTTATTCAAAACGTTTATTAACGCTTCCTGAGGTCGATAGGTGTCTTTTAGTATTCAGCGGCCATAGAACGACGTGATTTCACTGAACTGACAGGGTATACAAACCAGCTGCGATACACTCTACTTATACAGTAAATTCATGGAGATTTTCAACAAGAAAATCGTAAGAATGAGTGTCTGTAAGTGGAGAAAGGCATTTTTGAAGCTTACCAGGAAGTTTAATTTTGCTCCATATAGGCACTTTCGCAAGGAGGAAATAACGACCGTATATGCAACACACTTTGATTGCATGCACAGCAATGTGTCTATACCTTGCTGCCTTTCAGAGGCATATGGTCGTGCGGTAGCGTTCTCGCTTACCACGCCCGGGTTTCCGGGTTCGATTCCCGGCGGGGTCAGGGATTTTCTCTGCCTCGTGATGGCTGGGTGTTGTGTGATGTCCTTAGGTTAGTTAGGTTGAAGTAGTTCTAAGTTCTAGGGGACTGATGACCATAGATGATAAGTCCCATAGTGCTCAGAGCCATTCGAACCATTTTTTTTAGAGGCATAACCAATACATAAGAAAACCTAATGTTGCTGGGACGCGTCAGGAAACATTTTCTCTATAAGAAAATTTGTTTCCCATGACGTGATACGTAACCCATAGACATTTAATGAGAAGTTTCCAAAGAACTTGTATAATTTTCAGAGATGGTATGGAAGAAGGCTTTCTCACAATTTAAAACCATTTGACAACTAAACCACCGTGTTTTCCAGAGATCGGCACCAGTCAAAAATGTAATTTGGAGGTCAACAAATTTGGTGACTAGTAGTGGTCGCTGAAAATCTTTACATATTTTCTCCCAGTTTGACACAGGTAGAAATTAGGGCATCTTAGGTACACTTATCTTCGGGATGAAGAAGCTTTAGATCTCTTGAGGGTGAAAGATGCAAAAGCGCATGGACTGATAGAATTTTGTACCTTAAAATGTTGTGGATATGCGCAGGAAAGAATGAGAGCATTGTCACAGAAGAATATGAAGAGCACTGCTTTGTGCGATGGTAAGCCACTGACAGATGGAGAGTTGATGACATGTTTTGAGCGTAAATTTCTCCAGTGTTACTACTTTTAAGCGATACGAGGAAGAGCGGTATGGGCAACATGTGTTTTGCTTGAAACATGTTGGTGTCAGTAGGAGATTTTCTACGTGAATACATACATTCACAACCGTTAACGACAAAAATCAAACTTCTCTTTTGAGATCTAAGTGAGAAGTGGATTTTTTCCCCGACTGACCATCCTGATTTAAGTTATGCGTGATTTCTTTAAATCGCTCCGGGCTAATACTGCGTTGGTTCGTTTGAAAGAGCGTGGCCGATTTCCTGCCACATCCTTCCATATCTCAGCTTGTGCTCCGCCTCTAGTGACATCGTTGTCGACGGGACTTTAAATATCAATCTTCCTCCGTTTCAAAAGCATGTGAACAAAATCCATGTACACAAAACCGGAATGAACGTTCAAGCATGTGACAGGGAACCAGGCGTCAAAATGATTTTGTAGGAATAAGTATTTCGGAGTTTGTACTACATCGTTCTTTATGTTCAGTGAGACAGTAGAGTTGAAAGTTGTGGGTGATTATATGAGATTAGACTAGGTGAGAGGATAACAGAAATGCAGGTCTCGCAGAACGAAGACGATGTTGGTGCTGGTCAGTTCTGATGCTATTTCAGTTATATGAACACTATAGTAGCTTTGTTAGTATTTTATCTATGTTTTACTTTACATTACTTGTGATATTTAGGAAGAAGTTTGTACGGTACTTATCGATGACATAAATTAGAATAAGCGGTATAGCTTTCCATAAAACTTGCAAAAATCCCCTTTTCTGTAGCTATTTTTATATACATTACTCTTTGTTTCTTATAAGTGCTAATAAATAGTAAATATTGCAATCATTTTATTGGTCATTATGCTTTTACTATATTATGTAAGTTTCTCTGCGTCAGTACTAGCTTTTCCTGTAAACTTCGTCACCGGTGTCATTTGCAATAGTCAAAATTAAAAGTTTCGATCAAAGTTAGGAAGGTACTACAATTTGGACTAAACCATATTTCATTGGGTCTACACCATCCCAACACGGTACGGGGTGCATTATGATTATGAAAAGCGCTTGCTCTTGGCTCTAATAGAATGGCATAAATATTTTTTGCAAACATTCAAAACTAGCGAACTCGGATATCCAGGTATAAACAACAAAATTATATTTAGGATCAACTGTGTAAGTTACAAACAATAGTCCTGATAAAAAGAAATTCCATGTAGTCAGTTGTTGTTGTCGCCTTCCGCCCTATGCAACTGTCCTCATCTGTGCCTAACTACTGCCACATATAGCCATTTTAACCTGCTTACTATAGACTAACATCAGTCCTCGTCTGTAATTTTTGTCCACCACACATCTGACCGTTACCAAATTGACAATTCTTTGAAGTCTCACCATGTGTCCGATCACTCGATCTCTTCATTTACACTCTTACGACTGCAATCTCGTGTCGGTACAAACTGTAGATGGTGTATAGTCCCTTGCATTTTATCTTTTCTACGTACCTACAGAACTTCAATGAGTGTATTCCAGTCAACATTGCCAACATTTAGACAAGTGCCATAAATTTCATTTTTACCCATATCTCTTGGATAGGTACGCTATGTAATCTAGAGCATCCTTCATTCGACATTTCTTATTCCCTTCTTGACTGAACCCTTTCAACCACGTCTCGCTTCTACAAAGGGCTAGACTCCAGAAAAATATGGTCAAAAAGACACCCTAAGTTTTAAATTTTTATTCGATGATAACATATTACTTTTTTCAGAAACGGTTTGCCTACTGTTGCCATTCTGCGTATTACATCCTCTGTATCTCGGCTATGCTCGAATAGCAAAAAATCTGTTCCTCTTAGTATTTCGTTACTTAATTTAATTCCCTCGGAAGTTTATTTTATTTGACTACTTTTCTTTACCATTGCTTTGCAGTTTTTGATGCCCATTTTAAGAAACTCTTTCCAAGATACTACATATAACATTCATATGATCTTTCAAGTCCTTTTCCGTCTCTATCAGAATTACAATGTCATCCGCAAACAAAGGTCTTACGTCTTCTTATTGAACATTAATTTCATTTTCAAATTTCTCGTTGGTATCCTTTACGGCTTGCCGAACGGAATAATAAAATAACATCGGAGACAGATGTGAACCCTATTTCACACCATTTTCATCTACTGTCTCTTTTTCATGCCTTCGACTCTTACGACTGCAATCTCGTGTCGGTACAAACTGTAGATGACGTATAGTCCCTTGCATTTTATCTTTTCTACGTACCTACAGAACTTCAACGAGTGTATTCCAGTCAACATTGCCAACAGCTTTATGTAAATCTACATTTACTATAGACGACGGTTTGACTTTCTTCGTCAACCTACTACAATGACTTGTAGGGTCAGTATTGTCTCTCGTGTTCCCGTAATTATTCAGAATCAAACTCATCTTTCTCAAGGTAACATTCTTTCCTTTCTTTTGCTAATAATGTGTTGATATTCTGCAACTATGACTAACTGAAGTGATGGTTTTTGTAATATTCACATCTCTTGGTACCTGCATCTTGTGGAGCTGGAACTTACATTCTTCACTAAGTTTCGGTGGTATTTCTCTAATATCACGCATCTCATAGGTGGTATACATTTGTCATGTTTTCTTCTTCCAAGAATCTCAGTCATTCTGAGGGAATGTCGTCTACTCCATGTGCAATCTAATGACTCAGGCCTTTATGTGAACTGACGAATTCTTTCGCAGCGTACCTCCCAGCTTCTCTTCGTCTACCCCGTTTCCCTTTAGTTATTTTGTTATGTAGTTCGTGTCATTTGTATACGTCTTCTCGTACGTATTCGTTCCACCTTCTAGTCTTTCTCATTTGCTTAGTACTTACTTGCCATATGAGCTCTGTATATTGATAAGGTGACGGTTTTTTAAGTTTTCCTACAGGCGCAATGCTTCTACGGGTTTGAATTTCTCCCCTAATCAACCGGTATTGCCATTGCGCTCTCATTTTTTAGATGTCTGTATTCCCGTTTGACTGCTCACTTGCTGCAATTTTGCGGTGTCACCTCTCTGCATTTGGGTTGAATATCTCTCTGCCTTCTCTATTTGATCTCTAAAAGCTAGTCATTCAGTACCTACTGTGTTCATCTCCCCTGTTTTCATCAATCATTGACTAAAGCTACCATGGATCTTTCCGACAACCGGTGATCCTTTCAATTCGTCCAGGAAACATCTCCTGAATTTCCTTCCTGTCTGCAATTGATCCATTTTTACACTAACTTTCACAACCGCTAAAGAATGGCCAGAGACCACATCCGTCCCTGGAAATGTGTTTTCATTATTAAACCTATTTTCGAAATACCTGTCCTCTTGTTTTTCAAAAAATGGTTCAAATGACTCTGAGCACTGTGGGACTTAACACCTGTGGTCATCAGTCCCCTAGAACTTAGAACTACTTAAACCTAACTAACCTAAGTACATCACACACACACCCATGCCCGAGGCAGTATTCGAACCTGGTGGTCACGCGGTTCCAGACTGAAGCGCCTAGAACCGCACGCCCACACAGGCCGGCTCTGGTGTTTCTTTCACGTATACAGTTCCCTTCTGGATTCTTAAACCAAGTGCCTGCAGTGTTAAAACAGTGTTCTAAGTTTAATTCCCCTCTTCCAGTCCCGCTTCTCCTGTTTCTAGCCGCGCGGACTTAGCCGAGCGGCCTGAGGCGCTGCAGTCATGGACTGTGCGGCTGGTCCCGGCGGAGGTTCGAGTCCTCCCTCGGGCATGGGTGTGTGTGTTTGTCCTTACGATAATTTAGGTTAAATAGTGTGTAAGCTTAGGGACTGATGACCTTAGCAGTGAAGTCCCATAAGATTTCACACACATTTGAACATTTTTTTGTCCTGTTTCTGCCTCTCGTCCTTTTGTTGCTGTCGATTATCATTTCTTTAACAAAGCCAAATTTTAGTTTCTCTTCGCGATGCGAATAACTTATCTGTCTTATCGTACAATCATTCAATCTCTTTACATTACCCAGCAGCCGCAAGCTTACGTTGCAGCATCTTTGCACAGCAGGTCAGGCACACAGACGCCCAGCACTGAACGCAGGACCCTCGTAGTCGCACGGATGCTTGATGAATACACCCTAGAAGTGGCTTTCACCTGATGCCACCGGCTCGTAACTCAAAGCCATTACTCTAGCGTTCGCTTCTAGACCGGCACTATCTAGCGGCACTGCTTGTTGTGGTAGAGCTGCTGGTCTCAGATTGGACCATGGCTGGGGTAGAGACTGTCAACACATCTGTATCAGACACAAATCCAGGAACCTTTGAAGCACAACTCCCGTTAATGGCGGCGAGTGTTTACATCTATTCTGACCAGCTGTGTTGTGACAGGAGAGCGCCTCCTGTCGGCTAGATGGTTACGGAAGTGCAGCTTTGTGACAGCCGCGGCGGCTGACTGCAGTGCTACAGGGGGGTACGGCAGCAAGATTCTGGAGACCAGGGACTTCACATCGTAGGCAGTTCGCTTGCCTGCTCGTCACAAGGGTCCTAAGTCTGGTCTATGGCTGCTGCCACAACACACTCATAGTTAATCTCTGATACCTAACTATGCACCACCAGTACCGCCTACAATACAAAAAGAAAAAAAGTAGCTCAGAGGAATTGATTTATACTTTTAGGCATAAACCACATGAAATTTAACATTTTTGAAAGACTTCAAATCACTTTTGAAACGCCGACGACAATAGTTCATGTATACATGACTACGTCGCCAACAGAAGGTGAATATATAGAGGAAGTATATAAGGGTATTAAACGGATAGTTCAGTGCGTTAACGGAAATGATAATATATTAGTCATGAGGGTTTGAAATGCTGCTGTAGGGAAAGGAGTGGAAGAAAGAGATACGGGAGAATGTGGGACTGGTAGTAGGAGTGAGAGGTCAGAAAGACTTAATAGAGCTCCGCAATAAAGTTCACACTGCAATAGCGAATGCTCTGTTCAAGAATCACAAGAGGGGGAAGTATACTTCTAAAAAGACCAGACAGACAGTAAATTCCAGCTGGATTGTGTTATGGTCAAACAGAGATTCCGAAATCTGATGCTGGATTGTAAGGCGTACCCAGGAGTAGACACAGTTTCAGATAAAAGTTTAGTAATGAAGAAGAATAATCTGAAACTTAAGAAAGTCGTCCGGGAGAAATACTGTAGGGGGAAGTGGGACACTGAAACAGTGAGGAATGGTAAGACGCGTTTTAAGTTCGCTAAAGAAGTGAATACTGCGATCAGGAATACCACACTAGGCAACAGTTGAAGAGGACTGGACATCTCTTCTTCTTCTTTCGAATAACCCATTTGGAGCGTACGATGAATCAACTTTGGCTAATCTTCATTATATTAGATTTCCTCAGTTTCCTAATTTCCTTCATCCTTTTAGAGTGTTGTTCCCTTTCTCCTTGAGTCCACTTTCGTCTAGTTATTTTCTTTCTCTCCTGAAATTCTGCCTTTTCAACTGCCTTTCTGAAATGTGTTCTGTTTTATATTGTGTCTATTGTAACTCCAGCATTTTCAATGTCCTTTTCAGTCTCTATGAACCATACTGGCTTGGATTTGTAGCTATTGAGTAATGTGAATATCCGCTTGGTTAGTCTGTTGTTATCCATTCTGAATATATGTCCAAAAACTGTAGTCTCCTCTTCCTCATTACATCAGTTAGTTTCTCCGTTTTCAGATATAGCTCTCTGTTTGGTCTTAACCTGTATTCAGCATTATCGTTTCTTTTAGCTCCCAGTATTTTCCTTAAAATTCTTCTTTCGACCTTCTCTAGTTTCTCAAGATCTCCATTTCTTGTTAGTTTAAGTGTTTCTGAAGCATAGAGAGCTTCAGGTCTGGCCACTGTTTGGTAGTGTCTTAATTTCGTGTTCCAGGACAAGGATTTTTTATTATAAACGTTTTTGGTCATATGAAACACTCTTTCCATTTTGTGCACTCTAGTTTCTATAGCTATCTTTTCTTTGGCATTGTATGTAATCCACTCTCCTAGGTATTTAAAGGAATCTGTTTTGTGTATTGTGTTGTTGTGAACTGCAATATTTTGAGTAGCATCACAGATGTTTGTCATAAACTTTGTTTTTTTCATAGGATATTTGTAGTCCTACTTTGGCTGCTTGTTTTTGTAGTTCTCTTATTTGTTCTTGGGCATTGTCTAGTGAATCTGTAGTCAATGCCATGTCATCTGCGAAGGCTAAACAGTCGACAGTGATCTTGTTTGGATTTCTCCCTAGTTGAATCCCTTTAGTGTTGATGGCCTTCCTCCATTCTCGAAGTACCTTCTCCAAGACACAATTGAATAGCAGAGGTGACAGACCATCTCCCTGTCAAAGACCTGACTTTATTTCAAACGATTTGAGAGCTCTTCCCTAAATTTTACTTTCGATTTTGTGTTTGTCAAAGTACCTTTAATTATTGCAGTTGTTTTAGCATCGAGTCCCAATTCTTTTAAGATATCAAGCAGTGTATTTTTGTCAATTAATCATAGGCTTTTTTAAAATCCACAAAATTAATTACATATTTTAAGTTCCTGAATTTCCTCATTTCTATTATGTTCTTTAAATTTAGTATTTGTTCTGCACATGACCTTCCCTTCCTAAATCCAGCCTGATACTCTCCTAGCTGTTTGTCAAGTATCTCTTCTGCTCTTTTTAAAAGCGCCTTCGACAAGATCTTGTAGGTCACTGGTAAGAGGGAGATTCCCCTATAATTGCTAGGATCTGTTTTCTTCCCTTTTCTATGTAGTGGATGTATTAATGCAGATGTCCAGTCTGGTGGTAATCTGTGTGTTGTCCAGATTTATTTTAGTATTTCTGATAGACACTGTATCATGTTGTCACTAGAGTACTTCTATAGTTCAGCAACTATATTATCCTCTCCAGGAGCTTTTATTATTTTTAAGCTCTTTTATGATTTCTTTTATTTCTTCTGTGGTTGGCGGCTTAGAGTCTGGTGGTGTTGGGTTTACAATACTGTAATTAAATTTTTCTTTCGGTGGATAACAGTTATGTAGTTCTTCAAAATAGTCAGCAAGTATTCTACAGTTCTCTATGCTATTGTATGCAGTTTTCTGCGTTTTTGGGTCCGTAAAAAATAGACTAGGAGGATAGTATTTCTCTAAGTTACTTTTGAAAGTTTTGTAAAAGTCCCTAGCATTGTTCTGTTTGAAGCTGGAGCCTATTGATGCTAGTTGGTCTTTTATGTATTGAACTAGGATCTTTTTAAGGCCTTTTGAAGCTTGCTTCCGGGCTTCTTTTAGTGTGGACACCTCTATAAAGAGTAATGGCAAATGTTGGACACACAAATTATGGTACGAAGAAAGTAATTGCTAACAAACCTTGGGTAATAGGATAAAAACTTCAGATGGTTTACGAAGAAATGAAGTAGAAATATGTTCAGGAAAAGATAGGAATATAGAAATATAAATAATTTAGGAATGAAATGTGCAGAAATTGGAGAGAAACCAAGACGAGATGCCTGCAGGAAAAGCGAAGACAAATCTAAAAAGAAAAGACTGTCAAAAGGACTAACTTCAGCATACAGGACAGCAAAAATAACTTTCTGTGAAATCAAAAGCGAACATTAAGAGTCCAACTGGAGTCCCGCTGCTCTTAAACGTAGAGAAGACGGGAGGGGGGGGGGGGGGGGAGGGTGGAAACAGTACATTTAAGGTCTATATGAGAAGGAGAAACTGTCTGATGACGTGGTAGAAACAGAAACAGAAACAGAGTTGATACGGAAGATATAGGGTATCCCGTTTTAAAATCTAACAGAGCTATGGAAGACAGGAGAGTAAATAAGGTGGGATAGTTAACATTTCATCGAATTTCTAAATTCAAGAGGGAAAGTAGTACCCAAATGATTATTTAACTCGGTGTGTAGAAACAATGAAATGATACACCGCACGAAGGATATGTTCGTCCCCTCTTTCTGTGACATAATATAAGTTTCTAAATATATCTGGTACTTAAGTAATGTTCTTGATATTAAAAATCTAGCACATGAATTGTCCCAATTGGCGATCGTGGCACGCTGGGTTTCAGCAGCAACTGTCATTCTGGTCATTCTGATCAACGTTTCTTTGGACTCTGTACATTTTATATTCTTCAATGGTTGCTGAATTCGTTTAGTGCTCCATTGTATGCCCATAAAACCAGTGAAAAACGATTGCTTCTCCTGGAGACCACATGGATACGTCATTGGAAATTACGAAGGACGTTTCTTGTAAAATTTCGTTTAACATAGTGACATTAGTTACCAATCAAGCAGGTTTAGAATCTAGTAAAGAGGATGAGAATAGAGAATAAGATACGCATAGCCTGCAAAAGGAATATAAATAAGAGGCACGGGAGCTCTTTTTAGAACGTAGCTATGATAAGTCGAAAACTACATAAATTACAGGTCTGCAGTGAAAACAGTAGGAGTACTAAACCGGGTTTCCTAACTTACTCGCGTAGTTCCTTTATAAAAATAAATCCCTTGACCTGGTCACCAAGGACGATATGTTTACCCTAGCTGCTAACCTGAACTTCGATACGGAAGAACAAGTAAGACATTTAATTGGTGTCAACAAAACCTTTGACAAACGAACCACTGTAAATTCTACTCCCGTTTTAAAACAGTGTTAACGATTTGTCAATGTAGAGACATATGCCAGTCACACGTCATGTCTGTAGGGAAAATGAATAGAAAATATTTACTGTGAGTGTCCCGGAAAAACGACGCGCATTTGTTAAACAGGTGGCAAGCAATTCCGACCGTAGACATGGGAGATGCACAGCCGCCTCAAGCATCCCAACAAGTTGTTTTGGCTTGTACTAGTAATACTCAGGAAATTACAGTGTGAATCTATGGAAGAAGGTCGATTGTTCCAGGGAAGCAGGGTGTGGTAAATGTGGTATTTAGACAGGTTTGCAACGATTCTGGTTTAATAAAAATCGTTTATCTCTTGTAGCTTCTAAAAAAAATTATAAGAACCATTCGGGATGTAAATTTAGTGTTTATTCAAATATTTTCTCATAGCAAGATCGATTTCATATTTTCTAATATCGTTCTCAAAAGTCTCTGTAGTGTAAATTATGGAATATAAGTACGCAGTTACATATATTGACACTGCCTTTATATAATATATCACTGTAAAATTGTATCACTTCATAAACATAAGCTCTGCGTCATCAGGGATGCAATGTAGAAACCTGATCTGATATCAGAGCCTGCTGTACATGTTCAGTACTTGGTATATAAGACAGTAAATGATAAAATGATGACAAACAATCTACATACACCATGGAGAACTTCGCAGTCGCCGGGGTAATGACGTATGATAAGGGCTCCGTGCTCTGAAATTCCATGGCCATTGTTCCGCACCAGTTTTTTACTTGATCCCAAACATGCGAATCTGAAACAGTAAGACACGCATGTAATACCATTCTGTTGGAGCTCCGATAACGTAATGCTCCCAATTTTTACCTGTGGAAAGAGTTAGTTTCACATTCAGCAACTGCGCATCTGTATGATACGAAGCAAAATAGTTGCTGAGAGAGATCATGACACATGTAGACGAGTAAACGCAGTCCTTTCTCCTTCATTACATGTATAAAAGAAATGGAGAAGTAAGTGGCTGACCCTTCCGAAATTCTTAATTTTCAGCTTGATGTGAATACTGAGAAAGTGTTTTAAACGATGAACGACGTATCCTCGACACGAATCGGCGACACTGTGGAAGAGATGGGAAAGTGGAAGTATGGCAATTCAGTATCACAGAGTGTAAGCAAAGACAAAGTTTAGCCTCTGTGAATATCGGCTATAGAGCAGAACGCAATGGCATACGCTATCTGATCAAAGGTTCGCTATGTAATGCGGAACTGACCAATAGATGTCAAAAGAGGCGGATTCGCTGCTTTAAAAGGAAACTCTGAGTGTTGTGTTGTCAGTACAGAATCATTAATAGCAGGATGGATCGCTTAGGGGAACTTAGTGGCTTAGAACGTGGGCTAATCATTGGATAAGAGCTGGCAACGGTTTTCGCTAAGGAATTTTTCGTGAAGTAAAGTTTCATAAGATAATGCTGGATCCTTTGCAAGAAGATTCATCAATAAGCACCCACCAATTTGCCAGTGAATCTTCGAAGAGCACGCTGTGAAGATAAGGGACAAAGCATAAATTACAATCCACTCATTAAAAATAAAAGTAAAATATAATGTAACGAACATATGAAGCAATGGTGCCAAAGGATCATGAATCCAATGTGAATGGATAAAAGTGTGGTAGCGCAGTAACGGTCATCCTACAGTTTCTGTTCCTTACAAATGAGACCTTTTTCAACCTTATCTTGTTTTTAACTACCGTAATACCCACGTCTGCCAAAGGTGTACGCCTAGGTCTTTTCACATCCATAGCAGCGATTCTCTGTCCAGATGTAGTTTTAAAGTATACACATTCAACGAATCGAACATTACATGCACGCACTGACACAAATGACCCTCACTTGGAACAGCTGAAACACGTTTAAGTTGTTGACGTACAATATTAGCTTTCTATGTGAATCACCTACTATATACTCAAATAACTTATTGAAATACAGCCGTGTGGAGTTGTCGACAACAGCTGATATTTCAACAAGAGTACACCCGTCGTTTTAGAAAATCAGGATTGCATTCAAAAACATGCAACGAGCGAGGTGGCGTAGTGGTTAGCACATTGGACTCGCATTCGGGAGGACGATGGTTCAATCCCGCCTCCGGCCATCCTGATTTAGGTTTTCCGTGATTTCCCTAAATCGCTCCAGGCAAATGCCGGGATGGTTCCTTTGAAAGGGCACGGCCGATTTCCTTCCCCATCCTTCCCTCACCCGAGCTTGCACTCCGTCTCTAATGACCTCGTTGTCGACGGGACGTTAAACACTAATCTCCTCCTCCTCAAAAATATGCAGTCCTTACCATCTGATACAGCGTATCACACCATCGGTGCTGATACGACAAAAGGTGTTGAGAGAAAGATAACAACCTCCAGAAGAAAATTTCCTTATCGCAGGAGGCTTCTGATAGTCATAATTCTTACTGTGCAGTTCTCCCTGAGTTATTTGGTCTCCCTACGTTTCTCTAGGAACGGGTTCCTCTTCGTACGGTCGTAACGTTGCAGCTCCGACATCGCTTGTACCGAGGCACTTTGCAACATTGGTGGGCCCTGCAGTAGATCGGTGTGAGCAACACATTAAGAACTCAGCGTATTTCTTACGTCAGTTAATTTCGAGGAACCTGCCAAGGAGCGGGCGTCTATGAAACCTGCGTATTTTTTCAGTAATGTGGACGATACTTCTGTTGTTCGGCCTCGTGTCAGTGAGAATTTGAACGACGTTTTAGAACACCTGAATTAAATCTGAGCGAATATTTCTTTCACAACAGAACTGGAAAAGGATGGCTGTCTTCCCTTCCTTGGTGTGTTGGTGAGGAGGAAGATGGATGTTAGATTAGGATAAGCCGCTCATAGGAAGTCTAGTCACATTGTCCTGGTAATAGTTATCTCCATCCGGCACAAAGTTAATGGGTACTTCGTACCTTGGTTCTCAGGGCAAACGTCATCTAAGACCCAGAGACTTTGTTATCGCAAAAGACAGATCCGACGTGCGTTGTGCTGTGTATCATGTGCATGATGATAATACCGAGGCGACACGGAAGTCTACGGCTTTTTTGCTTTAGGTAGTGGACATTTACAATAGAATTGGTCATATTTTTGGGAAATATGTGGTGTTTTTAGACCACCATCTAAGATCAGGGTCCTTTTAGGTACCGTAAACAATGATCTTTGTTTGCGTAAGGCAGGTGCCTACCGTATTACTTGCAGTTGTGGCATGCCATATATTTGTCAGGCTATCAGGATTGTGGAAGACCGCTGTACTCAGCATAAGCAGCACACAAGCTTACAACGGCCGAACAAGCCACCTTTCCAGAATATTGCCGTAACACCGCTCATCCTACGGATTACAGCACAACGGAGATTACAGCAAGCACTTCCTGCTGTGTTAGCAGGTAACTTTATTAACAAATGGCTCTGAGCACTAAACGACTTAACTTCTGAGGTCATTAGTCGCCTAGATCTTAGAACTAATTAAACCTAACTAACCTGAGGACATCACACACCTCCATGCCCGAGGAAGGATTCGAACCTGCGACCGTAGCGGTCGCTCGGCTCCAGACTGTAGCGCCCAGAACCGCACGGCCACTCCGACCGGCTTTATTAACAGAGACTGTAGCTTTTTTTTAAATTCTGCATGGAATCTTACCCTCTCCATTATCGAAAAAAACAGAGGTACAGAGTTTATGAAATTCACTCGTTGAATATTAATTTCACTACCTATAACTTCTGGTGTCGGTTATTTATGGTTTGCGACGGCGCTGGTGTCTACAGTGTGTGCGTGCGTTATTTTTCCGTGGTTTCTCTGAAAACACAGGTTTTCAATTGCCCTGCACAGCACTTACTTGCTGCAGTATTACATTAAAAATAAATGGCGTGGTGTACTCCAGATGAGACATCGGCAGTTGTCAACGGCATCACCCTGCAGAATTACCCGTAAGTTATTTAAACACAGTATACTCCAGGAGAAACTCAGGTCTCGCAGCTCCTAAATATTCATTTCCCACACTCAGCCCTCTCTCACAGTACCGGCCTGAGGATGATGCGCAATCTGTAAAACTTGGGTCCTGCAGTTTCAGGACACTCTGTATATCTCATGGTGATATTCCACTATTCCTACTGTATTCCTCTAGAAGATGTAGAGCGAACATAGGTAATAAAGCTATGTACACGCAAATATGACCTAGCTGTTTTGTTTTGGCATGGTGAATTACTTTTACGGTAGCGTAGTCCGTTCAACTATTTTCCTCCGACCGTATAGTTACCTCCTATACGAAACCCCTCCAGCAGCCCCAGAAGGGAAACTCTAAAGAAGCTTAATATCCGGACCTAAGCGACCAAGCATGTGATCAACGGCATCACCCTGCAGAATTACCCGTAAGTTATTTAAACACAGTATACTCCAGGAGAAACTCAGGTCTCGCAGCTCCTAAATATTCATTTCCCACACTCAGCCCTCTCTCACAGTACCGGCCTGAGGATGATGCGCAATCTGTAAAACTTGGGTCCTGCAGTTTCAGGACACTCTGTATATCTCATGGTGATATTCCACTATTCCTACTGTATTCCTCTAGAAGATGTAGAGCGAACATAGGTAATAAAGCTATGTACACGCAAATATGACCTAGCTGTTTTGTTTTGGCATGGTGAATTACTTTTACGGTAGCGTAGTCCGTTCAACTATTTTCCTCCGACCGTATAGTTACCTCCTATACGAAACCCCTCCAGCAGCCCCAGAAGGGAAACTCTAAAGAAGCTTAATATCCGGACCTAAGCGACCAAGCATGTGATCGACTTCGACCTATCCAACTCTGCCCGGACGTCGTTTCAGGACAATATGGAAATGAAACTTTCATGTGCTAACCAACCATCGTGTTGAATCCAACTTTATTTTATGATGAGGAGTGACACATTTGAAGAATTGCGCCTGTGCTATTGCCGGAATACACGGCTCTTACATATGTCCGATCAATTACTTTGCGCTAAAGTAAAACAATCTCTGAGAACACCTTGTAAGCAGAAGACATCATATAATATAATACCAACATATCATGTACAAAATAAATGTGCGTTGTTCATGAAACAGCAGTCGGCTGGTGTGGCGTAGCGCTTCTAGGTGCTTCAGTCTGGAACCGCGTGACCGCTACGGTCGCAGGTTCGAATCCTGCCTCGCGCATGGATATGTGTGATGTCATTAGGTTAGTTAGGTTTAGGTAGTTCTAATTTATAGGGGACTGATGACCCCAGATGTTTGGTCACATAGTCCTCAGAGCCATTTGAACCATTTGAGCCATGAAACAGTAGTACCGTTTCACAAATATCAATGTCAGTGTGAATCTTGATAACCTAACTTTCCTTTGCTTCTCTTGAGATGCGTTGCAGTGTAGGGTATTATATTTATTACGTTTAACTGTGCAACAAGAACTGTGAAGCATATTGTAGAAGTAATGGATTTGCAAGACGATTCATACAGCAGACCTCACGTCATCTAAGTTATAGCTCGTGTGAAGTTTGAAGAGAAGCAGAAATGGTTCTTTGAATTAATTCATCATCTCTGGAAAACCACATAACGATATAACCATACAGGATATGAAGAAAGGATGGATACTGAAGGTTAGTACCACCTATTAAAAAGATTCCAGGTCCTACGTGGTACAAGGATGTCGTCTTTCGTTCGGATGCACTCTGGTAATAGCTTTTTTCTCATAACGAACTTAGAAAACGGGCCACTACTAGTAAAGTCATTTGTGTAGCTGCAATGAAAATAATATAGAGACTAAAGCCTAATCGAAATCTTATCTCCAGATTTTCGAATTTCTTTGAGGCGTTGAGGCGTTGAGGCAACTGCAACTGCGACGAATGTCATGATCCCACATTAAAAACAGTCACATAAGCCAAGCGAGTCTCGTGCACAATGTGAACGCCCAGTGCGATACATTTGTAACACGTTTCGAGCAGGATCATTTCGCGAGAAGAACACAGGACAGAGTAATATGTCGTTTGACTACCGTAATTCACTCTCGGTATTCCGCGCCGTGCACAGGGCGAAATGGACTCCGCTGTTTTTCCTTCGTTGATACATCTTACAATTGAGCTGTGATTAATCATCGTCAGCATCTGTATTACCAGACGATCTATGAGCTGACTGCTCCCGCTGCATCCAGAAACTTAAGTCAGGATGACGAGCCAGAAATCGGAAGATACAGTTGCTTCAGCAAATTTCTTTTCGTTGCGGGATGTGTGCAGACAGTTGTTTCGTTCTGCAAGTTGATACGCCAATCTGCGAAGATCATTCATAGTCATCTCAAAATGTTGCTGTTTAAGATCTTTAAGAAAATATTTGCAAGCTCTAACTCTTGCTCCGTAATGAACCACACTGATATTTTCCGCCGATATTCTTAATCGTTGAAAGAGGATTATCCTTTTTCATTTTTACATACGCAGGACAAATCGTTTCGATGCGTTTTCGCGGGTCATCGTTCTATTAATTATCGATTCAACAGCTGGTTGCATGATTTTTATGGACCAATTCTGTCTCCTCGTTTTCCGTTTTTAATGACGTACCATATGCTAACGAGAAAGGCACACCATGAGGTATCACTCGTCAAATTAAGAATAAAAGACGATCGTGGAGAAGCGGACTATACTAGTACACCGTTCCACGTCTAACGTATACTTGTTGAGAAAATACACACATCAAAACAAGTTTTGCATCACCCCGGTTCCCAGAACTCCTGAAGATAGACCTTGACTGTGGATATTGGATCACGGGCAATGTCCCTTTGACTGTAAAGGGATGTTACTAAACCCGCCCAAAGATCTAAGCAACCATGCATGAGCAACGCCTATTAGACGGAGCGGGTCCGACAGCCGATCAGTTCCAGTCATTCCACCAGGAAGGAGGTACACGGCTTGTGTTGCCTGTAATTCAATCATGTCTAGATCGTCAATACCACGGTTCGATCACGTCCACATTGTTATTTTGTGCCAGGAACGGCTCTCAACAAGGGCAGTGTCCAGGCGTCTCGGACTGAACCAAAGTGAAGTTGTTCGGGCATGGAGGACACACAGAGAGGCAGGAACTGTCGATGACGTGCCTCGCTCAGGCCGCCCAAAGGCTACTAGGCAGTGGATCACAAGTACCTACGGTTTATGACTCGGAGGAACCCTGTCGGCAATGCCACCATGTTGAATAAAGCTTTTCGTGCAGCCACAGGACGTCGTATTACGACTCAAACTGTGCGCAATAGGCTGCATGATGCGCAACTTCACTCCCGACGTCAATGGCGAGGTCCATCTTTGCAACCACGACACCTTGCAGCGCGGTACAGATGGGACACACAACATGCCGAACGTACCGCTCAGGATTGGCATCACGTTCTCTTCCCCGATGAGTGTCGTATATGCCTTCAACGAGACAATCGCCGGAGACGTGTTTGGAGGCCACGAGGTCAGTGTGAATGCCTCAGACTACTGTCCAGCGAGTCTGCACGGTGCTGGTTCCCTGCTGTTTTGAGGTGGCATTACGTGGGGCCGACGTACGCCACTGTGGTCACGGAAGGCTCCGTAACGACTGTATAATACGTGAATGCCAGCCTCCGTCCGGTAGAACAACCATATCGGCAGCATATTGGAAAGGCATTCGTCTTCAGGGACGACAATTCGCGCCCCCATCGTGCAAACCTTGTGAATGACTTCCTACAGTATAACGCCATTTCTCGACTAGATTGGCCAGCACGTTCTCCAGATAAGAACCGTTCGAACATGCCTGGGATAGATTGAAAAGGTCTGTTTATGGAGGAAGTGATCAACCAACAACTCTGAGGGATCTACGAAGAATCGCCGTTGAAGAGTGGTACATTCTGGAGCAACAGTGCGTTGATGGACTTGCACATATTATGCCACGACGAATACAGGCATGCATCAATGCAAGAGCACGTGCTACTGGGTTTTAGAGGTACCGGTGTGTACAGCAATCTGGACCACCACATTTGAAGGTCTCGCTGTATGGTGGTACAACATGCAATGTGTGGTTTTCATGAGCAATAAAATGGGCGAAAATGTTGTTTATGTTGATATCTGTTACAATTTTCTGTACACGTTACTGAACTCTCGGAACAGAGGTGATGCAAAACATTTTTTGGTGTGTACATTAAGTATCTGCCGTTAACAATCTTTTTCCAGTTGCATTGTGTGCAATGCTCGCTAACAATATGCTGTTTTAGGTGGAACGCTGACTTTGAAGAAATAAATATGACAAACTTGCCTTATATGAATATGGTCCGGAAAGTTGTAACAGAACACCGATTTCACTCGCATTTGAGGTAGACTGCGCAACTTGTGCTTGATGACAGTTACCATGTTACTGTATCGTAACAAACAATGGTTTGTTAAATAGTTGTCAGTCTGAGCGCATTCTAGTGCCTCTAGGCAGAATTAGACGACCGAGACCGTTCTGCCTCGGTAATTCATTCTCGCCCTGTACCCTCTAATCGTGGTAACCTTTTGTACGTCCTGGCCACCAATCTATCCACATGAGAAATTAGTCATGGCTTTTGTTGTGGCCTAGTATATCAAATATTACTTCGTCTTTTATTTCGTTCACTGTCCTCCTGAAACATATTGAATGATCCTCAAGCGTTCGCTGTAGTTTTTTGATAGTGTGTTGTTGTTGCTATAAGGCTTCAAAGCATTCAGCTTCAGTTTTGTGACATAATTTGTATCCGGTATTTAATGTAAAACTTTTATAAACAGCTTCTGTAGTGATTTGAATCTGAATTATTTGTTGTGGTTATTTAATTTAAAACTGTGACTTATTCCTTTCCTGTTGCATTACAGTAACGTTACATTTGGTTCTATGCAAGTGTAATAATTTTCTCGATGCTCCTATACAGCCACGATTACGGTATTAATTTATTGTGCTCAACAAGTCTGTGAGTTTCGAGTGCAATTCTAATACACATCAAGTATTCACAAAATCACATTTTCATACCACAACTCCTTCAACATTTGCTGTGTAATCTCTTCCTTACCTCTCCTCATCTTTCTCCATGATTACTTCACGATACGTCTTTGAAGGTGTTCTTTTTTTATCAAAAACGCCTTTCTGTAATTCAGTGAATATTACTGTCTATTTTAAGGAATTTTAGTTTCACTTTTATTAAGATTATATTGTCTTCAGTGACGGATCTCTACTTGCCGTTAAGTTTTTAGAAAGAGGTTTTGTTCGGTTTCAGATTATTCCGTCAAATTGTAAATTTTTATTTTTTCCCTATCTAAAGACATAGTTCTTTCCACTGTTAAAGATCCCTTCAGTTTGATACAGTAGTTAAAATTATCATACGTTTTATTATCCATTCACTTCATTGCTACGTTGTAATTGTTGTAGTCTTCTGTCCAGAGACTGGTTTGATGCATCTCTCGATGATACTCTGTGCTGTGCAAGCCTCTTCATCTTCGAGTAGCTACTGCAACCTACATCGTTCTGAATGTGCTTCATTCATTCCTTTGTCTCCCTCTACGATTTTTGCTCTCCCAGATTCCCTCCAGAACTAAACTGGTGATACCTTAATGCTTCACAACGTGTCCTACCAGCCGATTCCTTCTTCTATTCAAGTTGTGCCACGAATTCCTCTTCTCCCCGAATTTGCTTAGTATCTTCTCATTAGTTACTTGATCTACCCATCTAATTTTCAGCATTCTTCTGTATGAACACATTTCAAAAGATTCTATTCTCTTCTTGTCCATGTTTCACACCAATATATGGCCGGAAAATCAATATTCGACAGTTAATGTTGAAAATACAACGATATTTGTGACAAAGTTCCAGAACAGCAATACACAATTAGTTATGAGTGATAGAAAGGAAGATTTTATTCTTTTTGAAAAACATAGTTAAGAGGATTCTACACTTTCATGTTTTCTGCTGTTGCTCAACCTGGAAAGATTAGGAATTTATGGATACCGTAAAGAGATGGAGCATAAGTACTCGTTTTACAACATGAACCATGGATTATGAAATGGGTCGAAATTATGTTTTTGAAACACTTCATCAAACTTTTTTTGTAGCTAATCATTAATAAATTACAGTCGTTTATATCAGAGAATAGTGAAGTGTTTTAGACATATATTACTGGCAAAACAGGCACTTACTTTAATACAGTAATTTCGTGAAAGCTGTATGTATAATGTTAACCGACCACCATTATGTCTATAATATGAAATATGCAGTAAATACTTCTAAATAAAATATACTAACCCGCAGTGATGATTTCTAGAAATAACGCGCGTAACACACGAAATGAAAATTGTGTATAAAGCGGAGATTAATTGTCAGTCACGAATGCACATGTTGCAGGGATCGCTAGTGACATGCTGAGTTCCGTGAATGTGAAATTATATTAACATATCTCCATGATTCATATGTGTTCAGTTTCAGTTCTCTACATCAAATTTCGGATATACGAATATATGATTGGAAAAGTTGGAGGCTCAGGAAAACCTGAAAGAATGTATCATATTGCACAACGTGCGTAAACGACGGTTTCATAAAGTTTATATTGTACACAGTAAACAGTTATTACTGTTATCATTACTTCATTCCTCTTACAACCATCAGGTCGTTTCCCACTCCCAACACATTACCTTGTGACTCTTTCACAGACCTCATTTTCTACAGTATTACACCTCTCAGACATATCCCGTGCGACCGGCCCAGGTAAATGTTGGATAATAAATCGTATCTTGGATATTTACTCGGAATCGTTAAATTTATAGTTCAAATTTGACTCACTGAAGAGTTTTTTCTGCTTCTAACTGACTCGACTATTGCTCTTGTAATATAAAATATTCTGGAGGGTAGTTTTGATTCGTGAGTCACGTATCAACTCTACACTTCCTCATCAGAAATATCCGCACACCTGTTAGCTGATACTGATAAGGCGTGTGTCCGTCTTTGACCTCTATGATGGATTATACTCTTCTGTGAACTCTTTGAATGAGAGGTCTGAAAGTTTGTGGAGGTATGGGGCCCATTCTTCCTCGAGAACCGAAACGAGAGAAGACAGTCATGTTGGACGCAGGGGTCTGGAGCGAAGTCGATGTTGTAATTCATTCCGAAGTTGTTCCATCAGAATCAGGTTGGGACTGTGGATAGGCCGATCTATTTCAGATATGTTATTGTCCACAAACCACTGCACAATTTCTGTGCTAACTGAACTACTGGTGACAATTTTGGAACTCACGAGAGACTCCTTCGGCTCGTTTCATTCGACTTTTGTCACAACCCCCCTCCGCTACGCTCGACAGTGTCTGTCCGTCAGGTAACTGAGGTCCATCTGGTCTTGGTTTATCTGTGGTTGTTCTTTCGCCTTTGCACTTCACATCATACCATCAACAAGAACAGCTTTACAAGGGCTGAAATCCCACTGATGGATATATTACTCAGGTGACATCCAGCGACTAGCTCAGGTTCGAAGTGACTCCTTTGTGCTGACCGACCCATTCTGATGTTACCGTTTCTCTGCTGATAACACAAAACTCGCCTCCTCCTTTCGTGGTGACGGGTCCGTCTCTCGTGAAATTTAGTTACTTCATGAAACCTCGTTCCCAAGCATACCATAGTTTGTTAAATATTCCATTGCATAGCTCTATCCACGAAGAATTGCAATTCAAGGTGATAGCGTTGTAAACACAACAGTAAGTAAGGTTCACACTGTATTTACAGCAACAACCGGGTCTACTCTTCTTCTCAAGAAGTAGAATAATAAGTTGTGATAGACTGAGAACACATTTCGAGGATCTACATGGCGTGGTCACGAAGATATAGAAGAAGCAGAAGAAAAGATATTTAGGCTACATTCCATAGAATTCAGAAAATTTTATCTATAAAGTTTAAGTGTTGCTGTAGTAACTTACAGCTAGTGTCGAATATTCAAAGGGATGACTGAAAAAATTGACTGTCTCCATACTACTAAACCAATTTTTCGCTTTTTAATAAGCAAGGCCATTTTCTTCATTATGTACTAAAGCTTTCAAATATAGTCGTCTTTTTATTAGCAGGTTACGAAACGATCTTAATAATGCTGTTCTGTAGGCGTTTGAATGTACATGTCGTTCCAGATCATCATACGGGGCATAAATCGTATGGTCTAAATGACGAGAAAGTTACCGAATCGCTTCTTTTTGAAAGTCATACGTGTTTGTAAAGTTGCGGAGCATGAATTTAGACCCTAGTTCTCCAAGATAACTGGGATTCACAAGATATTTCAAAGACTGCTTCATCCTATGGTACGCTTGCAAACGAGATATGAAATAACCCACACTTGCACGAGTAAAAAATTTTTCTTTAGTAATTTCGTAAGTACGTAAAAAATTGGAAACAATGCACATAGTTTATAGTGTACAGCAGTCACAATATTCCGACAATCAGATACGTCGCCATCGTAACCGTACCTGATGACGTGTTATCGCCGAAATACGGTGCTCACAGCTGTCTGGTTACTACGAACCAGCTGTATACTGGTGGATCTGTTCCATCAGCTAATACGCCGGAAGAAAGTGGAGAATAATAACTGTAGCAATTTTTCAACTTCCCTCACAAAATGATAATATTTCTTACTTACTATCGTATGACAGCAACAGCGAAGTTTTGAGAATGAGAGGGCCCAGATAGCGACTAGAAATCGTATTCATATGAAACAAAAACAAGGAAATATTTTATGCTGCTGTTTTTGAGACTAATGAACGTAGTTGAAGAATGTAGACTAAAATATCTCGTATTCGTCAAGAAAAGCCGATCACCGAAATCTCTGAGGATGGAGCAACTTCATTGCACCGAACATAACAGTAACACTTTTCGTTACAGTGATAATTAGTAGGAGCAAAATGTTTATTTACATAGGATAATCGCTAATATACGTAACGTGCTCCAGACATTATATAGGATCAGATGCAGATTATCGTCCATTTGTTACGAAGGAATATTAGGTTCTATCGTACCGTCAATCACTAGGTTGAGAAACGGAGCACAAGCTTGGATTTGGGTAGGATGGCGATGAACGTATTTCATTGCCTCCTTTCATGAATGTGGCCTCATTTGACCTCAAAACCAATTTTTGAGGTATCACAGAGAATCTTATCTCGATTCCAGTATGACGACTTTATGCTCAATCCATTTGACCCCAATACCATAACTCCTGTGCCATCTTCCTAGTTAAGTTGTTCGGTGTAGACATTGCTGTGTAAGGAACCTCGTTTTATAAATTCTTTATGTCATTAGAAGTATTTCAAACTGATAACTTTAGTGGTTTGCCTCAGAACAAGTGACATTCGTTGCTATTACATTACGTCACTGATTTGTCGCTACGAACAGGCGGGAAGAGATGTTGCAGTTGATTTTGCACAAATTCTCTTACCTCCAACAGGCATTTTACTTACCTTTTTTGCATTCTTCAATTTCAAATATTGCGAAGCTATTTAAAAATACCTTAACCTCTCTCCACCAGACAGTTCACAGGATTTCAGCCTAGTTTTTTTTCCTTCACTTATCAGTCATTTTCACGTAGCTTGGGCAGGAATTGAACCGTGGGTGGTCTGCATGCCAGTCTATGGCAGTATCAAGAGCGTTCCAGTGGAATTCGAGGTGGAGGAAGTACATACACCACTATTTCCGACAATGTTAGTTAAAACGAGGGCACCCTGAACGGGCGAACGTAAATGCGATTGTACTTGCGGTTATTAGCAACCGTAACGCTGAGATAGTTGATTCTTCAACTTCTCAGGTGATGCCACTTTTATGTTCTCTGGAATGTGAAGTTAAGTGCGAGGAGTCTCTCACATCGAACGAGATATACAGAGTGAGAAGGTGCTGTTGGCCACAAATGCGTCGGAATCCCTTAGTGACGACACGAACAGGTTTCGGGCGTTATCTGTGGCTGACGAAGTCTCTAAGCCGGATTCAGTCATCCACGCTGTTCCAGAGGAAGCGAAGTTTTGAGAATGAGAGGGCCCAGATAGCGACTCCAACCACGCAAACAAGTTCTTTTAAGGACATACAACATTGTTGCCGTTGAACTGTCAAATCTTAGGGCACTTGCGTTGGGGTACTTAGTGTTACAGGACATGTCCGCGAGCTGTACTGAGGAATGAGTACCATCCCAAACATACCGCTGATCATGGGATCAGAATACCAAAAAAAGCCTTTAGAACCAAAGAAACTGGACAAAATACAATCGAACATCTAAGAAGAGGATAAGAAATACAACAAGACATAAGTGCTCAAGAATCCGAAGTGAAATCTTACTAGCGAGCGACAGAAAAGGGTGAAGAGACCCAATGCGTCATAGAGGAAGAAGAAGGAAGTGGGGCAGAAGAGGAAGTCCAAGCAGGGTGGAACCAGTCAGAAGACAAGTCTGTGAGTGCTCAGATGCAATCAAAAGAAAATGAAGAAGAATAATTACAAGTTGTAAAAGGCAAGCAATCGTTCAAAAGGGTCCGAGCATCGAGAAGTTCACCTAAGGGGAGGAATAAACTTTGAATCATGCAACATTTTCATGGTCTTCCCTGGATAAACGAAAAACGAGAAGCAAGTGAATCAAGTAGCTCTAAAGTGAACACAATAAGAACGCTATATCAGTTACAAATCAACCAACCGTCATGCATCACATGACGAACGACATGAAATCAAATCAACAACTGAAGAACGTCGCCAAGGGTGGTCGGAGAACCACGTATGAAGGTGACACCGCCAAATACAGTATTGACTCTGACGACAAACATCAAGCACCCTTCAAATCCACCACAGAGAGAAATAATATCTTCTATACACACCAGAATTCGAAAAAAAGAGAAACAATACTATCAGAGATTACAGTAGGTGAAGGGAAAACAACACTACAGTAACAAGAGGGACGTCGAGCACGTCCAACGTGTCCCCATATCGGTCCATTGCTGTGGCCGCCCCAGGTACTGCCTGCACTGAGGTTGACCCCTCACCCGTGGTCGAGTGAGAGATCATTCCAAAGTCTGGCTGGCAAAAAAGAGTGTAATGGGGCCCCTTAGGAACATGGCTGCCAAGGAGGGGAAGGAAGCCATAGTGCACTGCGTGTGCATACCGGTGGGAGTCATTCCGGATGTGGAATTAGTGCTTCCGGATGCCATGAAGAGTACAGGGTGCAGTCAACTGCAGGTGGTGGCCCATGTCGTTACCAATGGCGTGTGTCGCTTTGGATCGGAGGGAATTCTCTGGTTTCGGGCGGATGGCGGAAATGGTAAAGACTGCCAGTCTTGCTTGCGAGATTAAGGCGGAGCTCGCCATCTGCAGCATTGTCCATAAAACCGACTGTGGTCCTTTGGCGCAGAGCCGAGTGGAGGATCTGAATCACAGGTTCAGGCGATTTTGTGACCGTGTATGCTGCAAATTCCTATACTTCCGCCGTCGGCTGATGGGATTCCGGAATCTTCTTTATAGGTCAGGAGTCCAGTACAGACAGAAAGAGGCTACATGGCTCTCTGGGGCTGTGTGGAAGGGACTGGCTGGCTCTCTAGGTTAGTGGGTCTCAGGAAAAAACTGGGCGGCCGTCTACAAGGGGCAGGTAAACACAGTAATGTACTTGTAGCAACGATCGGTATTGTAGTTGTAAATTGTCGTAGTTGTGTTGGGAAAGAACCAGAGCTCCAAGCCTTGATAGAAAGCACTGAAGTTCAAATAGTTATAGATACGGAAAGCTGGCTAAAGCCACAAATAAGTTTTGCCGAATTTTTTTCAAATGCCATAACAGCGTTCAGAGAGGACGGATAGTTGTCTGTGGAGTATTTATTGCTGTCAGAAGTAGTTTACCTTGCAGTGAACTTGAAGTAGATAGTTTTTTGCGAAATAGTATGGGTAGAGGTTATACTTGACAATCGGATCTAACTATCAATTGGATCGGTTTACCGACCCCCCGACTCAGAAGCCATAGTTTGCTGAATAGTTCAGGGGAAACTAGAGTATCATTTCAAATAGGTACCCCACTCATCCAATTATAGTCGGTGGTGACTTCAATCTACTTCCGATGTACTGAAAAAGGTATACGATTAGATCCGGTGGCAGACATGAAACGTCATCCAAAACTGTACTGAATACTTTCTCAGAAAATTATTTTGAACAATTACTTCGAAGCGTAAATGGTTGCGAAAGCATCTTGACTTCTTAGAAACAAATAGTGCTCAACAAATAGCGAGTATCGTGACGAAAACAGGCATTAGCGACCACAAGGCACTACCGTAAAATACCGTAAAACTTACAACTGTCAAAAAGAAACGCAAAGTACATCTATTTAAAAAAAAGCTGATCAAATTGCTCTTCACGCCTTTTTAACAGACAGTCAGATCTGATCACGTAAGCGTAGAAAAGATGTGGAATGATTTCAGACAATAGTATCGACGGAAATTGAGAGATATATACCACATAGATTAATAAGTGATGGTACTGATCCCCCACGGTGCACGAAATGGGTCAGATCTCAGTTGCAGAAGCAACGAAAAAATCATGCCAAATTTAAAAGAATGCAAAATCCCCAAGATTGGCAAAGTTTTTCAGAAGTTAGAAACATAGTGCGTACTTCAATGTGAGATGCTTTTAATTATTCCCACAAAAAAACTCTGTCTCGGCATCAGGCAGAAAACCCAAAGAGATTCTGGTCATACATAAAGCACACCAGTGGCACGAAGCAATCAATACCTTCACTGCGCGATAGCAACGGTGAAGTCACTGACGACAGTCCCACTGAAGCAGAGTTATTAGACACTGTTTTCCGAAACTCCTTCACCAAAGAAGAAGAAGTAAATACTCCTGAATTCCAATCAAGAACAACTGCCAAGATGAGAAACATAGAAGTAGATATCCTCGGCGTACCAAAGCAGCTTAAATCACTTAACAAAGGCAAAGCCTTCGGTCCAGATGTATACCAGTCAGGTTCCTTCCAGAGTATGCTGATACAAAAGCTCCATATTTAGCAATTATATACAACCCCTCGCTCACAGGTATATGCGTACCGAAAGACTGGAAAATTGGTCCAACCGCACCAATACCCAAAAAAGGAAGTAGGAGTAATCACCTGAATTACAGGCCTATATCACTAACGTCGATTTGAAGTAGGGTTTTTGAACATATACTGTATAACATTATGGAGTACCTCAAAGAAAACGATTTATTGGCATATAGCAGGGATATAGAAAACATCGTTCTGGTGAATCACAACTAGCTCTTTATATTTGTGAAGTATGAGTGCTATCGCAAGGGGATGTCAAATTGGTACCATAGTTTTAGATTTCCAGAAGGCTTTTGACACCGCTCCGCACAAACGTCTTCTAACCAAACTGCGTGCCCCGGCGTTCCCCGAAGAAGTGTTATAGGCCGTCTATTGTTACTGAGCTATATAACGACATAGCAGACAATCTGAGCAGCCCTATTAGATTGTTTGCACCTGATGACGACATTTACCGTCTTGTAAAGTCTTCAGATGACCAAAACTAATTGCAAAATGATTTAGATAACATATGTGTATGGTGCGAAAAGTGACCATTGTACCTGAATAAAGAAAAGTGTGAAGTTATTCAAATGAGTACTGAAAGATATCAGCGAAATTTCGATTACACGAGAAGTCACACAAATACTTAGGGATTACAGTTACTAACAACCTAAATTGGAACGATCACATAGATAACGTTGTGGGTAGAGGAAACCAAAGACTGCGATTCATTGGCACTTAGAAGGTGCAACAGGACTACTAAAAAGACAGCTTCGACTTCATTTGTCCACTTTACTCTGGTGTACTGCTGTGCGGTGTGGGATCCGCATCAGGTGCGACTAACGGATGACATCGAAAAAGTTCAACTAAGGGCGGCTCGTTTTGTATTATCGCGCAATAGGGAAGATTGTGACACAGAAATGATACGTGAATTGGTGTGTCAATCATTAAAACAAAGGTGTTTTTTGTTCCGACGGGATCTTCTCATGAAATTAAATCATCAGTTTTCTCCTCCCATTACGAAAACATTATGTTGGCACCCATCTACGTAGGGAGAAATGATCATCACGATAACATAAGAGAAATCAGGGCTCGCACAGAAAAAGTTAAGCGCTCGTTTATCCCGCGCGGCATACGTGAATGGATCGGTAGAGAGACAGCTTGAAGGTGGTTTATTGAAGCTCTACCAGGAACTTTATTGTGAACAGCAGAGTAGTCACATAGATGTAGAGGTAGATGTAGACATTTCTCTAAAAATTCTTAGAATGCGCTGATATTCATCCACATGATAACACTACATTCTCAGTTGTGACTACATAATACCATAAATTTTTTCATGTAAGTCGTATTTGTGGAAGATGATCACACCTTAGAACTTTAGCGTTCACCATTAAACACTTTCAATCTCCCTTTTTTTCTTTTAAAATCGAACCCCCCTGTTTAAAACAGCTTCGAACGTCTAGTTACATGTGAATTAACATTTCAAATATTTGGCGTTAACCATGTAATACTTTTATGGTTGATGACACAAATCGCTAATTACATTACTTTTGTTACACTCCTTGAGTAATTACATTGCTTAGTAATTTCAGCTCCGTTTTAAGAAAAGCTTGCTTTTCCACCACCTCGATGTTTATGACGTCGTATCTCCTTAAATTTGTGTCGTACAATGGTACAATTTTGCAGGTACTTTCAGAGGTGTATGTGGATACTGTCCACAAAGTGTGTTACAAACAGACGTATTTGTAAATAAGTAATAAATTAAAAAGTCATTCCTTATTTTACTACATGAACGGCAAAAATGTGATAGGCGATAGACTTCTTTCCCTTCATTATTTTGTAGTGGGTGTCCGCTACAAAGGTTTTGTAAAGTTTGTTGGGAGTCCCTAAGTGCTCTCAATCTGAAATACCGAACAAATATAGTCTGGATAATGATTGTGACATGATTTATCCTGCCTGAGATATCTACATTTTTTCTGTCTTTAATACTCGATATATTGTGTTAAACCTCTAATGCATAATCATACCTCATCATGGGTAAATTATGACAGCGGTTTAAAACTTTAAATTTTGTCAGTAATTATGTGTAATACTGAAAATAAAATTTTTGTTGGTATTGGAAGCCTTTAAATGCGAACCAGCAACTAGAACCGAGTGACCGATTTCCCCACACAGTAATTTAGATGGGAAGGCTCTGAGCACTATGGGACTTAACATCTGTGGTCATCAGTCCCTAGAACCTAGAACTACTTAAACCTGACTAACCTAAGGACATACCACACATCCATGCCCGAGGCAGGATTCGAACCTGCGACAGTAGCAGTCGCGCGCTTCCTGACTGAGCGCCTAGAACCGCTAGACCACCGCGGCCGGCTTAGATGGGAAGGGACACACACTTTTGTCTCAAACATCTTTTGAGCTGTTAAGCAATTAGAAGATTGAAGCTGTTGTGTGTTTACTGAACATATCTGAGCTGAGTATTCAATCTCCTTTAACGCTCTTTGTTTGTATCGAAGAGAATTGAAATGTCCCCTTCTTAAGAGACACACGTGAATGACTTAAAGTGACTTGGGAAGGCATCTAAAATGTGTTCAGAGGGGTCTATCGTATTAAAAACTGCTACAGTAGACAAATAATTACTATTTCGATAATAAGGTGTACCAGAATTAAAATAGTCTGAAGTATTTCTAATTGATGAGAGGTGATGAATCTATCTTAAGAACAGTACTGAATAGACTTGTCTGTCCCAGAATTGGAATGTAGAATTTTTTTTCGTGCTAAAACTGTATGCTATGATCGTAGGCGTTTGTTTGTTTGTGTAATAATACTTTGTGATTTCATAATCTAAAACTAAATACAAAATTCCAATATACATCACTGCATTCACTTGCTCAGGAATTATGAGTTGTTTCGATGTCGACGGCCCGCATGGAATTCGGATGATTGTCGACTGAATTGCAAATACAAATATGACTCACCTTATATTTTTTTGCTTATTCTTGAAAACATTCTGAGAGTCTTTAAAATTATACTAGGTTCTTACTTTGCGTGTCATGGTGGATTCAGGAGTCAGCTGTGCTAGAACGCAAGTATGTCTCTTCTATGGGAAACATGGTCTTCTTTCATTTACGGAGCGCTTACTTTAGAATTGCCTGCATAAAACGATTTGACGTTTTCCGTGCGCAATTACTCTTCTCTTGCTCACTGCACATACTACTTGAAGAACAAGTCGCTTCGGCTGCTGTTGTTCTTTAATGCTCTTAACGCACCATTATTTTCGAAGCGTGTGATCATCTTTTACAGTTTTACCAGAACAATGAGTTCATTAAAGTCACCTTGAGCAAACCATCGGTCTCACTGTATTCCTTATGACGTGCTATCATTCGGAACCTTGTGCAATCTCAACATAACCTGAACTGTATTCACAAACTTATTAGCTTCAGTACCATCGTTTTGCACAAAGTACTCGTATTTCTCCACCAATAAGGACGAGCGAAACTGTAGCCGCGACTGTTTCTCTTCTTCATACTACCTTATCTGAGCAACTGTTATAGGTAGCGTTGACTCTTCCTGCTCTCATTGCGTCTTTGTACAGGCTACTACTACAGAGTTCAATAATTTGTAGTAACATCAATCCGTAATTAAACGACATACTAACATTCGGAATGCAAATTAAGACTCGTCATTCATATTATCACATTATTTTTTTAATCGTTTCTTGACTAACTTCAGTTGAATTTTTGTCTTTGTTCTTTCGCCAGTGTTCCTCCCCCTTTTACCTCCTAACTTAGATTTTACTTTTCCTGTATTGATCTTTGGGTCATTTTCGAAGACTTGGGAAGTATGGCACTAAAGTTTCATTTCTGAGCCGGCGTGGGAATTCGTGTCAGCTCAGATGAGTTCACAAGCTACATGTATGTACGTGTAATGTTAAGGTTAAGGCACTTTCCTCTGTAAATTACAAAATAATGATTAAAACGAATATTAATATAGATTGGTAATCTTAAGAAACATTATTCATTCTGTGGAATAATGAAAATAGTTTATTCAGTTATTTTACAGTGAGTTAAAGTAAAGAGCTATATTTTTTTAAAAATACTGTGTCATTCTTTTACACCACGTGGCTAATGTATTTAAACCAACTGCGTCCAAATCAGTTTTAATCAAATTTCTATCAGTTTCGATAAGGGAAGTAATAACTTTCAAGCTTTTTGGGCAGTGTACAGCTTGATGTATATTAAGTTGCCGATGTCACGGAGTCAATGTACTGCTTGTAATCCCGTTCGGATGAACCATAGAATGTATACTTACGTTGCCCTACTCAAGCTAGGTCGTAATTCAGAAACAAATGAGATTCGGCCTACCCGGATACAGACTCGGAATAAGCATTGTATAAAAATTCGGAGAGTACGTTAACATGTTGCTGATGCTGTGCAAATGCCGACGTGACGCCAACTTAACAGCCGTAGCTTACGCTGTGAGATATCTTGACTGAAGAGCTCCATCAGCCATTAGGTCCTCCCAGACTGAACAGGCATTTCGAGAAATAAATAATTTGAGAAGATTTGGCTGTAAAACAGGTCAGAAGCGAGTACTTGGGAGCTCATGCCAGCTTACGGGAAGTTGCTGCAGCCACTGGTACCAAACGTCAGTGGCAAACAGTGTACCATCTCCAGTGTCCCACATACTACCTGCCACTTACACAGGAGTTGAATGAGAACGATTTCAATCAGAGAGTTCGTTTATGTGAATGGGTTGGGAACAACACTACATTGGTTGCCTTACAAAGTAACATGTTCAGAGATGAACCCATAGTCACAAGTTATGCTGCAGTGATCTATGATAATTTACATTAGTGTCTCCCAGAATATCTAAGGTGGTTACACCATGTCAATCGTTCAAGTAGATGGTGCTTTAATGTATGGTGTGGAATCCGAGGAGATGATTACATCGATCCACATTGCTTGTCAGAATCTCGAACAGATGATATTTTCCGGGCTTTTATCGTCGACAATTTCGTTGCTCTCCTTGAAAAAGTCAATCTAAGCATTACAGACAGTATGTAGATACATTACTACCGTCACCCACTCCATCTTTTATTTAATGCTGTGAAAGAAGTGAGGAACAGATTTCCTGAAAGAGGGACTCTTAATGTTCCTAGCTCCCTGACTAGAACTGACGGAAATGTGATTTAGAGTGGCTTCCACACAGTTAAGCATACCAGCAGCATGACAGAGGAAAATAATGTTCTATCTAAATAATAATAATAATAAAAAAATAAAAAATTAACTTAAAACTCGTTACGGTAACTCTGTGCAAAATAATTTAGTAAACTATGTTCGTAGTTGCGCAGAAAGAGTAACAATTCTTATGTTTTAAGAGTTGTTGTTGTTGTGGTCTTCAGTCAGAAGACTGAATTGATGTAGCTCCCCATGTTACTGTATCCTGTGGAAGCCTCTTCATCTTCGAGTAACTACTGCAACACACATCCTTCTAAATCTGCTTGCTGTATTCATGTCTTGGTCTCCCTCTACGACTGTTACCCCACACGGTTCCCTCCAGCACTAAAATGGGGATCCCTTGATGCCTCTGAAAGTGTCCTACGACCGATCGCTTGTTATAATCACGTTGTGCCACAAATTCCTCTTCTCTCCAATTCCGTTCAGTACCTCCTCATTACTTACGTGATCTACCCGGCTAATCTTCAACATTCCTCAATAGCACGACATTTCAGAATCTTCACTACTTTTCTTGTCTAAACTGTTTATTGCCCATGTTTCACTTCCATACATGGAAACACTCTATACAAATACTTTCAGCAAAGACTTCCTCAGGTTTAAATCTATACTCGATGTTAACAAATTGCTCTTCTCCAGAAACGCCTTCTTTGCCATCGCCAGTCTACGTTTCACATCCTCTCCACTTTGAGCATCATCAGTTATTTTACTGCCCAAATAGCAAAACTCATCAACTATTCTAAGTATCTCATTTCCCCGTCTAATTCCCTCAGCATCACCTGATTTAATTGGACTACATTCCAGTATCCTCGTTTTGCTGTTGTTGATGTTCATCTTATAGCCTCCTTTCCAGACACTGTCCATTCCGTTCAACTGTTCTTTCAAGTCCTTTTCTGTCTCTGAAACAATTACAATGTCGTCGGCGAACCCCAAGGTTTTCACATATTCTCCCTGGATTTTAATTCCTACTCCAAATTTTTCTTTTGTTTCTTTTACTGCTTGCTCAGGATACAGATTATTTATCTAAATAAATATTCCATCGCCGTATTACTTTGTAAGATACAGAGGAAAACACCTTACTTGAATCACTTCTAGTTTTCCTTCGTTTATAGTTTCTGCCAGTTACGCTCTGCCTATTCTTTCCCTTCAGCTCATCTGTAATCATGTTATGAGTCTGATTCATCTGGCCACACTTACTCATGACGTTTACATGTGCTGTAAAGCTCTTCAGAGCCACAACTTGGCAGCATCCTATCCATGATTTCAGCTAAATATTTTAAATACCGAAGGTCTTTAGGGTCAACGCGTAGCATATTTCACTTCTTATTGTAGTAATGGGTAACGATTACCAGGACACGACCACCGAAACGATTACAATGCACTTAGTTTCGTTTTTGGTATCGGGACATACTAAATAATTGTTCGGTGCCTTTTTTAAGGCAACTCGTACACGTATGTCGATGCAGGCAAAACGCAATCGGCTTTCGACGATTAATTTGTCCTCTGCAAACAACAGTTAACCAGCCCCAAGCCTGCACAGCAACATGCGGAAAATGGGAACCAAGGAACGCCCATAAAGGAAATTTAGTCGGTTTCTCTTCATCGACGAGTGCGGAAATTTTTTGACGCGTGATGTTCGTGTAGAAGGTTGTGCAAGTTGCAGTGTACCACCGTAGTCTCAGGCGTCCTGCGTTGTCCCACGTGTTCAGCAGGGAGGTAGGTTAGTAATGTTTAGCGTTGGTGCGGGACGGGCGCCTCTCGTCGTATAGATGACAATAGGAGGGATATACAGTACCAGAACAGGAGCTCTCCATCTCTCCATCTACTCCCCAGGGCTACAGTCAACAATTTGGTGATGGACTCATCTCTCAAGACAACAACGCAAGAGCATCAGACGCGCACCAACTGCGTCCAGGAAGCAGGAATCAATTAATTTGAATGGCCTGCTGTATCTGCCGATATGAACTTTACTGCACATTGGTGGGACTAGTTGCAACCTGTTTTGTTGGATGGCCCATGTGGACGGTCGCCAAAGAGGACCCAAGAGTGTTTACAGTGCAAGGGCTCAAGTAACGCGCTACTGAATGTTACACGGCAGCAGATTTTGATTCCACAGTTGTAATAAGAGGTGCACTGACTTTATTTTAGTCCTTCGTTTGGCATTGTTGTTCTAAAGCATAACCAAAAATCCACAATGTTTTCCGCAAAATCTTGCTCCTTGAGTCGACAATGGGGCTTGCAAGCTACATTTAAGCTCTCGTGTAGAATGAATGGCTGTCTCTGGAGAAAATATTCTGAATCGTTTGCATCTGTAGCAGACACCTAATGAAATCATGTGAGCATATGTTACTGATGCAGCACTTTCATTCCATTATTTTGTGTCCCTGTTCTTTTTTTCTGGAACTAAAACAGCCTATAAATGGAAAGAAGAGGTCATGAATGTGAGTTGTAATGCAAATGTGTTGTCGAATTCTTACCTGCGGCATTGCAAATGGACTGATTTAATATGGGATGAGGAAGCCTGGCTTTACTATTGGAAGGACAAAACGTTCAGAAAAAGAAGAAAAGAGCGGCTCCTATTTCAATGAATCATGTAGGACATTAGGTTTATTTACAGACCAGGGGTATTCTAATGTAAAAGGTTTGAAATGTTGAATTACTTTGTCCTGCGTACAAAAATGTAATTATCTTAAGTCATTCACATGAAATAATCGACAACGCAAAATTTTTTCAGCAGCAGGAAGAACATTGTAGAATTTATATTGTAGCACCAAGGCGCCTTTTGCGGGAAACGGTACATCCATTCAACACATAGTAATTTGGAGAAAAAAACATGTAAATTGTTTGTATGACTATATAGATCAAATTTAAGTAACTTAATATTGTTCCATCACATTATTTCTATGCGTACCAAATTAAGGGTTATATATTTTATGGTTTTATGTCACAGTAACGTTAATTTTAAAAAAGTTTCGTGAGGTCTTTTTTTTTTTTAATTCCTGAGCCCCTTCAATCTAAAAGTACACACCTTAGCAGATATGCATGTGATTCAGGACCTTTCTGCCGTTTGTTGTGAAGAAACCAGCGTTATCAAGTACCGTCATTTGTCTCAACCTATTAAGAATAAGGCGAAAACTTTCTAAAAATTGCGTGGGAAAGTGTTTTCCAAATGCAGTCAACACGTAGGAAATGTCGAACTAAAATATGTGTTGTGCTCAGTTTCTGTTAACTAATAATTGTCAGATATATAAATAGTTGATTCAAGTTCTGTGATTGGCAGTGTCATACACAATTAATGAAATACAACATATTCGTTGTGAGAGGAATTTACGGTGGTAACTGCAACAGACAGGCCAATCAGTCTAGAGTAATCCGCATTAGCGGTGATAGTGATCTATGATTCTGAAAACATTGTCTATTGAATTAAAATTGCAGAGCAGCCATAAGTTGCATGTAATCTTTCTTTGCTTGCCTGGTAAGGCTGAATCTTTTTCGATTCCTTTCCGTATACGGGCGGCGTTCAGTAAGTAATACAACGCATATTTCTCTCTGCCTGGTTCCGTCGAAAAAATGCAGAATTTGTTATGGAAAGCGATGAAATATCCCCCCCCCCCCCCCCCCCCTCAGCTCCTACAGCTTCATTAAGTTCCGATACGTGGCGGCACTACACCCATCCTTCAAAATGGCTTCTGTAACGGATTTGCTTTCCAGCCATAAAGTGTCATTGAGTACCTTTTGTCGGAAAATTAGAACGTCGCAGTTATTCAAAGGCGCACGCAGAATGTCTACGGAGACCTGGCAGTGAACAAAAGCACGGTCAGTCGTTGGCCGAGAAGACCAATATTATCGCAAGAAGGTCGTGCAAACCTGTCCGATCTGTGGTGTGCTGGCCGCCCCCACACAGCTGTGACACCTGCAACTTTGGAAAGTGCGGACTCACCAGCTCAGGTTCTCAAAGGTGTGTTCCCGCTGAGTTCCTTGCTGCACAACAGAAGACCATACAGAGCAACGGAGGACTATCTGTGAGGAGTTGTTTGTGCTTTTCGAGGCTGATCGTGACAAGTGTTTGTGAGAGAAGTACGGTGAGTCGTTGGGAAGACGTTGTCTTCGACATCGATCAATAGAGTGGTACTCTGCGGGCATACGTGTCTTCCCGGTAAGGTGGCCTTCGACTGTTGCTTTGAACGGAATGTATACTGAAAAATAAGGCTTTGCAGCGAAAAGAATGGACATTACTATAATGTTATTCAATTCAGAATAAAATCAATCTGCTTTAAGAAAAAAAATATGTTGCAGTACTTACTGAACGCCACTCGTGGTATATGAATTAAAACATATGATTTATAAGCACTCTGCTTTAGTTTCCACATTGACTAGAGTCACTTGTAAGATCCTCAAAACCGGTTCACATAGGTGCATCGTGACAAGAACTTTATTTTTTTAGTGGACAAGACTTGAAGATCATAGTGACTCAGCTAAAAGAGTGGCATCACAGCGTCAATAATACTTTATTTTAATTTTCCAGTTTCATTTCTATGAAATTTACTACAAATACATTAAAATTTCTTAATAACAGACACTTTTTGTATTTACAGTCACTTTTATTCTTAAAATTTCTTTTTGAGATAATTTAGTCACAAGTGCATTGACATATGAGCCGCTGCTTCTTCATAATGCACGGAGACAAATTACAAATCTATTCAGGAAACAAATAAAATTTAAAGTCCCAGAGATGTCATTACTACATTAGTCAAGAGCATGGCCTTATAACAAGGAGAGTTGTCATGACGCCAGAAACTTAAAGTCGACATCCTCCATGTCAGTTACACCCATATAATTACCTTTTGGTGCCAGTGTTTTGATCGAAAGTGCCAGTTTGTGTCATTTATTGGTGTGATAATCATTCTGATTATAGCCTCAAATATAAACAAATTGCATTTTATTCGGAATTGGACTCGTTCAAGTGATATTTTCTTTTATGTTCATGAATGTTGATTTCACTGATTACTTTGACAGTAGCTGTTTTATTTCTGTCATTCGACTTCAGATTTTTGTCAGTCCAATGCCAAAAGCTCTGAGTGGACTCTGTGAGAAGATTGGCAGCTGACCAAACCTAGTATAATATGTTCTCACTGTTTTTCGGATGAGGGCCTAGATCAAACATCAGTTTCGTCAACCTGTATTAAAGAAAATGCGGGACTGCGGAAGCATCCTTGACACTTCACTTTTCTCATTTATTCGTCTTCCGCTTATGTAATTACGAATTTCCTTCCCTGAGACCAAAAAATTGCAATTGTACTTTTTTTTACTTCATATGTTGTCCTGAAATCTTAATCGTAATATTTACTTTCTTAGCTATCCTCAGAGAGTCAAATGTAAAATCTATTTATAAACATATTCTCCTCTTTTGTAACATTATAAATTCAGCTGTATTGCTTCCACAAAGAAAGGAAAAACACCGTATATCCGAAAATAGATTTTATGAAACAGTGGAATAGCCTGTGGCTTAACTGTGATGCCTGCTGCGCTGAGAGGGAAAAATAATACAGTAGTGATATGTAAATTAATGATTTTTTTTTCCATATTCCTTTTCCTCTCCGAGGTACAGACCGTACAATGTGGAATAAAATTTGCGTGTTAGATTATTGAATACGGAAATAAATCATGGTACCGTTGACCGTTTACTGAGGCATACAGTACACTATGGTGGATTGATATGTATCACAAGGACTGCAACAGAAGCACCTACGCTAATCTACACAGAGTTTATTATCGTATTTCATTCTTGCTCATATGTTTCTGTTTCATGCTGTAAATCTGTGACTGTCATTATTTATTACGTACTTCGGTTGGCAGAAATGTCACTAGCAACATCAGCACAGACGTGTTGGAAGCAAAGTGCGAATACAACAATATGTAACTATATTTCGTGAGACGTTCAGTACATTTATGTTTATAAAATCCAACGGTCCAAGAAAAGAAAATCGAATTTCTGACCCAACTAAGAAGAAAACGGATGGGAAGATAAGATGAAAATTTTGCGGTGCGTCAGTTCCCTTTAGCGCCTCTTACCCTTCTTCGTAATTTTTTTCTCTCTTTTTGCCTTTTTTTACCAAGGAATAAAATTAACGAATATTGGTGAACGTACTCCATGTCTATGCTACTGTTACTCTTCTGTCATGATAGTATAAACATTGTGGAACGTGCATAATACCTAATTTGACACTGCCTGTCCGATTTCTTTTCGTTAAACTGCATGGGAAAAATTACTGTGTATATGCCACCCCATCTATCATATTGTTGTGATAACTCTGCAAGGCATCTAATGATAACCAGTGGAATTGTTAGATGAGCCTGAAATATCAGCGTTCTAAATGTAATCTCAGAGAGCATTGCGGACTGATACGGCACAGTGGCAACAAATTCTTCATCTTCTTAGTTTCCATTCACTACAGGTGGTGGTGCTGGTTAGTGTTTAACGTCCCGTCGACAACGAGGTCATTAGAGACGGAGCGAAAGCTCAGGTTAGGGAAGGGTTGGGAAGGAAATCGGCTGTGCCCTTTCAAAGGAACCATCCCCGCATTTGCCTGAAACGATTTAGGGAAATCACGGAAAACCTAAATCAGGATGGCCGGAGACGGGATTGAACCGTCGTCCTCCCGAATGCGAGTCCAGTGTGCTAACCACTGCGCCGCCTCGCTCGGTCCCATTCACTACAATTTCTTTTGTGCATCTGACTCAAATTGCCAAAGATTATTCACGGAATTCCTGATTTATACACACATTCGTAATCTTCCACATCGTAATGGATCACCAAAGACAATATAATCTTCTGCTTACAACTAACATATTGAGAATCTCAGAATTCGATGCGCAGACACCTATTTTGTTCAGTAAGTGTGACACTATTGCGGCGTTTCCAACTTCAATGTTGCGTTAATTTCAGTATGTTTTTTTCATTATGTTGACTGCAAAGGAAGGTTCCACAAATATTCTCCTGAATTCCTAGCATACATTTCACTATTTTTGAAAGGGTGAGGGAGTCATTTAACAGAATTCCCGAATTTCTAACACCTTTCTTTTGCTATTACTACCTACAGATGATCTACTTCGAATAGCATAAAAGCTTTCACTCTGCCTTCAATATCATCTCTCATCTACTGCTACCGACATTTAGATAATTCATCAAGTACTGTTGCTTTGGTATGCCTTAACTTCTCATGTGTTTATGTGTGCAGCATCATCAGCAAAGGTGCTTTAGTGCCGACCGATGTAAACAATCAAAGTAAAGAATGTTTCAATAATGAGAAACCTTGTCACAGAAACAATAAATAATCAGTAAAACAGTTAAAGAACTTACTTTTTGCTGGTAAATATTATGTTTCACCCAGTACCAAAAGTGAAGTCAACATAAATTATTAATAACTATGTAACTAGTGGCTTCTGTTACCAGCCGATTGTTTGTAATACCAATATGCAACGAAGATACACAAATTTTCTCGAGCACTAACTTAGTTGTTTAGACTACTATGTAGAAGTAAGACTTTTCAAGTTAAGGCTTTCCATTTGTAGGTCAGAGAAACAAGCGCTGAGAACATATTATCTGTTACAATGCATTAACTACCTGTGTAATCGGTATACTACATAAATAGAACTGCAGGATATGAATTTTGTGTACACCTCAGAGGAAATATAGCTCTCATTCAAATAGTAGTTCATTCATCAGTACAAAAACTGTGTATGTGCGTATTTACACCACAGAAATAATATTTATATGCTCATTGTTACTTCTCGTATATCCAAAGGCTTTTGACAAACACCTACTAGAAGTACTGCTGTATTAATAAGTTGCTTCTGTAATATTAAGACAAAAGTGCATCATTTTCAGGAACTATTCTTTTGGAATTTACTCTAACTATGACGTTGTAGCTGGCTTTGGCATAGAACTTACAACAAACCACTTTTATAGCCTTAGGTCTCAACTCATTCACAAGAGTAAGTTCTCAAGACGATTTGAGGATTCAATGTAATAAAAGTTCTAGCGACTCCGTTGTACATTTCGATACGTGAAATTTGTTTAGCAAGAAGTTTAATCCGCTTCTCGACAGATGTAAACTATCATTTCTTACCATGGAAACCACAGTCTCTGGAATGACAGTTCTAATCAGAACTTGTATTTGTTTGATAATACACTTTTAATTTTGAAAATATTTTAAAATGTGTAATTTTCGACGGTACTTAAAACTCATTTGCAAGTTCTATGGCATAAAGTATGCATAGATCCTACTACTATTATTCATGTAAAACTCTTTTCCTTTCTTGTGAGCGATTTTAGTTGCTTTTGATATCTTCAATATCTTAACTTTACATTTGTCTTTTCGACGTTCGTTTATGATTAAGATGCGGAGATACTGCTGAAAAATAGAATTCAGTACTTCCACATCTTTGAAAGGAAGGAAGGAAGGAAAATTGGGTTTGACGTCCCGTCGACTTGGAGGTCATTAGATACTGAGCACAAACTCAGATTTTGTCAAGGCTGGGTAAGGAAATCGGAAGTGCCCTTTCAAAGGAACCATCCCGGCCTTCGCATGGGACGATTTGGGGAAACCACGAAAAACCTAATCCTGGATGGTCGGACGCTGGTTTACACAGCTTTGTGCCCTATTCTCTGTGCGACTGAATAGGTGCTTGAATCGGTTTCCGCCTTTACCTAAGCTGAAAGTCTTAGAATTTTCGTTCTGAAGCCTATTCTGCAAGACTCTAGGATTTCATGTAAATATACCATAGGTCTTCGTTTCATGTAAAAAGGATTGCGGCTTTAAAATTCAGTCTTATTATAGCCAGTACAGCGAAGAATAATTATACGGTTCCAATCTGTAAGTACTCGTTTAGAGCCGAAATTAACATTACTACAGCTACAATTACGGTAATTGCTTGTATTCCCTCTCATCTTTCTTTCTTTCTTTTTTTAATAAGAAGAAACGTAATTTTCAAGAGCCCAAAAACGGACATTACGAAATACAGACGAAATGACAGCACGTATGACAAACTTACTCCATATTTAAAACCATATCAGTATGACACAAGTCTTTTATATGGAAGGCGAAATACCAGTAGAGCTGTTATGCACTGTCTCACAGTGAACAAAATACGAACGTAAAGTATATCGTATAGCCTGTGCGAATGGACAGGAAAGTTTCTGTAAAGTAGAACGATGGATGTAATTGTCAACGGAGAGAAATCTTCAGGAGTAAAAGTATCTTCGTCCATACCCCAAGGGGCTATTATCCAGAGGATCATCACTTCTGGCAGTATACATAAAGAGACCTAATAGATAATGTTGGAAGACCCACGACGCTTTCCACCGATGGTGCTGTGGGATACATAGGAGTTGCAGCGCTAGAAATGCATAAGGACGTGCAGAGGATCGACTCTTGGTGCGGGGATTGGTAGTCGACGTTTAGCCTATACAATAGTAAAGTGTTGCACATACATAGACCCATTATTTTATGATTACAGAGTAGCAGAATGATAGCTGGAAGCATTCACATCCATAAAATATCTAGAAGTATTCATAAGGAGCGATTTAAAGTGAAACGGCCACATAAAACTAATCGCAGATAAGGAAGAAACCAAAATGAAATTCATTACAAGAATACTCAGGAAGTGTAGTCCACCCACAAGGAACGTAGCTTACAAAACACTCGTTCGACAAAGTATTTGGATATTGCTCGTCAGTCTGGGATCCGCACTAGCTAAGATTGATGTAGGAAGTAGAGAATATCCGAAGAGAAGCAGCGCGTAAGGATTAAGGAGTCCCAAAGATGCTCAGTAAACGTTAGTGACAGACATTGCAATGTCGTTAACTGTTAAAAGTCATGGAAATTACTCTAGTAGACAAGTCACCCAATATATAGGTTCCTCCTTTGAGTATCTCAAGAAAACGTCAGCAATATAAAATCAAAGAGATTCGAGCTCACGCGGAGGCTTCTCAACAATCGGTATTCCGACGAACCATTCGCGACTGTAACGGGGAAAAGATGAAGTGATACTGCTACAACAAGTACCCTCCTCCACTCACTGTAAGATGGCTTGAGGATTATAGTGTTGGATGTAGAATGTAATAATTCCAGTTCTAAAAGAGGCAAGCGCTGACAACTCTAAACACCATCGAATCATCAGTTTATTAGTCATCGTTGAAATTATTAGCAGAAGAACGGATAGACGTCAGGAAGCCGACTCTGAAGAAGATCAGTTCGGATTTCATGGGATAGAAGGAACGTACGAGGCTGCTATGTTATAAGGGAGGTTACAGGAAGGTAAACCTACGTTATATCATTTGTAGATTTATGAGACTATTAAGAAATATTGACTGGAATACATTCTACAAATTCTAAAAGTAATAGGGAGAAAAATACTGAGAGCGAAAGGTTATTTACGGAGATACAGACGTGTGAAAATGAGATACACAGAAGCAGGCCTAGATAAAGGACAAAAACGTAAAGATAGATGCCACCTAGAGGAAAACTGAAGAGAGCTATGGAGCAAACAGAAGCAACTCTATGAATACAAAGAGCTCACATATCTAACAAGTACTGCGGAAAGGATGGCAAGCTGAAACGCTGAAGAAATGCCTAAGGAGTTGGCAAATGAAAACGAGGCACAAGGTAAAGAAAGTAAGTAAACTGAAGTTACTTGAAAAGTAATCGCCATAATTGTTAACACATTTGACCCACTGTGAAACAAGACGTCAGTCTCTTCATGGAGAAATGTATACGGCTGCCTACGAAACCGTGATCGTAGTCAGGTGTGCACCTCTTCGTCCGAAGCAAATTGACAGCCATGAATGTCTTTCTTCAGGGCTCTTTCCATGAGATTTCCATAGTTTTGATACCTTGCCGTCAGTTCACGTCCATAGAAAAGGTCCACGCCTGGGTACAATCATGGTTCCGAAGGAAACTGCAAATAATTTTTCCATGAAGGCATTGGCCGTCGCGTCTCGCAGTAGGATGAGTGTATTTGAATTCATAGTTACTGCAATTACGTTGGACATAATAAACGGTTTACCTACTTTTTTCCGTACAGAGTCTAATAAGGCAAAGAAACTTGAGGACATTAATATAGGCAGAAAATAGGCAGTAGGAGAATAAGAGTTGGGAAATATTATACCGCAAGAGAAATTTGGCAAACCACTGGAAGATCTAAGTAAAGTCAAGGTTCTTGGAATAGACGATACTAGTTCACAATTGTTGGAATTGTTGAGACTCTTGGAAGAACCAGCCATTGCTAAGTTGTTGCACACTGTAGGCAAGCGTGGCGAAATACCTCAAATCTTCATGAAGAAGAAGACGCTGCTTCTATTTCCAAAGAAGGCAGGTGCTGGTGAATTTGAATACTACCGACCTATCTGTTTAATAAGCCATTGGTTCTTACAGAAGAATGGAAAGATTGGCCTATGCCGATATCTGGAAAGACCAGTTTGATTTCCGGGGAAATTTAAGAAAACGCGAGGAAATACTGTCGCTTCCACTTATCCTACGACACGCCGAAGATGCCGAACCCAAGTTTGTAGCATTTGTGTACTAACAGTGTTGAATGAGCTTCACTATTTGAAATTCTGGAGGTAGCTGGGATACAATACAGGAAGCGGAGGTACGGAAGTTTGTACGGAAATCATTTTGCAGGACATGAACGGGAAGCAGCAGTTGAGAAGCGAGTGATACAGTAGTTGTACCTTGTTTCCAACGTTATTCAGTATTTACAAGGAGCAATCAGTAAAGGTTACCTAAGATACTGTGAGGTCGTGGTTTGCTTAGGTCGCCCTCATTATGGTATGCGAATTATGTTGTACTGTGCTGTCATACGATGTGTTTTAGACCTGTTCACGCTAGTGATGGTAGTATTTACGATTAGTTAGTATCAATGCTGGTTTAAAATACTCACTGCATGATGTGGTATTTTTGATCCCATAGTGTAATGTTTACCCAGTGTAGCTTTAGTAAGAATGTTAATCCTTCTTTACTGTATTTCTTATTTATGCATTCTTCCGTTACTTCACGATAAAACAATTCCACATTTAAGGCTATTATTCAGTCTTAAATCAGTGTATTTATGTAAGAATGTCAACGCCACCTGCTGACCGTTCACGTAACGGCTCGATCTGCCGTAGGCTTCTTACACGTTCAGTTTTTCCTGATGTGCTTGGATCACGACTGCACTCCTGGCACACAGTTGGTCCAATGTGTATTTTATACGTTCGACAAGCCAAAATGATATTATTTCGTATGAGAAAAAATGTTCTCATTGTAGTGGGGACATATATATATATATATATATATATATATATATATATATATATATATCAATAAGAATTTCTCGCAGGTATGTAACATATGCTTGCGTACTACGTATTGGTGATATACTGAATTCTACACTGTGATAAAGCCTCATTGTAAGTCCGATGATGTCAGCAAGATTGTGTCGAAACAGGTCATTGTGAAATCAAATAAAATAATGAGCGGTTTTAGCACCAGATTTTTCCTATTCAGTTGTGACCTTAACGTCAATCAACCTTCCTTTGACCTGACAGTATGATTACTGTGGACGTCTGGCCGACTGATCTTCCGTTTATAAGCGCGCATTACGTCACCTATCGTTGTTTCTCGATGCCATTCTTGAAATGAATTTACGTATGAGGTATTATTTTCAGTAGGTATTTTTCTGAGTGTAGCCTTGTTCGGAATTTAAGCCTGGTTTACAAACAGTTTAGAGAAGACCAGAACAGAAACGTTGGCAGTATGATGCTACAAAAGAATGCTTGATATTTGCTGTGTAAATCGGATCATTGGTCATGAGATAATGGTAAAGGGGAAAGTGTGTTTGGGCATAAGGATGGAGGGCTAAGATGTAGAGGGGAATCCGATGCTTGTCTGTAGTAAACAAGGTGAAATTAATGCTAAAGTTATGCAGAGATGAAGCACAGACAGACTAGCGTGGACCGTGAAATGAAATGAAAATAAAAGTTGCATCTAACCAGACCACAGCACAAGTACAAAAGTGATATATGTTTATTTTAGGTTTCTAGGAGTATTTTGCTCACAGATTTAAGAGTACCTGTAATTAGTATTTCAGTTTCAAACTGACACACATGTCCGCCAGCTGATAAGTACTCCAACGCTTGCGCCCAGTGCAGTAGATACAATAGTTTGTCGTGATCTCTGTCGGTCTCACAGTTACACCTGCTGACCCTACAACGTAATATGGTACGACACCATAATTTACTTAATCCAATAAATGTTCCATTCTTATTTGTCCCCACGCAGCTTCCGTCACGGGAAATATGCTACAGTATTTAAAAGTGATTTCATGTAGGACAAACAAACTGCGAAACATGTATGAGATAATTTGATGCCACCTTACTGTGGCGACTATAGAGAAATGCATACAGCGGTTCATGTGATCACAGACAACACGGGACATGAAAGGTCTGTCTGTGACCGCTATACAACCCGAGCAGCTCTTGCCGTGTCGGGGTTCGAGCCGACCACCCTCTGGTTACTGACCGTCGGCCTTGACAGTCAAGGCCATCCGGACCGGTTCTGTAGCACCCTAGACCATTCCATGTATCTATTAGCAACCTACGAGATCAGGTTTTATTTGCTTACGTACCTATGTTGGAACGTTTTGAAATCAATGGAAGTATGCAACTACAAGAGAATATTTTGAATAAAGGGGCACATATGTAACAAATGATGAAATTAGTCAATGTGAAAACATTAATATCAGAAACTAAAGGTACATTAAATATCGATTTTCATATCCAGGACAAATCATTTTGTAAATGCAGCTTATTAGGTCAGGGAAAGTTATTGAGAATAGGAGTACGACTTCTTTGGGAATAAAATTTAATAAATTGTTGATAGTGAGCAGCAACCAGCCACAAATTAGTTTTACGTTATTTTATTGAAGAAGTAGCGTTTCTGGTGTGAAGTTTTTACAATTCATCATCAGACGGTTTTTTTCATGCATTCATCAATACAGATTATACAGTGGACTCCCGTCAATTGCTCTAGGATGAACAATAATTTATAAATTACAAATGTGTAGCCAAATTGATTGCTCTACGTATTTTGGTTACACATTTTTTTCATTTGTAAATTATTATTTATACTAGGGCAATCCAAGGGAAACTAGTGAATAATCTGTATTGATGAAAGCATGAGAAAACCATCTCAGGATGAATTAAATAAAATTTAAAACGGGTAACGGTGCTTTTTGAATAATGTAACGTAAAACTTCATTGTGTCTGGTTGCTATTGACCATCAGCAATTTATTTTTCATAACAGCCTCGATCCCCAACTACATCTACGACAAAGCTGTGATAAAATTTAATGACAGAAGACTAATAAATGAAAGCTATCTCATTAAAATACAGTTAAAGACGAAAGGTGTTTCTCAAAAACGGAGTAAACGGGAAACTGTTACAGAAAAATACGAAATCATGAAGTTTAAAGAAGAAAATAATACTTATGAGATACTTTACAATGCCTATTTCACATTGTCTTCTACTCTTGACCGCGAGGTATGCTTATTTGGGAACTAAAGTAAATAAATAAGCAATTTCCTATAAATGAGCAGTGATGTCATGTTTTCAAAGCCATAAGGGAGAAAATTAGGAAATAACGGAAGAAAAGACGTAAACTTTGAATCCTGACTCTTAAACAAGTCGCGAATAATATGATACATTTCACAGTTTTGATATACGTTTTGCCAACTTTCGAAAGCGAATATTTTTTCAGTACTGAGGTAATTCCTAATGTTTTAAAATAGTGGTTTTTTTACTTATCATAATGAAGTACAAAATCTTTCCATTTAGGAGTGAGCATGTGAAAGAGAATCACGTCTTCAGTGCAGATGGAACATAATGAACATAATGGGCACACATTAGAAATACGTGTATAAAAATCTATGATACACCGTTCCTCTCGAGGTAATAGAATATTCTGTGTGTTGTAGTTTAAGAAAAGCATATAAATGTGGAAAAAGTTGAGTATCGAAGAATTGCAAAAATTGGTGCAATGGGTTATAACCTTCTAACGCTGTTTAGAGTGTACTTAAATAGAAGAATAGAAAAGAGAACAATAAGCTAAAAATTGGCCATGGCCGTTATGCATAAAATAAGTGCCACACAGGAGGAACCCTTCTTAAAACCCTTGAAAATAGGACTGAAATTAAGTTAAACATTACATCTACACTAATCAAATGACACGATTTTTGACAGTTGTGACTGTGCTATCAGTTTTATATTTCTCACACCGAACACATTTTGGACTAAAGTCTATTTTCAACACTCGTCTTTCCCCAGAGAAATGAAATCATAATATACAAATAAACAATGAATGATAATATATGAATAAACAATGTAAAATCACTTACTTCTGTGCAGACAGAAACATGAATAGCTAAAAACAGATGTGATGCTAAAAATCCTTAGAACTTCCATTAACTTGGAAGACTTACGTTTAACAAACATGATAAAATAAAGTTTCCTGAACGAGTATTAGCTTGAAAACTGTATCTTGGGAAACACTGCGTTCGATTAATCCTCTATTGTAAAATTTAAAAAAAGTAGCATGCTTTACTTCTGGATTTCACACTTAGATATTCAAAGCTACAAACATGAACATAGTTGTACATGCATATGCAATGAAAGTAAACCAGTCAAGGCTACATTGATGGAAACATAAACAAAAGAAATTCATTTGGAGTCGTAAGTAGCTCATTACTTCAAATCTAACTACTTGCACCCTAGTATAAAAAAGATTCACTCAGGGTTCATCCTACATCATAAATATCGTAAAGCGGAAAACATCAGTCAGATTTCATTTTACACAACTAGAAATAACTCAACAAAAATAAAAATAATAAATTGCGGCTATAGGCAAAAATGTGTGTGTCACTGTTCGGACCGACTGTTTCTCTAGAATATACCATGAATAATTATTCAGAATTCACTGGCTGAAATACAAAAACTTTTAAAACTAGAAAACATAAATTATGGAAATATATGAAATGGTTTTCCAAAAATTTGATGCATATGTCTATGTACTAAAGTCGGGACCGTAATTATGTCATATACATATGGACACACTTGAGGGAAAATGTGGTTGGTAGTAGAGTGGGAAAGAGGAGTATCTGTTTGATTTTATTTGACTTACTCTAATATTTGAAGCAAGAAAATGAAAATAAGAACAGATTTCTCTTGAAACTTTCTTTAGATTAAGTATCTGTAACCACTACAGTATACTTTAAGCATATAATACCAGTCGGTAACAAATTTATTAAAACATCATAAGAAACATGTATGGCTGGCTCCAGTCATTGCTATATCGGTGTGTTAACCAGTGTTCTATAGAAAACCTCAGACTTCGTCAACGAAACGCTTATTGCATAATGCAGTTTGCTTATTGAGCATATTTCACGGTTCATTCACTAAAAGGACTTTAAATTCCCATTTATTTGAGGAGATTAGGGAGGCTATCTTTACTTCTCATGTGTTCAGTTCACCATTATTCTCGATGCCACAACAGTATGACTTTCAGATCGTAGATTCTTACCAGATATTGACCTGTTATTCTCAGTAGTTATTATTCGTTCTTGGTATCGCATTGCAAGACATCTATCAGTTTGTCCTTCATGGACGTCATCACAATCGGCGTATATTAGTTTATATTCTCACGATTGATAAAAGGTTCTACTCCCTATTTTTTTAATAATTTTTGATCCAGAAATGATATTGATAGGAGATCCTATTCTAACATTAACTGTCGAACAATATTTTCGAATTTTGTCTGGAACATGTTTCAAATGAAGGAGCATTTGATATTTTTCTGTTTCTCTCTTGCTCCTTTATTATTAATATTCAAGGCAATATTTGTTTTCAATCCGTTGCTAGGAGTAATTCTACGAACTGTGTTTACGCTTTACCAATATTTTTCTAGCTTAAATGAAATCTTAAACTATCACTGCTCGGAAAAGAGCCAGTTGCGAATGCGATGGCGATAAATTCGTGATGAAAGCTGAAATCTCTGACAGATGCTATTGCAAAAAATATGGTTACCGTCAATGTTAAATACTTGCAAAAAAAGGAAATGAATGGTCGAACTTAGTTTCTGCTCCATAGTAAACAAGATTGTTTATGAATGGTATAGGAATACTTAGAGAAAATTTTGAATTCGTCAAAGGACCTAATAAATAAAATCAACATATCTCCCTCGTATCATTTACAGTATAACACCTTTTTCTCCATTTAGAATTGCTGGTAAAAATTTATGTTTGGTATGACACTGTTAAATGTGCGTATCTACGAGTTGAGTTTGCCAAGGCAATTTAGGTCTTATCTTTTATGTCATCATAGAAGTTTTTCTAGTAGTGGTATTTTTCCTTGCATTTACGTAAATGTCTTTATCGTGTTTAATCCAGCACTATGGTTACATTTCTCTTGTAAAAGATGACAGTTGAAAAGGAAACAAACACCTTACATCTGGGAGAAAGTCACCGTTGCCTGGGGACGGGGCCATTTAACCAGCTGAGAGGGGTAGTCAGAAAGCTCTCATTATCAACCGGAAAAATAAAGATGTCTAATTAACTTTTTGTTTGAATGCAAGCAAATATCTTCAATTCGGGTATACAAAGAAGTTTCTATGGCACAGTAATGTATCAAGCTGCTAAAGGAGATAACATAAAACGGCGGAGAAACTGTTCAGAAGTACTAAAAAAGCGCACCCAAGTGAGACAGTAGCGTAAAATGCTGCAGCGGTGTAGTGCCACATATCACTTTCTTATCCGTCTAAAGAATGAGTACTACGTGAATAACCGTCACCCCAGTACAGAGGAACAAAGCGTGCAGTGGAAACATACGGATTTACTACCATCGTGAAATAGAGGACCCAACCAGCCTTGAGGAAGTTGATGTCTAGAGTCTTTTGAGGTGGCCGTGGTGTGGTGATTGGCAGATTATGCTCGTAAAGGGGACACCGTCACAGGAGTTTACTAGCATACTACGAAATCTGACGAGGTTACGGAAGCGCCTCAAAACAAAGAGTTGCAGGAAGCTTTCGCAGGGGATGCTTTTTCTTTCCGACAGTGACTCAGCTTATTCCACAAGGATCACTGCGACACATGATGCTTCCTTGGATTATCAAATTTCGCCTCTTTCCCCACCCCTCACGCTCCGAATTCTCCTTATATGGCATCAGTTATTTCGGCTTTTTTCCTCGGATAAGGAAACCATTGCCTAGAATTTATTGTCATAATGATAATTTGGTGATCTCCGAGGTGGAACTTTCCTTGAACAACCAAAGAGTAGCTTCATGGACGCAGCTTAATTTTTTTCTAGGAGTTAATGGAAACCTTAAGACAATATATCGGATGTTAGTTGCACGAAACTGCTATTTATAGCCTTGGAATATGATCTTTTCATTTTAGGAAGCACTTTTCTTTGAAATGAAAATTACATATGAGCTAATGACATAAACTTTCTATACAATTGGTTCCAAGAAAAGTTAACAGTCTAGGTCCATATAGAAAAACAAGTGTTCCGCAAACTGATGATACAATAGTACCCCGGTCCCTTTAATACCGTCAGTTCACAGTGAATCTTCGTCGGAAAAAATACTTTCCACACGTATCTCTTAATTCTGTAGGGGTAATATGAATATTCGTTCCAAAGCGGCATGACCACCGTGCTAACTGACGCTGACGGTCAGTAAAGTAACTCCTACAGTCAGATAAAACAACAGCCACGCGGTTGACATTTCTATGTGGCCTCTACAGTACCAAAAAACTAACATTCTACGGATAGCGCTGGGTTTTGCTGACTCCGATTTACTACTAAATTTTCAAAACCAAACTCTTCTCATGATATCTTTAGTACTGTTTGATAATCTGTCATATGCAGAAATATTACGATAACTCAACATTATTAGTATTTTTAACTTTTCCTATTTTTTTAACAGCTACGTACGTGGCCGATATATATACCTCGTTTCTGATATCCTTCCATAAACTACTAAAATGGTAGAAAGCACCAAAGTAACTAAGTACTATGAAATCTCCGTCAGAATGGAAGTTCAAACGGAAGTTGTTTCCAAACAATTATTAGAATTTCAACAATTGTTATACTTCTACAATTCTCAACCAAAGTCTCAGGATGACAACAAAAGCACGAATATCTAATGCCTGCACCTTTCAGGAATGCGAAGATCTGTTGTTTACCCTTCAGTCAAGATTGCTTTCAAAATGAAATTTCCTAGCTCTTTATTTTTCCTTGTGTCTTTCCATCTAGAATTGTGTTTCCTACTGTAAGCATTACAGATACGTAGTAAACGTGATGTTCTCATTTCAGTTATTTCTGTTAAATATATGAAGTCCCATGTAATATATAGGTGTACATTTAAGAATGTACTGTGAAGTACATGGCAGAGAGCACTTCTCGTTTCACCATTTATTAGTGCTGCATCCCGTCCACTCACTTATTGAGCGTGAGAAGAATGAATGCTTAGACACCTCTATGCAAATTGTAATTAGTCTAATCCTACGTATGCAATACGTAGGGCGTTGCAGTACAGTCCTAGTTCCACAAAGACGATTCTTGAAACTTTGTAATTAGGGCTCCACGTGACTGTCCTCTTCTAGTCAGTTATGTGAGAATTTCCATAATATGCTGCCATGGCTCAGACAAACCTGTAACTGTAAATGCTACCCTTCTATGTATGCATTTTGTATTCCTTGTTAGTCCTACATATCTGCTACGGGTTCCACACACTTGAACAATATTATAGCAAGGGTCGAACGAGTGTTTTGCAACCAATTACCCATGTAGTCAGATTACATTTTCCTGGTTTTCTGTCACCGTGGACACAATCTAGCTAATCAAAAAGCAGTTCGGAAATACGTACACCATCTCTAAAATAAAATTACAGTGATCCGACCTTCGGTAATATTCAGTAGTGAGGCTTTTCGGAAAAATCGCCTTGGAAAGAACCGACAGAGGTCTGACAGAGCGCAGGTGTAGCGTCATTCTTAAGTTATTACCCAATATTTATATGAAATAGGAACACACAAGTGAAGTCTCTAATTTCAAGAAATTTAAATTCTGTTAGCGGGAAATCTATTGCTCCGAAAGTTAAAAAGCACTCTACGTTTTGGGCGGCTACCCTGAACACCATTAAGAGAGCTAGAGTGTTCCCTTCATAAAAACTGCCGTTGTGTCCCCGTCATGGTGGATAAACAATGCGTGAAATTATACAAAAACCAAAATACTTATCAGTTACCGGAAAACAGATAACAACGTATTTTGTCAATTTCGCTACATGAGATCCAAGTTCTTCCGGGACAAAACTGTAACGAGGGTAAACTCAAACATGTAATTTAATGGAAGCAGTTTTAGAGTATAAAGTCATTTAATCTTGAATAGTGTAAGTAAAACGATAAACGACGTTGTTAATGGTACCACCATGAAAGATGATTATATCTCTATACTAGCCCGATTGCGCTGTCTAGGACGCCCATTGATAATTGCATTAACTGGCGAACTGTGACAGCATTTAGACGACATATTTAGTATTTATGTGCTCTGTCAAATTTCATAGCTTCAGCTACGCTTGTCCCGGCCTGATCCAATAGTTCTGCTGGTAAACAACCACTATTACTACCACTGGCTCTAGTGGCTGCGCAGGTGGGGCCGTGGAGCGCGAGCGAAGTTTATCGCACATCGCGCGGCTGCTCCGCCCGTAGACGGACAGGTACTGACATAAATCAAAATGATTGATTGGGATCCGTAAACTCAGTAAATGAAAATCAGAAGAATACATCTACGAGTATCGAACACCTATCATCCTAAAGTCAAAATGCGTGTAGCGCTGAACGCGTTGATTGACGCAACGCCGTTTACTTCTGTGTTGTGTCTAGCGTTGTCGAACTTCAGTACACCCCTTAGCCGGGAGCGACCGGGCTACCACTGCTCGACTTAACCTGCATATGAAACGTTTAACGTTTGTAATAAAACGCAAAACTGCCGCGAAGAGATCGAAACACCGAACGGAGAAAGCAGGTACGTAGATGTAATGATATTGTGCCCGTTTCACAGTCATCGCAATTAGTTACGGAATGAAACTGATTGAGATCGAAGGGCTCATGCCGATAGAGAGGTACAAGGCCTTGAGTTACAGTGCAGATATTGCACAGCTTTTAAGTTTGCCTATATACTCAGTCCGTGGTGTGACGGCTCACCTATGAAACCCATTTTCATAAATGTTCTGCGACTGATGTGGTCGTTTGCGATGTACCCAAAGCGTGACCTAGTGTCACTTGATATGGTACATACAAAAATCGAAATTCATCTTTGGAACCGACTGCCATCCAGGTTACTATAAAGGTGAAAAGAGGTATTAGACTTACTGAAGTAAAGAAGAGACTGTACTGTTGATTATGTTTTAACTCCATGTAACATGAATTTAAATGAACGTTTAACTTGAAAGGATACTACATCATGAGAAACTGCGGTTTGTTTGAAATTTTTGCCACTATGAATGTTTGTGGATGCCTGGACACATGAGTGATACGTATTCTCTGGCTAAGAGAGATTGTATTAGTAGTGGAGCCGAGCGAGTGGGTGAGCTGGGTGCAGAAAGGGACAGTACAGAGTCATCGCTGAGTGAGGACCTTTGATTGTGGACGTGCCGTTCGGAGAACGAATTTTGTCTGACTCAATATAGAGCATTAAATTTTGAGATAATTTCATGGAGCGAAGTAGTGTAAAAGTTGCATTGTGTTTAACAAAATTTACATGTTGGTATACAGTATGAATTATCAGTCGTGTGTTTGGTATCGTCATTATTATTCTTCACCCTCCAATTTCAGTTAAAATTACTTCATTCATTTAGAATTAGTTCACTACAGCTTATCCCTACTTTTTGAATGAAAAGTATAACTTTACTGCACTGTCACGCCTTGGACTACTGCTTGGACAGCTAGATAACGAAAGTCTCATTTACTAAAGCAGCTGAATGAAAATGATATGGCACTTAGCCATCTATTTCAGGTGCATGCATCTGAGCGCTCCATATTCTTACTACTAAACAAGACACAGTTTAGTTGAGTCATCCCTTGCAAAGTAGAAAACAACTGTAGGGCCTAAACGAACTTCTTCAGATGAAAATAGGATCAGTTTTCGTCTTCAGAATTTTCATATAAGTCCATGAGATGCTTTTTCCTAACAGGGCGCAATTAATTTGGGGGGTAAGTTAGAAAATTTAAGAAGGGAAATGGATACGTTGAAGTTAGATATAGTGGATGTTAGTGAACTTAGATCACAGTATGAACGGGACTTCTGCACAGGTACAGGATTAAAATGCATAACCTAACAGGGCTAATTCTTAAGTAGGTCTAATAATGAATAACAAAATAGAAATGTTGGTAAGTAGTGGTGGATAATACAGTGAACGTGTTATCGTAGCCAAGATAGAGACGAACCCAGCATCCACTACAACAGAACCAGCTCTAGCACTGCGCATGATGAACAGATTGAAGGAATATAATGAAATAAAGGAAATTATTCAGGTAGTTAAGGGAGATGAACATTTTTGATGTGGGGCTCGAATTCGATAGTAGAGAGAGGTATGACAGGAAATTTAATGTAGAGAATTTGGACTTGAGGAAAGGAATGAAAGAGGAAGCTGCCTGATAGAATTTTGCGCAGAGCATCGCCAACTCTTCCTTTAAGAGCCATGAAAGAGGGTTATATACGTGAAAGTGACCTCGGGACAGTGGATGGTGTCAGCATGATTATATACTGTTAAGACAGAGAGATTTTGGAAACAAATTTTAAACTGTGAAGCATTGCCAGGGGTATATGTGTATACTGCCCATAATTTGTTGTTTATGAACTGCAGATAAAAATTTAAAACATTACTAAAGGATAAGACATTGAGGAGTTGGGACCGAGATAAGTTGAAACAACCAGAGGTTGTTGAGAGTTTCATAGGTAGCATTAAGAAACGTTTGTCTAAAACTGGGTAGGGAATACACTAAGAAACGAATGGGTAGTTTTGAGAGTGAGATAGTAAAGGTAGCAGAAGATTAAATACGAAAAATGACAAGACCTAGTGGATACTGTTAGGTATCACAGGTGATACTGACTGTAACTGACGAAAGGAGAAACTACAAATTGTAGCAAATGAAACAGGCGATAGGTAACAGAGACGTCTAAAAATGAGACTGACAGACTGCAAAATGACAAAGCAGGAATGACCAGAAAACAAATGTAAGGACATTTAAGTACGTACAACCAGGAAATAGATACATACCGCCTATAGGAAAATTAAAGAGACCTTGGCGCTAAAAGAAGCTACTGTGTGTGAATAAAAAAAAGCTCAGATGGAAAAGCAGCCCTACGTGAAGACGAGAAATCCGGAAGGTGAAATGAATATGTATAGAGTTTACATAAGTGGCATGATTTTGAAGGCAGTATTTTAGAAAGCGAAGAGGAAATAGATGAAAATGAGATAGCAGATACGACAGAACTAAAAGTATTTGACAGAGCAAATAAGAGCAAAAGTTGAAACAAGGCCCAGGGAGTAGATGACATCGCCCCGGCACTTCTGATTTCCTTGGGAGAGCCAGCCACGACAAAACTATTACACCCGATGTGCAAGATATTTGAAACAGGAGAAATATCCTCAGACGTCAATAACGTAGTAATTTGAATTCAAAAAAACAGTAAGTGCTGTTAGGTGAGAATATTACTGAACTGTCAATGTAATAAGTCATGGTTACGGAGTGGTGAAATGAGTTACTTATTGCAGGATGGAGAAAACTAATATATATAATCCGACATCGGAAAATTTTGGATTTCGGTGAATTATAGGAAGGCGTGAGGCAATATGGATCCTACACCTCAGGAAATAGCTTAAATAAATACAAACGTGTGTTTATAGCATTTTTAGACTTAGAGAAAGCTTGTGACTATGTTGACTGGAGTACAATCCTAGAAAGTCGGAAAATAGCAGGAATTAAATACAGGAAGCGGAAGGTTATTTGCAATAAGTAAAGACACCTACTATGGCTTTAATAGTGGTAGGGAATTAAAGGGAAGTAGTGGTTGACAAGAGAGTGAATCAACGTTATAGGCTACCCCCGACGTTATTAAGTCTGTACAATGTGCAAGCAATAAAGCAAAAAAATTAGGAGGAGGAATTCAAGTTCCGGGAGAAGAAATAAAAGCTTCGAGATATACCGATGACCTTGTAACCCCGTCAGGGACAGAAAAGGACTTGCAAGAGCAGTGGAACGGAATGCACAATGTCTTAGAAAAGGATAAAAGATTAACATCAACCAAAGCAAAACCACTGTAATAAAATGTAGTCGAATTAAATCTGCCGATATTGGGGGATTACATTAAAAAATGAAACACTTAAAGTAGTAGGTCGGTTTTGCTATTTGGACAACAAAGTAACTCACGGTGACTGAAACAGAGATGGTATTAAATGTAAACTGGCTACGGAAAGAATTTATGAAGAAGAGAACTTTATTAACATAGAACATAAATTTAAGTGTTACGAATTCTTTTCTGAAAGCATTTGTGTGCATTGTAGCCTAGTATGGAAGTGAAACGTGGACAATAAGTAGTTGAGACAAGAAGAGAATAGAAGCTTTAGAAATGCGGTGCTACAGAAGAATGCTGATGGTTAAATAGGTAGATCGAGTAATTGATGAGGAAGTGATGATTAGAATTGGTGAGAAAAGACATTTGTGTCACAAATTAACTGAAGGATTGGTTGATAGCACAAATTCTAAGCCATCAACGAAACAGAAATTTAGATATGGAGGATGTGTGTGTGTGTGTGTGTATGTGTGTGTGTGTGTGTGTGTGTGTGTTTGTGTGTGTGTTTGTGTGTGAAGAGGGGAGGGGGGTTAAAATTATAGAGAGAGACACCAAGAGACGAATATAGCACGCAGTTTCAGATGAATGTAGTTGCAGTAGTTATTTGGGGATGAAGAAGCTTCCACAGGAGAGAGCTGCATGGAATGCTGCAATGAACCAGTCTTCGGACTGAAAACTGCGGAAAGCAACAACTACGAGTCATGAATGAAGAATAATAAGAATGGGGTAAGAATGTCCTTACTTCCACTTATACTGTGCTTACGTACTCAGGCAAATAATTAACAGAACGAAGTGAAATGTGTATCTGGAATCACTAAAATATATTAACGTGGATCAAAACTATTTCTCCTTGGTTGTGGAATTTGTGGCTGTAGTCAACTTTGGGTGATGTTCAAGGGAATAGCATATTGGTAAATAAACAGGCACTTTGGTTGTATATCAATAAGCAAACAGAGCTGGACAGAAAACTTTTAATACTATTGTGTGACCTGCGCTCTACGGCACGTTCTACAGTGGTTTGCGAACCGTGCGTGTGGATGGGGCAGGAGGCAGAAAAATAATTTCAGTATTGCTTTAGATTCTTTGTAAAGTGAGTGTGGAGGTGTTTACGTCTGTGTTTGATTTCTTGAATGTAAGTCAACAGCTTTAGAGTCTTCGCTGCATAGTGATAATCGTGACAGGCTCGCCCATTGCTTCCCTGAGTGCAGTGTGACGTGGGATGAAACACTAAGCGAAGGAAAGAGTTATTGTTTCACTTGTTTTATTTACTTACAGTGAACTGTAGTACGAATTAAGGCATTGGATTTCAGACACAGCAGGCTGATATGATCCTTAACTAACAGCGTTAAAAGTGACAGTTTGCAGTCTTATTAATACACGGTTTTCCGTCCCCGAGTTTCAGCTACTTACTTTCTATCACAAAATATATTTCTCAAGATCTATGTACTGAAGAAAGGCTTTTTTTCTAGTTTTTATTTCACATAGATTGAGCTGTGTCTCTTGATTTTATTTCTCACTTATACCACTCTATTCCTTCTATCTGACGGTTTAACAAAAATTTTCAGTGAACCATGGAAGATTTTCTGTATCTTGCCCCCATTCCATTACCTCTAGAGTGAGCCTGATGACCTATGCACGTATCTGATAGATTTATCCCACCATCTGTAAACATTTTCCGCACATTTTATCATCATTTCATCACTTTAACGTCTTTTCAGCTGCTTAATTTGTGACTGTTATGAAGCCTCACGCTTAAAACGCACATAATTTCTTTCCATTTATTTTCCTGAGGTTCAGGGTATCACTTTCATGCAATTTTATGCTGCGTATATACATGATCAAATACTACCTCCTTGTATCGCATGCAGTGCTATACAGTGGTTACGTCACCTATGCTCTTCCGGTTTTTACTGTCGTCGGACATTCCCCGCAGTCCAGCACCTACCACCTACATCTACATACATACTCCTCAAGCCACCGTATGGTGCGTGGCGGAGAGTACCCTGTACCACAACTACTCGTTTCCTTACCTGTTCCACTGGCAGACAAACCGAGACAAAAACGACTTGCTATATGCCTCCGTATGAGCCCTAATTTCTCGTATCTTATCTTCGTGCCCCCTACACGAAATTTATATTGGCGGCGATAGGATCGTTCTGCAGTCAGCCTCAAATGCGGTTCTCTAAACCTTCTCAGTAGTATTCTTCGAAATGAATATCTTCCCTCCAAGGATTCCCACTTGAGCTCCCAAACAATATATGTAACACTCGCATGCTGATCGAAACTAGCGGAGACAAATCTAACAACTCGCTTCTGAAATGCTTCAATGTCTTCTTTCAATCCGTCCTGGTGAGGATCCCAGACACTCGAGCAGAACTCAAGAATAGGTCACACTGGCGTCCTATACGCGGTCTCTTTTACAGATGAACCACAGTTTCCCAAAGTCTCCCAATAAATAAAAGTCGATTATTCGCATTCTCTACCACAATCCTCAAATGCTCCTTCCATTTCATATCCTTTCGCAAGATTATGCCCAGATATTTAAACGACATGACTGCGTGAAGCAGGGCTCAACTAAAGCTGTATTCGAGCATTATGGGTTTGTTTTTACTAATCACCCTCATTAACGTTCACTTTTCTACAGTAAGAACCAGCTGTCATTTATAACACCAACTGGAAATGTTGTCCAAGTCATCTTGTATCAATCTAAAATCACTTATCTTTGACACCTTACTGTGCATCACAGCATCATCAGCGAACAACCGCAGATTGCTGCCCACCGTGTCATGTATATAGAAAATAGTAATGGTTCTATCACACTTCCCTGGGGCATTGTTGACGTTACCTCTGTCTCCTATGAAGAATCGCCGTCGAGGGTACATACTGGGTTCTATTACTTAAGAAGTCTACGAGCCAGTCGCACATCCGGGAGCCTGTATGCGCTATGCACGTACCTTCGTTAACAGTCTGCAGTAGGATACTACGTCGAATGCTTGTTGGAAATCTAGAAATATGGATCATCTCGTTCCTTTTCATCCATTGTTCGCAGTATATCACGAGAGAAAAGAGCAAGCTGAATTTTTCACGAGCGGTGCTTCTAAAGCCGTGCTAATTCGTGGACATGAACTTTTCGGTCTCTAGGAAATTTATTGTATTCGAACTCAAAATAAGCTCTAGAATTCTGCAATATACCGATCTTAAGGAAACTGTTCTGCAATTTTGCGGGTCCATCCTTTTACCTTTTCTCATGTCCAGGAGTACAAATTTTCCCAGTCGCTTGGCACTTTGCGCTAGTCGACAGATTCGCGACAAACGCAAACTAAGTGAAGGGCCAATGACATAGAGGACACTTTGTAAAACCGATTTGGGATTTGTAGTCTTTGTACAACCTAACTGGGATTCCACGCGGATCTGGTTACTTTTTTTTTCAACTCTTTCAGTTTATTCTGTACGCCACGGGCGTTTATTCCTATGTCATCCATATGGGAATTTATACGTGAACGATTTCTTAAACGTTGAATTCAAAACTTCAGCATTCGTTTTGCTATGTCCTACTGCCAATCAGACTGGTCATCGAGTGACAGAATGGAAGCCTTAGACCAGCTTAGAAATTTTATTTAGGACCAGAATATTTTTGTATTCCTTACCAGATCCTTAGCTAAGGTATGACGATGGTAGTTGTTGAATACTTCGTGCATAGATCTTTCCACAGATGCGTGAATCTCTGCTAATCTTGGCCTATCCTCGTTTTAATCGAGAATGCAACAGCCTTTGCTTCCTCAGAATTTTTCAAATTCCGTTATTAAATCACGCTGGCAGTTTTCCGCTCTTAATCCACTTATTAGGCACATACTTGTCCAGAGTATGATTTGCAATCGGCTTAAACTTTTCCCATAATTTCTTATCTGCTCTTCCTAGCAGAAACACTCTTCCAGCCCTCTTGAGTGGTTTATTATCATTCGTAACCATTGTGATCACTGATCCCCATCTCTATAATGACGCCATCGATTAAGTCCGACCTGCTTGTAGCTACGAGGTCCAAGATACTTTATAGCAGAAGAACGTGTTTCTCTTTTATCCTCTTTTCTTTCCTTAAATACGATGTTGAAGTTAATTTTCTTCTCGTTGCAAACTGTTTTTACAAATTTCGTAAACGAAAATTATCATACAAATGTCAACACTGAATTACTTCATTACACAGTAACTACGGCTGCCTGTTTGATTATAAATAGAATACCCAATATGTGTCTCAGTATAACGCTATTCTTTGGTTTCAGTAATGTTAATCAAGTCTCTCAGTTTGGTTTAATCTACTCTGTATTACATACCGTGAAAGTACCAAAAATAAACATTTCATTGAAAATTCTGATACCACACTTGCAGCTGTTACACTGTAATGTGAATGATCACTGGGGGAATAATGTAAGCGCTCTTCAGTAAAACCGAAAAACTCGTTTAGACACGTCCTAAACAAAAAAAATTCATAATATGCCAAAACCAATGTTCATAGATGACAATAAATCACACCAGAAATTCATAATAATAATAAAAATCATGTTAGCACGATCCTCTACATAAAAAGTGCAGTTAATACAACAGTCGAAATGTAGTCATAAGTTTGGTGAAGTCTAACACGTGACCAACTGGATGAGACATAAAATGTCTTTCCTTTTACTCTACGTTTTATTTCTATTTAATCACACTACTGCTTCCGAGTTTAAGTACTTAACTGAATAGAGAACTTCGGAGCTGCTCATTTCTAGTGCAAACTGAAAAATTGTGTGAGCAGTTTAGTTACCGATTTATTAGAACGCAAATGCAGTTTTCAAGACGATTGCTGGAGAATAACGACGTTGCCTAAAGTTGTATCAGATGCTTCAGCAGTATTAGATTTGCTTTTAATCATAATGGAAAAGGAGAAAAAATAATGGCAAGCTACTGCCCTGAAAACAAAGTACAATACATTGATAAATAGGACACTGTCATCTAACATTAACAGCGCAACTAAATACAGCTAGTATGTGAAAAGAGTAATCTATTTATGTAATAGGTTATGTCTCTGTTGACTAACTCACTGAATCATCATCGCCCAGCCCAAACAACTATGGATACAATATTTAAATTTGCAGGGGATGTTGATCTTATACTTAGGCGTCGTTTAAGAATGTATTCTTCGAAATTCAACCAATAAGGAGGTGAAATAGGGGCTGAAATATTTCTTGAAGGCACGTCACTGTTATGGAAGTTTTGAAGCCAGACCTACCAAAATAAGTATTCGGTTTCTTCGTCAGAAATAAAGATATTCGTGTTTCAGTTTTTTTTCTTTTTTCAATTTAATCTCTATGGCGGTAAAAAGGTGGGTAAAAAGTTTGAAATAAATCATTATTAAAGAACTACTAAAGTATTTTTGAAACCAGGTATTTGACTTACTTGACTACTAATAAAAAAATACGTGTTTCAGTGTTTCTGGAAAGTCAATTCCTAAGTGGGTGTTTCATGAAATATTTCATTAGGAATGCATTTTTAAAGCTAAATATATGAAACTTTACTTTGCTTTTTTTGTTAGATATAAGAAATACATGTTTTATTGTTTTTGGAATAGAACCCTTGTGAAGCTGAAATAAGGTACTAAAAGTCTCTGTAGAAATATTTCATTAAGCAAGCTTTTTTGATGATAAATCTTTGACAATTTGAGTTTGACTCCTCTTTTAGAAATAAAAAAGTGCATATTTCACTGTTTTTGGTAGTCAACCCTTAAGGGGGTGAAGCGTTTTATTAAAATATTTCATTGTGAAAGTATTTTTAGATCTATGTCTATGACAGCTGGTATTTGGATTCTCAGATAGAAGTAAAAGAAAATCGTGTTTCACCTTTATTTGGAAAATCAGTGTCTAAGGAGTTGGACTAGGGCCACACTGGTTCTCTGACTCGTCTTTGCCCAGCCCAAACAGCTAGGCATAGAAAAATTCGCTGAGGGTGTCGATGTTATACTGTAGGCGTCAGAAGGGACTCTCTTCGAAAGGGGGAAGGGCGGATGAAATACGTGATAAAAAGCTTTTTGAAAATATCTATCTGATAAGGCAATTTTGGCCTAAAATTACGATAACTGATATTTGGTTTCTCACTCGTAAATAAAAAAAAAATTGTTTCAGCATCTTTGGAAATACAACCACTAAGGGGGTAAAATAAGAGGACCAAATTTTTGAAAAAATATTTCGTTATTTTTAAAAAATATTAAAGGTAAACTATGATAATTGGTATTTCATTTCTCCCTTAGATTTCAAGAAATATGCCTTACATGATGAAATTGCTATGGAAATACTAACACAAGAACGCAAAAGGCATGATAAACAAAAACCTTCGATCCCAGCTATCAGAATCCCTTTTTCTCGGATGCACATTCGGCAAAGACCGTGCCTGTATGACCTTAGTTAGTGTGAAAACTTCAGAATGTGTCGCTGTTTGAGTACAAAATAAAAAATCTAGTAAAGAAAAAATCTGTACAGGCCGTACAATTTACGCGAGTGAAGAAGCGGGCCGTGCGCTAAGCTACTGCCCTATACTTTTCAAGAGGCCCTTACGTCATCGTCCAAGAAGATGCCTTGCTATTGGACACAAGTAGCGCTTAGAAAAGACGGAATAAATCTGTGTAGCCTGTAACATAATCTTTCTATTCTTGATGACACCTTATGGTGTATTAGTAAAATAGTTAATAATTGGAAGCATAAGAACTTTTGAAGCGACTACATTCTAGATACTGAAACACGAAATACCTGTAATCAGTGACAGTCCTTTACGGAATTTCCTAAATATAATTTTTAATCAAATAATTTGCAACACCTGCTTGCGCACGAAATAAGATGACACCACATGCACAAAATTAGTTAAATTGTAGTATATACCAAATTTAGTTACGAGTACGATTTACAGAACTAAGTCACTGAAAGAGGAGAATATCTGATAGAACTGGTACAGCAATGTCTTATTCGGTGGGTACTAAAACGAACTGGTGAAGTTCTTTGCTATGTAAAAACATTTCAGTGAACTTTTACAATTCTGTCAACGTTGAAAAGTTGCTTCAAAATTATAGTTATTGAAAACTATCAATGTAACGACATAAACTCCATTTGTACTAAATTTCTTTTTGATGCTTTTCATGTTTAGTAAAGCATTCTCTACCGTCTGCCTCATACGACATTCGATATTCATTATCACAGTGTACTGTAGCATCAGCGTTACACACACACAAAAAACGACGTATTCCGTTACATATGTAAATGATAGTGTGCATTTAGTCAATTTTATAACATCAACCTATACTTGATCACATACACAATACGTACACAAAAGCGTATGGTTTCCTTAATGCACTCCTATAGTACATCAAGTGCTATTCATGTTCAAATTGTGTTTGCATGAAGAAGCACAATGAGGAAATCCCTGACTGGCGGTTGTTTGAATTCTATTCTTGTCTTTCGCACATATGGAATAGGAGAAGGAAAGATGTTTAGGGGTTTTGTTGGCATGTAAGTCTTTGTGTCCTCACTGAATTAAAATAGTACATCAACTCGGCTACAGGATAAAATCTTTATATTATATTTCTAATATTAATACTTCCGTTTCTGCTGTCAGCTTTCAGTTACTGGCAGCTTCTTGTAAAGAGTTACTGCTACTGGAGAACCGATAACGAATTTCTAATTCTGTCTCTTCCCAGATACTGTCCACTAGTAGAGCGAATGCTCCAAGGCTGACAAGGATACTAGCAATTCGCAATACTATACCTTTAGTTCATGAAAGTAAAAGCTATGTTTTATAATGCCTGAACAAACAGATATCTGGATAGATGGTTCACTTGCCCTTTCATATGTTTCACATATAAAGCTTTTTTTTTTCAAATATATGAGAAATAAATGTATCAGGGTATGATACTATCAAGCAATTGCATCTGCAATGTCCATCTCCGAGCAATTTTGTCTTCGTTCTAAATCCATGTACAACGTAAGTAACTGACTTATCTCCTTACCTCCGGTTTACTCTTTACTGAGGGGCTTCCTCACCCCTCAAACACCATAACCATTGTCATCTAATATTTCGGTGTCAACTGTAAGGTATTCTGTCTCGTCCCTCAGAGAAACTAGACACATTCTTCGAGAAATAAATTCATCAGTTATCTCTTAAACAATAGCGGGTTATAAGCCGATTTTCAAGTACATTACTGATTCCCAAATATGATAACTCACAGATAAACATTATGACAAGGCAAAGATAATCGTCTCAGCTTCTTATGGTATCGATCCATAGCTTAATGTACAATTACGTAAATGACCATTTTTTAACAAATAACGTATATTAATACACATTCAGGTATTACACTACAGTGACCAGACTAAAGTTACGCATCAGCCAAGAGCTTTCTTAACTACAATGGACTGGGGCCCAAAGTTTTGCTTCTATACTATTGGTATGATCTCATCTAAAAGAAGTGAATAATGGAAATGGGTTTGCTCTTTTAACAATAGGTGTGGTGGCATACAAATCTGGCTTTTAATTTCTAAACTTTCTAATTGGTTGAGTTTGGCTCCCTTTTCCTCTGTGTATAGGACTTGACATCTATGGTATATTTGTGTTTTGCGTTCAGGCAATATTCTGCAAATGTTGAATAAGGCTTCTTCAATCTCCAGCTTCTGCGGTGTTCTTTAAGCCTGGTACAGATTGACCTCCTCGTTTGTCGAATGTAGCAAGACTGACACACTTTTATTTCCTACTGAGTACTTACAGACCATGATCAACATAACAGCTGCAAATAGTAAGGGTCAGATTAACCTTACAAGAACTCAGAGAACATCAACAACACTGACTCTTGCAATACACAGCGTCAGCTATGTCTTTGATTGTGTAAGACACTAAGAAATGTGGAAAGTACTATACTTGATAGGAATACCCGAGGACCTTATACAGTTAACCAGAAATCTGTAGGAAAACGAAGATGCAACAGTAAATCCACAGCAAGAATATACAGAAGCTTTCGAGACAGGGAAAGGAATCAGACAGGGATGTATAACGTCTCCATTTCTTTTCAGTTTGTGTGGTGAATGTCTAATGGTAACTCCAATGTATGCAGAGTAGAATTTAAAATGAGGAGCATCTGATCAACAATTTAAGATATGCAGATGATGAAACACTTACAGTGCGCAATGACAAATACGTTACAAGTACGCTAAAAAAAAAAAGAAAGAGGAAAAGTTAGCTTAAGACTAACTTTGGAGAAAACAAAAATGTAGGCAACTGGAATGAAGGCAATATAAGGAGAAATTATTGCAGAAGACGATTGATATATATTTTGAGGATCTACAATGACAAAAATCAACTCCCGCACTGGGCTATACGAAGAACGTTACACCCAGAAAAACCAATCTATTAAACTAACCAAGTTGCTAAAGGATAAGAAATTATCTCTACTGATAAAAATGAAAATGGCTGACGCTGTGGTCAAAATAAAAACTGCTGACGTGTTTGGTTTTTTTGGTAGTTTTGTAGGGATACATGCTGTGGATAATTAAATAAATGGATCGCAAGTAAAACAGATAGTCTTGAAATGGGTGTTTGGAAAAGTATCCTAAGGATTCCATAGTTAAAAAAATAAAATATAGAAGAAATCCCGGAAAAATAAAACCTGAATTACCTTTAGATATCAAAATACTTGAAATAAAACTAAGGTACTTTGGGTACATCGGCAGAGCATGAAAGTAGAAAAAGCTGTAAAGCTCGGCAAAGTGGAAGGTCAATCACGCAGAGGGAAACCATGGCAAAGGTGGATGGAGGACATCAAAGAAACTACCAGACTAATCCCTAAAGGACTGACGAGCAAATCAACGTCGAGAAATGCGTGGAACGACCTATTCATGTCAGCAGGAGACAGTTTAAAACGAACGTGGCATAACCTCTGTCATACTACTTTTTTGATCCTTGAGTGAGATATTCCATGGCGTGAACGGAAATGGTTTTTCCATGAATGTCCATACTGTAAAATTAAAATTACAGGGCAGAATTTCGCGATATCAATGTCGTCATTCTTCGAAAGATCTCCATACTTGTTCCCCGAATCTCTCTATACCGACTTGTTAAAATCCTTACAGTTGGTGAGATGATAAACTTCAGTGCGAACCAGTGTCTACTTCCTTTGCATCTCCACTGTCCTCTGTCAAAATTTCAGATCTTGTTGGTAGCATATCGAATAGTTCTTCTTTCCTCTCAGATCAGTAAACAAATAGTATTAGTGCCACATATATAATTTTCCCAAGTCTTATGTTGAACTGAACTTTCTCTTCACATTTGCATTACTGCCAACAATGTCGAGAACAATCTCCCTCAGGAGTTCCAGTCTCTTTTATTCTCTGCAACCATCATAACAGTTTCCCAACCCTTAATCATGCCCAGGGCTCCTACTAAACATTATATTAATCTCCTTTGCTAAGTTGTACTTATAAAAGCCTGTGCCTGAAACTGGTACTGCTTACATGATTATTCTCCGTTTATATATTCTGTAAATCTACCTACGTCTTCACTAGTTAGTGCAATGTGACGTTTCCTCGTATTAAGGCACTTTCCTGAGACAGAAAAACTTACGAAAGAATCTCTAGTTACAATTTCATGACTGTGAACACAGTTTAGTGACCATAAACATGTGTTCTCTATGGACAAATAAACTAAGGCGTCGTTTTTTGCTAGTGTCGTACCATTTCATATTACATTGCTCGACAAAGACATACTGTGACGTCATGCTGTATATAAACGTCATGAAAGTCTTCTTGAATGAAAATATAAATAAATTTTCACTCTAATATGATTTTATTAATGCCTTCCGTTCACGAATTTTTGAAGTTACTGTGAAGTCATATAAGAGGTACTACGGATCACCACATTTAGTAACAGCGGCTTGGGATACATTTGTGTCGTATCGCTTGGCATTCGATTGAGTTCATCACATCTTTCATTGCTGCATTTCTACTGGGTAATATCAAACAGCAAGTAATTGAAATATCACAAAAATCACATTTAGTCCACGACATACCTGCCAAAAATGGGCAGATCAAAGAAAATAGTTCGCTTTTATGGAACGAAAGCAACATCCAAAATTTTTATCTGAGTCGATAGATGCAAAAAGACATAAATGCAACCACTCGTTTTCTTTAAACATTGCTTTATTCCATTAAATATTTTTCGGACTTTTTCAGCCTTATCTCCAATTATGCTGCCAATAGGTCTCATTTGAAAATCAGCTTGGGAAGAGAAGCGTACTTAATGGAGTAAAAGAATAATTTTAAAAAGTTACTGGTTGCCACTTTCTCTAGTATATACTCTTAGCAAAAATGTTAGGATGGTTCTTTATAGGAACTTAGCCCCATTGATCTGAAAAGTGTATAAGGTGAATGTACAGCATATCGCCTAACTAAAGTATTATACTAAGCACAGTTTTTGTTGTCCTCCATCACTGTAGAAGAGAATTTTCTTTTTAATTATTACCACGATTCGAAAAATACCATGGAGCAAGACTGTGCTTTCAAATCAACGGCTCTTGACAAGCACCAGCGGTGTAATAGTTGACTGCAAGTAACTTTGGAGAATAATTTGGGAATAACTTGGTCAGTACAGAGCTAACCTTCTTATAATGTGACACCAGAATGTATGCATGAAAGATTTTATGTATCGGACATTCAGGGTGTTAGAAAGCAATATGTGAAGCATTCGGGAACATGCACAGGCTATTGACATACCTCACTAGTTTCTATTTGGAGAGTATGTGGAATGACCTCATGACAAGGTATTAATCAATGTCATCTTAATATCTTAAACAGAATGTATGTAATCGAAGTTGACATCCTATCACAAAGAAGGACATATCAAAGATGCTAAGACTTCGTACAACTTTGTTTTATTAGTCTACTGCTCTGAACTTCATTCGTTCGTTAATCATTTTGGATAAAAATTTTAAGAATTAACGTTAATTTCGTACGTATTGTTCTATCTTTGCGACAAGCAGAGTATAAGCGTTCCTGCATGTCTTCTTATAGTTCAGTATATCCGTTCATTTCTCTTTGCATACATAACGTTCGTTCTGATATTTTAATAGTGTTGTGTACTAACTATTATATTTAGTGTAGCCAGCATTTTATGTGTAATTCATTAGTATGTTTAGTGAAAGGAACGGTGCCGTCTAATCTCAAAAAAATTTCCGATCAGTAAAAAATATCACGTTGTTGAAAATGGATTAATTCACTGTTTCAGTCGCAGTCAAAGAGACAACGGCCCCAAACCTTCAGTGGACACGTAGTACCTTCCGAATCATTTTTAGCGTTCACGGTGCCAGTTGACGCTCTAGCACAATATTTAGGTACCGGAATCATACTAAGAGAAAAAATTATGTTTCAGATTTTTCGAATTATTATATCTAAATACTTCATTTATGAGCAGAGGGAAACATCTGTAGAGCACTCGTGTGATCAAAAAGGAGACGATAAATGTTCACGAACACTTTACTGACAGTGACCCACTCCTTCAGCCGGAGAAAATTAATTTACATCTCCTATCTTCTGAAATAATCATCACACCGAGACGAAAGTCGAGCAACTGTATCAAAGGTACCCATACTCGAGTTAAGAAAATTCTATGAAAATTATATTTAGTGCTACAGAGTGACATACAATCTCTCTATGTTGACGCTGCAAAATGTGCATTAAAAATCGTAAGGTGAGCTTCATGAATTATTTACGAAATCATGTAGCTTCCATTTTACCATTAAAACTCAATGCCTCCATCTGTTATACAATAACTCTCCAGTATTACATTTTGGCGACATTTTCGTTAAGTCTTACAAATAAAATGGTGCAGAACAATAACAAACTGTTATGACTAGCCATGAAAACTGAACGAGGTGGGGATTGGAAAATTTACACTTCCTGTGAGGATTTTGTGTCCAATCAATTGCTCGATCAAAGTCGTTTCTGTCCCACTCCATCACTGAGCCATTTTCTCGAAGTCTTTCTCAGTACTAGTACCTCGTATTAAACTGCAGAAATAAATAAGACAGTTAATGACATATCTGCTAAAGGTACAAAAATGATTACAATTGTCCCTTTATGCACTCGTTAGCCTTGCATATCCTTCTTTCTAACCAAGCACTGAAATGGTCAAACAATTGAAGTGCATTACTTTGGAATGATGGCAAGAAAAAGCGAATCGATAAAATCGAAGTAGCAGCGCTTCGGACACCAGTCTTCTGCTCCCATTGTTGCACCATAGTTGAAGAGAGAATAGGACTGTTTTGGAAGCTCCAGTTCTCACTCCCAGGCGTCTTCATTGATGGGCAGTACATGAAAGACCACATAAAGTCCGCAGATATAAATCACGAAAAGATGGTAGATCAATAAAAAATGCCTATTTGTGGTAACTGCTGCTATAGGGTTACGAATGATGCTTTAACTACTTTCTATATTTTAGAGACAATCTTAGTGAACTGTTTAGTACAGTGAGATGCAAACAGTAGATATAAGAAGAAGTCGACTGCACTCGAGTGTAAAGCAACTATAGAGATTTCCATGTCACTCTTTAAATAGAAAAAGGAAAAAAAAGGATCGTTTAATATTGTCGTAGAGAACTCGACTGCGTTTTAGCAACCAACTATTTCCAGGTCACTCATCAAACAGGAAAAGAAATAGGACAGTTTAATATTGTTATTTTACTTGATGTATTTGTTTCCTTATTTGTTACGATGTACGCCTCCCTAAATGTTACACTGAAATTAATGGCCGTGAGGACAGTTAGTTCGTATCATGGGATGTTTTCTGGGCTCTGTAGCGATTAAATAATTTAACGACGCAAGAAAACAATGTCCATTAAGGAAGACAGTTGTGGTTGTAGACAGATGCAGACTCTAGAGCTTCGTCCGCTCTGGTTGCTTAACGAAGATGCTTGAATCAGGAAGACCTGCTTGTAACTAATTTTTTGCTTTTTAACCAAGGTGCTGCAAATTTGTTGTTTTGTTTCTATACTAGGCTGTTTTCCTTAATATTCGATGGGGTGCGAAATTAAAATCGCAGTTAAAGTTCGGTGGACCTTTGCACGGATGTGTATCGAGGGACTCTAGTACGCCTGTCTATCACGCCAGGTCGCTCTTTCCAATTCTGAGCGCATGACTTCATGCAGCCCATATGACGTAAGTGTCATGCGTTTCCTTCTTCATGACATGTCTCACCCGCAGGCACCAGAGGGTCCAGAATTGGCTCCTTCTGATTTCCATCTCTTTGTTGACGTCAATCTCTGGCTGTGAGGACAGCACTTTGGCGGAGATGACGACCTGCAAGCCAGAGCCTGGAATTCGCAGACTTCACATACGGCTGTCTTCTAATATGAGAGTATGAGGAAAGTTTATATCACATTACGACAAATGTCTATGGCGGAGCGGCGACTGTGTAGTGCAATAGCTGTAAGGTGTAGCTAACTGTTCCTAGCTTTGATTTTTACTGTGTTTTTCATTTCGTGATGGATCAGAGTTCGAATAAAAAAAAATGCTGTGCTGTAAACAGTCGATTGTAGCACAGTATACGAATTGAGTTGGCGATGTTTTAAGGTGTCCGACGCTAACACATTAGACGTTTCATTATTGACCGATGGAATGCAAATGACATCGCACTTGATCGCAAAAACTTCTTTATAAAAACTTAAAGATAAAATTCTTGGTGCCGTGTCAGATGACAGTGAAACTGTAGCACTTGAGACACTTGAGACGGCAAAGAACCCCATCACAACTAATTCATTATACACTCAATGAAGTTACGTTTATAATGTGCTGGACTGCTAGATAATTACCAAATATTTTGCTTCGGACTAAAAACACTAGATCAAAGACAACTAAAACTCCACTGTCAATATCTGACGCATTATCTGAAGAATATTTAACTCTATAAAATCGAGCAAAGAATGGCGATACCCCAGTGACAAAACAGCTGTGAAAATGTTTCATTACTATCACGTGTGTCTGTTGGAAAAAGAGTAAAATATTGTTAGCTATTCTTGGAGAAATTTATTCGACCACTCACAAAGTCATCAAAGCTCACTAAGACTACAACAAAAAGAGAAAAGTAAGAAAATTGGTCTTTGTAATGAGAACAGTGCACGAGATTCGTAAGAGTTTTCTACCTACTACAAATCTGTATGAAAACAAACATATACAAAGCTCCTTACGTAACAGGTTAAGTACTGATGAAGAAACTTTGACTACCAATATTACATTAACTTACTAAAAATGCTACTGAAAAGACTATGATCGATTTTATTATTAAATCTTATGATCTACATTAAGGGACCGTTCTATTCAGTCAGCTTATGATATAGAATTTTACTTTTTTTGAAGAAACTAATGAAGCAATTAAATAAGCCTTTTTGCACATTGTTTACTGATTCATCATTAAGCAACTCATCTGAGGAGTTAAAGTCGCTCTGCCGAAAATAAGGTGAAGCTCATCAATCTGAAAATATTACCTCAAATCAAGAAACAAACAATTTTTCTTAATGTATGGGACCCTGTGCACGGAGTAATAGCCCATTTAGCTTAAATTTCAAAGAAAATAATAATGTTGCAGACGTTTAAAGCTAAGGTGTGGTTTTGACGTGTTTTTTTGGCCACTTTTTTTTCAAAAACTAATGAAAAAATATTAAAGAATTCCCCCATTGCTGCTTGTGGATATGCGAAAGATGTACTTAAGCCGAAATTCAGGGAGAAATCTTTTCCTTCTTCTTGAAGTGCACTGTATCTCAAGCTGAAGGATAGGCTCAAATGGTTCAAATGGCTCTGAGCACTATGGCACTCAACTTCTGAGGTCATCAGTCCCCTAGAACTTAGAACTAGTTAAACCTAACTAATATCTTTCTGAAATTTGGCTTAATTTCTCATCTGGCATGCCCCAAGAAGCAATAGACTGTTTATTCATTATTTACTGCAAAAAGATCAAAAAGACACGACCAAACTACATCTTTGTTTCAAACGTCTGACAGTTTATTATTTTTTCGAACTTCAACAAAATGTGCTATTATCCCGTGCGCAATATTCCATGGATTAAAGCAACCGTCTGTTTTTTCATTGAATTTTTGTATTTATTTGAGATAAGATATGTTAGACATCCATCATGGACACACCTCGTGGCGTGCAAAGCAACTTTAACTCCTCGTGTGACGGTTTAATGATCAGTGAATTTCTTTCAAAAAATCAGAAAATGTTGCCAAAAATCAATATATAATGCGCAAAAATGAGTTATGTTGACTCCTTCATTAGGTTTTCCATAAAAGTCGAAAAAATCACCAATTTCCTAGGCTGACTGAGAAGAACGTGCAGCGTGTAATGAGAGGTATTCAGTATCCGCAGTTTGCGAAAACGTGACGACTTTCGCCTGCTGATGCCTTTTTCTGATCCTTCTATGTAACGTACAGGAACAAGACGGGCACATTTGATCAATGAAACACTTGAGCATGAGCAACATAGAATACGACTGCTTCTTGTTATTTGCAGCAGACATAAATTAAGAAAGTAAACTTTACTGAAAATATTTTGGTACATTTTATCGATGCAAAACTTTTCTTGGTACATATAACAGTGTAATATATCGGTTCCGATAGCATTAATATGTGTTGCTAGACTAAGATAATGTAGAAATGAGAAAGAAAAGTTGGGCATCCCATTTACAGCAAGTTTGAGGAAGCTGAAATGAACAATGTGTGATCTTTCCAGTATCTGTGATGAAGGCAATAAGTATTGTTACAAAAACCCAGTTATTTGGTGCATTTAAATCACTACCTAACCATAGGACAGGTCATAGTGACTTATATTGCATCTGTGAAGAGGCAGGTCAAAACAAAGAGTTGTTCTGCAAATGTATTCGACGTTCTGTTTGGAATTGTCTTACATTTACTGGAGAAGACGCCCCAAAGCTCCATTTGCATTGAGTGTTATCCAAGGAACAACAGTCTAAAAATTTTTAGTGTGAAAATGAATATGATTATCCAGTCCTTCTTACTGTTTAAATACATTGCGATATCCTATATTCCTAACAGAAAGTGGCAAGTAATTGAAGTGGAGGCTAATTTCAATCACGTACGTTTATAAGGAACAGTAAAATGTGAACGAATAAGTAAACTGTATACAATTTCAAAATTGATGTCCATATGTGTTCATTCATTTAAAGCACCGTGACACAGAGCAGCTGAGTTCTGCGTGGAAAAAGTTTTCGGTTTCCAACACTACCGTGATGGTACTCAGACGTGCACATCTTCGTCCGAAGAAAATCGAAGGCCGAGAGTGTATTTCTTGAGGGCTCCAGAACTATGGAAATTGCATGGAGAGAGCTCGGGAGATCGACCTACCCAAATGTTTCCAAGACTCTTTCGACTACGTTAGATAAGGTTCGCTGGGAACCTCTTGCACATTCTCCATACAGTTGAGATTTCTCCCCTTGCGCTTTCCATATTTCTGGACCGCTGAAGAAAGACATTCGTCGATTTGCTTTGAACGAAGAGGTGCACGGCTCGATATAATCATGGTTGCGTAGGAAACCGAAAACTTTTTTCCATGAAGGAACCGACTGCTCTGTTTCACGGTGGCATCAACTTATTAACAACTACAGCGATTACTTTTGAAATAATACACAGTTCACGAACATTTTCCATCTATCTCGCTTTCACTGGACTGCCCCTTATAACACTAGTTTCCCTTCGCAACCGCACTATTTCAAAACCACTGAAAATAATTACCCCACAGGGCAAGAAAAAAAAAGTTTGAAATGGGTCTGAGCACTATGCGACTTAACTTCTGAGGTCATCAGTCCCCTAGAACTTAGAACTACGTAAACCTAACTAACCTAAGGACATCACACACACCCAAGCCCGAGGCAGGATTCAAACGTGCGATCGCAGCGGTCTCGCGGTTCCAGACTGTAGCGCCTAGAACCGCACGGGCACTACTGCCGGCTGGGCAAGAAAGGGCATCATTGTTACGAACAGTAGGTTGTACGTTACTTATTACGAATATGTCAGAGTAATAGTTTACTTTAATAGCACACTAGCCTCCAACAATCTGTTACATTTTTCTCTTTTCCGACCTGATGTAATGGCTTGAAATGAAGCCATGGGGTAGCCGCCCAACTTGTTATAGATATGTTCTTATAGTTTCACGTGATTGTGACTGTGATAATTTCTGATTACTTTTGCTGAATACGTTTCAAATATTGGGTTTAATAGTTACTGTGATGCTGGACGGTACCTTTTTGCTAAGAAATCGGTAAACTGTTTTGATACCTTTTAGCTATGTACTGGATATTAGAAGCATGGTATTCATCCCAGTCTGATTCCTTTGCTATATTTTATTTTAATGGTGTTGCTCTTCAGTCCTTATGTCGACTATGGATATTGTTAGCGTAAAGTAAATAAGTATGTAAAAAAGCAATACAATTTTATTAAGAGATGTGATTAGTATTCGTATTATCTTCATCCTGAATACGAATAAGATATCTTCTTAAATCTTCATCTTTACAGTCAGTTCTGGCCCTCTAATGCCAGTGTTTATCCCGTGTTGGTTCTCTTCAATTTGCTGCTTTTCACACGAATACCATACCTGCAATGTTTGAAATGAACGATACTTTTAGTTTTAATATGTAGTGTTGGCTGCGGGTTAATTTTTCGATGCTGAGCAATTTTTCTGTTGCTAATTCGAAATAATCTTGTGACCCTGTAGGACATTCCTTTTCTGAATTTTTACATCATTTTTGTTTTATATTTCGTACAGTACCGTGAACATCCTAGGGAAATGCAATCCGAAAACAAAGGAAGTATGTTACAGTACGCTTTTTCGCCCTCTTCTTGAATACTGCTCAGCAGTGTGGGATCCGTACCAGATAGGGTTGATAGAAGAGATAGAGAAGATCCAACGGAGAGCAGCGCGCTTCATTACAGGTTCATTTAGTAATCGCGAAAGCGTTACGGAGATGATAGATAAACTCCAGTGGAAGACTCTGCTGGAGAGACGCTCAGTAGCTCGGTACGGGATTTTGTTGAAGTTTCGAGAACATACCTTCACCGAGGAGTCAAGCAGTATATTAGTGCCTCCTACGTATATCTCGCGAAGAGACCATGAGGATAAAATCAGAGAGATTAGAGCCCACACATATGCATACCGACAATCCTTCTTTCCACGAACAATACGAGACTGGAACAGAAGGAAGAACTGATAGAGGGACTCAAGGTACCCTCCGCCACACACCGTCAGGTGGCTTTGGGAGTATGGATGTAGATATAGATGTAGATGTAAATGGGTCTACGACCGAAACCGGTCGCAATAAAATACAAATAAAGTCAGAATTTATGTCTCGCATTTGATAAGGTATGAAAGAAGACTTTCACTTTGAATAAAAAAAGTTATTTGCACTTCATTTTACAGCACTGAAAAAATCTGATGACGTTTAGAAATTAGAGTACCAGTGGCGAAAGTGTAAAATTAATGTCTTCGTTTATAACAACGCTTACATTCACAAATATCATAATTTGGGACGTGTAGTGGTAAAATAATTGTAAGAAATGTGATTGAAAAGCGAGCGTTTTACGAAGAAACGCTGTTCTGAAATTGCAGGGAACCCATATCCGAGAGCTGGGTGGAAAAGAGATTAAACGTGGCTTTGCGTTTAAACGTAACAGCGAATCATTCTGCGGCCTGTGCGTATCTCTGTGCTCTCTTTCCGCTGTTGCCCGTATCTCTTGCGCGGGACAATCAGGCTTTGTTGCACGCGCAAACGCACGTGCACTCTCTCATACGGATCCGAGGGCGCTCAGAGAGGACAAAAACGCCCTCCGCGCGGCGAGAGGGCACCTGGCGCTGGCCAGTGGCCGGCGTCGAGCGGCCAGCGGGCCGTATCGCTGGCCGCGCCGACGGTGATTAATTACCTGGCGCACGGCTCGCCTGTCCGCTCGCCGCTATTTAATTAAGTATTGAAGTATCCGAGAAACACGACGCTGTAAAATGTGAGCCGCGTAGGAAACGCCAGGCGAGAGCGCTCGATAGGTGGCCTACACAGGCGCGCCGGCCGCCGTTGCCCGGCAACCGGATCGCCGCTCGCCGCCCTCACCGGCTCCGGTTCGAGCCTCGAGCGGCCGCTTCGAGCTCCGGGCGCTGCCATCGCCGGGCGGCGGCCCTTCCGGCCATCCGTTAGCGGCCACGCCCTCCATTGTTAGCTCGCCTATTTCGAGAAGGAAATGGACTTCGAAAGCCGCCCTCGCTGGCCCGAGCGCCTGCACCTGTCACAGAATGGCCTCCGGCAAAATATGGTGACGTAGACAGAGTGTGCTGCAGAATGCCCGCCTTTTTTGACATATATTCTATGTTCGTCCCAGCGCACTACTGTCAAGTCCATAGGTGATTACACGAGTACATTACTCTTATCCACTCCAGGTTCGTAAAAATTCCTGCGATTGGATTGTAACAAACAAGATGAAGGCAATTACATGAAAGTCACTTTATACTCACTAGTTAATATGTTTCCTGAGGCACTTCGTAACCCATATCTACTACACTAGTCGCCATTAAAACTGCTACAACACGAAGATGAAGTGCTACAGACGCAAAATTTAACCGCAAGGAAGAAGATGCTATGATATGTATATGATTAGCTTTCCAGAGCATTCACACAAAGTTGGCGCCGGTGGCGTCACCTACAACGTGTTGACATGAGGAAAATTTCCAACCCTTTTCTCATATACAAACAGCAGTTGACCTGCGTTACCTGGTGAAAAGTTGTTGTGATGCCTCGTGTAAGGAGCAGAAATGCGTACCATCACGTTTCGGCCCCTTATAAAGGTTGGATTGTAGCCTAGCGCGACTGCGGTTTATCGTACCGGGACATTCCTGCTCACGTTGGTCGAGATCCAATGACTGTTAGCAGAATATGGAATCGGTGGGTTCAGGATGGTAATACGGAACGCCGTGCTGGATCCCAACGGCTCGTATCACTAGCAGTCGACATGACAGACATCTTATCCGCATGGCTGTAACGGATCGTGCAGCCACGTCTCGATCCCTGAGTCAACAGATGGGGATGTTTTCAAGCCAACAACCATCTGCACGAACAGTTCGACGACGTTCGCAGCAGCATGGACTATCAGCTCGGGGACCATGGCTGCGGTTACCCTTCACGCTGCATCACAGACAGGAACGCCTGCGATGGTGTACTCAACGACGATCCTGGGTGCACGAATGGCAAAACTTCATTTTTTCGGATGAATCCAGATTCTGTTTACAGCATCATGATGGTCCGTGTTTGGCCACATCGCCGTAATCGCACATTGGAAACGTGCATTTGTCATCGCCATACTGGTGTATCACCCGGCGTGATTGTATGGAGTGCCATTGGTTACACGTCTCGGTCACCTCTTGATCGCATTGACGGCACTTTGAACAGTGGGCGTTACATTTCAGATGTGTGGCTCTACCCTTCATTCGATCCCTGCGAAACCCTACATTTCAGCAGGATAATGCACGACCGCATGTTGCAGGTCCTGTACGGGCCTTTCTGGATACAGAAAATGTTCGACTGCTGACCTGGCCAGCACATTCTCCAGATCTCTCACCAATTGAAAACGTCTGGTCAATGGTGGCCGAGCAAATGGCTCGTCACAATACGCCGGTCACTACTCTTGATGAACTGTGGTATCGTGTTGAAGCTGCATGGGCAGCTGTAGCTAGCTGTAAACGCCATCCAAGCTCTGTTTGACTCAGTGCCCAGGCGTATCAAGGCCGTTATTACTGCCAGAGGTGGTTGTTCTGGGTACTGATTTCTCAGCATCTATGCTCCCAAATTGCGTGAAAATGTAATACCTTGTCAGTTCCAGTGTAAGATATTTATCCAATAAATACTCTTTTATCATCTCCATTTCTTCTTGGTGTAGCAATTTTAATGGCCAGTAATGTATTTGCAAGCCACGTTACGGTGTGTCTGACGGATGGTACCTGTAAAATAGTCATTTTACTCTCTGCATTGTTCCATTCGCGTGCAACTAAGACCTCTTGTAAGGTATAATTTCTCTGATTTTACTATCGTTGTCATTTCCTGAATTGTACCTTGGAGGAAATAATATGATTCATGTCTCTTCTTGGAGCACGCTTCCTCGGTATTTTAGCTATCTCCGTGTAGCTCAACATCTCTCTGTAGCTTTTACACTAGTATGTGATGATCATTCTGGTGACTTCATTGACTATTTTGCCATTTACAGTCAACAGTAGGTACTTGAAGCGAATGTCTTCCTTTACGTATCTCATTATTTCCGTCATCGTACAGTAATTCACCCGTAAATTATAAAGGATTTCGTTCGGGATGGGCGGTAGTGGAGTAAGGAATCACGAAAGGCCGACAGCTGGTCGAAACTAACACGCACGAGTGACAGTGTTACTAATTTTATTGAATCCAATAATGGAAATTACTGTTTACATCGCATGGCACTATGTTTACAAGTGCATCAATTTTCAAATGGGAAAATTGACGCAGGAAACCATGGACTTGTTGAACAAACCATCTCCGTATTCGTATCAAGTACTACAGGGAAAGCAGGTAGAAAATCACAGCTTACTACATTCCACTGGAAGGGATTGTACTTTTGGAATTAACGACATGTTGACGTCTATCTAGGTTCCTTAAAAACGGAGCACTAGTTCATGTTTACGCCACTGACGTAGGAAACCGCTCGTTGAAGAAGGCATGCCTCCATCAACCGCAAGGATCAGAACCAATAAACGGAAGACGTCAGTGAGAACGGAGTACTATATCTGAAATGGGACACTTCCACAAACGAAACCAATATAAATCCTCTCGTTTCTTGTGAGTATGAAACATGCTGCTCTTAAGACGGTTGCGTAGTATCGAAAGAATTAGTAATGAAAATTGGAAATAAAAGTTGAGCAGTCTTCTTCGTCATGAAATTAATGATAATAGAAATAATAATTATTATTATGATTAATAGTAACGGTGACTATACCTGTCTAAGTCAAAATACTCATGTTCAGTTGGTTAATTTGTAATTATTTTCTCACTATCACCAAAAATTACTATGTGTCGACTCTGTGGTCATAACATCTTTGTGCAGGCATCACACTATGGAAATTAAAGTGTGTATGCACTGTCAACTTAAAAATATAGCTTCTAGTCACATATTTTTCATTAATTCTTTGCAAGTATTCCAACAATAAATTTTATGCCCATGCACTAGACATAAACAACTCTCTGCGTAACACTACAGTTAGGTCGCTTGTGTACCACGTAGAAGCAAAAGTATTACCTTGAATCGCAAGAGTAGACATAACCATATAGAGTTAAAGCAATAAGTCGAAAAAGCCTACATGTCGTTAGGACTGCGTCTATGTCAATTGCAAACATAAATCTAATTTCAATAAAAATGTAGCTAACTGCTATACAATTATAGTTTGTTTTTGTAACAGATAAAAGGTCAGATGTTTTCCAGATGCACAAAGAGCGTACATAGTCACGTAGGGGTAACGTACTAAGTCGAGAGAAACAACATGTCGTTAAGACTCCCACCTAAGTCGTATTTCCACATCCTATCTGCAGACAGCGCCAGGTTCAACAAAAAATCATAGCACAGTAACATTTATTGACAAAGAAACTGGGCGCAGCACTAGCTGTGAGGTTCCCAAAAATAAATAAAATTAAAAAAACATGTGTATACCTTTGGTTTATAAAGGAAAATTTTTGAGCAATGTAAAAGACAGGTAAACTTAATAACACAGCATACGGTGGTCATCTACGAGATTCAAAGCACAATGTTATCAGCGTTAACCACAATATGAAAAGTCTTCACAATGTCACTAAATCAAGAAGATAGATATTCTAGAAAACTAACAAGTATATAGTCAAAAGAAGACATGCAGCAATAATGTTCTTAACAACTAGGTAGATCTCACAGATAACTGCTTTAAAATATTTGATGATGTATTGTAATTGCAATGTCTTTGCTTTAGTTCCTTCTGATAGGCTTAACAGCTAATATTTGCGAAAATTGTTCAATTAAGTGCTCTACCGCTCTCAGCAGGTTTTGTTGGTTTTTAAGTGTCGCCACATGTGGATCATGAGCTATAAATCACGTTGCTTACTTGACATGTCACTGAATTGTCATCTTGTTTTACCTAAGCTGGATTAAGTAAGGACTTATTTTTTTTCTGTGACCTTTACGTACCTACCTCTTATAATTCGTCCTTTCTTATGTCCACTGGACGTATAGCACGTCGTGTTTATCAGTTTATTCCTGTTTCATCTAAATTTTTTAGTGTCTCAGTGGATTTTCCTTCTCTCTGTGCCATATTAGCGTTTTATTTTTGAGATTTTAATGCTTTTTCTTTGTAATGGTTGATGTTTTGTATCCAACAGGCTACTTCGTGCCGATGACCCCTTGAAATGCGATCACCTCTACAAGTACGTACCGAAGACACTGACGTTGAATTTACTTAATGCAGGATTGCCCTTTCCTGTATAATCAGCTACGTATATACCGTGCAATTTCGTTGTGTACTAGGTGTCTGCTGTGAAATCATATTTTCAACAAATGTTTCGCGTGATTATTTCGTCTAGTGTCTAACGTTGTATACGGATGGGATGTTGAAAGACAGCTTCTTCTGCGAGTTGCATCTTTCGGCATAGTGCTTTACGTGTCTAGAAAATATTTACTTCAAAATGGTTACGTATGCTCTTGCTGGTCCAAATAATATTTTAGCGTCTGCAGTCACGAAATTTTTATTATAGTGTACCAGTTACATGATTTTTCGGCTAAGAAAGATGCGGAGCACATTTGTAGCTCTGATTGGGCACATGTATTAATGCTTACCGAGGTATGTATAATAATAATTCACAACTTGTATTTTATTTATTTTTTTAATGTAATATGCTTTATATATTAAGTATACTATTCGCAGATCAGATGATGATAGCTCTGTTTATCGAAATCGGTCATCGTAAATGAAGGTTTGAAGGTTTTACAAATGAGTCGTTGGTTGAAATGTTGTCTTCCTTCAGGTTAACTTAGGTTTAATTAAAATGGACGAGTGAAGTAGTTACATCCAAAGAAAGACCTTCCCATACTAATCTCGTCCTGAAAATATCGAACACATGAAATATAGATCAGTAGTGGGCGTAAGGCATTCCTGCGGCATTAAGCTTGGATATTAAAACAAGAAAGTGTTTCTTGAAGGATAATCAAAAGTCTGTAATACATTTCGTTAGTATCGGGGCGATATTTTTCAGCTAATTGTATCTGAGGTAATACTTCAGATGTAAGAATTCTACCGATCATATAATGCACAAGGAAGTCATCGATTTCCTGCTTTGGTCACTTTTAATGATTTTACAGTACTCTAAAGGCCTCGCAGTTACTGCAAGGAAAACAAAATATATTTTTGTATATTACTGCATATAATTTTCTTGGCAGATATAGTATAATTACTTGTTCTTCAAAATTGAGAATACAACGTCACAGTTTTAGCGTTAAGTATCATTAACAACTACTAGCTAAAAGTTGTGGTCGAAAATGTGTGGGCAGTCGATATAGCAAAAGACAGACAGTTCTGAACCAACCTCCACTTACATATCCTAAAACACGAAGTTGTCTGTAATCTAGACTCATCTTCGGCGGCGGCTTCCATGTGCACCGGAGCTTTTATGTAGGAGAGTTCAGTGAGACTGAGGTAAGTATTAGCTAGGTTTGAACTTTCGGTTTCTCAGTCATTCCTGCTCTGCTGTGTGAAACACCGCACGTTCGATTCTCCTCTGCACCGAAATTTCTGCAAATTTTGCTCCTCTAAATTATTTCAAAGCGCCACGATCGTAGCACGCAAGAAAAAAAAAACTTTGTTCTTCTCGCTGTATCAGTCAGCTGTAAGAGCATCAGATTTACGATTTTCATATAGTACGGTTGGGGTACCGCCGTCACAAACGAGGCACATTGTAAAGTGAAGTAAAAAAGTATATCGTGGCTCAACTAAAAATACTGCGCTTGCGCGCCGCAGACAAAACAAATGGCATTTTCGGATGTCGGATCTAAGCAGAATCCAGAAAAAAACGGACGAAAAACAAAAAAAAAAAAAGAAATTGTGAAAACGTGATAGGTGTGCCTGTTCTAGAGGCTTAGAATGCGAACGGGGCAGAGAGACCTACCCCGCCCTCAATATAAAATTTATCAATTTTTGAGTAATGTTGCATTTCCGCCGCTGCCGATACGCTGGTCGGAGGAGCGTCCGGCAGATGAAAGAGCGGCCGAACCGCCAGGAAGTGGAGGAAGAGGAGAGCAGAAAGAGAGGGAGCAGAGGATGACGAAGTTAGAGAGAGGGACAGGAGGGAGACAGAGAGAGTGGGGCACAGAAAGCAAAGTGACGGGCTATCCGACCACGGGCTGCGATGGGAGCCGGCGTTTTTGCAGCTGCGCACTGCAGCCGAGAGCGGCGTGGGCGGCGACTGCTGAACCCCCCCCCCCCCCCCCACTACTACGTACCCTCCCTGTACCCACAGACGAACGCACCACGTCACTCAAACGGCCGCTGCGCGAGCTGCAATTTGCCTGCCGGCCCAAAGGAGGAGTGTGCAGAGAGGACCCCCGTGGCCACCGACAAGCCGCTCATCATGCGAGCTGTCTTTGTACCCCCACCCCTGCCCCAGTCTCTGTTCCCCACCTTCACCCCTCCAATTTTTACTGCCATCCGCTTCAGGTACGAAAAATTTTAATTTCACTGAAAAACAATTGTTTTGTTACGTACTGAACCACTCGATACTCGCTGTACCCATTTTATTGCCCTGGGGAATTCAGAATGATTGAAAATATTGAAATAAGAAGATTAGCTGTTGGCATATATACGTACGTGGATACACATATACACAAGCATGTATTTGTTTAAATCACAGCTAAAAATAACATAATTTTTGCGGGTGGCCTGAATGGTTTAGGTAATAATAGTTTTGTCAATAAAAATATCCAAAAAGAAAGCATGGACAGCGTATAGTTATTCATGGTTGTAGGTACCGTAATAATCAGAGGATAGTACTACGTTTGTAGTTGAGTGTGGTAAGGGAAACCAGGAGCGTCCAGTTTAATGTCCAAGAGCTAACACAAAGATTAGTTTTAGAATGGCTCACTCCAGTCATACTACGCTTCAAGAACCGTTAACATTATAATAATAGAAGACCAGTACCAATAAAAATTATTTTTTACGAAATTTATTAATATATACCACTTTACTCAATTTTTTAAGATTTCGTACCTCAATCTTTAAATACGGAACTCCTACTGGATCATGCTATGACTTGTTAAAAACAACCTCTATCACCTGAGAATGCGTCCTCAATTCTCAAGAGTTCGTACCTCAATCTTTAAATACGAAACTCCTACTGTATCAAGCTATGGGTTGTTAGAAACAACCTCTAACACCTGAGAACGCGTCCTCAATTCACGCTAACCAGTCGTGAAATTTAATGAAAAGTTATTTACAGCCAGTGCGGATCATTTCATTCAAAAATTTATAGGAATACTTTGCTGTCCATCTGTCTGTCTGTTCGACTGTTCAAAACCCATTTCCTCGGGAGAGCGTGGACGAATAAAGTTGAAATTTAAGTCACATATCAAAGACTACAATCCACTGGCGATTCAAACAAGACAAGCTTCTACGTCAAGGCAGCCTAAAGAGACGGCCACATATGACACATACATTGATATTCGTAAATTCAATCGTGAAACCCTACACGGTACTCCCCATTGAGCTAGAATCATGAAATTTGACAAAAAGTGGGCTTTCACACGACAAGCAAAGGAAAACTCCTAAGATTGTTAATATGTAAGTACGTCACATGAAAAGCATCTGTCATTTGTTATGTTTGTCTGTCCCTTTTTCCCAGGAATTGGAAGACATATCAAGTCGAAATTTATGTCACACACTAAGGTTTATGGTCCCTTTGTGGCACAATAAATGTTAGCTTCTAAGTCAGTGCACTCAAAAGATACGGCCATTTATGTCACATATTTTGACATTTGCAGACTCACTTATTAAAACATAGAGCATGCTTCCTCGACCTATAATCTTGAAATTCGGCAATAAACAAGGTGTTACAGTACAAGTAAACGAAAAGAATCAAGAAATTGTTAATTTGTAAGTATATAACACGAAAAATTTTCTCATTGCTATCCGACTTCAAACTTGAAGGGAAGACAATCTCAAAAGTCTTGGATTTCCTGGGACCGGTGTGTTGAAAGTATCAATGTCGATAATAGACAAAAATCGTCGAAATACCCGATCTTCGGAATAGATCAGCTGTCAGTATTCATACTTAAATTTGTACGGAACCCTCGGTGGTGTGTCCTACATTCAACTGACCAATTCTTCCTCTAATGTACGCAATGCAGACCTGTGCCTCTAAAGAATTTATTACTGTTTCCAGCACTACTGTATACTAACAAGCCGCACTTGTATAAATAAGTAGCACAGAAAGTGACCTGCACTTTGCAGGCTTGAGACAAATATAATTTTCCAAACAAAAGAATAATTACTTGGTCTCTCACAGTTATTTTATAACTTTGGATATTGATCCTACATAAATAACAACTTTTATCACTCTATTTTGAACAAAAACTGTAAGTAGTTAATCATATTTCGGCATACCTCTCTCAATTTTTAGTCTTATGTGTCTGTGCTTTCTTACATAACGTATTAACGAACACCGCGAATGTAATGTATATTACCGAGAAACGAATTTCAGCTACCACTCACTATTTACAACTTTTGCTTATATAAATATTGACGGATTACTTAAATTCCATCCTCATGTTTATCTTAATGTAAACTGGTTAACTTACTAGTTGCTATAACAAGTCAATACCTGAAACAATCTATTTTTCACCACGGCCAAAATGATAATGTACCGTAGACAGGTTGTGTTTAAAATCCCATTTCCTAGCTCTTGTAAGAGTTCACACTCTGAGTTTTGATATAATATCTATTAGGGCAGCTTGCACATGGTAGTCACTTTGAGAAAATAATACAAGACTGTATATAAGAGCAAACCCCAGTAAACCAATCCAGTACGCTACTAGAATAAACGTTAGAAACATAATCAGCGTCATCAATCTTTTAAGACAGAAAAGAAGAAGAGCAGTGATATTCTGTCAGAAACATACATTTTTTCGTTGCTATTCATGATTTTATTATGTGAAGATGTGCAGCAGTTACATCTAAACGTTGTTCTTGAAGATGGATTGGATTTAATGGGTCTGATATGGCTATATGTTTCAGTTAACGAATCAAGGCGATGACAGAAGTAATGGATCACTTGGGAAATGATGTAACCAAAGTACTGTCTTCGCTAGCCTTCTTAGCTCCACACGCCTCAGACTCATTATTACGAGTGTGCCCAAAAGAAATATTGCAAAAGAATTCGCCTCGATCTAGTGCAAGCTACACTAAATTAAATATGTTGGCGGACCCACATGTTAGCACCCTAGCTATGTAGTGAACCAACGAAACTTGTGTTATTTAATTATACTACCCACGTGACAGTGGAAACGTCTTTTCTCTGTACTAAAGCTAAAGCTTGCCCACTATCTGATACAAAATTATATATAACTTCACTCAGTCCCCTTTCCTAGTCTGCTTTTGGTCTCTAATTTTCTTGAAGTACTGTCTTCCTTCTATAGGATCAGGTTATTTGTATACCGCAAAACTGCAACAGCGTGCTGAAAAAGTACTATAATTACATCCGTAAATATGGGCGCACAACCGCACGCCTTCAAGGACAGTCACACATCCATATTGTAGGTTGCAGTATCACCATTATCTTTTACTGTAGCCTTCCACAAAATCGTGGTCCCCTTCTTTGAATTTTTTTGTCACTCTACTCTAATGTACTTCAGAAAGAGCGAATTTAGGAGCCGACAGCAAACATCTATTTCAAAACAGATGCCAAAAAAGGTCACAAGTATATTGATTATGTGTTGTCTGTTGTGGCGCAGCCGACCTATAGCTGCGAATTAGCAACTACATAGTGCAGTGCTTTACACCTCACGGCACACTGTATCAAACTGAAATAGTTTCTCAAGGTCTAAAAAGCAAGTAACAGTAAGAAAGGTAGAGACACAATCGGGAAAGCAAGACGATATATTATGGTCTTATGCCCGCGGATGTTTAATGGGAAACTGCTAAGGGAAACCACATAAATGTTTATTATTCGAAACACAGCGTGTCCTACAGTTACAGATTTGACAAAATTACCCTAGATAACCTTGTCAAAAATATGACATGCCTACCAAAATATGGTTTCCCCTTGATGCTAACAGCATGTGTTAACAAGTATGCATGTGATTTAAAGATTTCATAGGCAAGTACACACCGTAAGGATTCTAAATGGGATTATTCAGATGAAATAATGGATCACAGCAGAAACAGACAAAGCACATTACAAAGTGACACTAAAAATAATTTACTTCACAGTTGTTTTTCTGCTGAGTTAGAATCCCATGGCAATTAAATTTCACAGCAGCAATGGAGAGAACATTGAAACGTGGGTTCGATGGCAAGAGAATTTACAAAGTTACTGAAGACAAGGTTGCCTTTACTCATAGAATTTATATAAAAGAAAATTTTTAGTTTTAATAAGAGAGCTGATCTTACAGTTGTTTCAGGGTCTCATATATGTTTAATAAAATTGTTTCTGATACTTCGTCAATGGAAAAGTAAACCAATTCTTCGTGCATATGAAACTTTTTTAAATAGTTCTGGAAATGGTGCCATTATCTTATTGGTAGTGTACCTCAACTCTGTAGCACTGTTAATAGTTATTTATTTCAAATTACCACTGGTGGTAATTCTATTCAGCTTTTTCAAATTTATAATTTTCTGTAAGATAGAGTCAGTTGTGACAACAATAGCACTAGGGAAAACGAAAAGGCACGAACAATCTCACATCATATCAATTGCTAACACGTTTAATTGACGTAAAAAATAGATAAGTTTACCCAAAGACCTAAGCCAGAAATTAAACAACTGCAACATTCCATAGTCCTCTGGACCTACTACCATTTAGACCACACGAGACTGATCGAAAGATCTAACGACTGTTAAAGAGTTAAACATATAATTATTCTCAATAAGAAACCGACACAATGCAGGAATGTCATAAATACTCGGCTGTTTACATATACATAGATATGTATTAAAACACAACTGCTAAAACGTTTTTAATTGTCCTCACACTGGTGACATATGCAGGAGAGACGAAAGTAAATAGCAATGTGGACAATACTGAAGGAAAAATGTGCAGTAGAAATAGAAAATTACAGGAATATAAGACTAACATGCACAGCAGTTAATAGCATCTTTCATAACTTAAAGGTGAGTATGTGTGGTGCCGGGAACACTAGGAAAACATGTTCAAAATAGCATCTCTAAACGTAGATTGTTCATTTAGTTTATATTCACGTTTTGCATACGCCATAAGTGAAAAACAACGAGACGTAAGGTACGGTAATGTGTTGCTATGATTGATCATGAAAAAAAGTTTACATAGTCAAGGCACTTCCGGAATTACGCTTATCATAGCATATAGTTTAAGTGAAGTATGTACGGGAAAACGTACATGTGAACTGTGTGACCTAAAAGTCTAGAAATGTCCGATACGCCCAGTTATCTTAATCTTGATGTTCGCGATGTCATTGATAGTTAGCAGAAGGAAATACATAGTTATTGTTGAGTTCATAAAATTTACAGCATTGATTTTTATTTTAAAATAAAAAACGAACTTAGTTGAATCGCTGGACGGTATAGAATAATAATTACAATTACTGCAGAAAAGGAAAAAAGAGGATTACTATCCAAATACCTCGGCGACAAATATAAGAACTAGAGCATTTAATGTCAGTGAGTCAGTTAGCTCTAAGAAACATATTAACAAACTACCAAGGGAATAAGTCAAGAGGATACAACCTTAGTATCGCTTCAAAATATTCGCCAAAACTCCAGACTCCAGATATACAATACATTGTGGCACTGTGACAACGTGATTTGGTAACATAAGACGGCAAACGCTCTCACAAAAGAATGACAATACGTATATTGCATTATGAATGTAAATGCTGATTTGTAAGAAATTGATAGGATATAAGAACAGATGGCGTACAAATGAAATACCGTAGCAGAGAAGCGGGAAAAGATATAATGCAAAATGAAGATAGGAAATCAGCACTACAAAATATTTTACGTGCATGAAGATATAACAACACGTAGAGAAGCACATATCAACGGCTGATGTTAGCCTCTCCTGTGAACTACAAATCAAAACTGTGGATAGGAGTGAATATAAGGAAGACTTCATAGGGGGAAGAACTTAACAATTGTTCAGAAGACCAAGTAAGATATACGTCTAAGCAATCCCATAGACTTTCGACTGCAGACCCAGGGACAGAAGTGTAAACTACTGCAATTTACAAAGCAAAAACTACGATTGAATTGGCTCAACAGTACGGTATTTATGTCCTACAGATATGTCTCATCCAAATTCTACAGTCTTATTCAAACTTGATATCATAACCTCTTTCTAATTAACTTAGTTTTCTAAAAGCATGATATATATTCGTTATGCAATTAAACAGTTTTTGTGTAATTGTTTCAGACTGTTTCAAATAATAGGTGTTCATTTCATAATTGCGTTACAAGCTTAATACGCTGCCTGTGTATCATTGCATATATGCAGACCAACATTTGCTCATTTATAGTTCCAAGAACTGTTTTCTACAAAATGTAACTGGAACTGCGTTTCTACGGCGTGATTGTTAAATGCTATGTAATATATTTCTAATAAAGATGTATTATTTCGTTTGTTTTAGTGCGCAAATAAATTTAGCAGCAACAGTTTTTCAAGAAATATTCATAGCATTAAAACCACTTATAGTGACAATTTCTGAGAAAATGTAGATGTCAAGCAATTATCAGAGAACTGTGTGAACAGAGGTACAATTTCAGGAAGACTAAATAATAACAGAACCTTAAAACAGCCTCGTTTTAATAAATGTATATTGTAAATACGAACCAACATCTGAATTTTATAAGTCGCCGGTAAAACAGACACAATTTTAGAAATACGTAATATTGAAAACGATATCACTCATAACAGATAAACATATTTGTCTCACGGTCACAAAATAAAACATAGTCTTTTACCCTGACAGCAGGTATAAGACATCAGTTCAAACAGTAACATTAGAATATTTAGTTAGCTTTTCCTTCTTATTGCTTTCTAGCGATTAGTAAACGAACTTATTCATCAGCGTTTGAGTAGAATATGTAATATGAAGAGGGTACAATCCCCATTTCTCACACCTAATTAGAATATTTTCGATAGTTGAAACAAATGTTTCTGTTAGATATTGTTAGTTAAACGGTCAGCGTTTCGCCATTTCACGATGTGATGGAAATAATGCACCTATTACATTTCTGCTATAATTTCTCGCTGGGATTAATAAATGTGTACTTAAAATTAATAGCAATAGAAGAAATGAGAAAAAGAGCAAGGTGAATACATTTTAACCAGAAAAATAACTAGTAGGACAGAAGGGCAAAGGAAGAAGATTTTGACAAATGCACAGGTTCACTGACGTTGAATAACTATTATTGGTATAATTTTTTCCGTAACACATTAATATCGAAGTGTTTCAGATAGAAATCTTAAGAAAATGGTGGATTTCTTGCAGCAGAGCTAATTCATTTGGCAACTAGTGCCTTGCATATAGATATATAGAATTTTTATATCCTTCATACTTAAATTAATTTCCGTCCTTCTATACATGGCACGCTGATCATCATATTGTTTCCTGTCCAAGGAAACCAGTGGCTATGTTTCTATTTCTATAAACGAGACATTTGATGGATATTTAAACGGTTTTAACAGTATGTTCTCAATTGGAAAGACTTATAACTGATGCGCAAACAGCATAAAAAAGAGAATCGTATGTGAAGCAGTGACAGGTGAATGTAAGGAACAGTAAAACTACTAGAGAGTATCACCGAGTTAGAGACAGATTAAGAACAGCGCAGTTGGTACCACAGCACCACCACACAGAAAATTATAGAAAATTAATAAAGCCAAGCGCTTTAGGTTATGTTTGAAACGATACAACCACTACTTCAAAGCATACTCTGCGATTATTTGCACAAATTCCTTTTTCTGAAGTTCAAGTGGTGGAAGTTTGTTTTAACCACAAGGAAAAAAAATGGCCTTGCAAAACTTTCAGTCCGCACGATGAGATCTCACCGTAAGAGTATAAAGTGTTCCAAATACAAAAATGGACAAGATCCCGAAAGAAGTATAAGTGGCAGAACGCCTGTTGTCTCGAAATTTTGCGGCTATATTGAGCACTTGTCTACCCGTTTACAACTCTACTAAAAATACATATTTCTGCCTTTTGCACGATTTATATTTTACTGTAGTGCGATCTGTTTAATCTTAGGTATTTTTGGCAAGTAAACGTTCAGATAAGATCCAGTATTTATTCTAGACCCAATCAGAGTAATGAGGCCTTGCATTGTCCATATTCGCATCATATGCTGCTTGATACTGGTAGTTTCTGATCTTTGTTTTCAGAGACAGAATGTGTTTTTTTCCTCTCTTCAATTCATCTCTAGCAGTTAATTTTAGTCATTGACCTTATATAACCTGCTAACGATAAGATAAAACTCTGATATTGAGGTTAAAAAGGAGAAAAATTTATTTCACGTGGGCTAAAGGCTAGTCTAATTTTAAAACATTATACATAATACGAAGCTTTCATCTACGATGGATTTTTGTATGAGACATACAAGAAAACTGCAAATAAACTATGAAGGCCCATGTTCTGCAAATTCTATCCAAATAAACATATGTTATTTCGCACAAAACTATAAATTTCGGGTATGTTACTGCGCAATCAGCACAAAACCAGGAAATGAAGCTATGATTCAGTAACTTCATGTAATGCCAAACTAGTTTAATCAGCTTCTATAATATTGACAACCACACTCTGAAGTAGCTAATTATATAGTATCAACATCAAGCAAAAATTCCATACCGCACATAATATTCTGAAAGAATTCATCGGATGTCACAGTGGAGATATTTATAACGACTATTTTAGGGTCTTGATACTCTGGTACATGAGATAAATCAGTTCATTTCATTAGTGTTTATGGTGAATGATATTTGCTGACTAAATATATTCTGCCCAAATCCCATCAGTTTAAAGAACGAATTATGGATCCGTAGACCTGTGTTTCCCGACGCTTATTTCTAACACTTTCCTTGCAGTTAAGAAATATGTGTCTCCATACGTTAATGGTATCAGACGAACTTCTCATAACGACTAGAACATGGTAAGAAAACTAACAGCAAGGAGACTGAACACTTGCATTCATCTTCCTCCTGGGTACGATGATTAGAAGGAAGTGAAGAACCGTAACTGCTTAAAAACTTACGTTATGAGCTCAAAATGGTGGGGTTTTACCGTGGAATTACTAAATGAAATGACAAGATCTTGAGTCTTGAATGAGAAATTTTATGTATGTGTATGACCACGAATAGGTGGAGATAAGTAGCGCTTAGTCTATTCGATATCGTGGTCTCATAATTATCTTCGAGTTTATTGCACACTTTTCACACATACTTATATACTTTCAAGATGATTACAGAATTACGGAACACTGTAGGCAAATAATTGTAGAAACCATCAACTGCGTGTGAATAATATTTGTGTCAACACAAAAACTGGTGGAGCCTGAACTTTGAGCCACAATTCGGCAAAATATTTTTGTTGAAAAATGGAGGAAGACAATGAAAACGATATTGCGGCAGGCTATCGCTTTACTGAAATGCTACAATAGCATGGTTAACAGAGAGGCTGAAAGACACTGAATAGATGGCAGGTTTAGATTTAAGCCACTAGGAGTCCTCATAAGAGGGCAAAAAATCTATTCGTGACATAAATGCTACTTTTTTTCTAATGTTATGAAACTATCTATGCGAAAATACAGACTATTTCACCCCGGAAAATAAAGAATAAACGAAAGATGAGCAGACCTCCACATTCGACAATCTTTCCACTCTGAGTAGAACATTTACCGATTTTAAACCGAGAGCAGTTTCATATTCACATTTCTGTCTACGTTTAAGTTACATTAGCACCACGAAGCATGAAAAAACAAGGATGTGTTGCTATAAATTCTGAACTGTATAAATATGAATAAAAAACTGAAAGATATATTACTAATTTATTTAGTAGAACGTACATGGGCCAGAAGTATCGAGTAAAGCAGCAGTGATCCTATGTTTAAGAATGGAGATTAAATTAAAACTGAAAACTACTGGAATATATATACACAACATGCAAAAGAGTAGGCATAATAGCAGAATTAGTTATAAATAATGCATAGAACGGTTTCCGGCAAATAGTTCACAGGGTGCATTTTCGAAATAACACAGTTAACCAAAAGTACTGAGAATATATAATATCCCTAGAAACAATCATCTTACTGACCATGTAAAGCCGTATGATGAGGTAAAATGAACCAAATTATGTCACATCTTACTGTATAATCGTCTTCCACAGTATCCTGTAAGAGCAATACGAAGTATGTATCACAAAACATACAACAATATATAAAGTTGAATGGAATGACGTAAGTTAAAATAACATAAGGACGTAGGCAAGGGTGTCGTCTATCTTCTACTATCTTTAATTTACATCCTGCCGATGTCATAAATGATGGGAAAACCGGTTACCAAAACACCATAACTAAACCTTTTGCAAAAACAATGTTCTCCATAACCCACCAATATATTTTAGTTTTGACCGTAGACGATCTATAATGTGAAATGTACCTGGTAATAGTAGTAGCAAATGAATATAAGTGAAATATTTCTACATTAGAAGCAAATGTGACTGCATTTAGAATTTTGAGGAAGTGGTGTTATTAGGACCAAGAACTTCAGTAAAACAATAGAGTAAGCTACGTAATTCCTTCATCCGGGGTCTGATATTACTTACGTATCAAATGATGATGTGAGTAGAAAACTATGGAACTTCCACTAGATATGTTGCTTACTAAAAACACAATTCAAAAATAGCAAAGGAAATAGGTTGCTTCAACTATACATCTATATGCAGTAAAGGCAGTAGGAACGTTGTCGTATGAATGTGGGTCTTGACCATTTCTTAAACAACACATCAAAAGAATATAAAATGCAGAGACAGGATTCCTGAAATCGGTTGCGGGCCACAAATTACGTGATACGAAGAGTACTGAATATACCAGGGAGTAATTAAATCTATATCTAAATGGGAAAAGTAGTGAAACGCAAGAACAAATTGAAATAAAGTGCAACAAGAGTGCAGGAAGGTGGAACATCTAAATCACTTTTGAACTGTAAGTCAAAACAGGGTATAAGAAATATCACTCGGACAAGCAAACAACAGACAGAAGAAAAAAATTCAAACTGGAGCAAGTAAGGTGTAGATTAACGCTTAGTATTGATGAAGTTGTTTTTTTCGGTTTATTGGCGATCAAAATTTAATAGAAATGCAATTAATCAAGGAATGTCGACTTAAGCTGAACTTGTTAGTTGAAACTGATAACGGCTGTCTTTTGTATAACTAATCAACAGTAATAAGTTGCTGTCCTTATTTTCATGAAGAAATATAATGTACAAAAATATAAAAGTACGTGTCAGATCAAAACCACGGCAGCCGGCCGGTGTTGTCGAGCGGTTCTAGGCGCTACAGTCTGGAACCGCGAGACCGCTGCGATCGCACGTTTGAATCCTGCCTCGGGCTTGGGTGTGTGTGTTGTCCTTAGGTTAGTTAGGTTTAAGTTGTTCTAAGTTCTAGGGGACTGATGACCTCAGAAGTTAAGTCCCACAGTGCTCAGAGCCATTTTTTAAAAAACCAGGTCAGTCATAGTGCTTGCAAAAAGAACTTGTACAAAATCATGCATGACCTATAACCAAGTTGAAAATACTAAAAGACAATACTAAATCCATAGAAGAAAGGCTATACGAAGTTATGCTATGTGTTAATGTAAACAAAAAGAAAATCTAAATTACACAACTAGTTGAAATAGAAGTATTTTCACAGTCTAAAGTTTACTTTTAACTTGATCTCTCAGGTGAATAGTTACAACGGTGATAACCCTAGTGAAGTTCTTGTCTGTCTGAATATTTCGTGCCAGTAATGACACAATGAACACATTTCGTTTTCAGTAGACTGGAACTTGTGGTATGATGGTACTTCAAAATTTTACGAAATACTTTGAACGTAAAAAATACACAGCTCCTCACGAAATTACCTCTGTCCTAGTGAGACCTATTCGACCTTAAAAGTTATCCGCTTTTGGACGAAGAGAAGGCAAATGAAATCACTTCTGGGAATGAACAACAGTCTGTTACTTCAGAGGACAGGAAGAAGTCCTTTCGGTTTCCTGAACTGATGTGATGGTTCACAAACAAGCACTTTTAAACCAATGTTTTGCGTAAAGTACAATGTTTGGTAATGAAAGTTACTATAGACATAACAAATCACTGAAACGTATTATGAAGACAGGCGATGGAGGAAATAATGGGTTTTACTTCAAAGCTAGTAGCTTATGAAATGACTAGAACATATTCGTATTTAGTCCCAGGTAGTGTCAGTTGCAATTATTTTTACAATAACACTCATCCACGACAGTCGTAGTTCAATATGGTCAGTGTACACTTTATAGCTGTAATATCAGACCCACTTCTCGCTCAAGTAATCATAATTCTACCATTAACGAGAGGATTCTATAAATGTTTAATGAGAAATTAAGTGAAATACTACACTCTTCAACAAAATAAGAGCGTCTTCTCCTGCAGTTCAGCCACAAAATCTGATGAACACACTAAACTTTCAGACCACTCGATAGTCAAGCTGTCTGGATTCGTAAATTAAATACGAAGTTCGACTGAAAAGTCTATTCTTAATAAACAGCATTAACCGGCACATCCCTTGTTTAACGTGAATAATCCACCTGTTCTTATTAAACTTATTCATAGATTCAATTAGCTGTTTGTTCCTTGACAACCGACCGGTGTTTCGTAGAAATAAATAAAGGCTTAGATAGACAGCCATGCAAGAAAATTTCAAAGGAATAAGGACTAAGGATCTCAGACACATAAGTTTGATGAAGGTTCTTGAGGGTCAGTAATTAACTTGCCTTTTGTATCAACAAATTTAAATGTGGTGGTACGAGAACTGTGCACTTTGCTCGTCCCGTGCTGTCTCGTGAAAAGCGTCGTCGATGACATTCACGGTGTCGTGAGAGAAGTGCTGTTGAGTACATAATACCACGAATGGAGTTCGGTTTCTGAAAAAGCTAGGTCTCTCGGCCGCTTTTGTTGATGCTAGATCAGCAAATCTCAAGGGGAATAATACCTACACAGTGCTTGGAAAAGCTGAAACGTGTCACCGAAGAGTGTGTCTCACGATTGTGTTCATGAATATTCAGAAACCTTTATGCCGAAGAAAACAATAATGCCGACAGTTTTTTGGAGCTCACATTGGTTGATGTACATAAATGACTTTTTGAAACATATAAAACACAGACTTTCTCTTATTATACAACTTACTGAACATATTTTATTATATAATGAAGCAGAAAACTCGAATATATTCTTACGGCTGGGGAATGCAGTTGATAACAATTTAAGTGTTACAGTGGCGAACGAGTACAAGGGTTTCTTGGAAACTGTTTCCCGCCCATTTCACTATACACATTTGTCACAATGCACTTTATTCTGTTTTAAAAGCTCATAAAATAGCCAAGTGGGATAACTTTTTCGTTGAATGCTATAAACAGTAACGAATGTCCATGGAAATCGATATCGTCCTTAGAAATAAATTTATCATCTAATATATAAATATTGAAAAAAGAGCCAACGATCGAATTCTAGGCCTCCGCTCCAAAAATGAATACTTCAAAATAAATGCAGACGAAATGGAATCAGGTAAAACTACTTTCCTAGTTGTTTTATAGTCAGAGAATAATGAATCAACTAAGATAAAACTTGGATGCTAAATTCCAAACTGGTGTTCAATACATTCATCAGATGTTGCTTACTGTCAGGGTCGATAATCGTGAATGCTTATCGACAGACCACGGCAAGACTATTTGTTACCGATAACCTAGCTGTTATTGTTGGTATCATTAATGTCACTGCTTGCCTAAATGACTATAGTAAACAGCTCTTTTTCCTTTGTAAATTCAATCAAATTAAAGAAGATTTTCGTGAGGTCATAGTGCTTTAAACGATATACAAAGCGGAAAGAGAAAATGGAGACGACATATTTCGAAGAATACGAACAGATGAAACAAAGACTAAGCCAGTATTTAATACTTAATATATTCCTGCTTAAATTTTGTTTTAAGCTGTATATTTAATTACGTTTTATATACTGACCGCTGTTATAGATCTGAAATATCAATAAATAATTATAATTTCCATGAAACTGTAAAAGAAACCAATTCCTGATTTTTCTTTAGAGTAAACTTGTACTTTCACAATCGTTGCATTGTATGAGGAACAACATATTTCATAATGTGTGATGTTAATACTGCGATTCATTGTTTAAGATTCACATGAGATAATCTCCTGTCTCCGCATTCGTGATGCCTGCTGATTCCCTTCTCTGTTGTTACGTGTGATGCGGCCCTCTCTATGCTGGACTAGCAACCACTAGGTCATGGGAGCCAGCGCAATACGTTGCTCTGTGCGTAGTCGGGGCTCGAACCGGAACCCACCGGAAGGTCGCCCCTGTAATTCTTATTCACTGACCCCCTGTAACAGACAGTGTACGCTGTAGTAGTGGGGGACAGTGTGGGGTGGAAACTAGTTTCTATTGTAGAAGCAGGTAGTAAGAGTTCTACGTCGCCCGACTCTACGAGGGAACACGGTATCTATTGCACTCAGTGGGATCGACTGTCATAAGGCGCTTGTTGTGAAACACCTGTTTTATACTTAACCTATTAAGTTTTAGTCATTTGGTAATACAGACTAATCTATCAAGAGTTTCAGTTTACCACTTAACTAAGGGTAGTTATCAACTGGGCGGTCACAAGAAATTTCCGTAAAGAAAACGCACGACCCTACTAATGCCGTACGGTTACAATATTTCCTTAGACACTCGTAATAAAAACAAATATCTATAAAATTCACGCGATTTTCAAGTTGTTTGTAGTAGCAGTTAATGCTACTTTTACAAAGACAATGAGATTTTGGGAAGACTCAGGTTTGAGCATTAAGATAACCTATTGCGCGATGAAAGGACCACAGTTCTGGAATACGTCGCACCTGTATGATGCGTAACCAGGATTACATCAAGTCTTCTGATCAACAATAAACAAAAGAATAATCGGAGTTGTAAACAGAAAACATCTACAATAAAGTTTACTCGTATTTGCATCCCAGCACCACACCGTACTTGAACGTCAGGCTGAAAAAGAGAGGAAAAAGGATTGTAATGCATTTCCCTCTCTCCTCATAACCTCTACAATGAACTGTAATAAGTAATACATGTTACTGCAGATATCTTTGCAACGACCAAGAAATCAGAAAATATGTCGCATGACTTGAATTCTAAAGGGGCATTATGTTAAAAATGAGCTGAAACGGTTTTCCAGTGCCATGGCATCGTATTTCTGCGATAAGACGACGAGCGCAGTCATTCTTCAGAGTAAACAAACTATACTGCAAAAGAACATAATTGTGTGTATTGAGAAAAAAGGAAAATTCATAACGTGAGACTCATTTGCTACGCAAGCATTATTGGATTTAAATAATGTGAATCAAGCCTCGCATGTGTGTACGAAGTGAAAAAGTAGGCTTTAGTGTAACATTATCGTAAGTTACTGTAGGTATACCATGTTGTGTAGAAAAGGGCGCAATACTTCGAGGAATAAAGATTTTCTATGCCTTCCATACAACGAAATGCGATTTTTTTTAAAGTCAAGAACGCCTGAACAGAGCAGATCATGAATACGGATGCTCTAAAAAAATATCACATAAATGATATAAACCAAACTGTTTGATGTAATATACTACACTAACTACACAATACAGAACATATCCTACGAAACTAAATTCACGCTAAAGATGATAATTATTGGACAACTCAGATCGTTCCTTAACTGTGGAAGTAACCGACGATTTGCGGAGTAGAGATAAAGTTATTGTTGATGATAATTACTCTGAGAAACAGAAGAATGATGATAGAGCACCCATGTTATACAATTTATTTTATTTCCTTTATTTGGTGACTACACATCCTCTTGGGACGAGATGTTAACGAACACATTGTGCCTAGTCGACGATTACACATCACCAGAAAAATAAAATGTGTACCTAGGAAAAACAGACAGTTAATACGTTACCCATTTGTTACAATTACCTATTTTTATAAGGATTAAAATAGTTCAAATGGCTCTGAGCACTAAAGGACTCAACAACTGAGGTCATAAGTCCCCTAGAACTTAGAACTGCTTAAATCTGACTAACCTAAGGACATCACACACATCCATGCCGCAGGCAGGATTCGAACCAGCGATCGTAGCGGTCGCGCGGTTCCAGACTGTAGCGCCTAGAACCGCTCGGCCACAGTGGCCGGCCTTAGACGGATTATTACGCTATGGAGAAAGCACAACAACAATTGATTAAGCTAATTCTTTTCAAAGATAGGAAGCGAGCAACAGAATTAGAAAAAAAAACGTGGGTTACCGGCACTTCATTGGCCGTCATGTGAGTCTTCGAAAAATTGCTACTGGTCGCAGCAGGATCTTTACTTACTACGCTGCACAGTGTGGAGATTTCGCCGCAGAAGCTGGTACAACGAAACGTTTTTCTGCCTCGCCAACCATCCATATGTCCACTTGCTACCATACCAGCTATATGTGTATACAAACACGCTTGAGGAAGAATCAGTCTCACTGAAAGCTGTAGCATTGCCACTCGCAGATGAACTGTAGCAATTAAAACCATATTATCTATCGCATTTCATTATATCGCATACTGTGAATAGAACAGTTGCAGAGAAGTTTGCCGCGTCGCAACACTTAACAGACACTGGAGGGTTTGCGCTGCAGAAGGCGCAGCTTCGTGACCCAGTCGGAAGGGGCCAAGGTAGCTAGCTTGTCCCCCTCCTAAACTCTGCCAGTGCCCCCGCCCAAATACCGAGAGCTCAGCTGCGGAGCTCACATACGCATGACAACAGGCTTTGTGAGTCAACTACTTGCCAGCTTCGTAAGAGAGTTTCCACTGTCGTTTCTGTTGTACGTGTTGTCAGCATGGCTTGTAGGAAGTCTCAGATCTATCGGGACACTTTTTGGAGGGCGCTTTATTGATATCAAGATGAGCAAAACGAGCCGCCACTACTAACTGCTTAAATATGCGGTATCTGTATCACGGCAGGCTGGCAAGGGATACGGAAAGAATACGAACACGGAACGAGTGTACACTCACAAGCTTGTTTGGAATGGAAATGCTAAAATCGTTCTATTGGCGCGCCCTATAATGTCACGCAATTCTGCAAATCGATAAAACACAGAATACTGAGACCCATTTTTCAGGAAGTACTCTTCGAATGTTCGTCTGGTCCCTACAAACTGCTCTGAGGTATACTTAGGCCAATTACATAACCTGCGGACACACATAAACGACCATCTTTCATCGAAAGGAAAGAAATATTAAGACATGTTACAAAAAAAAAAAAAAAAAAAACAATACAGAAAAATGTCATCCATTTTTTAATCCATCCGAACAAATTGTTTTGTTTCGAAGAAGTGCACCCTTCCGTATATTCCGCACTTGTAGTACACTCTGCTCTCGTTGTTCGATATAGTTCTATTTCATTGCTAGAGACGAAATGATAGCTCACGCTGACTTCCTGATTACAAGTACAGCTCCGTCTATTTGCTTCTGTGGGACGATAAAGCACAATGCTTCACTCGTTGGCGCGCTAATATGTACGCTCTTCGGCCATTTTGAGTGTAGTACGATCTACATTTGTCACCTAGTGATGATCAGTTTCAGTACATCACTGATGAGCCAAAACATAATGGCCAGCTACTTAGTAGTTGGCTCTCCGTCTCTGGAACGAAATACATCGCTGATTCTGCGTTTTAGACATCCGACTGTTTGTTGTTAGGTTCGTGGAGGTATGTGGCATTAGGTGTCTAAAAAATGGTTCAGGTGGCTCTAAGCACTATGGGACTTAACATCTGAGGTCATCAGTCCCCTAGACTTAGAACTAGTTAAACATAACTAACCTAATAACATCACACACATCCATGCCAGAGGCAGGATATGAACTTGCGACCGCAGCAGAGGCGCTTTTCCGAACTGAAGCGCCTAGAACCACTCTGCCTTAGATGTCTACACACAGATCATATAATTCGAGTAAATAACGGGCCGCTGATTTCCATACGATGTGATGGCATCCGCTACCGACCTAGATTGGTTTCATAGGACTTACAGCAGCCGAATTTGGTCGCTGAGACATCAACGTGACTTCACTATAATGCTCCTTAAACCACTGCAGCATGGTTCTGTCTCCGAGACAATGACAGTTATAACGCTGAAAGATGACATCGCTGTCGGGGAAGACATCAAGGATGAAGGGATGCATGTGGTTCGCTGCCGTTAGCATGTAGTACATTATCGCCACGTGAATCTCTTTCACAAAATAGTTCTGCTCCATCCAGCTTGTGACCATGGCGTGCTGAACGCTTCGAGCCGCCGTACACCTCGATATGACGGCGTTTGTGGGGCGACCAACAATCTAGTGCATCAAAAATCTGATTCACCCGAAGAGCCGACACGTATCCATTGAATAACGGCCGAATCCCGATTGTCCTGTGGCCACAGCTATCTTAATTGTTGATGTCGTTAGGTGAACACAGGAACACGTAGGTGTGGTCTGTTTTACAGTTGACGGTGCTCTTTCGGCAGAGGTGCCACCGAACACCATCTATCCGACTTTACAGGGCAGACAAGACTATGAACACTACGTTCTTTGTCTTTCCGGATATGCTCACGACCGTAGCACGTGAATATTCGACCAGCTTCGCCGTTTACGAGATACAGGCTCTGCGTAATAATAATCTGACCTTTGTCAAAGTCTCTTATCTCAATGTATTTCCCCAATTGCAGCCCATATCTTCCCTAAGTGAGTCCCCCGTTCGTGTCTCCTCTGGTTACATACTTTCGTTACCGCGTTACGTGCCCGCAACGACACCAGGCGGCATTCGACGTCGTGGTCGGCAATGCTCATAACGTGTATATGGCGAAGTGATGCCCTGGATGCGTGTTCACATTTGTAGTTAGCCACTCTCTAGCAATCCTCCAGTCTCTCCCAGGCAGCCATTACAAATACCTTGCTCCTAACACTTTAATGGAACGTGAGCAATTAGCCACCCGAGAAGGAGGAAATCAAGAAATTTCACAGACATTCCAGGCGGAGAGATTTTATCTACATACTAAGGAAACTTGTGTGACAGTTCGACACCGTTTAAAGATTTCGGAAACGATGCGTGATTTACGGAACCTGCGAGTTCCGGAAACAGTAGAAGACTGTTTCAACATATTTCTTTATCATTTTTGACATATTTATTTGTTTTTCTACTCTTATGAAATCTATAATTTTTCGCTTGTTCTGCAGCGAGGAATCCTCCCCAAAATTTCGTCCAAGTGATTTTGACACATCTTGTCCTACAATCTAATGAACGCTGGCTTTCATTTCAGTTATGATCACAAAATTTCCTTGTACCACTTGCTAGTATGTCTTCAATAAGGCAATTCATAAATAATCGAATATAAAAGAACATTATTTGTCATCTGTATCATTATAGTTCTTCCACTCGCATAGCGTTGTGACAGGCTACATAAAGCTACATTTAGCTTTTTTATAATATATTTTGATATTTTGACTCATACCTACAAAATATATGGATAAGAAATATCAAAGAAATGCAATGGCGGAAACGAAGAGAAGAAAGAAAATGTTCAAATGTGTGTGAAATCTTATGGGACTTAACTGCTAAGGTCATTAGTCCCTAAGCTTACACACTACTTGACCTAAATTATCCTAAGGACAATCACACACACCCATGCCCGAGGGAGGACTCGAACCTCTGGCGGGACCAGCCGCAAAGAGAAGAAAGGAATAAAAACACGTCTCGGGCGAAATTTGCTGCTGATTCATTTAACTCTTCTGCATTTTATGTACACCTCTTTATCACAAGTGACCAGCGTGCTTCGGTAACAACTATATCTGATACAAAAAGGTATGCCAGATGTGGGCAGTTTATGTGCACTCAGTTGTGAATCCTGAAAATTTCTGTAGCTTCAGAGAAGTCGATTGGAAATAGGTGCCGATGTAGTTTGTACATCCTGTTTACGTGGTAACACATTTTTGGCGGCCTATCGGCTGTACAGTGGTCTGTCAGCTCCCTGCAGCTATTTTTGTCGTTATAATTGCCTCAACTAATAAAATTCTGGAGGTTTCTTTCTAGCTGAATGAAGTTATACCACATCTAGTCTAGCCTCGTTAACACAGACTTCTTTCAACTGTGACGTTTCGGTTATTTTTCAGTATGTCAATGTTTGTAGGAACAAGGCATCATATGACATTAGATAGATAATTCTGGAAACATATGTGGAAAGACAGTAAATTTTAGTTTTACAGCAGTGACGTTAAGTATAATTCTTGCAGACATTTTTAGAAATTCCATACTTAGTATGATGTTCATTTCTAGTTTTATAAACAAAACTGTTGATCCAAAAGGAGAAAACCTTTTCATGATGTTATCAAACGTTTCAATTCTACCGCTTCAAATACACAGAGTAATGTCGAATTAGATTTAGTTCCAATGTTGACTGGACTTATATCCAAACAATGTTTATTTTGAGTATGGTCTCAGAAGTATAAAATCGCTTCGTTATGTTCATGATACCGTGGAACATTGCAAAATATATATCTGTGGAGAAGTTGATACCTTACTCACTACAAACTAGACAACTTGAGAGCTGACTTTTCAAAGAAACTCCACCGATTAGATAGACGTCTAGATATTCGTTGTGAGTGTCATTCGTGGAGTGCTGGGTCAAAGACCCCGATATAGTTAACAACATTGTCGGATAGAATGGAACAGGATTTTGTTAAAAAACGAATAATGTCTCGGCAGCGAACATAGTGACGAAAATGCATTAGTTGGTAGGAACTCTAATTACTTTCTCCTCATGTAATCTCAGGGCAGTTATTCGTTTCCCACAACTTTAAGCGACGAGGCACGTATTTTGCAGAATACAACAATATGTGTTTCTTTTATGCCATGGAAAAATCTGAATTCCACAAGATCAAATGCTTCGTGAGAAAAGGAAACCTTATTCAGAAATAAGTTTAAAAACTAGAAACAGTATTTTTTTCAGACTTAACGACGTCTACTCGCACATCCATCAAAGAAGGCTGTGGAGCAGGTGGATAGCCACTAGGGACCAATTTATTCTACATTTATTTAACTATACTTAAACCAAAACATTTTACGGAAATTTTCAAACAGAATTAAATTTGTAAATAATTTAAAACTCGTATTGAATCGTTTGATGCAATATGCTCCTCTTTGCAGAAAGATCATACTTACGCAACTGTGTCTTAATTTTTCGTTTCCACCTGCAGAGGATGTCTCAGTTTCTTTGTTTATCTCTATCTCTCTCCATCTCTCTCTCTTTCTCACGTGTGAGACTGTAGATATGTATCTCTTCGTAGTCCGCCTACCGCAACGTGCTCTTGCGAAACGCCTGTAATGTTAGAAAAGAGTATTAATAACGTACTTATTAAGCTGCAAAAAATTAAAAGATAATAAATCTCGTCTTACTGTGAACAAAGCTTTTACTGTATTGTGCAAATAATGAAAAAAATTTAAAGAAATTGAGCTGCATCTATTTTCATCTGCTTTGTTTTCGAACTTCTAAAGGTCAATTTGGAAACCTTGCTGATAATTAAAAATAATGCAGTGCTTCGCTGGACATGAGACGGTACAAATCGTATGAGATCGAGGGCGTCTCCAGCGTCCTCATTCATGCCATAAAAGTGGAGAAATGAAAACGGATTTTCTGCCTCTTTGCTTTATTAGGAACGGTAGACACCAGGGACTAAAGCTAATTTTTCAAACTGGTTCAAGTGATTCTTAACGTTAGGCCGAGTTTACTTACTTTCCTCTCCTGAATGTTCCAAATGGCCCGGAGCACTATGGGACTTAACATCTGGTCATCAGTCCCCTAGAACTTAAAAGTACTTAAACCTAATTAACCTAAGGACATCACACACAGCCATGCCGAAGGCAGGATTCAAACCTGCGACCGTAGTTGTCATGCGGTGCCAGACTGAAGCGTCTAGAACCGCTCGTCCACACCGGCCCGCCTGAATGATCCGTGGGATTATTTCATCCTAAACTATTCGCCCGTAAAATGAACTACCTCCTAATACTTTTAGGCTCTACTAAATAAAGACAAAACTGTTCTTAATAATTCAATCTCAGAAATGGGTGCTGCTGTTTGTGAGTAATGCAGTTGCTTAGATGGATTGTTTCATGACGAAACTGTATATTTCCAAAGTAAGAGGTGAATGGTGGATAGAAACACTTTATTCACATTGCATGTAGCTACCTGAACGAGTAGCAGCGGCTCCCGGACCTGGAAAGTCTGCAAAATGGCCGGGAGAAAGGTGTGCTGATCAGTACGACACAGTGATCGGTCAGCACCGCATAGTCCAGTCATCTGCACCTGATGGCGAAATTAGTTTTGTTTTAGTAGTGCTTAAAGAGAAGGTAAAGGTTTTTATTTCGTCATCATAAATTACCTAAAGGAAAACATCATCTTAGTCAAAGAAAATCTTAGTGCACGGGCTGTCGGCATGTTCCCCAGAACACGTGTTTTAATCCCTTAGTTTGCTTAAACTTACAAAATGATAAGCGGAGTCCTCAAACCTTCATACTTTGCTGCATGGACTTGGTAGAAATAAGGTTAGCGGGTTGATGATTTCGATGATCAATGGATTTTTTAAAATTTTTGCTGTATTATGTTACAGTCTTTCAGTGGGTCCACCACGATGCTTTCGTAAGCAGAATTACTGTAAAACATATTTTGTTAATGACAGCAAATGTTATAGTTTAAAAACAATAGCTGTAAATGGAGCGTGAGGTAGGATTCTCGAAGAACATGGATTGGAAAGAGGAAGAGAATACTTCTGAGTTCTGGGATCTCTTAAAATTTACTGTTACAAAATCGTAAACCGAGATTATTTGGGGATGGATGATGATTGTTATAACTTCTGAATTAAGCTGAAGGAAGGAGCACAAATTCACAAAAGAGTGAAATCTACAACAAACCAACGATGACCTTTTGAAAGTCACCGTTTCAGCATCCGCGTGAAGTGATTTAAGGAAGTGACGTGAAGACTAAGCCGCATTCAACGGAAGGATTTGAAAACAGCGCCGCTCCGACTGAATGCCATTCCAGTGACAATACGGATATATCAAGTGAACTAAGTTACTTGTAGGCTAAATTTGAGAGGTATAATGTACAATGCGAACAACGAAAAACAGCGATGCTAACTGCGATCATGTCTTGGTAATAAGAAACTGTAGATACGTCGGTACTCAGAGATGTGTTATATTGAAACATTTTACCACTAGGATACTAGTAAAGTATTTAATTCATTCCAGGAGGAGTGGAAAATAATCGTATGAAGTACCCAATCGTATGGGCGCAAAAAGGAACTGAAGAATATGAAAGGTTTATAAAAAAAATTAGCAGCTTAAAGACCATGTGAGCAAGAGGAATAAGTAAGAGAACAGAGTAGGAACAGCCAAAAATTTGTGACTAAACGTGAAAATATTTTTCCTGCTTAGAAACTGACACTGCGTGCATAATGGGATGCAAAGGTAAAGATGTAAAATTTCGAAGTAAGCTTTGAAAATGAAATTGTTGTGAAGGGATATTCAGTATAGCAGCCCGATGAGATTTTAAAATAAAACAGTGTTTTACACTCAGATATACAACAGAGGCGGTTAGTTACTATAGGACTTATACAAGTCAATGGGACACATGGAAACTAGAGAAATATTAAAACTCCTCGACAAACTTGACTAAACTAGAACAGATTCGTAGAAAATCACTGTTCTCCAATTGCTGGCTATAGTACCAACGGATAAACACAACAACTATGGAGAACTCAGCACAACCTAGAGTTCTTGTCAATTTTATCCAAGGGCAATGTAGAAAAGGTGAAAGAAATTTTGAAGAACCAAGTAAACCAGCGGCTTCCTAAATTCTTCGCAGAAAAATATCTTACGTTGCACTTATAAATGGAATGGATGATGAGTAAATACACATACCGTCATGACAACTGTACCGTTTCGGAAATTATTCGAGAACACGATAATTTTACCGGAATGATAAGGACGAACTACAAAAACACACGAATAATCTGTTATTTCATAAAACCAAGTGGCGCTGAGAATATGATATTAAAAAATGTGTAAGACTAATTCTACATTGAAATCTTTGCTTTTTAGCCTGTATGTCGACCAAGTAGTACAGAAAGTAAAAGTGTACTGCCAGAGCTATAATTAACAATGATGCCGCTCACAAACTATACATCGCTTTCCATCGTCAGCAAGGACGCTATAAAAGAACTGTAATGCATAATACACAGACTAACTGCCCCCCCCCCCTCACCCAAAAAAAAAAAAATCATTAAAAAAATTATAAAGATCAAGATATCCTGAAACGATCTTATACAGGGTTATTCAAATTATCTCGTGATATTGGCTGCCAGATCAACGGTGATGGCATCGAAAAATCTGTAACTCATTGAACAAGGCTCCACCTACCAGACAATTCAATTACAACGCAGAATACAAGTTTAATAAAACAGGAAGTCTTTGTAAAGATACAAGTGGTCGGCAGATATCAACATCTGAGGAACAGGTTAAACAGATTAAGGAAATATTTCTCAAAGGGCTAGTCGCGACCTCGGAACTTCACAGCCAGCTCTTTGCAAGTGCCGAGAAAACGCCTGCAAAGGACATCTTATCGGATTCAGCTGCACCAAGATATTACACATGGAGGGAAAGATGTACGTAAACAGTTTTACATGACTTCTCCATAGCTGCAGATCACAGTGAAAAAAAAAAAGTAAACAATTTCTTAAGTTGATGTTTCCATACATGTAATCATATAATAACGTATTACGGGTCACAATGTCTGAAAAATAATTTGTGGAACACATTACGGAAATGAATCTTGGTTCAGTGAAGTACTGTAGGAGAATAAATTGGAAATAATTATATATAATACAGAATCAGGAGGTAACACAAAAACTGGACTCGTATTGAAATGGTTTAGGCCTCAAATGTGCGTCCGAACATGCTCATCTGGTGTTCCCACGCACTCTTTAAAGCACTTGAGATGGATTCCGCGATGTATCTTTCAATAGGAGTGTGTGAAACAAATCTGCCGTCCGTATTCAATGAACCTAGTAGTTGAACAGACAATCAGTCTACGCTGCATAAAATAATTTTATGTAGTGCAAATATTCCTCTTTTTTTTCTTTTCGAGTTGTAACTTATTTATCTTGTACTCAAAAGCAGCAATGTCTTGACGTTTGCGAAATTCTCAATAGAAGATTAAGGTTTTCTGGAAACCTCATGATAAACTATCGTGTCATGTTTGAATAAACTGAGGTCGGAATTGAATTAGTTACTGGTAGAAACACTTATAAATTTGTCTTCCTCAATAGGTGACAATTTAGTACAAATCAGAAGATGTAAGAAAGTTGATAACATTTGCATCAACATCTTTTCCTGTAAGTCTGTTTCTAAGGGTATAGGTAGAAACATGTGATTTTGCAGAAACTATCTTGGAATATTACACCAATAGTTTTCAGTAAATTATAACACCAGTGTGGACTATGAAATGTTAGATGGCTTCAAATCTACATTTTAGGACATTCTCCTACCATAGATGGGTACAACCTTATAAGTAATAATGTTACAAAACTGTGCTTTTGAAACTGTGAAGTGCAGCTGACGAACGACGATTATTACTTCCTCCTAAGACTACCAGCGAATAAGACTGCTCTTAGCAGCGGTTGTCAACTTTTCTGAGGACATTACTTTATAGTGCAGTCACGTATTAACTAATATTCCCTCCCCCTATCGTCACCAGTATGAGAACCTAGCTAACTTTAGAACTGGAAATAATTTTCTTTCAACACTTGTATTCTTAATATGACGAAAGATAACGCTGCTTAGTTTTCATCGATGTTTTATTGAACTATGAACTAATGAGTCAATGTGACAGTAGGTAATAATTATGTATAACATCCTGCTTTTTCTACTGAATGATGAAGCAATTCTCAATACATTGCTACTTAACTACAGTGGGGGTAAAACTACTCATCGCAATGAGGGTAGACAATTATTACAAAACATGTTTCGCATGCAGCACTCCACTCCCTAACAACACTTGTTTCACCCACACCCTGAATTCCCATTTATGTCAATCAAGCTAAAATGTCTGCAGTATACTTAGTTTGTAAACCACTTAATCACTGGATTTATTGCTTCTGAACTGGCAGAAATCTGAAGTATTCAGGCTCTGAGCGCTTTGTATATGACCACTACCATTAATTATAATAATAATACTGCGTATATACTGGAGCAATGTATAGGCCTTTACGCAGTTACTGCTGTTGTGTTGTCAGTTACTTCGTTTATTTGTTACTAAGTGAAAAATGAAGCAATTTCTGATCCATTGCAGGAAATATCTGTAAGCGGAAGAAAGCATATTCGTGAGATATATGATGCATATGTCTTAATTTTTAGTCGTGGAAACATGGTACACCGTATAAAGTACGTATGTAGTTGGTGGGCAATGTGAGAAACAAGTTGATCACATACTCGTTTCACAAGCTGTAATCTCCATCATGCTAGAAACTGAATAGTATTAGTTACTGATTATTTATATAATAAGTGTTATAGTCTCACGAAATACCAACAACAGTACCGACCTTTGGAAGCAAATTAGTTTCGTGACAGAAACAAACACAGTCACTCCCTTATGTTCTTGCCCCTCAGAAAATTTAATTTTATGCCTCAGGGGGAGTGGGGCGGGCCATGGTGGATTTTTAACTGGTTGAGAACCACTGTTTTACAGTAATCAGCAAACATTTCCTTTCCCACCTTTGTAAGATGTGTTAAACCACCAGAACAAATATCCTACCCGGAATAACGTTTTCTTCGTGCACGTCTAAGAGCCAAGCCTTTTCCAGCACAGATACACTGCATCTGTGTATAAAATATCATCTTCTACGAAGTTCAGCTTTTCGACCGCCTTGTGCGCGATATAATACTTCAGTAAAACACACGTGATATCAGTGACGTATACACAATTTGGAGAACTGGAAAGATTGTGCATCCTCTCGCGTACCAGTTGTGACGGCATAGTGTTGTTCAGAATTGAAGTAACTGAAAGATGCAAAGTGTATTCTTTTAATCTGATAAATCCAACAAATACCTTATTGTCTCAGAAGAAAGTATATGAAGGTGGAGAATAACTTTTCATTAATGGGGCACTAACTGAATACAGTTTTGGTTCCATGAAAGCACAAACACAGATTTTCCCCATTAACGCTCTGTGTATGATTATTAGTTCACAAAGAAATAATTTTAGTAGATCCAGAATGAGATTTTCACTCTGCAGCGGAGTGTGCGCTGATATGAAACTTCCTGGCAGATTAAAACTCTGTGCCCGACCGAGACTCGAACTCGGGACCTTTGCCTTTCGCGGGCAAGTGCTCTACCAACTGAGCTACCGAAGCACGACTCATATCCGGTACCCACAGCTTTACTTCTGCCAGAAATCCGTCTCCTACCTTCCAAAGTTCGAGTCTCGGTCGGGCACACAGTTTTAATCTGCCAGGAAGTTTCATATCAGTGCACACTCCGCTGCAGAGTGAAAATCTCATTCTGGAAACATCCCCCAGGCTGTGGCTAAGCCATGTCTCCGCATTATCCTTTCTTTCAGGAGCGCTAGTTCTGCAAGTTTCGCAGAAGAGCTTCTGTAAAGTTTGGAAGGTTGGAGACGGATACTGGCAGAAGTAAAGCTGTGAGTACCGGACGTGAGTCGTGCTTCGGTAACTCAGTTGGTAGAGCACTTGCCCGCGAAAGGCAAAGGTCCCGAGTTCGAGTCTCGGTCGGGCACATAGATTTAATCTGCCAGGAAGTTTCAATTTTAGTAGATGTCTGAACACTTCTATAATACATAATAATGAATGAAGGCATGCTGTAAAGAAATGGCACCTGTTCTCAATTTAGGTTGAGGTATTAGATGTCATGCATACTACGTGGGTCGACTTTCCCGCTACGCTAATGCAAGTTGTTACCACCTGCAGCTAGAGGGCTCCGAATTGTACCGTGTACCGAGGCAGAGTGTAACGTAACCATGCCGGTGCCTTAGATAAGGCATACTGTAATCGCAGAGAAAACTGAAATCGTGAGTTCGAAGACTTGGTACAACTTTGGAACACTCTCGTCTTCAACGTGACAATAGGGAACCACAATCGAGAGTGAAAGATCTCCAACAATCCGACGCCTTGCGTTCACTGACACCGATCGTTCTCCATACAATCCTGACTTGAGCCCAACCGATTTTCATCTGTTTTAAGAACTTAGATACAATGTTCGAGGACTTCACTTCTGTAGTAATGAAGCGGTGCATGTAGAAACGAGGATGTGGCACCGCCACCAAAGCCGAATATTGTGCAGTGACAACATCAACAAACTGGCTTCTAGTACAGTCAAATGTGTTCGTTCACATGGTGACTACGCTGAGAAATAAAAATGTAGACATGAACAAGAAAGATGTATAATGTTGAGAACTTTTTTAAAAAGCTTTAAGAGCTTTCTCATAAAAAATTGGGAGATATTACTTTTCAGCATGGCGTCCTATAATAATGTGCAATATTATTACATTATTACATTATTACATTATTACATTATTACATTATTACATTTTATTATTATTTTATTATTTTTTTATTTTATTATTTTATTTATTTATTTATTTATTTATTTATTTATTATTATTTTATTTATTATTTTATTATTTTATTTATTTATTTATTATTTTATTATTTTATTATTTTATTATTTTATTATTACATTATTACATTATTACATTATTACATTATTACATTATTACATTAACATTAAACTCACAACAATACATTACACCGAGAAAATATTTGTACCTAAACATTCTTCCTATCTCCACTTCATGCTTCATTGGTCCAGGACCAAATTATGTTGCTATTTAACAATTTTGACCGCAATAATGTTCTTGCGCTGTGAGTTGTTATTAGTTGAAATACTGTCCGCCCCCGGTAGCTGAATGGCCAGCTTGACGGATAGTCAATCTTCTGAACCTGGGTACGATTGCCGGTTGAGTCGGGGGATTTTCTCCGCCCGGGGACTGGGTGTTGTACTGTCATCATCATCGTATCATCCTCATCCACTGCAGGCGTCGTTTTGGAAGACCGGCACCTGGCCAACGGTCTGCCCGATGTGGGGCCCTAGCCAGATGATTAAATAAAGTTGAAATATTTGTCTTTCATTTTCACAACCTGGTGCTATACTAGCAGCTCTCGAAAACGGTGAAAATCTCCCATGACTTCACGAAGGCTAGAAACTGAGTACGTTTACGTTGTTCGATGCACCACACAATTGATTGCTTCTTTCTCAGTGTCGCACTGTTACAGCATTTGCAAATTTTTGGAAACTTGAAGACGCTTATCTTGGAAGAGGATCTGCTACCCTCATCTCCATGTAAGTAATGTGGTAAGTTTCTGTTCTTTCAGTGTTCCATGTTTTTGTTTTGTACTTCCTAACATTTATATTGAAAATATCTTACAGTCGTTAGTATTTAGTTTACCTTCAAACTTTATAAGTCTGACCTTTCGTAGTTCTTATTACTGTGGTTTCAATTGATTTGTTTCTTCTTACCACGGCTACACACATTTTATCTTAGCGATGTTTCCACAACTTTCTGACAACTTTTCAACTCCGCCTTTTTTTAAATTTTCTGTTCATTCTTGTGCACTCTCTTAGTTTATTTGGTTATCGCATTCTGTTTTACATATGGAACATACGGATTTTTCTATTCACAGCACTTTCATAGGCGGAATCAAAAAGCATCATCATTGTTAGACGAGGTTTTTTTATGAATTCATATTTATTGTAAAGGGAGCCACGCTGTGAGTCTTCTTCTTACGTGTCAGTACAGTGACTGTCCTAAGTAATAAGTATTGTAGCGCCACCAGTATATTTTGGTGCTACTGAATAAAATTACGACGTTGCCATAGCAAATGCAAGACACCGCGGAAGCGGGTCAGACCGGAGCCGAGAGAAAATGCAGTTACACAGGTAGATTCTGTCGAAACCGGTCGGTCATCGAGGAATTAAAAATATTTCAACAAGGGATAATGGATGCAAAAGTTTTTATGTAACACAATTGCCTTGGGACTTCCAGAATGAGGCGAAAGGAAAAGGTCCCGAGCTCGAGTCTCGGTCTGGCACACAGTTTTAAGCTGCCAGAAACTTTCACATTGGGGATTATCTGCTGATATGACAGGAAGTGTCACCAAGACGTCGAGCGATTTCCACGGGGCCCGACCATCCGAGGAAGCAGTGTTCTAGCAACAGAGAATCAGCATAAAGATAGCCACTGCGACGTAGAGGGCTGAATACTTCACTCCCCAGTCGTAGGTGCTGTTGGAGCTAGGAGTAGGGAACCGATGCCTTGGCAAAACAAGAACGCACCAAGCCCGTAAAAATTCCCGTCATTTTTTAGGTGGATGCAAGCAGTCTGGCAACCGGAATCATCACGTAGAGGCCCACGTCGGTCTGAACCTGCAGGATGCCACCATGAGGCTTGGCCTCCTCCAGCTGCAGGCCTAGTGTCGTCTCTGAATCAGATGTTGTGGACTTAGCGCTCTCCAGCTGGTCAGCCCCTTCCGGGCATATTTGTAGCCTGCTATCCTTGATGTCTGACTTGGATGGAGCAACTGCTCAGTCACTTTCGCCTGTGCGGGCGTACTGTCGCTGTCCACAACCGGTTGCAAGAGCAGACACTACTGCGGAGATTTTATGCGGGGTCCATGGCGGGATTTCTGGTCTACCGGAGCGACCTTTCCTCTCCAGTCGGCGCACATGCCACAACCCACACCTCAACGGAAGCGTTCCTGCTCAGTCCTTGGCGTCATTGCAGGCTGCCGGAGGCCGCAGGTCGTGTGCTTACCTCTGCCTTCCACACCCACCTCCATTAGTAAACGCCACGCAGAGCGTCGCCAACGCTGATCATAGTTACGATTGTTTTACACACTAATAAAATATAAGTTTAATCATTTATGTTCCCTTGATGACGTATCATTCTACAATGAGTTAACTGTTAGCCACTCCACTACTATTCTGTCCAAAGTGGTCAACAACCGGCACCTGGTTCTACCAAAGAAGTTGCACCACACGCTATCGGAGCCACCCACCCCGACAAGTGGTGACGGAAGTGGGTTCATTCACCTCTGATACGGACGGCTGAAAATGGATCCAGGATCATGTTTCCACTCGCAGTTAAGCGCACAGTCGGATGAGCGGATCAATTGCTTTATACTCTTGGGTCGTGTGCAAGGGAGATGAATAGAGGACAGGACTGTCATGTGAACTTCAAGGTGGAGTTTGTAAAGGCTGAGGAAGTGGCCGAGTTGCCGCAATTCTGTGGCTTCACTAGAGAACATTATCTGCTGGTAGTGCGTTGCGTGTGGTAAAACCTGTTGGTACCTAGCGTACTATGTATCGAATCAGCAGCACTGGTTACGTGCCACACGTACCGTCACCGTGATCAGTTTTCTGAGCAGTGTGCAGAGGAGAATGTGGCTCAAAACTATGTGTAGAGTTTAGAACAACTTTTCAGTTGAATATATTGATATTGCTGTCCTCGTGTGATTCGTTGTTTGAAATGTATCATATCACTGTCTTTTGTTTCTATGCACTATGATTTGATGGTTAGGTGTTCCATAATGGCAGAGTCTGAGACACAGGGTGTTTCCGTACGAGAAGTGAATAAATATTTGGTAATCTAAGACGTACAGTAAAAAACACATAACTCTGCAATGCAGTGCAAAAGAAAAGGTGACTCATCTAAACTCTTTCATTAGATTTAGCTGCCTCAAGATTGGTTATCCCCTTTTCTGGGAAGCCAACGAAGGATGTGGTGTCATTTATAGATAACTTACTGGCAGGTACAAGACTGGTGTACTGGACGGACCAACAGCTATTACAAAGGTATAGGTTACTCTTGATACAGAAAGCCGGTCGGGGTGACCGTGCGGTTCTAGGCGCTACAGTCAGGAATGGCGTGACCGCTACGGTTGCAGGTTCGAATCCTGCCTCGGGCATGGATGTGTGTGAGGTCCTTAGGTTAGTTAGGTTTAAGTAGTTCTAAGTTCTAGGGGACTGATGACCTCAGATGTGAAGTCCCATAGTGCTCAGAGCCATTTGAACCATTTGATAGAGAAAGCAAAAGTATTTGTTGTCATTAAGGACTGAGAAATGTGCATTCATTCGAGGAGTTAACGTTTCGTGCAGCACTCCAAGAAACAGAATAGCATTAGGTTTTTCCTGGAGTAGTTGAGTGGGATGTCACAGAGGCAGAAATAGTCCGTGGAAAATTTTATAGACAGAAAAAGCAGGTAAATCAATGAAAATACCTATGAGTGAACAGAGAGTGACGAGTTGAACGAAATCATTCTCAAAGAGGCAGAGTGCAAGGCACTGGCTGCTTACCTGAGGGAGCTATATGCCTAGGCAGATAGGGGCCGCAACAGCAGAGTATTTGTCCTGCAGCATTATGACAGCTACAGAGACCGGAGAGATATACACCGCAACAACAGTACTAGAAAAAATGAGTGTTTCCTCTACAGACGTAACGTGCTATAGCTATAAACGTTGGAGACGCATCCAGAGGCAGTTCCTCATATCACAGTGTGGGAAGTGTGCATTAGTGAACTGTTGAACATCAACGGTAACTCAAAGTCCACCAGATGGCGTCCCAGTAAAGTTAAATGCTGTAAAAACGTATGCAGTGGCGAAATGTTTAGTGGACATTGTGAATGATGAGTATAGATTTTTATTGTACAAATGGGCACATGTGTTACAGACAGTTCTTGACCTCTTGGGGGAAAGCAGCTGAACCTTCTGTAAGGTCCTGCTAACCTCGTGGCCTGTTAGTAGCTACCATTCTGGCCTACATCGACTCAACGCTACTGAGGTGGAGACAGCTCCCCACAGACCCAGATGTGAAATTAAAATCAACCGCACAATTGAAACATTAGTCAATTAGTAACTCTAAAAATGAGTCCAGGTTTGTTACAAATATCAATGGTATAAAGGTGGAATGGTGTTTTGTCTACTTTCTAAAATTAACGAGTGGTTCAAAACAACCCTGATTTGTTATAATAGTCAACAACAAAAAACATGTTAGCACTGCATTATCCCCATGTAATCGGAAATAAAAGAGAATTTAAATACGAGTATGACATCCTTAAACAGGCTCACTCAGATGCAGCAGATATTGGGTAAAGGAAAAAATCAGGTTCATAATTCACAAGTGATCAAACAAACGAACATATACATGATTCAGATGAGAACGTGATTCTTTTTTCGGTCATCTGTCAGTTACGGGGTATCACATTAAAAAATGAGGAGTGTCTGAATCATTAGTGAGCCTCCAATAACTCAGGGCAATTCTGGAACAAGATCTCATTAAGTCATGGAAATATTTCTACATATTCCTGACCGCTCTCATATCCCCATTAACTTGGCAGCAAGCTCTTACCATATTTCCTCTCTCCTCTGACGTGGCCACCATACGCCTCTTGCCACTACCGTGTGCATGTTAAGTGATGGATGTAAGACCCATCTGAAAGTGCCTCTCTCCATTGTCGCAATCCTTCTTCATACAAGCACTTAGAGTTAGTAAGATTTAATTTCTAGACGGATGACTTAACCTTCGTAGTCATATGTATCACCCATTCTGACAGCAAACTTTGAATTAATCGATTAAAAATGGGGATGATCTTTTGACATGACCAATGAATAATTAATGATAATCGGAGTGGAAAGACCGTCTGACAGCAGCCGGATACCCCCCTCCTTTCCACGTCATAGAGCACAAAGGGTAGTCAATAGTAGGTAGTGGGTCCCGAAAGGTTGTGTTTTCGGGTTAGATCAGAATGATTCGACGCCAGTGCTGAAGTAATGCCTCATATGACTGAAAGGTACTACACAATTCAGGGGTTGGATTTTCTTATTAGTCATCAGGCTAAAACTGATCTTCGGCGGCACATGGTGGAACTTAGGGGAACGTTTTGCCAGCTAGGAAAAACTGTCACCGGTGACAAATAGGAGCGAGGTTCATCTGTGATGGAGGGGTATCCAATTAAACTATAGGCGAGTGAGTTCGACTCATTTCGAGTGAAGCAGTGCGCAAACCACAAGAAAACATAGCACTACTGGGGAAAGTCAGTCTACGATTATCATTATAGTGAGGGAAATAAGTGAAACTATCTGCCATCGTATTGTGTGTGGCAGTAACGCATGTGATTTATTTGTGAGGATAGTTTTGGTCTGTGCTTCCTGCGAAAACATAAGGCAAACATTTGTCACGTTGACGAGGTTCGAAGAGATGATCCTAAACTGGAAGTAAGGAAACATCTACATTAAGAAAAAGAGTTGCCGAACTTAAGTGACCAGTTGAATAGCACCGCTTGCCGCTCCAAAACGGTTTGTTCAGGGAATTTGATAAGAGGGAAAGAGTTTCATTCGATTATTTTTTAGTTTTTTGTGTGACCAGTCAACTGATTACTGATTATGTGTGGAAAACGAGGGAAATTCAGTGACCTAGGAGCTACATGAGATGAACTCGTAGCCAGTATGACACAATTTACTGGAATTTGGTACAGATGCTGTTCTGCTGGCCATAAGGAATTAATTGTTAGATCGATAGTTATTAGGGGATGAGTCGAGAGTAAAGAAGCTGGCAATAATACTTTGATAGTTTGTAGGTGGCCATATATGGAATTAGTGTACATGTTTAAAAAGGAGAGAATTACGGGAGTGCAGCAGTGGTAACTCAAGTTTACGTCACATCACCGAAGTTAAGCGCTGTCGGGCTTGGCTACACTGGGATGGGTCACCGACTTGGTCAGCCAAGAGCTGTTTGGAAGCGGGGTGCATTCAGCACTTGTGAGACCAACTGAGAACTTGTTTGAGTGACCACATGGGCCTCCGTACCCACATCCGGTGACGACCAAGGGCTGAGAAGGACATGGCAACCGATCGGGACCGTTTTGCCTTCAAGGCCTATTCGGACGGTGTTTATTTGATTGATACTGCATATACATCAAGTGAAACTTGTGATTTAAGCTGACAATATGAAGGAAAATCTGAATGTATTGTACACAGTTATTAATTTATTGTATGTATGTCGAGTCTTTACAGAATTGCCATGAGCTGAGATCCGGAGGCCTGATGTATCGAAGGAGACAACTGCTTTTACTTCACGGCCGAGCAGCAGGCTGCGTTAGGGCTAAATGACGGAACTGCATGCCTTGGCGAAACGAGTATAAGAAAAGTCCGCATAAATATCCATAATTTCTAAATAGGTGCATGTTGTATGGCAGCCTAAACTTCAAGGAGAGGTCTACGCTTGTCCGTGAGTCGATATGAATCTACAGGCTGCCACCGCGAAACTTGGCCGTCACTAAGTACAGGTGTATTGCTTCTTCTACGTCCGATGCTGTGAATTGGGCACCTTCCAGATGGTAGACAGCTTCCAGACCTACTTACATTCACTGCCAGCCTCCTACCCTGGAGGGACACGGTTCGAGAATGGGGACGGGCAGCTGCTCAACCGCCTTTGCCTCTGCTGGTATTCGTCGTTGCACAACTCCGTCTGCTGAGAGCTGTCCTCTACGGTGATACGGCGAGATTCCATACCTTCGGATGCCATCTGCCCTGAGCTCCAAAGCTGCGTAAAGTCGACGCACTCGCAGCAACATATACCTCCCGTCTACGTTCCCTCTGAGTCTTCGCCATTACAACAGGTGACCGAAAGCCCCATCCCCTACTCAGCAACTACTGTACATGTAACTTCAAAAAACTATTTTCCGGTAACTATTACAATTTTGCATTCAGTGACAGAATGATACGACTGGGGTGGCGGAAAAAATCAGATCGGGGTGTTCATGCAAGTCAAAGATGGAGTAAAATAAAATGAATGAAATTAAGTTACCTACTTTGTTAGTGGTTCGTTATTACTGTTATTATCGAATGAGTCAGTGAGAATCATGATTGATAGCATAGTAGCTTTGTATAGTGAATATTACGTCATTCTCACGTTTTAAACATCAAAAAATATAGTGAAGTTTGTATCAGAACACGTTACATAAAGAAGTTCTGAATACACTGGAATCAACAAACCCTAATGGAACCTATGACGAAATAAGAGAAACAGTTATGGTTTCAGCAACTGCCTCGATACTGAAAGAACATTCAGTAGAGTTGCATGAAGCCACATCCCTTCCTCCCTCATGCTGCTGGAAGAAGGACGCTACAAACAGCTGCCAGATGCAGATTAGAACCCACGAGATGTTCGACGCATGCACAATATATAACTTACAGCGAGTGGAGGCACAAACAAAGACGTTCTTAAAAGTGAAAAAAAGAATAATAAAACGAAATAAATAAAAACTAAAAAGAGCTCAATGGAAGAAGTTGTGAGAAATCTTGTATGTGAATTCCAGTATATCCGTCGTACATAGCTCTGTAAAGCAGTTGAGACGACATCACTTTTACATTGATGCTAGTCAGATACAAAAAGATAACACATAAGTAGAAGCGTTTTTGTACATTCTCACCGCCTACCCCCTTGTCCACGCCGATCCCATTCCAGATGTTACATCCTCTGCAAATTAGCACCAGTAGAAATGTTCTATCCTTATCTGTTCCATCCTTCTCAAAAGTCTAAAGTTGAAAACACACTGAAAACAAATACAAAATCATTGCCTGTTATGAAGAACAAACGTTATCTAATGGTCAGAAATATCCGTCCCAACGCACAAAAACAACGCAATTCTCCTTGGAGTAAGCTTGAACTAATATAGCATTGTCAAATGTTTTGAACGTATGGTGAAGAGCTACATAGAATGGTGATTGAAACTGCACAGTCTTCTACTAACTTTCCAATTGGGTTTTCTAACGGGCAAAAGCAAGTCAGTTTATGTGTAGCAGAATATGATATGAATCAGCATTATTTACTACTGGTTGGAACTTCTCACTCTGTTCCAAAAGCTAGTAGACTTGGACTTCTTTCTCATTTCATTAATTGCATATTTAGATACCTGATGCCTGGTAGTACCCTAAAAACAAGTAATACTTCTTTTTCATTTTTCATGTGTTAAATTATCCCTGTTACAAAGAAATATGCTTCGTGCTGTTACTAAACTAAGTGCGTACTTGCACCTTCTACTATACTGATATTACGTGACCCAAGGTAAAATAACATAAGACGGCTTATGTACTAGGTGATCTGATAAGGAAGTGGTTGTTTGGGTCAGTTACCCCATCTTCCTCTGAGATGTCTATCATGTTGATTGTTGTGTTACGGGTCCTATTGCATACAAAGCTTTTCCTACGAGTGGCTAGGTCGAATGTCGTTAATAAAGTTCTCGTAATAATGAGATCAGATTGTAATTACTTATGTACTTTTCATTTGGAATATGCTTGCTGTGGACGGTTATCTTAATGTCATTAAATTTTAAGTGAAGCTTATATCTGTCTTACAACGTCTTACTGTTGTATGTCCATGTGTGAGTATAAGATATATTTGTCAATATTGTGGTAAATTATCCAGCATCATCTGACAACGATGTTTCGCATATAAAGACGAATTTTGTTTCGTAGACATTCACTGTGTGTCACTCTGATTTATTTTTCTTGGGTGTTACTACAAATTTCACAGATATTGATCCAAAATGTATGATATCGTCTTTTATAATCTCTGAAGTATTCAATTAACTCCACTACTGCTTAATATCACTAGCAATAGTCAATGTGAGAAACAATGTTCCATTAACTGTAGAATTTATTTTACATTACAACTGTACAATAAAATTTCGTTTGATTTCTTGCTGATTTAGGTGCTATTAAGGGTTTCTATGAATCGTTTGTAGTCACCAGTTTCGTAATTAGTGTAGAATGAAGTGCACTTCATACGCAAATTAAGATAGTCCTGAAATTTTCTATGAAACACTTTCTGCACAATTGTTTTTGTCCATTAAACGTTTATTTTGGGCGTCTAGTCGTGTGAGAATAGAGTTCCGGGTCTTCTAAAAATGTTTTTTTAGTAATTGTCCATTGGAAGTAATATGTAAAAGATTGCTATTTCTCTCGATGTTTTTAGTAGAGTGTTTTTTATTGTGAGGTGCATGCCGAAACCTGGCAGGTTATTTCCAGTTACGTTTATGTTTTCTCCTTACGTCGTTTAAAATTTTTTGTTTGTCTGTCCAATGTAGGCTTTATGAAAATCGCTGCATTCGATTTCATAACCACTGGAATAACTGTAGCTGTCTGTTTTATGAATGATGTTAATTCCCATTGTGTTGCTGATATAGACCCTATTTTGAGATTTTCTTTCTTTAATTCTTAACTTCTTACCGACACATGATTTTAGAATGGAAGTAAAAAGGAATTATATTTATTATTTGTTTGTCAGCTTGGTTTCGATTTTAATGCTTTCCTTTTTGTATTTGAAATTATTTTTATTTAGTTTGTTGACTCTTTCTGGGTCATATCAATCACTGATTGCCAATGCTCTCAGTGTGTTTAGTTCAGATTTAATATTTATAGAGTATAGCTCTTTTTGTCTGGCCCCTTTGGTGATAAGATCTATACTATGAGTGATTATGTCTGCAGTTGCGGATTTTCGGAATATACTGAACGTATGTGCCATGTCAGTGTTCGTGAGACATAAGTTGAGGAAGTTAATGCTATTTATTAAGCTGTTTTTCGATTGTGAAAGTGAAGTTTTTGTGCATGTTCTTAAACTGATGAAGGAAGTCGCTAAATATCTTCCAGTGGTCCGTTAAATAAAGTGATTGTGTCATATACGTACTGTACTTTTCCTTTTCGGTGGTCTGTTTCTTGAAAGATTTTATTTTCTATATGATCTAGTAATATATTCTTTAGTGTGAAAGATAGTCTACTATAATCACCATATCACCTTTTACTGAGAATATCTGGCCATTGAGGCTACTTCTTTGATAATATTATGATTAATAGTTCCCCTAATTCGTTAAATTTTGCTTGTGGTATTTTCCTTCATTTTAAAAGTTTTTCTTTTATGGTGTCCATAGTCTCATCAACGAGGACATTAATATAAGACTAATTACATGTAAGGAAAAGAATGTACTACTGTCTTTAATTTTTTTCAGTTGAGTCTGTCGAGTTGTTGACAGCAACCTAAATATTAAATCAGAACTAAACACACTCATAGCATTGCCAGTCAGTTATGGCTACAACCCAGGGCTGGTTAAATTAGATACAAAACGGAAAACTATTAAAGATGAGCACACGCTAACGAAGACTGAAACAAAAAAGAAATATAAACTTGTAAAACTTCCATACTTGGGACGTTTATCAAACAGATTAAGTTACGAAGTACAGAGAACACTCAAAGGCAAGCAGAAATAACCTTCCAACTTTCGGCACGTATCTCAGAAAAAATACGCTGAAAATATAGAAAGAAAACCCAATATTTTACATACTAATTCCAAAGTCCAATTAATGCACATTTTAGAAGAAACAGACACATTCACACGACTAAGTACACAGAACAAATTTTTATGAACAAACAGAACTGCATAGTAACAAATTCACTGAAAATTTCACTAGAAACTTAATCAGCACATGAAATGCACTCCATCCTAATTTAATCATGGAAACGCAGTTACGAACGATTCACAGAAACCTTGAATAGCAACTTAATCAGCTGTCAATAACATTAAAATGTGTTCTACAACTGTAATGTGATGAAACACTGTGTGTCACATATAGTCACTGATATTAATGAAGTCGTGGAGTAAACTGAATGATTCTGAAATAACCTAAGATTGTATAAAGTCCTTGCATCAACGTGAGTCAAAATTACGATAACACCTACGAAAAAGAAATCAGAATTACACACAGTGAATTCCAAGGAAAAGAAATCCTTCATAATAAATGAAGTATCGTTGTCACGTTGATCATGCTTGATAATGAACGTACCGCAAATTAAATCAAATATATCTATGCTCATACGCCGACATACTAGAGTAAGGAGTAATTATAATTGTGAGGTGGTTCAAATGGTTCAAATGGCTCTGTGCACTATGGGACTCAACATCTTAGGTCATAAGTCCGCTAGAACTTAGAACTACTTAAACCTAACTAACCTAAGGACATCACAAACATCCATGCCCGAGGCAGGATTCGAACCTGCGACCGTAGCAGTACCGCAGTTCCGGACTGCAGCGCCAGAACCGCATGGCCACAGCGCCCGGCAATTGTGAGATGTTTAAGACACATCTGACAAGGAAAGATCCTACTGTTGTCGCTGACTTGTGACGGAGATTGGTTTATGCATGTTGCAGAACATAAGAAAAGACATTTGGAGCAATTTTGCGTACTCTGGAAGTGGACAAACGGGAAAGGGAGTATGGAGCTCAAGGAAAGGAGTAGACGCGAAGAGGTTTGCTAGTTACGTATTAGAGGTGAAAGCGACCTGCTTTCACAATGAAATCAGAGGTAGTCAAGTTCTTAGTGGATATCTTCGGTATTTCAGAGTAAAATTAAGCAGGGTAGCTCGTTTGGTTTTAGAACACATTAGGAAACGGCTGTTTGAATAAGACGATGTTGTTGAAGAGTACGCTGAAGAAGGCTCAGATGAAGATGGAAATGAAAGTAATTTTGAGGATGATTTAGCGATGCAGCTAGTAACGAATCGGCTTCAGAAAGCGGTCAGCATTACATGGTGGCGGCGAAAGCAGTAGTTTCCTATGTTACAGAAAAAGAATACAACAAAATTTCCTAAAGGTTACTTGGCTGATGCTTACAAATTCTGGAACACGGGACGAAAAGCAAATGATCCTCTACAATGATGTACTTCCGTAGTGGCCTTAGACATGTGCCCCAGAGTCGGTTCACTACCGAAAGACAAATAAAACACAAGACTGTTTTCCTAAACTTCGAAAAGACGGTGAAAGCAAATGGCGAAGAAGGAAGGTGCTACAAGGAAGAATAAACGAGGTACGTGATCAGTTAATTGTAATGGTACAACAACGTGGAATTTTGCATGACCGAACGCTGTGAGCCTGGGCGATATCATTTAAAGTACAAATTGTTCAAAACAACATCTTAACACTCAAATATTCCAAAACATGGCCGCAGCGGTTCAATAGAAAAAGGCCGGATGGTTTCGCACATGATCACGCGTAAAGTTGGCGGCAGATCTGTTGGTGATGCCGCTGATAATTTAAGCAAGGCGTTTCATCGAACAGTATAATTTTACACCATGGAGGATAATTAGTACAGACCAGTCAAGATTTGCTAAAGAGCTATTGGCAGGGAGAAGTCTAGCCGTTAAGGGAGCAGAGACTATTTATGGTGCCACTGACTCAGTTCCTACAGCCATCCATTCATATATGATACTGCACCCTTCTTCCACATTTGTATGTCGGCCTTGTCTCGGAACCCAGTGGAAAATTTCCAGAAAGCCTGGCCGCTGAGTTACGCAATATTAGAACATATGCTAGCAAATCACCAAAATGTACAAAGGATTACAAGGGATTGCGATTTGAAAGTGTTCCTGGATCAGGTGTTACGGCTGGATTTGCGCGGTAGAGAACGCTTGGACAACAAATAAAGATGATGCTCTGTACAATGAGATAGTTTCAGCTGATACTGAATTTCGCAAGAAACTAATCCATGCAAAATGTACTGGATTAGTAAAACCAGTAGACGTTTTCCGTTCAAAAGTATGGTACGGTTCGTCACAGACACGATAGTGTTATCTTCCAGAGTTGTAATATGACAAGCGGAACAATTTCTTCGCCTTCAGTCGTATGTGCTCTCCCAGATTTTGGCCCACAGAATCAAACAACTGATCCAACTTGTTTCTTCAAATTTAGTTTCAATGATGAGCATCCAGAATCATTTCAGACCCCTTCCGAATAGTCTGCCGCAAGTGATTTAGTAGAAAAACGTTCCAAAGGCTGTTTTCAACCTGTCTTCATTCGATGTGCTCACTGTAGAAGAATTCTAAGTCAAGGCCACGGATTACTTATCGATCTTCAGTCTCCTGTACTTGAATTGCCGTATGTACGTTATGTAGTTTATGTCAGTCACTTAATCGTTACTGAGTGCAGTTGCTCTTGCGACTGCAATGTTTAGCTGCTCCTGTCCTTAAGTATATTCATAGTCTATATTTAGCAGCTCGTTGCTCCTATTTTCCTTACCCATAGCAGCTATAATTTGCATGGTACGCAGTTTTAGATGTTGGCTATTAACACAATAATGTTTTTTCTACAATATTTGACAACTGCGAGACGTTAAGTACTAAGAGCCCTTAAATCTCGTATTAGACGTCATCATTATCAAGAAGAAAAATGCATCTCTTTTTCCTCCATGATTAGGAACATAAACATCCAATACTGGTTAAATGAAGACAAGTTTCGGCCGAATCTTTAACTTCATGTATTCCCTTTACTTGCTACTGGCTAACAGCAGTGCCTTGGTCATTATCAAGCAATTACCTATTAACACCAAATAGACACTACTCTCTTCATCACTGACAAAATGGAAACATTTTATGTAAACAATAAAGAACTTATAAAGTGATGACGACGCCTGTGGCGGAATACATGCGTAGCCTCCAATAACAATATACTAATAGGGTCAAAACTTTGACAGCTTGGGTGAATATAAATGAATAAACTATTTCTGAGGATATTTGTTTGGAGAAAAAATTGTTTTCAGTCAGAACTTACCAGACGTTCTTCCGCTTGATTTTTGAGATGATGTTTACCTGGATGAACCATGCTAAATATTTTATAAACAAACTTATGAGATCCATAAGCCAATGATTGGTCGGTAGCTCTAATCAGTACTCTTTTGAATTTATATAGAGAGTTAGTTTTATTGTTGTCAGCTGATGGCCGCTGATTTCACCGCAGTAGTTCGAAACAGGTGCTGCTAAAATCACCCCACTCCTAGAAATGTCTCGTTAATGGAAAAGTGAAAATTCCTTTATTATCCCGTAGGTAAAATTTAGCTGTACAGTTCGTTCTAAAAATGACAAGAAACAAAATAAAAATTATTTTATCTATAGCGTTTTCTGTGGCTAAGTAACAGCACAAATGTGTATCAACGTATATTCAGGGCTTGTAATAGCAGACTAATACATAAAAGTATGTAGACACACATACGCCGTTTGATTTCCCTTCGAACTACCGTAGACATACCAATGGCATAACATAGAACTACTTCACTGCAATTTGTAACTGCAGTATACTCAGATAAAGAATTTTCACTTGACGGACTGCATCAAACATGTTGGCACTAACATTCTCGAAATTTGCACAAACATTTTTAAAAATTCATTCCTAGAAGTCATTTCTTGTGCAGTTCTTGTCTGGGATTAAAAGATTCCCCAATTTTCCATTTCCAATAAAATTTCCATATTAAAGCATAGTCTAACATTATAAAAGAAGCAATGATTTTCGGAAGACATACAGAATATTTTAATCTGTCAATGGTTACGATTGCTGTAGCGTATTACAATCAATAAAAGTCGAAAGCGTAATACTGAAATTAAATGTTCGTGGTAAACACAGTGGATGAAAGAGAGAAAAATAATTGCACACGAATAGCTACTACTTTCTTCTGGGTGCCTACTCATACAGGAATAGTTTTCAATGAACAGGTTGTCTGTTTGGCAGAAAGGTCTTCAATTACATAAATTACTCCACCACCCGACCTTTCTACATGAATGAAAAACAAATTTCTATGACGTTCAGAAGAAACCTAAATGTCCACTAACGCTACCAACGGCAAGTCGTGTACCACTATCCAGCAGGGAGTTTGCATAAACATGGTATAGTCATTGTTTTACCTTCCTGACAGCAGTTTGGAAATATAAGTTAAATGAAATCAGTTATAAGTAAGATACGCTGAAGAAGGTATTTTTCTCATTCTTCTTTATTTAGAAGTATTAAATATCCAAACGTCTAGCATGATACGTATGAAATCTTTGCTTGAATGTTGATCATAAGATCGTGTACTAAATTCCTTGATAAATGTGGATCATACTGTAGATTATTCTTCGTGGAGGCTCAGTACTTCCGGCACCAATGTAAGACAGTGCATCTTTACTGTAATGTAGAGCTCATCTGGATTCTGTCCCTAAAGAACTTAATTAATTTGTTTTTGATACGAAAATCTAAGTGTAGGTGGGAGAAACATGTTAAGAGAAATCAGAATAACAGCAGTATCAACAGCAATAGTAATAAAAGGAATGGATAGTTAAGACTTCATGCACAGTAAATCAAACAATATAAACTGTGTCACTAGCACACGTAATAGGACATACGGCGTCGGGAACTTTAGGAATATGATGGAAGAGGACCACAAAGTGTGGCTTCCGAACAACCAAGTTGAGACGAAGGTGCTGAATATAATAGGAAAAGGTATTGGTATGTTAAAGGTAACACTTTACGGTAGAGATATCAGCAGAAAGAGGGACAGATATATTGTAATTCAGAAGTAATAGTTGGCAGGGCGGGAAGTCTACAAGACAGATATCGGGTCTAGGTCCTACTCTTATCGTATGTCGAGATGAATTTGAGGATGAAGTTTCTAAATGTGTACATCCCGAGCATAGTTTCGTTAGGAACTATCTATCAGACATTGAAATACATTAGGGGGGAAAACTTGGGATTATCTGAATTGCCTGTCTGTAGACTTGTTTTACTACTAACGTGAACAGGTACAGTATGAAGTGCAAATGTGCTAGACGGAAAAAAGAGAGTAAGTCTGTGAGATGATCTTACCCGAATATGGGACATGTGACATGGTAGTGGAACATGTATTATGGCATCCAGAAAACCAACTTGGCTTTACAAGAAGCAATGTAGGCAGAGAAATTTATAGTCATGCAAGGATGAATATACATTAGAGATTATGTGTAGTGTTATACGTACTTTGTAGAGAGAAAAAGGTTCGTAACAGATAGAAAGAGATGGAGAAAGATATCAAAGTAATCGAAAAACTAAGGTCAAGAGAAAAAAATTGACAAATACACAATAATAATAAGTTCTAAAATTTAATAAACAGTAACTCGGGTGCATATTCTTCACTTATAGCAGCTTCCACGTTTTTATCTTTTTCATGCCACGTAAAAATAACATATCAGCTCCAACTCATTATTCTAATTGTGTATACTTCGTAAGGTTCATCGTGAGGGGACGGAATATGCAGTTCATAAGCATATATCTTATTCCTGTACCTAATTTTTTTGCAAACAAAACAATTTATTTTACACTGTTGTTATTCTGTACTTAATAAATGTAACAAAAGCTACATTACTGGAAAAACTAAGTATAAGGCAGTTAGATTCAGAAAAATTGTATCAAGAACGCTTTGTAGAATGAGTACGAGAAATGTATGCAGTAGTGGAGGAAACCATCATTATGTGTCCTCTAGTATCAAAACTAACAATATTAGAAAACCGAAGATGGAAGAACGGATGAAGAAAACGTAACTTTCAGAAAAGAGGAGATTTATACACATGGATGATTTACTAGGATAAATGAGAAATAATTTAGTTATTTTGAGAAGAGAAAAGTGAAAACGTCCGCTAAAAGCAGTCAGTGCAAAAGACGATGTAGAAACACATAGGAACCAACGAAGAGCGATGTTACATCGGTATGAGGTCTGTTCTTTCGGCACGTGTCAGATTTCTAAAGTGCCATTCTTTTGTGAACATCTTTTCCCGAATAACATTAAAATTACCTCATCAGAATAGATATCTCGAAACAATGGCAACCTCACTGGAAATAATGATACTCAGAAAGTCAGTGTTTATTAGTGGGCGGCACTATGGGTTTGAATTAGAAAGCAAAAAACAGTTTTGTATTTGACTTCCCTTTGACTCCATGAAATAACACACTCGCTTTCTGATGTGCATTTGAAAAGCGATATCATATCAAATATCAATACAAATGGTTAAAACTGTCTAAGAAGATTACATGATACTGCTTTTGCCATAAAACTGAATATTCTTATATTTGTGTGGATATATCGAGAAAACTAGGAAAATGGTAAATTATTAAAGCTTACCACGTGGACGTCGCAAAGGACTTTGTACCTCTGTCTCCCTACTTTTTGATGTCGGTTTGATAAGTGTATTAATACAGCGATAATGTCAGACTTCTGATTTATACTTTCCATCTTAAAATGTGTTAACAGAAACACAGATTTTTGGTAATAAAACATCTGTATGCCTTTGGTAGCCTTTTAGAGGAATAGAAATGCCATCAGTATCTTTGGTTACGTCGGTATCTGAGGACATTCATTATGTTACTTCTGCTGTTCGTTTCAGCTCAAATTTGTAGACAACATTCAAGATGTGTACCTCACAATCTCTAGAGCTCCTTTATGTCTTCCATCTTCTAAAAGAACCAGATGTTCTTTATAAGAATTATTTAGTCCTTGACGACTGTTTGTAATTCGTTTGTATGATATCGCCGGCACTATTGGAGTTCCCTTACATTTGCGATTATGTCCATCATAATTGTTTAATTAGATAAAGGGCTGGAAAAGATAACTGATGACTTATTTATACTTCTCTTCTTTTTATTCTTCCCATCTGTTGAACGTTAAAGAAACCTTTGAGCTTAACGTCTCAGTAATAACTGCAATATCAGTGACAGAATCTATAATAAAAGGGAAAGTAACTGGCTATGAATTTATCTCGGAGTTAGCCCGAAGTCATTGTGGAAAACAACAGACAGTGTACGAAATGGTATTTGAGGTCAGCCTCTCGTGAATAAGAATCTAACGTGTTGATCATCGTGCCATCTTGTTCGCATCTATTGCTGCTGTTTGCGTATACTACAGATTTTTGAATAAATATAGTCAGAAGACTACGTTTGCCTTGGAATTAACAACTACATGTCATATTCGGAGAGTTTGGAGAAAATTATTAGCTGGTCATCCCAGAGATCAATTCCACACGAACATTTTCTTCCTTTTCGCAAGCACGCTCTGCGTAAAACTGATAGTTTATAACTAATCCTTACTACATCAATCGGTGAGCTGTCACATTCGATTTCTTATTTTCTTAGAGCCTATGTAATATTTCTGACAATAATTCGATCACTATTGATCTCTCTAATTACACAGCTTGTTTTTGTATAATGGAAGTTTTGATTTCCATTACAGGTGTGGGTTCATAGGAGGAAATTCGACCCATGCAGATCCGTTTCCTCTTGATCCCCTACTGTAATGATAAATAATTCCCTTTTAGTTTTTTTATCAAGAATTATTCATGCTGCAGACGAAAGTCTACAATTCCCCTTCCATCCCAAATAAGCACACTCCAGTTTTAACACAGGAATAAATACGTATACGTAAAGACTTTCTTCGTCACCGGTGACCAGTCCCAGCTGTGGAAAAATGTGTGTAGCATAGCGTCAACAACTGCAGAACATGGACAATGTTTCCCATAAAGATTTGTGCAATATTAGTAATCCTATAGATTCAAATAACTGTGAGTAATGCCATCAGTCGATATTTTGATTTAAAGATGCAAATAACGCCATATACGTCTTCATATTCAGTGCTTGCTTGTATAGATGTTTTTCTGTTTTACTACTTATACAGAACGATTCCCACAATGTTTAGAACTATCCCTAAGAACTGTATTATTAAATCACGATTCACTTGGGAACTTCAAACCGTTAATGGACAAAAGACTACTACTACGAAAGGTGATTAGTAACAGTCATTTTGGCAAACTTTTGCGTTCATTTCTCTTTTCTTCTTGCGTATCAAATGAAGATCAATTACTTTTAAAACAAAACATAAACAAAGTGAATAGATATCATCAAACTTATGAGCTGGTTGCAAGACACTTTAATGTCAAATTATGTGTAGAACCAAACGAAGAGTCGACGCTGTGTGCTGTGGCTTTTATTACATGCAAATGAGACGTACGCCGCTGCATGCACAGAAATTTGCCAAGATGAGAGAATCGAATAAAAAGGAATACAGGATAAAGTAAGTAAGAGCTGAGATACACATAACGCTCGCTTTCTAAAAGAGGTTACCGCGATTGGTTGTTAGAATGTAGAAGAACATGAGGCTGAAACGACATTCTCAAAGCATGAAATTACGATTGAATAAGTTCATGTTATGCATGGCATCTATAGTTCGTTCTTCCAGTTTTATAGATAGGAAAATAACAAACACAGGCACCCGATCTGATTCTTACAAAATACCAATAATAATAATCCAACATTATTTTCATGTAGCCACCTGAGTACAAGTAACCTATATCTGAATGTTGCATATGTAAGATACAGCTGTTCCATTATGTTCATACGATGCATTTATCATACATGCTTTGACACTAAAGTGTAATTTCGGTGACATGCTCGCAGTTCAACTTTTTCTATTTGGTACATAGTTTCTTCCTGTTGTTGTTGTTGTTGTTGTAGTCTTCAGTCCTGAGACTGGTTTGATGCAGCTCGCCATGCTACTCTATCCTGTGCAAGCTTCTTCATCTCCCAGTACCTACTGTAACCTACATCCTTCTGAATCTCCTTCGTGTATTCATCTCTTGGTCTTCCTCTACGATTTTCACCCTCCACGCTGCCCTCCATTGTCAAACTGGTGATCCCTTGATGCCTCAGAACATGTCCTACCAACCGATCTCTTCTTCTGGTCAAATTGTACCACAAACTTCTCCCCAATCCTATTCAATACTGTCTCATTAGTTATATGATCTACCCTTCTAATCTTCAGAATTCTTCTGTAGCACCACATTTCGAAAGCTTCTATTCTCTTCTTGTCCAAACTATTTATCGTCCATGTTTCACTTCCATACATGGCTACACTCCATACAAATACTTTCAGAAATGACTTCCTCACACTTAAATCAATACTCGAAATTAACAAATTTCTCTTCTTCAGAAACGCTTTCCTTGCCATTGCCAGTCTACATTTTATATCCTCTCCACTTCGACCATGATCAGTTATTTTGCTCCCCAAATAGCAAAACTCCTTTACTACTTTAACTGTCTCATTTCCTAATCTGATTCCTTCAGCATCACCCGATTTAATTCGACTACATTCCATTATCCTCGTTTTGCTTTTGTTGATATTCATCTTATATCCTCCTTCCAAGACACTGTCCATTCCATTCAACTGCTCTTCCAAGTCCTTTGCTGTATCTGACAGAATTACAATGTCATCGGCGAACCTCAAAGTTTTTATTTCTTCTCCATGGACTTTAATACCTACTCCGAAATTTTGTTTTGTTTCCCTTACTGCTTGCTCAATATACAGATTGAATAACATCGGGGATAGGCTACAACCCTGTCTCACTCCCTTCCCAACCACTGCTTCCCTTTCATGTCCCTCGAATCTTATAGCTGCTGTCGGGTTTCTGTACAAATTGTAAATAGCCTTTCGCTCCCTGTATTTTACCCCTGCCACATTTAGAATTTGAAAGAGAGTATTCCAGTCAACATTGTCAAAAACTTTCTCTAAGTCTACAAATGCTAGAAACGTAGGTTTGCCTTTCCTTAATCTTTCTTCTAAGATAAGGAGTAAGGTCACTATTGCCTCACGTGTTCCAGTCTTCCTGGCTGAGAATTATAAAAGAATTGTCTTATTCTTGTATTCTGATAAATGAATAAAACGATTATTCAGGTGTGGTGATCAGGTTGCCCACTTATATGATTTCATGGAGCAAAGACTTACTATAAATGTAAATAGGGACACAAATAGAAATGGCGAATTGCAGTTCCTGAAGATATGGGGAAATGAAGGAACAATGGGAGAGCTGCCATACATTCGTTCTGAAATAGCACGTGGCTGATGTTTTAAGAACAGTTAAGGAAAAGGCAAACAAATCTAAGTGCTGCTATGTGATAAACATAGTAAGACAATAATGTTGGGTCGATGGTTGCAACGCAACATGTGCGAATTCCATATTGTTTTTGAGCTAATTAGAAAAACATGCACAACTTCCTAAATTCATTTGTGCGGAGAGTCACCCTGTATCTTGCAGATCTGCTAAACCTTGATGCTAGGGGGCAAAGTGATAGATACAATAGACAAGGACACAAAATACTTAGAAAATAATAAAATTTATGTGGGGGACAGATGTTGTTGAAGCTGAAAATATGAAACATTACTGAATACTGGGATCGACAGTTTATTATGTCATGTGCCTCAAGGTAAACTACAGAATTATATAGGATTAACAGTAGCACGGGTATCTTGTATAACAGGCTGCCAACCAGAAAACTGCAAGACGTCGTAGGGGAATACAGAAACTGGTAAGGTAAGAAGTACATATAAATACCAGGGTCATAAATGTGGAAGGTATAAAATTCGGACAAATATATGGAGATAATTTAAAATGAAGAAAATAAGTCAGTATTCCTATGCTTTATTTAAAGCACAAACGTGTTGGAACTCTTGCCAGAACTCACTTTTTGATAAGAAAAAGTCATTTACTACCAAACAATGAAATTAGAGTGCTCTTTTTGTAAGCAATTCTCGGAATATTAAGGAAGACTCTTTTCGACAGTGATAATTAAGTCGACTTGAAAACAGTTTCGTGTTTCTAGAAGAAAAGAGGTATGGTTTCGAGCCAAGCGAAATACACAATGCCAGTCAGTCGTAACGTATCACGTCAATTGGGGACAGATTCATGGTTCATACATGTCGTTCAAAACAGATTTTTTGGAGAGGCTACATTCTTTTGAGTTGCATTATTTAACTCTCCTCCCGGTCATTATAGTTTAATAACCTCTTACTCACGCTACAGCTTTTCTGTTTCAACGAAGTTCACTGAAACTTCAGGTGGATTCGACATGTTCTGGGGATACGAGTGGCGAATTACTAGTAAGTAACTTCTGCTTTCCTACTAAAGTACAATCGTTGCTTCCATACATATCAGTACAATTTATTAAAAGTTTTCAGTTATATTGAAATTTCGTCCCTATGATAAATTCGTTGAAGGTGTAGGGGAAAAAGCATTTCAGGTGGGAAAACGCTTTCAATCGTCAAAAATTTCTTCATCATTTTACGATTTACACTAGAGAGAAGCATCCTGTCGAACTGTGATCTTTTCTCCCATTCTCGTTTAGTAAACAAATATTACACCATGTGGTCAAGTAAGTAACTACTGTGGATCTTCTAGCTACAGTAACGCCTACTTCGGAATTCGTCCGCAATGAGTAAGTCATTATTTCGATTGCTTTTTCCATTTCGATCCAAACGCCTTCTTGTTTTGTTAACGAACATCTATAAACATTTATGAAACTTATCTTACCGATAGTTCCCTCATAGCTAGACGAATGTCTGAGAGGTATCCTATTATGCAAGACGTCACTGATTTTTTACTACTGTTCGCAGCGTTGTGACCGAGATAAAAGTGAGCATAAATTTCGTATTGGTAATAATATTCACGATTTCTTACAGCATTATCATCGTTTGTCGCACCTGAATTACACTTTTACAACAAATTTACATAATAAGTGCCATTTCACTTACAGAAGGAATCATTTAGTTGTGCTGGAATCTCAAAGAAGAGAACCAATAGTTCCATACGTGTACGCAGAACTGTTTTTGAGTCGGAAGATTCGACATTATTCCATTGCAATATCCTACTGGAACATCCCTCGAGTGGCATGAGGTGTATAAACGTGTTTCTGTGTCCTCTAATTTCCGAAAATGAAAGTTAGTTTAGTATTGTGATTAAGCGTTGAAATTCTTATGGGGAAAAACGTTTGCACGGCTTCCAATATGTCAGTTCTTAACTTCATTGTATCATTAGCCATTTGCTTCTCCCCTAAAATTTTCCATACAGTATTGCCTCTAACCATAGGGAAACGTGTTGCTAATCCTTGTTTCCTAATCCATTATGTCTTCATCTCGGCCGTGTGTTATCTCTTGGAACCATCCAAGTAGAATCTATTTATCTGGCTACTTGATCTGCTCATCACCGTTTCAACCTCACTGTACTTAAAGTAACATTTTTCGTTCCGGCCTGAACCATGATTCATATACTTCTTGTACTCTATCTCCTAATAATTCACAGCACGAAATTTTCCATTGTTCTTTGAGAAGTCCTTGGATTTTAATTGTTTTCACATTAAAAGTTCAAAAACTAGTGCCATGAGTGAAAACGCGTATTGTCGCCATCCGAGCAGACCTCGGATGACCCGTCGGTACCGACCGATGACCGTGTCATCCTCAGACGATAGGCGTCACTGGATGCTGACATGGAAGGGGATGTGTTCAGCACACCGCTGTCATGGCCGCTGTCAGTTATCGCGACCGGAGCCGCTACTTCTCAGCTAAGTAGATCGTTAATTGGCCTCACAAGGGTTGAGTGCACCCCACTTGCGAGCAGCGCTCGACAGACTCAGCCGGTTACCCATCCAAGTGCTATCCGAGCCAGAAAGCGTTTAACTTGGGTGACATGACGGCAACCGCTGTTACCCCTGCGGCAAAACCGTTGGCAAAACCTATAATATACACTGATTATAGCCTTGCCGTTTCCTATATAAGAACGTGGTATTCACTTTGAAAAACCTCCTCATTATATCAAAAGCACTTCAAAATATATTTCACTCGTTTGTTGGATTACTGTTCTTTACATCCATATGATAACTCAAAGATTTGCACTTAAGGTAATTTACAGAACCTGCAAGGCCACTTTCAATAGATATCTTTGCCGTTTCACTCTGGAATAGAACATGAGAAAAATTAACATCTTTATCCTCCCGTACGACATCTGATGTCTCTTATTGTATAACGATGGTAGTTCTTCAATATGTAAGTTGAATCCAGCTGGATATTTATACAATCGGAGCAGAAAGTTTTTGATTGCAACTTCGTTAAAATCCTTGGCTGCAAGAAATAACGACTTACTTTTACTTATTGCCATTGTAACTTGCGGTTAATACCTTATTTCACACCGAGCTTCAATACCCGAGAAGAGGATGGACTACCGTATTGCGAGCTGTTATTTACTTGATTCGTCTCACCCTAAAAAGTTGTGCCAATAAAACGACTTTGTCTGCAATTTCCTACATTTTCTATACGATTATTGTAATTTATGTTTCCTACCTATCTACTTAGTTGAATTGAGAACTTCTTCATTTATGCCATTGATTACATAACTAAAAATCAACGGAAGTCTCCTAACACTCTTGTGGAGTATCTTGCTGTGTGCTGTTCACGGTCAATTGCCACTTTTCACACCATTCCAAACAATTCTGAAATTAATTTTGTTCCTCAGTTTACTTCATTACACGGTTAACGGCTCCATCATATGAATGCAATTTACTATTCCAGCTATACTGACTAAGAGCAGGAAATCGCCTACCACATTACCTTGGAAACAATCAAATTTGACTTTACTGCATGAGTTCCGGTCAGTTAGTTAGTAATGTGACCATTCTGATAAGGAATGACGAATCAACTGGTACATACGAGACGCGTTTAGTCAAGAACGCAATTTTTTAAGAAGTAGACCTTGGGAAACCGAGTCAAAAGCCTTTCAGAAATATTGTGATATAAAAGGAACCTGAGATTGCCTATCAATAATATTCATTACTTCTTGCGAATAAAGAGTCAGATGTGTTTAACAGGTACAATAGTTAATGAACTTAAGCTCTTTATGAGCCAGAACACTGTCTTCTTTGAGGTATCTCATAAAATCTGAATGCAGTACGCATTCCAAATTCCTACTACAAGTTGACGTTAATGAGAATGGTCTACCGTCCTTAGGATTTTGTTGTCAACTATTTGACTTCGGTCGTTAGAATCGGATCTTACGTCAGATAAGCAATAATATGAGACTGTTGAAAGGTGCTTAGGTGATATATAATTTTGGTCATAATTAAATGGCTCAATTTTCTCAGTTCTTCCTAGGTAATCTATTTCTAAATTTCTCATGTTCAGAATTTGATTCAAGACCAATTCCGAATATTGCCAGCATTTTATTTGGCGATACAAAATTAGACTACTGTATTCAATAAAGATGTTTTAGTGGTTCAATTGCCTGTAAGACTGCCACTGATACCACGCCAGCTAAGGCGCTGCAGTCATGGACTGTGCGGCTGGTCCCGGCGGAGGTTCGAGTCCTCCCTCGAGTATAGGTGTGTGTGTTTGTCCTTAGGACAATTTAGGTTCAGTAGTGTGTAAGCTGAGGACCTTAGCAGTTAAGTCCCATAAGATTTCACACACATTTGAACATTTGAACATACCACGCCACGATTCTGAATTTCGAGTTGTTGGTGTTGCTATTTTGTGCAATAAGTACGTGAATGTATGTTTTAATAATTCAGGGGCCTTTGTCTTAATGCAAAAAGTTGTGCTTTAGTTCATAAATAGAATACCTTTTTTTGGTACCGTTTCTAAAGGATACTAAACAGACTAGAAACTAATAGCCCGAAAGACATTTTTGTGTCACATAAAACTGTGTCCACGTTCCGCATATTCACTCTGGAGTAGCTAATACGCCACCGAGGTTTTTTCCTTCTGTCTGGCAACTATGAGGTGAGAGTTACCTTAAGAAATAAAATATAGTTCTGGTAATGATACAGGGAGTGTCATAATCGCATAAGTGCATATACTTGAAAACCAAGAGTCCTTCTTAACCTTGTATATCGCGGAACAAGTCTCTTCTACTACAAACTCTCTACTTTCCCTACTTCAAGAGGCTGCAGCATGGACCGAAACAAGCAAAAACTATCTAACAAACATGGGATCTAAAGCGCATACCTTAAGAGCTATGGGCCGGCCGGAGTGGCCGTGCGGTTCTAGGCGCTAGTCAGGAACCGCGAGACCGCTATGGTCGCAGGTTCGAATCCTGCCTCGGGCATGGTTGTGTGTGATGTCCTTAAGTTAGTTCGGTTTAAGTACGTTCTAGGGGACTGATGACCTTAGACGTTGAGTCCCATAGTGCTCAGAGCCTTAAGAGCTATGAGCACGTCTTCAATAGATGAGATGTGTTTCACGGAAGCGAAGACGAGCACGTATCGGTAACTGTTAAAGGTATGCACGTTAGGACACATGTTGTGAAAGTAGAGAGCTTGAAGCAGAAGAGATTTGTTTCACAGCATAGATAAGTAAGCGCTCATAGCTCTTAAGGTAAGCGTATTAGAGCCCAGGTTTATTGAGACTTTTTTGCTTCTGGTATTGTGTACTTGTAATTGTACGCGTTTACGCCATTGATTGTGGTACACAGTATTTTGTTCTTGAGTCATCAGTACTCCGACTGGTTTGTGTACTGGAAAACCTTAAAATAAGGGAGACTACATTAATTTACTGGTATGTATACATACCATCACCATCGTATGCAGACCACATATATTGGCGACATAAACAAACAAAGTTCTGTTAGCCTGAGGTATTCCCAAAGTGCAGAACCACGAGATTCTTTCCATGTATTTAATTTCTCTTAAGTAGCGGTGTACCTCAGAGCAGCACGTGAAGTCAAAATTTATGTCCCTAAAAACTTTTAGTAAAGCTGATTCTAGGGTCTTGTACCTGCTATCTAGTTCAATTTGATTCAGAAATATCAGACGGAAATGGTTTGAAAATAATATCACTACATAGCAACCGTGAATACGGAAAATTCTGAAATTATTATATGACATGTTCTTGTCATAATAGTAAAAGTGTTGAGGAGGAAATAAATTTTACAATAAACCATGTAATTGTAATAAAGCATCACCCTCTCCAGTGACTAAATTTTAGAATAATATTCACAGATTATTTGAAAGAAGGAAAACATTACCCAGCAAGTCATTAACTAATACCCGTGTTCTTCCCGAGTTGATGATAAGAGGGCCGAGGTTCAAGTTAACGCTAAGGATGAAACAATATGGCATTTGTTGGAAATTGGTTAGTAACACCTGTTGAAATAAAACGCTCTGGTCGAAAACAGTTTTATTGTTTGGGAAAAGTAAGCCATAAGTAAATATGTGTCTCAGACAACGCCATAATAACTTTATGTTTTGAAACCATATGTCCGTAAATAAAAGCAAAAATGAAGACAGTTTTCATCCTTGAAGAATGGAAAATAAGCAAAACGTTGTCAGTACTATAATGTAAAGCAGGGCTTAATTCTAGAGTTCCTCGTTTTCTAGAGGCATCCCTGAAAAGTTGAGCTAGTCAGAGCAACGGTCAGGGTTCGAGTTTCTCTCCTGACCAGGAAGCTCCCAGGCCTCTGCTACTTACATAAATCATTCCGTGATGGAAAGCTGTACAATAACCAGACAGAGCAAGTGCTACAGAGTAACAGAGAGTGAATAAAGTGGACAAAGAACTAAAATAATCGGGGGCACCTGTGTAAGCTGTCAAGGTCATCAGATGACGGACTCGAGGCAGCAGAATGAAAGCGGGACTCGAACCGTGTCCCCTTTACAACGATCCCCTCGACGGCGCAGGGGAGACAGAAAAGGTCTGTGCGTCTGCAAGGCAAATGGCTCGAGAGTACAACTGGTTTACTACGAGGCTACCGCTTTCATAGACAACATTTTCTGTGTTGATCCGGTGTAGGTCTGCAAGGTTGTGGTGTCTATCCATACCTACTTGCTCTTGGCTAAGGTATCCTCCACTATTGACTACATTTTAAACATATAACAACTCGACCGCTATTGTTACAGTGATGAGCGAAGTACTCTCAACAGTAGATGAAAATAGACAACGCAGGTGCTGATGATGGCAACGTTTGGGAAAATCGTTGCTGCGCATATTAACATCCTGGTAACAGCACTCGTTCCTGACATATTTTGTACCACTTTTAAAGAAAACAAGAGGAATGTTTACGAAACAATAGAGCAAAGTTGTTCCTGTTTTTTTTTCTTCTACGATATTGTGTATTTCAGTGACTTCTAATTCTCCCAGCACTAATAAATAAATTGTGGAGTGAAGTCATTTTCTTTTGTGAATTATTCTCTGAGGTTCCCGTTTCATCATATTTTATGATGTTAAGGGATCGATTTGGGTGATGAACTGGGGTTTATTACAGTAATGAACAGCTTATTACTGCGTCTTTAACAGCTTCAAAGTGCATGAACTGCTAAACCACAGCAATGTACGTTCGTGATAATTATGAACCTTATTGAGAAGCAGCTTCACACTCTCATCACTTTACAGGATACTCAACAAAATCGTATTCTACAGCCACCAATCAAATTAAGATTTAATATTTAACTGTCAAATTTTGTATGCGTAGCAGTTAGAATTCAACGTGCTGAATCAAAACATGTATTTCAGTACGTGCTACAGTTTTCGAGAAACCTGACACGAAACGGAATGGTCATAGTGCTAACAAACTTCACATCTTATATTTTCACAACATTTTTCATTTTAAACAAGCCATAGCCCCTGTCCCTATCACTGCTGTCTCCCAAGGGTAATACCTGTAGTTAAGCTAGTTTTATTAATTATAGGAGATCAATTAATATCCGGCATCGCTACTGTTCTCAGTTTAACTCGAATTTATAGATTATTCTTGACGTAGTATCTGACTGTTTTCAATTGAAAATTAAGTACGTTCTACAATATCTGAGGAAATCACTTGCAGTAGGAAACATTAGCCACAGAATATGTGTTAGACCAAGGCTTTATACCTCAAAACAAATATCATCATGTTTATTAATACCGTCTTTCAAACCAAACTTTCATAGCATAAGCAGATACTGTAAATTATTTGTGAAGTTTACAGTATAGTACGCCCCCTGATCGTCCTGTTTTGTTCAATGCAGAAGCTCATGACGATCACTACAAAATCAGTGGTTCACGAACTAATGACACAGAACGCACTAAGTTCGTAAAGAAGAATTTTAGCAGTGTAATGTTTCCCGTAATAATTACTGCGTTTCTGCAAGGCAGTGATGTTCCTAATTTTTTATGAATGCCTATGGGGAGTATATTCTGTTACAACATATATTTTATTACCATGATGTTAAACGATATTTATGGTGAAGCTCTCTAACGGTGATACTAGGGGAACAACCTGCAGTCGATTTAAACTCCGTTCGAGCCTTTTATATTATCTTTAGGCCTTCTTTATTAAATCGAAACTGCATTTCAGTCAAACGTAAGTCCTAAGTTGTTGAGGATCCTGTACTACTCCAATTTCTTACTGTAACTCAGGACATTCCCACAGCAGAACTGAAGATCAGCGCAGTATTAAGTAAAAGGCATTTGCGTTCCTAAGACAGCATTGATTACGTCACGGAGCAACTGAACATAAAATATAATACATCACGATTTCGTTAGCGGAGTATAAAAAGAAAATTGTAAAATGAAATATACCAAATCGTAACATGTAGTGAACATAACACATATTTAATATAAAATGTCAGTCGAAATTACAGTTAACATCCCATCCAAGGAAACGGAAATAGTGATACTGCTGTGAATTCATACTAACTTTAAAGTAGACATATATCTTCTTTTTCTAGAACGATTTGCGAATAATTCTGGATTGTTGATTAAATAGGTAAATGTTTAAATCAACATTCGAGTTGAGAACAACATTTGCTATAAATAATTAGAAACTTAGCCTAAAGCAATATTTCTTGACGAAAGTATCTGTATACGATAATAACTTTACTCAGTTTCATCGTCATTAATTAATAATGTATAACTGCTATCTATTACGTCACGGTATGTGCATGAGCACGAGCTACATTACTGAGTGTGATCACAGACCAAAATTTAACTTAATTTTATGACTTATTTTCAATAGTTAAATAGTATTGCAGAGAGGCTAGAAACAAAGTCTGAATTTTCGTTGAAGGTTTCATTCATTTCTGTGCTTTAGAAATTTTAAATTTGCCCATAGCCATTGCAACCGAAATTCATATGTTGGGGAACGATACCTGTTCCACCTATTGTTCACAACAGTCCATCACAATCTTCCAAGTATCGGAACTATCATTAAGGTTTTCTTCAATAATGCACTCCTGGAAATGGAAAAAAGAACACATTGACACCGGTGTGTCAGACCCACCATACTTGCTCCGGACACTGCGAGAGGGCTGTACAAGCAATGATCACACACACGGCACAGCGGACACACCAGGAACCGCGGTGTTGGCCGTCGAATGGCGCTAGCTGCGCAGCATTTGTGCACCGCCGCCGTCAGTGTCAGCCAGTTTGCTGTGGCATACGGAGCTCCATCGCAGTCTTTAACACTGGTAGCATGCCGCGACAGCGTGGACGTGAACCGTATGTGCAGCTGACGGACTTTGAGCGAGGGCGTATAGTGGGCATGCGGGAGGCCGGGTGGACGTACCGCAGAATTGCTCTACACGTGGGGCGTGAGGTCTCCACAGTACATCGATGTTGTCGCCAGTGGTCGGCAGAAGGTGCATGTGCCCGTCGACCTGGGACCGGACCGCAGCGACGCACGGATGCACGCCAAGACCGTAGGATACTATGCAGTGCCGTAGGGGACCGCACCGCCACTTCCCAACCAATTAGGGACACTGTTGCTCATGGGGTATCGGCGAGGACCATTCGCAACCGTCTCCATGAAGCTGGGCTACGGCTTCGCACACCGTTAGGCCGTCTTCCGCTCACGCCCCAACATCGTGCAGCCCGCCTCCAGTGGTGTCGCGACAGGCGTGACTGGAGGGACGAATGGAGAAGTGTTGTATTCAGCGATGAGAGTCGCTTCTGCCTTGGTGCCAATGATGGTCGTATGCGTGTTTGGCGCCGTGCAGGTGAGCGCCACAATCAGGACTGCATACGACTGAGGTACACAGGGCCAACACCCGGCATCATGGTGTGGGGAGCGATCTCCTCCTCTGGTGATCGTCGAGGGGACACTGAATAGTGCACGGTACATCCAAACCGTCATCGAACCCATCGTTCTACCATTCCTAGACCGGCAAGGGAACTTGCTGTTTCAACAGGACAATGGACGTCCGCATTTATCCCGTGCCACCCAACGTGCTCTAGAAGGTGTAAGTCAACTATCCTGCCAAGCAAGATCTCCGGATCTGTTCCCCATTGAGCATGTTTGGGACTGGATGAAGCATCGTCTCACGCGGTCTGCACGTCCAGCACGAACGCTGGTCCAACTGAGGCGCCAGGTGGAAATGGCATGGCAAGCCGTTCCACAGGACTACATCCAGCATCTCTACGATCGTCTCCATGGGAGAATAGCAGCCTGCATTGCTGCCAAAGGTGGATAAACGCTGTACTAGTGCCGACATTGTGCATGCTCTGTTGCCTGTGTCTATGTGCCTGTGGTTCTGTCAGTGTGATCATGTGATGTATCTGATCCCAGGAATGTGTCAATAAAGTTTCCCCTTCCTGGGACAATGAATTCACGGTGTTCTTATTTCAATTTCCAGGAGTCTATTTAAAGTATTTGTTACATCTTAAGTGTATGCAGCTAAGGTATAAGACAAACCGTTCACTCGTGTCTGGTTTCGTCCTTTCGTATTCAAGAGCTACTGAGGTTTTGTGTAAATACTTCACGGGTGAACTGGGGGGTGTCGGTGCCCAGTGGACACAATACTTCGCCAAATGACCACGCTGCCATTAGCAGGTGCGCTGATGACGTCATAAGCCTAGCTTTTGATTGAATCGTGGTCTTTAGCCGAACTATTGTGTCCGCTGGACAGCGACGTCCGCCAGTTGTGAAGTAGTTCGACATCAGTTACGCCGGCAGAAGCTGAAGAATTACAGACATTCTGTTGATGATTAATTAACACCGTCTCTCCTCATAGCAAATGCCTTTCCTTCATAACAAATCATACGGTAGAAGTCAAATTAGTAAGCTGTACCTCTCAGCGTATTTCGCCTCACATTATTTATTTTTCCAAACTTAATTTGCTTCCAGATGACGTCAGTGACGACTTCATCATTTCCTTTAGTTTCGAGGTTCCTTTCCTGTTATACAAATACTGTCGTCACCTTTCGTCTCTGTATGCTAAGTAACTTTAATGTCAAAATTATGCTGCTAACGATGTTGTTTACTTGGATAAAGTTCTAGAGATCCTAAGACCAGACCGTATTTTACAGAATAAGCTGTGCATAGCGACCTCGACATTAAGTAAACGGCAATTTCTATCTTCCTTCTTTTATTCTTTCGTGTTGCGAAGAAGGCTCAGACTTATAGGTGAGGTAAAATCTAACTCTGTTACGTTTCAAGGAAATAAAATCTCAACAGTAATAGTACATAGAGGCATTCTTGTGATTATAGTTATTGTTATGAAAAACTCTGGACAACAGCATTCTTGTCACTGGAACAGTACTGATAAATAAATCATGATGCCATGATACATCCGAGAGAATAAGAGGATGTTCAAGTTTTAAAAATAAGATTTGCTATTGATGATGCTAATCAGCGTTGACTACATTTTACAGTTCAGAACTTTGTTTTTTAGATGACAGTATGTCACCTCTGGAAACGTTCTTACATAATGTTGTTTCCGTAAGACCAACCAGATTTTGAAGGAAAATGCTGCCGCACACAATATATGTAAGTGAGCACGTGTTTTTGATCAACCCTGTATGATGTCTCCCGTATCAAAACAATCAAATTAAAGATATTTCAGTTAGATCTCGGAGTCACTTCCTTGATAAAACGTGATATTCCTTACAACAATTTTGGAAAACTCTTCTAAGAAAATCCGCATTTTCACATATCGACTAGATGCAGCAGAAATAAGCACAAACCACTATTAGAAAACGTTGGGAAACTAGACAACACTTTGTCATAACAAGGTTCCTTACACCGAAAACCTCCTCAACCGCTTCGTTGGCAAGAAGTCTTCCGTTTAAAAGATCTCTAGTTTCTTCGTTTTTCAAGCCATTTAAACAAAAAAGCAATACAAATGCACCACATCGAGCGCTAATACGTTACTTCCTTTTAAAACGTCGACATCGTCGTGATATTTCTCAAATGAATTAATTTTGTCAGAGCTATATATCTGCAGCAATTTTGGAAACATCTGTTTGCTCTAATTAGCAGATTCCCCTCAATAAATAAATAAACGGCTTCAATAACGCGAAAATGAATATTGTTACAATTACATCCAGCAGTCCTACAGCAATTAGTCGACATTTGCCTTATGAGGTAACAACACATCGAAACTCTCTACTTATTGTTTGGCACTACGTGTTGGACCCCTCAGTCAACTAATGGAGACCAAGACAATGCGCTAGAAATGGAATTACATACACCTGAAACCCAAGAAAGAACAGAATATTTCTTCACTTAGGAATACAGTTCGTCAAAGAACGAAATTTTCCTGTCGATTTAGCAGATATACAAGTTTTGGCTATTGCATAAAAGGCTGCAGACGTTTCAGATAACTCCAACGAAAGGATATGTACGCGTTTAACACCTACTCAGTCTCTATGCAATCAATATAAGTGTGATTTATACTGGCTTTTTCTTATGATGAGAGAGGAAAGGAATTCTTCTGTTTAAAAATTCGAAAGTGCTCTCGTACATGTGTCTAGTAACTAACAATGTTCCTGATCGAACCTAAGCATTTTTACGTTCAAGAAATACCAACTCCCTTGCTGAAGCCAGTACCTTAAATTTGGCGAGAAAATTATTAGAATTATCCCCTATCCTCTCAGCAAGTGGGTCCATTCATGAGGTACTTATTTTTAACAACTGCAGGCTCTTACATCCTTTAAACAAATGAGAATAAAATTAGAAAATGACAGGAAATGGAATAAAGATGTCAATCGGTGTTCGGCAAAGCGAATGTAAGACGTACCTGGTTCGTAAGAATGGCTGTGAGAAAGTCTGCTCCATCTGTGAAGGAAACTACGTGATACACTGCGGTTCTGCTTCAACGTCAAGTAGGCATACAGGAGACACTGCGTAGATTACGAAACAGAACCGTCAATTTAGTGACGGCCAGCATCGCCCAATAAAATTCAAAGGTGGACGTTGAGGGAATTTGACTGGCAGTCTCTGGAAGAAAAGCGACTTCACACTCACGGAATTGTGCCATGTAAATTTAGATATCCGTAATGGAAAGTCGGTTGTATGACAGTCCCTCTGCTCCACTATATATATCCATTTCTTTTCTGTCTTTTCTGACTGGTTTGTTTCGGCCTGCAGCGATTTCCTCTACTGTGCTAGCGCCTTCTTCGGAGAACAGTACTTCGACCCAACGTAGTCAACTTTTTGTTGCATGTATTCCAGTCTCTGCCTTGTACTACAGTTTTTACCGTCTACAGGTTCCTCTAGTACCACGGACGTTATTTTCTGATGTCTTATCACCTGGTCTATCATCGTGTCGCTTCTTCTTGTTAATGTTTTCCATACGTTTATCTCCACACCGATTTTTGCAGAGACGTTTCTCTTGTCGTATCAATCTATTTACTTTGAAACATCATTCCATACCACCATATCTCGAACACTTCGACTCTCATATTTCCCCCTTTTCGTCCAGAGACATGAGCAGTTCGACTAACTGAAAATATAATTGTAGAACATTTATTATTAAGACCCGTAAGAAATACCGGACCATCTTCCCACAGTCCATGACTGATCTCCATGAAACGTTCGTTCATACATCCTCAGAAATATCCCACTCAAATCAAAATCGATGTTTAATGCTAGTAGGTTTGTGCTTCTTTGAGTGAAAAAATTTGTTTTTTGAATATTTTTTTTATAGTCTGTCACATGTTGTTTTGCTTTCAAGGCAGAAAAAATACCTTAAGGTCGTTCACTTCATGGTCAACAGTTTGATAGTAAGTCTCTCACTAACCTCAGTTCCACTACTCGTTATTAGTTTCGGCTGCCTTCGGTTTATTCTCAGTCCATATGTTGTGCTCAACCGTCTGTTATCTCCATTTGGAATATCCTGTAATACTTCCCGGCTTCACTGTGGATAGAAAAACTATCAGCGAATCTCACCATTGATGTTGTCCTGAATTTTAAATCCAGTCCGGAAGTTTCGTTTTACTTTCGTCATTACTTCTTCATCGTAGAGATTGAACAGTTGGGAAGAATGACTGCATCCCTGTCTTAAACTTATTTTTAATAAGTGCCTTTCGTTCTTGGTCTTCTATTTCTATTGTTCCTTCTTGGTTCTTATGCATATTACCCGTCTCTTCTACTGCTTACAACAATATTTCTAAGTATTTCGAATATCTTACACCTTTTTAAGTTGTCAAAAGTTTTTTGTAGATTAATAAATCCTGATTTTTCTTAAGTTTTGCTTAATCTATCAAACACGCATTCTGAATAGCCAATCTGTTGCTACGCCTTTCCCAAAAAGAATGATCTGCCATGGTGGTCATGAAACTGAAATGTTAGAGACTATGGTGATTACTATGAGATATGGCCGGTCATTTTTTCCTCTCTGCGTACGTGAACGAAATGAGACTAAATGTTGATAATATTTGTATATTTACCCTTAGTCAAAAATGGCACAGTGGGCTGTGTAATATACATTTCGATGTAAATGTAGGTGTGGACGGGGACAGGAGATTTATTTCTGAGACTAAACACTATCTTAAGATTAAACCCATCAGCAGACAGTTAGACAATGATTTTTTTTAAATGTCATGCATAAATTTCATTCCTCGATTGCAGAGTCTTGCTACCTTATACTGTAATATTATTTTATTTAACGAAGTGATCGAGATTCTATGATCGACAAACTTACCACTGGTGATGGTAGTTATGAAAAGCGCAGAAATATCTCTGCCCTTTAACTAAAATAATGCAGCATAACTGAACAAGACTACATGTGTCTCTTTTTAGCTCAGTGAAATCTTCGTTTGAAGTACATTTCGTGCTGTCTGATTCACGTCACTAGGTGTGAAAGGGCAAGCCCCACTAAGCACTAAAATAGGGAGAATCTATTGCTCTAAACTTCGAGTAATGATGAAGTATATGATGATAACTTACGTCAAGTAATGAAGTGTGTGTCCAAAATGTCGTCTTGGTTTGCAGGAACGAATATCAAAGGAGTTTGTGGTGCCTAAATTACAGATGTATTTTAATGTTAGTCATTATGATATTCTGAAGAGTACTGAAGCTGATTCGAGTTCAGATTTGTAGCACTGTACAGGACAAAATTTTGAGAGCGAACAAATGTTCTATAGTCATTCTAACTGCCATCGTGGAGTTGTTTACTCGATGAGAAAAGACAGATACGCACTTTTGTTAAGTAGCTGCACTAAATGAGATGCCAGAAGAATTTCTGAAGAATGTGCTCGTTTCTAGAAATTAGCTTCTCACGTGACAGTCTCTCTCTTGATAAAGGACATAAAGGACTGATTTTGCCTTTTTAATGTAGGGGACCGATATGTGGGTGATAAGCAGTTCGTACAGGAAGAGAATATACGCTTTTTAAACATGGTGATACAGACTAATGCTGAATATTAGATGGGTATATCGTATTAATAATGAGGAGATTTAATAGAATTGAGAAAAATGAAATGTATGGGACAACTGCTCAAGACAAGAGCTAGATTAATAGGACACATCCAGAGGAATGAAGGAATTGTCCATTTAGTAAAGGAAGGAAGCACAAGGATGTATAAGCAGTAGAGAGAGAAGAAAAGTTGAGCGCAGTAAGCAAATTCATATTGTAGTAGGTTGAAGTAGTTATTAACACGTGAATTGGATTGCACAGAACAGAGCTGCATCAAACTAATTTCGGGCTGAAGACGACATCACAGTTATATTTACCGAAGAATCATAGCAACTATGTTTAAAAAAAATGTAATGATCTCATTTGGACTTAACTGACTCTCACTCGACAATGAGCAATTGTTTGTGCGAGCATTTTGTCCAGGCACTGTACATCGTTATTAGTAAGTTCCTCACCACCCTCCACATCTTAATTAAAGCAACTACCCAATGGTTTTCCTAGATGAGTTACCAGAATTGTTACAGGATGTTACATTTAATATCCCTGCGGGCAGTCGATGTCTGCATGATAGATTTCAATGCCACTGTATACAGACTGAGACGTGCAGGTGGAACATTCATTTATTGACCGGACACGTAGTTCTGTCTTTTCTCGACTGGATCACTGAACTTCTGCGAAGAATATGATTGTGTTCTATACTTGAGGACACAATGATAGTTTTCGCGGCACACATTTCAGTAGCTTTCGAAATTATCAGTCATATGTTAGTGACCTCTCGCCACGTTTCCCTGTCTCTTTGCAACGGACACTGTTTTTCTTGGTGGTTGGAATTGGAAAAATTAAGCCGAAGTTTATGCAATTTTAACAATTTGATGGTGTAAGAACTAGCAACTCAAATTTAGATGTTACTGCATTCAACAATGACAGTAAACTGGATAAATAATATTCCCACTGTAACAGTGTGTCAGCACAGGTATCTAAATTTAACAGATACGGTAACTGTTTCACTTTCTTCGGCCACACTGGTATTTACGTCACTACAGGAGCGTGTTTCTTCACAAAAACTGTTGTTTTCAGAACTACCTTCACAAAATAAGTTTTGCGGTATCCTTAGTTATTCAAGGCGTGCTGCTATGTTATTAAGGAAAAGAACTGAACGACATGAAAGTTACTTGCTTAAAAACTTTGAAAAAGCTACAGGATTGTTTCTAAAAACCAGCATTGTTTCATTTTGGGGCCTTACTTATCGGGAATACTCAACAAATTACAGTATTTCGATAAAAACTCCAAAAAACCTTATATGAAATTCTTCTTTAGTTTAAGAGATTGAAAGTATGCTCTGTTCCGATTGACAGGTACTTGTAAGAACCTGAAACCTCATCTTAATTCATACATGGTAACTGCGGTTGAGCTCTATGGTTGTGAATTGAATTGCTTTACGAATTACAGCAACCAGCCACTTTTTTGTGCTGTTTTTTTGTGCTGAGACGCTTTCCTGGTTTTCACTCATCTTCAAGTGGTGCAATACATTTATTCCTTCATCAGCATAACTGGAAATGGAGTAGATGTAAACACAGTAATTAGGAAGATGTACATGTGTTACGCTAAGTGAACTTCGGTGCAAGACCAAACGCTTCTTGCTATAAATCAACCTACGCAAAAAAGTGACTGATTTGCAGTATTTCTTCAAGTCTAATAAGTGAGCATAGATTATTTGCATACTTCTTAAGTATTGTTATTCAGCTAAAAATTGAAATCGGGAGACCATTCTACTACAGATAATCCAAATGAAAAAGTAAAAAACAGAACGGCCATGTTTAAAAATGCAATTTTTCTTAAAACTAGTTTGTTTTTTAAATAATAATATTAGTAACAGTGGTTGACTGTTGGTTTCAGTTTATTTTACGTTTTGCTTACCTTCGTATGGAAAGAGAAGGAGAGAAGGAGAAAAATGATGAAGTTGGAATATAGTGATAAATTAAGCAAACAAGATACTTTGCATTTCTATGGAATTTTGAAGAATGTACCATCCGTGTACAGACAAGTATCTCCTAAGAACCCAGAATGTATCTTTCACATAGGAAATAGGCTGACGTTGTTGTGAAACATATGGACGAAAAAAATATGCCTTGTAATGGCATCGCACTTGGAACTTTAGCTATGGCGGGGAATGGCCTCATTGCCCTTTCCTACTTTTTGGGTCGAGGCTAACAGATCCAGTCTCCTACGAAATTTCTTGTGTATTGGTTAAAATTTTTATTTTCCACTTGCTTCTCCAATTCTGTAAGTTAGTTAACAGGAACATGAAATTGATAGGAGAAGGAAAGATAAACGAATTCTACAAGGTTATTCTCTGCTGCCACTTTTTACGAAATCTGTTGGTCGAGACTTACAAATTTCCATCATTCTGTAGTTTAAAACAAACACATGTACTGTGCTGCGTCTCTTTCTAAGTTCCATAGATTAAAATTTATGTGTCCATTGTTTGATTACGAAAATAAAATGATTACACTAGAAAAAAGAATATAATTCATGATGGTACAGTGATGCTTTGCTGAAGCGTTAAATGGGTGTCAGACCATTTGTATGTATCTAAAACGTATGAAGGATTTAATTCTAGATCTGGATTAATTCGTTGTTTCTATGCACATGTAATAACCCTCGTGCACCGTACATTAGTGGATTCCGAGTTCAGCCTCACGTAATTTCACACACTTCAGATGAACGTTGGAAGGTAACCTAAGGCAAAAATGTCCTTTCCCTTCCCATGTGTGGCTTGTTTTAAGACAGTGGTGCTGACAGAGAGTAACAATCTGCTCGTAATGAAAGAAATATTATGTTTGCTAAAGAAGACTAACTTGCATTAATTTCGACCCATATTTTCAATGCAGATAACAAAAAAATAACTACTAGAATATGAGCTCCTCGTAGAACGCCACTGTCAAATTTTCTTTTTGCAGATTGTAAAAACAGAATCAAGAAGAAAAAATTAATTCCAAATAACTGGTGGAGTCTTGCCGACAAACGTACGTGTGTAATATAGGGATAAAAGTTCCGCATTGCTGACGAGAACAATCACGTCAGACAGAACTCAGGTATTGAGTTTCGGAAGAGCAGGACTAAGTGAAGCAGCGAAAATCCAAGCCCATACGACAACACAAACAATTATATCACATGCTGAATGTTTTTCGTTCGGAGTTTGACGGCGATCCGACATTTCCAGCATCACAAATTCACAAAGCCGATGCGAGACATTCATTATTAAGCGTAAATCACGTGGACGTTTGTCATCGAAACCAAATGGAAAACTCGAAACTTTGATTTAACCATTTGTGAACTCATACAATATTAACGACTGAAAGAAAGACATAGCATATAAATGTCGTTATAACATAGACTGTCTCTGAGGTGAATCGGTGCAATCGAAGGAGGGCCATTTACCATTGTGTAATAGCGGAGAAATATTAAGTAAAACTGAAGTGCTAATGAGGTTGCAAGTTATTTTCTTAGACTGACGTTCTTCGTTCCATCCACTGATATCGTTGGTAAAGAAATCATTAGACAGATAGGACTGACGACGATTCCTGAGAATGGCTTCTGTGTCTTTGGAATAAAATTTGATGTCTTACGTCGATAAGCTTCCGATGTTGTAAGTTTTATTGACAGCTGGACTAATTCATTTTTTTTCGCCTTCTATGAATTATACCCCTGTGAATTTTCCAGATTTGCAACTGTTAAAGATACCGAATCGTAAGTTATTTGGAATCACTCTGCGGAGCAAATTTAATCGTACATCTTCATATAGCCTTGTAAAATAACCGGCTGTAGGTAAAAATAACTGTATTCAGTATTCTTGCTGATTGTAATCGCTTTTGTAGCTCCAGATTACGATACAGTCTGCTTAGGATTTGTGTTGACCACACAGTGTGACTACTTGGCTCCTGCCAAAGGTTACAAACTTTTACATTTATCCCTTGTAATCAGCAGTGATTAACACAATCTGACGAAACTAAGACTGCGGTACATCTCGTTTTCTGAATGTTGCAAAGAAAAACCGATATAATACACACTTTCTTCTGCTTATAATTGCAATTAATGCAATCATACATTTGAGAAAGCTCCATCTAAACAACTGATAAATGCATAGGATCGATGCTTGAAGACAACGTATACTGTCGATCCTCAACAAAAATCAATGCATTGTATTACATCCAAACAGGTGAAAGATGGGTCATTATTCGATAACGGAATTAACGATCAGTCACTAGACACCGTCACAACCCTTAGTTATATAGATTTATAAGTGTGAATCCAAAGGAAATACTACCAAAGGATAGGCAAATTTGACAGCAGAGTGAACATCGAATAAAGAGTTTCTATGCAGATCAGATGAAGAAATAAATCCAAGGAAAATTTTTAGCAGTAAATGTGAGCGGCCATTTGCTAAGCTGTTGGGAAATAGTTTCATTTGTGCTTGAATGAACATGTAAGAGGAAGGATTGTAGAGACAGACCATCGTTTGAATATAATAAAATAATAGGGGACGTAGTGCACACTCAAATCAAAAAATATTATCACAAGGCAGAAATAAGTAGTTGCAATCAAACACGTTCAGAGAGTGAGAACTGTCTCTTGTTGTTGTCTTGCATATAAATTATAAACTTAAATTTGTTTTGTGGCTCAGATGTATACAGAACAATGACTACACGTAAAGTAACGAAGACCAGAAAATTTAGGATACAGCGTTTCCTCAAACGTTTAAGTGATGAAAAATATAAAAAACAAGGCATTTTGCATTAACAAAATAATCCGCACCTTATATTGATCTAAGCTACAGGCATACAAAAGGAAACGATATGTTCGCACTTAAACACAGAATCGATGACACATATTTTGAAACTTTGTAACAATGAGATTTTAGTTTTGATTTCTACATTAATGGAAAACCAGTTTATTGTATGGAGCTAAATTTTAAACATTCAGAAATTAATAGTGTATATATTTTAATGATAAATGTAGGTTAGCTCAGGGTTTTGTTAGTCTGTTATTCAGTCAGACACTTTAGCAAAATGCAGAGCTAAGCATATACTTATCAGTAAAAAGGGGCTCCTAACATAAACTTTCTTAAGACATTGGTCATCAAAAAACGCTTTCCTTCAGTAACACGAACAATAAATGTCCACTGTTTTTCCAAGATAATTCGCCCAAGAACTCAAATCTAATTTTAGAATTACAGTAGCAGCCTCAGTTTTGATAATGAATCTTCTGAAATCTTCCTATAGCCTCTCTATTACGTGTTTCTGGAAAAATTGTGCGCTTTCGCAACAAGAGTTCGGAAAATTGTCAGTATGTATAGAATACAAAGAAACGAGTAATATAAGAGTAAAGAAAAGTTAAGGCGATTCCTAAAAGTACTTCCTTTGCAATTTCCCAACGATACTTCGCCTCATAAACGTCGCTTCATAAGAGCCAACAGTGTTCGACACAACATTTCAGTATTCATTTTTTCCCTAAAAGGCTTTTTCATTTCATAAATTGTGACAAGGCCATTCACTACATTCGTCATAATCGGTAGCTAGATCATGCGGTGAGAAGTTCTAATGATCATTTAAGAAATGTTGTTTAAATGTCATGATACATCCAATAAAGCGTTATGATCTCTGTAATTCTTATACATTGTTGCGTTAGTTCACTCCCATATGGCTGACTAAAAATTTCTTGTGGACACTGGTGAATGACGGTCATTCCATTTTTTCAACACCACTGAGCATATCAAAGAACTTTTCAATAGACGTTAATATGTCTGTTCTATCACTGTTCATGGTTAAACTTAGCTTTCTTATATGTATATGTATAATCTTGGCACGATTAAAATGCTTTTGTGAAAATACTGTCTTGCCTGTCTTTATTATTAGAAAATTGGTTCAGCTAACCCTAAGCTAGTCATGAATTAGGTAAAAAGTGAAACTTGCAACTTTGACTGTTTCTATATCGATCAGATAAATTTCCTAACGAGTTCCACTTTCTTTCCTTTATTTTTGCTTCACTTATACCTGGAAACTTCTCTCGCAAGTACAGAATCTACATAAATATTTATCTGTGGCTTTCACAAAGTGTTTGGCGTGACACAACTAATTTGCACCGGAGGTTGACACATATTTTTGGCATCTACGAGAGAGGTGTTCATCACATTCTTCTGTTGAGGCAGTATATCATTCCGAGCCGGACTTTTTCCCCTAATTTTTCGGTCAGGGCTGTCGTGCTTGCATTGGAAGACTTTGTTCCCAAGCCGCTTGCCGAGAGAAATTTCAAGTATCACGAGTGCTCTTAATATGTGTCATTTGTATTTCTAATATTCGATAAACGGTTTAAAGGTTTTAGATAAATCCTTTGGGTTAAAGGCTTGAGGAACCGAAATAGAATGTTATTTGTTCTCACTGTCGTGACGTACCGTTTTCCGACAAAGTTTTCTGGAATGAGCAAGTACCACTAATTCACACTCAAACCATGGTCAAGAGTATCACTAACAGAGTTGATACCATTGAAAGAAACCACGTCATATTTCTTGGATAAATATTTTAAAAAATGTAGCATGGCAGCTGTGGTTAACTCTCTTTCCCGTATCAAGAACAAGAGAAACCCATCATTTCAATCACGAAGCTAAAAGAGATGCATGTTCCCCCTACAGACTTAATCATGAAAAAGATTGTCGAGGTACCCTTGAGACAAAACGCGTGGATTATTAGATTAATAGTGGCCTTTTAATGTTGGTCAGCATGCTTATCTCCTTCACTGTTTTGTGAATGGTCGTCTCTACATTCGTCTTCGCTCAGTGTCCCGTTCTCAATGGAGCACTGGTATCGACTGCACTTCACTATGACGTACAGGCCTTGTAGCAGATAGTATAGTAAGCTTCCTAGGAGACTGCATCAGTTTCTGTCAGAAAAACTAACAATTCGTTCTGTTGTCCGTTGGCTCCCTCGAAATCATAGAAACAGCATAGGACATGTGACATGACAAACGAACCAGCCCATCAAGAGCGTAGTACATGACGAACGAACCAATCTGCGTATGTCCAGTTCTTGTTCTGTTCGCTAACCTAACACCCGAAATGAAATTCGTAGCACTTCCTTATATGAGCCTTAAGTGCCCGTTTCTGCGATTTCATAATATGAGTATAACAAAGAGAATTTGCTGTCTTTACAACAGGTATAAGACTTTACATCTTCTGAATTAACACAAATTGCAAACATACTTTCACGAACAAGGAACATCTAGAAGTGAGGTCTGACTCCTATTAGAACACTTAATCCTCAGAAGTAATTGGCAACAAACACAATGTCATTTCATGGAGTTAGATATCTGAACTGAAGGTCATGTATGATAATTTCTTGTACAAATTTCGATTACTTTTCGAGAATTAAATCTGCAGAATATTTAAGTTAAGCTACAGGAGGCTAACAAATACGCAGCATTTTAATTGATATCGTTAAATATGGAGTACTATATCACAAAGGAACTGAGCCCGATTACCTAAAATGATACTCCTTTTAGAGTTCAGCACCCATGGATTACCGAAGAATTCCATAATTTTCCTTCTAACAAAAATGTTGATATGTGATGTTCTTACTGAATTGTACGACAAAATTCGTCTCTAGCAAATTTATTTTTGTCCATGCCATTTAACAGACCTTCTACAACAGCCTTCAAGCCTCATTCTACGGCTTATCTTGGTCATGACGTTTCCGGTTTCAACTTCATCTGCAAAGAAATGTTACGTGTACAGACATGGTACATAGCCTACATAACTTTTTATGGACTGCATTCATTTGTAATTTAGCCTTCAGTTACTGTATACTGCTTCACCTGTTTCGTGATATTAAGGTAGGAGTAGCTCATTAATCTCCTTTTTATTCTACCAAATGCACCCTGTCACAGTTGAAGTAATCCTTGTTGTATTATATTATAGTTTTCAGTTTTTTCATCGTAATCATGCATGCAGCCAGAACCACTCTTCTCAATCTAGTTCTGTTCTTTTCATTTTTTTTTCGCGTCAGACCATATTTTCCCCACCGAAGGTAACAACCTTCAGTAATGTGAAATTAAAATAAATCCCTTTTCCAAATGTATCACAAAAACGATGAATGTCAGTAACTTAAGACAAACCACCATAGACTATGGCATCAGGATAAGTGAACAATATAGTTTCTTGTGATTGAAATACCAAGACTTCTGTAGTACTAAGTACACGGAGCACCAGTAAATCGTCTGGGAGTATGTGTGGTGCTATACGTACAACCGTCTTCTATTGCCTGGCTGCCTCATTAGCTTCACCTTCTTTCTTCTGGAGCTGACTTTATCGCGAGTCACACTTGAATTTACCATCCATGTAAAAGTGACACGGGCGTCATTCGACGGTAGAATGTCACATTGAAAGATACGTGAAAATCAAACGAGAGTTGAGAGCTAGGTCCCGTGTTTTCGAGGGAGTTTTCATAAGGTACAATAACTAATTCCTTTTGCTTATTATGCGCTTGTCTTCTGACGTCGCTTGTGTCACAATACTGCTTGCAGAGCTCTACAACCTCTGTTTCGTTTAGTTTTGGCATCTACCATTTCTTTTGATTCATTTGATGCGGCAGGGTTACTCATAGAGAACACGGAAATTGAAAAAAGTTGCCTTGGTTACTAAGCAGTTTTCGCGTCACAGCATCACTGCATATTATGTTGTTCTCTGTAAGAACATGCCATTATAACTAAAACCTAGTTCGGTTACGAAAATAGGGCTCGAAAGCAGACGTGCGCTTATGTCTATTTTGCAGTTCATCGTCTCAATTTAAAAGTACCGGCTTTCATTTATCGTCACCCATTTCGATAATGGAGTAACCATACAAGGGACTGCATACGCATTTTCGATCATTGACCGTTTTTGCGAGAGGGCAAGTGCTTTTAACCGTTTAGCGAGAGTTTAATATTAGGATTCGCTTCGGAACTCGTTAAATGTTTCTTCCATCAGCAACACACGGTGCAAGCGAGCTGCCTGTGTTTCACTTCCCCTGTCACTACACTATTTTGCTATTTAGGTCCTGGGGTTTACATGATACATTCTCCGAAAACTATCTTTCCGTATCACATCTTTACCGAATCGGTAGGCGAACTTAGCACTTTTGTCACACATAACCTATGTCGTCCACGTACAATGATGTCGATCGCACCCGCTCGGATATGCTTCACAGAAATTTTATGCAGTTTTAGTTGTGTCAATGCGTGAGACATTTCAATAAGCGGAAAGTAAAATAATAATATCGCGATCACTCCAGTGGGTACGTTATGTCACGACCATAGATACACCTGTAGCAACATCGGACAGTCCGAAACGACGAAGAAGTTTTGGGTTTAACGTCTAGTCGACGACTAAGTCTTTGGAGAGGTAGCACAAGCTCGAATTGTGGAAGAACTGGGATGGGAGAGGGAGGAAAGAATAGGGAAGAAATCGGCTCTTTACTTTTATAGAAACCATTCTAGCATTCGTCTTAATCGATTTCGGGAAATGACGAAAATCGTAGCTTTGGATGGTAGGATAGGGATTTGAATAGACACCCCAACAAATACTAGTCCAGTGTCTTATTAGCTCGGTCGTTTGGTGAGGCATCCCAATTCGGTAACTCAGTTCGCCATGACTATCATCAAACCGCAAGTACAGTTGCTACGAAAGGCCATCTTTGACCTTCTCACATGGACAACCCTGCGTAGCTTGCTCCGGGTCACTAGCTAAGAAATTTGCTTATAATGGCTTCAACGGGCAAAACATCACGTTGTATATAAGGAAATTCATTACTTTTCGTTATTTCTTTAAATACAACACTAGCCTGTTCCCTCACACTGGTCTCTTTGTATTTGAGACTTCAAATATTTGTCTCTGTGCTTACAAAGACGTCAGTTCTTTACCGTTGCATCCTTCTTGACAACTTCGCCTTCTGCTTTTGTCACCGATGATAAGTACCGTGATTTTTAAAACTTCATGTGAATTCGAGATCCACGCGAAAGACGTCACAGGCAAAAGATAGTATTGCAATAACCATCTTTCAAAAAATTGGAACTCATGAAAAGCACAACAACAACAAAATGTTTCAAATGGTTCTGAGCACTATTCGACTTAACTTCTGAGGTCATCAGTCGCCTAGAACTTAGAAATAATTAAACCTAAGTAACCTAAGGACATCACGCACATCCATGCCCGAGGCAGGATTCGTACCTGCGACCGTAGCGGGCGCTCGGCTGCAGACTGTAGCTCCTAGAACCGCACGGCCACTGCGGCCGACATTATGTTGCAGAAGTATCTGTAACGAAGTATAGACTTTTCCAAGATGCTGGCGGCGAGTATAGTAGCTGGCTCCGCACAGCATGGGCGTCTATAGTGAGGCTACAAACTGTCAGCAGTCAAAGAACAAACAGCCATCTCCGCCGAAGAAACTAAAATTATCTTTATGTCCAAGAGCTACCCTGCAGCTGCCTTACGTTTCAAGATCTGATGATAAACTATTGCGTGTAGCATTTTATGCACCGTTAGCTTTAAGATGAAATATGTCTACTGTCCTATCAGACTGGCGACTGCAGAGCAGAAAGTACGCTGAGAAATCTGTAGGGTCCCGTTTAGCTACGATGTTCGCGAATCCCTTGACGGGCTGTCCGATATTCCAGCCGGTCTGGTGAGCGTCAGTGCTCATAGAGAGCACGTGTCAGAAGGACATATTAAAACAGTCGCTCAGCCTCCTTTGTCGGCTGGTCATAGGCAGCAATCATTTTGTGTTCTATGCCTCGACCTGAAATTATCTCAAAAATAGTTTAGCCTCCAAAACTTTTGTGTGATCTTAAATCCTTACCTTATGACTTCGTGCTGCATAATGGTGTCTTGTCCAATGAATCTCACACAATATGGACTTTCTTCTGTCGGTAATGTGTTGATGACGGCGTAATGGTTAGGGTACTTGGTACACACTATCGTGTAGAATTTGAGAAATCTGCTCACGAGGGTAATTTGAGTATGGTTTAATACAGTTATCTGTAATTATACATGTTCAAAACTGCAGATGTACTTACAGTTTTCGCAGGAAGTTTACCTTTGCGCTCCATAATTCCATTTGTGGATATTGCCCAGAAATAATGACGGTCTTTAGTCTTTCATATTCGTCTGAGAGTTTCTGATTTATCTTCATACTTATTTATAAAATGAAAAATACCTTGAATGAAGTTGGAACGTCAGTCCATGGAAAATTGAAACTAAACTAATTCATGATCAGTCAATGATTTAAGTTACTAAATTTGTTTATTTATTTGGGATATTTGTATATTCGTAACAAAAATATTTTATGCTCTCATTCCTGTACCAATATCTATTTTCGTTTGCTGACATGCCCTTCGGGTAAGAAATTGATAAAATGACTCAAAGGTTTAATAAATACCTAATAATAAAAAAAGCGGCACGCAAAATCTGGACAAGAGGCTTCACACATTGTAATGAATGAACGATTGTCACAATCTGAAATGTATCTAATTTACGGAAATTAGAATACACGGTAGAGGAGGGAGAATTTAAGAATCACCCAAAGCTGCAACTGATACTCCATGTAAACAAAATGTCCTTCAGTACTCTTCCATACTGTATTTGTAAGATATTATGCACTGAAAGATATTTGCTCGGATATTTGCTACATTTTTCCTAACCTTTGGAATACCTCTAAATCACTTCTTCGTGCCTTAAAAGTCATTAATTTACATCTCACAAATATAGTGATATTTTTACTTTAAGCCACAAACTAGCTACTATAGTTCTAATTACATAGTTAACAGGAGCCGGTTTGTTTTCTTTGCATATATGAGGAAAACATTTTCACTGATACCAATGACGCTGCTAGTTCACATTCCCAACAAAAATTTTCTCAGAATCCAGTGCTAGGTGCTGGCAGTCACAATAATATTGTGCACAGTACTATAAAAATTAAACAACATCATATGTACGACGCCAATTGAAGGCATTTAACTGTGACATGTCTGCTCTTCAGGAACACCAACTGAAGGTGCTTGTTTGCAAATTTTGATCAGCTACTCCATGGCTTCACTATTGCACATGCCATTTCTAGAAGACAAAAGCAATTAATTAAGTGAATTTCGTAAATTAACTGCTAGATAAACACATTAGTGTTAAGATGCAGTTGAGATATCACCTAATACTGTAAATGAGGGGACTGCCCGTCTAAAGGCTTCTGCGGGCAACATAAGTTTGGTTTTGAATGTTTCATATAGTTAACGACCAAATTTGTAAATTTAAAATTCTCTCATAACATACGCATTAAGAGCGTAACCTCAGTAAAACGCATAACATAGTAAGACAAGTGTTGCATTTAGAAACTGTGTACAGGGCAGCGTAGCTAACGACGCGCAAATTAAGCAGACTATATTGCTCCTCTGTTTGGGAATGAGAGCTCTGGGCGACATACAGTAAACTTTGCATAAAATTTCAAATCCTTACGAAACTCTTTCTCGCTGAAGCTCCCAGCCCCTTTCCACCCTAGAATGATGAAATCAACAGACTTTATCGTTTACATTTCCATTGTTGATGCAGTAAAACTGCTGCACCAGGTTGGAGTTTTAATTTCTCACTTACTTACAACTAATTCTAACCGCAACACATTTTGCAGACTGTTTTCACATACTGAATGTAGTCTGCAAAATTATATGGTTGTACGACATAATGTTCTGGAGATACGACGTCGCAAACATTGAGATGAGTGACAAACTAGCTTTCACTTAAAAAGGAGCGCAAATTGCTGGACTATTACTCATCTCCTGTTTGTTAATGAGAGCAATCTTGAAAAAAAATTGAAACATTTTCTAACTTTTTCTCGCTTACATGCTTCATGTCAAATAACTAACACATTAACTCATTTGTAAAGCACTCGGATGTTTGAATCTGTTTTATTTAGAGGAGTTCGGTTCTTTAACACTTTAAAGACCAAAACCAAACACCCCTCAGGCCGCGACTGTGTTACAAAGGGAGCGCCCGACTAGACGTCTGGATGCGAGTTTTAAAAGTGGGGTGATTTCATACAACAACAATGTACGGAAGTCTCGCAACCCGCTTATTGACTGGTGATGCCTCGTTTTGTCCATTTCTAGAATTATTTCGAAAGAAATCGTGAACGTAACCTACTCACGTCAAGATTTGAGCCAATATAAACACTGACGTAATTTTTTACGTGTACTCGGAAGGTTCCGCAGTTCTCTGAAATTCTGCCACAAATGCGTGCCTTTTGTTGAGTGAGTGAGTAATTTCGGAAGCTCAAGAGGAAAGAATTTTCTCAGTAACTCGCTCGCATTTTCGTCTTGAGAAAATAATTATACTTCCTGTCATTGTGATCTATCGAAGAACTAACATAAATACGAAGAAGAAATCTTGAATCTTGGGTCTATTTAGTTTGTATTACTCTTTAAGATCCATCAATTTCATGTATGCCAGAAACGCTTTAAGAAATGGCAGAAATGGCTCGTTTCCTAAGCCCCATATGCCTCCAGGTACATGGTCTCCTAACCGTTAAAGAATCAGGGCGTTCGCTGGGAAACACTTACTGAAACATTCACAACTCTTTAAGAATGATATGTAGCCCTGGTAGTGTTCAACATTGTAAATGTGATGACGTCTGTTTCACTCTTGGAGGTAAAAATACACCAAGGTGATAAAAGACCTCTTCGAAATTTCGTTTACATAAGAAAAGGGCAAACAAACAGGCCACTCCAGTCTCTCATATTCGGCATCTGTAACTACGTCAGTATGCTAAAATCAAAAGCAAGTATGGAAACATTATTCGACGGTTCGAAGATCGAAGTCACGCACAAGACCGAAGGGATGGGAGAGAGACGGAGCGAGAGAAAGAGAGAAAGACGGTGAGTGTGTTCTTATGACGATGTTCAAACTTTTAAAGAGCCAGCCTAAAAACTCTTAATTTAGACGTAATTTTCGTAAATGTAGCTCTTAGATAAACATCGGCAATGTATCACGAATAACTGAAATCTAAGACTATTATACGCCATCGAAAGCGAAAAAATTCTACAACATACAGGAAACAAAAGTAATTCTAAGTAATTCATTATATCCAGTTTATACGATACAAATGACCAGAGGTAGAGTATTAAATTTATTGCGGTTTCTCAAGCGGCCAAGGAAAATTCATTAGATTGGATTGGTGAAATATAAAACAAAATTCAAACACAGAAACGAAAAAACCAAAGCAAAATGGAAAAAAATTGCGGTAATAGTGAAAGCAAAGCTTAATCGAATCAAAATTATCTCTGTTTCTAGATATTTGTGTCTGAAATTTGTATAACGACATCTCCTATGTAATTCGTCACATCTAACATTTCGTGGTTACTCTACTGAACGCCATGGTTCTTTGACGAATTCTAACTGGAATTTCCTTACTGAGTGACGTTGTCACTTCACACCTACACTGACATGTACTAGCTTGTAACCTGTTTGAAGCAATTATAGCATGTTCAATAAGCGACCTAGGAACAGGCCAAAGCATACCTCTCTTAGAAGAGAATTAATGGGTAATACACTGCTGTGTGGAACCTATAGACAAAAAAAATTTCTCCCTGCCAAGTAACATAGCTCTATGATACTGGGTCAATACATAGGAAGAACAGCTACAGTACAATGCAGTACAGTACAGTACAGAAGGTAAATGAAAGAAATACGCAACGGGAAAAACATGAAGAACACTTTCATTAAAAGAGAATAACTGCACTAAAATCAGTGCTGTTTATGACTGTCCCTTGGACATTACCAAACGTGGGACATTGTTCTAAATAGAGCGTATGATCTCCACATGTGAAAATGCGTACTCTGCAACTTACTCTCATATTGACACAAGGTCAGAAAAGAGTTCTTGTGGTAGGCTGCTCGACGGTCATTGGTGCATGTGGATGCTAGAGCAGCCCACAAATGCTCGATAGGCCTTAAGTCGGCTGATAGGCAGGCCAATCAGTTCGCTGAATCTCATCTTGTTTAAAGAGCTCATCATCTAGTAGTGAGATAGGTTCGCGCACAGACATTCACAAAAATGATGCCTGAAAGACGCACTTGAGAAAGGAACACAGTATCACAATGTTGTTGACCAATGAGTCTACCACGTTCAAGGCTTTCGGGGGCAACGCGTCCATGCACCCGTGGTCTGAGGGTTGCGTCTTTCATTAATAACTACAACCCGCGTCCAAAACATGCCATCGCATAATTTTTGGTTAATAATCAGGTTTAGATGCCGAAGACTTCCGACATAAGAATTCACCCTCATTCCGCCAAGTACCTTGTCGAGGTTGACGGAGGAACGGACAGAGGTTAAGAGTATTCTCTTTCCATGGGGTGGGGAACCGATCCTTAAGGCAGAAGAATCAGCAATAATCAACGGGATGAGGATGCAGAAGGCAATGGGAACCACTGCATTAAAGACACACAATGTTCATCCACAACACATGTGTCCTGAAGTGGAAAAGTGTCATGATGAGCTCTCTATTGGCTAAAGATTCCGGAATAGACCCCCATTCGGATCCCCAGCAGGGGACTGATAAGGCGGAGGTCACAATGAGAAAAATATTAAATAACCAACGGAAAGGTAACATTCGACGAGTGGGTACGTGGAATGTCGGAAGCTTGAACATGGTAGAGAACCTAGAAAATTTGAAAAGGGGAATGCAGAGGCTCAGTTTAGATATAGTAATGGTCACTGATGTGAAATGGAAAGAAGACAAGGATTTTCGGTCAGATGAGTATAGAATAATATCAACAGTAGCAGAAAATGGTAAAACTGAAGTAGTATTCGCTATGAATAGGACGGTAGGGCGGATAGTGTGTTACTGTGAAAAGTGATAGGGTTGCTCTTGTCACAATCGACAGCAAACCAACACAGACAACTATAGTTTAGGTATACATGTCGACGTCGCAAGCTGAAGATGAAGAGTGGGAGAACGTAAATGAGGACACTGAAAGGATAACACAGCACTTAAAGGCAGTTTATAATCTGATAGTCATGGGGGGACTGGAACGCAGTTGTAGAGGAAGAAGCAGAAGGAACGGTTACAGAAGAATATGGGCTTGGGACAAGGAATCAGAGAGGAGAAAAAGTAACTGAGTTATGTAATACATCTCAGCGAGTAATAGCGAATACCATGTTCAAGCATCACAAGAGGAGGAGGTAGACCTGAAAAAGGCCTGGTGATACGGGAAGATTTTAGTTACATTCCATAACGGTCAGACAGAGATTCTCAAATCAGATACTGAATTGTAAGGCGTACCCAGGAGCAGACAGAGACTCAGATCACAAGCAGGCGCAAGTTTATCAGATAATTCAGGAAGAATCAACACACAGCAAAGTGGGAGATAGGAGTTACGCTTGAAGGTCTGTAAAGCTATAGATACAGCAATAAGGAATAGCTCAGTAGTCAGTATATCTGAAGAAGAATGGACATTTCTTAAAAGGGCAGTTACATAAGTTGGAAAGAAAAACGTAGGTGCAAGGAAGGTAACTGAGAATAAACCGTGGGAAACAAGAGAAATACTTCAGTTGATTGATGAGAGAAGGATGTTCAAAAATGTCCACAAAAATTCAAGAACACAGAAATACAAGTCGCTGAGGAATTTCAAGGAAGCTAAGACGATATGTCTACGTGAAAAATGTTAAGAAGTCGTGAAAGAATTGATTGTCGAAAGGACTGACTTAGCATATAGGAAAATCAAAACAATCTGCTGTGAAAATAAAAGAAAATGTGGTAACATTAAGAGCGCAAAAAAAAATTGTATTGTTAACTGCAGAGAAAAGAGCAGATTGGCCGAAAAGGCACGCTGAAGATTTTTATAAAAGGGGAAGATTTATCTGATGTAACACAAGAAGAAACAGTAGTAGATTTTGAAGAGAGAGGTGGTCTAGTATCAGATTCAGAAGATAGCTTTGGTGGACATAAGATCAAATAGGACAGAAGGAATACATATTCCATTAGAATTTTGGTGTGTCGAATGTTTGAGTCTGACGAAATACTATCTGACTTCCGGAAAAATATTATCCACAGAAGTCCGAAGGCGGGAAGAGCTGACAAATGCGAGAATTATAGCACAATCAGCGTAACAGCTCTTGCATCAAAGTTACATATGAGAACCGTATACAAACGAAAGGACACGAAAGATGAGGATGTGTTAGACGACGATCACTTTGGCTTTAGGAAAGGTTGGCACCAGAGAGGCAATTCTGACGTTGCGATTGATTTGATAATGGGAGCAAGACTAAATTAAAACCAAGGCACGTTCATAGGGCTTATTGGCCTGGAAGAAGCATTCGACAGTGTAAAGAGGAGGAAGATGTTCAAAGTTCCGATAAATATAGGGGTAAGCTAAAGGGACGAACTTGTAATATACAATATTTACAAGAGCCAAGAGGGAATAATAAGAGTGAACAACGAAGAACGAAGGACTCGGAGTAAAGAGAGTATAAGAAAAGAAATAGTTTTTCGCCCCTACTGTTCAAATTGTACAATGATGGGAATAAAACAGACATTCAGGAGTGGAATTAAAAGTCTAGGTGAAAGTAAGTCAATGATACGATTCGCTGATGAGATTGCTTTCTTGGGTGAAAGTGAAGAAGAATTAGATGGTCTGCTGAATGGAATGAACAGTCTAATGAGTACAGAATATGGACTGAAAGTTAACTGAAGACAGTAATGAGAAATAGCAGAAATGAGAACAGCGAGAAATTTTACATCATGATTGATGGTCACGAAGTAGATGAAGTTAAGGGGTTTTACTGCCTAGGCAACAAAATAACCAATGACGGATGGAACAAGGAGGACATCATATGCAGACCAGCACTGGCAGAAAGGGCATTCCTGGCCAAGAGAAGTCTACTAGTATCATTCATAGGCCTTAATTTGAGGAAGAAATTCCTGAAAATGTACATTTGGGAGCACAGCATTGTATGGTAGTGAAACATGAACTGTGGGAAAATCGGAAAGAAAAGTTTGAGATGTGATGCTACAGACGAATGTTGAAAATTAGGTGGACTGATGAAGTAAGGAATGAGGGGGTTATGCATAGAATCTGAGAGGAAAGGAATATGTGGACTGAGGAGATAAAGGGACAGGATGGTAGGGCGTCCGATTAGACATCAGGGAAAGACTTCCATGGTACTAGAGGAAGCTCTAGAGGGCGAGAAGTGTAGAGGTAGACAGAGATTGGAAGATACCCAGCAAATAAATGAAGACCTAGATTGCAAGTGCTACTCTGAGATGAAGAGATTGGCACAGGAGAGGAATTCTTGGCTGACCACATCAAACCGCTCAGAATTCCGATGACTAAAAAAAAGGGAAACGTCCATGCAACATTATGACTCCAATACCATATCATTGGTACCACCAAAACGATTACGTATGACAACAGTCGCACCCTCATACGGCGAGAGTTGGTAACTCTTAACACACACAGAAACATAGTCAAAAACAATCATTTTGAGGTTCTAGTGTTGTGGTATGAGGTACCGTAACGTTCCATTAGTGTACTAATGTCCATATCTTTGAAATACACTCACGAGTCAACGTATACTTTTATGGATGACAACGAACGACCGCATCGAACAGGAAAGTGGAGGAGCTAATGGAGCAAAAGTGTATTCGGCGAATGGACTTTCCTGTCGTTCTCTTGACTTAAATGCCATCGGTCACATAACTTTTTAATGCGGTGTGGAGTTGTATTGCAGCACGCTCACGGGCACCAGCAACCATACAGCAGTTGTCAACAGTACTGGAGGATTGGACGCACTGGCGAAAACGATCTTACCTTCCTTGTGGCCAGCATGAGATCACGTTGTAGAGCATACACTGCCACCCGCTCTAATCACTCATTCTTTTAAGGATCTTTTTCCGCCTTTGTAATTCCCAGGCGACGACCATTAACCGCGGTGTCTATTGCGTGATTATTTTTTTGTGTAAAAGTGTAAGCTCTTTTCGTCTCATTGCGTATTTCTTTCAGTTAGATTCGGTTTCGTATAGTAACAGTTCTTTTTATGCATGGCTCAAGTTTTATCAAGATATCTTACTTTACAGCGACACATAATGCGGAAGTTACCGTCTTTCTTAGTATTTACACACCAGTGTATGACGAAAATTGGATTGGAACGTACAAGTTTAAATTAATAGTTTACAAACTGCTACAATTAAGCCCATAAAAAGTCAAGAGAAAGACTGATTTAATATTTATTATTCAAAACTTAATTGTATCTGGCCGATGGAAAACTTTCTTGAAAGCTCAGACTGCAGAGTAAATGTAGAGCACTCCTACAAGCTGGAAAGCTGCAACGTACAACAAATCTCTGCCTGAAATATGTATTTATCCTTTGGCTTATAAGCCTCTGAAAGTCAAAGACAGTAATATTTACATTAGTTGGAACCGTGCTCATTGTTAGGAAAGCTTTGTTCCTTGTTGTACCATATGCACTGAAATTTAATTTACACCTTAATAAGAGCATAAAATCAATCAAAATGAAATATTTTAGTCGTTCTACGACACAGAAGTGGCAACAACAATTATGAGCCATATTTTCGTGCTTAATTTATGAACGTCTACAAGTTACCACTTCCATGATAGTTTGCAATTTATTGAACACTAATCAGCTGTAACCAAAAATTAATCCTATGGTGGATCTACTGGATCCGGAATCGAAACTAATAATCTGGTAATAATTTCTAGGAAATGCCCTTTTACAAAACTCTCTATGGTTTCCACAAGTCTGTAAGTATTTTTGTTTAATAGGTCGGAGATGGAAGAAAGTGACACCTACCTTTTATACAGTAATCATTGGTGCAGAAGATTGATTGTTACGGATGACGAGTGACCTCAACAACTCTGATGATCCCTCCGATATGTGGTGAGGAGTGTGCATCATTTGAAGGCCCTTTGCCTCTATATGAGGGAGTGACACAAGACAGACACTGCAAACCTGTAAACAAAATGTAGTAGGTAGTATTTTTATACTTCTAGGCCACCATACGATAAGAGACACAGAATATGACTGCTTCGTTAGCGCCTAAAGCCATTTTCTGATTGAGAATCGCCTGGAACTCATAAAGGCTGAATTTCATTGTATGAAGAGGATACTCTCTTACGTGAAACAGAATCCCTTTCTTGTAGCATCTCTCACTGAAATTCGTTGAGAAATTCTGTGACGTCCCTCATAATGACTAAAGATGCCTATGTTCCTTTACCCAGACTGTTGCTGAAATTTGTCTGTTTCTTTATCCTAACCAGTCTCATACTAACAAAGAGTGCTTCAAACATGCAGAATATTGTTTTGCTTACAACTATCTTCGTGGTTAGACCATAACAGGTTATATCTCAAATCGCTTCTTATGGATTCACCTTGATATGTAAGGGGTGGTTCTCTGTGGAGATTATCAGTGGCATATTTGTTCGTATTACATTAGATTTTCTCATGTTGATAGACAGTTGCCAATCGCTGCCTATATCGCAAAGCAACATTCAAATGATAAAATTCTGTAAGCATAAGATATGCCCGGCAATAAACTTGGTTTTAACACTTTCCCATTGAGAACATGGTACTGAGGACTGTTTGATGAGACACCTGTACCTTATTCACGAGATGCTAGAGCATAATTGTATCGACTGCTTCCCAAAAGTAATAATGATAGATTTTTTTCGTGTTACGGCATCTGAAACTGTTGGATTTCTCGAACAAAAAAGAACAACTTCGATTTCGCACGATTATGATTTGAGAAGTAAGTGTTCAGTCATACAGAGGGACGCTTCCGTCTCCTGTTCCATTATCCTGCACCGAACTGATGTCATCAATACATATCTAAAAATTATATACATATGTTGTTCCGTCCTTTTCAAAACATGAATGACTTTTGTCGTGGGAAGCAACGCTGTTCCAGTGCTCTAAGCTAAAGATGCAGTTACTCCACCTATTAGTTATGTCACGTGCAGGTGCACAGTAAGATGCGGTGGGCCTCTGTCCATTCTCCTGTTCCATTGTCAGTAATCTATACCAGTCGGTTTTGTTTGAACCGACACCAGATTTTCCACTCGTCTACACATAGTAAAAGCAGAAAGTATAAAGTATGAAATAGTTTTTGGCGCCTACCTACGTTGATGTCAGCATAAGTCCTGTCATTTGTGCCATACACTGCAAGCGAATCTAGATACAGCAGGCCACCTTGAGGTGTGTAGCAGATGTCATTTCTTCCTTTACTACTCCGATAGCGAAGAACGGTTGTCGATAAGCTTCCTTATGCCATGGTCATTTTCAAAGATAGCTTTATAAGAAAATGCTGTGCCGGCCGCGGTGGCCATGCGGTTCTGGCGCTGCATTCCTGAACCGCGGGGCTGCTACGGTCGCAGGTTCGAATCCTGCCTCGGGCATGGGTGTGTGTGTGATGTCCTTAGGTTAGTTAGGTTTAAGTAGTTCTATGTTCTAGGGGACTTATGACCTAAGACGCTGAGTCCCATAGTGCTCAGAGCTATTTGAACCATTTTAGAAAATGCTGTAATACGTTTCCTGCCTGTTCTTGGAACGCACTATCTCGCAAATTCAAAAACCATATTCTCCACGATGCAAAACGCCTTTGTCGTTGGGTCTAAAATTTAACTGTCTTGTGGATTTTCACACTTACTAGCTAAATCCATGACAAAAAATACCATTCTACCTCTTCGATGGATGTTTTCTGTCTCTTATAGTAACACTATCTAGCAAGTGCGCAACACTAACGCATAATATTGAACTGTTTTATGATCCTCTTCTTTAGTATGAAATGCAAAACCTGAGGATTCTACTAGCAGATTCTGCCATCCAATTTCTACAAATAGTTCTTTGAGTTCAGATACTTATGGGAGACGAAGATCTAAATATGTTGGGAGCTTGAACTCAATAGTAAGGAAACGAAGAGAATAAAAATAATAGGAGAAAAGTACCAGGAGTGGGAGAGGAGGGGGGAAGGAATGAAATGGGAAGCCGCTTGGTAGAATTTTACATCCAGCTAAATTTAATCATTGCAAACACATTGGTTTACAATATAATGGAAAATGATTGTATACAAGGAAGGGATCTGGACGTAGCGCAAGTTTACAGTTTACTTTCTTAATGGTAAGACAGACATTTCTAAAGCAGATACTAAACTGCAAAACATTTCCAGGGGTTGATACGCTCTCTAGCAGAAAATTATTGGTCGTGAATTGCCAATTAGATCCAAAGAAAATATGGAAAAGTAGGAAATTTTGGAGACCGAACGCGAATAAACTCAAAGCACCTTTCGTTGTCGCGAGTTTCAATGGCATCATTAGACAATAACTACAACAGTCGAATTAAACAGGGGTAAGGGACGCAACGCGATTCGGTAGCTTCGAGAGCTGAGGTAGTGAAGGCAGCAGGAGACCAAATAGTCAAAAATACATGGCTCAGCAGAAGTTGTTGGACAACACACGACGTTTTAAATTTAACTGACGAAAGGGGAAAATACGAAAATGCAGCAAATGAAACAGGTAAAACAAAATAAAAACATGTAAAAAATTATTTTTACAGGAAGTGCAAAATGGCTAAACGGGAATTTCTAGAGGACACGCGGAAGGCTGTAAAGGAAATAGGAAAATTAAAGAGACCTTTGCAAAATAAATAGAAGCAGCTGTATGAATATCTAGTTCAGATGGCAATTCAATGTTAAGCAAAGAAGACAAGGTTTTCCGTGATTTCCCTAAATCGCTCCAGGCAAATGCCGGGATGGTTCATTTCAAAGGGCACGGCCGACTTCCTTGCCCATCCTTCCCTAATCCGATGAGACCGATGACCTCGCTGCCTGGTCTCCTCCCTAAAAACAACCCAACCCAAGAATAATTCATCAGCTCATTCCATTTAGATCGCTCTGGATGTTTACTTCTAATCCTTTTCGGTAGTTATTATTTCCAGTGATATATTTGCCACAGTGTAATTGAACAATTATTAGATTTAATCAAGTAGTTGTGTACAATACGTTAAAACTGTTTACGATTAGGGTATATCAAGTGCAACATATTAGAGGGCCTGCCTTTGGGGAACACAAATGAAAGCCTAAAACCCTCATGAAGCTACCGACGGTATTCAATACGCGATTTACGTATACTGTAAACTAAGCCCATGTAACAGTCCATTGCGGTACTAGAGATTTTACCTCACGCCTAAATGAAATTCACTAAATGAAATTCGTAGCTGTATCGAGTGCCTTCAGGAAATATGGTTTCGATTTGGGAGCCGTTGTCTAGGACGTACTCGATCTCATGGGCGAACACAGCAAGCTCAGCTTCGCAAGGTCTGTATTTGAAGAATTTTTATAGAAGAGACTTCAATTCTTCGAAAACATCTTAAGCGGGTGATATAAAACATGTTCCATAATTCCAGATTAACATTAGCGATGAAGGCGTTAATACAGGGTGTATCATAATTAATGACGCAAGTGCATACGGTTTACGGTTGAGAGTATTTGATATTAGAAGTAAAATGCCATCCATTACGAGTGTGACTACTTCTTCATCTTCGATAATGTGAAGGAAAACTTTTCTACTTGCTGTTCTTTGCTCTGTATATTTTGTGAAGTGGCAGTACGGACCAAAATAACTAAAAAAAGGACTAGTTAAACTGGGCTGTAAAGTGCATAACTTACGAGCTACTAGCACTGGCTCGCCTTCACCACTATGAAACACGTATTTTCTATTCAATAACTGCTCGAGGCCCTTAAACCTTTCCTGGTTGATAGGAGACATATGGCCCACGCAAGTAATATGCAGTTTTGGTCGTTGGGACGGCTGTATCTCATGTCTGTCTAGTGATAGCATATAGGAAGATGCTCTCAGAACTTGGAGAGAAATACCACGGACAAGGCATCAAACTTGGCAGCGTGAGTTTGTAGTGCATCTGTTTCAAGAAAATATCACCATGTCACCATCTTCTCCATTCCAAGGGAGCCTGAAGTAACTAACTGTATTTTCTTACACATCACATATAAATTTTTGAAACATTACTACACACCTTAATATTTATGTTGGTTTGTACAGAATTTACATGTAGTGGGTCATATATGTCCCAAAAAACTTCATAAAACGTAGAAAACATTGTTCCATGCTACGTGTGGGTCGTACGTTACATTGCAAACTGGTATGCGATATTTAATGTTTTTCATTGTCAGGAGAATAAATACGTTTTGGTACTTCTTTTCATAATCATCATCGTGCTAAAATCGTTATTTAATTAAATATTTAACTCCAAAAATCCTAGATTCACATGAAGAGTAGGACATACCTGTTCCGTTCCACTGATTTTCAATACCGGCCACCTGAATGTTTTTTGATAGTGAAAGTGTATTATCTACAACAAACCAAGACAGGTTTTGACCTTTCATTTTTCAGATATATGTTAAATAACTTTTAACCATTAAAGGATTAAGGTATAAATTTTACAGCCCATATTTACTAGACTTATTTTCTTGTGATTGTCCATATTGCCACCTCTCAAAATATAGAAAGGAAAGAGCGTGAGGTGGAAAAGTTATTATGAAAGACGAAAAATTACTCATAACTGTTACGTTACGCTTTTAAGATCCCGTGCTTACTACACTATTTTTGTGTGTCATGTATTTTCAACTTCATGCGTTAACGTCATTAATTATGAGCACTCTGTACACGCTGAATCAATCCCACGACCCTTCTTGAAAATGTGAATGTCCTGAGTCTTTTCTCCCAGATGCTATTCATCATTGCTAAAGCGAGTTAAGAGAATCTGACGCCATAGGTTCTTTTGCATAATCTAGACAAAACCTGACATATGTGAATATCATAGAATTATCAGTTTAATAAGTCAAGACTGCAAAATACTAACAGAAATTCATTGTAGAACAATGGAGAATCTGGTAGAAGCCGACCTCGGGGAAGATCAGTCTGAATTCCGGAGTAATGTAGAACACAAAAATGGCTCTGAGCACTATGGGACTTAACATCTGAGTTCATCAGTCCCCTAGAACTTAGAACTACTTAAACCTAACTTACCTAAGGACATCACAAACATCCATGCCCGAGGCAGGATTCGAACCTGCGACCGTAGCGGTCGCGAAAACAGAATTGGAGCAGAAGCTTAAGTTCAGGAAGGAGAAATAAAAACTTTGAGGTTTGCCGATGACATTTTAATTCTCTCAGAGACGGAAAAGGACTTGGAAGAGCCGTTGTACGGGATGGACAGTGTCTTCAAACAATGATAACACAAGATGAGTATCAACAAAAGGAAAACAAGAATACTGGAATGTAGCCATGATGCTGAGTGAATTAGAACAGGAGACGAGACACTTAAAGTAGTAGACGAGTTTTGTTATTTGTGCAGCGAAAATAACTGATGATGGCCGAAGTTGCGAAAAAACAGTACAAACTTTAGACTCGTTATGGCAAGAAAAGCTTCTCTGAAGAAGAGACATTTGTTAACATCAGATATAGCATTAAGTGTCAGGGAGTCTTTTCTGAAAGTATTTGGATGAAGTGTAACCATGTATGGAAGCAAAACATAGACGGTTAACTTTTTAGACCAAAAGCTTTTGAAATGTTGTGCTACAATAGAATGCTGCTTATTGCGTGGGTAGATCACTTAACTAATGAGGAGATACTAAACAGAATTGCGGAGGAAGAAATTTCTGGCAAAACCTGACTAGAAGAAGAGATCGATTAGTAGGGCACTTTTTGAGACATCAAGGGGTTACCTATATAGTATTTAAGGGAAGTATGGATGGTAAAAACCGCAGGTACATTTGGATGTCGGTTGCAAAGGTTATTCAGAAAGAGAAGGCTTGTAGAGTAGCACGGAGAGCTGTAGCAAACCATTCTTCGGACTGAAGACCACAACCACGAAGAACAGATCGAAAAATGTTTTACATCACCTTGGTTCCGAGACTTCCGGAACCTGTACAGACAATTGCAATAGAGATCAGCATAAACCTCATTTCCGCCATTTTTATTGCTCATTAAAACCATACATTGCATGTTGCACCACCATACAGAGAGACCTTCAGATGTGATGGTCCAGATTGCTGTAAACATCGGTACCTCTAATACCCAGTAACACGTCCTCTTGCATTGATGCATGCCTGTATTCGTCGTGGCATACTATTCACGGGTCCATCAAGCCACTGTTGGTCCAGATTGTCCCACTCATCAACGGCGATTCGGTGTGGATCCCTCAGAGTCCTTTTCTATCTATGCCATGCATGCTCGATAGGGTTCATGTCTGGAGAACATGCTGGCCATTGTAGTCGAGCTATGTCATTATCCTGAAGGAAGTCATTTACAAGATGTGCACTATGGGTGCGCCAGTTGTCGTCTCTGAAGACGAATGCCTCGCCTATATGCTGCCGATATGTTTGCATTGTCGTTCCCAGGATGGCATTCGAGTATCGTACAGCCGTTACGGCGCCTACCATGACCACCAGCGGCGTACGTCAAAGCCACGTAATGGCACCCCAAAATTCGCTGAACAGTGTTTTTAAGGCGTTCAGCCTGTCTGGGTTTCCTCCAAACACGTCCCCGACGAATGTCTGGTTGAAGGCAGATGCGACACTCATCGGTGAAGGGAACTTGATGCCAATCCTGAGTGGTCCGTTCGGCATGTTGTTGGTACCATCTGTACCGCGCTGCACGGTGTCGTGGTAGCAAAGATGGACCTCGCCATGGACGTGGCGAGTGAAGTTGCGCATCATGCAGCCTGTTGCGCGCTCTTTGAGTCGTAACACAACGTCCTGTGGCTGCACGAAAAGCATTGTTTAACATGGCGGCGCTGCTGTCAGGTTTCCTCCGAGCAATAATCCGTAGGTAGCGGTCATCCACTGCAGTAGCAGACCTCGGGCGGGTTGAGCGAGACATGTCATGGACAGTTCCAGTCTCTCTGTATCTCCTCCATGTCCGAACAACATCACTTTGGGCCACTTCGAGACTCCCGAACACTTTATTTGTTGAGAGCCCTTCCTGGCACAAAGTAATAATACAGGCGCGATCGAACTGCTGTATTGGCCATCTAGGCATACTTGAGTAGCAGACAACACGAACCGTATAGCTTCCTTGCTTATGGAACTGACAGGGTGTCGGAGCCACTCCGTCTAGTAGGCGCTGCTCGTGGATGGTTGTTTACATCTATGTGTGTGGGTGGGGAGGGCGGGGGAAGGGGGGGTTAGTGAGATCTCTGAACAGTCAAAGGTACTGTGTCTGTGATACAATATCCAGAGACAACGTCTATCTACAAGAGTTCCGGGAAATGGGGTGATGTAAAACTTTTTTCGATGTGTGTATATGACCTTGCTTAGAATTACAGCAGGTCTAGGTGCCTTCCTACTGTAGATGATCTCATATTCCAGGATCACTTACCTGATGTATATTAACGACATAGGAGACAATCTGAGTAGCCGTCTTAGACTGTTTGCAGATGATGCTGTCATTTACCGTCTTGTAAAGTCATCAGATGATCAAAACGACTTGCAAAATGATTTAGATAAGATATCTGTATGGTGCGAAAAGTGGCAGTTGACCGTGAATAAAGAAAAGTGCGAAGTTATTCTCATGAGTACTAAAAGAAATCAGCTAAATTTCGATTATGCGGTAAGTCACACAAATCTGAGGGCTGTAAAGTCAACTAAATAGTTAGGGATTACAATTACAAATAAACTAAATTGGAAAGATCACATAGATAACATTGTGGGTAGGCAAACCAAAGACTGTGATTCATTGGGAGAACACTTAGAAGGTGCAACAAGTCAACCAAAGAGACTGCTTACACTACGCTTGTCCGCCCTATTCTGGAGTCAGATGGGACTGACGGATGACATCGAAAAAGTACAGAGAAGGGAAGCTAGTTTTGTATTATCGCGAAATATTGGAGATAGTGTCACAGACATGATACGCGAATTGGAGTGGCAATCATTAAAACAGAGGCGTCGGGACCTTATGATGAAATTTCAATCACCAGTTTTCTCCTCCGATTGCGAAAACATTCTGTTGGCACCGAGCTACATAGGGAGAAATGATCATCACTATAAAATAACAGAAATCAGCGCTCGCACGGAAAAATTCTAATGCTCGTTTTTCCTGCATGCCGTTTGAGAGTGAAACAGTAGAGAGACAGCATGAAGATGGTTCATTGAAGCCTCTGCCAGGCACTTTACTGTGAATAGCAGAGTAATCACGTAGACGTAGGTTTCTGTCATTTCGCCTTCCGTTTGATGACGAGAAGGAATCACCGTATTACAGTGTTTCGTAGAGAAACAATCTCGGAAGCCACAGTGAAATCTCTGCCTTCCCTCTGCTGCCTAAGAGCACGGCGGGAAAAGATGAAAGCGGTAGCGGGAGCAGTTTCGGAACGACCTGCCGCCCCCGCTCGCCACGCCGCCGCGCGCCGCCCGCCGCCGTCCCGCAGCCGGCAGGCTCGCCCGCGCAGCCCACGACGTGCGCCGCCTACCTAATAGCCGGCGAGGCCCGCCTAACGAACGCCGGCCAGCGCCGGCATGCGGCCGCAAATACTAATTAACATTATTCAGTTTGCCATTTCTTGATGGCGCCCGCGCCGTCCGCCGCTAATTGTGCTCACATTTCATTACGCCGTTACAAATAGCCGCCATAATACTGATAAATTCCGAACACACCGTCCTGCAGGCCTCCGCGATCCGATCAGGTCGCCTTCTTGCGTTTGGCGCGATGTCCGGCCATCGGAATTTCGCAGTGGTGGTTAAAAAAAAAAGAAAGAAAAAAAAAGGTACGGAAAACGAGAGCACAGCTAACAGAAACAGTGCGGCTGTAGCTGTTGCCGCGTAATGTACTTGTTCTCCTACTAATTGCTCTCTCCATTGACTTCCAAAGACCGACATGGGTATGATACGTATTGGTAAACTAGTTGCAAACTCTTTCTATTTATTCAGTTCGATCCTCAACGTAAATTGGATAGTGAACAACAACAGAGACACATAGTAACGCATTATTCTGCCTCTGTAACCTTTCGATACCTGGCGGCAGTTGTAAGGAATTTTTTGAAAAAGATTTTATGTACTTGTTGAACAGAAGTTAGTGAAAAAAAAATTTTCGAATAATAACAAATCATGATATTCAGCAACGTCCATTACAACTGACACTGGATCCTGGTGACATATAAACAAAGCATTTGAAAAAAGCGATAAATGTTTAAAGAAAAGGTACTCACTTTCACACCTGACCTCAGAAGCAACTTTTAATGAAATGGCGTGCCTATAGAGTATCGTCTCAATTATACGAATGGATACGTAATTTCCCGTCTCCCGGAGAAATGATAAGCCATCAACTGTTCCTAGTCTACGCAAACGATTTAGGAGACAATATGAGTAGCACTGCGAGTTCATTTGCAGAAGATTCCGTCATTTACCGTCATACAACGTCATCAGACGATGAAAACAAATTGCAAAACTGTTTACACGAAATATACGTATGGTCAAAAAGTGGCAATTGACTCTAAATAATGAAATGTGTGAACATGAGTACCAAAACGAATCCTCCAAACGTCAGTTACACATAACTCACACAAATCTAAACGCTGTAAATTCAGATACATACTTAATGATTGCATTTGCGGATAACTTAAATCAGAAAAACCATGAAGATAACGCTGGGCATAACGCAAACCTATTACTACAACGCTGAGAAAGTACAATTCTACTAAAGTGCGCATGTACTCATAGAGTAATGCTATGCGTTGTGGGATCCACAGCAGACAGGATCGACAGATGACACCGAAGAAGTTCAAAGAACGACAGCTAGTTCTGTACAATGGCGAAAAAGGGAAAAAACAAAGACTTTTACGGTTGAGACAGCATCTCTGCATCAAATTTCAAAAAATGGTTCAACTGGATCTGAGAACTGTGGGACTTAACTTCTAAGATCATCGGTCCCATAGAACTTAGAACTACTTAAACCTAACCTAAGGACATTACACACATCCATGCCCGAGGCAGGATTCGAGCCTGCGACCGTAGCGGTGGAGCGGTTCCAGACTGTAGCGCCTACAACCACTCGGTCACCATTGCCGGCTCATCAAGTTTCGATCTCCGGCTTGTTCCTCATAGTGTGAACATATTTTCATGGCGCCCAACTACATGAGGAGGAATAATCACTATAATAAAATAAGAGAAATCACAGCTCACACAGAAAGGTTTAGATATCCGTTTTTACTCAGAGCTGTTGGTGGGTGAAACGGCACAGAAATAGCTTGAAGGTGGTTCCATGAATCCTCTTCTAGTCATTTAATTGCGAATTATAGAGTAACAATGTAGATGTAGATGTAAACGTACTAAAACACAGTCTTGTTAGGCAGGTATCACATTCATCATAAATTACAAAAAGGTATACATTACAATAATTCTATTTCATATTGCATTCAGGGAAACAGTTGTCCTGTGACCTTAGACAGAGCAAATCTGAACATACTTGGTACTGCATTTTGGTATTCTCAGTGCAGCAAGTGCTCTTATACCTCAGGCGAGTTTTCAACTCAGTCGTTTCTGACAAATAGCCTGCAGAAGATGAGCGTGATTGCGAGGGCAATAGTCTTTGCATTTTACGAACTGAGTCCTCATCAGCTTCTTTAGAATATTGCCCTTCTTGGCCACTTAACAAATTATTTACGGTTCTCAGTTTGAAATCGATATATTACACGATACTCATCTTTGACTCATCATTCTTAATTCGGTCCAAGATCTACGAAGGAAAAAATTGTTTTTAAAGTCAACATCGTGGTACTGGTGCTTACACTGTAAAAACTCATTATGCTACCAATTACATCTCGGTCACCTATATTTGTACTGTAGCAACTGATTACTGCTCGATGAGGAACCTGAATGTGTCTTCCATCTTTATTCAACCATTCGAGCATCTGTTAAATTGATCTATAGGCCGCTTCCCAGTCTTGATCAGTGCAGTTAAGACTGGTTTCTGGTGATGTCATTTTACAATACAATTGTTTTCTTACTGCCTGGCCAACAGATTCACGTCTTTGACCACAGTGCTTACTACGGAAAATGCAGAATTTTGATAGCAGAACAGGAAATTCCATTTCCACTGCGATGGGTATAGGGTCTCAGGGGGTTACGAGAATCAGTGATGCAATTCGTATCAAACAATAGAATAATATCTGTTGTAACGAGAATTTAGTAAATTTATTACTGGTACATTTTTGCACATATTTAGGTCTGTAGCTGTAGCAATAGTTTTTTTGCGTTGTTGATGAAAGTATATGCTCTGACAGTAACAATAATATCTTTTTTGGTAAAATGTATGGGGATAAAATGAGACTTGATAAAGAAAAATACTGTATTATAATTAATACTGAACTGAGTGGGTCAACACATGCACTATGAAGAAACTGTCACCAGTGAAAATTAACGCACAAGACACCTGATGTCGTCTGTAGTGGAATTACTACAGGAGCAGAGCAAAAGGAAATGAGAACATTTAAAATAAAAATTTACTTTCTTTGGTGAAAAATTGTAAATGTGCGTTGCAAAATAACTTCGGTTATAAATATAAGAAATTAACAATAAACGTAAATACATAAAGAGAACATGCCGGAAAGCGATCCAGCGTCAAAGTATAAGAAATGTTGTAGATGTGACACTATGATAGTAATTATAAGCTAAGTGACAGGACCTATAAACACCTTCTTTCTTTGAGAGTATAATTTTTCTTCGTGATGTGAGAGGAGCGTCAGCAATTTACAGACGATAAAGATAGTAATGATATCAATGGCAAGAAATTTTCAGCGCATGGTAAAGCATCTTTCTTTAGGTAACATCTTCGTGAATTAGAATTTGGCTTCTATATTAGGTGCTCGTCACTGTTTTCATCGTACCTCCATTAATATAAAGTAATTTATGAAATTGTGCGGCAATCATATGGAAAAGATGTTATGTATCTGTACTATTGACTTCATTCATAGCATGTTTCGTTTAATTAGACATGCCGCTGTATCTTCTACACCAATGAACATATAATTTACATTTTTGCAAGCAGGTGGATGTTCGTATTTGATGTGCACTCCTAGACCACGAACTGTGATTATTACCTTGATGAATAACTTGGTAGACTAGTTTACCATTCATCATCATATTTTCTATATTTTCAAATGATTTTTATTATTTGTTTGGATTTTTCTTTCTGTGTACTTATATACCTATAGGTCGTTATACCACTAGAATAACGTTCATATAAATGAAAAAAGATGACATAATAATAATTATTTCAACAATAATTCGAAAAATAATTTTTATGTACTCTATTCTATTACATGCCCTAAATAGAAATTTATTTCCTTTTATCAGATCCACCAACATAAAGTGATAACACAGTTTCAGAAAAAGCATCGAGAGTGTTAAATATTTATCGTTGAAAGTGCTTATGGTTATAATATGGAAGTAATATATTTATTCACAAGACGAAGTAGAATGGATGGTATAGATGGAGCAGTATAACAGTTGTGTTAGATGACCAAGTAAAATAGTCTTCGTTCCGATATTTTAGAATGGATAATGTATGTTAAATTATTTTAGGACACAGAAATGCGATATTCATCCAAGAAGATGCTTATTTTCTTTATATCATTAGTCTTTTGACAGTTTGTTGCACCCCGCAACGATACTGTCACCTACGCCACTCTCAGAGTAACAACCTAAGTATTTAATAATTATTAGTGTTATTCCAACGTAAGGTTTTCCCTAGAATTTGGCCCTCTGATGTTCCTTCAGTATGATGCAGGGTATTCTCTGATGTCTTAACACGCCTCACGCAGTCGTGTCTCTTCTTCCACTGATTTCCACATATTCCTTTCCTTGCCAATCATGCGAAGGGTTTCCTCATTTCATATTTCCCTTAAATTTTCAGTGTACTTCTGTAAAACCACATTCAAACCCTCTGATTTTCCATTTTATCGGGAACAATCACTTTATTTTAAAAACTTATGAGGTGCGTTTTTGCTCAATACATTTAGATTAGTTATGAAGACAGGTGAATTCCAAATGATAATATGAAAAGTACACGAAATTAAGTAACTGAGCTAGCTGTTTCTAAAGTAGATGTTAATAAGAGATTGCCAGAGGGATTTCAAAATAGTTACTAACAACCAATCCAAATACTCCGCGCTATTCTTATATCTTATCTTATATCTTACATTCTTGTATAAATGGAGAGCTGACTAACTTCATAACTTTAGTGAAAAAATGTAAGATTTCGAAACATTCTTTGGTTGTCATTCTTATCTAATATTTCGCAGTAGCTTGCAGCCTTGACAAATGGAATAAAAAAATGCAATAACAAATGGATAAAAATACGTTGATGCGTTTCAGTATTAATCCAAGTGGTTGGTGTGAGTTACTTTGAAGTATAACAGGTTCGATAACGTGACAGGGACGCTTATTTCCGTATAGCAATATTCAGTTAACAAGAACTACTTTCCATGTACATGATGTTTCAGAGTTTTATGTATCACTTCCGTAACTGCTATTCAAGTACACTGAAATAAGTAGATTCGTCACACCTTAAAAAATATTGTCCGGTTGTACTATAAGAAACGTTGTACGATATCGGGTGAGCTGTTTAATCTGTTGTGTACAGTGAACTTCAATCATACGTACTATACTTACACATATACATATCATATTTAAAACATATGTGAATAAATCAAGTGATAGAGATCAGTAAATTGGTTCCCTGGTCTTGTTTTCTTTCATAATGACTTATTTCTATTTGTAAATCGTTATGGTCTATAGATAGCGTATACGTTTTTGGCTGCCATATAAAAAGGATGGAAAAACCAACGGGAGAATAATATTCTACTAATCGGAGCGTGGAATGTCAGAAGTTTGAATATGGTAGGAGAGCTATAAAATCTGAAAATAGAAATGAAAAGATTGAGTCTAGATGTAGCTGGTGACAGTGAAGTCAGATGGAAAGAACACAAGGATTCCTGCTTAGACGAACATGGCCTAATTCCAACCGCAGAAAAGAATTGTGTAATAGATGTAGCATTCGGCTATAAATAGGAAAGCAGGCCACAGACTGATTTACTAAGAACATTTCAGTGATAGACCTTTTCTCATTAGTATCAGCAGTAAACTAGCACCGACAACAATAGTTCAGGTACATATGCCGACGTCGCAAGCGTAGACTTAAAAAAAGAGGAGAGGAGAAGAAATATAGAACGTATATTACAGTACGTTAAAAAAGATGAAAATCTGATAATAAGGGAAGCATGGAACACGGTAGTAGGGGAGGAAACAAAAGGAAAGTTACGGGAGAATATGAGCTATTGAGCAGGGATGTGAAAGGAGAAAATCTAACTGAGTTGAGGAATACATTTCAGCAGGTAACACTGAATTCACTGTACAAGTACCACAAAGGGGGAGGCATACTAGGAAACGGCCTGGAGAGACGGGGAGAGTCCACCTGGAGTACATAATAGTGAGACATAGATTCTGATGGTAGATACTAGATTGTAAGCCGTAGTCAGCAGCAGATGTAGACTCAGATCAAAATACAGTAATGTTGAAGAGTCGGATGAAGTTTCAGAGAATCACCCGCAAGAGTTAACGAGGAAACACTTGGGATATTGTAGTACTGAGGGATGATGATGTGCCACTGAAAGACTCTAAGGCTAGAAATACTACGGTAATGAATATCACAGTGAGCGGTTCAGCTGAAGAAAAAAAGCACCATTCTAAAAGCAGCAGTGTCAATAGTTGGACTGATAAATATAAAATACAGAGAAGGAAACCTCTAAGAAATCTTGTGTAAGGGAAGAAATAGATCAACGTATCGACGAAAGACGGAGGTACAAAAATGTTCAGTGAAACACCGGAATGCAGCAATATAACTCACTTACGAACGAAATAAATAGCAAGTGCACGACAGCTAAAGCGCAATGGCTGCGGGTAAAATTTGAAGAACTCGAAAAAGAAAACTTCGTCTGAAGGACAGACCCAGCAAACAGATAACTCAAAATAATTTTCGGTGATATTAAAAGCATAAATGTCCACAGTAATAGCGTAACTGGAATTCCACTTTTAAACACAGATGAGAGACCGTATAGCTACGAACGGTGCATTTATTTTTGCACGAGAAAGACTAACTTTCTAATGACGTGCGATAAGAATCGGGAGTCGACATGGATGAGACAGGTTCTCCAATATTGCAGTCAGAGATTAAGAGGGTTTTCGAAGACTTGTAATCAAAGCAGACGGAAAGCATAATTAACATTCCTTCTGAATTTCTCAAACGAATGGGTGAAGTGACAACCAAACCACTATTCAGGTTGGTGTTACAACTTGCGCTACTGGAGACATATCATCCAACATTCGAAAAAATATCATCCACTTCATCCCAAAGACAGTAAGGGAGGGTAAGCGCGATAACTGCCGTACGATCAGTTTAGCAGCGCATGCGTCGAAGATTTTTACAAGAATAATGTACGGGAAAGTGGGAAAGGAAATTGAGTAACTGTCAGAAGACGATCGGTTTGGCTTCAGAAAAGGTAAAGACAGTAGAGAGGCAGTTCTGACGTTGCTCTTGATAATGAAAGCAAGACTTCAGAGAAATCGAAACACGTCCATAGGATTCTTTGATCTAGTGAAAGAGTTTGACAATACGAAATGGTGCAATTATTTCGAAATTACGAGGAAAAGACAGGTATACACAGTGTGTACAAAAACGAAGCGGAAACGAAAAGTGTTTTGTTTTAAAAAGATTTTATCACATGGGGTCAGTTTTTTGCCCCTATTGTTCATCGAAGAAGCAATGACGGAACTAAAAAAAATAATTGCAGGTTGGGATTAAATCTGTAGGTGAAATGATATCCATAATAGGTTTCGCTGACGACATTGCTATCAGTGAATGCGTAGATAATTTACATGACAAGTCAAATGGAACAAACAGTCCAATGAGTACGGAATAATGGTGGAGAGTAAACAGAGGCAAGAGGAAAGTAATGAGAAGGTGCAAAAATGAAGCTTGCGAAAACTTAACATAAGGCTGGTGATCAAGAAGGTGAAGTGGAGGAATAAAAATAGCACATAAAGGATGAGAAAATGAGGACATAAAAATCAGACCAGCAAAGGCAGAAAGGGCATTCTTGACCGACAGAAGGATACTACTGCCAATCATCAGCCCTTAATTTAAGAAAAACTCTAAAAAGTTACGCTTGGAGCGCAACGTTGCATGGAGGCGAATCACGAATTATTGGAAAGCCGGGAAAGAAGAGAGTCGAAGTATTAGAGATGTGGGGTTATAGAAGGATGTTGAAAATTAGTGAAACTTATAAGATAAGTTATGAGGAGGCTCTCCGCAGACTCGACACAGAATGTGAAGACATCAGAATATAGCTCTCATGTTTGTTGAGAGAGTTGTGGAGGGCATAAACGGTATGGTAAGACATGATGAAGGCTTCTGAAAGTCTTCTTCATGCAAAATCAGTAAAACAACAGTTTTTAATTAATATTTTTTACATATGGTAATGGAGAACTTTTACGTATTTAAGAAAATTCATTGTAGAATTACATCAGTTATAATCAGGTCTGTTGATCATACAGGTAGCCTCTAAGTCCCAGGTGATAAGTACAAAGTTGTCTGAAGTGACAGTACAACGATGTACTTACATGTCGTGAGTAATTTTCTTTGATTTTTTTATTTATTTCGCAGTGGAAGGGTTCTGTAAAAGACAACATGTATTTGTGACGATAAGATACTTCTTATGAGAGTATAACCACAACCTTGTACAAAAACAAAATTGTATAATACGAGGACTTTTTTTTTAACTTCTGGTCGGTCGCAAAACGGAAACCGCAGTTTTGTTTGCAACATTAAGCTATAACCTACAACTGTTTCTCTAAACAATCGTCGCTGCAACTTAGAAATTCGGTGCACGTGGTACCAACTTTTCAATAACCTCGTCATAGAACGCAGCAGCCTATACTTCCTTTGATTTCTACACGCTAGCCTGCAGCCCAGTGTCTGTGCCAAACAGCTGTCCTCATAGCCAGCGGTTCATGTAAGCGATGAGATGAAAAACAGAGGGAGCGAAGTCCGAGCTGTATGGTGGAGATCGAACACTTCCCACCGAGAACGCTCCAGGCGCGTCTTTGTTTCACCTGTAATGTGTAGCCGAGTGTTTCCACGAAGGACATGCTTGTCACTTGCGATCTGCATGAAATCACGTGGAACCCTCCGGCGTAAAGAAGTCGAATGACACCACTTGGCGGAAGATTCAATTACTCTATTAGGTATCTCGCAGTGCGCTCAGAACTGAAATGTGCTGCGTGATGCATTCTATGGGCATACTAGAGACATAACACGGGTCATCTGTTCACAGCTTCATCTGATTTTTACTGTGGTCTTAATTTCGCGAACGAACTGCTGTTGAATAAAAGCCCTCGTGGTTTAGATGGACGCATTTTCTGTAATGGAATTTTCTTTTGTTACATATAGACTTAATATGGGCATGAAAATAACCTAAATAGGTTGTTAAAATACAGAATAATTGCAGGTGGGTAATATGAGGTAGATTCTTTGCGTTGCTACCCGTACTTTTCTCTCTTTTTATTGGCTGAAGCCATTCTACGTTAATCAAAAAGAAGGCTTCCTGTGATATGCTGCTGCCTGCTTCCGTCTAAGTACTCATAACTGTGTACAGCAGGAATCAGAACTACTTTCTCACATACACACGACACGAGGAAACTGGAATATTTACATAACCCGCCGAATAAAGTAGGAACATTGAACGGTGACAACGAAGGAAAATCACTGTGATACGTATGGTATCCAGATTGATGATAAACAGATTCTGTTGCAGATCGTGCTATAATGATTTAGACGTTATTTCTTTTTCTCAGATCAGTGAAAATACACTTGCGGATACCTTCTGCTGTTAGAGCTTAAGTAAACAAGTTTTTTGAGAGGTTCACATCGTGCTTGTAGTATCCACATGAGCTTACTTGTAAATTTATATTTTCGGCATCACAGCAAAGTTGCGATAATATCCTAAGTGTGTTCAGAATGATCTGTTCGTGTGTTTTTTTTCTTGATCGTGTTGATAAAGACGTCGGAAAAGTATCTGAACAATGAACGCCACGTAAAATGTTTAGCTTTTGTCAGCTGTCAAAAGGGGTTCATGTGTTTCTATAGAAATAAATCAGGAGAATTTTATTAAATATTGCTATAGGAAGTGAATGAAATGAACCGAAATTTTAGAAATGTTAGGTAATGATTTTAGTGAGTCTGATACGAACAAAATAAAGATTTACGAGTATCAGAAGCGTTTCGAAGGAGACCGTGAAGCTGTTGACGGGGATTAACGCCTTGGTCGTCCCAGCACATTACCATCCGACGAAGTTGTGGAAAACGTTAAAGAAATTGTTATTAAGGAACACCGATCACGATTACAGAAGTCGTTGAAGATGTTGGCATGTCAGTGTGTTCATCCTGCGCATTTTTTCTGTATTTTTTTTATTTCGTATGAAACGCATGAAATCAAAATTGATCTCGAAGTTGTTGAATTTCAAACAAAAGCGGAAGCTAGTTGCTCAGCAACCTTCAAATAGCTGACGTCGAACCTAAGTCTCAGTCGTTTCAGTGGAGGAAGTCAGGATCACCATGACTGTAAAAGCCAGGACAAGTGCAATCAAATGGAAAGGTTAAGTTCAACGTGATCTTCAATTTAAAAGGCGTAGTTCAGGATGCGTTCGTCCAAAACGTCGAGCTATCAATAAGGAGTATTACCTACGAGTTCAACACGTTTAGAATGAAGCTATCAGAAGAAAATTCCCTTCTTTTGCGCCACGACAGTGCATCTACTCACGCTTCTATGCTTGTTAGAGAATTTTAAGCCGAAAGCAATACTGTAATCATGCTGTAGTCTCTGTACCTGCCAAAAGTGACCCTGTGTGACGTTTTTGTGTGACTTTTTTGTTACAAACATGAAGAAAACCTGAGAGAGACTTCATTTTATATTCATAGATGAGATTAGAAAATTCACTAAGAGAGCTAAAAGCTACCCCAAAGACAAAGTTCCAGAAGTATTTCGCCGAATGGACTAAGCACTGGAATAAGTGTGTGTGATATCTAATGGGGACTATTTCCAAGAGGACAACACTTATGCAAACGACTACATCTAATTATACACCAAAACAAATATTTACGTTATTTTTTAACATAACTCGTATGTAGAGACACAACATACGCAACACACGATCAACAGCAATTAGACAATAATACTGACTCAGATAGCTTCGCTGTGAGTCACTTGTAGAAGATACGCAGCATTGTAGAATGGTTTAATGAACCTTCTCTTTGTTGCGTGCTATAACTGGAATATTACGAACATCGATATCAGGAAGGATACTGTCTATTTCATTAGGGTACAAATTTTGAGTAACAGTCTCAACAGGTGAGGCTGCTATTACTGTGAACAGGAACACACAGCGTATTTTGCACGTTCGTGAATGGGAATCGTTGGACGGAACACGGGCTGCAGTGCAGCGGTCGGCCCACAGTCATTTGGAAACGCTCATCAAACGGTCCCTCGCCGAGGGCCGCTGTGTTCGAGCGACGGCCCGGGTCCAGCCGGGTGAGGCTGCAGTGTTGCGCACACAGAAGAAGCTAAACACTTCTGTACTCGGCCCGGCCCCCGTCACCGGTTCCGAAATATCCCATTTGCTGAAGTGCTCCCTCAGCCGTCTGAAACAACACTCACTACAGCGTGCGTTAAAGAGGAGAGTGTTACAGATAGATTTTTGCTCCTGTAAGTGCAGCACACATTTTTCTAGCCAGTAGAGTGCAATTAACACATTTTTGCTCTGAACTGTGCCGAATGGTGTTTGCAGTATCTCTGGGCACAATCACACAGAGAGAAGGAATGAAAGCAGTATACATTTCTGTACACAAGGTCTGACGTTCCTACGCAACGCGTTATCACTTAATTTTGCGAATATCACTACATACATTCGAAGACCAGTCTGCTGTAACAACAGAAGACGGCAAAAGGAAAGTTTAAGTTTTAAATTTCACATTTAAAGAAATCACCCACGTGGGAGAACGGTATGGACATGCTATCGTTTGATCGCCTCGCAGACTGACTATAGGTATACCTGGCATAGACACGAAGCTGAAAAAGATGAAAGAAATAAGCCGCTTTGTCCAAATGCACTCCCAGTCCGCTTTTACAGGGAATAATCTTCGATACTGGTTCCACACTTAGTTTGCATTTATTGAGAATCTCTAGCGCAGCAGGAAGTCCCAATTGACTGGAATGAAGCTCTTGTCACTTCCGCACATAAAATATGTAACAGAACGGATCCCCTAATCTCAGTTTGGCATATCACTGTTCTACGACTTTTTCTGTTTTTTTATATTTCGCATGATAAAATTGATTTCATAGTTGTTGAATTTCTAACAAAAAGGAATGCTAGTTGCTCAGCAACCACCAAAATGAAGTGAACGACGAAGTAGGACTACTGAAAAGTCACACAAAAGTTGAATTCTTATCCATACTACAAGTTCAAGTATCATAAAGTTCCTTGAAAGGGAGCAAGTTCAATCGATGGATCAGCTTGGACTTAGCAAACAGCAGAAATTCAACTTCCTCTTTTCTCACCCGATATCTTGCGAACCATGGAAGAAGGGCTGCAGGCAGGTTCTATTTTTTTAAATTTGGCGAAAACGTTTGAAAAAGTTTCAAGTTGCAGTCTGTCAACGAATTTCCGAGCATACGGAATACGTTCTCAGATACATTAACGCTTAAAAAATTTTTTGGTAACAGAACTCAGTACGTTGTCGTGGACCATGAGTGTTCATTATATACAAGAGTATCTCCGGGAGTACCTTACGGAAGTGTGATAGGACAACTCTTGCTCTCTATATGAAATGCTATCTCACGGATTGGGTGAGCAGCAGTCTGAGTGCACGGGAAACTGTTGTCGTTGAGTGTTTGTAGGGGAATACAGCGTAACTTAGAACATCTATCTGGTATGATGAACGGTGCTGCTGAAGGAATGAACTTTTATTGTGTACTGTACTGATTACGAAATTTATCTCTTTTTTATGGATTGAGCAGGCTTTTGTGCACAGATTTCGCACTACATGCATAATAACTTCCAGAAGAAACAGACTGGAGAGTGTTGGTTAAGACACTGAGATACTGTTAATCGCTTGTGTTATAAATTGAATCATAAGATTATCACTGTTTTCTTTTTGTTTCTACAGTATTGGGTGCATGTACCGTCATAACCAATGTTCCAAATTTAAAATAGGACTGAATTTTAACCAATGTCTACCAAGTTTCCAAAAGTCAAGTGGCTTATTTACCATAATCTTATTAATCATTTTATTGTGGAATTCCATGGGATCCTGTTACCATAAGATTTTGACACGGGAATGAATCAACAACTATTTCTATGACTGCATAGATAAGCGGTATCACTAACACGGTGAAAGCATAAAGTGAGTGATCATGAAGTCAAAAGATATCTGCCAAGACAAGGAGCACAACGTCCTTGACAGATCAGGCACCTCCCTTCAGCTTTTAGATGTCATATACATAATATGTATATACTGTTAGGTTATTACAAAATATAAATAATGCTGTAGGTACCATTTGTCTAATTTCAGGACTATTTTAGTAAAATACTAAATTCTATGACACAATAAGGGAATGAAACTATTTCAAGGGCACTAAGCTGCAATCATTTGGAGTAGCACGATATCACTTCTTTGATCAATATTTTTGGATTATTTATACAACTAGAAGGTCCGAAAATTATCACGTCGCCACTCGTCATGTCCAAAGAAAACATCAGGTAAAATTGTCTGTTCTATCCAAATCGGTAAAGGAGTAGTATAAACCATGAGTTAAATTTTGAAACTAACACTAAGGAATTGAAGGTGAGGGCAACCAAGTATAAGTACAAATTGTATCTGGCCATTCTTGTAGAACAATCTGTTATGGAATTGTAAATTATCCGAACTAGCTATCTTTTTTGCTGGTCTCTATGGCCACGTAATTATAAATTTTATGTTATGGAGTGCTTCATCTATTTATCTTAGTGAGAAAGCTGAAGGGTAAATGAGTGGGCTATTAATAGCAATACTGTTCGCAAAATCCACTGTTTGCTCTCTCATTAATAAATTGTTCTCTACAGTTGTAATAAAGTGGCAATTTTAATCCCGCAGTCTCCTTACAATACTTTTGAGTTCGAGTGTAACCGGTTGTGGATGACGGTTAAAATTGCTATGCTTGGAACGACAGTCGCTAAAGAGAAAACAACCCTTCTCTCAGCATGAACTAATTAAATTATCCGATTTAGTACATGGGTTGCTAGAGCAGTCCGGAAATCTAAGGAGTGTTAAATGAATTCGGGAACTGTCGACCACAAATCCACATTTTCACCATTTCTCTGTGTTGAAATTGCGATTATTGTGGCAACACTTCATCGCCACTCATAGTTAGGACTGTAGAGGGATCACTCAAAATTATATGATTTTTGATAGATAAATTTTAATATCATTGGACCAGTTCGCTGAGATATGAGGCAACATAAATAAAGAATATGGTGGACACAGAATATCTGTCAAAATGTAGTTTAGGGATTTACCAAATATGAACATTTAGTATTATGAAAATAAAAATATATCAGCAATTTTGTGATTATTGAATTAACTTCGTACCTCACATACTGAAGTACCGTAAGCATATTTTCGTTCCCAGTTTCTTAGATTATTGTATTACAGTATCTGATAGAGTCGTTTACATTTTTATGCAATAATTATTAACTAACGATCAAACACAAACCTATGACTTACTCCAGCGGTTAATTAGAAACAATTTTAAGCAATTTTTCATAATGCAACGAGCATGTGGTTCCTACAGAGCACAGCTGTAGGTAGCAACGTGATATTCAAATCAACGAAGAAAACTTGCTTCAATCTCAAATCTGTAAAGAATAGAGAGCTAGATCAAAATGCATCATTCATTTGTTGAAAAAACAGGAAGATGGTAACATCACATGAAATATATATCACCTAAATTACATGCAGAGGCTCAGTAGATAGTTACATGTAAATTGCTGCTAATTGTTTGATGTAGATTTTGTCTTACTCAGTGACGGGAGGAACAACTTTTGCATCATATCATTTCTACAGGAGAGTATCCAACACTAATACGTATTTATAAATGATGTTGGCTGTCCAAATTGTCGCAAGTTGTCGGTCGTAATTCCTTAGTATTTTACAGAATTAGAATGTGCTCTAAGCTATGTGGATAGAGGCCGATAGTTATGGTGTTTTGGCATTCGATGGCAATGTCATGCATTTCACATTCTAACAATGCTGACTACGAAAAGTCTACCTGTTGAAATGAGCATATGCCGCTTTTGGATAATGTAGTGGCCTGGGCTGCTCATGGTGGGAGTGATTCTACTCAACACCTTTTCAAAGCCATGTTAAAGTCAGCAGCTTGAGAATCTGCTCTACAGCCCTGACTTATCGCCCAGTGATTTCCACGCGTTTGGTGTTTGGCCCGAAAATAAATAAAATAAAAGAGTGTGGGAAGCGCTTGAACTTGGACAATGAACTCCAGGTACACAGTGGAGCGGTGGCTCCTGTCACAGCTAAAGGAATTCTTTGAACATGAAATCCTTCGGCTCGTGAAACAGCGGTATAGTTGTGCTCAGGTGTCTGGTGATTACTTTTGAATAAAGACTTCTGTTATAAACACTATGTTGTTTCCTACCCCTACGAATATTTCATAAAAGATGAAGAGTTACATGTAGGGACAGAGAACACATAGATATCGAGGTGCATAAACTATAGATTGCGAACAGATACAGTAAAATCATGCCCTTGAGTTATGGAGGACCTGCCTATTTACCTCTCTCCTTTAACTATACCAGAAAATGTTCAAGTGTAAAAAAGATATTACAGCCTGTTTTTAACAATAACTCTTCCTTGTCGAAGGTAAATATCTCCCTAATAATTCGACAACCCGCTAGACTTTTAAGTGTAACTTATGTCAGCTACAGACGTACTTGCTACTGGTTTTTAATAGTAGCTGGGACATTGTCGGTTGCTGTGGTAACCAGTTTGCAAAACTTGACGCACTTCTCAGTTAACATTTATGTGAAGTAGGATTATGATCCGTTTCCAGTACACGTTAAACTTGAAGTCTACTGTACTACTGAAAAATTAAAGAGATCGATGGTTAGAATTTGACAAGGAATCACGAAAATACTCCGGTTATTGAAAATTAAAGTGTACGATTCTCACATGCAGCGAATATTCAAACCTCCGGTTCTAGAAATAGAGGCTTCAGTTGTAGACAGATATTCAGGTGATGTATGTGCAAACTTATTCCCGTTTTGAGCCATAACGGCCATAACATATGTTCACAATATCGTCCACGTGTAAAAGCTCAAGCTAATACAATGTCACAAATTTGAACCACTGACGCACGTTATACTAACTGAAGTAGGGATTTCGTCTTGATGTCTTTTCCAACAGATAAACGAGGACGATTAGAATTAATCCAACGAAGAGAGCGCAAATTTCGGAATGGGCTGACTAGAAGTGACAGTCTGACAAAGATTCAAGATAACTCCTTCAACGATAACAACTGTTCCGTGGAACCGCAGGGATAGCCTTGTCCTATTTTCGCCACATGGGGGCATTCGGTCATTCAGGTTTGGGTATGTCCTTTTAGTCGTGCACATCTGTTGGTGAAGCACCGTCGTTGTTCACCACACTCTATGGTGAGGTTTAGAACCAGCTAAGAAACTCGATCAAGCTAGACGATGTGGCAGATAAAACGGCTCACTTGTACGTCTCGCAAGCTAATTCTTGACTCAAAGAGTACAAGCATCAGGTCTACGTCCCTGCACATCTAGAAAGCGATTTAAGAAAATGAACCAGAGTGAGAAGAGAAATGCATGACTGCTAAAATAAGAAGTTAACTTCAATTTGTTGGTAGCAAACACGCAAATGTAGTTGGTCTACGAAACAATTCCTTAGCTTCTCCTGGAATACTGATCACATACCTGCGAATCACATAGGGATGGAGCGACAGAGGGCGTGCAGAGGTTTCAAGGCACGGCACTCTCGATAGTTACAGGTCCACAGACCCACAGGAGAGAGTCAGAGATTTCTTAAAATTTCGGTCCCATCAGAGATTCTAAGATAGACGGCAGGTATCGCATGATAACGTACCTATTACATTCTGAAAAGGTTTGTGGTCTGACTCTGAATGTTCCTCAATGCCTACAACCAGATCCCATAAATTGAGACGAATTGCATGCATATAATCGATGATTTTTCTCACGCATTATCCCTGAATTTATCATGAAGAAAACTTTATAAATAGTAAACTCTTCCACGCTTTTACGATATTTTGCTGAGTACACACACAAAGAAAGAAAGCATGTGTGAAAGGCAACATTGTAATTCTTCTGTCCTTACAGTGGCAGCAATACAGATACATCTGAATCGAAACGAGTGGCTGTGTTTCGCAAAACAGGCAGATTGACATGAAAATATAAGACGCGGAAATATTCGAATGCCAAAACAATTTCATTAAATTTTAGACCATATCTTCAAAGCTAAGACGTTGCATACACTATCTTATACAACACCCCTCCCCTCTACTTACCATCAGCTGTAGGATTTCGACTGGTTACTATTTTTTGTTATTATTTTACAATAATGTACTTAGTGATGATCGAGAATAATGTTCGATCAGATAAACATACGAGTAATTTTTATCTTGAGAAATTGGTGTCTTTCGTTTTCTCTGAGGAAAGAGATCACAAAAATCTCAATGTAGGAGTTCGTTGTCTGTCGCTGAGTGAGGCAGACGTCTATGATACAGAACACTGAATATATTCTCAACTGGCAAGATTGTTAAAAACATTTACTAACATAGATGACCAGTTTCGACAATTCTCTGTTGCCATCTTCGGATATATGTTTGTATAATTACGAAATATACTCCATGTTGTGAACATAGAGCCAAAAATGGCAACATAGATTGCCGAAACTGGATACCTATATGAATAAATTATCTTAACGATCTTGGCAGTTAGGAATTTATTCAGTGTTCATGGTACTACAGATCGAGTAATGCCGAATTTTTCATGTGAAAACTCTTAACGCTCTTTAAATAAAACAAACGTTACTTTTTTAAAATATTTATTCTCCATGTCTACATATTTATTCTACATATTTATTTCTCAACATACTCACCGTGGTGACGAACACATTTCTCCCAGTGAGAGTACAGTTCGTTGGTATCGTCGCTATAGAATGTTTGTCTTTGTTGACCGGGTCGTACTTTGCTTGCACCACCGCATCACTATGAAAACGAAGTGCTCGATGATATCCTTTAAGTTTTGGGGACGGGTTGAACTGGGATGACGCCAAGTCAGGGCTGTATGGTGTGACGGATGACAGTGAACCCATGGCGTCGGACTGTTGCAGATGTTGCACCGCTTGTGTGGTCTGTCACTGTGACGCTGAAGGAGAAGGCCCTCGATACGTGGGCGAACCCTTCGAATAAGAAACTCGATTACAGCACGCTATTTCTCACGCACCAACATAGTTACGTTACACACCCTCACGGTACAGGCTACAATTCGGAAGCCTTTAGCGGCAGAGACGCGAAGGATAACGGTGTACAGTTTTAATAACGTTTGTCTACTTAAAAGCTTTTTGTGTTTCCACATCAGTAATTCGGAGCATTACGTTTCTTCCCCATCCAAGTCCAACTGAGCTAGCCTGTAAAGACTTCACTGACAGTGATACAACTGACTCTATCCTTCAAAAAGGGTTCAAATGGCTCTGAGCACTATGGGACTTAACATCTATGGTCATCAGTCCCCTAGAACTTAGAACTACTTAAACCTAACTAATCTAAGGACATCACACAACACCCAGTCTTCACGAGGCAGAGAAAATCCCTGACCCTGCCGGGAATCGAACCCAGGAAACCGGGCGCGGGAAGCAAGAACCCTACCGCACGACCACTAGCTGCAGACTTCTATCCTTCACTCAGTTATTAAAATTCTTCAAATCGCCATCCTCATATCCAGGTTTAGGTACTCAAAGATTCTCCTAAAGTGCTTAATGTGAACGGCGAGACGATTAATTTCGAAGAGCACAGCTGATTTCTTTTCCCATACTTCCTTAATTTGAGCTTGTGCAATATTCACATGATTTCGTTTTCGGTGGATCGTTAAACCTTAATCACCCATCTTTTCTTTATTTCAGATTGTATTAGTTGCACATGACGGTATTTTTCAGCTACTACAGATCCGTCACTCCCTGAACTCACACCGTTTTCGAGTACGAACAATAAGATCGTTGCGTTTATGAGCCATTCACTGTAGCGTTTCTTACCTAGTCTGTCTGTAACTCCGAAAGCCTATGCCGTGCAATTTATGCATGGACAGAATTTATTCGGCCACGGTCGCTGAAAAGCAATAACGATCCGCCACAGACGGGTCCTGTCGAATCATTGATCTTAAAAATCTCATTTCAGCCGTGCTGCGCTGTACTCGTATATTGTGCCGTTGTTCATAAATCTTTGTTCGTGCATATAAATCCGGCGGTACGTCACGCCCATACTCTGCGCTTTCCATCGTGCTTCAAGAAGTTTCAATCTATAAGCCCGCCCTTCTGAGCGGAAATTTACCCCGTTTCAGGATTAGAGTTCCGTAAATCACAATATGTTGCTCTACAAAAAAGTTCATCGACTTGTACGGTTCTGTTTGTGACAACGTGTAATAATAGTTTGTCAATCAAAGGTATCATGCATAGAAAAGTTGGCGCTCTGTCATAAAAAGGAAAGCAGGTTGCATTTTGATTACAGCGGTTTGGTTTTTGCTAAAAAGCTCACGGTACTTTTTATTACTTAAAAGTAAACGATTAAAATATGTGCGTGTGTTAACTTTTTCTCTGAAAAGCTAAGATGAAATATTTTCTAAAACATAGACATTCATAACCACTAATGTATACGAGATTCACGTATGTAAATTGTCGCAGTAATGACGGCAGCGTCCTTAGAAGTTTCTATAAAATATAGATGTAATTGATCACAGAAAGTTTTCAAACACAGATAAATGAAATGTATGTAAAATACAGCTCTCTGAAAATAAAGCACAATAACGAAGGTGAAATAGAGAGGGTTTCTCTGTTAGTAGCTAAATTTTCTAACCGGCTACACAATAATGTTGGTTCAAAAAGTAGTGAAGTAATTTTACGCTGTAAAATTTATAAAGCAGGTTTATAGCTAGTTAAAATATATAATAATTGTTACTTAGCAAACACTTTATATACAAATTGTATGAAAACTTAAGAAATAAAATTTTAACACCCATGCCGTCGACCGTCAACCAAGAAAACCGGAACCTCCTGTAGTGGGCAATAGGGATCAGATTGACTACAACTACTCTACAGGATAAATTGGTACCGTGACAAAAGTTTTACAGTTTAAGTAACTTTTCTGTAGCGTCGTGACTAATTAACGGGAAACTGAGTAAATTTTGGAGAGATGCACCCAACAAAACTAGTGCATGAAAGATCAGTTGAAAATTGAGTACGGGCGAAGAGGCAAAAAGCAGAATATTTTAATTTTCTGCAGGCTCTAGATGTAGTTGCGACAAGTAGAAGTTTCTGGCTTCTCTTACTTTGTAGATTGTTTGTAGTTAATTGAAAGAAATAAACATCGGTTTTTATTTTACATGTGTGATATTGTAATACTCTAAGATACCACTTTGCTCTATTATAGTCGAGAAAGTGTCGCATATTTTATGTACTAAATATAAATTTGATTATAATTGTATTCCCGTATTCGACGTACGTTCAGCAGATCCGTATAATAAATACCCAAATTTTATATAGGCGTATCATATTTCTACAAGATGCGTCAGAAACGCTTTTGCAAAATTTGCGACTGGGTTCCTCACAACGAAAGAAGGTGCACATAATAATATGTCTGAAGGTTTTTGTTTTCATTTTACCAGTCACAGTTAAGCTGCGAAAATGGTAACAGATGCAAAAATGCGAAGTCAAGCATCGTTTCCAGACGGAGAATAGAATTTGCTGTTCGTTAACTTCACGTAAGTGATACGGAGTCCATAATAACAAACGTTGATCACGGTAGACTATCATTCGATTCGTTGGTATACCTGTCCAGTGGGAATGTTTGTAAACTGTACAAGAAGACCCAACTGTTAGCATGCTACTCATCGCTGTAGCATATAACATATCTCATAGCTACACGTGAAGGGTGTTAAATGAGGTGTTCAAGTGTCTGTATCACCTGCAAGGCTTTACATCCTTCGATCAGTGGAAATAAAATAGCTATTGTTGATGGTTTTGGTAGAGCTCATCTTGGACTGCACTTTGATTTCTATCTTTCAGATTATTCATCCCTTATGCAGAGAAGCTCCTACAATGTGAGACCGAAGCTTGCGAAATCATTCAAAACACATAGAGATTCTATGACAATATTCACCGGTCCATGACTACAAGCCTGCATGTACATCGAGAAGTATGCAAATTTTTCTTGTTCGTTTATTAAGTGTTTCTACACTTTGTAAAATGTTGTTACATTTTCAGCTAAAGAAGACATGAATTTTTACTTATAACTAAAAAAGCAAAGAATTTTCGGATATTTCTCTGAGTGAACTTTTCTTCCACTTATAGTGTGAGGAATCCTCGTTCCAAGTTTATAGAAGCATTTCCTTGCCCTTTTGTTGTTGACAACAAGTTACGGAGAAACAATGTTTGTATTTTAAAGATGTAAATATAGCAAACGAAGTATCTGAGAGTTAGGCCGACGATGATTAATGTTTGTCTGATAGTTTTGGTAGGCTTTGTAGTGACAGAAAAGAGTCGCAACTGGTAATATGTACGAACATTAATAGTTTACAGTCGGCTATAAAGAAAATTAGTTAAACTAAAACGCATCCTCCTTTACAACACCAATGTTTCAGTTTAATCCTCCATTGCGGGCATATATTGATATCCATTTTGTTTTGTTTTTGATGTTATAGTATTCTGAGCAAATACGAAAAACATCTGTTTTTAGAAACTGATGAATAAGAAGAACTGTTAGAAATTCATAAAAAGTACAGAAAAGTACGTCTCTCAACAGCTGGAAAGGTGGTTTCATAGATGGTAAGTATCGCCGGATAAAAGTTCTCAAAAGGATGGATTACAATAAAGTGGAATAGGACGTTAATTTTGGTAACACGGTTGCTATCAAATATTCAGGAACTGAGAAACGAATGAAAAAATTTAATACAATTTTTTTTATAGAAATCAGTAACAGTGTCGGTGAAGAGCATCGATCTAGAACAAAACGTCACATACATACTCAGACAATTACGTACTCTAACCTAGACTTAATGTTAACTCCTTTCACAGCGTCAAATTTCGCCATATGCAACTGGGTTAAAGCTTTTGTTTCCTGGAAATCTCCTAAAGTAAAAAATATACGGCAGAATTTTGACAGTGCAATACAATAGGAAACTTCGAACGAGAAAGAACAAGTCGTTAGAAAGCTGGAGAGTATGTGTAAAGGAATCCAGTCCAACCGACTACTGACCGCTAAAGCTAATAGAATTTTGTAAGCCTTAGTAATTATCAGTTTGTCATAATAGAACATTTAATATTTTTTACTCGCTCCTGTAGATGTGCAAAAGAACAGTAACTCACAGCAATCATTTTGCCAAATTGATAGTAGTTTAAAGTAATTTTTGGGAGACGACTGGTCGCTGAAAATCCATAGATTACTATGCACGTAGGGCTCCGCATTGTATCTCCACCCAACCCTCCTCTCTGTATGCTTCGTTTGAATAATGGCACGAATTTTCGGTGGACAGCTTAGAACGCTTAGTGTTCATAACAATTCTCATGGTTAACAGGGTTTCTTTGTGTTTCGTTCACTGATTATAACTAACGTTTCAGTACTGACATTCCACACATTAGCAATATGATACCTGTGCCCTCCTTCTTCAGTTAGGATACATTATGATATTATGGCCCAAATAGTTTCCAATGAAATAAAGTATAGTTTTAAAATTGCATGTATTTCTTTTAGAAAGCTAGCATATTGCTGGCACACTAATCTAAACGGCATGTGTGTCGCTGTTGTGCAGTGACACATTGCAGCATATAATAGCAGTTAAAGATGAACCCCTTCTTCTATATTAAGGGTCTACAAATAACAATTACTAAAGTTGTGTCATCCACCGCTCGAACTGGCTACGGTGTCGCCATCTCGCGACCATGCACGGATGACTCGTCGCTAGCAGTTTCAGATTTTCTGTTATCCTGACTCAGTAAACTAGCAGACGTTCTCACATCAGAGCTCAAGAGAAGGAGATGGTTGTCAACTGCCAGTGTGAAAATGTATATTTTTTTTACAACTGTGCAGTGGGAGATTTCTAACTATTAGCAAAATAATAATAACTGAAGCTAACAAGGGACGAGATTTGTTACACACAGTCATGAACTGACTATGAACCAGAGAACATAATTATCATACCAATGCAACTGCCATCAAGTGACAGACAAATAGTTCCTATCGGTACCGATGTTCTTTTTCACTACATAAACGTGAAAATCAAACATTTGAAGGAGGAAAATACGTTAAGTGCGGATTAAGCCGTGGACAAGTGATGCACTTACTTCTCCAGCCACGAGAAAAGAAGCTAATGCTTTTTTATGCTATTCACACTAAGCCGTATAAGATACGCCTGACCAGCCTCCAAAGGACACACACAGGAACCGTATTCTCGACAAGAATACACTCAGAGAAAAAATACTGGGAATAAATGTAGTTCACTTCACAATTCAACGTTCCATCGATGATAAAGATTTATAGTTGGAGTACTGTGCCAGCTCGGCACGTGCACAAGGCGGTTCGTTCTCGCTATTTCTCAAGAAACCATCCAACCATTCATTTAAAATGATTTATCGACATTGTCGACAGTGACAAACAGCTTTAAATCTGAAATGCTATTCTATTCAATGAGAAACGTCCTACTAATATTCTAATTCATAGTTAGTATTGAAAAGTTGAATGTTTTACTGATAAATGTCTGGAAAATAGATTAAGTAATCTGTATAAGCAGTCCATAAAAAGTTTGCTCACCCACATTTGACGAAAATTCCTGCCTTGATTTGGAGAAATCTGGTTTCATTTTTAAACAGAAAGGTTCCATTTGAAGGATATTTACTTTGTGTATTGCGTTGTTTTATAGGATAAAGGTTTGTTATGTACAAGAAACGAACTGCAAATGTTGTATTTCTCCGTTGAAAGTAACAATCAGATCAAAATATGGTAACCGGACGCCTCAAGAGCTGTGGTGAAAGACAGCCTTAAGGAAAGCATGGCGAACGTTCTTTACGAATTTTCTGATAACGCTATGTTATTGTGGGTGGGTATGAACTAACCAGCAAAAAGTAGGATGCTTACGTTATTATAATAGAGGGCACAGACAATGATATTGCACTAAGTTTTTTACTTAAAAATGACATTGACCAGATACTTAGAGGAAAACTTGTGAGAGTAATATATCATAGCTTCTGTTGACAGTGTATTCTACATTACACTTTATACTTATGTGTGGATCAGGGTTGTGGCAGGCGGGACGGAGTTACCGTGGTTTAATATCCTTGTCAGAGAAGTCGCAACGAAAGCAACAAGGTCTCCTGCACCGACGCTAACAAACTGAAAGTGTTCGTGAGGAACATAAGGTGAATTAAGACAAAATGAAGAGTCTGTAGCTCCATCTTGCAAAAATGGAATGGGAGTGCGGCTAGTCAAAGACTCGAAGAAAATAAATACTGTGGTCTGTTTTTACATTCTCCAAAAAAATGAGAACTGCTAAAATTTTTGTACAATCTGCGGGAAGTAGATTTCCGTCAGTCTGTCTGTTGGAAAATCCTAAGAGGTTCGTATAATCTATCAATCTGCTCGGTGATTTTATTGGCACTAAATAGGAAGACGAGAGACACGACAAGGAAATACTGAATACGGTCTTCAAAAACTGTTTGAAGATGATCGTAATATGAATCCTCCGTACACTCAGTGAGAGACATCGGAAGAGGTGCCCGCAGTTTATAACTCTAATTAAAATAGCTCAGAATACGAAAGGCAATAGCACAGAATGGGCGAAATGTGAAATTCTATACGTATGACATGCTAATGGACTTACTCCTCCACCAGCAGTAATTTATTATCGATCTGTGGACCAACGAATCTTTCCAAGCGATCGGAATCAAACACGGATCATTTGAAAGAACAATCATTGGAAGGATGTTGCGTCCAATATGGAGAGGTTCAGTGCAAAATATGGAAAGCGCACTTTTCAAAAACAGTGAAACTTTCTCCGACATAAGTGTCACTAAAAGACTTTGATTTAGAAATCAGAAAAAATAGAGTTCATAAGAGAATTACAGATAGCTCTTCTTTCGCACAGTCTTTTAATTGAACAGGGACCCATAGTTGAAATGATGTGCACCGAGTACCCTTCGCACACAAACCGTTAGGTGAGCTGTAAGACTTAGATTTATATGGTCTTTTGATTAGTATCTAAAAGACTGGTGCATTAAGGAAAATGTGTTACATATAAGGTCATATTATTTGTGAGGTTTCTTATGACGAAAGTTATGGTTGAAAGTCTAATTTTTAAATTAAAGGGAACATTATTCATCCGTGTGTTATATCTCTTCAACTGTTTGTGGGGATCGTTTCTCCCTTTCTTGACGTTCTTAGAGAGATTCACGAGTTTCTACATCTTGTTTAGTTTTCACGTATAACACCGTCAGGTATACAGCTCTTAGATGATTTCACTCCGCAGTCCTTACGAACATCTAAAGTGAGACTGGGAAAACTATAATAAATTATTTCCTGAAGTGTAGTGGACTGGATTCAGGGCATTTCTTATTATAAGATTTTTAAGTCCAACTAGTTACGAAAGTCTTTGAAACATAACAGTCCCTGCATGTCACCGGATACTTAAATTACAAGACCATTCGCTCACAGTATTTGAGAGGGGTCCAAATTACAGGATATCAAAAGCTCAATTTTGTTTGCTATGCCGTAATTGATGGTACTTTGATGTCGCAGTTTCCAGTGCAGTACAATCGTCCAAATTGCAATGTAGACGCACCAGTTCGTACGACAGTGTCGTTGCTTCACATATTCGATACTACCCAAATGCTATGTGACATTTTAATGATATCGGAACCCATTACGGGAAAGAGTAATTTAACGCGTGAGCAGATAGCAGACTTATGACTACCAAATGTGCAATGCCGGACCGTCTTTACGTGACTAGATAGTCTCTAGTGGGAAAACGACACAAAGCAGTTTCCGGTTGACCGACAACAATGATAAAATGTTCTTAGTTCTTACTTTCCTGAATATTTTGAGATACGACGGTGAAATCAACTGTAAAATGTCCCCCTTTTAACTGGTTCTACTCTTTACTCACTCTAAAACAGAATTGTATGAAGACTATTGCAAACTGGTGTTTTTGCAAACGAAAGAAAACATAGGTCATGGAGTATTCTGTGAGTGAAATTAGCTTTCCTTCGATGTAATAAAGAGCTCCGTATACATCGCATCAGCACTCGGGTATTAAGCAACAAGCACGAATTTAAGAAACACATTAGCTACGTTCTACGGCCAAAGGAACATGGCATTTCCCAACTTAACAGAACTACCTCTCTGAAGAGGTTACCGAGAAAGATGAGGCAATATTTTAACAATTACGTGTCGAGATTTCGGCAGGAAAGTGCCTGAATTTATACACAGATATGAAAAGAAAGACGTTCAAATAATTATTGCCAATAACAGCTGAAGGAAACTTGAAGCAGTAGGTTCTTAGGTTCTTTAAAACAAAAATCGATTTTACGATAACAGTAGTGTTTTTACGATGTACAAATATATTAAGTATATCATTCTTTAAAATTCTAACACAGCAGACTTGTAAAGGAAAACCTCTGTATGTTGTACTGAATTAAGCTGCAAGACTGTACTAAGATGTGGAATCATATTACTTGGTCACTAGTTTTAGATCCTAAAGTTGTACAGTCATAACAGTGGTCAGTGATTGCTAAAAAAACAAATACTCAGATCACAAAATAGCTTGTTTTTTGAATATCAACCTGGACAATTATGCATTCCCTCTTACGACAAATTGCTGAACGCATTTTACTCTGAGTGGCGTATCTCCATTTGCGAAAGAAATATCTTTATATCTGCTGGCAAGCAACAACCCCCATCCGGTAAACACTGTTACAGTGAGATAGAACTGAGATGACATGTGACTGGGATAACGGTTACACCAATTCCTTATCAAATGTCTAGAATGGAATGTATTACCAGGACATCAGTTTTAAATTCGACACTGTGGAGCAGTTGCCAAAACTTGAGATTCGCACTCAGGAAAAATGAAATGTACATGGAAGATAAAAAATGTTAAAGATATGTTCTATTATCTGAAAAGTTCGGGAATCTCTGATCCAAGAGAGGCCGTTGTAGTTTCCTTTCGAAGCTGCCAGAAGCTGACAACATTCGAAACATATATTTTCTCTAAGAGTAAGCTAGGAAGCTATCCATATATCAGTACAATATGAAAAGGCAGGGCTCACATAGAGACCAAGGGCAAATGAGGGAAAACGGGTATTGTTGTGAAGGGAAAAAGAACAGTTGAGCGCAGTACAGATCAATAACATCCAGAATCTGTCGTGTCCAAGAACCTACTGGAAAGAGAAAATAGAAGGTGACTGGGAGGTGGTTGGGTGTGGGGAAGGGAGGGGTGACAACCAGAGGTAACACTTGAAAACCAGTTTGTTACGTAACAACTATCACTCACATGATACCACATGACGTTTTTTTTAAAAAAAATGATATAGTTTATTTTATCAACTTGTATAAAATGAGTGTATTCTATATTCCTAACATTAAAAAATGTGAGAATGTGAAGTATATTCGAAAGTATATCATTGATGATTTTTCTCTTATAATATCAGTTCCGTATCTTGGTTAGCGACTTGTCAACAGGAACGAGAAAGCGTGATATTATCTTATGCTCAATGAGCGTGTAAAACGACAAACGATCTGTCTGAATCTTTGCTGATGATGAAATAGTAAAAAAGCAAAATATATTTTTTTAGATAAAGTAGCAGTTTCTTAACGACTACGATAAATTATTATATTTGCTATAATAACAGGTTGTAGTTATTGTGTACGTACGGAATTTAATGCATATTACGAGGAAAACTCCTCTTGCTGTCGAATGCACCATTATTGGATTTCATTGAACTGAATTAGATCAGTTAAGTATTCAGGCGGAGCATTGTAAAGCTGTATGAACTAAAGCTAATACATAGAATTCATCGTAGACGAGGTGTAAGAGTTTGTCATTTATACTGACTTACTTTTCATTCCTTGGAAACCACACTAGGAATACCATACTATACAGAAATAGGTTACTAAAGTATCTAAATAACTAATAAATACACTATCTGAAATTTTATTGTAGTAGGAAACCATGTGTTATTTCTGTGGTCTGTTGTTAAAACAGACATCATTCGCTTAGAATCACTGTGGTTCGATAGAATAAGATATCACAAATAAAATAATAAGTCAATTACTTTTTTAAGTTTCAGTAACTACAGTCACAGATAAATGACCTTACTTGTTCCTGCAGAGCATACAGGCACTTTCAGAGTGAAGATCTTCCTTCTTTGGTTCCAAAATACGCAGTGTATCACTGATGAGCTTAATTTCTATCTGAAGTCTCTTAATCGAACTTATTTTCTTAGACAATACAGAATATGTAAAGCTGTTATTTTTAAAAAGATGTAAACGAAACACGTAATGAGAAGGAAGGGGTAATAGAACGTCAGAGCAGTTGTTGCTTGCTAGATATTGGTCTACACGAGAAATGTAAATTAACTACGTACAGGGATCGACATTTTTTGATTGAACAAGGGCATCGCTCCTGGTTTTAGAATACACTTCAACGTGGGAGACTGCTTGCAACTTACTAAAGTGATGTTTTTTTGGGAACTAGGCTTATCATTACGATGCGCACTAAGTTTTTGCTGATGTAATCGATCAAACGATTTTAGAGGAAGGTTGAGAAAATATGAAAATATGGAGGTGATACTGATAAAACTAACATTGTAGTCACTGAACGAGATATGATAGAATTCTTGTGGTATACTGTTCAGGAAATTTAGATAGCCAGTATTTGAGACAGACTGTAAAACATTTCTGTGCTCTGCATTACATATTTCTCGGAACGACCGTAATAAGTTAATGAGATGAAGCAGAAGACTGAGGTGCACAGTTCCTCTATTGTTTTGTAACGACAAGGTTCACAAAATCATTTTACAAGGCAGTGAGCTGCGTCGAAACAGACAGTGGTCAACAACGGACTAAAAGCACCTGCTCCTAGTGAAAACGTAACCTTAACTCTGCGCTATCAAAGGTGGTACTTTTTTCTGTTTGATGGCCAGTACTGTGTGGCTGAAGCACGTGAGTGCTTTGTACTTGCTTTTGCTATTTTTCCCCGAAGTAAAATAAAAGAAGATTGATAAGACCTTACTTTTTTCTAAATTTATCATTCCATTCTATAAAGAAATATTAACCTATGTGTTGAAGGGAATATTCCGTTATCAATAACTGCCACGTCGTCGGAGTGGAAAACCGGAAACAAAAATAATAATAAGAGAACTTAATCGTACTGATTACTTGTTGTAATGACATGAACAGTGTTTTACAAACAGATAGTTTGAACTGACGGACGAAAAAAAGCGATGATTCGAAGTGATTTGTAGGTATGTGGTAATTCATTAATTTTAATGATAATATCTGATGAAATGATCAGCGATACATTTTCTTTGAGCTAAACATCTAAATAGTTATTTTTAAATTTTATGTTCACATTCTTTATTCTTTCAATGTTAGCCGTCTTGAGATATGTTACCGTCTCCAATTTTTATGTTTGAAGCATAATTTAAAAAATGAATAAGGCTTCTTTGGGTGAGGTTCTTTCTTCTTTTTGGAAATTTGTTAGGTTTAAAATTTATTTAATGTGTCACACAAGACTCTTTAACATCTGGTAAATTTGAGTGAGGAAAAACTATCTAAATCGGATTCAATAAAATTTCCATGCGTATTTCTTACACAAACTGCCAAGAGCTGTCTATTCGTAGCACTCTATACTTGTAAAATAAAATTTCCATGCGTATTTCTTACACAAACTGCGAAGAGCTGCCTATTCGTCGCATTCTATACTTGTAAGGTAATGCCATTGCATGGTTTGCAGTAGAGCTACTGTGGATTCTGCTGGATGAAGCAGAGGGACGGAATGTAGGAATAGAGCACCTTAAGCAGCGGCGATATCCACGACGAAGCTATGTGAGTACCATGTTTTTCATCTTGGACTAAAGTCCAAAATACGCTTTCGAGAGATAAGATGATGCCCAATTCTCCTGGATTACTAATGTCATAAACCACTTATAAATACGAGGGGTTATTATAAAGTCTTACCTATCACCTGTAAAAAGTAAAGTTACGCAATGAAATTCTTGTTTGTTTGCGTGTACATATTTGTAGTCCAGGTACATAATGAAATTCAGTGCCCCAGTACTGCATAACGCCCCTGGAGGGCCCACAACAAAACTGCGCAGCCCACTGACAGGGTGGAGTATCGTGCGGTATTTCGTTTCCTGAATTTGAAGAGGATCAACGCTGTAATAATGAGTGTTGATTGGAAACAAAAGTAGCGCCACAACACACTTATATGAAACAGTTGGTAGATGGTGCCCAGGTTTCTACCGTGTTAAAATTAGTCAGAATTACCTACAAGGAAGTAGTAGATCATCTCTTTCTGAAGAAACAAGACTCGCAAAATACGTGGTGCCCTGGTGTTCAAAGACCGGCGTTTCACACTATAGAGAGTAATGTAAAAAGGGAAAAGTCAGCAATGTATGTGCGTTCAATATCTTACACGACCTTTTGAGCATGTCAGAATGCAGACCTCTCTCCTAAGTCATCCTCGGGGAATTACAGACCACGATTGTAAATCACATACTATCATATGCAGTTGTTATTCTTAGGTGGTCTGTTATATGTTTGTTATCGAATGAAAATACTGCAGCAGAAGAATATAAATTGTTTTATACTAATCTCTGTGCGCAACGTAAACCATTGCACAGGCTCTTTAAAAAGATAAGCTCCATTTAAAACAGTAAAGGAGGAGCGGGAAACATATGAATCGACTTATCTTGAAGAATAAGGTAGAGCTGCAACGAATCGTTGGTTCCGAATTAGTATCCGCATCAACCAGAATGTACTTTGACTTTTTTTTTAATGGGAAGGTCACAAATAGTCGTTGAGCAAAAAATTTTTGATGCTTGCTAGCTGGAGTGTTGCCTCAAAGATGTTCTTATGGTTTTCAGACAGTACACTAGATGGATCCAGTTCTCTACGCTAGTCTATCCTGTACAAGCCTCTTCATCTCTGAATAAGAACTGCAGTCTAAATTAATTTTAACCTGTTTACCGCATTCACGCATTAGTTCACTCCCATTATGAAACTTGTGATTTCTTGATGCCTTAGGAAGTGTCCTATCAACCGATCCCCTCACTTTGTCAAGTTCTGCGGTAAGTTATTTCTTTCCCCAATTATATGCAACACTGTACTAGTTATTCGTCCTGCGAAGTGCACAGAAGTACGTAAACACAATAAGATATACGTGTCTGAACTTTAATGCAGATGTTAGTCAAGTATGCAGGCTGAGCTGTTATATTTGACCACCTGTCCATCGTCCTCAATACATTGCACGTGCAGTAGTAGTCGTAGCAACGATGGGAAACTGCTGTTGCTTGAATGGTGGGTCGATCCGTAACCAAGGGAGCCGAAGTGTGTGGTATTTTAACAGGCATCGGCTAAGTCACAACGCGGACGAAAGTATGGATTGAGCGGTCGTGACAGTCGGTCGTTGGAGAAGATTGTGACGAGAAATAATAAGACGTCATCTTCAACAGTCACTGCAGAACTGAATCTCACACTCTCTCTCGCTGTGAGCACAAAAAAAGTGTTGTGTAATCATTTTGGCCTATCTGGTTCACCGTACGGAACAATACGCATTCTCCAGTGGTGAAGCTGTTCTCCAGTGTGAGAGGCAGTTGTTCACGCAGCTTGCATCGTCCAGAACTTCCTCCGCAGCCACCAGCTCTCAATACGTCTGAGTCTTCGGGTCCTACTATGGAGAGAAGGGTGCGTGATCGCTATGACTACCAACAACGTCACATGGACGTCTCACTGTTTTACAGAGAGAGTGATATAAGCTTCGCTTCAAGACCATACAGGACGACTGGATGGTGTATTGAATGCCAACGGTTTTCCTATAGCGTATTAGGAATGGAAATGTGTTGGTGTTCTCATATTTCTGATCATCCCCTGTACCTAATGTCTTCTTAAAATTCATCTCTAGCACCACACTTCAAAAGGTTCTGTTCACTTTTTGCCTATAATGCATATCGTCGTCGATTCACTTACACTCCAACCAAGAACTTCCACGAACAGCTTGTGCACTGAGATGTACATACACAGTGACGTGCACATACAGCTGGCAGTAGAATATCGTACAGAAGGTATAAAATGACAATACATTCGCAGATCTGTTATTTGTTCCGGTGCGATTAAGGGCGCCCGACGGGAAGTAACATACTTTGAACGCAGAACAGTAGCTGGAGCTAGAAGCATGGGATATTCAGTTTCGGAAATCGCTAATGAGTTCAATAACCCGAAATTCATAGTGTCAAGAGGGTGCCGATGGTTCCAAATTTCAGGAATTACCTGTCACCACGGACAACGCAGTGCCGGCCAGCCTTCACTTAGCTACTGACAGCAGTAGCATTTGCGTACAGTCGTCAGTGCTTGAAATAACCGCAGGAATCAATGTGGAACGTACGACGAAAGTATACGTTAGACCAGTGCGGTAAAATTTTTCTTTTATGGACTATAAGTGCAGACGACCAATGCTAGTGCCTGCGCCGGTAACAGCACAGCATCGCCTGCAGCGCTTCTCTCGGGCTTCTGACCGTATCGGTTATACTCTAGACTAATGCAAAACAGTGGACTGCTCAGATGAGCCCCGAATTCATTGATAAGAGCTGATGGTAGGCTTCGAGTGTGGCACAGACCACATGACACCATGGACATAAATTGTCAGCGAGGCACTTTGCAAGGTGGTGGTGGCTACACAACGGTACAGGCTTATTCATATAGATCATTGAGTATAAATGATTACGTTCGGCTGCTTGGACACCATTTGCTGCCATTCACGGACTTCATGTTCCCAAACAACGTTGGAAGTTTTATGGCTAACAATGCGCCCAGCCATCGGGTCACAACTGTTTGCCATTGGCTCGAAGAACATTCTGCACAGTTCGATAGCCTGGATTGGCCACCCTAATCGCTCGACATGACACCCACCTATAATTTGTGGGACATAATTGAGACGTCAGTTCGTGGTCGAGTCACTGCACTGAGCCGGGCAAAAGTAGCTCCGAGACGATATTAGGACGTATTGCATGACTTTTGTCACTAATATATATATATATATATATATATATATATATATATATATATATAATTGGTTATGGAATACCCCATATATATTGGCCTCCCAGATCCCCAGACCTCAGACCTCAGTCCGTGCGGTTATTGGCTTTGGGGTTACATGGAAGTCGCAAGTGTATCGTGATCCACCGACATCTCTAGGGATGCTGAAAGACAACATCCGACGCCAATGTCTCACCATAACTCCGGACATGCTTTACAGTGCTGTTCACAACATTATACCTCGACTACAGCTATTGTTGAGGAATGGTGGTGTACATATCAAGAGCATTTCCTGTAAAGAACATCGTCTTTACTTTGTCTTACTTTGTTATGCTAATTACTGCTATTCTGGTCAGTTGAAGCGCCATCTGTCCGACATTTTTGAACTTTTGTATTTTTTTGGTTCTAATAAAACTCCATGTCATTCCAAGCGTGTGTGTCAATTTGTACCTCTCTATCTACATTACTCCGTGATTTATTGAGTTTTCAAATTTATACTGATTTTTTCATCACCCTCAGTCTTGATCACGATTTATTTATCAAGGTGACCGGTTTCGACCACTACTGTGGTCATCTTCAAACCATTGAGTAGGAACCTCTTTCTGTTGGAGAAATATTTGTAAGACACTGATCACTGCCTTTCGCATAATGTATTCAAAAGTATATCCTAATATGTATAAAACAGACATCCAGTCGCATGCCACGACGACTGCATGCTACGCAGTGGAAGCTGGCTTCCTCGTTATTTGCTGGGTCGGTGTGTCCGCCGTGCGGCCAGGTCCTTGGGTCGAGCTCGGCACGCGACCGGCTCGTGCGCCTGAGTGGCAGCTGTTTAGCAGGAAGGAGCGGCGGACAAACGAGGCGGTCTGGCCATACATGGCCGTGTCGGCGCAGACACGGCGCGCGGCGTGGATCATTCAGGGGACAGCGGCTGTCGCGCTGACAGCTGCCTGCCGGCGCCCACCGCCATCACGGGCCGACGGCCGCCCTCCTTCGCATCACACCGGAAACACGATACGTGCTATTTGTCGCGTATCGGAAAAGCCCGCTCACCGCGCCCAGCCAACTTGCACGTCAATGCGCATCGCGCAACGTGGCAGCGTCCCGACGAATCACCCAGACCACTGCTATTGCCGCCCGAAGTAGCATTTCATTTGCGTGGCCTATCCTGAAAGTACGAAGCACGGCACAAATAATGAAAACATGGCGTCTATGAAATATCTAGTGAAAGGTGAACAACTGGGATCTAAATATTTAGAGAGTAATCATCTATTCAAAGCACTTATAGCCGGCGGTTGGGCCGTGCGGTTCTAGTCGCTTCAGTCTGGAACCGCGTGACCGCTACGGTCGCAGGTTCGAATCCTGCCTCGGGCATGGATGTGTGTGGCGTCGTTAGGTTCGTTAGGTTTAAGTTTTCTAAGTTCTGGGGGACTGATGACCACAGATGTTCAGTCCCATAGTGCTCAGAACCAAAGCACTTATCTTTCTATTGAACTGTAACAGAGGCCTTTCCAAGTCGCAAACATCTATGATGTACATGCACAGACTCAAGTGGCGAATGAAGATTTCTACCAGTGCTGGGAGTCGAACCCACTGCACTGGGCACTACGCCACTCTGGCTCAGTGGCTTCGCTCAACTGCAAGCCTTCAGTAAAAATTTTCAGTCGTCGCTTCAGTAAGGGTATATATAAGACACGTTTGAGATGTGGAAAAGTCTCTGGATAACGTTACATTTGCTTAAAGAGTCTATGCGTGGGTTTCAGGCAGGATTCTCCGTTTCATTCGATGCTGAGACGTTATTCCAATACAGTTCGGGAGTCTGTAAAATGCTGTTCGAGATTCTGGGGAATAACAAGTTGGCTGAAGCGTGAAATGGAATTTGGATTGAATAGGGAGGTATGCTGCGATAGTCCGTGCAGTTGTGCAATTTCAGTGTGTCAAGAGTGGCGTAGTGGCTTGCCCATCTGCCTAGTGATTAGGAAACCAGGGACCGAATCCCAACCTTAGTAGAAATATCCAATCATCGCTTCATTCTGCATACACACATTTACTTTTGATGTAGTCTCGTTGTAGGTCAGTTCACGTTTCCCAAATAACGGCAGTACCGAAAGCCGTCCAACCACCCGAAAATATATAATTTTCTGCCCTTTTCCAGAGTCTTCTTATTTGGGGACAAGCGGACAGCACAAGTACCGTATCCAATAATTTGTGAGTATTTTCCAACTAGTGTTTTATCATCGTGTAGTTTTCCAACTAGCGCCGGCCACGGTGGCCGAGCGGTTCTAGGCGCTTCAGTCCCGAACTGCGCGACTGCTACGGTAGCAGGTTCGAATCCTGCCTCAGGCATGGATGTGTGTGATGTCCTTAGATTAGTTAGGTTTACGTAATTCTAATTTCTAGGGGACTGATGACCTCAGAAGTTAAGTTCCATAGTGCTCAGAGCCATTTGAACCATTTTTCCCATTGGCAAAGAATATCTGAGGTGTGGTACATTGTCCTGTCGCTTTTTTCCGCCGTCTGTTATGGATTCTAAAATTTGATTAAGTGAAAGACAACTTCCGCTCTCCTCCTGTGGGAACCCAGAAAGCCATGGATCAAAACAGTCTAATAGATGCACCGTTTCTTTGTTTTCGAAACGCATTTGACTCAGTACGACACCTACGCTTATAATCGAAGGTACGATTTGATGAGGTCTCTTTCAAAATTTGTGACTGAATTTATGTTTCCTTGCCATGAGAAAGCAGCATATTATCTGGGATGGCGGGTAGTCGTCACTTTAATTGAGTCCCAGGGCAGTGTATTGCGACCGTCGCTGTTTATTTGGATGTTAATGGTCTTGCAGACAATATTAATAGGAACCTGAGACTTTACGCAAATGTTATTGCTGCCTGTAACGAATTACTCCTCGAAAAAAAGGTGCACAAATTTTCAGTCACATTTTGACAAGATTTCTTAGTGCTACAGAGCCTGGCAACTCGTTTTAAATGTTCAAAACCAAAACTTGATACACTAAAAGTACAATGTCAATGAGTCAGAATCGTAGTCAGCTCATACAAATAAATGGGAGTAACAACTTTCAGGCATATGAAATGGAACAGCCACATATGCCAATACGGTAGTGAAACAGGTAACAGCTCATCGGTAGGATACAAGGACTTACAAAGGACTCGTCAGATCCATTCTAGAATGTTTCTCAAGTTTGTGGAGCCCATCACAAACACAAAGGCTTCACAAATTGCCACAAGTTTCCTTATCCCATGGGAGAGCGTGAAGTCAAGATTAATTACAACCCGCAGAAATCCGTTTTTACAGTCATTCTTCCCAAGCTCCATACCCAAACGGACCAGTGAGAAATATCGTCTTACCACACACAACACACAAAACAATCTTTTGAAGATGTAAATTGTTGCAGTTGCTAAGGCTGCGGGCTTTCAGTGGGGAAAAAGCAGGACTGCAATTCCCCCTTATATACACATTTACCGAGTTTTCCTTACATATAATATAGGGAACAAACGAGATAGCCCCTTTGAAAAAGACTTGACCAATTTGCTTCTTTTTCAAAACTGTGTATCCATGACAGTGCTCTGTTTTCAGTGGCCATTTAGAATATTGATCAGGTATGTAGTTCTTATGTCAACAGATCAGAACTGAGCACGCTACACAAATGATCACAAATGGTGACACACTGAAATACAGGAAAACGAGATGGTAGACCCTTGAAGATAAATACAGCTATTCCACAACAGACAAAGCTTCAAAAACCTATCTGAGGCCCTCTAAGCAAAGCTCCCATTCGGACTACGAGGGATTCTTTCTAATTTTTCTTTTTTTCTTTCTTTCAACATCCGGTCGATTGCGAAACGAAAAGTACAGCGACAATCAGAAACGTATTGTTTGCAACATTCAGCTACACCTTCGAGCTAGGCGTAAGAAATTTCGTTTATAACGAGCTACAATCCAACTTACAATGCTAAACAACACAAAGAAGGGAAGAAAGCTTACCAAAATGTAATGGATTTACCGCGTTATTTTAGGAGAAAAGATATACTTCATTTGCATTATTGTCTTTTTTTTAATAATTATAATTTCAACTGCCATTTTTCTAATGTACATCCTCTACAGCCATTAAATTAGGCATCACAATTATATTACTTACATTCGATTGGAGTGAATTATGTATTTTTTTGTGCTTTTGAAAGTTTAAATCTCCTTTCTTTTCATTTGTTGTATGCGTTACCAACTTTCCAGTAACCTCGTCATTGAAGGCAGCCACCTGTGATTTCCGCCAATTCCTTGCTGCTCGTTGTCTGTGCTAAAATACTATACTGGTAGCCAGTGGTTCACGTGAGCGAAAACATGAAAATCAGAGGGTGCCAAACACTATCCATGGGAAACCTTGCAGGAGCGTCCTCTTTGCACCTGCAGTGTGCGGCTGAGAATTCCCATGAAGGAGGGAAAGCATGACAGTTACGGAATAGGGGCTGTTGAAATTAGGTGAAATCCCTCAATACGCACTTCAGACTTTCCAGGAGATACTATTTTCTTGGTTTCTTTACGTGTTCAATGAGCGCTCGGAACTGAAAAGTGGTGTGTGACGCGACATACGGGCATACTAGAAATGGTGCGTAACACGTGATTTTCAATGCGGTTTTAGTTTTGGTACCGATCGGGAGTTGGAAAAAGAAATGCTCACATACATAACAAAGATTAGACTAATTACAACAGTCACAGAGGTATTTACACTGTCATTCGTCCCGCGCTCCATAGCGGAATGAAACGGGAAGAAATCATACTATTTGTTACCACTACCCTCTGCCAGGCACTTAGCAAAGGCTTTCAATCTATGGCTGTAGATGTTATCGTGCACCACGTAATCTGTGGGGTGTTAAACGTTAATCTTCCTTTATTTTACACTCCAGATGTCTCCTCATTTTCAGTTTCAATTGTGTAGTCCAAAATATTTACGTAGTGTTAACGAATTATCCATTGCCTTAGACAAGAATTCGGCTCAGTGCCATATCTATGGTCATTATCGAAAGTACGATCGTAGGATAAGTTTCCCAAGCTCGTTTAGGCAAATTCTGGGCTCGTCCTCAAATTCCGTCTCGGAGAATACGGTACACAAACATTCAAAATGAAACATCATGCACAACAAAGTTTGCACAACACACTTGACTCTCTCACTTAGATTATCTTTGCGACTGTGCCAGGAAGTACTGCACCCGGTTAAACAAATTTTTTTTTTCAAATTATGAGAAGTGGGTCACGTACTGGATGGGGTTAACCTAAGGAAAAGAGAAAGGTGATCGTATGCGTTATCGAAAAAATTGTGACTAAACTGAACATTTCTTGCCTGGGGATCGTAACTTGCCCCTATGACGAGAAGACTTCGCCTTCTTTGGTGCAGGATTTCCAACTTCCAGTCCCTTCGATTGCTATTTCGATGCAAAGTCACCCGAACTTTTTTTAAAGTGGCGAAACATTATTTAGAAATTCTTTTACGCGTGTTTTTGGGCCGGCATTCAACGAATGCGGAACCTATCTTGCACAACAAATTTTCATAGTTAATTATCCCCATAAATTTTCAGCTACTATGTAATCCAACTGGTTGCCTGTTTCAGCCGTAATCAGGCATTTGCACACTTTTTCAGCTTAGTTGACTTGGTCGCTGTGTTTATGTGACTACCTCAGCGATCATGAATTCGTCTACTATCAATTTTGACAGTCTTTCCCAAGACTCCTAACGGCTTCGCTGACTTCCACGAGTATCCATCACACGCTACTAAGGCGACTCTTCTTCTGAAATTTCATTTCACTCATTTGTTATTATAAGTTTCCTTAAAAGTAATAGTAATGAACCGCACACAGCCAAGCAGCTGCCTTGGTAGATATCAGCCAGTGCACTTCTCGCAATACGAACGTAATATTGTATCATACACAAATGTACGAAGCTTTTATGTCTCGACGCACGGTCTCCAAAATTTCTAGTATGCCATCTGCCAGTCGAATTGGACTAGTAACTTCACAGTGTTATTTTCTTAACAACTGCAACATGGAAAAAAATTATGGTGTGAGAAACCCACTTCCAAAGCGTGCAAAAATATTTTGGTACAACTTGTATACACAACTGTGTTCTAAGCGCACATAGTCACATACAGTAAATAGTTTCAAGACGCTAAAGCAGCTGGTACCAAACCTATCCTCAAACTATGCTCTCATATAAGTGCTGTTGCTCTTCTGATGTACTAACAGATGAAAACTTCTCAACGAGACACATTAAATGACGACTAACACAAAAAAAGCAATTTCTTTTTCGGGATACTCGTTATTGAACAATATAGCTATAAAGCCAGTTGAATTGTATTCACATAACAGTTTGTAACAATGAACGTCGTATGGATGTTAAGAACTAGAGGGAAACGTCTATAGAAAGGATGTAAGCTACATTGTAAGTCATAGTTTTGATTTCTTGCAAATACCTTTTCAATCCAGTTGCTGAGTCAGTGTTCGAAGCACGCCACGGACATGAAGATGAGCTTCCTTTTGCTGGCGGTCCATCCTTTTGAATGATGCGTCTCAAAGGTCTGCATGAATTCACTGGTTCGACTCCAGTCCTGTAAAAAAAGAAAAATCGTTGGGTTAATACTCCGTGCTATCTATCAATCAACTGCGGATAAGTTGACTTCGTATACTTTCGTCCCTTACTGTTAAGATATGACGGACGTCCCCAGAGCGAAGAAAGCGGTACAGCTAGCCATAGGGCTACAGTTAATAGGAAAATGACAATTTCTTCTATGAGATACTTCAAGTGATATTTTATAGAACATTTTATTTTAAGTTCATCCTAAACAATGGAACTCCTATCCTGCATCAGCTACCAGTGTAACTTTCCCTTGAAACACTCTAGATGCTGTATACATCGTAGGCAGACTGTCACGTGGTAATCGGTGGGCATTATGCCTCTCTGTACTAGATGGCAAAGGCATTGTTCTGACAATGGCATGGGGACTTCATTTCATTGTTGCCCAGCCAGGCAGCACGAAATATTTGTAACCTATGAAGACAAACCTTCCTCATGAATCACTCTAGCAGCTCGTGAAAACCAGAGCAAAATTCTTACTGTAGTTCCTGATAGTTTTGCCAAATTGCAAATGTAATGTGGCTCTGTAATGGCAAAACAAATATTTTTATGTGATATAATTAAAATTCAGAATTTTTCAGGTTTTCCTCTTTAGTTATATTGTGAAACCATGCTTCTTGCCAAATGACATGGATTTAGGTTATAAGGAATTTGATGAGTGAGTTTTCGAGTGTCTAAATATGTGACATAAATGGCCTAATCTTTTGACTGCAGTAATATAGAAGCTGAAATGTTTCACAGCAGAAAGAGATCACATTCCTTACTGTGTGATATGAATTTATATTCGATAAGTTAGCCCGCCCCAAAGAAAAAGGTATCTCAACAGAGATACAGAGAGACAGGCACAAATATAGACATAACAAAAACAAAACAAAACTTTTTTCATCTGATTAACAATTTTCGGACTTTTTCCTCTACTTGTGCTGTTAAACCTTGTCTTTTTTTCCAAATTTCATAATTCTAGGTCAAAAAGAAGTACATTATGCTTTTTGATGAGTGAGTTTGCTAGTATCAAAATATGTGACATAAATGGCCCTATCTTTTGACTGCATTGCCGCAGAGTGTTTCAACCGCCAAGGAACGATTCGGTTTTTTCGACTGAGGCACGGACCTGTAAAAAGAACAAAATAGTTCACAGTGGCAATATCACTGTGTTTAACTAAAGCAGAGTGCTAGAGACACCTCTTTCGACTACGAGCATAATTATTCTCTATAACTTTCTTTTAGCGTACAGACATAAAATCAGAAGACTAAATATACAGAAAATATTTTGTACTGCTGAAACTGTAATCAGCTGCGCGCATAAGGAAGATGCTCCTCATTAGCATACTATTTTTGAAGTCTGTTATCACCATACATGCGAACTATTCTTCATGGAGTCTCATGCTGTTAGACTGCTCCTTATTTCTTTCGCTTATGCATCGATTACAGTCTTTTACAGAGGTTCGAGGAGATAATTTCACATGCAGTTTTTCACATAAGAGAGGTTGTTACAATACAACCTAACTTACTTTGAAAAATGAGTGATAATTAAACCGCAAAATGTATTCTACATGGGCAGAAACTAGTTACCGGCTTGACAGATAACAGATGTCAGATACATTGCTTTGTGACATACAAGTTGCGGATTCTTACAACGGTACATTTTTCAAAGGAACTGTACTTTTACAAGAATGTTCCACTTCATTTCCCCAAAGGTACTAAATAGCAAATGTCTCATGCTAAAATACTGTCAGGGCATCAAGATTTCGAACACCTTTGTTTTCGAAAAACTTTGCGTGCAAACAGTATTGCCACTTGACAAACTAAGGCAATGATAAAATGCCTTTCTTCATTGCGTTATCGACAGTACTCGCTAACAACACATTACTTCCTTATGTAATGCTGAGCTGATTTCAAACTGCCTCCACAGAATTACGGTTGTCGTAGCAGACAAAGAGACCACCAGAAAGACATGTGGTCGTGACTTTCTAAGAAAATACGATTTAAGAAGCCAATAAGAATGGTTTCTTACATGTAGCTAACGTAGGCACGTTGCTTAAAGTATTTGCCCACACGGAGAAGAATGTTGTATTGGCAGTAAACTGATTCTGGAGTTAGTGAATCTTTCTTAAGTTATAGCGACTAAGCCACAAATTGAAGAAAAATAATCATTAGCAATACTTACACTGTAGCAAGAAATGAAGGAACATTGTCCTGTTACTGCACAAAAACACTGGGATTCCTAAAAGTATAGAAACTATTTCCTTTCTGAGTATTGGTAATTAAATAAATCAAGAGACAACAGGATTTAAAGGTATTAGTTATTTCACCTAAGCTACAGTAGGCAACAGAGTCTCTTTTCATTTAAGGAGTAGAAGAAACAGCAGAAAAACGATTAACTATGTTTTAAACATGTTCTGAGAGAACTATGAGGATACTAGTCGGCACATAACCGTTAATATCGTCAGTCACAAGAAATCTTGACTATAATGGTTCCTTGGACCTTTACAGTTGAAATACATTGTTTTAAAAATTGCAAGGTGAGGCTTAATGATTTTATGACGTACTCCCTCATGTTTCTATTCTGTTAGCAATTATGCCTTAATAATAGTCTCAAAAATATTTAATCAATTTATATACTCTTTTACTTATTTAGCGAGTTCAGATTAGGGTCAGCTGGCCCTGTCTAACGCAAACTATGCACTTTTTCTTTATTTGAGTCTTGGCAGAATATTTGGAGAAGCGAAAAGCAAGGGCCAAATTTCTCTCGCACACCTTGAATAAAAGAAGTAAAAAACAGATGCGTGGACGTCTGCCTCGACTTCTTGAGATGCAAAAAAATGTATAAGATTCCTTTTCTGGAAAAAAAGACATCACCAGCAACGGAACTTGATGTTATCAGTACGATTCTACCACAAAATGACAATGTACAGAAATTCACATTAATCGTTCTCACTTTGTGTGGCTCGAGTTGAATAGTATCCCAAAGAAGGATTTTTATGACAGTTCGACATCGATTTATGAAAGTTCTATATGTCGTACCCAAGTGGGAAGAGACTATGAAAAACATTTGAAGCATCAAAGCCACCATCTTAAGTTTTCTGTACTTATTAATCGAATCTCTATAATTTTTAGACTGATGAGGCATAGAATTTTCACAATACTTTCTCAAGTTTCTTAATTTCTTGACAGCCTTTCATTATAAGACAAGTTCGAGGTAATACTCACTGACAATGTGGAGGAGTAACAGTAGGACACATCAGTCACAGTTTTTCGTACGTAAACTGTATGAAAACCAGGGAACTGAATTCACACAACAGTTGATCAGATGTTATCAATCATCACCAATTAAAATAGCAACATTTCTTTATCAAAATAATATAATAATTTAAAAAAAATAGTTATGGCATGTTAATCTTACCCTGTAAAATATTAGAAAAATCTTAAAACACTGAGAAATGGCCGTGTGACCTACAGGAAAAAATAAACTTAAAGCACGTCCAAATTTGTGAATCATTTACTATAAAATTCACAACTGTGGATAATAATGATAATACACAACATGTTACCAGAAAACATTCAAAAATAAACACAATATTAATAGCTTCAGTGCTTTGGAAAGCTGATATTATGTGACCACAAGCAATAATGCAGAAGAGATGTGAGGGAAATGACGAGATTACCAAGAAAGAGAACAGCAAACAAAGTATAAAGAGGAAGTGCGAGTGAGCACCCATTGTCAGTGTGGTGCGTCATGGAGATCGGCTTAAGAAGAGATTATTATTTTCATTGATATTTTTCTTCTCTAGCTAGAATGTGGTGCCGTTTCTTTGAAACTATGGGCCAGGTCGATTAAATGTCAGTTAACGGCACAGAAATTTTTTTGAGAACATGGCCGTGCCTCGGAGCTCATGTTAAAAACCATGGAAACGTTGTCATGTTTTCGATGGATTGCGAGCACCCAACTATTTAGAATTATAACATTGTAAAAAATTCAACCAGAAGAAATTCCATAACTTTGTGCGTCTTTTTTCCGTTTCTTTGCAAAGAAATACATCGCTGGAATGTTATATATACACATAATTTATAACAGATTTTAGGTTGTAAACACGTTTAAAAAACACTAGTCGGAGCACCAAGAGTTAATTACCATCTACGAGCAGACAGACAGAGATTAACCCGAAACCTAAGTGCAAAACAGAAGTAACACATATAAAGAAACATAGCATGTAGGAAACAATGAGTTCGTTAACAGTAATTAATTTAGGATCTTAGTTCATCTCTACATGGCAGCATATTTTACTTGTAGGAAATTCATTGTGTGTCTGTTGCCTTAGGAATAAATAAATGTGCTTGGTACTACGCACAAATATACTTATATATGATCAAAAGGTTAAGATAGCCACATACAAGAAGAAAAAATACTTGAGGGATGCATATGTACTGTTAATAACAATTGGTGAAGCTTATATGTAAAACAAGAGGCGTCTTCATTGAACGTATGGATAAAAAAATTACAGTTAGCGTTTTGAAATGAACTAAGTTTATGGAGAAGGAAGACAGGAGATTAAAATCGGCAAAGATATGAGATATGAATGATGTTTAATATTGGTGTAGAAAAGTACAGTCAATAGTAGAATGGAGGAGATACAATAGGGGCAAAGATATAACCATTTGCTTATGGCGCGGAATTAAGGCTCTGCTCAAAATGCTATGAAGATAAATGTTTGAAATAAATGAGCAATAGTAACAATACAAGAAAAATAATAAGATTAATATGATAATTTGGAAAAATTGTAATTTTGAATATAACATTTGAGAGGCAGACAGAGAAGTTATACGTGGTACGAAGAATGAGCGAAGAGAAACTAGCGGCGGTAGAGAAAGAGCACGAGAGAAAATAGTAAATATCTGTAGTGTAACCTGGCACATAAAAGTTCCAAAGGGAATGGCCGTTCGTCGTGTTGTAATACGGACGCTATGGTAACGTTAAAAACAGTGCTTGATAGTCGTAAAAATATGGTCCTGTAGAGATATATGGTGTGAATGAGTGAATGAATTTGCCGACACCGTGAATAAAGATAACCAAGAGGTTCTTTAGTACGGTAAAATACTTGATTATGACTCCTCAATTCACTCTCGGCGACAAAACTCAGACAAGTGTTATTCATGAAATGGCACTTGTTCCAGGAGCGTAGAATACAGTTTACCCTCTTGACCTTATTACGTTAACTTCGGTCTGTCCGTTGTTGTTGGCTTCGCTGTCTACTAAGTCTTCAACAACGATCCAGAGGAAAGAGGATTTAGTATCGTGATATGGACTGACTGGTGGTGACATCTGGTGGTTACTGCGGTACTTCTTGGCGCCCCTAAGTGCGAAGTGCGAGGTCAGCACCTTACCAGATATTAGGGGTCGAGTGAATGAGGAACAGGTTTCCACGTGCCCGACGTGGGGGCCTGGTCACTCACTTTCTTCTTGACCGACACGGATGGCCTTGCTATCCTGGGCTCGACCCTGTCAGAAGCACATTGCAGTACTCTCATTTTCTAAGTTGTTGGAAACACCCTGACTCGTCTTACTCAACGCCAACCGGTTTTTTGTTTTGAAATTTATATAATAGAGAGCATGGTCAAAAGTCTCTCGGATGCATTCTTTATGTGTATCGTTAAAAGCAAATCAGACGCGTAATTCATTACTAATAAAAATAATATACATTTTAGCATACTTGGACCACATTTTCAGTCTCAAAACATGCTAAGGCTGTGAACCCCCACAAAAATAAAATTACTGAATAAGAAGCACACAGGCCAAATAACGTTCTTGAACCTTTCACAAAACCGGACTAGCGAAATTATCTTTTAGTTTACCACAAAAGGGATGAATACAACATGGAGAATCCTCGGTCTGCTGAAATGAATACACGCTCTAATCATCCATTTTCCTGAATTCTAAAGACAGATCTGATACTACTAACAAGAAATCCCTAGATTCAAATAGGTCTCTTTAGATGCAATCAGGCGACCAGATAAGAAGATATCATAAATTATTTGGCTGCGAGAGTTAAACATAAATCCTTATTGACAGTATACCAAAGATATGGACTGCCTCACGTTCTTCGCACCTGTGATCCAACATTCCGTCGCCTTTGTTTATCTTGGGTCGTTTATTGGACTATAATATCAGTTCATCTTATCTGAATTCTTACATCACAAATACATTACATTTCTTAAGATTACAAAAAAAGAGTCCAAGTGTAAGAAATCTAAATCTAAATGGAAACATATTGAAGTAATGTGTACATGATAATAATATCTTAGTTACGTCAGCACACTTCAAGAACAAAGAATAGAACATTAATCAGTTCAGCAAAGAAATAAATCCACAAAATTATAATAAAATCGGCATTAATTAAAATTAATTACTTCCTGTAACTAGGGCAGTTACATTATTAATTCGAAGTAAAGAAATTTAGCGAAGCCCCATATAATCAGCTGTCATCAAGCAGTTATCTGTGTCGGGTCGATTTTCGTCGAAGTAATATTTACGTTAGGTCTCTTCCGATTCATTTTGGACAGCGAGCAATTTCTTTCTGGGTATAAGACTGTTCTTCTCTGTTGTTAATATTGCGTTTGGATAAATAAATGCTGAACGCAGTATATCACCAGAAACAAATGAGTGTAATCGTTGAGATTTATATTTTACGGACTCGGCGAAATAACATCACGCTAGAAGATAATTTTTCCATTAAGTAATAGCTCCTTTTCATCATGGTACTTTATAAAACTATAGAAACTGAATTGCAAAAATAGTATTAGATTGTATTGAGCAAATTAACAACCAATAATATTAGCGGGCGTTACATGCAGCACAAGATCAGTCACGGATTCTTAAGAAATCACAGTAACAGTGCTGCAATGTTCCAGCAAACAGATACGAAATAGATGATTAATTTGAACTCCTTCTCACTAACGGCAGCTCAGAATAAAGTTTCCTCGGCGATTACAAGAGGGTTGACACCAGAAGGAAGTAGATTACGTCTATATTCTAACCTGTTATTGAATGGCGTATGGCCTAATGTAGATACCAACTGTCATAAGCTTTTCGAGAATGACACAAGGGAACAAAAATTTTACTACATTGTTCTTGCTGTAAAATAGGCAATCTCCATCACCACTACGACAGCAAAAACAGTTTCTCTAAAAACTTGTCATATCACTTAAAGGAAGTTAGATGTGAGCTGTAATATGGAATAGGCATGTTTTATATGCGGTCGATGAAACAGAGAAGAAGCATCGCAGGTTTTCTAAACTATGACTTGACACAAAAATCTCCATTTGAAGATTTTACGTTTTCTGTTCAGAACCTTTCCTTCTTGTAAAAATTTATGGCTACTTTATGATGTGGTCAATGAAACAGGCACCCTCTGGAAAAGAATTTAATTAAGAAAAAAGCGAATTGCAGATGTGTTAAATAGGATTACGTCATGTGAATATTTCGCCATAATTTTTGTGTGAATGATTCTTGGTCACAGCATTATTCTGGTATTATGTGATGTTTCTTAGATAAATGTTGAATTGTTCCACGTTCCACACACTTGATTTTTCTGTGTTTGTTATAACACACAATTTCCAGGTAGGCCTTACAAAGAGGACAAAATACATCAAATGCAGCGAATGTAAAAGAATTTTTTTAAAACTTTTATCCATATTTCGCAGCTTCAAACGTGACTGTATATAATACACTGGAGGTATGAATTAAAAACGCTTTCAGTAACAACTTTTCGTGTTTTATTAAGCACATGAGATGATAGACCCACAGGATCCGAAATACATAGTGTGCTTAATTTAAGTACACGATGCTTTTGGGAGCCTGTGGGTCCATCATTTGATGTACTTAATAAAATACGAGAGTTTGTGATTAAAGACGTTTTTTAATTCATACCTCCATCCTAAATGAACGTTGTCGCAGCGTATGAGTTCTGAAGGAACTCTATTCATAACGTGGAAGGTTGCATGGTAAAGTTCCTTACAGTGGCTCAAATCCACAGACGTCCGCAACGGTGCTGGAGGGGCGGGGCAAGATGGGGTACTGCCCCCTTTCCTGCCCCCACTCCTACCGAAATATGGTGCACAGAGTTCTTATTCATTAAAGATTTCCGACACACTTCGAGACATGAGTGGATAGCCATGAATTCTATGAGGTAAAAACAAGTCCTTAGTGACACAATTACATTTAGTTCTTGTAGCATCACACGCCTCCGAACAAACCAACTCATTTACATCAAAAGTGGCAATTTTATAGAATTGTCTGCCCTCTCCCTTCTATGAATATCTGCGGCCACCCATGTTACAATCAACAGCCAATAAAAGACGATAAGGTAGTGAAGATACAAGTAAACACAACATTACGTTACTATATCGAAATTTTTCTTTGACACCTCGAATAAATTACTGAAAAACATTGAGAATACATGACGTCCCTTGTAAACTGTACCAAGCAAAAATTTTAACGCCATTTTAAAGCACAAGAAGAATCGAAATATATGTGAATACACAGAAATCTAAAAGAAAACATATTGTATGATTAGAATTATTTATTGTTATTGTTGTAATTTAATGACAAAAACGTCTAAGAGAAGTAACTGAATACCAGCAAATAATTTGACTCACGACAAATGTCGTCTAAATAAAGGAAACGGGAGGAGCTTCACGATTTCATGCTCTGACCGCAACACACAAAACGATTGGGAAGAGAAAGACTAAAAAATATTTGGGAAAAGAGGACAAACGTTGTGCGAATATAAGTATGAAGTGAACTGAAAGCTGGAGACGCTTTCCCTGTTATTCACTCGATAACTCCTGACTAAAAGTATATTCAGAAATTAAAAGTCGTGCATACAGTTAAACTTCATGAGATGCGTCTGCCTATACCAAACATCATTAATTGTTTATTTTTATTTTGTTTTACACGTCTTGTTCCGTACGACGACGAAACTGACGAACAAATCCTCATGGTCATGGATCGAGAGACCACATAAAACAAACGTGAAAAAAGTAATAATCAATAAAAATAAAACCTACAGGAATTCTGTGCAGACGACATGATGACATTCTGTGAGTTATATTGTATAATCAACAATATGGCGCAGAGATTAGCTTAATTTTTCTATAAATAGAGTAGGAGTGAGCGATGAGGAAATTCTTCAGTGTAGACTGAAAGTGTAAATCTTACTGCTAAGGTGTTTCAATTCTTGTGGTAGTTCGTTGAAAATGGGTGCAGCAGAATAGTACACGCCTTGCTGCACAAGAGTAATGGACGTGCGATCCTAATGTATATTGAATTTTTGGCTGGTATTAACTGAGTGGAAGCTGCTAAACCTAGGGAAAAATCTCTTAATTTTAACAACGAACGACCTTAAATAAAAAATATCTTGAGAGTCCAATGACAGAACTCGCAGACTCCTGAAGACGGGTAGAACTTGCGCCACACATTGCTCGGACAGCCGTTTCTAAGTGAAAAGAGAACATCATAATGCCACAAGTCGTAAGCGAATGAAAATTAGCAAAATAGACTAATTTGCTTGTTGGACTGTCACTTATTGCAGGTACTGTTTTAATGGTAAATATAGCAGCATTCTGGATTTGAACAAAATCCTGTATATGGGCATTTGTTTGGTCTCAATAATTACTCTACGGAATTAAAATATGTCTTACATTAATTGTGTGTTAGAAACCGTAAAAACTTAATCTTTCTCCAAATAAGCATCAGTTTATTTTCTACAAGCCATGAACCTGAATTGCAGTATTTTGTACATTAACTAGATTAAATACAGCATTCTTAACTACCAAGCTAGTGCCTGCACCACACATAAATATTTTCGAATCACCTCTCATATTACATGACATATCATTCATAGATAGAAGAAACAATAGTGGTTCCAGCACTGCCCCCAGAGGAACCACCCACGTAACGGGACAACCATCAGACGCCACCTCTTAGGCGTTCTTACATGTCGCAGGTAATGAAGAAGTCGTTCTGATCAATTAAAATATAAGTAGGTCAACATCTATAACATGGTAACACAGAAAGAAACTCAACAGATATGATAAATAATGAACAAAGGCTTATGAAATCTATTTTAGTAAGTTTTTAGTCTCGTGTGAAGATTGTCAGCTGAATCAAATATGTAGTACATTCAAAATAAATAAATAAATATTTCACACATAAAATGTAGTAGCGTCTTGCTGCAGGCTAAACGATTGACAGCTGTAGCCTAACATTTCATATAAATTCTTTGGCGTAACGGTGCGTACGCATATATAATAGGTTCAGCCAGAGGTAATATGAAATACAGAATTCTTTTAACTCTCAGAACGCTGGGAATTTGAATTATTTACGTATGGCTTCTATGAAATATACAGTAACACCTCTCGTTTCTGTAGATCGGATCGGCCGTATACAAGGAAACGCAGCGTGGACGCACTAAAGTGAAATATTGGAAAATATATTAACTGAGACTGATTGAAAGATATAGAATATAATGAGGCTACGATTACAAAATTTAGGATTTTCTGTACGAAAACTAGGGAACTTTGGTGAGGAGACTGCTCGTAAAAGACCATAATCCATAATTATGCTTATGCTCCATACACGGATGGGACCTTCAGTAGATGATTTCAGTGTATTAGTTCTTCACTATGCTTTGCACAGTCTATTGAGTAATAAGATGATTTAGCCGTTCTGTAGCATAAGTAAAAGAAAAAGGCTCAACTGAAGTGGCATTTGTAAATTAGACTAGGACAAAAAAATGAAGAGACCTCTTAACAAAAATTAATATTTGAAACATTTTCCTGTATGATAAAGAGAATTCAGAACTAACATTAATCACAATTCACACATTCCATATGCTTGAAATTTTAAGAAATTGCAAGACGTGCTTATATGAATCATACATACAGCTATATGAATAGAGAAAAAGCCATTTTAGGATGTCTGAATTTAGTTATAATATAGATCGGCAATTCTGGCACAATTTTACCTTGTCTCTGAATGATGTGGTTCACTCAACATCACATATAACGATGCTGTTCGAAACAGAACTGTGCAACTGTTGAATTGTCTTCGTGTAAAAAGTAACTTGTGACAGTAGTAATTGGTTCTTGTTGACCAGAGATGTATAACGACCTCACATTAGATCTAATAACAGTTGCATGTCTGCCGCAGATCATTTACCGATGCTATGAAGATCTTTAATACCAGAAAAGTAATAATCCGTCTTCTGAAGTGTGGATGTAGAGCCGCGGATTCGGATAAGATCTCAAACTCTACAACAGAATTTAAAGCCGATGATACTGTGTGCACTGTAAACAGTTACCGACTGTAAAATAAAAAATTAAAAAATCGTCATATTAACTGATTAAAAAATAAAATAAATTCAATTAAGGGTGACTGAGAGTCACAACTGTCTATATGTGAGCCATACACCTACCTAATAATAAATTAAAACGTAAAAGATTTGTAGAACTTGTTTTATTTCTCATGAGACCTGTCACTCTTTCACTCGATCATCATTTGTTGCTATAATGCACTCGCTGAGTGGCTATCATTCACGGCTACTGATATAATTATCTAAAAGCTTTATCAGCTTCGTCTATATGACACGTTTGTAAATTGCGTACAGGTGTTTCGTTTTGTAGTGTTACCAAACATGAGAAATGGATATAAGGAAGATCACTATAAGTAACCTGTAAAGCATTTCATTAATAAGCAAAAAATTTCAAAGTCTGTAACAACATGTACTAGAATTTGGAGGACAGTGTGTCAACAAAAGTCAGACAGAGATTTTCATTTCTCAGTAGTCTTACCATGGAATAGAGTGGTTGAAGCAGTTATCCCTTAGGGCGTGAGCTGCTATCGTAATGCTCATCCTATTAATAGGTTGACAGATCGCAGCAGTATGCGCTAAGCAGTCTGTTAGCCGTAACCAGTTGTAAGCGTCAGAATCTCTGGACTTGTATGCTGCGCCTATCAGAGTGCAATTAATTTCCACTGACACGACCGTAGTTGGTTGACGAGACCAAACGTTCCGTTTGTGTCCAACACTGGTCCACTTTCTCAACAGAGTTCCTGTCCTGCAAAGAAACTGTATGACTCAACCATTTGCTGACACTAAGCTCTTAGAACAGCCATTAGTTATTCTTTTTTTCGTTCCCTGCACGTGAGAGTAGGCGGGCTAATGTAGAATTTCGTTCTTTTCAAGCTACTATCCCAGTAGGCTTTAAATGGGGCAAAGGGATTTCCAGTTGGGAATATTTGGGAAGAAATTTTCGGTTCCGCCACTCGGCTGGTAACAAAGGAGAGAGAATCTCTCGAAAATGGATCGGGAATGTGTGCATCGGGAATGTGTGCATATGTGCGTGTGAATTCCGGTGGGGGAAGGGGAGGGGGAGGCGGGCTATGAAAACCATTAGGAAACTTTCTGCCACGGTTTTATTTCTCATGTCTGATATTCGTTATTTGCGAAAAACGAAGGCTGTATCTTCCGTTTTTGCTGTATGAACTTTTCTTTTGATACACTCTGGAAACATGGTACAAAACAGGGTACAAAATACTGCCAGTGCATGCGATCTGGCACCATCATTTACCTGTCGTTAATTTTTGTTATCCCCACAGTGCCGCTAGTTTTCCTAGAAGTGCACTGGTGTGAAAAACAAACGATATACTTAAATTAAGGTAACATACTAACTACTTAGTGGAAGTAAATGAAAATGAGAGAACATGTTGCTAGAGGTCTTCCAGTCGTGCACATGACATGTGCACTGGACGTCACATAATCTGAGTTCAGCGTGGACAAAGCGCTACCGCAACAGAATGCAGTTGAAGGAATGCAAAAAGACAGCGTATGTCAAGAAAGCATTTATGGTCCACTGCGCTGGTGTTCTACATTACAATATGGCCCTCAAGCGACATCTGGATACTTCACACAGAGAAGAATCATCGGGCAACCGGAAGAAGGAAGAAGTATGATGACCGTAGCCCAGGAGTTTATCATTGTTCATGGCATTGTTTCACTTTCGTCGGGAGCGTTGCGAACCATCGACGTTGCAACCCGAAGGAGTGAACATGCGAAGGAGAAGAGCTTGTCGACCATGGATAACAAAAGCAGAAAATGACCGCTACATTAACCAACAGGCAAGTGATGACCTATGTCCAACAGCGGGTGGTATTGCAACCATATTTAACAGAAATGCAAGGCACATGGTCCGGCTCTCCACAGTGGTGCGTCAACTACAGGGGATGATCGAACAGTATCGTTTCGATGTTTCACGTGTCATGCTGTGAGGAGGCACAATATTGCAGGGCCCCACTGGTCTCCAAATCGCCGAAGTAGAGCACTCCCGGTCAAACAGTGACACAGTAGGCCTTCCCCCTGCGCGTCCGTTCAGGTGTGCTTCAGGCACTGGATTCGTTTTTATGAATAACTACACTAAACGGCACACGTGAAGAAAGTCTGTGTACGACATGTTGTTAGGCGAATTGATTGGGCTGCCAATTCCGCCAACTTAAAACCATTGGAGCACGTGTGGGACCCGTTGGGGAGACAAACTGCAGCAGGTGCACAAGCACTGACGACTATCCAGCAGTTTTCAGCAGTGATAGTGGAGGAAAGGATCGCCTTACCACTACAACTCCCTACCAACCGTGTGCGGAGCACCCAAGTACGTCACAGAGCATACACTGCCGTGCGTGGTGTTCATGAACCTTATTACGACCTATGTCTCGACTTCTGTACTGTACATGGGACCATCATAAATCTCAGTGACTACAGCGTAATCATTGTGTAAGTAACATTTCTGCTCGTGTCATTGCGAATTTCTTTTAGATACCTTCTGCACTCAAGTGTAGCAATTCTTTCTACATATGACCCAAGTTTCATCGAGCTATGTTAGTTGGCAGTGAAACATGATGTGAAAGTTGCTTTCATCCTCATGAAATTTTTGGTTGGTTGGTTGTGTTTGGGAGGAGACCAGACAGCGAGGTCATCGATCTCATCGGTTTAGGGAAGGACGGGGAAGGAAGTCGGCCGTGGCCTTTCAAAGGAACCATCCCGGCATTTACCTGGAGTGATTTAGGGAAATCACAAAAAACCTAGATCAGGATGGCCGGACGCGGGATTGAACAGTCGTCCTCCCGAATGCGAGTCCAGTGTCCTAGCCACTGCGCTACCTCGCTCGGTCATGAAATTTTGGGCACCACATTACCTCCGACATACTTCCTTGGCATGATAAGTCAATGAAGTGATGTTCAGTACGGGAGGTAAGCACACTGCTCTCTAGAATGTTAATATCAGCGTTGGAACCACACCTGGGTGATATTACTCGTGTACAAAAAATCGTCACCACGAATGGCCACAGGTTTGTTTGTCCCTCTACGATGCTGAATATTCTGAACTCTTAGACGCTTCAAGACGCTATCCCACCGCTGTCTGTTTACAAAGTTGCTAAGAGCAGAATAAAGTAACAAATCCAGGGGTATACTTCAGCACCCTACATATCAGGCCTGTAGTGACAACGAGGACTGATATTATATCAGCGTACAGAGAGGCATTTAAACGATCAATCTTCCGATATCTGTACGTGAATGAAACAGGTAGGAGCTCTGCCAAGCGGTAGAATAGGAAGTAACCTGCCCCATGCCATTCGCCATGGTTTACATGGATCTACGTTTCGAACTGTTCTTTCTGCTTACGCGTGCGGTAGCCCTATAAGCAAAACGATTCGACATTTACTGCCGGGTCTTCCACGTGGCAATTACGCACGCTGTCAGCTCAGCTACACAGGTGGACAAAAACTTGAATAGCACACGGTCAGTCCTTTGTGTCATTGACTCTGCTACAGATGTAACATTTAGGGGCTGCTTGTGTTCAGCCGGAATTTTATTGACAAGTATCTGCAGCGTTTTGTACTCTGCAATGGACGTTTCAGATTCTTCCACAGGCGGCACGGTGGCGCCGAAATAATGTCCGTGCGGCTGGTTGCTGGCGCTGACCCGAAACGAAGGAAACAATTAATTAGGAGGCTGCTAATGGTGACGCGGAATGAGCAGCCGGTCCGCTGTAGCGCGTAGCGTGGCGCCGTGTGGGCCGGCAGTGTCAGCAGCCGCACACTATGATAAAACGCGCGAAACAGTTTGCGCAGGTCGCAGAGCGCGGACCGCGACCGGTCTGGCATTTTAGCGTCCTCTTGCGCAAACTGCGGCGGCGCCGGCGGCCATTCGTTAAACAAATTCTGCCGCGCCAGCCCGAGACCCAGATGCGGCGCCACTTTGCGAGCCGGGCCGCAATAACACTAAAACCTATGCTTTACGGCCAACTGATGGCTCGTCGTTAATTGGGAGAATTTTTCGCCAATAACTCCGCCGGCGCCGCTTACACTCTAAACGGCGGCGCTTTTCGTCCGGTCCGGCGCGCCTCTCTGGTCCAGGGCTCAAAGCTCATAAGCACTGCAGGGACGGCGGCACCAAAACATTTACGTCCTCTTCCCGGACTTTCAAAACTGGCTGTGAAATTATATTTTGAAACTCTCTTCGTACGCTCCCCTTCGGTGTTTTCATTCGGGAAACCTCATGTTTCATATCACTGTATTCCAGAATCCACAAATCCTAACAGTTTTCGTCATTGTATTAAGAGGACTGTTTGAAAAGTTGGTGCAAAGTTCGAGAGATGTCACCACCGGCGAGTATCGAGGTCATGTTTAGTTAGTAGCATCTTTCGGAAGAACGCACACCAAATTTCAGTCACATTGGTCTATTTCACTGTGTTTGGCATTCGTGTGAATCAAGGAAGTCGAGTGACTGTCAAAAAATGGACGAAAAAGAATTTCGTGTGGTGATTAAACATTACTTTATGAAAGGCAAACCACCTCATGGGACTAAAGAGAAGCTTGATAAACATTACGGTGACCCTACACCTTCGATTGGAATATTTTATAAGTAGTTTCCAAATTTTCGGCGTGGCCAGACGGGCACAAGTGATGCTGAACGTTCTGAACGCCATATGGAGGTTATCACTCCAGAAATCATTGATAAAGTCCATGATATGGTGACGGATGACAGATGAGTTAAGGTGCGTGAGACTGCTAGTGCTGTGGGCATCTCGAATCAACGGGTACATAATATTTTGCATAAACATTTGCACATGAGAAATCTATCTGCAAGATGGTTTCCGCGATTGCTCACGTTTGACCGAAAAAAGAATCCTGTGAAGTGTTGCAAGGATGGTTTGCAGATGTTTTCAGGAAGAATCTGCAGAACTTTAAGCCTCGTTTCGTCACTGTGGATGAAACTTGGATACATTACCATACTCCTGAGACCAAACAACAATCTAAACAATAGGTTATCAAGGGAGAATCTACTCCAAAAAAGGCGAATATCATTTCTTCGGTTATGGCGACTGTCTTTTGGGATTCGCAAGTGATAGCTCTCATCGAGTATCTGGAAAAGGGTAAAACTATTACAGGTGAAAATTATTCGTCGTTATTGCATCGTTTGAAAACCGAGCTGCAAGAAAAACGCCGGCGATTGGACCACAAAAAAGTCCTTTCCATCACGACAATTCACCGGCCCACACCTCAGCAGCTATGGTCGTAAAATTAATGGAAATAGAATTCCATCTCGTTTCACATCCCCCCTCCCCCCATCCCCATTCTCCAGACTTGGCTCCCTCTGACTACTTTTTATTCCCCAATTTGAAGAAATGACTGGTGGGACAAAGATTTTATTCAAACGAGGTGGTGGCTCCAGTAACTAATGGCTATTTTGCAGACTTGGACAATTCCTATTATTCTGAAGGGGTCAGTAAATTAGAACAGCGTTGGACGAGGTGTGTAAGTTTAAAAGGAGACTATGTCGAGAAATAAAAAAAAGGTTTACTCCAAACTCGCAATTAGTTTTTAATTTGCGCCGACTTTTCAAACGAACCTCGTATTATTAAACTTTTACTATGTTCTAAGAAGACACAATGGAATATAAAGCCATAGGATTTGTCTAGTAGGAAAAGCGTTCGTCAACGTAAAATGGTGCAGGACGTATGAAATTTTATAGAAACAGATACACTAGACCCTTGCTAATCGGGCCAGTTCTTGCACTTGCGGCTGCCGAATTAGCGGAAGTGACGGATTATTGTGAATGTATTAAGTTTAATGTAAATACATAGGGATTACACTTCGTTAAATCCATAGATACTGTCATTTTCATATTAGACTTAGTCTTTTGCTCACATACTATAGTATCACCCCATGTGGAATATCTTCCAAATTTTTAATTGTCCCGGTACGCGAATACGTTATGCTTTACCACACAGAGGCTGCACAAACATTACATCAGTATTGCATGTTTAAGAATGATGCATAATGTTCTTCAGCGAAATGTCAGCAGCTTCAGCTTCTGTAGTGTAAGATACCTTCATGTTCTCTCCTCCTATGTCTTCTTCTTCATCACTTGTATCACATCTTTCCCGAACGCTTTTGATTATATCTTCGTCTGCTTAAGTTGGGTCATAAATCTTTCCTAGTCCTACACTGTACTCAGCAGCTATGGCTTTCTGTAAAGAACTTCAACTTGTCTCTAATTTCGAGTTTCCACTTGAATCATAGCAAAAGGTGTTTAGCCTTAGAAGCCTTAATACTGAACCATGAGGAAAGCCTGAATTTATAACACGTATAGATCAGTTTACCATTGTAATTAAGTAACAGTATTGCTGTAAACGAGAAATTAAATGTATCCGTCATGTCTGCTTGAGCGACTGGAGGCTGAATGTCAGCCGGGACGGATAACGGAGAGGCTGGACTGTTGAGGGTCGGATTAGTGAGAATTTAGTGTTCAAGCAAAGACGGGAAACAGTAAGTGCAGGGCCCTAAAAAGACCAATGAGTATGGAAAACCACGAACGAAGTTTTGAGATTATGTGGGTGTAATACAGGAATGAATTGTTTGTCTCCTACTGTGCGATCTATAAATCCAAGAAACAACGACGGGATAAAATTAGGTTCAGCACGGGTATCAAAATTCTTTGCGAAATCATATCAAACATATGATTCACAGACGATATTGCTGTCATTAGTCGCAGACAGGAAAACTTGCGGAACCCCTTGAATGCAATGAACAGATTAATGAACAGGATATGTGGAGTAAAAGTAAACAAGACTAAGATGAATATCATGAGCAGGATCAGAAATGAAATTAGTGATAAACTTAGCATCGCTTTTGAGGACCGCGTATTAGATAATAACACGTACTCTACACTGGCGTAAAGGGTATTCGACGCTTGAAGGGGTCTGCTAGGAAGCAGTGCCTGACAGTGTATGTTTGGAGCAGAGTATCCTGTGAAAGTGAAAGGTGTACTACGAGAAAGTCCGGAAAGAAGAGAATCTATGCGTTTAAGACGAGATGCTACACATCGATGCTCCAAATCAGGTGGAATGGTAAAAGAGACGTAATGAGGAAAGCAATATGTAAGAAACAAGAATACAAGATGAAGGGGCAAAATGATGTATTAAAGCATCAGGGAATAACGTCCAAAAGATTTGAGATATGTGTAGTGAGTAGAATTGGCAGAGGAAGAAAGAAATTGGAATATTTCTAACAAATAACTGAGGGAATTGGGTGTACGTGCTGCTCTGGGGAGAAGAGGAGAGGAAGTCGAGACGGATGGAATCAATTTTTAAAAGATTGATGACTGAAAAGTGGAGTATTATTCTAATTTGAAATTGTTATCCTAGTGAGGAAAACCACTTTAATCAGCAAAGTGCAGATGTTAAGTCAATTATTACGTGATAAGTTTTCATTACGCAAACCGGCCGCTGTGACAGAGCGGTTCTAGGCGCTTCAGTTCGGAACCATGCGACTGCTACGGTCGCAGGTTCGAGTCCTGGCTCGGGCATGGATATGTGCGATGTGCGTAGGTTAGTTAGGTGTAAGTAGTTCTAAGTTCTAGGGACTGATGACCTCAGATGTTAAGTCCCATAGTGCTCAGAGCCATTATGCAATAGGGGAAAACATGCCGACTAAACACAGGCCGACATGGAACGTTTAGTGTCCTAGGGATGTTTCCTGAATGTCCCAGGTTTGGGACGTAACTGAAGAGAGAATTACTGGTTTCTCTGCCAGGACACTCCATGCTAAGATCGAGACAGTTCTGTACATCTAAATAATGTTATCTGTTTCTCTTTATTTGACGTGAGCGTCATGGAAAGTGAAAGATTTTCCACGCTAAAAGTGGATAGTTGATCACACATCAAATATTTAAAAACATAAAGCACTTGGATGACAGGACTGAAGTAAACTAGTGGATCAACGAAATGATTCACCCATGTCACGTCCCATCTCACCGCCGTCGCAGCAGGAAACAGCTGGACTCTGAATATAGGAAACAGCTAGACTCTGAGTTACGTATTTCCCTAGTAAGAGATTAGAAACTTGTTTCGCGCTTGTTTTCCGTAGCGTTTATGCTTTCCTTAAATTTTTTATGTGTGAATGGCGAGGGTTATGAGCCCATTTTTCAGGTATAAATTGAAACACTCCATCCAAGGCATCATTCCTAATTTCATATTTTTTTAATAAATTAATCAAATTCATGTGGCACTGCCTCAGTAAGAAATATTTCCTTTTTATTAACCACGTTGATGAGATCTCCCGGTTACCTTGCTGCCATTACCTGACAGCCCGCATCTCACTGTTGTGGTCTCCGCTAGGGTACAGTACTTGAAAGGACAAAGTACTTCTTAGTAACTGGAGTTATGTGAAATATTATTTTAATCAAATCAGTTAAATGCATGTTGACGTAGAGCATTTACTGCCACAGCATTTCTCCTCCTTCCAAATTATCTCCTTTGGTTAGTTCGAAGTATGAGGAGTCGCAAACGCCGCTCCGATCCTCTGCCGGTGCCCGGTAATTTCCGAAAAGTATGCTGGGGCATCGTCGTTACGCGCTAGGGTTAAAAACGCAACTGACTGTCGCACCACCAGTCTTACAACTATATCACACCATCTATTTTGATACTCAATTCTTGTACGATCTCTTTGAAGACTATATAGTCTCATAATCACGTATTAAACATGCCTCGAAATCGAGTACCTACTGTACATCTAAGTCTACATACATACTCCGCAAGCCACCATACGGTATATTCCTTTTCCTGTTCCACTCGTAAATGGAACACGTGAAGGACAACTGCCCCATTGCGAGCCCTAAACTCGTGTTTAAGTTCTTATGTTGTCTTCGCTGTCGCGAAATATGTGTTGGAGCCAGTAGAATCGTCCTTCTGTCTGTCGTGAATGCCGGTTTTCTAAATTACCTATTTTGTGAGAGGAACGTCGTCTTCCCTTCAGAGACTCCTCTCTGAGTTCAAGTAACGTTTTCGTAATAGTCGCGCATTGATCGAACCTGCATGTAACAAATCTAGCAACATGCCTCTCAATTACTTGGATATCTTATTTTTGCTCGACCTGAGGATCGTGTTACTATCACGTCTTCCCATGAAGCAATTGCGTAACGATTGAATTCACGATATCCACTGATTTATGGCGCTATACGACGAGTTGTTTATTTGGATAGATGCGTATGGAGCTGAAGATGGCATAATGAATTGCCGAAACTGGTAGCTTTCACAATAAAATATAATAATATCTTAAAGTACACGGCTGTTGATGAGTTTTACTGACATTGACAATTACTTAACCAGTCAATGTCCCCTGTCAATGACGTACCAGCAGAGATTATGAACAAACAATCGCAGATTGTTGCTCGTCGTAATCCATCATATCGCTTATATGTATGGGGAACAAAAGCGATCCCGTAGCACTTCCCTAGGGCAATCCAGACGATACACTCGTCGTCCATGATAACTTATAGGCTTCTGTTACTTAAGAAGTCTTCGACCCACTCCCAAAAGTGAGACCCCACTCAGTACGGCCAGATCTTCTTAAAAGTGTGCTGTTGGACTGTGTCAATCGTTTCCTGGAAATCTATGAACACGAAAATTTCTAATTTGCACATCAGTATGTGATCTTCACCCCTGTATGTCGAAGAGAGATGAAAGAAGTGAGATGTCACTCTCTGATTGATCCCTTGTGACGCCAGAAAAAGGATTCCTATGTGAGTTACGAAGTTCAGAGCTTAAAACTTGATTCGTTGAAAACTGTTTGTTAAACTAATCAGGAAAGAAAGATTTGATTCAAACGAAAACAGAACAAAAAACCTGGTGCACAAAATTCGAGGCAATATGGTGACATTTGCATTTGAATATATACTGATCAGCAATACTATCAAGGCCCAAGTAATAGATGTGTATGTGCGTGTGTCTGTGTGTGTGTGTGTGTGTGTGTGTGTGTGTGTGTTTTCTACAAAACTAATATGCACACTGTTAGATAAGCTGATGAACTTCATCTGCCTCATCGAATCATTGTAGCCCGATTCTTACGATAACAACAACTGACGTGTTACGGCGTGTCGCACACGCACGAAAGTTACGCAAGAAAGAACACATTTCATGACTAACAATACGCCGACTGCTGAAATAGTCACCAGTTCCCGGTCAGCCGTAGATAACGTGAAATCGTGGCTGTCTCACCTCGATGGCTGTGTTCTAGCGCAAAGATCGACGTATGTGTTCACGATATTTCCAATACTCCAAAAATGGTGCTTCCGCGCCTCCTACAATGAAATTACACGTATGTGGAGCCTGCTATCCAGCTAAATGTCTAGAATTAAAAGAATTTGCGAAGCGTTTGCTTCGAAGCATTCATGGCTTCCGCAGCACTACTGCAGTCGGTAAATTTTCTGTGTTACTTGAAGAGTGGGTTATCCTACTACGCACGCGGCTTTGCATCGGCAAAAACGTCCTTTGCTTTCTTGTTTGTTAGAGGATTCCCCGGTATCCATAAGCTTCCGATAGATGCTAGTGACGTGAATACATCAACATGAGACGATCCTCGATTTCCATAATATGTGTACAATCAGAGACGATTAACGACATTTCTTGTTGTATTCCTGCGAACGAATTGTCCCTATCCCTGAAGTCATCACGTACTCCATCAAAACCTGCATCACTAATGACGTAGGTCCACTTAAGCCTGAAACACAAAGGCCGTAAGTATTCTGCATATCACCGTACACAGGTATTAGCGGAAATATGAGAAAATTTATGTCTGTGAAGAACAAATAATGTGAATATTAATGCTTAAAATATTGGCCAAAGAATCAGAACAGAAGTGGAATAACGCGATTAGCCTGCGAATGTTTATTTCACATACTGTTTGAAAATGCGTATCTACATGCGTCACTTGATATTGGATATCAGATGGTGTATAAATACCGAAATGGTTCTTACGAGAAATAAAGTCATTCCTTGCCTGATGTTTAACTTTTTCCATTGTGACCAGTCAAGCATAATGCAGAGCTACTGATTGTTTTGATTTCAATTTTAATGTCGGACAAAAAATTACAAAAGAATTTATTTCCTGTGAGATAATTACAGATTAACAATTTCTTGATCTTTGTTTCCTTTACTTGTACTATGAAACCTTGCTTCGTGCCAAATTTTATGATTCTAGGTTCAATGAAGTATTGTGATTATTGAGGCTGCGAATATCAAAATATGTTACATGAAGGGCCATTTCTTTTGATTTCATTGAGTTAGAAACTAACGTTTTCTATACCACCAAAGCGCTATAGAACTTAGTGTGTGACATTAATTTCAACTTCACACGTCTATCCGTTATTGAGAAAAAGTGGTCTTAACGTAGGGGACAAACATACAGTCTAATAACAAAAGACTATGAAATCTTTTGGTGTGATATAATTTTCGGATTATTTCCTTTGGTTGTACGGTGATATCTGGGTTGACGCCAAATTTCATCATTCTACACCAAAGTAAGTAACCCTAGGTTTTGACGACTGAGTTTGAGAGTTTCAGAAAACGTGACATTAATGACCGTATCATTTCATTACATTTACTTCAGAAGTTCAATTTTTTGCACAAAAGACCTCAGTATTTGACTTAAATGTCGACTTGATACTTCTACTGTCCCTTATATGCAAAAAGAAGAAAGTAGGGGCTTAAGTTTGTATCTGTAGAGAGAGAAATGTAATGAAATATTTTAATGACTCTATAAAACAATACAACTTACATTTATGTCTGCATCCACTAAAATGTGTCTTCTATGATGAATGTAATGTAACTTCCTAATGCAAAATGGTATTGTTATGTGATATACATATTAACAGCTTTATGACTTTCCTCTTCCTTTGTATTGTGAAACCTTGCTTCTAGCCAAATTTCAAGATTATTTGTTAACAGGAAGTACTCTACAGTTTTTTATGATATATTTGGCAACTATCAAAATATGTGATATAAATGGCCGTATCTCTTGACTGCACTGACTTGATATCTTACTTTTTTTCATCGTCAAGGGATCGTTGACCTTAGTATGTGACATAAATTTCAATTTGATGCACCAAGTCGTTTCCAAGAAAAATAGTTTTTAATAGTCCGACTGACAGACGGACGAACAACATACGGATCCAATAAAGGTTCTGTTTTTACAAACTGGGGAATGGAACTCTAATCGTCACATTAGCGATGATTTGGGAATGTTTTATTTAAATGAGTGGACTGAAGAGTACAAAGAAGAACGGAGACAATACCACAAGCGGGTGGATCAAGATAGAATTCTAGTCGTTGTAAACAAGTACAAGCCCTCACGAAGAGTAGATGTGTGAAGTCGGAGCAGGCATATCGGGTAAGCATTGAGGTGCCGAAGAAGAACAACATTTGCCATGATACAGTATACCAACAGCAAGCGACCAAATTTTTACAATGTAGTGTTCAGTCCCGTGAAATCTGTGAAAGTGATTATCAGTGGGTTTCGGCTTACGAACGTTCGCTTTCAAATTATCTGCAAGCAAAACATAAGCTACCAAAATTTACGTGCAAACTGATAGCCACGTACGCATTTTTACTCACCCTACATTTGGTTGCAAATATTGCCATCTTCACAAGTGCATCATGTAATTTACAATATCCTGTTCTATGTGGAACTTTTAGACTGAACGCCTACATTTTCGTGGACTAGAATTTAGACCTGCTGCCATGTACAGACATTTTTTTGTGTTCTCTGTTTGGTCTATGAAACCCGCCCTCAAGTTGCTTCCGGTTTAACCGATATTTACAGGACATTTAAAAATCTCTGCATCAGATGTGTATGGATTATGGATTACATCACCAGGAACAACTCTCGACAGACGCGAAATGTTCGCTGATGCTTCCCAGCAACGCTAGAATACTTCTGTGTTGGTTGCACCTCTGAGAGGCGGCACGGCGCAGGCATCTTCTGGCGTGTGTAGGCCTTGTGAGTTGCCTGTAATCCAGTCATCTGCTCCGTATGAAAGACGGTAAGCCCAGCCAAATTATAGTTCCTCATTGGATTCGAAATTAACTTTCTCCGCTTATACACACTCATTCGCAGTGTCTTATTGTTGAAAACCAATCAGTTTTTTGTTGTAGGTTTTATACAGCAGACCTAGTTAGCAAACGTACTAGTTCGGTCAAATCTCGTTCTCCCAGGGCCGACAATTACTAAAGGACGCTTAGTGTCGCAGGCAAGCCTAGATGTCTGAAGCAAAGTGTGACACACTATGTATATCTGAGGAAGATATATTTTACATTTTGTTCCAGTGTTGCTTGAAAACAATAATAAATTGTTGCCCTCACATAATTCCGTAATATGATACCTAACTTTTCTGCAGTGCAGACTGCTATCTTCTCATCCATATCTCTAAAATGTTCGGCTATCTTATTTGATACTTCACCTTTGAATGTCTTTCTTCCAGACATGCCTATTACACTGTCTTCTCTCCATTTCGGAGTTTTGTTGTTTGCAGCTTTATTCTACCGTGAATTTTTTTTTTCCAGCTTCTAGATGTTAGAGATCCCCTCCTGTTTTAGAATCTGAGTTTCTTTCCGCTCCTCCAAATCCGAAATTGGTAGATATGTTACCTTATTTGTTTGTTTTCTCTAGCCCCTTGTCTTGTTTTGCTTTCAGCATATCAGAGATCCTTCCCCTCAGGCCTGTGGCAACAGGGCAGTTCAAAATGAAAGAAAATATTTTAGTTGTTTGTTACACCGTATGAAAGACAGAGACACATTGCTCGTGTCACTCGATAAGAGAAAGTTCAAAATTTTATCTTCGCGCAGACACTGTACCATACACTCAACTTGAGCACCATGCGTTGCTCCAGAAACATCGAAACGGTAGTCTACTTCATTTCACGCTCGAATCAACATGTCTCCATTTCTTGAATAGACAGCGTCAACAACTTACTTTTTCACCTCTTGAAGTTTAACTGTAGTAGATGAGACAAAGACTCTCTTTTATGTACCCCAAAGAAAAGGAACCACAAGGTCTGAGACTATTTTTTTTACCTAAGAGACCGAAGCAATGAACAAGATCTTGTTGAATACCGCCTGCCATCGTTGTGGGATGATGTTAAGATAACGCCGCACCTCAACACGAAAGTGATGTGGGTCGCCGTCATGAATTATAAGTGAAATCATTGGAATCTTCGTGCGGTTGAGGAAACAACGGATGTTGCAGCTTGTCTAGGTAAGACATTGCTATCACTACTCCGTTAAAAAGAAAGGGCCATGAACTTTTTGAACAGAAACGGCACAAAACGCTTTAAGTTTCTGTGAGACTCTTTCGTCTTCGACGACGAGACCAGTATTTTGCTCCCCCTTTACCCCGCCCTTACCCACCAAAAAAGCATTCTTAAATTATGGTGATTTACTTTGGCCGATAGACAAAACGTCGATTCGCCTGAAAAGATCAGTCATTCGTAATAAATAACTTCTATCATATTCTGGAGAACTGAAATACAAAATTCGTTACTTCTGTTATGGTTGCCGGGAAGCAGTTGTTGCATCGACTGCAAGTGGTAAGGCTTCCTATGCAAGGCCACACTTTTATTTGGGGAAGCTGATGTCCCTGCTGGCCTGCCCTTCTTGTCGACTTACGGGGGCCGAGTGGACGTATCTCGGATACGCTCGACGTTTTCAACAGACGTGCGTGGCCGATCAGAGCTGATCCCTTTGCGTGTGCACCAAACTTTCAAGAATTTTGCATGGCAATCGTGAATCTGTTTCGGCAGAAGCGGTTTCTCAGGAAATTGACGGTGAAGTGCACTTTTCACTTGAACAGTGGTCTGACTTCTCCCAAATTCCAACACACAGAATGATGTCTCTTACGGTGTAGTCGCTGTGTTGCTACGAACAAATATCGGTGAAGCTTTGTCAAAACTTTGAACCTTCCTCTAACCAGTGACATGCACTGTGTGTTTCTGCCTTTTGAATTTTGTCTGTAATAAACAAGTTAAATCCGTTTTCTTTTTCCTTTTTAATCACCGGCAATGAAAGACACAAGAATTGTCAGATTCACTTTATTTATTGTATTGTGTTTTTGCTATCCATGTAATATTCATAACGACGAAAGTATTTTTACAACGATCAAAGACAGTTAAGATTCAGTTGCGGCTGTTTGTTATTTAAGTACAATGTTTTATTCGACACTTGTAGCCAATTTCGGCCACACAGTCATTTTCAAGTTTCCTAGTAAACACAACTATGGACGTTTAGGACGACGTCAAGAAAAAGAAATATGTTTATATTATAAATCTTCATTGAGAACATGTGGTCGAAATTGCCCAGTAGTGACCAATAAAACATTTTCTTTAAGTAACACAGTGCATCAGAGGACCCATGGCCTTTTCAGTCCTCATTTGATCGTTGCACTCCTCTAAAAAAATGTGCTTCTCTGCCCAAGATATACCGAGCATGGCAAAGCCACCAGTATAAAAGCTAGCAACGGTGGAAGTGAAGTAACAGGCCGTCTTTCACCTTTTCCCGCTATGAACAAATAAATTATATTCCGAATAGCATTATGTCTTTTTTCATATTTTGTTTCCCTTTCATAGTCTCAGTTTTTCGTTTCGTACAACCGTCTTCTCAAACTGAGATCATTTGTCAATTTACATTAGCGCTTCAGTGTCAGTCAAAATAAATGTATTCACGGATGATTTATGAGTGTTCAATTTAGTCGTGAAAAGGGTAAAATCAATAAGAGACGGAACTAAATAACTGAACTTAATACAGTGCGTTGCACCGATGGTTTCACATTCATTAATCCTCAGTGGCTTTTTAAACTGAGTCTTATAGTTTCAGTAAATTAGTAGGCAGTTAAAATTTTTTGGTATGTTGGTGAATCCTGGACTGCTGCAGACGAAACGACGAGAGGTAACGGGAGGTCGAAGCTGACACAATGTAATACTTACTACCACTAAGATCTAAACACGTTAAACAAGAATATAAATCACAGCGCAGCAAGTGAGGTACCGTATTTTTTCCTTGTGTAGATAGTCGTAACCAAAATATTAAAATATATGGACTTTTTCCGGCATTCTGAAAACCAAAAATGAGAAGGGAAAAGAGTTGTCATCCTTCACCTACATTAGCGCAGAAAATTACCTATTTGTCAGCATGTGACATTTCGGCAAGTGAACCGACGAACTACACCGAAGATTAGGCTTTCTCGTGTCCTTATGTCGTCGTTGGTGTTGTGGTGTACTGCCGGTTATCGTTTGTACTCACTGTAAACATATCGTTTTCTACACATTCATTACACACAACAATCATGGAAATAAAACACGGCTTTATTGTCAACATCGATTTCCTCCCATTCACAGTATTCTCTTGCTCCGAAGTGACCCAAAAGCTTGAAGAACTAGCAATGGACGAATTAAAACTTTAATAACATGGTTCTCATGCTAATTTAAATTTAAAACTTATACTGTTCTGCATACTCAGAAAAACAAGATTCTTTTCAGGAACACAATTCCACCTTTTCTGCTATTCAGTTTCACCAAAAATTTGCAACACTTTACTGTAACGAAGTTTCTTTACTGTCCTAAAGAAATAATACCTACACTTCAAAGATGAAATACTTACCGCTATCTGAATTTTATTCCTAGACAACAGTTCACGCTAGTGTGTTAAGAATACCGACTGTGTTTAAACCACCAAATACCGCTGTTGATATCGTATGATACGAGGGATATCCGGAAAGTAAGTTCCGATCGGTCAAGAAATGGAAACTACTGTGAAAATGTGAAAATATAATAAAGCTTTGCACTTATGTGTCCGACAGTGTCTCTAGTATGTCTGTCAGTTACATCGCTTCCCTCTTTTCAGTACTGAACACATGGTGACCACATAAAGATGCGTAGGAAGTAGTGTTTCCCGCCAAGTATGAGATCCCCTGAGAGATTTCGCCTGATGTTATGCACCCCACATTACAGAACTGTCATACGGCTCCTACTTTGTGACAATTGTCGGTCACAATCTACAGGGTCAATGAAAATGGTCCTGCAGCATTTTCGTCGGGAAGTCTTTGATCACCCGCACTAAAGTCCGTAATTCGTTCCCTCTGTGTTTCTTAACTGGTTGCTATGAAGACAACATTTAGCACAGACAACTAACTATAGATGAACGTAGAGAATTTGCGAGAAGCACAGGCGGCTGCCTTCCATGACAACGGTATTGGAAAGTTGGTACAACGCTATGGCAGATGTCTAAGTCGGAGTGGTGACTATTTAGAGCAGTGGCTGGAACCTGTAGCTAAGTGTTGCTGACAAAATATTTCTGATTTTCAAGGTGGTTTCCATTTCGCGATCAATCGGAACTTACTTTACGGACAGCCCTAGTATAACGTTTCCTTCTGCTCTCCCTGAAGAATGTATAATCGTATACGCCAACGTCGTGTCACGAATGTCCAGACACTGAATCCAAGTCGGCAGTTACTTTCTCCTAGACCATCGGAAGTTCTCGTCTGTGCATGAGTAGTCAGGGCAACAGAGCGTAAGAAAATATCTAAGATATTATTTACTAATTCAAAGAGTAACTTATATGTATATGCGCCGCTGTCAACAGCGTTCAGAAACACTTGTGTAACACTAGATTTAACGAGCTACGGTGCTAACTGACAGAGGCTAAACATTTTAGAACATTTGAAAGGCAAGTGTGCGTGATTTACAAACAGATAGGTGGGATGTACAAGGGACGTCCAACATAAAGCAACACATTTTTATCTCATAGCAGAGTAGTTTTATTCTGGATTCCAATATCCATATTATTTTCCTCTCTTTTGGCTACATAACCCTCTTTTTCAGCATAATTTCTGTTCAGTGGGACGCTCTTATGCCGCTTACTGCGAGGGCGTATACGTCGATAGGGTACCTCTCTAATACTCGACGACGGAGGCAAAGTCTTGCTGCATCAGAAACCTCCCCATTATCCACAGCTGTGCAGAGAGGTCTTTGATTGTGATCTGTAGGTCACCTCGAATGAGAGTGTCCCTACGTTCCACAAGCACTGCAGGAGTCACAGCTGTATGTGGCCACCCGTCACGCAATAGATCGGACAGCTTTGCTCGACCTTGTTACGATCAAGACAGGTGCCTCTCCCAACTACTCATCGTGCTTTTGTTCACAGCCAGTTCTCCGTACACGTTCTTCAGGCGCCTATGAATACCTGCGATACTCTGGTTTTTCGCGAAAAGAAACTCAGTGACGTCTCTTGCTGTGATAGTACCTCCCTTACAGACTCTATTTTGGAGGCTGCCTATAGGGCCGTAACATATCACAACTTCATGAGACTACAGAGGCTGAAGCGGGAATATTCCAGGATGTGTCACGAGAAACTGTGCCTCTTTTCAACAGAAACTGACAGAGAAAATAAATGCAGTTGAATGTACGTCATTTTCTTCTTATATGAACACACGTGTTTCGGCCGAAAGACTTTCTAAAAAGCCGCTAAGTTAGAATATTTTAGAGCCCTAAAATCTTAAGACACTGTAAGTTAGAAAAGTCAGGTACAGCTTCATTTACTTATGAAGTAAGAAGCCACTCGTATGACAAGAAAACGAATATATTAGTTTACGTTTACCACTTAACATACTTTACGTCAAACGATTATATCGCATTCGAGTCTTTCATTTTTCCTTTTTACTTTTGGTAAAGTACTCTTGTTAAAAAATAAACTATTATTTTTGAGATTATAATATACAACATTATATTTGCCTGAAGAACTTACGACGTAGTTCTTTTTCATTAAAGCTGTTCTCTTTTAATTTGTTTTGGCGTTTTTGTTGAAACGGTGCGCTATCACGTTCACGCTCGCTCGTCAGGCCCTTAGTATTCAAATCTATTGCCAAGTTTACGTGTCCGTTACTCAGACGAGGAGGGGAAGTTGCAGGTGGAGGGGTGGAGGGAAAAGGGGTGGAATTTGGGCTACTAAGTTCTTATTCATTACGAAACGTTCAATTATTACACTAAAAGATTGTCTGTAATTGTATTAAACCGGAGACTTAGAGCCGCAGCACGCAACGAGTACTATTATAGCTTTACGAATAATTGTATCAGTAGAAACAGAACTCCACCGGCAAAATGTTGAAGTCTGTCCAGGGATCCGTGGTCTGCGGTGTCTCGTTACCGAGTAATGATGTAATTATAATGTATATTCAGTTCGTCATCCCAATTACCTTTATTTATGCAAAAATATCTTCACCAAAGTGAAAAAGTGTGTAATACGTCAGCATAAAACACATCTATGCAACAAGCTCCATACAGATGCAAAAGTTGTGCAATCGGCTTGCCGTCCATGGGGAACACCTCAGTACAGTGTCCTGTGGTGCCCCTCTATTGCTTTCAGTCAGCCTACACACGACACGCCTTGCGGCAACCTCACCACTGATAAACCTACCCGCATTGCTGTGTATCACCGTTAACGAGCAATTACTGAGCTCAGAAACACCGTATACATTCTTGAGGTCCACGAATAGTGTGGAATCTACTGTTGTCAAGAAAAAGTACCATGTGTGAGTGGAACAAATGATTCAAAAGAAGACACAGAGTTCATACAGACGACATTTGCAGTGTCATGTAGATATTTTCAGTCAAATACAGAAAGAAAGGTAAATGAGAGCAGAAAATCAAAAGAAATGCAGTTGCTTTGTAACGAACCACCGGAGATCACAAAATACACACAAAATACTCAGAAAATATCCCTTAACAGCCTGAGAAATTTTGTAGGTGAAGTTCTTGTTCACCCTGTATAAGTTGGGCTTGTTCTGCTGTCATACTGCTAGATGAAAATTACGCGTTTTCCTTGGGATAAGGCAGTCAAGGAGAATGTCCAAATGTACGGGAGGTTACAAGAATAGAATGCCTGATACCTTCTCCACCCGTTCGTCGTATAGTCCTTTTCGAACTGCAGATAGGGTGCATTCCAAGTCGATGGCCCTCATTTTCCGGCTCCTATTTACAGTACAAAATAAACATAGCTGCAGCGTACTTGCCCAAGATCCGTCAATAATTCATACAACGACACCCTTTTCTCCTGCTGTAAAACTTAATCACAACGGTAGTTCACCCTTCACTTGTGGTCGAGGAACACCCGTCCCAACTTACTGAGACCACATTCAGTTAAACAATCACAGAGCGCTTGTAGATCTTGCTCTTGCGAAATTTCAAGATCTGGAAATACTACGCTCTAGAAATTGTGAACTTCTCAAAGATGATAAGGTGCAACACAACACTGTACGCAGCTACAGAATTCTCGATTTAGTCTGCACAAAAACGTATCAAAATGGGCTCTTTCGTTCATATTGTCTAATCTGATATTGTTTTCGGATAATTTCCTCTCCCACCTCTTGAAATACTGGCCCGGGTTCCTTTTTAACCAAACAACTCTACAAATTGCAACTTCCAAAAGAAACTGTAGTAAACTTCGTCTGTGCTAGTCAGATTTGAAATATAGAATGCATGAAAATAATTATGTTAAATTAAGTAAGCAGAAAAGTGTTATCTATGACGTCGACGATGAATGAGCGTTTCTAACTCTTACTTACTGTTTCTCCAGTTTGAAGAGTGTTTATCAATGGCATACTTACTGATTATCTTTGTTAATGGCCAATAGGTTTTGTCATGTCATATTTATTTATATTTATTTTCAAATGCTTTGGTTAATGTTATATCAATAAAATTACCTTTTGTAGTTCTGTTTAGCTTTATGTCCTAAACCTTTGGAGATGCTGCACTTCATGACATGGGGATGAAACTTGAGAGCGTTAAATGACATATGTGGGATCCAAATTCATATGGATGGTGTAGAAGTAAATACTTTGCATGTACTAATTACGTATGCTTAGCCTTTTATCATCGAAGTAATCTACTTTAAAAATACTTAATTGAAACTATCAATCATTTGACTTAAAATACTTTTTCTAAATTCCTTTCCTGTTTAATTCTGTGGTACGACACTTTTCCAAACTCACCGACTCAAAAATGGCAATTTTGAAATAAGCGACGTTCTTGGATAAATTTTTGTGGACGCCCATTTTAGCAAAACATATCAAACTTCCATGACTATCATTACATTCGGGCTAGTAAAGAAAAGAATAGTATCATAAAATGCGATTTTACATTTCTGCGCGTAACAAAACTATGTAAACGAAAATCCTGTAGAGAGAGAGAGAGATTGTGATGAAAAATGATGCATAGAAGTTTGTCAGTATTTTTACTTTCAGCTCTAAGCCTTCTGTTCCCTTCAGCGTTCACTGCGAGAATCTAGAATGGCTGTATGGTGACTGAAGTTACACTTCCAAGTGTCATGTTCTTTTCGTCTGTCACAGAACAAAATAACACGCCAAGTTAATGTAATGACTAGGATTTAATATCTTGTCCATAATGCTCGACTTTTATGTTTGCAATTGCTGTACTTTAAAATAAAGCTATTAACTGTTTACTGTATTCCATCATTCTCGATCTTAAGTCATTACCATAAAGGAAGGCCTCAGCAAAAGTTCGGACTGAGGGAGCAGACGGAAGGAGATGGGCTGTGGCCTTTCAAAGAAAGTGTACAGACATTAGCGTTAAGTGATTTGGGCAGACCTAAATTCTGATAACCGGACAGAGCTCCTCACAATCAACCCAGTGCCATTTGACTCGGCGACATGCTAAAAAGTTAAGAAAAAGTTTCACGTCTGGTAGTAAACGCTACAGGCGGGAAACGCTTATTTAGCAATCCTGAAATCAGGTTATGTAGCACTTTCTTACTACAACTTTTTACTAACATTCTCAGATTTTTATCTGATGCATTTCTGAAACCACGTTACCATTTTCCACACCCTATGCTTCAAGATGTGAGGCAGAATATTTCAAATTTCTCTCTAATCTGCTGAGACAGACAGTCGGTAGCTAAGATTCGAAATGAAGAGCGATGTAAAGAATATGTAACGACATACGACAAAGAAACATAAGATATAGTTAACTGGTAACTTATTCGGTAATACCAATGGGCCAACGAAATCATAAAGAATGTAAATGTAAGATGTTCACATTTTATGAGACTTAAACTTAAATACATAGATAAATAGCATACACTGTGCAAGAATAATGAAAGTAGATGATTAAGGAACTCTTTTTATATATAAATATTTATTGTACATATATAATGGTCGCTGACGTTTCCCGGTGACGCTAAGCATCTTGCAGTGTTCGCCGGCTCTGATACGACCATCTATCACCGAAGTAGTTGGGTTATTAGGGTCTTCTCTGAGTGCATACAGCCTACCCCAGGACTCTGAAAGAGTAATGTTAAACGAGAGGACCTTAAGAATGAGTGTCTTTAAGCGCAGGGATATATCTTAAAAGTGAATCCGAAACTTTAATTTCCCTGGGCGTGCCCCCTTCCATACCGAGCAGGCGACTGGATTATAAGCCACATAAAGGCATGACGCAGATAGCGTATGCCCTGGCGGCTTTCAGGGGCTTAATCACTGCTACGCGCCACTGGAAAGTGTTGGAGAACATGTTTTTTTTTTCTCTCTAATAAAAGTTGTTCTCATGATATGGTCTGTCACGCCTAGACGTTTCAGGCAAAAACCTCATGCATATTTTACCTACATCAGATATTGTAGAAAAGATTGATTTATGCTTTCGAAGGACAGACAAATAATCAGTCTTGTAAGTTTTTACTGTGACCTTATTGGTATACCCGGAAGTTAAATTAAGAAGTTTCTGAAGGTGTACGATTGAAGCGCATTATTTTATGGAAGCATTTAAATGTACTGCTACTGGATAGTGTTAAAAAAGTAGTTGCCACATAAACAACGATATGGAAAGTAGACCAACGATTATGTGGGAACGACGTCTACGTAAGAATCTTCTTGGGTCAAGTTAGTGGAACGCCAAGCAAATGGAAGAGCCTCATAGATTTTTTTAAATGCTATGATTACAGTTTGATAACAAATGCAACTTCGAGCTTCATACAACAAAACCACTGAAGATCCTAAACTAATCTCTCATTTTTAGTGCGGGTGTTGTTGGGAGTAAGGTGATATAAACACATAAAAGGTTGCAACTTCACTACTATCATTCCACAATGTCATAGGGATCTTTGTATAATACGAATTATTTATGGTGTGAATTCAAGAACGTCCAACAGATGTCTGTCGAAGGAACTATTAACTACTGCTCTAACAGACTTATTCCTTAATGAAATTTATGAGAAATAAAAATATCTTTTTCCAAACCAACAGGCCACTTGATAGAACCAATAGTAGAAATCAGAATAATCTTCGCAACCATTTAAAATCACTTGTTTTAATCCAGGAGGGGGCCCATTACTAAGGAACAGAAATTTTCTACAACTTGTCAGCAGCCACAAAAAGATTGACTGCTCACGACGTTTAGATTTATTTGAGTCTAAAGAATCTATTGATAGCCAGGACCTTCTACTCCGTTGACGAATTTATTAGTAGAGCCAGCTAATGTGTGCATGTTATTAATATCAATTAATGCGAATATTATGAAAAATCTGAGAACTGTGCATCTTCAATACGATTATGTTATCATAGTTAATAAGTGTTATAAACTGATTTCCTTTTTCATGAGATTTGGCTACAAGAGCCTAATAATTCTCATATGTACCTCAGTGGTACTGTACACTTACGTATTTGCGACAAGTTTGTTATTACCTTTTAAATGAAAATATGTTTTCTTTTTCTTATTCTACCTGAATGAGAACTATAGCACTTGAAATCTGTAAAAGATAGAGTAGCTTAAGTGTTATTGTGTATTATTTATTAGATCCACTACATCACTGAGTATCTCCACACTGTTTATCTATATAACACACTGAACATCTAATCGTCTAATCTAATGTAGCCTAATCTATAACAGTCTCCAGGAGTAGTTAACTTGACGCTGCAAAGAGCAACAGAGGTTGGAAAATATTAGGTTGATGCAAAAGTTCGTAGCGTTTTTCCATAAGCTTAATGAAGCAACAGATACACATAACAGAGATTTTAGTCATCAAATAAATATTTTTTCACTACTTTCAATAGTTAGCAACGCTGCGGTAGCTTTTCGATTGAGCAACTGTAGAAATCTGAGGGCGCAAGATCAGGTGAATAAAGTGGGTGAGAAATGACTTCCCAGCCCAACCCTGTATAGCGCTTTTTGTCAGTCGAGCAGATTGTGGGCGGGAGTTATAGTGGAGTAGCATAAGTTCACGTAGACTTCCTGGTCGTTGTTCTTTGATTGCGTCTGCAAGACATCTCAGTTGTTGGCAATAAATATCAGCAGTGATTGTTACACCACAGGAAAGCAATTCCTACTATACCACGCCATCGCTGTTGCACCAGATATATTACATTATCTTTCGTGGATGCGTGCAGACCTTTTTACAGTAAGGTGAGGCTTTGTTTGGATTCAAGCATTCCTTTCCCTTCTTGACATTAGCATAAAGAAATCATTTATCGTCACCAATGACAATACAGGATGGGAATGGTCGGTGTTGTTCACAAGTCAACTGATGACGAGCAAGCAGGGATGTACACATAGCCACCCGATTTTTTAACCATACTACCGTACGAAAATTTTTTACGATGGTGAAGAGATCACAGTTACATTTGCCAGTTCTCGAGTACACTGACGTGGAGCATTATGGGTTAATGCGTGTAAACAAGCTTCGTTGAAAGCTGAAGGTCTTATTGAACGGTGAGAGTGAATAATGTGAAAGTATCCTCCTGAAAAAGAGAAAACCATTTCATTTTCTTGTTGTGCTCTGCCCAGTGGTATGATTCCCATACACAGCGGAAATGTTACTGACTGCCTGTGCTGCTGTCACCACTACACTCATCTCACATAGAAGAATATGTCCACTTGGTAATCCTTTTCCTGCATCCACAGCTCCTCTCATTATGTCTATATGACAAAATGACGACATGCAAACATCACTGATAGGTACTTTCCTGCATAATAGGAGATTTTTCGTCTGTCTCCAGGGTAAAAAGAACAGATGGAGAAATCAGAGGAATGGCCTACCTCAGGGAAGCGTCCTCACCCCAGCTCTGTACAATATATATACAAATGACCAACCAATGCCAAGCATCACGCGCCAATTTTTGTTTTCCGATGACACTGCAGTTGCAGCCCAAGGTAACAATTTTAGGGATGTACAGGAGAAATTAACCAGTACCTTGGAAGCTCTCTCCCAATATTATGAGGCAAACCACCTAAGACCGAACACTTCCAAGACGCAGATCCGTGCATTCCATTTAAAGATCAGGGAGGCAAATCGTGAATTAAATGTAATATGGAGAGGTGAAGGTCTCGAGCATTGTAAAACGCCCAAATATCTTGGTGTCACGTTGGATCGCACACTAACCTATAAATATCATTGTAATGCCACAAGGGAAAATTTCTCAACTAGAAACATCATCAGGAAACTAACCAGCGTATCCAGGGGTGCAAACCCAAAGTCCTGAGAACTTCAGCCGTTGCGCTCAATGTGTGAGCCGCAGAATACGCCGCTCCAGTATGATCTGCATCGACACACGCCAGAAAAGTTGATGTCGCGGTGAATGAAATGGCACAGATTGTTACCGGATGCTTGATGCCAACCCCAGTGCTCAAGATGTACTTAATCATGAGGATCACACCACACAACATACGTCGTAACATCGCTGCCAAAGCCGAATAATTCAAGCAAGAAAAGGACATGCGTCACCCTTTATATGGACACCAGCCCGCTGACCGAAGGCTTTGTTCGAGGAAGAGTTCCCTGTCACGAACCCGAGCCCTGAAGGGGTCGGCTGTAGAGAATCGTCTGAAAAGGTGGGAAATCGACCGGAGAATCCCCCACAAAGATGTAAAAGAAGAACTGGCGCCTCGTGGAGACCTACCATACACAGTCTGGAGAACCCTAAACCGTATGAGGGTACAAGTGCGAAAGTGCAAGACAAACGTGCAGCAATGGGGTTTCCTAAAAGAGAATGAGAACACTCTGTGTCTGTGTGGTTCTGTCCAGGATCCTCAACACCTGCTTATCTGTACATGACTTATGGGAGGGAAATGACAAGGCCATACTGGCTGCTGATTTTTGGAAGTCTGAAGTCTTGTTCTGGACACGGAAAGTAAGTAAGTAACATGCAAACTCAACTACCAATAGTGAGCCAACAGTAATAATGACAATTTATAGAAAAATTTATTGCAACCGGAATAACAAGGAGTAAAACAAAAACTGTTCTAACGTACTGATCAACCTAATAGCATAACGAGACAACGACTAGAGTATGCTAAGCGTATCGTACAGAACATATGATGTACTATTTGCGTAAAGATGAAAAGACTAGCTTAAAATCGGAAGCAACAGAGGACTGCAGCAAACCACTCAAAAGACTCGGGACATACAGTAAACAAAACTGAAGTGGTTACTTGCCACTGTTATTGCTAAGACACCACTGAATACTGTCATTTCCTACTGAGAGGGATGAACCCTAATCATGTTTACGAAAAAGGGATAGCAGCTCTCGCACGTCTCTGAAGTCAAGAGGCCATCACGAAATTAGGCCCCGCAAAATTTCTTCGTCGCTGACAGGACGCGCACGACGAGCGTGTTGACAAAACCTGGTCTCCGCTGTTTTAGAAGCAAACATAATAGGAAGCGCTGATGAGGAATATGTTGTCAGATACTAGGAAACTGGGTAAAATAGTATGGAAATTTGTGTGGCCTCTGTAAATGTTTGGAGCAATAGCGGGCAAATATGCTTGGGCCCGTGTGTGGAGCGCGCGCCAGTGTCAAGAAACAAGGGGCCCTCGGCGCAGGCGGCAGCGGCTCCGCCTGTTTTGCGAGGACCTGCAGCACGGCGCGGCGCAGCATTAGCTGAGTGGCCGCCCAGACCAGCACTGGCTAGGGCCTCGCCGCCAAAACAAGCCGCCTTCCCGCACCTGGTGCTGCATCAAACCGCCCCCTCACTACTTTCGCTTCAACACTACGCAATTCTGTATTACAAATTTTCTGTGTGCGGCTATCTTCAGTAGAAAGCAGATATATTCGTTTTATAAATAGAAACACCCTTTTTATTTTTACAGTGTATTTTATTTGTTCCAAACGCGTTTCGTCTTTTAGTTTATGGCATCTTCAGTGGAAGCGAGAATGATACAGTTTGGTTTTGGTATACGATATTTGTTTATTGTAAAACAGTTCACGTCTCGTTTTTTATGTAAATGAGTGATTACTTACAGTTATTCGAGTCCTTGGCTGGCGTCTGTGTTTTCTCTCATCTGGTCGATTGCTGGAGGTCTTAACGTGAAAATGTGCTTATGTATCACAAGTGAAGTTGTAGTGTGACCTCAAGCATCTGTTCAGGTGAGACTTGAATAACTTTAAATAATAACTTATTTAGGTAAGAAACAAGAAGTGAATTGTTTTATAATCTTCAATTATCGTATATAAAAACAAAACAGTATCATTCTATATTCCACCTAAGATACCTTTAAGCAAAAGGGCAACCGAGTCTGAAACAAATAAAATACACTCCAGCAAGAGAAAAGGGCTGTATCTCTTTATAAAACGAGCTTCTGGATTAAGTAGGATTTTCTGAATATTTTGATATGTCAAACGATGAAAACATATATTAATGAGAAGACCCACTAGCCCTGTCTTATAGGTCAGGATTTATTTCAGCTTAAGGAGGTACTACTCTTTCGAAGATTAAAAAAAATCGATTTTTGGCTAAAAATGTTCGCTGGAACGTCTTCTTTATTTTAGTGTTCATCCCAAGTTCGCCAGGAACTCCATTTTCAAGGTAAAATGGTTTTTGCGAAAAAGTGAATGCGAAAAATACTTACTACGGGAAGAAAGTTGTCAATATCGCTCCCATTGAGGCAGCAGACAATTTCAGCAACGGTCTAACCGGAATTATGGAAAGTATGGAAGTCCTGCACAAAACCGAAGGAAAAACGTAACGAGCGCTCAGAACAGCGATTGACAGAATTTGCGAAAGAGGGCGGCAGGACCTCCATGTACAAGCAAACTATCTAAATTGGAAAGGACTGATATATGGACTACAGATCGCTCACTAGCAGTATGTTTAGTTTAACTACAAGCAACGTAACCCAAAACTCTAAAAGTGTCTTTCTCGATCTCGTTTCTTCACGCAGGCGTGAAGTATAACTTTACAACGATACATATGATTCTGATCGGAATCTAATGCCGGATTTCTAAATTGAATTCCGTAAGAGTACATGTTGCCGTTTTGAGGTATCTTCAAGAGTCTATTTCCGGTGCACACATTTGTCTCGATATTTTGGGTGAAAGAAATGACATCGTTTTCAACACATCACCACTTTGTTAGAACTTAATATTACTCAGCTATCATATTTATGCCGAAAGAAAACATGCTGAAGATGACTTGTACCAAAATTATGTCGTTACAGGTGCAAGAAGAGGGCTTCGGGAATTCTCGCCACTGAAAAGTGTTCTGGCTGCAGAGGGACCTACCAGCTGGCATAGTCGTTACAGGAAGCGTTCGATGTGAACACAGATATGATTTCTTAAAGGCAGATGTGTAAACGATAATAATGAACCATCAGAATTGGCATTACTTTTTGTTACACTTGAAAGGGAAAAAAATCAACTATTCTTCATGATCTGAAAGAGCACTATCGCATTAATAGCCTTACTTCAACATATTCGATATTATGGAGAACTTTTATTTGACATAAATGAAAGGTAAATGTTACCTGTGTACCACTCATGTCATGTCGTACAAAAAGTGCGATAGAAAGAAATTTAAAACTTCTATAATACGAAGACATGGTGTAAATTGCTTCATTTTTGTGAAAGAATTTGAAACAATCCTTCCCCTTTATAAGACAGTGGTATTGCTTACGCTTCATGCACTTTGTATTAGCTCTTCTACTGAACAGCTCATGTCGTCATTTTTGTGATGCACCCGGGATCGTACCCATTTTTACACTTGTGCACTCATGGTTTTGGATATTTGAGTCTTTCCTGACGTACATAATCTTCTAGCAGTCCGCTACATTCTTCTGTCATCCTCTTCGTATCTGGACAAGTTAAAATAGCATCTGCCAGATACATCCTAAGGTTAAAATGATTCACGATGTTATGTAAGTCTGCAGGATTTCGTGGCCATTGTCACTAAAGTTAAAATCTTCTAGGATATTAGGTCTCACGATATTTCTTTTAAAATCCTTGACCTTTCGACCCCTCTGCTGGGATCTTCCTCAGGACAGGAAGGCTTTCTAATTTTACTCCCCTCGTTAAGTTTTTCCATTTGCTAGCGTTCTAGCAGTAGTGGACAGCAGAAGGTCCTGAGGAAGATTCCAGCAGAGGGGTAGTAGAAACGTCGATGTTTCTAGAAGAAATATAAGGCGTCCTAATGACCCAGTAGATCTTACTCTATTCATAATGTTCTTTTTCACACTCTGGTTTTCACGATAGAGATCTTCGCACTAACACCGGAAATTAATATGGAAAGTATACGCAAAGTGCCGAAAGGATTGGAAAAACGACACTAAAATTTGAAAGCCTTCACTGAGAACCAATCCTGAATTGCATATAACAAAGCTTTCCTCTCCAACATACATAACGGTGATGAACAGAGCACAAAATCGTGTCCATTCTGGTCTAAAGTTATGAAGTAAACACCCAAATAGCTTAATCATGTTAGTACGAATTTAACAAAAAATTGCCACATATAGACATCAGATTGTAGTACACTCTTTTCCAAACAGTTGTATCCAGTAGATTGTCGAAACACCTCAGTTTAACTTACGCTCTGCTGACCTCGCGACGTCATGTGTGTGATCTGTTGGCAGCATAATCAGTCGTTGCAGGTGAGTTGGAAGCAAGACGAGTGATTCAGTCAGGCAGAAATAAATAAAAAAAAACACCCGCTCGATCGTATAGGTTTGGGTGGAAGGCGCAAATCTCACAGCTGACTGTTCCATACGTAGTACCTCACCTGCGGAGACCTTATATTAATCCTTGCTTACCAGCGGTATTGTGCGAAGCCATCATTTTTTGATCGACTACTTACCTTATCATAGATGTAATAGTAAGACTTTGACTTTAAGTAGTAGCTACTGACGTCTGTTTACCTCCTCCTATACTCGATGTCGAATACCCCCCCCCCCCCCTTTTTCGCCGCTGCTGGGTTGAAAGTTCTCGCTGTAGCTCATGTTTCTTGTGTTCGCTACTGCCTGCAGTTGTTTTCTTTTTCTGAGCATGCATTTCAGAGACTTCCTGCTTTTGTTGATGGTAACTGTCAGTTTGTCTCCCACCCACGTTGTTTCTGCAACAGGCCATTACTATGAGTCAGCTTTTGTAGTAAACGTCATCACCTTCGTTTCACTCTTCAACCGTTGGCAAATAACCTTGAAGTCTTCTCAGAATCATGTATGTCTGTACTGCTGATCTCATCAGTGACATATTACATCAACTAGGAGTTGAACTATCAAGTGATCTGAGTTTAGCAACCGTCTTCAATGACATTGAAAGTGATGCCACATAATGTCGCATTATCTCTATGCACCTGTGCATAGCACCAGCATAAGCCTTGATCGAGATTAATTCAGAATGTAGCAGGAGTGCGAAGGACATCATAGTTAGTGTGGTGGCAATGTTTGTGGAAGCATCAACTTGTGCGCCAAGAAGAAAAAGTGAAGCACTAAATGTCAGGTGTTACAAATCATACGTTCCATAAGATAAACGGATAAATGCAGTAGTACATACGCCTGCTATGGGAACACTAAGGAGGTGTGCTTTGGCCAGCCGGTGTGGCTGAGCGGTTCTAGGTGCTTCAGTCTGGAACCACGCGACCCCTACGGTCGCAGGTTCGAATCCTGCCTCGGGCATGGATGTGTGTGATGTCCTTAGGTCAGTTAGGTTTAAGTAGTTCTAAGTTCTAGGGGACTGATGACCTCAGATGTTAAGTCCCATAGTGCTTAGAGTCATTTGAACCATCATTTTTGAGGTGTGCTTTGTGTGGGACAGTACATCACCGCCATCATACCAATTGGATGTGCAAGATATGGAGGTATGGAAATTGTTCTTGGCATGAGTAACAAGAAGAACTGTTTCGTGGTGAACCATAAAAGTGAAAAGTCCTTGATTAACTTCGGTTTCGCTATCAAATCATGGGCATATGGATTTTGTAAAACACTTTATCTGGAAGTAACTGTTCTTATGTTATTGTGTCATGTTCTTGCTTGTACCCATGTTAAGAAAATAATAATTCTAGCAGTGATATTATTTGTAGGAAACAGAATTACGAACGATTTACATAGGACGCCGACGGAGCGTAACGGAAGACGACCTTACCGTTTTGTGTTCATATCAGACGAAAATAAGCACAACACTTCTTCCATTAGCACATTCCAAGTGGTGAGTGGGACGTTGTGAGGTAACACCCATGTTACGAATAGTCGGGATGTAGCACTACAATTAGGAAGTTAACACTGATAAAGCTTAGTGATGATCAAAGCAAAAAATGTAAGAGAGGTCGTTGTCAAAGTTTGTGTGGTAAACTGCTGAGAACTGAAACAATAGGAAAACTATCGTCTTTTTTCTTATGCTTTGAGCATCCCTAAGCTGTAGCAATGTTACTTTCTTATTCTGGTGCTACATGCTGGCTATTCATAATGCGGGTGGACTGAAGACAACAACAACAACCTCACAACGTCTTCTCAGAATTCATAATATTTATTCACCATAATTGTGGCAAAACGGTAAAAATATAGCTGTAGTGATATCTGTATCAGAACAATATTTCCTAGAAAGTATATTATTAGGAAATATACGTTTCACACAAACTGAATCCATCAGCGTATGTACAGAAACACTCAGAGCTATTAGATAATTTCTGTGTACGATCTCTTCTCATGTAAGGCATCAATGAGTTCAAAAGCGGAACACTGTTTCTGTTGCGCAGTTGTACCTTAACTTGCACAGTGTTAGCCCGGCCATCTACAGAACTATAATTTTTGGGTCATATTAACCGCGGAAAGCTTGTTATCAAACAAATGAATATTTCTCGGTGAAGAAATCATGTTAAATATTAAAGAAAATCTCAAAAGTTTTTCCACCAGAACAGGGCGAGCATTTCATCTGCCCAGAAAAGACGTACTCTATTATTTCTAAATAGGTGGTATCGTGTATATAGATGCGTACGAGAATATCCGGAACGTTATGTGAATATCAAGGAGAAACTAACATATTTAAGAACAATTGTGAAAACAGTGAAAATTATAACCAGTGTAATGTGTCTAAGAAGTCATATCAAAGTCGTTAACAGAACTGTATGCATATTGTTCCATCTAAAAACCGTTGATAAATATAAATTTCTGTATAACGAACAAGAAATGTGTGTTGCTCAAAGATGTATCCACTTTGTTAATTTTTGGTAATCGTCACAGACAACCTGTTGTTACATTTGGACATATCTGTGCCGCAGATGAATAACTGCAGCCAATAGCTTCGCAACATACTTGGTAACTAGGATAAGTAAGCATTTACAGAATTCGAAGCAATAGTTCCATTTCTTGACATCTTTCTTTTCGATGAGAAACTTCCTATCACCGTTCTAGTTCTTAATCTCTGTCTTTTGTCGAGAAACTGGCTGTCACTAGCTATCATGAACACAGGGATGTTAAGCGCTTGGAATCTCTGTATCTTCCAATATAGCGTTCCGCATTGCGACAACGCGTAGTCCTAAATACTACAGAGTTTTCTAAGATAATAAAGTCACCAGATACTGCTCATGCAGCAAGTTAATACTGTTCAGGTAGAAATAATTCTTCATAGACACTATATACTTCATGTGTATCGACAGTTTTATCTTTATTCTCAAAAACGAGAGAATCCAGCAATCTTTATTAAACTATTATCCAGCTTGTGAACTGCATTCTTACCTATGTTTAGCTATTATTCTAACTGTTCTTCAGTTCGTTTCTGAAGATTAACAAATGTTTTAATATGTTTCCCTGACGAAACTACGATGTTGTTCCAGCTTTTAATATTTACCTTTTCATATTTTAAACTCTTTCTTTTCTTTCAAAAATTGTTGAATTAAAGTAATTTTTGAATGACACCAAATGACAGTGAACCTGCAGAATTTTCAAAGCCAGAGTTAAGTTAAATTAATGAAGAATTTCGATGCTTCTGGTCACCTCGACACTATGTAGATGTACACGCCTTGTGAGAGATGACGAGAGACAGAAAGCCTACATAGTCTTGAAAGCTGGACTTCGGTAAAATTAAAAATAGCTTTCAATTGTCTCACCAAACAACACTATCGGTCAAAGGTATATTCCCGAGTGAGATGTATAAACTGACACAGTTGTTTTATTTTCAGAAGAGCCTGGGGTTTGGTGAATGTATCGAAATTTAGCCATATTACTGCATGGATTTTTCGTATGACTAATAGAAACTCTTACTTATTTATACTTTACACAAAAAATTTGTAACTTGCAAATTCTATATTATATTATAATATGTGCAATTAATATTAAGACAGTATTTTGGAAAAGGTATTACCAATGTTAAATGACACATAGAAATAAATGAATAAAATAAAATAAATAAAAATGCCACACACAAAAAAAACATATCAGAAAGAACGAGAAGTTGTATGGTGAAGGCATGACGAGTCTTGGCTATAAAACTTGAATTAGTGGATATTGCAATTTGGCACTTTTCAGGAGGTAACAAATATACACCACCGAGATTTTAGGTGAGTGTGTGAAAGTAAAAGCCTCTAGAAGTTCGAGAAATTTAAAACTATCAATCAGGCATCATAACGTAATACGAAGATGAACTGTATCATAGCCGCCAACGAATGTAGCACCTTGACTCTATTAGAGAATATGAAAACCAAAACATGTCGAAAATGTTGCACCTCTGTAGTCTACAAGGGATTTCGTATTGAAATTTAGAGTGTAAGAAAGAATAATAAAAAAATGTAGACAGTAACTGAATCCCAGATGTTGCTCGTGATACGGCAGGACGTGAGAGGAAACATAACGAAGACTGCTTGTACGTGAATTTTCATCTCTTGTTAGTGAAATTTCGAAATAGTGTCAGCATGTGGCGAGTAAACTATAATAAAAGAAATTTGCATATGGGCACTTCCACACTACTCACAAGAAAATGTTGAAGAATAAATGTCTAAAGAAGGGTATACTTCGCAAAAGAATGGCAGTCAACAAATCTCTTAAAATTATCTTTCAACGGTAACGTATTAAATGAAGATGACTTTAGCAGTCTTTCAAAAATGCGTGAAAATTTTGTATAAAAAAAATACGGAAAATTTAAAATTATCTGACACATTGTTAATTGCTCTATTAATAAAAGTATTGCGTTTGCGATGGCACTCAGTGAAACATGTTCGGAAATAGACAGTCAGTGTAAGTGCCATCGTCAACAACGGAACACTGTGCGCTAAAAAGGTTTCCTATTTAAGAAACTATACAACATTAAATGATTTATGTATGCTTAAGAAATTATTTTATCCCCCATTATAGCAAAAAGATAATTTAAACCTGATAAAGAATGAAATAACAAGGAACTACTTGTGCTCTATTTTCGTTTTGTTTTCGCATATTGACCATAGCACAACGCATAGTTAATAACGTAATGATTTTCAGCCCATTGTCATTGATTTAATGAATTCTTTATATTTTGATGAATTAAATCGGAAAGTCCATGTAATAATGTATTAATGAAAGTAAACTGTACTTGCATATTTGTTAAGGAAACATTCAACGAATATATATCGCTAGTACAACTGTCTCATTGTAACATTTTCTTCCACTGCATATGTTAACTACGTAGACAGGGAATGCCTCGTAATGTCCCCTTCGCGTCCCTCTTTGAACCCATAAAATCGTGATTTAAACTGTTATAAAGAAACTTGAACCGAAGTTTCACGAGATACTTAGGGCAGGCGAAGAACCGGCATTCTAACTTAAGACATACGTTTATACATTTTATCTTTCATTTCCGCTTCATCAGTTGTTACAGGTGCATCATATGGGTGTAATATATCTACTCTGGGACATCAAATTGTTGTAAACCCGGACAGAAAACATCACAGATATACATTATCCCGAAGTTCATGTAAGTCATACAGACGTTAGGCAGATTTAAATAAATCAGCATAAAATATTTCTTTCCTGTATACGGAGTACAAAGAAACTATAAACATAAATTTGTCAAAAATTTACAGTTATACAATTTCAGCTTAATATTTGACAAAACCTTCAACTATTATCAATGGCTCTATTCACAGTTTTTCTTCGTTTAGGGGCGCCCCCGTTTCATGGATAACTGCTTGTTGAAATAAATTCTCTTCGGGTGACAGATCCCTGCGGTGTCATTAGACTTTAAACATACACTACAAATGACAGTAAATTACATGATTTTGTAATAAGACACGAAAGAAAACTAATATCTGTCTGTCGTTGGAGTTTGTAGAACAGTGATTCTCAGAATGTGCTAAAATATGTACTAAAGAATAATAGGCGTTAAATATAATTTAAAAACAATATCACCAAGAGTAAATACCACAATAGTTATAATTAAGGAAATGTATTTATGTAAGTATTGGAAGTAAATATATTTTATTTGTATATATGTAAACATATTTTATTTGTTTCATAGTGAAGTGCTAAACCTTTTATCAATGAAAGCTGCAATATGAAACACATCCATTCTGCATGGAAAAGAAAATACGCACCGTACTACGAGAAGGTAGTTCGGAACTGCGGAAGCAAAATAAAATAGTATGTGCATAATTATCGAATTACAACAACAGATGAAAATTACCAGTGGTGCACGAACGCAGTTCTTTGCCTATTTTTCTTACACAGGAAAATTGATATTTTTATAAATAACAAAGTTACAGTGTAGTTCAAGAACAAACACCAAAATAAGTATAGCAAAATCCACCAAGAAAAATTAAAAATTCGGATGAAACTGTTTGAGGAAGAGGGACGAAGTAGTAATAAGAACGGTGATTTAAAATAAACATTTCAGAATAACCAGTACTAGTTGAAGAGAAAAGAGCAGCATCTTACTACTTGAAAAAATGATGACAAGTTCTGGTGATAGCGTAAAAACTAACATTTCTGGTTTATTTATTTACCATTTATGCATATTTCATTGATACATACCAATGAAATGAGGTACTGATAACTTTTATAGCCTCTAATTCTATGACAAACAAAAAATTGCCCCTTGCTGCAATCAGATCTTTGTATCAACTTACACTCCAAATGACATATAACTTTACTTACTCTATAAACGTTTTATTATGTATCAGGAACATGGTTTCTTTATACTGATCAGGAACAACCAGCAACAAAAAATGCCTCTACAGTAAATGATGATGAACTGTGAATGTGAAGTAGAACGGGAGACCTCTGATTGTTCGTATTTCATGTCATACAGAAGGAATATTAATAATAGAACATTTACCTGCTAATAAGTAGTTTGCTAATGTCTTTGAAAGTGTTAAAACTTAGTAACAGGTTGCAAGAAAGTGAAGAATTGTGTATACAGAGCGGAAATTATCATTATATTTACATCTCCGTTATTTCCATTGAAAGTGTATTCAGTGAAGATCTAAGTGAAGTGTGGATCTACAGGCTATTAGCATTTGAAAGTACGTTAATAAAAATCTGGGTCATCTGTGTACCACAATTCATAACATACGCATGGCTGGGCAAAGAATGAAAAAAAAAAAAACTAAGCAGGCAAGCTACCTCTCTCACCATAGATAAAAGCTATGAGTGCCTTTATTGCCTTTAGACTGTAGAGATTTTCTGACTAAAAAAGAATGTACATGATACAAACTTATTTTCAGAACAGTGCTGTATCAGAGTAATAAGTTGCACTCTAAGTGTAATGTCAATCAGTCACCTGCTATGTCAGACATCAAAACACTAAGAACTGATGCTAGTTTCGTCAGTAAGTGCAGCGAATTGCTCACTACTAGTAAGTAAATCTAAATTTAAGAATTTTTATTAATTTTTTGTTTTAAATATACTTTTGTTCACAAGAAGAGAATGTGGTGAGGGAAGATGTGAGAACGCTCATAAATTTTGTTCCATTGTGAAAGTAAAACTTTAATGCTTTGATATATTTGCAACCTCAGCGAAACTTACCCTTAATTTTCCTAGTCATTGCGTCTCAGTCTGTTTCCTAGAAACTTAAGCAATGAACACCCAATACGTGACATAGGAAATTACAAACATAAACTGTTTCACGTGGATTATACTTGAATGCGAAAAACGATGTTTTATGTGGTATTCCATGAGCTACACAAGTCCATTCAGTAAACAGCTCCTTAGTGTTGGCAATACAGTTTCTAAAATTATATTGCCATTTCTTCAATGACCTTCCTCCTTTTTCTGTATTTCCTATATCACAAGAAAAGAAGAAAATACAAGTGAGAAAGAAAATGCGACCCAGCCAGTTCTTACAATTACGTTATGATTTATTTTGTAGCTCACATTTTATCTCATGAACGATGTAACAGCTATCTCGTAAATAGATGTATTTACATAAGAAGAATGTATTGTTCTCCATGGTGAGCAATATCCCACCTTTGAAACGATTTTTAAGTTTCTTTCATTTGTTAAATCAGTTCATCCCGCTGATTTTCATTCTATAAACTACTGAAACAGTCTCACAATAGCAAAAGATTTGTTATACAATCAATAAATACCACTATTAAGCAAAACAGGACCGAATAAATGTTTTGAATAAAACCAGTAAGAGCATACCTGTAAAGTTCAAAATAATATATGAACCGTATCTGACAATTCTGGGTGTATCAACGTGTACAGCCTTTTCATCTAAATACAATGACTTGTACATTACTTCAGTAATTCATTCAATTTGAAATGGAAATAACTATCTTTTTGAACACTCTGTATGGCGGTAATGTGGATCATTTATTAAAATAGATATGCTAATATACATAGAAATATGTTTAAAATAAATTGTTTCCTTTTTTGTTATTTTTCAACTTTGGAGAACTTAATATGAAAACAGGCGTATTTTATTATATTTATACATTTTGCATATACAATTGTCATAATCATCATTTAAGTAGAATGTTTCAGTTTACAATTTTAACTTTCAAAGCATACAATTGATCTTATGACTTTGTTCAATAATAGCTGTAAATAAGAAAATTAGTATGTTCATGTTTCGTGGAATCTCGTTAAGGTATTAAACTGGGTGCTACGCAAGAGAATTCGTAATTTATTTGTTCATATAACACATAATAAAAGTAAATGTAATTACAGTATGAAAAAATTGCAAGTTTGGTAGTTGTTTTGACTAAGACAGCTTCAGGCAATCGTTGAATATTTTTAGACGGACTGAAACTTTAAGCATCAGGAGCAATTGCAAGCAGTTTCAGCATAGTACAAAATAACTGCTACCAACTCCTTATTTCGCGCTGATTTCTGTTTTGTACGCTTTCCATTACTAACGGAAGAAACATCAACTAAATGCCCATTCTGCTCAAGTCATGTGCATTAGTAAACGGTGGAATACTGAGAGACATGTACATGCTCTCAGAACGAATAGTGCTTTGAAACTTGAGATCAAATGAATAAAAACAAATATTCATACAGTTTATTAATACCACGTGCATCTACAGAACTCTTAACAAAGTAAGGATGAATTGGATTTAGAAAGAAAAAAAAGAAAAGAAAGACGTATCAAGTGATCAGAAAACCTATTTGTCACACAATTAAAGAAAAAAAAACCTAAATAAATTACGTGCCTCTACTAAAGGCAATAAGTAGCCAATTGGTGCATGGTCCAGTATATTCAAAATGGTATGGAATACCATTTTCATTCCAGTGTCGGAGAAATTAATGTTACACAGCATCTGTCTGCGACGTTTGTAAATACAATAAAATTAAGTCTATTTTTGGTAATGAAATAAACGAAGGACAACGTCGAAACAGAGAGTATTTTTTCCCCGAGAGAGTCTTGTTGTTGTTGGCTTTCACTCTCAAATGCTTAGTTGATGTGATAAAAGTATGACTGATCAATATTTGAAATGAAACGACAATGGTGTTCGTTACTAGTATTCAAAATAACCTAAGAATCAAGCACTTTGAAATCAATAAAATAATAATAAAACAAAAACAAAAAATAAAGAAGAAAGGCAACATAGAAAATAATCGTTACGAGTATTTTACGTCGTAAAGGAAAAAATTTTTCACGAAGGCGATTGGAAAGATTTTAACATAACATGGACTCAGCATGATGCCAACTGGTTGCTTGAGCATTAAAAACTAAAAGTCTTGGAAGAAGAGCGAAAGAAATGTTCTAAATTTTTTGATAATAGTGGAAAGCGTACATTTGTTCTTTGAGTAATATCAGTAGTTACAGAAACGTATCACGACACCCGACTGCATCTACTCACCTTCATTTTCTACCTTATAGCTGTGTACAGTAAAAGCATGCCAGTCGCAGAAAAAAAATAAAAAAAAGAATAAGATGGTGCCCGAAGTGGGGAAAATTGAACTTCAAGTAACTACATCACTGTCAGAAATTATGCCGGGAGAAACCGACGTTCGATTTCCGTGTGTCTACAACCTGATGAGACCAACGAAACTGTATGGTTACAAGGAAGGAAGCAAAGCACCATTTGTTTCCTGCAGTCTGAACGAAACGGTAAAATGACCCGCATTAAGCTGTAGCGTAAAAGTGCTAGAGACTACGGAGGAACTTAATTCTGACACCGAATGAGAAAAGAAAAATGTAATCTGCTAGTATCCACAATGTTATTTTTTATTTTTTAAATTGTTTTAGAAGTTGAAAGATTTACACAAAAAATAGATTAGGTAACAAGCAACTTTTTATGACTGCAGATTCACGGTTCATTTATAAAATTTAAAAAAATGATTCTTTACGTTGCATAACACTTCATTACTCTTACATTTTATTTATTATTTCAACCTACACACGCTAATTTTAGTAACAAAAACGGCATTTCGGAAGAAGCCTCAGGTTATTCACTTACTCTGAATACAGAACGTCTCCGTTAGTACCTTATGAAAGACCTCCGAACTCAATTTCAAAGTCACACATTAGACACTGAAAACAGAGGTAACTTCAACGTGGAAATAATTTTTGTGTCTTGTAAGATGTAAACATTACTTAATTTGAAACACAGTCATGCGTCACAAACTATAAAACACAGCTACCACCATTTTTCGACAAATCGAGAAAACTGACTCTGTTGATGAGTAATCTACGGAAAATTAATACGGATGAAAGAAAGAAAATGATTGCTCGGGAATAGCGTCAGACATCACGCATGAATAATCCAAGGCACTATCATATATTTCATGCATACTCCACATGTGATACAAAATTTTAAAAAATCATTTCCTTAGGAGTAATGAAAAAAAAAACAGAAAGAGGAAAAAAGTCATGAATTCACTGAAATGAGTGGCTGTCAAAGCTCATGATTTTAGTGAAATGAGTGGCTGTTTATTATCTCCAAGAAAGTAATAGAAAGTAGGTAATATATTTCAGTCATATTACCGTTTCTTCAGAAATTGTCGAGAGCATCCAAAAAATTCTAAAGACAGCTGACTGAAGAGTTTTACCAATATCTTTGTTCAGCAACAGACGCATGACATTATTCTAAGAGTTTCACGAAAATCTGTATACACTGTCATCGCGCCGTAGATATCAGGAGTCTGTATCCCTTCCATAAATAACAAGAATATAAATCATTTCTTTCAGTTTAAAAGTGGGAGTAGTGCAATATGGAAGATGTAATTCACTCAGTTCAATCTACTAGATTAAACTGTGTAAACGTTCATTTATTCCATTGCTTTTTAGTGTACTCGCAGTAATTTTGATTCACAAAACTTCTATAGAATATCTAACTACAAGAGTAACTCGCGTAATTTAGAGACAAAGGGACAGTGCCTATGCAATAATACTAATGCACGATGAAAATCCTTAATGTCATAAGAAAAATCGTACATGGTCATTAACATAATTGCTGGCCGCAACAGAGGACGCCAGAAGGGGCCTACTCTCAGAGAACGAACATAAAATGGAGTGCTTGATGAGCTGTTACTTAGCAGTCGAAACGTTTCCCAAGCATGAAAATTGCGGACGTAGTTGCAGTCGGTGGTTCTCCAAGGTGCACCACAATCTCATGTTATGACAACGACATATAAATAAATTATTCCCTGCTAGATTATGAATCTACATTATCCTTTTTCAGTCCATTGCCTCTTCTCTCATTTACTTCTTACCATAAACGGAAAATAGTAGATTTTCATCGTGCGATCTATAGAGTAACAAGGAGGGGACGTTTTCTTTCTCATTTATACATAAAGAAGCAGTCACAAACCACTTGGAAAATTAGCGGATAACGCATCACAGCTGTTCTGGCATTTCTTTAGCGAAACTTTCCACGTAAACAAAAACATTATGAAAAATCTCTCCTTTTACTGTTATTGACAATAATTGAAGACGAAGAATTTCTTCGTGCTGCACTTTGGTTCTGAACTCACAAGAATATATTCTAAAAGATAATTTTAGCGGGCGTTTTTCCATACAGCGATGAGACTACTTTTAAAGTTATGATTTACAAGAGTAGATGTAAAGACAAAAATACGGCTGCATGCAGTAATTTATTAATACAGTCACTCGTGATTGCAAGAGACTAACTGTAATATCTTTGAATGATTGATAGAACAACAGTGCAGAAAAGTGTTTCTCTAAATACAGATAGAACTACAATCTACTTGATGCATGACAGCAAGTTTTACCGCGCATTTTGTACCCACACTCAAGTTACATGTAAGCATAGGACTTTCCAATAACCTACGCTCTTATCTGGTTTTACATGTGACGCAGAAATGAAACTATGGACCAATTACTATCTCATTTCGAAGGAGAGGAGGAGCTGGTATATCAACATTTCTATTCCGCAATTTCCTTAAATTTCCTGTTGCTCTTTCAGATGAATTACTTTTCAGTGTCTGCTATCGTCTAGTTTCGTGAGACGTTAAACTCTTAGCATTATTCGCTTTTCCGTCACTTTCACCATTGGTGTTGGAGACATTTTGTTTGTATGAATTCCGCTTGTGTTTTTAAGATGCAAACAACAATGAATGAGCTCTTTAAACTCTAACTAAATTTGTAAAAACTCATCCATCAGCTTCACATCAATGAAAGATTTATTATTGATAGGGGATAGCGAGTAGTTGGGAAAATAATAAACGACAGAATAATCTGATATTCATATTGGGTTTTAGAGCTTGAAACAAATACCCGTAAGTGCATAGGACGAACATTTTATTAGACACTAAACCATGTTTCTAAATCGGATGACACATAAATATAATATTTTTTCGTTTTTTCTTCGCCCGCTGCTAACGCAGCCCTAGTAATACTTTTCCTTTTTCTGTTGTTGGTGTCAATATTAGTTGGTTGTATTATACTGTTTTTTTTTCTCTCTGTCACATAGTTTTGTTATTTTTCTTACCCATCATGTAGTAGTATGCTGTGGAATGAATTCCTCACATACGTTTCATGATACATGTAAGATTCAGGTGTTTGCCTGCATGTGTGTAGTTGTAACCACACCACATTTCTAAACGGTATCAGCTATCCGCCATAATTACCTTTTGTTTCCCCTTTATCTGCTGTTGCCACATTGACAATACTTCCTTTTTCCCGAGTTTGATATCAATATTACTCTGAAAAAATTCTCTGCTTTTCCATTTTTCAGAGTTCTTATAATCGTTCTTACCCTTTACGCCATTGTATTGTGTGAAACGCACGTTACGTACACGTAACTTACAGATATAAGAATGAGTCTTCTTGCACTTATATTTTGACTACATAGTAAGAATCGTAACAAGTATTTATTATACTATACCTTGAAAAAATATTTTGGTTATTTACATTTTCACATTTCTTATTTGACGCTTATATTTTATATCGATAGACGACAGAAAAGAACTATGTTAGACTACACTCCATGTACATCAGTTGCCACTTCATATATTATTTCTCCTGTCATGTAATTCAGTATACACCAAATTATAGGTATTAAATAATAATAACAATAATAGTAAGACACTCTTATAGTGCCACAAGAAACTAGTGCTCCGAGTTTTAATTGCAAAAAAATTTCAAGGTATTTTGAACACCATTGATAAATTGCATAATTATGTTACAGCTCAAATGTTGTAGTGACACACGTGCAACCACGTGTGTATTGTGTGTCTGTCACACCACAAGCTGGTGAAGCATATAGAAAAATTAGAATAATCTTTAAAAACTATTCCTCTTGTTGTAGGAAATGTTATCGTAGTTTTAGAACAAATAACGGGTATGGGAAAATTGTTCATGTTATAAGAATAAATCTGATTTATCAAAAAGAGGACTAATGTCCAAAACATATTTATTTGGAGTTTCCTACTGTGGACAGCTATTTAAGATAATTTAAAAAACTATATCACGAGGCCACTAAAGATGCTGTACTGCGTATTTATGGACAGACAACCAGTGTCCGTCAAGTGAAAGTCTTCAAACCATTTACATTTTAGGAGAAATATATAGGAAACAGTACACGTCAAAATAATTAATGTGAGCTGTTGGGCAGCAGATAGTTAGGGATGTCATTTCATCAGATCAAAGGAAGTTCCCTTGGAGTCATGTACACTATTATTATCAATTGCAGCATCAAAATGAAAGTAAAATACAGAATATGGGTAAAAATATTTAAAGGAAAGTATACGTTCGCGTATATGTTATAAATATGTGAAAATCTACGAAGAGCAGCTGTCACTTATACGTCCATCTGTTATCACATGCACATTTCTGTTAGTCACAAAGTGCACGATTGACAGTACACTGCATTGTTCCGCATACTGTTGCACCAAAGTCATACCACTAGCTGAAGACTGTATCATTTTCGAACGAGTGTAGCGATATTGGTTACAAGTTAGGATAATCGATCGTAGGTTTATCACAACTGAATTCTTTTAATATATGTATATTATTGATTGTAGTCGATGAAAAAAAAACACAAAATCGGGGGAAACCACATGGATCGCCAAACCTTAACATTTACGTGGACAGACATAGACCAGACTGGTGTAATCATCTGGTACCGAATCGTGTTCAGTTTTCTTGTTAAAGTAAAAAAAAAAATATTTTGACGTGTACTATTCCTTATACACTTCTGTTAGAATGTAGGTGACTCGGAGCCGTTCGTTTGAGCGGAACTGCTCTCATAACCTAGCCATTGAGCGCTCATGAGCTCCTTAAGCAAAACTCATTGTCGGTAGATAAATGAACATTACAGTAGCTTTTGAAGGTTTCGTGATGCCGTTGTTTAAGTACATTGTTTTCAGAAAATACCTAAGATGAGTGAAGAATTCGAAATACACGCGCTTGATTTTGGCACCAACGCTCGCTACGGGTAGAGGAAACACCACCGCACTAAAATTCTAAATACAGAAGATGAATTTGCACGAAATGCCTATATTTCACTATGCGACAGGGTGTTGTACTTCTTGCACGTCCTGATATTCTGGCCCTGTCTATTCGCTTTCTGTCGCTACCCTTGCGCCGCCATGTATTCTCCACTGTATCGTCGTAAGCTCGTTGTGTCTGTGGCTTTTTTCGTACCTTTCTACACTGCTTTCGATTATTTATTTATGACGCATTTACCTGTTTGCGAACTAATATTTTACTGCGTACCCGTTCTTATGCTGTAATTCTTTTATAATTGTATTTTTGACTCCTCGTAGTTTGGCTCCTACGTCTGCCGTTGTAAAACCGTCGCTGTAAGCTGCGCCTACCGTCAGCAAACTGTTTTTATTGCAGGTGTAAGCACAGTGACGGTGCCAAATATGGCTCTAAATTCTGTTTGCGTCTTTTACTAGAGCACTGCAGGACTGCTCCACTCACCTCGCTAATTCGCACGAAGCAAAAATTATTAAAACAGAGTCAAGGTCGTTATGCCTTCAGGATGCGCCAGTACGTATGTATCGCTGCAGCTGGTTGAGGTAAGGACGTTTTCTGTTATATTATTGACAGGACATAAGAAAAAAACTCGAGGGGTAAGCGAATTGTAATGGGTTATTGCCATAGTTTAGGAACAGAGCCTAAGAAATTGAAGTGTACCATGCACAATTAAATGAATTTTGAAGTCATAATGTTACTTGTGTAAGAACAAATGTTATGAAGTGTGTGTATCAACAAATATTGCTGGCTCTTCCCATGAAGGTCTTATTTGCTGCTTCTTTGAAAATGTTTCCACATAGGGCCTTTTCGCGCCTGAGACGTTGGGCTACATCCGCTTAGTCAAATTATAGTTTAATTCATTTTCACTGAAAAACAAGAGAATACGGTTTCTTGATTTCCTTTCAGATGTTCCGCAAATGCAAATAGAAAAAGCCAAGTGCTTCATGGTCCAAGGAAGATATAAAAGAAGCAAATGTTTTAGGCAGCTCGTCTGGATAAAGTTCCAGCAGTTTGGAACATGGTTTCACGAAATATGTGTGGGTGCAAAAGGTTGAAAAATGTTTGCTTGTCGTATAAACTTGTGATTTTGACACCGAAATGTACAGGGCGGAATAGCCTCTTGACTGGATGGAATAACCACATCATTTTCATACATCGTGATTTCTGCCTTCTTCTGATATTTGTTTAATAATTTCTTCGTGTGAATGTATTTCAACATTTTGGATACTGGAAAGTATTCATAATCAAAATACCACAATTATATCACGTTTTCAGAGTTTTTAAAGAGTTTCTGTCTTGTTACACAGCGCTTACAGTTGAAATAAGAGTCATAGCCGCTCTGTACGCTAAGTGGAAGGAGACCCGTGTGTTGTTAAAACCTCCTGAGATCGTGTGAATCAACACTATTATTTATACTGTTATAATTTACCACAACAGTCTCACTCACAAACATGCATATATTTTTTTCTATTTTTATAGCACTCTGATGACGGTAGAACCGGTTAGTTAGTTGCCAATTAATTACATGTGCCACCTCCTAGACAACTTTTATTTCATTGACGAATTTCTTTTTAAAAACTGGTAGCCGGTAAAAATGTGTAGTTAGGAGAGTAGAAATAAAAGAATAATGTGTTCAATAATGTTAACAGTAATCATATATATGATTACTTTTAATACTATTGAACACATTGTTATTTTATTTAGGTCAATAGAAATAAAATAATAATGTGTTCAATAATGTTAACAGTAACCATATATATATGATTCCTGTGTGTTCAATAATGTTAACAGTTATCATATGATTACTTTTATCATTGTTGAACACATCATTATTTTATTTCTACTCACCTATCTACACCCTTTTACAGTCCACCAGTTTTAAGAAAAAAATTCGTTCAAAAATGGTTCCAATGTGTCTGAGGACTATGGGACTTGACTTTTAAGGTCATCACTCCCCTAGAACTAAGAACTACTTAACCCTAACTAACCTGAGGACATCACGTAGATCCATGCCCGAGGCAGGATTCGAATCTGCGACCGCAGCGGTAGCGTGGTTCCAGACTGTACCGCCTAGAACCTCTCGGCCACCCCGGCCGGCCAGAAATTCGTTAATAAAATAAAACTTGAGTAGGACAAATGCTTTTAAATTAGATTAGAGTTAAAGCTTGCCTCGCTAATTTGTTAGCGATCTTATGTTATTAAGGCCAGTTTTCAGAAAATTTTATTGCTGAATCTCTGAGCCACTGGCAGCTTTGACAATGGATAATAAAGCACACGCTTTTCCTCTACTGTTGTGGGTTTGTACACGAGTGTTCTTCTCACAGTGTGATGGGCTATTGATGAAGAATTTCAATAGCGAAAATGTGTATTGTGTTGTCACCGCTAAAACGCCTAGCTCTTTGAGCAGGTATTGAACTACAAATTTGCGCTCCAAGACTGGTTTGGTTTCCAAGTTCACTGGAAGGCTCGCAACGTGAAAATTCCCCTTTCGCAGACGATCTTTTGATGGGTATTCGGGCAGAGAGTAGAAGCGTTTGCTGCGGATCGGTGTCGCCCGGGGTAGGAGATGAACTACGGGATAGTGGCGACCCCACGCGGCGTTTCGACCAAAAATAGAGTTTCATCGGCGGCTGGTAACGACGTCGTTCCGCGTGACGCGGCCGTCGCGTCGCGTCCACCGCCGATAGGCGGCCAGCGCCGCAACAAATTACTCAGATTGCATCTTGCGGTTTCCACCGGCCGCGCGGCAGCTGGGGAGCGGGTAGCGGCGGCCGGAGCACCGGGCGCGCACTGCATGCGCCGCCTATCTGGATTTAAATTACTTATTTGTGGAACGTGTTCCGCGGCAAGAGTCGCGAGCGGGCGAAAAAAGAGCCGGCACGGCGACAGCGAGTTCCAGACATTTTTACCTTTTATGCGATACGTTTGTAATAATTTTATCCCCGTAGTGAGCGAGCGCCTGAAAACTGCAGGCTCATGTTAGTTTGGAAATCGGGGGCTCGGCGAATCGGAAATCTTTTTTTTTTTTTTTAGCTCGGCGTACTTTTTTAGCCTAACCCTGCCTCTCCCCCCCCCCCCCTCCGCCTTCCCTCTTTTTCGCCCTCCCCTCCACCCTGCACTCGTTTCGTCAGCCATAGCGGCGGGCGCCCTGGTGGTCGTCATTTGAACAAGTAATGCTGCTTCGAACGCACGCCTCTCGCATACACACACCCCTCCCCTTGCCAGCCCCCTTTCGCCCAGCCCACCCTGAAACGGGTCCGTGGTGACGACCCTTGGCTCCCAACTTGTGTGTGGAAGCGCCTGCTCGCTGCTCTCGTTCCCCTTTTATTTTTTTTTATTTTTCGTGCGGCGCTAGTGGTGGTGGCAGGACGGGGTATGTGCTGGCCGTGGTAGTGGGGGGTATCGCTGCTGCCCATACGGGCTCGGGCCGCCGAGTAAGGCAAACGCCGGCGCCCCTTTGTCGCACTCGTTTCCAGAGGGCCCGAAATTTTCGCGACGTCCCGCCGGACGCGCGCGCCCGCCAAATTCCGTATCGCGCCGGCCCGGCGTGCGGCGAGCTGGCTCTCAACGTCGCACAGAACCCCTGTTCCGTAATGCAATTACGCACTTACGTCTCCTGCATTAAACCACTCGTACTTCACGGGGGAAAAAAACGGCGGCTAAAGTTGTTAAAATCACAAACATATCGCTGATGGCGCTGATGAAAAACGATGGCTATACGTTCGATCAATGTTTGCAATACTGCCTCAATTATGCATCCGGCAGCGAACGGAAAGCGCAAATTGTCGCCGCATTTGCTAACTTGCCGAACTAGGAATAAAACGCCCAGTGGCAATAAATATAAGGGCTGGGCGTGCTAATTAAAATTTTTGTCCGTAAATCAAGTGATCTGCAAGAGAGCCTACCTGGTGTATTCCGCGGTAATGCTATTGAAGACGTGCGATATTAAAAAGTGGAATTTATGGTTTAATTATTTCCAACTTACATACTGTAAAGCATTTTGCCAAAGAAAGCTCATGTAACTAACTTGAATTTATGTTATCAGCAAAGCATCTATGTTATCAAAGAGCAGTTTCCAACTAGATGTCTTGAATACTTGTGAATCTTACATCTTCGTCATTACGCACAAAGAAATACGTTGCAGAGAAAAGTAGGCATCTACTTTTGGGCGCACAATTTCCCGTAAGATATCTCGAAGTTTTCTCTTGCAAACAAATGTCAAAGTGATATGACAGGCCAAAAATCAGTGTTAGACACATTTTTCCGCTTGCTCCCAGAAAACTGGAACCACTCTTCAATATATCATATGTAACCTTCTTTCACTGTATAGGCGGATTCGTGTTTTGAATAATGTCTTGTACAAAGATATAATATGTTTCATGTTTTTTTGGACACCTTGTGTCTCGACTATTAATGAAACAATTACTAGATAGTACGCGTATCTATTTACACTTTGTCCATTTTCTGAGAACTGAAAAAAGTCAAAATCTAAGTTAGCAGGTGTGTCACGAATTTTCTCTGAACTAATTTCCCTGATAATTCCCGTAGATGTATTTTAAATACCTCGCAAATACAACTGCACTAAACTACTTCATTGGTAGTTGTAACCGAAAATTACGTGCGTTGAGAAAATTTTGGCTTTGGAAAAATTCCAATTTTTCTTGCGGTAATTATCCATTATTACTCAGAGCCTCTTCTAGTTACAAGAATTCAGAATACAAATATGAGTAGCAAAATGACCAACATGAAACAGGAAAAAAACTTGTTAATGGAAAACGTACTTGGAATAAAACTTGTCTTTGTGAGTGACACACGTCGGCGCTTTTGTAGTCACTACTAAGAATATTTTTAAGCAGCAGTTAATATTAGACGAGATTAATTTCCAAACCGACAGCAGCTGGTCAGGTTAAAACAACTATCGATAATGAATATACCCCGTTAAAAAAGCACCGACAGTACAAGTACCCTGCGTTTAGTTTCTAAATATTATCACGCACACTTTACGGATTTTGTCTGAGGAATCTTGAAGCAACACTTCACACTGGTTCGATCTATTACGGAATGATTTCAACTACTGATTATGCACCACGAGTAAACTCGAGAATGTTTCGTGCGTCAGTAATCGATATTGATCTGCAAATACGCCTCATTGCCTTACGTTTAAGATATAGCACTACATTATCTTTTGGGTGTCGAGTACCCTGGGCGATCTCATTATCGCGTACGATATTGGATCGAAGGATATGGTTAGCTTCTTCAAGTGTTTCGGTCGATGGTCGGAGCAGTAATACTTCCCACTAAGGCGGAATCTTCGGACTGGCTGGACACACGAAAAGGTATCGATGATGATCCAGTTTCAGAAAACAATACAACTTCGTTCACCTCCTTCTTTGGAAACGGATATAAATTATACACTTCCAATGTCAACGAGATGCCGAACTGGAAACGGATGAGGTCGATGAGGGAATGTTTTTTCTTTATTCCCTCGAAATTTTTAGGATTACGTATGTTTTGATTAGTGATGGAAGTCTTCGGCACCGTGTTTGTGTCTGCGATTCCGGGTAGGTTCGCGGCAGTGAGAACCAGGCTGAGCCGTGAGCACGAAGGGCCGATCCTTGGCCGGCGCCGGCCGCCTGAGCCACGTCGCACTGCGCAGACGCGGACTGCAACGCACTTTTTCCCGCCTTTTAGTCGCCGCGGACAGAAGGGAGCCGGGGTCTGACGGGAGCAGCTGCCTACTGGCGAGGCCGAAGGACCGCCGCTGCGAAAGCCGACTTTGCGCACTCGCCCGGCACCGGTCAGGAATATGCAGAGCGGCGCCGACCGTCCCGGCGAGAGAATAGCACTGCCACTAACTGGCTAAGTGCGCAGTTACGTACCTGGCACGGGGCCGTACTGATCGAACGCGCCGGCCGAGTGGGCAGCGCGGTGCAGCGGGGCTGGCGGCTGGCACACCACAGAGCGGGTCCCCGGTTCGAAGCCCGCTGCGTGCTGCGCTGTGCGCGTTGTGTGACGCTGCTGCCGCTGCCGCCGCCGCCGCCGCCGCCGCCGCCGCTGTGGGCTCGTCAATTACGCCACGCCGAATAGGAACAGTCGCGCCCGCGTGTCAACAGGCCGGCCTGTGGGCCAAGCGGGGAGCGTCAAAACAGGAGCTAGGTGCCAAAAGCAAGCCCTGGAGGCGTGAACGGTACACTACGAATGACCAAAGAAACTAAATGGGACAAAAGTATCACATCTGCAACAATACATAAATAATGAGCATAACGTCCTAGCACACAATACATGAATTGGAAAGTGACTGAAACTGCAGCTGAACTTCAACGGAGCTGCACCCGCTCCAAACATGCAGTACACACCAGTGAGGCATTAAGTGGTGAGAAACAGAATCATCCAAACGTGTCCCGCCAGTTGCTGTTGTCCAAGGGGTACATAGTTTCGCCGATCGATACTACCATCACTTGCTTGCACAGCGCAGACGAGAGATATAAGTGAGACCCAGTCTGTGGCTGCAGACTGGTACACTGGCCAGCGTGGGTGTGTCTTTTAGGTGGTTTCCCGCGTTCATGTAGACAAATGTTGGGCTGTTCCCCGAATCACGCCTTGGAGTATGGGATACAGAAACAGCTGAAATGCGCTACCATACAGGACAAAGTCTACACGATTCAAGAAATGGTTCCAATGGTTCCTGAGCGCTATGGGACTTAACTGCTGTGCTCATCAGTCCCCTACAACTTAGAACTACTTAAACCTAACCAACCTAAGGACATCACACACATCCATGCCCCAGGCAGGATTCGAACCCACGACAGTAGCGGTCGCGCGGCTCCAAACTCTAGCGCCTAGAACAGCTCGGCCACTCCGGCTGGCTACACGATTCACAGACAGAGCGCAGACATGACTTTCCTCTCTTACGTAACGTTGACGACTGTGGAGCCAGGAAAGACATCCTACTACAAAGTTAAATGATAAAATAAAAAAATTTGTCAAACTCTGGACATGCGGACGCCGTGCTGGACGGGTTGAGCTCTAAAGAAAAGAAATTCCTGACACTATAAATGCGAGCGCCGATGATGTCAGAGAGGGTCGCCTGGCCAAATATTGTGTCCTTTGGACACGATAAACTGCCTGTATATCTGACGATCATTTTTGTTATCACATTCTGAGCAAGAAACTGAAGAATAACAACTCGTGGATACGTTCTTGACCGCAGCAACTACACATGATACTATCGACTTGGTCGTAAAAACGAAAGGCTGTCTCTACACATGAAGTCGTTTGCAAGGAGTGGAGGTATCTCCACGAGGCTACTGCCGATCGAAAGCACTGGCCCAGTACTAAAATTATTAATAGTATCAGAAATATCACGTACACAGAAGTACAGATACCACGATTAACTATACTGCTGTAGATCAGCAGTGAGTCATATCCACACCACTGGTCTGCGCTGATGTAAGCTCCGTACGGAAACACTGGCAAGGGCAGCGAGAAGCAGACATTGTAACTCTGCTGCACGGCATTATCAAGGTCTTGAAATGTCCAAGAAAAACCCATCTGTACAGAACATCGTTGCATGTAGAATTATTAGTCCTAACTCGGTTAAGAGTTTCCATAGGTCCGACTCTTTTCGTATCCACGTAATCTGATTGTAGGGTCCTTGGATTTTACCCAAGTCTCCTGTCGGGAATGAGCTTGTTCTTTGAAGTAAGGCGGAGCTCCGATAAAACTTTGCCAGAACTTCATTAGTGGAGTGGCTGCTTGTATATCACAAAGCAGAATGTCGTGTAGATATAAATGCTTTCGCTCTCTACCTGTAGGCTACCGTTTCCCTTGTAATTTGGGGTGCGGGGACCGTGAGGAGGGGAGGGGGGGGGCATAAGGCCACTAAAAGGATATATAAGGCAATTATAACAGGAATGTGGCGCTTTGTGTAATGATAACCTTCTTCACGACGTACTCAAACGTGAAGCTGCTCTACCCTCTTCCTTCAAAAGAACAGATAAATCGCTCTAAAAGTGAGCACAATTGGAATCAGCGTTATGCGTTTCAGCTAATGTCCGCTACTCATCGACACCATATCGATCTTTGATATAGGGCTGGACGTACTGAAATTCTACTCATTGCCTATGTAAACTCACAGAAAGTCCTTGTAGTCTTAACGCGGGTATGGATAGAATATAGTTTTTATGGGGCATTTGTGCCTTCAATCGCCATATAAAGCAGTCAGTACAATAAACTGCTCTCTTCTTATTCAGTGATCCGATTGGTTCATAGAACGCAGGTTGACCCTCTGGTGTATATATTAGCAAGCTTACGGTCTTCACATCATCAGTATGCATATCACAGCTCTCTCTAAAACACCGAAAATACTTATTTGTTAGCCCGAAAATATATAAAGAATTTTGCTACCTGATTAATGTTCTATTTCACGAAGAATTTTTCTGTGCTGGAAGACTTTAAGATCTCTCTTTGGCAGATCAAGGACACACGATTCCACAACCGTAAAGATGTCTGATACTTTTGTACTGTGACCTGACGCGGACTATTTCGTTTTTCCTAAATACATCAGTCACATGTGATAAAGTGAATTCCCATTTCCGACTGCTCTATGCACAATCTGTGTAGAAAGTTGATGTACCACTTAGGCTACCACAAAATTCAACTGAAAAAATGGTTCAAATGGCTCTAAGCACTATGGGATTTTACATATTAGGTCATGAGTCGCCTAGACTTAGAACTACTTAAAACTAACCTAACGACATCACACCCATACATGCCACAGGCAGGACTCTAACCTGCGACCGTAGCAGCCGCCTGGTTCCGGATTGAAGCGCCTAGAACCTCTCGTCCATATGTGCCGGCAATTCAACTGAGCAGTCGTAAAATAAAATCGCACTTCATATTTCGTGTTACATAGTCGCTTGGTTCCATTCACAAGGATCATAGTTACTAACCGTGTGATCGATCGTAACCGGCAATCGATTTACTCGTACGCTATGGTGGAGGATACCACACACCGAGTAGGAGATGTTGCCATACTGTGAAACCTTATTACGAATTACGGTGCTATTAAGTACCCCGGCGTGCTTACCGTGCGTAAAATAACTCCATGATTGGCCTAGTTTAGTTGAAAGTAGGAGTAATAGATAGTCGCGGCAAGGGAGTGTGTACGTATCGGTTTTCGAACGGACGTGGGAAGCTGATAGGCGGGGCGCATGCGCGATACGCCAGACTGCGACTGCTGTTAGCGAGCGTCAGGAAGGCTTGAGTGATGCGGCGAAGGAGAATATACATCGCACAGACAAGTGCCTGTTTTCGCAGACAGAAATCTTCCACGTAGATCTGTTACTACTACGCATGGCCTCATCTTAGTGGATGGAATAAGACGCAGCTGACCTGCCGTTTGTGTGGCGAACTTCATAGTTCGCTCCATACATTAAATGATTTCCTATGGATTGGGAAGAGAACAAGCAAGGAAATTAATTATATTCTTACGAAAATTAATCATTACTCCGCAATCCTCATTTACGTTTCTGCCCAAATAATTTGTCGAACAGAGAGATGCCTAATTGGATACCATCGTGGCGAACTTTTCCACATTACGTTATGAATGATTTATTTTTATACGTAATGTAACATAATGAGACCGAAGCTCTAACTAGACTGATAAAGAAGGAATGAGGTTTACGATCGGTTGGCTTTTCGTGTATTCATGCGCGTACCAGCGGAAATTAGTAGCCTTATGCGAAATATGCTCTAAGTAAAACGTTGTTAGGTCCCACTTATTTTGACATCATTGCTTTAGTACTGCAGAAAATGCAGCATTATTATTCGAAACGTCTTTTTCAATGTTCTGGCCTTGTTAAGCAACACAAAAATGTATGTATTACCCTTTCCAATTTTTTCCTCCTTTGCAGCTTCTTGATACAATTAATGTCACATGTAAGGTTTCTTGTGATTCAATGAGCAAACGTCAGGTGTGAGTTTTTTTTCCGGTGAAGACTGTGTGTCCAGTCTCCCAATTCGAGACTAAAAGCAAATATTTATATGATCTTGTTGTGTACCGGTTGGTTTATAGTCAAGACTAGGTGAAGCGGTGGTATTCACTTCCTTTATTTACTTGACGACATGCGAGGAAATTTATATAAATAACTAACAAAGAAATTGCACCATGTAATTACAATAAACTTAAATAAATTTGAAACCAGTAATTTGAAAATTGTGAATGTAAGACGTTTAGGAGACTGAGGCTAGTCTCTCCACATTCATTCTTCAACGTGTTGCTACCTGAAGAATCTTATGCAGACGACTTTACCATACTTCCACAAATTCAAATGTAAACAGTATACAGGTAGATCTGTCAGAGAGAAAAGGAAACATAGGTGGTCTAAAAATTACAGCTGACAAAAATTCAAGAAAAATATGAAACCGTCATCAAAATATGAATCAAGAAAAATAGGACAAACGCTAAGTGTGTTTACATATCTGGAGAGATTAATACATCAAATGGGTTAGAAAACCAGAAGTAGAAGATACATTCACTAGAATGAAAAGAACACATTCTTTAATCAGTGGTGTGCCCCAAGGAAACTGAATGGGTAGACTACAGTGGGCAGTACAGATTTTTTATACTCACGAGAATGTTTAACAATAATAACCAAGAAAGAAACCTTCATAAGAAACTATTGTTCGATTACAGACAATATATATATAGCGAATTTTAAGCAATAAGAAGATTCACCAAGCAATATAAAAAAAGTGAAAGGTACCGTCAAAGCGGACGTTGAAATATTTGGAATACTTTGACAAAACGAACGGGCTTAAAGGTTTTTGCAGTTCTTGAAAAATTAATATTAAGTACCGTGATTAAGAAAAGTAGTATTCAACCAGGTACAATATTTACAAATCCAGATAAAACGTGAATTTAACCGTAAAACTAAAGTACCTAATTTAGATCGATACACTGGTAGGAAAAGGGAGTAGTTGATGGAATATTTGAAATACTTGGTGCGAGTAATAAGGCTTAGGACCTGAGTTTGTGACGTAACTTTCACTATTCCAGAAAGAATAAAAAATAAAAGCAAATACGGAAAATTTTTAGTCTCTGATCGAATCTCTTTTGAATAAAATTAGCTAATCTCGCTTTTCCATAATACAGGAATGAAAATCATAACCGGAAGCCACAGGAACTATATAGACAAGTATTGAATGTGTAGAGAAAAATAAATATGCAAAAACGGGTACAGTTTCGGACACCAGGAACTAAAATATTTTAACCTCATTTATGGTAGTAGTATAGTATGTAATTAGTAACACAGCTGGTAAATTTTCTCATTGACATGTGAGGTTGAAAATTAGTTTCTTACTTATCTTTGCGGTAATATTGTTATTCGTGAGTAAATAAATCAGTCGATATATCTACTGGAGTTACCAAGAGACAGAATGAAAATGTGCCATAGAAATACCGTATCCCAAAATTAGTGTGATAATAGATTGACTTTTACACATAGACTAAATAAGGACAAAACCTAAATTTTCGTTAACTTTTAGGATATTTTAATACTACTTAATAGTTTCAGAGAAGGTAAAGAAATATCCCCACTTTAAAATATGACGCATCTGGAGAGATTCGCTTCTGAGCCGGTGCCTAAATTTGTGAAATGACTTGACTTCTTTTAGGTCCGTACAAAACTACTGACGAATACTAACATCCTACAGATTCATCCCGCAAGAAATGTGAAAAATCAACAACGCGTACTAAATGTAGACAGTAATTTATTTAATGAATCAACAGTCTCAGTCATTACCATGTCTACTTAGCTTAATATGCCGTTAAATTTTACTACTACCGTTACTGATTTGTAGCACACATGAATAGTCCAGTCAGCAAATAAAATAACTTGACAATGGTCTGCTACGAAGCGTGGCAAACGATGCACTTCACACGTTGGAAAATGTAACACATTATTGTTATTTGCAACAAATGTTCTAATATTAATAAAATATACTTCATTAACGGGTCAAAATACAGTGTTCTGTTTCATTGTACGCATTCGACAATATTCAGAAGAATGTTGTATTGTTTTGAACAGGAAGCTGTAACCATAAAAGACTAACAAGAAGAAACATTACTACAGCGGATCATGCAGTGCCATCTGGAGTGGATGTGGAAAAGCACTTCGTTGGAAAATTAGGATGTTCGTCAGTTGGGCGACATGGTAATAGCCTCCAGTACTATTAGTTGGCCTGCGGAAATATGCGAATTCTATGTACCTGCAGTAATGCGACAGTGTTCTTCTGAATTTCAGGCGTATAAGATTTTAATCTTAGTTAAGCGTTAAACAAACATACTGTCCAAAGCTTAACGTTAAACATACGATAAAAAATCGACTCCAGAAGTAGCTCCCAGGCTCTTTCAGTAATACTGGTTTAAAATTTGCAATAAAATCTATGTAGATATTTAACGTTTGTCACTATTCCTCTCGAAATTTTGTCTGATATCTCAACTTCTTCGCCCATCAGATTCTGCTTCAAAACATTTGCTATACGACTGTGGACATTAGATCACAAGACAGCTCTGAATTCTAAAAATACTGAAAAAAATCCTTTTCCTTCCCACTGGATGATCTTATATTCGACATCATGGTTTATTTTCTGTTGGAGAATTTTTGTATTGAAACTAGAAGGTTAATTCATATTGTAAACTCAGCTAAACATTTCTGTCTGGAGTCGTTTTCTGTTGCATCAAACATATTAACACACTCTGTTAGAAGGTACTCATGATGCAAACACAGATACTGGGCTGGTAAGCGAGGATCAGCTGAGATACTTATTTTGAAAATAGCAATTAATTTAGCATTCTGCGGACAGGTTATTGTAAAAAATTGTTTTTGTAAGTAATTACTTCTTTCAGTGGAAACACTGCAACCGTCATCTATTTCGTTATCGAAAATTAAAACCATCAATGATGATATTAATACTAGTGGCTCCACAGCAAACTTGATTTATAAAAAATATGTATCATTGGCTCGTAAACATTCATTCACCATTAACGCTGTACATTTCACTGTATCATTTTCTTCCGAGATAAAAGAAAATGGTTTTCGTTCCTACTTTGCATTTCCATAGCGGATCACAAAATGCTGCCATGGACATATGGAAAATTATATATGAGCATTTATTTCGAGCGTTCAATTTTTACTACATTATTGCATAAAAGCAACACCTAATAGAGAGTTATTCATTATTTTTAGATGTTGACGGTTTGTTGGACATTAACGGTCGAAATTCTGGGTGAAATGTGCAACTGTGTTTTCTTTGGACCAGTACTCGGTTCTGTCTGAAGCGCTAAAGGAACGCATTAATTTCTTACAGTAAACACTTATATGTACTATAGGTTAACTTTCTTAAGATTCTCGTCCTCCCCCTTATCGTCGTTGCAGCTAAGTTACAAAATTACCGGAAAATGTTTTAACCTAAAGGAACTTAGTGTTGCGTTTTTTAGCATTCATTTTAATAACTAAAATGAATAAAATTTATAAACAACGGTCCCTAAATTAAAACAATTTTTAAGACTACAATAAATTTTTAGTTATCATAGTGGCTGCTAGCAAGCTTAGAAAAGAAAAATAACGGACGACATTGAGAAAAATATGACAAAATGTAATGCAGACAACAGAAACTGCGACTGACAAAATTTTAACAGAACTGGAAAACTGATGCTATTGAGAAATAACTAAGCAACAACATGGTTTGCGCTGCATAATACATTAGTGACCGTCTTCCTATAGAGCAGAATTGTCAGACTTAATTATTTTCCTGCTTCACTTCGAATGCTTCTTTAAATTCAGATTTACTCCTTAGTTGTTGTTAGCGTGATCTTCCATGGTGACATTTGTTTGAATAACGAGTCTAATCACAGTCTTCGGAAAAACAACAGTGAATCTAAATGTTTTCGGGATTTAACTTGGGTTTAACTTGTAAAAATTGCTTGCAATTGGTTTTGAATATTTGTAAGTAAAATATATATAACCAACAACTTTTCTTGTCATTACTGCATAAGAGAAAAGTATACCTAACAGACTCTAAGGTAATTATCGTTCTCTTACAACAGTATCAGAAATCGAAATGAATCCCGAAAAATGTTTCAGGAAGCGGATGGAATTTTGTAATTTTCTATATGTGTCCCACTTTAAAATGGTATAAATTGCAGCGAACTAAATATATATAAATACAACAACAATAAAAAATATATACGTTTGTAGAGGTAAAGAATAAATTGGAATCAATTATCACTGTTATTTAAGAATCATTCTTACCAGTCCAATGGCCGCTGGGGTCGCGGTGAAAGTTTGTAAACTTCCTTGTCTACTCAAATCAAAGTCATACGGTCACTGATGCGAAAGCAGACTGTGATGAACAATGGGAAAATCATCTTGAAATCACAAATATGTGATATAAACTAAATGGTTTTATTAGATTAGGGTCTTCATTTTCTTCTTTCTAGGATTTCAATCAGCACAAATCGTAATATAAAAAAACCTACTTTAGATTTATTTTAAATATTTTCAGCATTTCAGCATTTAGAAAACATAAATTAGAGCACCATATGTAAAGCCAGAAGAAATGGAAAATTTTTTTAGGGTCTTTAGAAATCTGCAGATATTCCATTTATGCCAACATATATGCCGGCCAATGGACCGCTAAGTCAGTACTACGCTACATCGCATCTTACAGGCATGCACCGCAATACACGCACACTTGGAATTCTACGTCATAACCATCAAAACTTGGCCGCCTCTTCCGTTGTGAATGTTCGTAGCACTTCTCACAGACGGCTGTCACAATAAGCGAAATGCCAAATATATATATATAGAAATGGGTCACAGAGCGTAAAATTACGAACACAGTTAGTTATTATGAATTAAACAAATTATAGAAATAAAATCTTGCCAAAAGTAATCAACCTCTGTCTCCACCAGAGAACAGAAATAAATGTTTGACTCTCACGGACAGATAAAGACCTAGTGAATTTTATAATAGTTACAAACATCCACGACATCGGCACATCTTATGTAGCATGTAATGTAACATTTAATTGTGACTGTTTATTTTGTTGTCGTTCCTGGAATACCCCAAACGATAAAACATTAGCATGGCTCCCCGGTTCTAACAACAAAAGGAAAATAAAAGACTTATACTTATCTTCCTTTCGGAACAATGCTATTGTAATTATGTTCTCCCATCTTTGTCTGTCTCTTGTTTTAAAAAATCGTTGTTCAGTTTTGTGGGACTTATTACGTGTATTACATAATCACTGTATAAGGCGTAGTGAAATGTAAACAAGACAGGTGCTAAACAAGGAAGTTAACTAGTTATTATTTCAAAATTAATCGCTATTACTGGAAGACAAGACGGTCAATGGTTTCATTTATACTTCTGTTTCCTCTTAAGAAACTTATAATCATGCCAATGCCATCCTGCAGTGAGTACTTTCATTGCAAAATCGCATTAGTCGTATAAGACGAACATTTGTAATCGGTCTACAGAATATAACATAAGGTAGAAGTAAATATTTTTGAGGAATATTTCCTTTCCAGGAATTAGTACGGCCTGTGGAAAGCTGTGTGATAAAGGTAGACTACGAAACAAAACTGAGTGGTATTGACGCATAAAAGTTGCAGAAACACATATACCTGTAATATAGCAGCCAATCTCCAGAAATGTATGCAGCCATAAACTTCAACATTTACAAAATTAATACATATCCACGAGTTATACATAAACCTAATACTGACAATCAAAGCTAGATCTTAACAACTGACAGAAGTTTCATTGGCTAAGGCACAAAATGTTCTTGATAGTATTTTCATCACTATTACAAAACGATTCTTCAGACGATTATACGCAACTGGTATCAGGCTTTTAAATCCCTAACCAGAAAGTAAAAGAAATCGCAGAAGGCTGTAACAACCAAACTGAGAGTGTCTGAAGTAAATAATTTCAAAATATTAAGGAAGTACTTGGGTAAATTACTTCTGCAACACATATGTTAATTTACTAATAGAAAATGAGACGTCAGAGGGGACGATAAAGGAGCTTGATTAGCCTCTGCGCTTCTCTTATTCCAGATGTTGACTTGTGCCCTGCCATTTCAGAAAGTTCTACGATTACTGAAATACAGGAATTTATTGCGCATTTTAAAATTTAAGCAGCACATGTGATCCAATATTTTTCGGCGTTGTCTTCTTGCAACAGGTGTACCCATTATAAGTCAGTTACAAGCTATTATCTTTCGATAGTCAAGTATTTAACTGCGCAAACAAGGTGATGGTCCATGGGGTTAGCTTGTGACCAGACAGTTGGTTTTCATTATCTCTGATACAACATGCCGTTTGTAGGTAGTAACAAAATTTGATGGACCGTCTCGAAAGCTGTCGCCTGGTAATTGTCGTTTCTCGATCTTGGAAGCAAGGCTGCAGACGCATAAACGACTGATGGTGAGCGTTGTTCCGTATCTCATTTTCCGGCGACTTATCTCTCTAAGAGTTGCACGCTTCATATTTTTACGGTAAAATAAAGTTTAATTAACAGATACAAATCTCTCTTCTACACACTGTGATCTGGTTATGCACAGGAGGTACCGCAATTCACATAATGTCGACATTTTCTTCATAGTAATACGGCAAGGTATCTTTAGCTACATGTTTAGCAGAATGCGACAGCTTGATCACTTTCACAGTTTCATTGCAGCACGAGACATGATGTAGTTTCTAATCAGGCTTTTTGTGAATTTTGTATTCTCAAATACCGACTTTGTTCTAGGGGAGTCTTGTCTTTCTGCTCTAATATTTGTCCAGTAAACGTGGTAACAAATATTAGAATAGAGCGGGGAGCCTCCTATCTGCTACATTACTCCACCCCATGCCCCCTACACAGTAAACTGTAAAAACGTTGAAAGACGTTAATATCATAAACAGCACTTAAACATTTTCTTGAAGCATTGATCGAATGTCAAGACTAGAGGACAGTGCAACGACAGATGTAAAGTTCAGAGGAGAGGAATATGATAATGCCTGACTAAAATCATCCTTAAACTCTCTGCAGTTATTGCCATAGCGCAGTTAGTCTACAAATTAATACGTTCTGTGACCCCGAGACCTCTTTACAGGAAGTTGTAACTCACAAAGTGACCCTGGCGTAGACTTCTCTTAGGACTTACCGAATACAGTTTCGTTCCCAATGCATATCTCAGAACGTATTACAGCGATAAACGCAACTCCGGAGATATATATTCACCATACTTTTCTCGTTATGATTGTAATTTAGAAATGTTCGATGAAAAAAATTATTCGCAGATACATGTAAATATGCTTGACAGGAGACGGGAACGAAAAATACAAAATTATAGGCCACTTAGAGAATAGTTAGAATCATAAGACTTTGGAACTGGTGATGACAATGAAAAACCACAGTTACTGCACATTCAGTGACAGATTCAGTCAAAACTGTGCCAATTAAATTTAATTAATTGGCTTCTCACGGAGATATGAGTAAGACAGAGTATCGAAGTTGCAAATTAATTACATCCATGAGCAGTGACTGTGTGGTGATTAATAACGAAATATCTACGAAGAGGGCTCACAAATACAGATATGAAACAGAACAATGCCGTATCTCTGCAAAACAACAATGAACAATACATTACTAAATTAACTGTACAAAACTTCTTATTCTTCTGCTTTCGTCTTCAGTTGCATTACTTGAAGGGAAATAATCAGAAAAATTAATTTTAGGTAGAAATTCTAGCTTATCCCTTGCGAACAAATTCAGTAGACTTGTTAAACATATTGAACATCAACCTAATTTTATCAGGTTGTTAACACTATACATTTATGTCGAAAATGGATACAGAGCTTGCACATTTTTTCTTAGCAGCCGAAGTCCTTGATGATTATAGAGAGAGTGAAGAGAAGTGTTAACAAAAACAGGCAACTTAGGATGTGACTGCATATTCGGAAGTGGTTTTGATTCTGTAAAGTGTGAGTGCATGCCACTTATATCTCAATACTGTCTCAGTTGTGTCGGGAGACATCATAGTCATATTATTTTGATTTTAGATTAAGATTTCCTGTTCCCTCTCTGTATTTTCAAATAGAGATAGAATAAAAGCTAACATTAGTGGACTGTCTTCTGATTACAGGTACTACAAGGTTACTGCATATATGTTTAATTCGCTTACAAATTTCATCAACGGAAACTATTGATTTCAATTCTCCATAATTCGTTAGTCTAGACTAGTTGGAAATCTGTAGCATCTTACTTTAAAGGATGGAATTAAAGTGACTGTAGATAGGAAAACGAGGATGTGAAAGTGAACACATCTAATAGCCATGTATTAGTATGAAGAGCACAAATGATTATATGCACCTGCGATATGTAACCATGCCTGAGACAGAAACAGAAATATTTTTGTTCAGTTCTCACTTTCTATTGCGAAATGTTATTCTCCAACGAGTACAATGTTCTGTTGCAACAAAACTGATTTTTTCACTATACTCGCATAGAGTGCATACTTCCGTGTGAGATCAACCGCAGAATTTGTTCGTAGCATTGCTCTATAGTTGAGATACCCCTTTGGTTTTTCCTGACTCATTTAAACTTTATTGCCCCAACCTGGATTAAATCGAGAGTGCAAAAAACGTTTAGTGTCAACGTTATCGAAAGTTATCAGACAACGCACGTTCTTTTGCTAATTTTAAAAATTTTCGTAGCTCTAATTAAATAATTGCTCCTCCCTTCTGTCCTCACCAGGAACATAGCTCGTTTTACGAATCCGTAGCAATGAAGTGCAGGTCTGTGACACGTTGTCCGTTGGCCTGGAAGTAACCGGATGCATTTCACTCCTAATTAGCTGAAAATTGCGTTATTAACTTAAAACTATGATTAACGGCAACAAACGTTTCATGTTACAGTTAGTGAATATGGAGCCTTAAGAGACAGTAGTACTAACAAGAAAATTAATATATACATCAATGTTCACGAAATACATTCAGTTTTATTTTGGTGTCACGCAAATCACTGAATTCTGTCATCCAGAAAAGGTCTCCAGTTCAATTTGAAGAGACATTGTGACACGTGGTTCTAACACATCATTTGTCTACATTTTTTAGGTCGGCAGAAACAAAGTGAACAAAGAATCTACGTGAGATATGCGTTTGTTGTTTATAATGATTTTCTGACAGTCTGCATGTAAAAACGTCACACTGAACTTTGAAGGCCTCAAACGACAGCCGCTCGCATACCGACAAAGGGTCAACGGATTAAAACCAGTCAAGACGGGCGTCTATTTTAAGAATCAGATTCATAGAGAGTGGAGGTAGGAAAATAGCATTTAATCCGATACTTCTGGTGCAAGAAAATCGTGTCAGATATTCACGTGCAGGGAATAACTCTCCCAAGAGAACGTGTGGAATAAGGCCCGGCCCTAGGACACAAATCCAACAAATCCAACCGGAATACACAATCTCGTCGTCCAGGTGGATATTCGGGAATCACAGTTCTCTGCAGTTCTGATCTCAGTACATCTTGAATTAACAATATTTGTAAAGCAATGTCATATTGCCCCACGTAAGTGAACTGATGTTACAACAAAATGTAAAATTCCCCCCAACTGAAAGAAGCCTACGGAAGAAGCAACGCAGTTCCCAGAAAGGCAAGGCAAAAAATCCAACGTCCAACTAAGGTTTGAGTGTCTTCACCTACATTCATCACTGTAAATACGCAAAAAATTAGTACTGTAAATGACTGATGTGGTTAAAAATGTGTAAATGAAAAGAAAACCTTTTGCTTTATAGGAGTTTTATTTTACGAGAATTAAACAGCTGATTATGAGGCCAATATGAAACTTATTTAACGTTTTCAGTAACTATCCAATCCATATTAGTTCGTCTAATATCATTGAGCCTCTGAATCACCTCCATTTCTGTCAGATACTAATTTTTTGCCGACAACAAGGTTCTGAATTTGCAGATGGTGCAATGAAATGAAATGTCGTGTGACGAGGGCCGCCGTCGGGTAGACCGTTCGCCTGGTGCAAGTCTTTCGAGTTGACGCCACTTCGGCGACTTGCGTGTCGATGGGGATGAAATGATGATGATTAGGACAACACAACACCCAGTCCCTGAGTGGAGAAAATCTCCGACCCAGCCGGGAATCGAACCCGGGCCCTTTGGATTGACAGTCTGTCGCGCTGAACACTCAGCTACCGGGGCGGACAGATGGTGCAATGGTTTACTTATTTATCAGATCAAGCAACATATGCTGTTAATGAATTTAAAATGTTACGAACAATTTTTCTTGCAGCTGGTTTATCATGGATGTCTAATCGAACTTTCACTCTGCTGCAGTTGACACTACATTCTCTGAAGTCAGTTTGTTAAATGCTTGAATATTTTTGGGAGTGTTGACGCTGTTTCGAAGCCAGATAGAGAAATACCTTAGCGTCCTTTCTGCTAGTTTTCTACACCACACGTAGTCACTCGCATCTAAGTTGCCATCTCCTTCCATCCTGCCAGCCCTATGCTTCCATGGCCCTGTCCGGGATTTCACGCCTCACTCTATCGTTCCAATGCAACCGTGGTCATCCTCTTTTCCTGTTTCTTGTAGGTCTCCAGTGCAATATTTTAGAAGGCCATGTACCCTCTGGAATTCTTTTAAGATGTCCATACTATGTTAGCTGTTTATTTTGAGTTATGTTCATGATATCTTTTATAGCTCCCATCTGTTATCGCTGCACTTCATTTCTTATTTTGTTTCTTTTCGTTACTTCACAAATTTGTCTCCAAAATACCATGTCCGTTGCCTTTAATTTCTTCTCATTGACCCTGAATACTTCCCACAGTTCAGCATCATTTACAGCAATGCTCTCAGCTATAATTTATTATAACCTCCTTTTCTAATTTTTGACGTTTTATACCAAATAATAGAATGTAATTGCTTGAGTGTCATATTTCCTTTTCCTTTTCTGTGCTTTATTTCCTCATTGCTTTCATCTTTACGCGAAATAATTGTCCCTAAAAAATTTTAAGATTAACTACACTTAACTATATATTTATCATCCATAACATGATTTCTTCTTGTACCTCCGACAACCAAGTACTCAGTCTTTGAAAAGTGAATTTTCTTGTCCTGCTGCTCATATTCTTCTTTAGGCGTTTTCACACATAAGACAGAGCTTCTTCTTTCTCGGCAAAGATGAGGCGATCATCGGCAAAGTTGAGGAATAACAGGATGCCATAAAACACTCTAAGTCACTTGTTTTATGATTTTGTTCTCGATTTTATCTGTGTTTCGTTCAAAACTATTTTAAAGATGGTAGGTGCTAAGCAGCATCGTTGTCTTGTCTCGGTCATTCGCTAACCTTAAGTTTCTTTGACAGTAACTTCACAACATTAACACGACAGCTTTATAACTGCTTGTACATAACATTTATGAATATTCTGGTTTTACATTGCTTCCCGAATCCTAGAAAGTGGAACACTGTCAAAGGCCTTCTGCAAATCAGTAGAAATAATACGTGTCTGCAAGTAATGTCACCTGTCTAATAGCATAGATATTATCGATCCAAAATCTTCCCGCACGAAAGCCACTCTGTTCTTCTATTTCCTCAGTTTCTCTCTCAGTTCAGTTCAGTATGAGTATTTTAAATTTGCGACTGCAGTCTTTCTTAGCGTATTCCAATGATGAATTCTTCTCGTGTTATCAGCCGCCACCATTCGGTTGATTAACCGAGAAGAATTCATCACCAACATCTTAAATTATCCACGTCGGAGTATATTGTGCCAACCACTTCACGGTTCCATAACTACTGCATTCTACGTCTTCTGTACCCAAGCCTTAGTCTCCCTCCGAAGGTTTAATCTGCCTCACTTCCTACCATTAACAAACTGACTCTCCTTCCACACTTCAGAGTGTATCCTACCAACCGCCCCTTCTTTTGAAGCTCGTATTACATTGTTGATATTATTCACCATTGTTTTTAAAATGAGAATGTTCTGTACTTACTGCAACAAGTTAAATATTTGAAGTGAAAGAGTTTAATTAATTTATTTATTTTTATTCATTTTTGGATGTTGTGTTGTCCTAATCATCATCATTTCATCCCCATCGACGTGCGAGATGCCGAAGTAGCGTCAAATCGAAAGACTTGCACCCGGCGAACGGTCTACCCGACGGGACGCCCTAGTCACACGGCATTAATTTACCTGACTTGATTAGGGGCATCAACCCTCACTTACATCGCACCACGATATCTTACATACTGTATCTTTCCCATCGTAGTTACTTAAGAAATAACAATTTGAATATGACAAACTGCTTTATAATGACTTGAGTGTCTATAGAGACACTGTGACGTAATAATTACTGACTATAAACTAATAAATAGTGCGATAGTTCCACTACTACTACTGCTGCTGACAGAAATAATACCAATAGTTATAATAATAATAATATTAATAATAATAATAGTGACAACAATAAACATCATGACAATGACAGATTTAAAAAATTAAGAGGTGTACAAAATAGATGTTTTCTGATATAGCGAATTCTGGGGAAAGGTAATGTAAGGACACTGCACCAGATAAAAGTATTAGGAAAAGAGGAACATCTGGTTGGAAGGAAGGATGCGCAAGGGTAAAGAGACCTATAGGGACAACGCTAATCACTATTGTTTAGTACATATTAGTTGCCTTCTGAAGATGGAGATGTTATTCAGTTCTCTAACGCAATATTACTCCACAGTCTACTCCACAGTCGGATTCCTGTTACTGAGAACGTTTTCGAGAATGTCGGTGAACAATGGTGTGCTACAGAAAGGATTTTGCTCTGGTGGGAAATGGTGTTTCTCTCATGTTGTTAAAATTAGAGGTTTAGAGTCAAGGAGAGACCTGAGAAACAGTGTTCGTTGATGAGCCAATAGAGAAGACAGAGGGTATGGGAATCTCTGCGCTTCTCTCCATGCAGCCGGAATAGCTGTACACATGATTGTGATACATGATCAATGAATCGAACATCAGTGATGAAACGGGAACAGATATTCGTAATTATTGCAGGCACCGTAGCCGTCCCTAGTAAAGGCCTGGAGGATAACATCGCTGTAATCAATAACAGAAAGTATAAGTGTTGGTGTAGGTTCCTTTTTCGGGTCAAGCGGGAAGAACTTATATTTTTGTTAAGCATCGAGAGCTGCTGATGCCATCTTATAGATTGCCGTTATGTGCTCAGTCCAGTTTAGATTTTCGTCTGTTATTACTCCGAGACATTTTGCTGAAGAAGGGAAGCTGATATGTGTCCCATTTAGCGGTAATTATGATTTAGATTCTAGATATTTCGGTCTAATGAACGTAGAACGATCAACTAGCTGTCTTCAGGTTTTATGCTTTTGTACTTAGACTTAACTGTTGGTCAACAGTGTCCATCCGGCGTCTAGAGGCCGACAAAACTGATAATTACGTAAAATGGAAAGGTTATAGCCTATAGGACCTAATACCGATCCATGGTGTTTTTATGGTGCCTGAAATGAGGCATTGCCAACGAGACGCAGATAAGCGCGGAACTATTGCACTATACTTGGCGAGAAATCTCGATGCTAAGTTTTAAAAGTAAAATGTCGGAGTCAGCAGTGTCAAAGGCTATGCTGAAGTCTACGAAGCACATGACAGCCGCCTTTATGCGTCCAAGACAAGGTTCAAGTCATCTGTTACCTTGAAGGAGGCAGATTTTGTGCTCCAAAGTTTACGAAAACATGACTGGAATTAACCTAGTAGGTTGTTTGCAGTATGGTAGGTTGTTAGATGGGTGCGGTCTGTGTATTGTAAGGCCTTGGGCAGTGTAGGAGAAATACAAATAAGTCGATAATCGGATGGTGCACCGACAACGTCTTGGTAATGGCTCTATCTGTCCCTGTTTCCGGGCCTCAGGGTAAGCACTTATGGATAAGGAGTTGTTAAAGATATCTATTATAGTGTGCCAATAACAAGCTTCATCATTTGGACTGCGATGCAATCGTGTCCCGTAGTTGCTGATCAGATACGCATGATAGCTTTTTTGGCGGTATTGCAAACAATATATTTCAGATACAATTTTTCGTGTATACAATCATTTACCCCCATGAAGTAATCAATGAGTCTCTGCATCGTTTGCGGTTCAGCTGTGGTTTAAGTTATGTGAAGTACCGTCTCAGTTCATTGGCTGGCACAGTCAGATCAACTACAGCTTCTACTTTGCCTGTACCAAAACCACGCAGATTTTCCTACAGGACAGTTGGTCTATTCTGCTTTCAGTTAGTCTAAAGGCATGTCAGAGTTTTGTATTTCTAACAGCTTGACCGATCTGTTCCAATTCTGTTTGTAATCACTATAATTTTAAGGCGGGAGCGCAGTTTGAATGTTGATATGCAGCGTTTGTGAGATGCCTGAGATGTTTTATTTCTTCATTTAGCCAAGGCACAGATTTCCTTCTTACTTCTCCCGTCTTTAGGGGAGCATGTTTATCATATGGTGACGTACATTTATTAGTAAATCCATAAATTTATTCGTTTATGTCTGAGAAGGGAATAGAGTAGGTCCTCCAAACTATTTCATGCACCTCAGTTGCAATGTCAGATAAAATAACGCGTTAAAAGTGTCGGTGTGTATTCAGTTGGATGACATTGCAGAGGCTCCGTGATGCTATGTGGACGAACATAGTCTCCGGTTACGGGATAAATTGGTTTCTTGTTTATGCATTATATTATGCCGCATTCGTATACATTCGTCCACAAATACATCAATAGCGAGTAATAATTAAACACATTTAAGGAATATTGTACACTGCGGCTTTATCTTGTTTCCTGAAGTATATTTTTACAGTTTAGTATGCACGATTATCAAGAAATGTACACAATTTATGTTAGAAAACTGATCATCAGCTAATAGCGATAGTTAAATAACACACAAATGTACCAAAATATGAAATAAAACAATCGTACAATTGTGTAAGTACTCCATAGCTAACAATAAATACTTCATGAATCTGTCTCGTAGCCTATTAGTGTGTTAAAATGTCGAAGGTCAAATATAACAGTTTAATGAGCTACAATAGTTATATCTTTGTCACAGTAAATCTACTTAAATTACACTGCTAACAACTGAGATTCCTGTTTTGGGTAAAGCGCTAGTACGATATCAGTGATGTAATTTCTGGTCCTCATTGTCAGTTCATCTTTGATTCAGATAACCTTATAGACTTCCGTAGAAGAGTAATTTTACAACCAGACACTGAAGAAAACGCTTAATAACTCGTCAAGATCCTATTTCTACTCTGCAGGATTGTGGTCTGGAAGATAAATGATAACAGTCACACTACTGCTCTAAAAATATGTTAGTACATTGGCTAAATTTTATAAATCTGTGTGGTTGAAGTTGTATCCATTTTTTCGGTGCACAAAAATGTTTTGAAGTGATACGCCGACTGTATCCGTGTAGCGTTACATATTGTCTAGGATAAAAAACAAATTATGAGCTATGTACAGAGATGAGGAAGGAATAAAGAGTGTCTAGTTTGTGTTTAAGTGGAAAAATGTAAAGAAGATCTTATTTTTCTTTGAGGAGCAAGGTAATCACCTAGAGGAAGTTATTTTAACAATGCGTCGTACTCTAGCGGGATGATACTGAAGCCCACATTTGCATGACTGAAGCTCACCTGTCCGCCTAACTTCCATCACAATAGGGGCGTAGGCGAGAGTAGATGGCAAAATGAGACGACGGGCTACAAGTTCAGCACGCAGCTTCTATCGTAAATGGTGAGTGACGCGTGGCGTACCACAATATTAGGACGCCCTGCCATGGTTTCAGACGAAGCAGGACATTCCACTAGTGCAGTGTGGAGACTGGTGTCTATAATTCACGCACGCAGTGACCTCAGAGGCTTTCGACCAGTGTGTTGCGTCTTACAAAACTCTTCACCGTCTCTGTAGCAATGCAGCTAGATGAACTTCTGACATAATTTCCTCTGAATACGCATACTTAAACATAACTAGAAAATGAAGTCTCTTAAACTTAGTGTGTATATTACTGATCAGTGATGGGCTTCAGGAGGATTATACAGCAACAAAATCACTAGTTTTTTAATGTCAGCTAGCATATCGATCGACTTTAAGAGTTCGAAGTGCGATTTTGGGGACGAAGTAACTGGAATGAGGTTTCATGTTCGGTAAGGCTGCTACATTTTGCGTTATTCCAGTACTCGTGCCGACAATGATGTAACCAAGCAAAGTGAGCCAGAATGTTGAAATTCTGGCCAAAATTGCAAAATATGTACCAATATGGCCAAAGAATGGGGATATTATTTCTCTGACACTTCTGATAACTATTTTTGTATCAGAATTTAAAAATTCAAATTGGCGGGTCCAGTATGACAAAAGGAGCCCGTAAACGATAAATGAAGTGCACAAAAATATTTTCGGATAACATCTATAATTTTATTGACAAGCTTTGTTGCAGAACTGTCTGTATTATTATTGTTATTACAGAAAATATATACTTGTAAAAAAATGGAACTTTCATAAGTTTTCTTAAGCTTCTTCCTCTTGGGCTTGTGGTTCTTTACCTTCTTTTCCTTGGTCATCTTCTTCCTCACCGACATTTGAGTCCTCTATTTGAAGGTTCTTAGCATTTGATACCTCGTAATCCTCTACAGCAAGTACCAAGAGGACAACAGGCCCTGACGACAAAGTTTTCACTTTCTTCGGTCATGAGTTACGCAAAGAAGAATTGCGTAAAAGTGAAATGTAATTTAACAAAATTAAATGTATAAAGGAAAAGCTATGCACTTGAAATAATATATATATTTTACAAGGAAAACTTTTTATGTTTTAATGCATTTAAAATATATATTCCTTAATTTTTGTTTTGTAACAGCTTATTAGCAGTGTTTTAGAAATAACAATGGTATGATTATGTGAGCGTATGTGTTTTATTTGTATTTTAGTAAAATTAGCAATTCTACTTTCTCAGAGTAAATAACGGGATATTGAAACTGTCTCTTAAAAAGGGCTCAAAGACGGAGACGCTAGTAGTAATTGGACTTGAAGGCTGACTCTCGAAAATAATAGTACATTCTTAAGCACAGAATGGAAAAGAAGACGCAATGTCGTGGAACTTAAAACTTATATCTTTTCATCTCTGACATTTTACCATTTTTTTGCTTTCATTCCGATAAGAAGTTAGTTAATAAAATCCAGTTCTCCATTACCGATAAGAAAATAATGAAATAAGTGTTCGCAAAGAAAAGCACATACCTTCAGGTATAGTCTCCACGAAAAAAAAGAAAAAAAAGCTTTCTGATTTCACTGAACAAAAATATTTCATCCGATCGAAATTCAACCTTTGAAGAAACAACTGGACGCTTCAAAAGCTGAGATTGAACAGCCCACCATTATTCTAGCCAACCTATTAAACGCAACGTCTTAACCAGATATTTTGTTTTAATTTATGGCCACTTGTTCGGCATTCGGACAGAATGTGTGTCGTGGCTACAGAGATCTGCTGAAAATCGTTATTATCGTTTTGTAAAAGTAGTCTCAGTAATCGAAGAAGTGCTGTGTCTCTCTCAGGAAGAGTAAATGTCTCGAAAACTGGAATGAATGAGAAACACAAAGGAAACCGTAATAGTAACAAGTACATACTAATTTCTCTGTAATGTCGCATAAAGAGTCACCCCATAAGACAAACCGCACAAGAAAGTATATTATCATGAACCTACGATGACGATGAATATACGTCGGTCCTGAGTCCGGGACCTCATCGTTCAAGTGCCAGTGACCAGGAAGAAGGAAAGATGGTGTAACAGCCTCGTTAAAAACAGGGTCTACCTGGTCCGAGTGACAGAAGTCTGTGAGGGCCGCTTATTACAGAAAAAGCGAAGACTTCAACAGTAGAGAAGGTGTACAGAATGGATTTCGGTACGGCGGAACTAGTGTAAGAGACATCTCACTTAACAACGTCCGCTATCCTCCTGACTTGGACCAAGCGGCAATGCGGTCGGCGTCTGTTGGTTCACTAGAGATGCTACCGGCGCTTAAAATTCTGTAATTAATCCCTTCAGTATTAACTACTGACTTTTTTAACAGTTGCGACCAATAGCAGCAATGGAGAGCTTTAGTAATCACAAAATTAGCCCATTAGATAACAAATCTTCTTCTATCAGTGGTGCAACTAGTCCGACTGATTTTGGGGAGACTGGGGTGAGACGTTATATCCCAAACCAGAGAAAATCGGCATCCTCCAGGTAACTAAACGCCAAAAACAGAACTTCCTTTGGCAAAATCTAAATCCGCTCATCTCTAAAGTCATATTTTGGAAACTACAGATTGTTCAAAAGCAAAAAAGCGAAAGAATCCTTAAAAACTCACTTCAATCATAGATTTCATTAGCAGTTTCACAAAACATTCTTATTTCTTTAATCGAGGTATAGCTTGCGAACAATGAACTAATCATAATTTCCTTAAAACGTGCAAGTTAAATGTACACGACGAGCAAAGAAAACAAATCAAGAAAAAGCAAGGAAGTCACGACAGGTGGTAAAAATACAGTCTCTAATATCTCAAAAAATTACCTGAAAATTTCGAAAATAATGGAAATAGAATTTTCAGTGAAACGGTTGGACCAAACAAAATGGAAAGAGACTGACAGAACAGTTTAGAAATTTCAACTTTAAAATTATGTCAATCCACTTTAATGAAAAAAGAAAAAACATAAATAACAGAAAAACATGACGATCACCCGACAAGAACATAAATTAATCTCACACCCATGGTATCAGGATCTATTATCCATTGCACAAGAAGATTTTAAATGTACAAGTACGCAAAGGAGCAAATATTCACACAGTCCACGTCATAATACGAGTGAAACTAAAAAAGAGCACAAAAGTACAGCAAAAGGATATGAGTAATTCCTAAATCAGCAGTCGCAAAGTCAAAGTCTATAAGCAAATGAACTCCATTAAACGCAGACACAAAATTGGGAACAACTCAAACATAAACTTATCAAAACTGTCCAAAGACATATTCCTTTATAAAAGTGAAAAAGAGCCTGAGTCATTCGGAACCAGGAGTAGTAATAAATTACAAAGAAAAAACGGATGGAGTGTAACTGGAAACTCGAGAAATTATTTCAAAAGTAATTAAACAACCAAAACGTAAATGTGAGAACAGTCAACTATGTGATACTGAAGAAAATTTCCAAGACTCAGGACCACATCTTTTTATGATACCTTTAGAACAAAGTCGTGTTGATACGAGCTCCAAAACCTCTGTTTCCTGAAACAAAATCAGCGATTAGGATATAAAAACGAAGAAAACTGGATGTAAGTTCGCAAATATTTTAAAAAACTTTAAATTTTCTCGTAACCCAAGAAAAGATTTTCACCAGAAATTCTCCTATAAAACCAATCCAGATTCAGAAGCACTAAATAAAGAGTAAGTTGACAGACAAACCAAGGGATTAAAAATATTAAAGTTTTAGTGAAAACAGAGCTGTTGCAGAAGTCATGAAATATGTTTATCTAAACCTTAATTACATTGATCATGCAAATCATTTTGTAAGCTAGGAAAATTCGGAATAATTGGAAAATTCCATTGATGAATCCGCTAAATAAAGAGAGACAGAAGGATATTAATAATTAAGGTGATATTTTTCTTCCAGTGCCATACAGATTTTAATTTCAATGTCTCCTGAACATATCTCAGCAACAATGTGAATGTAAAACTGGCGAGTATCAAGCTGGTTTCACAACAAATAGAGGTTGCCCAGAAGAAATTTTAGCGGACAACAAGTTTCTTTTGGAAATTCTGAAATAACGACGTCTGGACCTCAAAAGCACTGCAGTTATTAGTGGAAACACTGAACGGAACTAAATGTAAGGTAAAATTTGGGGGAAATATTTCGGAACATTTTAAAATTAGGACAGGAGTGAGACAAGATAATACACTCTCTCAGTTACATTTTAACTGGGTCTTAGAAAAATTAATACAAGCTGGCCACATGCAGAAATCGGGGCTCGAAATTGATGAACTAATAAAATTGGAAAAAAACAATCTTACAACAGACTTCTTGGCTTTATCAGACGACCCGGCGATTCTGTGTTAGGACATTCAAACAGCACAAAACCAAACAAAAATTCTTAAAGGAACAGCAGAAGGAGTAGAAATCCAACTGTCGTTTGAAAAAACAAAATATACGACCAGCATCTGCTTGGGACTAAAGCTTCTAGAAACAAAAGATGGAAAAATCGAGTGAGTGTCTTAGTTCAAATATTTAGAGGAAATCACTCAGGAGACTGGCCTCCAAAGTATTGGTTATAGAATTCGTTGCCACAAAATGAAAACAATTTCCTAGTTTACAGGAAACATATATAACAAAAAATTTAGTTCACCAAACACCAACATTACAACAGATTCAAGCCAGAGTGTCCCTGTGGGTCTGAGACACTCATTTTAAACAGGAAAAGAGACACCGCAGAAAGGCAAAAGAGTGGACGAAAAGTAAGTATCAAAATTTTTACTTCCTGTTGTACTGAAAAAGGTTCACAGAGGCTAAGAGCAAATAAACGAATAGAAAAGTATACCAACAATTGAAACGTATACCAACATGTATTCGGATACAAAAAGCGGTACGCAAAAATTTTACAAGCATGTTAAAAGAAAGACCCACACAGAATAACTAAACAGATTCTGGAACTCGACAAACTCGCAGTAAAGCCAACACTGGAACAATAAACGGATCATTGCAGTAAAAACTATCTGAAAGACAGGGGAACAATACTTGATAAAGACAGGAAAATAATTAGGCAGAAAAGTCATGACTGGACAGCTGGGCTAACAGAAAAATTCAAAAAAGGCCGACACACGTCATCTGATGAGCACAGAAGATCTCAGTCTGAGGAAATGAAAATAATGTGGGCACAAAGAAAAGCTGCAACAGAATGATAAAAGTGACGCATGTTGTACATCTAGTAATCCAGCAGGGCCCAAACGTGAATAAGATGAAGCATTTGTGTTAACAGCGTAAAACTGAGGTCACTTGAAATCAAATTAAACATTCCTGTGGCACATGATGATAACAGCGTGTACTGAAAAACACATTAAAATGTATTACTGTCAAGGCTGTTTATTAGTGTATCATCTGTTCTAAGACTCACACGAAAGATACGAACGCAAAGTACGTAACTGTGGAAAGAACGCATAGTAACGAGTAACAAATACCAATAATGATGGTTATAAATTGTCTATGGCAATGTAAGTCCTAACTGTCTATGACAATGTGAGTCCAAACTCAAACTAAGACACTGCAAAGTGCCCTAGAAATACGTCGGCGACTGAAGAAAAGACATTTCTGTAGAAATTTCGTATGTTGATAATAAAATGAAGTAATAGATAAGAAGGCCACAGACTGATGCCTGTGTTGGAACTTTATGAAATAAATGAAACTGTTCGTAATTGTCTACGGAGCAAGTGAATGTTGTGTAGAGTAATTAATTGCAATACGTCAAAATGAGGATAGAACTCTTGCAATATGAAACATGGATAAAGCACACTACATCTAAGTGAGCTTCAATTAAATGTTTGGTTATAATAATACAACAAAAGAAAGACAAGGCCTTCAGTTAAATATCTCGTAATAATAATGCGACGGAAGAAAGACACTGGTAATAATAATATGATAAACGGGTAAAAAGAGCATCAAACAATTATTATACCTTGCAAGAAACATAAAGAAAGGGTTTGAAATGAAATTTCTCATTGAAATATAGACAGGGGCGCACATTTCCCCAGGAGTCATTCTGGGTTAGTCTTCGAAAGAAATCGCGTAGGATTGTCAGTGTCAAAAATAGTTAAAAGAAAGGGGTACATACACATTGAATTAGCGACAGCCAATCTCTCGAGAACAAGAGTCCTTATGTGTCCGAGAGATGATGAATACCACAACGAAAATTGGCGAGGTAGAAAGTGCAAAAGCAAAATTATTGGAGGTATTTTAATTTTGGTACTGTCTGCAATGAATTCTTCATCATTCTGATGTGGCATTCATACGACGGAGAATCCATAGTAAACAGACGAACATTAAACTGTAATTAACAAAATAGCAGAATTCTTATTGCTTGGTAACCGATATGCTGAAAATAATCAGATTTATTATTCACTGACAAACGAATTAACGATCACTGACTTAAGTGGACGCAATTGAGTTTAACGCATGAATATATTTCTAATGAACGTAGCGCGAAATCAATATTTAAAAAAATAATAAGAAAAAGAAACCTCACTATGAGTACTAATCACATATATATTCTCTGTTTTCCGAATAAGTTGTTAGTCGTTTTCCCGATTCGAAAGATCCCCCAAATGACGTCTACTTCATTATCGAGTGTAACGTCAGCGCCACTTCTTGTTTCTTTACTTTTCTAAATCGAAAATGGTTATTATCAAATAAGTCATAATTTTTTCAGCTCTTTTGTACATTATGCCGGTCAGCAAACTGGATGCGTAGCCATCAAGCTGATTGTGCGGTAATTCTCGCATTTATCTGGCCTACCTGTCTTTAGTGTTGCGTGGATGTTAGTTTCAAACTTGGGATGATATGCCTTTAGTGTGACAGATTCTACGTACTAAGGTGAATTATCGTTTGGTTGTTGTTTTCCGTAGTAGTTTCAGAATTTCTGAAGGAATTTTGTTTATCCTCGCCAGAGCTCTGTCGAACTCTGACTGTAGTACTGTGTCCGTTACATCCTCCAACTTGACAACCAGTGCTTCTCCCATGTTAACAGAAAACTACTCTCTCTCGTAGAGACCATCAATGTATACTTTCCACCTAGTCGTACACTCTTCTAAATTTAATAGTAGAATTGATTTTGCTGTCTCACTTTTAACTCCTTATCATTTAAAGTCTCCAAAAGATATTTTGACTTATCTGTATGCAAAACCCGTTCCTCCGACGATCAGTTCTTTCTGATTTCTTCACATTTTTCCGCGGCCATTTCCGTTAACTTTCTTGTTCTTACTGTTGATTTCATTTGTAACTGAATTACGTTGCTGATTACGTTTCTTTTGCTGAACCATTTTTTTACGTTTTTTCTTTTTTCGATTCGTTGCAGTACTTCTCCTGTTACCCACAGTTCTTTTTGCGCTCCTGCCTTTCTCAGACCTGTCTCTGTTTGTTCAAGGTTCGTATTTTTCAGAGCGTCTGACACAGATTATGATTTCGAACTTCAAGATCTCACGTTACCCTGGAAGATCGATTTACGTCATGAGTTCCTTATTTCGACACCCAGTCTCAGCAGCTCCTTCGCAGTAATACGGATGAAATAAACAACTTAAGGCAAGAGTGACTCAAATAGTACTTAAGAATAATTGCATTATTCATCTGGGTTTCAGATTTTCGTTCTTTTATAATTGCCTCCGAGTAAGTAAAGACGTTTTCACACCTCTATTGTCGTAGCTGCACACATAAGGTGTAAACTTATATGTGGCCGACAAGCTCTAAAGAAGTTCTCACTTTATCTCAACATATACTCCATAAGATCAGTTTGGAGCTGTAACATTGTGGGTCCACACACATCTCCAGTAAATATTTTTGATTTTCCCTGTCATTGCGATCTGTGAATATTTCATCAACATAAATCTCATAGACGCAATAGTTTCAGTTAACGTTCCCAGATTGACAAAAAATAAACATTTTGCATTGTGCTACGACCTGGCACTCTACTACCTTAAGAGATGCTGAACGGTCTTTGCAACATATCCTGCCCTAGTCAGATCATAAACGCTTGCAATTACAATTTCAGTTAAGTAATGACCTAAAGTAAAATATATTACGTAGAATCTATGAGACGGGACACATGCTGTGCGATTTTCTGCAGAATTACATGCACATAAATTCGAAGATAGTCCGGGGAAATAAATGCAATAACTACCACACAATCAACTTGACAGGGCATGAGCCCAAGTGTCTAACTCAAACGATAACAGAAAAATGGAAAATAAAATTAAGGATCTGTTCGAAGACGATGGTTTGGCTTTAGAAAGAGGCAACATAATGGCAGAAATACAGGGGAAAACTCAAGAACACGCAAAACACATCCATCCATAAGACCACCTCTTCTGGACTTCACTGCTGACACTACATATGATAGCATGTAACGTTCTCCAGGAATTCACCAAACCCAAGCTCTCCAGCAGGGTTGCCACAAGGTTCATCACGCCAGACCACTCGTTTCCAGTCACCCATTGTCGCCCTTTAAACCACCTTAAGTGTTGGTTAGCACTCATGCGATTTCTCACGGCCACCCTCCGCAATGCTTGTTGGTCCTTGCCCATCATTACATGAGGTCTCCTTAGTCTTTGTTTAGCAGTGGGTTCTGCGTCACAGCCACTACACAAATAGCTGATTTGAAATATCACTGACTCGTCTGTTACTCATATTACATCTGATGACTCGTCAATGTTCGAAGTCACTGAGCTTTCATGACGACACATTCTGCTGTACTGTTTCTCTATTGACAACGGAACTCTTCTTGAATTCTTTTATGCTGGCAGTGCAAGCTGTCGTCACATCTAATGTTCTATTCGTTACTAGACATCGGTGTCCGGAAACCTTTAATCAGCTTGTTACACGCTATAGGGAATGACAGGTAACATTCAATAGATACTCGCAGCGCAGAGATGAGGTATTTCTTCTCTACGGTTCAGTCTGTATGTTGAACAAGCAATGTAGGGAATAATAGTATGTTCAGAAATAGAAAAATATTCGGGACGTAAAAATAACATTGATCCGTTTATCAGGAAACAATGCTGTGCTTTGCGAAATTAAGATGGAATTAGTTTGATTTTTTCTTTGTGCTACCCCCTACTTTGGTTCCATTGCACGAAGAAGTGAGCTTTGTGTCATTTGAGAGCCAGGCGGGGAACTCGCCCTCAGGCCACTATATTTTAAAAGAAATACGAAAGTCATATAGGCCACAAATTTCATTTTTTCCTGTAGAAAAAATATTACTCTGAAACAATTGATGAACCAGTAACTTTCAACGTAATTATTAAGTTTGCTATATTAACTGCAATAGTTCACGCTATAAAACTAGTACGTACAATGATTGTAAGACGTGTTGAGATAATCCAATTTCCTTATACAAATTTTCATTCTTCGATAAAGTAACTCTTTTCGTGCCCTGGAAACTTACGGTGATGCTCGAACACAACCTAAAGTCCATACTTCTTCCGTTTTTCTTTATTTGTGAATAATTTATTGTAGTCCTCGATAAGCTTCGAGCTTGTCTCAGAGGTATCATTTAAAACTTTCAAATTATTCACTGCGAGTATCGTTGCCGCGCCGAAAGGTCTGTCTCAAGGAACTCGTAACTCAGGTCCAATCTGGAAGGAAATAATCTTTCTTAAACAGGAACAAATTGTTAGATACCATTATTACTGCTTATTTTGATGTGATCGATTATTATCTGAACTCTTTTAATACTTTCTTCTGGTAGTTTCGCCTCGTGATTCAATGGGTTTATCTCTTACAATTTTCAATCAGAAGACAAATTAGGGTCAAAGAACGAAAGCGCGTCATATTCTGATGAAAAGTGATATATCTGAGTTTTCACGTTTTGTAAAAACACACTAGAAGTCACAATCTGCAGTCTAATATTTATATGGCTTTGAAAGACTACTGAAATCCCAATACATTGTTTTGGTTGCACAAGTACCAAAGAACTACGATTTAATATACTCACTAACAACATAAATACAAATATTACAAAGGACATTAGCTTCTGTTGGTGATAATTCAAATTCATGATAGAACTCAAACGTTTTGTAGCAGTCAATAGGTTTCGACGTCCAACTTGCTTGATGGATAGCCCCCGGAACACGGACACATACTCCAGGAGATGCTTCGTCAAGAAAGATCTTAAAATCCTTTCCAAGTCGCTGTTCCGTCAAAAAACCTCCAATAAAAGTATTCGATACACATCGACTTCACCATTAACTTCTGCTTTACAATTGGGATTTTTCTAACTTCTATTACAGACCAAGCATTCTGAAATTCTGTATAGGAGAAACCATGCACCTAGAGCCCCTATTTTCCAAAAAAAAAAACGTTTTTCAGGACTACATCATATACTTGTATAATTGCGTAGGCTTCCGAGGCCAGAGTCAGTCAAAATAAAAATTTTCTGGGTATGGTACCGCGTCATAATATATAAAACTACTGATGCTGAAGAAAAACCAACGTTTCGCCCACGGTTGCAGCGGCCTTCTTCTGGGTCTACTGATCAAGTAGACCCAGAAGAATGCCGCTGCAACCGTGGCCGGAATGTTGCTTTTTCTTAAGAAGCAGTACTTTTATACATTATGACTCGGCACCATACCCAAAAAAACTTATACATTTCCTCGACAGCAACTAATTCCAATGTCACACTACCTGAACTCGATGTTACCAACTCGGAAAACTGACCGAAGAAGAAAATGATAACGAAGATCTAAACGATAGCCAACCGAAATATGAGTAAAATCATCAAGAGTGAATGAATACTGGATTTTTTCTTCTATCTTTAGGTGGACTTAGAGATACAAATTTTTGCTATCAGATCATAACTTAATGAATTACCAAACTACTCGCCTTTTGCAGGACCTTTGCTCTTTAAATTGCTCTTCTCCATTTTTCAGTTCTCGATTACATTTCTACTGAGCTGACTGGTACACTGAGACTAGAAGAACGTGTGTAGCTGAACGCAGTCTTTATTAAAAATTTAATTAATTATGTCTTCTAATGCACTTAGTTTCCAAAGAATAACGACGACACTCAGAAATTTTAAGTGGTGATTTCGTCAGCTCTTGTGTTCGTTATTCTCTATAACATTAATTTTAGATCATGGGTAGAATATGCTATGTATGCTTCCCGTAGAGCCATACCGGAAGTAGCACTCGATCGCTTCTCAGTATGTGAGCTGGATAACTTGTATCATTGAACTAAATTCTTATAAGGCTTGTAATAAGATGTCTCGTAACAGTGGTGCTAAAATCTAATGGATGTGTTTTCTTCCATGTGTTGGAATATTACTTGCATGTGGTTATATTAGTGCTTTCATTCTCTTTCGAACGTAATACGATTTTACCAGTTACCCATGGTATGACCCTACTATGAATTACCACGAAGTTGGAGTTCTTACTGCAGCAGCTATTCCTAAAAATGAGCAGTCTTTCATTTCGAAGTTACACTGCGACCTACGAAGGCCGATGTTATGAATAAAACGTGTAGAGATACAACTGTGTTGAAGGCGAGAGGCCGTCGCTGCACCAATGACGCAGAACCCGCCGGCCTGCGTGGTGCTCCGGTACACCTCGCCAGGCCAGAGACTGCTCACGGGTGAGATGCGAAGCGTGTTAGTCCTGATGAGAATCCGGGATGCAATGACGATGGCTCGGAAATTGTCCGCCGCCAGGTAACGAAATCATGCCTGTTTTCTGCGGCCAGGCTCGTGCGTGATTAACAAAACTATACAGCCGGCTCGGATTCCGCCTTTCGTGGAAGAGCGCTCGTCGGGCTTCCACAGTTGGTCTCTAATTGGGAACAACTCACGTTCACGTTCATCTCCGCCGGTAGGAAATGTTTTGTTTATCTCGGTGCACCACCGTAGGTAGACTGCATGGCCGGATTGTTCCGTGCGACACATGTCCCACAGTCAGTTAAAATTTGGGCTTTTGAAAACTACGTCAGTGATGTTTTTACTACTTACTAAAGGTAATACACAATTACATGCACTTGGTGAGATTCTGTTAATACGCTTTTAGGAAATTTATATCTTTGGCCTTATAACTCTGGTGATAAGTATGAAGTAATTGGACCATGCATTTAACTGAACTAGTGCAGCTGATGATTGATTTTATTTTGGAAAAAGGACAGTTATCAAAAAACCTTAAAGGAACTTTTTAGCGTTTTTCTATTAAAAATAAAATTAACATCAATAGCAGCCCTTGGTCGCAAAAAAGGTGTCTTCTGTCCAGGTTTCGGCACTGCTATGAGTGCCTTCATCAGAAACAAAACTCTCAAATTGGCATTCATGTATTAAACTAAAAGTCAAGCCATAAAGCTTTAATCACCAGTGTGATGCTACCTTAGCTCGACGCATACGAGCAGCCAATAGTGGCTTGCCTTTTTGTATTCTGTTTTACAAATTTCGTGAATGAAGCTTCATCACTTGATTTTTAGTTTAATACGTTACATTCTGATTTGAGAGTTTTATTCCTTATGAAGGCACTTATAGCAGTGCCGAAACCAGGGTCAAAAGACTCCTTTTTTGCGACCGAGGGCTGTTATTGCTGTTAATTTGACTTTGTAAAAGGTCAATGGCCGTGAGGGCATGTTCAAAACTTAAATTTTTTCTATTAGTATTCCTAAGAAGACTTTCACTTTCGGAGGGATGCGATGCAGTATTTGAGCTAACTGCCTGACAGGTGACAGCGAGCTCTTAGTATATATCCGTTCCCACATTTCAGTTATAATCTGACGACGCGTCAAAACGATTAAAAATATGTCGTCGCAGTTCGAATCAATGAAAGTATTTACGATTTGCGTTTTCCAAACGAAAACAATATAATCGAACAAAGCAAAATTTTCGGGGCACCTACGTATCACTTCTTTGATACGCTATCTCCTGAAAGAAATATTCCGTTTTATAACAGTTTCATACCAAGATATGTAAACTTCACATACGTTGGATTTTCCTGAACAATTTTTTGTTACTAGTCCTGAAACCGATTGAGGACATGAATAAAACCTTATACACCTCTGGTGTCCTCTTTATTACAGCATATCGACAGTAGCTAAAGGAAGACTGTTTTACAGGATTAAATGACTCAAACGATATTCATTTTTGTGCCAGTAAAGGAGTGATGCTACTCCTCCGCTCGGCAACAAAACGGTGACGGTTATCAAATTAGCTTATCCGAGATGGACAAACGATTTAGTGGCATACAACTACTGCTAAACCGCTAAATCTTAACGGAAGGTCTAATAATGTAAATAGGAAACATAGTGAGAGCATTAAGGTCACGTTTTCCTTGCTAATGTTAATGTATAAGGCGTTTGTATGTATCGCTGACTCATTTTCTTTCATTCAAGACAATCAGACCACTGCAGTGTTAAACAAAAAAGCGATTCGCATGACACAGATAGACCGTTACGACTTAAGAACCTATCGAGGAAGGTCAATGATACACCGCTCCACTTCGACTTCGGCTAGGTGAATAAGATTGATGCAGTATTTAGGAAATAAGTAAGTTGACGCACAGTCCTTTTAAAATATGTGTGTGTCATAACAAAAGACACACTGAATAACGACTGAATATTGGTTGTGTCTTAAGGGACTGACGGAGAACAGGAGCCCATGTTTGGATACTTCAGGCAGTGCCTCTACAGCCTGTCGACGTTACTCGGGGAACGCCTGCCACTAGGCAACCCTCCAGCGGCAATAGTGAGTTCCTACGGTAACGGAGAGCCAGTGAAGACAATAAACAACGGCATTTAGGACGTCAGGTGAGTCAGTCGCTTCCACGCCAACTGAATAACACTATAGAGCTCAAAAACTCACATTTTCTGGATGGTATCACTGTTCGCTAATTACAACGAAATGTTTCATTTTTTAAGTGTGTCGTAAGTCAAAAATCATGCACATGAGGTATTATGTCTGTCCCTACTTCGCAGATATTTTTCTACGAAAACTAATGGGTTAGCGTTTCGGTCTCATTTCCTAACCTGATTCTACCACTATTATCTGATTTAATTCGAGATTATGTCATTCTTCTTTTACTGTTGATGTTCATCTTATATTCAATCAGGTCTTATTTAATTCTTTCAATTTAAATTCCTTTTCCGTCTCTGATAGAATTACAGAGTCACTGGTAAACCTGGAAGTTTTTATTTCTTCTCCATGAACTTCAATATTTCTATGGTTTCGTTTACAGCTGGTTCAATGAATAGATTAAAGAATATTGAGGGGTGGCTGCAACCCCGACTTAATTCCTTCTCTATTTCTGTTTCCACTTTATTTCCTTCGACATTTGGAACTGTAATTAGATTCTGGTAGAATTTGTAGATGTCTTTTTGCTTTTTCTTATAGTATCACTGCTTACTTCACAATTTCAAATTGTATTCAAGCAAAAGTATCCAAAAGGTTTCCCTAAATCTACAAATGCTAAGAATGAAGGTTCGCCATTCCTCAATCTATATTTTAAGATAAGTCGTAGAGTTGGTGTTGTTTCTACAGTTGCTCAGAAGCCAAACTGATCTTACAAATTTTTCCCGTCTTCTGTAAACAATTTGTATCAGTATTTTGCAACGATGACTTTTAAAATGATGGTTTGGTAATGTACATACTAGCCATCACGTACCTTCTATGGAATAGGAATTACTAAATTCTTCTTAAAGTATGAGTGTCTATCACGTGTCTCATAAAGCTTATATACAATGTGGAATACTTTTGTCACGTCTTACACTTCTGAAAGAAGAGGAGTCAGAACTTCACAATCAAAATAACAACCGGCCCTCCTGTCCAAGAGTTCGTCTTCAAAATCCGTATTAATAATTTAGACACAGAACATTAATAATTACGTTCGGATCCTGGCGATGATTTCAATAGAAACCGAACCATGATGACAATGACAATCAACAAAATTTTCTCGTGTTCAGAGAACGTAGCATTGTTTTCGTAACTGCCACTTTATTTTACGTTCTTCTTGGTTTCGTCAAATATTTGAGTTCCGTATCCGTTTGATAACTTAAAATATCCGTGGATGTTTGCCTTCCTCATCTATGTCCTATCCATGTTGTATTTCGTTCATAACGATCACGACGCTGATGAGACGTCGAAATCAAGCCTCACTTATTTTATTTTATTTGTGTATTTTTATAATATGTCCAAAAAAATTTCACATAATGTCTGCGAATTGGTACGACTACTTCTGTTTGAACAGGTATGATGGTATATAGCACAAACCAAATTTTTCTCTATAATGTTTCGAGGACACTCAATGATTCCATGCGTTCCCGTCTAATTCAGTCGCTAACGCTACGTGTTTCACAGATGTCAGTCAATATTTTTTTGGAGTTAGGTTTTTTGGTTTTTAAACTTCATGTCAGTCATTCGTTCCCCTGCCTGCAATGGAGGTTACTGTATCATCAAAGATGTATTAGCCTTGTGCCATTCTCTCAGACGTGATATCCAGTTTTGTATGACACACTATTCCTTTTTTTTTTTTTGCTCCAATGTACTAGAGATTTATCAGCTGTTAGATAACGAGAAGCATTTGAAACACCTTCCCTAATGTATTAACACGTAACAGCTATAAAGTTGACCGCTGAAATGATTTAGAATTCCCTGTAAGGGATTAGAGAAGTGATATCAGGTGTTCCCCAGGGAAGCGTCCTGGGACCTCTACTGTTCCTGATCTATATAAATGACCTGGGTGACAATCTGAGCAGTTCTCTTAGACTGTTCGCAGATGATGCTGTAATTTACCGTCTAGTAAGGTCATCCGAAGACCAGTATCTGCAAAGCGATTTAGAAAAGATTGCTGTATGGTGTGTCAGGTGGCAGTTGACGCTAAATAACGAAAAGTGTGAGATGATCCACATGAGTACCAAAAGAAATCCGTTGGAATTCGATTACTCGATAAATAGTACAATTCTCAAGGCTGTCAATTCAACTAAGTACCTGGGTGTTAAAATTACGAACAACTTCAGTTGGAAGGACCACATAGATAATATTGTCGGGAAGGCGAGCCAAAGGTTGCGTTTCATTGGCAGGACACTTAGCAGATGCAACAAGTCCACTAAAGAGACAGCTTACACTACACTCGTTCGTCCTCTGTTAGAATATTTCTGCGCGGTGTGGGATCCTTACCAGGTGGGATTGACGGAGGACATCGAAAGGGTGCAAAAAAGGCCAACTCGTTTTGTATTATCGCGTTATAGGGGAGAGAGTGTGGCAGATATGATACACGAGTTGGGATGGAAGTCATTACAGCATAGACGTTTTTCGTCGCGGCGAGACCTTTTTACGAAATTTCAGTCACCAACTTTCTCTTCCGAATGCGAAAATATTTTGTTGAGCCCAACCTACATAGGTAGGAATGATCATCAAAATAAAATAAGAGAAATCAGAGCTCGAACAGAAAGGTTTAGGTGTTCGTTTTTCCCGCTCGCTGTTCGGGAGTGGAATAGTAGAGAGATAGTATGATTGTGGTTCGATGAACCCTCTGCCAAGCACTTAAATGTGAATTGCAGAGTAGTCATGTAGATGTAGATGTAGAGATTTATCTAAGGCTCCTATATTGTTTCTGATCAACTTTTCGAAATCACAGTACTGAAAATGCGCAATAGTTGGATTCCAACGTCTCCAAGGCACCTGTTCCTTGCAGTACATCGTTCCTGATTATCTTGCTTGTTTCTAGCACTGACAGTCTTTCTCACCCTCGTACACAATTCTTCTAGCACCTTACTTAATTCGTGTTCCCTAACGTGAAGTGAACTGAAATATAAATATAGTTAAATTCATGTCTCTGTTCCCAAAAGAACGATTTTAGCGTTTAGATATTTCAATTCCTCAGCATGTCATTTATCGGCGCTCGTCTAAGACAGATTAAAATTGTATTACATTACATTCTGTTCATGAGACAGCTTTTACGATTCAGCTCGTAGGAACGTACAACAGACGTCAGACGCTTACATTTTGCTCAAGGTCACAATGTCTCGTCTTATGTTTTCCTTTTACTACTGTCGTTTTCTAGTTTTAAAGAGCTCGGAGCTATATTGTAATGCAACACATTACATGTAAAGGGGCAAGAGAATTCGACAGATGTCTGCTTGACGAAAGTTCAAATTGAAAAGAGTCACAACTTCTATGATGGCTAGTAGGTAAGGGATGTTCGTCTTGTTTACTTTTATGTGTCTTGGAACCCGCAGAATACAGGTTCTTTCCCTTTTTTCAGTCGAAATAGACGGGTTATATTAAGACGTGTAAAGTAAATCTGATCTAAATTCAAGGAGTTCTTCAAATTTCTCTTCTAATCGGATGTAGCTTTTCTGATACCTAGATCTATATGCTCAAAACTGTCTCCTTTTAAACTGTAACAATGTGAAGTGCATATTCTTCAGCGCGACCGCTGAAATACGACTAATTAAAATTATTTCCACAAAGCCTACTTAACAGCGACATGGACGGGTGATATCGCACGGATGATCTTCAGAACGCAGAGGACGGTACTGCACACGAGGTTCCACAAATTACTGGATCGTTTTGACCGAATGTTAGACAAAGGCCAGGACAAAATATTTCAGCAGGCAACACTGCATCCACAACACTAATTACAAAATCCTGATTAGGGCTCTATGGTGGGATTTCTCATTTGTTGTCAATCGGCTCCAGAATTCTGTCGCACTCTTCCAAGACTATGGTTGCATCTTGCTATTTTTCGAGTTTTGTCACATCTGATATGACGTTGCATGTGTGTGTAGCTCAGTACATAAGGAACATAAGTAACCCGCAGTTATCAACATTACAAACGTATATTCGTTCATTACAGGAAAACTGAAAGTATGAACACAAAGGAAATATAACAATGTTCGTTGCCAGAAAAATGTTCCATGACTGGGAAATCGTGTAGTCGTCACAATGAGGCTTCCAAAGTTGTAAGGGAAATTTAGCAGACAGTACACTCAACCATAAAGAAGTATTATATTTCAAATCTGAAATTACATTAGTCTCTGTAATATAGCTTAAAAATAATACAAGATACAAAAATTGTTCACAAACGTTGATTGTCATCCTAAATCAAATACAACCAAAATATTAGTTCCTGCTGCGAATATCTCGCGGAAAGACCATAAGGGTAAAATGAGTGAAATTCGAGCTCACACGGAGGGGTTTGAAAGGGTGTTCTCAACACACAAATTCGTCCGTATTTGTGTTTTCACCAACACCAATAATAAACTTTAGGTACCGTATATACCACAAATAGTGTGGTTACGTCAGATCAGTCTCTTACCTTTGTGTGGACAAAATCCTTATTTTCAGGTGAACCTGTTGTTTCGTCACACCGTTTACGAGAGAAATATCATGCAAGACCGTAGGTTCAATTGTAGACGTGAATTACCCAGAAATTGAAACTTCCTTTCGTTTTGCACATTACCTTCATTTCAGTGTTATCTAGATTGGACTGATATTTTTCTGTAATGTGACGTCTTGTCTTTGTTTTTAGCATCTATTAAACCGACCTGCATAAAATATATGAAGAAATGTAACGTGACTAACTAAACACCGCTTACTATCGAACGTGCTTTCTATTCTTTGAAAATGAATAAAAAGGCATGATAGAACATTTTATATATCAATCTTCGAAAGTACATCATCTGCTTTCAAGACGAATTTTCAGCATGATTCGAACAATATATTTCTCGACTTGTGAGCATTATTATCAGTAAGCATTATTATAAAACCTGACGTATCATTAGCTTACAGTCCGTTTCGAACTGACGCATGAAGGTTATAGTTGAACTTGATGTAACACAGACACGTTTCTCTCTGACGGACCTCAACAACAAACATCTTACAGTGATGAAGTACCCTAGTTATGAAAATTTAATTGTAATTTTACATATATGAGCTAGAGATCTTTTCAAATTTTTTTCCTAAACCTCAGTAGAAATTAGTTCATAGTTCGACGTCTTGTAAGCACTAAATCCAATAACATAGGGTGTCTTGAATGTTATCACGATCACAAGGCTTGTGATGATGATGTGATGTTTGGTTTGTGGGGCACTCAACTGCGCGATCATCAGCGCCCGTACAAACTACCAATTTTTATAAATTCTTTTTCATAGTCCAATCTAGCCACTGTCATGAATGATGGTGACGGAGATGATGATGAAATGATGAGGACAACACGAAAACACAGCCCCCGGACAGAGAAAATCCCCAGCCATACCGGAAATCGAACCCGGGACCCGATGATCCAGAGACAGAAACGCTAGCAGCTAGACAACGAGCTGCGGACCAGAGCTTGTGTGCTGAAGCGAAATTTCGCAGGCTATCTACCGTTCAGTATGTACACACTTCCTAATCTTGTGCAACAGCCATAGGACTAGAATTTGGTGTCTCAGTGTAAATGAAGAGCACTTCGATGTTTTCAATAGCGTCCTCAAGCTTTCCAGAGTTACTAGTGCCAGAAATCCTGCAGACATAGACCGAAACTCAGAATCTATGCTATCTGTGATATCCATCCTGTCTGTGACAAAACGTAAAGTAAACATAGCGTTGCGCGACGTAAGGACACCTCGTGCACCCAGTCCATACATCTGAGCATGTCGTGTCTTAACAGTCACGACCATGAAACCTAAGAGGAGTAACAAAGAATTATGTTTCATGAATACGGCAACAGAACAGAACAAATGTATGCAGGTAGATTTGAAAAAAATGCACATCGCTGTGGAAAAACAAACAAATATATATCCTCAAAGTAAAATTTCTCTTAAGTTTTTGCAGTGTCAGTATTACTTACGACTTCATTTTACAGCAAGTGGCTTTCCCTAGTCTAACATGACTACAGGAATTGCTTATATTCATTGGTGATTATATACGAGTGGAAGATAAGATGTAGATCTTTCGGATATTGTCTCTCGTTCGCGCTTAATACGGAAATTATCGATATTCAGTATGGCAGTAGAGTTGGTAGACTGTCTAGAAAATATTCAATGTATAGTCCTCAGAGAGAATAACACTACTATGCTGCTTATTGATCTTATGATGAACTTTTGATACAGTTCAAAGTGTATTTAAGTGAGTCAGGAAATTGTTTTAAGAGCTATACAAAAATCTGCTGTATGTAGATCTATTACTGTGCCAAAAAATTATTTGTCAGATACGTACGACACTCTAAACTATAATTGCAAGGCTGTGTACTCGCTTTTAAGTTTTTACATGGAGTATAATAGAGAAGTTTCCTCCACTTCTTTAGTGAAAACAGATACAACTGCCAGCATGCTTCTCAACTTGCGGGCGCTACGTACAAATACACCAAGAAAAAAAGAAAGCTCTAAAACTATTATTTATATAGTGTCAGTGAAAAATAACGCGAAATAAGAGGTGTACTTTTGCTCAAATGATATAGCAAAAGAAAGGTGAAATAAAGAACAATTTTTCCATACAACCGCGAAATTAAATTCACTGTGGTACGTTGCTATCGGGGTGTGTGTGGTGTTGCATAGTCACATGAAGAACTTAGAGATCGTTCACCAACAATTATAAATAGTGAAGATAGTTAGCGGCTTGCACTGAGCTCGAAATACAGTACATCAGGAAACTCATTGCAGCCCTGTAAAACTACAACACGGGATATCAGTCCAAGTTGTCATCAATAACCTGTATGCATTTTGGCTCAATGTGTGAAAATCCATGGCAAACTGGATGTCGTATTACAGCAAAGCAGCATCTTGCCTGAAGATTGTATGCGTAAGAAAATACTGTATAGAATCGTAAAGTGTTAACAGGGATTTTCTCTCTGGCCAGTGGCGACTTAGTGTTGAGCGTGACAACCGAAGGGCTCGGAGAAAAAAATGGTTCAAATGGCTCTGAGCACTATGGGACTCAACTGCTGTGGTCATTAGTCCCCTAGAACTTAGAACTACTTAAACCTAACTAACCTAGGGACATCACACACATCCATGCCCGAGGCAGGATTCGAACCTGCGACCGTAGCAGTCGCACGGTTCCGGACTGCGCGCCTAGAACCGCGAGACCACCGCGGCCGGCAGGGCTCGGAGACATCGTTGAACAGTACAGAGCCTAGAGTTTGCGCAATGCACGTTTCACATCGTCACTGAGTGACGTCGTTGTGGCTGGCACTCCTATTTGGTGGGTTCAGGAAATTTTATGCCACTGAAACAGGGCGTTTGACGATCCAAAAAAGCACGGAACTGGTTCCCTTTCCCAGTTCTGGGATCATGAAGGATTCTTTCATTCTTACAGTCATCTAAGTTAGTACGAATGTAGCTGAATTTCTGAAGAGTATTTCAAGAGGTAATGGTATTTCTATAAAGACACAATCATCAAGCTTCTCAGACTTTAATCCTATTGAACGTGAAGTATGCTTGTTTTGCGTCAGTATTAACACTTCCTTTGACTGTTCTACAGATGGTATTATGCTTGTCGAGTCTTTTAAAATATCCCTTACCAATTCAGTGATTCCCTTACCTCACATGGTTTAAAATAGGAGTTGGTAGTTCATGGTGACCAATATAATCAGATCCGTAGATAAGCATTATGCTTCTTTCGTCTGCCCTTCTTCTTTCATCTGTTATTAATACGAGCGTCATAAGAGATACAAAATTACAGTTTGGCAAAGGTATGTTTTAAAATTAACCTAAAATACGCATCTTCAAGACGTTGAGAGTAATTGGATACCTTATCTTCTTAACTTTTATATAGTTTTTGCGCAGCCATGTAATTGTTTGTCGTATATTGTGATTTTCAACCATTCTGTATAAAAAAAATTATGCCGTCTGTGCTCCTATAGCTTCCGATTTGCGCAGATGGTGTTAGTGAACACACGACATTGGCAGAGAAACGATTAAAAGATTGAAAAGATAATATTTCAGATATCTCCAGAAGTTCCACATTATGAACGGAATATTTCCCCCTTTTTTAATACCAGTGGCAATTACAGTAGCGTTACTACAAAGTACAGAGCTTCTTATTATGCTGAATAGAGTTTTCAAAGATTAGATGCGCGAATGATAGAAAACATTGAAGGATACGATAACAGTCAACATACGTAAATTTTCAAATGCTCTGGAAGCGTATATTGTGCGGACAGGTAGGCAACACACATGAAAAATGGAAGCGCGAAAATTTACTAGCATCTAAACGACATATAGTGTAGCCAAATTCAAAACAGTCAGAAGTTTCCGCAACACAGTTCTTGTTAAGGATATTAATGGTTGCTTCTTTGAGAAAACACACTGACGTGTTCAAAGGAAAGGTGGTATAACTCTTCATATAAACATATGAGAAATCTGACATATCCACTTCTAGCCAGTTTTCACGATTTAGAATTTTTGGGATGCGCATCTACTTCCTTATAAACCATAATGAGAGACATATTCAACTCAATGCAGATGCATGTAACGATCATAATGAAGCTACCTTTCTTGTTTCGTGCATGTAATGTATTTATGGTAGACAACTTCACCTCCAGAATCAGTTAGTTACATATTAGTTGGCAAAACAGTAGACAAAGCAAAGATAAGGTATTACCGTTCGTGTAAGATTTCCTACTGACATTCTCTAGAGCTACATCACCTACAGCAGCAACAGCTACGAAGAAAATCATTGTAATGTAGAAGTTGGTCTTGAATCACCATTAAAGCCTCCAAATGTTTTCAAACTTCGAAGCACCGTCTACCGAAGGTACACGGACAACCTGCACTATGCTTCCGAGTCACAGAGTAGGCGTGTTCTACGCAATAGACCACCGCTTATGTAAGGTCCGTCGCCTACCGGACGACCTAGGACGCGAGGGTGAATAGACAATACCGGTTCCCATAGAAAGTATGAAGAGCACACACTTGCCTTGCGCACGTCACTCGACAGGTTATGCGTCACTAAATACAGGAAGAGGCGTATGAAGCGACAGCATGTGTCACGGGGACACCTGTAGTATTTCTCCGGGGACAGACGATATTACGGCGAATATGCTATGGTATATCAACCAACGACAGTGAGAAATAAATATATATAAAATATAAATACTGAACTTCTACGTTGTGAATGACAACATTATTTTAGAAGTGACGCTTCTGTAAGGGTACTCTTGTGTGCCCAGTCTTTTAATTAAAATCCATGTTGTATTACAATATTTCTTTAAAACAATAGCGAAACAATATAGTTAAGCATACATCTACGAAATGCATATGCCAACGAAATTCTAGGCACACAAAATAAATGTTTGAAAAACTTTACATTAAAAACTAATTTTTTACTCTTCATTAATGCTTTTTTAGTCCAATGTGGCTTTCTTTTGAGTCAAAGAACTATGCTCAACATTTTTATGAATGCTGCTATAAGTGTGGTTATAGGAAATACGAAAATACCAATCTACTACCACTATGGCCTTTCCAAGAGGCTCAAAATATTATCTAATTACATATTGCTTTAAATGTGGCACCACGTGGCAGTAGCTAGCTCTTCATTTCTTTCATTCTCTCTGTTACCTAAGTACATTTAGGGGCAGGTGTATTGTCTTGATAGCTTCTTTTATCGTCAAGTTTATGCGCCAGGCTCCGGTGCCATTCGCCAAGAATTGTGTGACTGTTTTACTGTTTCAAGATTACCGGTAAGAAAATCCCTTTCTATCTAGCGTTACACTGGACATAAACTCTCAAACAGATAAAACTAATTCCATCTTTTTCTAGTGTATGTGTGCTAGTTCCTATTCACTACTATAAGAACTACATCATTCTCGCTGTCGGCATCACAACAACATCGTCATTTACTCATTTTCCCTTTGGTCAACATTCAATAAGTACAAAACGCATTTTACCTAAAGCTTTCTTATTGTTTGTTGTTAATGTCAAATGTACCGCAATTATTCTTATGATGTTGCTAGGATATCAGTTATTTTAAACATATTTCATTACCGGCTGTTCTTCCTCGTAGTGTGTACTTCTTCCAAGTTTACATCAATGATTACAGTTTTCGACTATATTTCGTACAGACTGCCTTTAACATAAATGATTCGCGTTTTAAATCAGCTCCCCTTAAGGAATGGTCGAAGATGGAGGAGCAAGCTCCTTATGAACCTGCGTCAAATATAGATTAATTTTCGCTGACAACAAGCGGCACTCAAACAAAATTATTATCATGGTTGGGTATTTCAGATTCAGCTGGACGTCATAATTACAATTTATATTTAATTATGGCAAAGTAAATATTCGTAAAATTATCTTCTAAGCCTTTTAATACAACTAGACTTCTGCTATTTCGAGGTTTTATTTTTATATACTCATTTCTCTTCGCTCCGAAGGAGAGAAAAGTATGTAGTTATTTTTCATATGAGAACTGCTGCAATTTCCTCTACAGAACTTTTAATCTTCATATTAAATAGTACATGTAGAAGCCATTCTCAAGCGCAACATTCGTTTCTTGCTACATGTCCTCTACTTCCTAGAACTTGGTGATGTCTTTCGGTTTACAGATTGCGTCCAAAAAGTTTTGAGATCCCATAATGTTACTATCAACACATAATTACTTAATCTTCCGCTAAATACGAAATCAAAAATACGTTCATGTCCAGTCGTTTATATTCTTACTTAATCTCAATTAATATCTCGTTCCCGTCGCCACACAATCCAAATTTCCGTATCTTGTAACCAGCTACCATTACAGTAATATGTTAGTGCACGTAAAGGAGATATTAGATTAGTGTACAAAAGAAGTTTTGTGCAAGCCCTATATTAAAATACGTGTTAGGTCCAGACGACTCCTGTCACATGAAACTAACTTTTCAGTGCGAACATCGAAGTTTACACCGATACAGAAGACAATCATTCGGTGTTCGTATGTAATAAACGGAAAACAATGAAACTCTCATAACCGTCAATTTAGTCCTTAAACGTTGAAGCAAAGGTTTAAAACGACTTGAGGAAAACACATAAATGAAATATTGCGATGAAGAAGGCACATTATCAGTGAAATATTTCTAACTTTCTATAAAACATCTAATTACTAATGGATGTAGTTTTTGTTACTCATCATTACCTGTGCCGGCCGCGGTGGTCTCGCGGTTCTAGGCGCGCAGTCCGCTACCTTTGCGACTGCTACGGTCGCAGGTTCGAATCCTGCCTCGGGCATGGATGTGTGTGATGTCCTTAGTTTAGTTAGGTTTAAGTATTTCTAAATTCTAGGGGACTAATGATCACAGCAGTTGAGTCCCATTGTGCTCAGAGCCATTTGAACCATCATTACCTCAGACAGCTCTAGAACTATTCTTCATAAGACACTGTTCGGTTCGGTTACTGTCTGTCTACCAAAAGGGTGGTAGCGTCTTTTACTCACAGTGCAGTGTCACCATGACTCTTGAGCTGTTTTCCTCCTGGGAGCATCAAGGAATCAGCTAACAGCGTACAGTGAGAGCCTCTTCTAACTTTAGTTTAGGAACCTTTTGCTTAAAGCCTTCGAGTGAGGTGCGAACGCTTGAGATACAAAATTTAACGTTATCAGTGGCACATTTCCAGCTTTATTTACGTTATATCCTACGTAGAGGTCGCGTTCACTTGAAGATAAAGAAGTTGTGTTATCGGGGAGAGTCTCCTCGTAACCATATCGATGTCATTCATGCACTTTTTTCACGTGTCTTGGTATTCCATCTCAGAGAAGCATTTGTGTCCTACTTCTTTTGTATTGAAAATATTTGGATCTCTATCTTTCTTCATTGTTTCTACCCTCTACACCTTCCTTAAGTGCCAAGGCATTTCTTTCTTGAGGCCTTAAAATGTCCTATCGTCGTATCTCTTCTCCTTCTCAAAGTTTTCTGTATGTTCCCCTCCCCGTCATTTCTTCGGAAACCATCCACATGTCTTATAGCACCCTCTCACTTAATTTTTAACGGTCTTCTGTAGCACCCCATCTCAAACGCTTCTATTTTTTTCCATTTTTCCCACAGTTCACGATTCACCTCAATATTCAATTGTGCTCCAAAAGCATATTCTCAGAAATTTCTTTCTAAAGTTAAGTCCTACGTTTGATACTAGTAGGTCCTTTATGCGTGGACACCCTGTTCGCCTTTTTTATATCTTCCTTCCTTCAACCGTCATGCATAATCTTCCTTCCAAGGCAGCAGAATTACTTCGCTTTGTCTACTATGTGGCCCCCAATTTTTAAATGCAGTTATTACTAATTTCATTTCTGCTACTCTTTATTACTTTCAGCTTTCCTGAGTTTTCCCTCAATTAATGGTGTGAACTAAATATATTGTACATTCCATTTCATAGGTCCCGCCGTTCTTCCACAATTCTACTGAGGATAGCAACGGCATCTGCGAACATTATGACTGATAACGTTTCACCACAAATTTTAATCACACTTCTGGATATTTGTTTTATTTCCGTCACTGCTTCTTCAGCGTATAGACTGAACTGTTCACCCCTGTCTTATTTAATTTTTATTCCTAAAACATTGCGTTTGGTTTTCATTCAGAATATTCTCGTTTCGCCTCTTATTAGTTAAATTAAAAAACTTTTTCTGTATCCCCGTGCAATTGATTGTGCAGATCTGAAGCATACGACAATTTCAGGTACACCTATATTACACATTTTTACTAAGTATTGTAAGACTTGTCCCGTGCTGAAACTTTCCTACATATTTATCAAATTGTGTCAATACGCATGAATGTAATTTCTGAAGTTTTCAAGTCGTGATTGATACAACGTATATTTTTCTGTGTCCAACTGAGTTTTTATGTCCATTTCTTCTTTGATTACTGTAATCGTCTTGCCAGAAGACATTATCTAACATATGTTCGCTGGCTGGATTCTAGACAGATTGCGAATTTCCGAAATAAATTTAATACGTTGTTCGTCATAATGTTGGGGGCAAAAAATAATATCATTAACATTGTTGAAAGTAAATTTTAAAACTGTGTACAGCGTTCACGTCTCTCTCCCTCTGATTTTCTCGTCTATATGTTATTGCTATGAGTCTAATAATACAAAAGTGACTACAAAAATAATCTTTGAAAGAATTATGTTCCTGATGTTTGAAATTCATGCATACCGAGGGCAAGAAATAATTCGTAAAACGAAGAGACAGACACAGATACTCAAGGGAAAAATGTTTTACTTTATACAAACATTTCTTATCACTTCTATGTTTCCATATCTTGAAATGTGATTAATAATTAAACTACCTAACAGCGAAGACGTTTAGGATAGGATCGTTCAGTATCGGCCGGCTCCCGGTGCCGGCCAGTGCTTTGGTTCCCTTTACGACTTCTAGTGGCAGAAGGCTACAGTAAGCAGAAGCGAGCTTGCTCATCCTTGTGAAATAGACTCTGGTATCTTCTTCCTCTCTTCCGTGATTTGTCTCCTCTCAGCGCAAGGAAAGATATTTTCCGGCCTGTGGTATAAGCTTTTAAGACAAATCATTAATTTCACTGCTATATTTATGTTATCTACGTTATGTAAGGAATGGCATGTAATAAACGTTTCATTATAGTTTCTGTAAGAGAGTGTTCGATGTGACTAGCTTCTGCTGCTTGACTGTCGTGCAGTGCCAGGTGCCCGTTTGTCCTTCAGTATCGGCCGGAAGTAATTTCAATTTTTAAATTACATTTTCTTCTCCTTACTTCTTTTTCATACTGTAATAGTGGAAAACGAGAAAAAAGTAAGAGGAAAATAGAGTGAGGAATACAAGGAAAGAGCTGTGAGCTAGGCTATGTGTAACAAAATGACAGAAAGAGGAAGGCATTTGGCACGTTTTCAACAATTGTAAATGAAAAAAATCGCCACCTAAGGTAAAAAATTAAAAGCAGAAAAAAGTTTGGAAGGAAGTTGAAGGAAGCTGATCGTAAGTCGGGAGTTCCAAAATAAAGTAAACATGAAAAGGGTTGCCACGGAATGCCAATTACAAAGCACCGAAGAAAACTTGAATTTACTGGAAATAGTGGGTCAACAGAAGAGATTGAAGAGTGCATTATGTGTTTCAAATAAACTGAAGAAGAGTGGGCATTGTATACCAAGAACTGAGGCTGGGCGTATGTTGGATTTCAGGACCAGGAGAATATTTTATATCTTACTTGCGGTCTTTATAAAACTTTGGGCTAGAGTTCCCGAGCTTATGTATCCGACTCTTAATCAGTAAGTATGAGCGCAGTCAGTGCAGTGTATCAGTAACAACCGATATTAACACAGAAGAGATAACAGCCGATCCTGAAAGACGCTTTCTACAGGCCTTGCAGTTCTTGCTCTTTCATTTTCGCTGTAATTAAGTACAGTAAATAAAAATACATTCGGTTGACAAAACATGCCTCGAGGTAAGAGAAAAGTATATTAATATTCCTATTAACCACCGTAGTTACACAGTGAAAACACAGAACGTAAACCGGCCGATATTAAATGACTCTCCCCTGTGTCCTCTGAGCAGTACTTAGATTAGTTCCGTGGTACCCGCTTCGTGCTGACACAGTTCAGTGGTTTTGAAAGTAAACACAGAAAATTTCCGTGGAAACAACTTATAAAATCGAAAATATAATAATTTTTGTTGACCTCCTAAGAGGTGTTTTGTTTGAATAATATACACTATGTGGTCAAAAGTATCCGGACATGTGGCTAAAAATGACTTACTAGTTCGTGGCGACCTCCATCGGTAATGCTAGAATTCAATATGGTGTTGGCTCACCCTTAGCCTTACTGACAGCTTCCACTCTCGCAGGCATGCGTTCAGTAAAGTGGTGGAAGTTTTCTAGGGAATGGCAGCCTATTCTTCACGGAGTGCTGCACGGTAGGGAGGTATCGATGTCGGTCGGTGAGGCCTGGCACGAAGTCAGCTTTCCATCCCAAAGGTGTTCTGTAGGATTCAGGTCAGGACCCTGTGCTGACCAGTCCATTAGAGGAATGTTGTCGTGTAACCACTCCGCCACAGGCCGTGCATTATGAACAGATGCTCGATCGTGTTGTAAGATGCAGTCGCCATCCCCGAATTGTTCTTCAACAGTGGGAAGAAATAAGGTGCTTAAAACAACAATGTAGGCCTGTCCTGTGACAATGCCATGCAAAACAGCAAGGGGTGCAAGCTCCCACCATGGAAAACACTACCACACCATAATACCACCGCCTGCGAATTTTACTGTTGGCACTACACACGCTGGCAGATGACGTTCATCTTGCATTCGCCAGATCACATCCTGCCATCGAATCGCCTCATTGTGTACCATGATTCGTCCTTCCACACAACGTTTTCCCGCTATTCAGTTGTCCAGTGTTTACGCTCCTTACACCAAGCACGGCATCATTTGGCATTTACTGGCGCGATGTGTGGCTTATCAGCAGCCGCTCGACCATAAAATTCCTACGCGTTTCCACTTCACTAGCACGTCAGAAACAATGCACCTAGGGATGTTGGGGAGTGTGGAAATCTCTCTTACAGACGTATGGCACAAGTCACACCCAATCACCTGACCACGTTCAAAGTCCGTGAGTTCCGCGGAGCACAACATTCTGCTCTCTCACGATGTCTAATGACTACTGAGGTCGCTGATATGGAATACCTGGCAGTAGGTGGCAGCTCAACGCACCTAATATGAGAAACGTATTTTTTAGGGGTGTCAGGATACTGTTAATCACAAAGTGTATGAGTTTTAATCAAAAAATTTTCAGTAACAAATAGTACGGAAAACCTATATAAAAAATTTCATGCAAATGTCATATGTAGGGCCACATCTTGGACTGGAGCTGGGGAAGCGTTTAGAAACGCAAACAAGTGACTGATATCAAGTTTTAGTCGGTTATGACTGTGCAATTGGTGGGTCGCTATCCACGAAAGTCAGGTATCCAGTCAGGTTCTCGGTTCAGAACAATCTTCAATTCCTCACAAACGAAGGAAAGTTTCTGGGGCGAACTCTCGGATCGTCCGGTCGGACATGAAACTGAAAGGATCGTCATATTCATTAGTGTCGGGAAAATCTAGAGAATCGCAGTCGACAAATATTCAGTATTTAAATTGTGTTTTTCTTTAATGCGTAATTTAACGGTCATTAGCAGATGCTTTTCATGAAACTGCTGAAATAAGAGAAACTACTGAAAATCTTCAATGAGTAGACTTGTCTACAAAATGTTAGACAAGTTTTCGGACATGCAGCTTTTAATAAATACAGTCACCGTGAAGATAGCAATGGATAGGTCAAGAAAAATGTATTTACCTCTGCTGCTGAGTATTAAGTAATTTAATCAGTACACTTAACATGAGTGATTAGATGGAGCTGGGTACTCAGTCACAAGATCTGGTGTATCATACATGCTGCTAGAAGTTGTTTAACACCTAAGTATTGAACTGCTGACCCAGGCTCTACTTACTTCATATTGTGCACTCTGCGAATTGTATGTATAACGATAACAGAGCAATGATTACGGAAAGAGGAAAGCAATCACTAGATTACAAAGCCTTCATACATTTCCAAAATAGTACAACTAATTAAATAAATAAGTGGCGTATTACGCTTCAACCCAAGAGTGCTTAATAAAGGCACTTCTAAGTCAGAAACTATCAGAGTCCCATCATGTGAATGGAGAGTAAAGGATCACTTTACGAGACGAAATTATACTCAAAGTATTAATGCGGTATAACCGATGTGGAGTAGTTTAAAGCAAGAACGCCCAGAGCATAGTTTGTAGGGGTGTGGGGGCTGACCTGTGGGATGTGGAATATTTCTAATGGCAGCCATAAAAATATCCAGTTTTTATTTTTTTTTAAACCTGCGTATACTAATTTTTAAACCATTTACTTGAAAGGAAACCACCTGAGTACAGTAATTTTGTCCTTTCCTGAGAGCTAAGAACGGCCGTGTCCCCTCTTTCCACCGGGGTATAAGGCCCCTTGGTTTAATGTGAAATGATAGCATACATCTAGTTGTAGGGAAGGCATACGTTTGACTAGAATGAAATGGAAGAATTCTGTGCAAGTGCAATAGTTTCACGATTTTCGAGTTCTGCGTAAGATTATTGGATATGTGGAAGGGGTAATTGATATTCAAAGAAGGGCTTCAATGCTAAAACGTAACTTAAATTTTCAACAATATTCGATAGGTGACTTTTAGAAATGGGATTTACGTCACGGAAGTGACTACTATTAGAAATGCAAAGAACAAAGTCACCAAATTGACCCAGCGAATGTACGTCCCTCACTCCCGAAAATATCACTTAAGGATCGTAGTTTAAACGAGTTACGGCTCATATGATATTTCTTCAGCCTATAATTCTGAGAAGTACAGAGACGCTGGAGTGCCTGATACCGAGTAAACTGCAGATAGTAATTTTCATCAACTATGTACAAAAATAAATAGAGGTGTCATGATTTGGTTGTGTACAGATACAAGAAGAGCGGTCTTAAGATAAAGATCAGATATAATTTCAGACATACAGGGCACAGAATAAAGCAGTCAGTGCACTGAAAATAAATGAGTTATTGCTTTCCAGAAGTTTCCAAAGCCATTTCGAAAAGTTTTCGGTTCTTCAAAGCTGCTGTGCAGTAATTCTTGAGGAAGGTTTCCGAAAACATTATATCATAAAACTTACACATGAAGGTATACACACAATAAGGTATTTGAATTAATTAAAGCACAGTATAGTGTTAACGCACCCACAAATGTGCAGCTACTGAATCTGTTTTTCCTGTTGGTACGAAACAGTCTTACCTTTGCTACTGACTCTCTGTTTAGAATATTTGCTAAACTATCAGCCAGACGACCTTGGGAGTTTCGTCCCTGCAAAGGCAGAAGGAGAACTGCGTTCGGCTACAAGTTCATGTACTTTGCATGTAAGTCGTACATAAGTTTCCGCTATCTCGCGTGGTCGAAAGATTGTCTTCTAAGAGCGTTTGTCATTTACACATGTCACTTCGACTTAAATTTCGAATGTACGGGTGCTGTAACGCAATTCTTGGTAAATATGTTATACTGAAACTATATGGCATAATAACCTACTCTACCACTAAACAACAACTTGATATTTTTAGTAGTTGTATGACGAAAATCTTCGTAAGGGTCATGCAGCTGTATAATGCCATACAACTTTAAACAAAATTCCTGCAAAATAAATTAGATACCCATCAAAGTAAAAATAGAATTTTAGAATCACACTTCAGACACTGGGCTGCATATAACAATAGCTTATAAGTGGATCAATGCTCTAAATAACTGAGAACACTCCAAATTTCAGCGATGCTCCTCCCTAATCCATATCAGTGGTAATTGTTTGTCACAAGGGGACATATAGAGCGTTGTTGTTACATTTGCGTTATTTTAACCCAACGCCCATTTTTTGGCGGTAACACAGTCTAGATTAAGACACTAAAATTCGCGATGAGATCACGCAGCTGACTCGGAATTAGATACCCTAAAATGAGGAATTTACATTATTTTCCAAAATAAAAATAATAAATTCTTCAAACGTCATTTATAAAGAAAAGTGTTGGTAAAAATTTGGTAAAGCACCCTAAACAGTGAGACCAAACGCCGGCAAAAATATCACAATCGAGATCTGTACAAGTGGGGTAAAACCTTGGAGGAAATTATCCACGTCATGTGTGAAGTAACCGTCGCAATGTTCACATCAATTGACGGAGTTAAACCTTACACTTGCAGAAGCACTTCCTTCATCGGTTCTGCCCACTTCTCATTTTTTCCAAAATTCATTGGTACATAGAATAAAAGATGGGCAAAAGAGTTTTCACTGTAAAAATATTTACAATTTAAACTCATGTGGAATACACATTTTTCGACCCCGAATTTACTAGCTTACTTTCTCAAACTTGTTTAAAAAAACAGCAGAAATGTTCTCTCCGCACTGACTAACGTCGTCAGTATTCTGAACTTCTATTCTCAGCCCCAAAGAATTGTCATTATTGAAAGAATTTATATACTGCATTAACACAAGAAACGTCTCCAGTGGTAAAACCGTTAATTTAAATCACTCTCTCCGGTTTCAACTACATTTTCCATAGACTAAATATTCATTTTGAAAAGAAAACCTGCATGTTAATGTTAATATCCATAGATGGCAGATCCTTATGAGATGGCGACTGAACGTATTCGTCATATTATCTCACTGTTGAACTATACAGTCAGCCGCAAGATGTGAAGTGAAAAAAATTGGCTCGTACGATTTGAGGTTACTTGTGATAATAATTCACATACGACAGACGTAATTTCCAAAAGGAAGAAAAGTGCACTACGTGAAAGTAAAATGCGCCGATGAACCTGACGGTGATTTTGCAGATGTTGACTCAAGACACAGACAGAGCACAGTCACACCATATATTAACTTGCTTTCTTCCTTCATATGAAAGGTGATGAAAAAGTTGGCGTACGAATGTCACATTAACTCCTTGTTAACTATCGGTGCTTCTATAGCGGCATCACTTATTGATCACTCCTTGTATATTCTCTTTCTTTAACCAAATTTTAGTTTCTTAATTTAATTAAAAAAATAAAGGGATTTTTAGTAGTTTATTCTATTACTTTTCTGTACCTGTATTGTTTACGTACATCCGAAGATATATATCAGTTTTTAAGGAAAAAAAAACATCTCCGTATAAACTTTGTCTCAAAGCGAGCATCGGAACTACATTCTTATTACATGCATTCTTTTAAAATTGAAAATAAGGATCACATGTTGTGAATGACACTGTAAAGTAATCAGTGAAGAACAGCATTATGGCCACTATAAAAGAGACTGGAGCGCTTCGAAATATGCTTTGAAAGGAGGTATGTATTCTAACTAAAGTGTGAAAGTACTCAAGTGTTATACGTAAGTACAAGATGCAACTCAGAATCGACCTCTTGAGACTACAGCAAGAGCACAGTATTATATGAAAGTGACATTTGTATCAGAGAAGACTTAGATGACATCGTAAACAAGTGATGCTATCGCTGAGCAGCTACTGGCGAGATGACTCTTGTGTGTACTATTATTTGTATATATTTGACGATGTTGGCTCTGATTTTGTGCTTACTATTTGACGGTGCCACTATTAGAGCTATTAGAGCATGCTTTTAGAAAACAGATATGAAGTTGGTCATTATATACCGAAAGCGGCAGTCTGGTGACCAATAAATTAATTTAAAAAACTGTGACCATTGACGTGTAGTAACCGAAATCATACTCTGTTAGCTGTAAATACTCAGGAAGAAGAAATGTGGGAGGACCATTCTGGAGATGTAATACAGTAACAGGCACTTTGCCCAATACATGAGGTGAAGAAGAAGAAGAAGAAGAAGATTATTTACGAAGTATGCCTTCCTTTTTTCCACGTGTATAATTTATGGGAAAATCTGTACTCCAAGAATGTACAAACTGTATGGAGTGACGGTCATGCTAAAGGAAGCTTCAGTACTTACAGTACTTATCTGTCAGGTTTATTTAGATCAGTTACTATTCACTCAAAGTGTAGTAAGTTATATTACAGTATAAAGCCAGCGAAACCGTGTAGCTCTAAAAGAAACTTTTTGTGGTAATGACGTTCGTTTAGACAAAGTGAAATGCTGATTTATCTCTGTTGTAGGGATACAACTAATATCGAGAATACAGTTGCTTAATGACAATATACTTTCATGAACATCTCTGGGGCTTTCCAACAATCAGTTCTCTCAGTTATGGGTACTTAATGATGAAACCCGTGAAACGTGATAGCCAAGTTAAGGAACAACCTTCAACTGATTATTGGTTACAAAAAAGAAATGAAATAGCTTTCGATACCCAACGGTGTAAGTGATTAACAGCTAATAACAACTGGGTAAGCAAAGAATCTTTAAGAATCAATAGCGGAACTAGCTCTACACTAGTCCGACATACCACTAGATGACAGTAGTAATGGTAGACAAAAAATATTCTGCTTTAGCTCTTAGAAGGAAGAATTATTTACTTCGCGTGGATTTTAATACAAAAGTTCATAATAAATTTTGGTAGAAGTTTATGCAGACAGTTTGATTTATTACGGTAGTAGCGAGTAATTTGAATTTCTGTAATTATGTAGACACTTGAATCTGCAATTTCTTATATACATGTCTGTGCTTGATCATCACACTACTAGGTAGCAGTAGAAAAGTTCCGTAGCGAATATTCTACTTGAGTATTCAGAAGAAATACGCATGAGTATTCAAGCAGAAGGTTAACAAAACTTGGCTGACTCTGTGAATGAGTATGTGAATTATAACTAGAGCACTAATTGTCATCAGCATTTTTATTGCATAGCCAGTGGTAAACGTAGAATTTCGGAGAAGCTGTTCCAGAGTCACTCTGTGCTTCAACATCACACAATTAGATGGCAGTAACATCAGTGTGCAGAGAATATCCCTCTTCATCTTTGCAGGAGCCACATTGGTCATTCAGTATAAATATGGTGTCAAGGCTCTCATTAAATCTGGTAAGAATATTGTGATAGCCATGATCTCCTGTAACGATAGAACGTTGACAATCGTACACTGAAGGATTGTTTTACTATAAATAAACATAAGTATTTGGTGTCATCCTCCATCTCCTGATTTCGCCATGCTCAGTTGCAATTGCCTTATGAACAAAATTTTGTAGAGTCATTGGATTTCAGAGTCGGATTCTATACGAATGGCAAAGGACATCGGCTGTGACGTAGTTGAAAGGACCTTCCAGACGTTCATATAAACCGTTTCGGGGTGACCGTAATTTGCCTATGAGGCATTAATCATAGACGACTTGATACGAATTGCGCCAACTCTTTGATAGCCCTCCTGAAAAGTTATTACTATATAGTTAGTTTTAAATAACTATTTTAAAGGGACTTCTCCCGCAGATTGTAATTCTTGCTTATTGTTGTTTTCTCTTCTCTGCCGTCCATCTTCGGTAATGGCTCACAGAGCCGTCAAAACATGTACCTCGGCAGTGCATACATTTTAGTTAACTTCTCATCTACTGGTTAATGAGAGATATCTCCATAGGAGTGGCAAGCAAGTGTAGAATGTATGGAGAACGGTACTTAGGAAGCTTCTGTCCAGTTCCATTCGCCTATTAAGCAAGGCTAAAAAGACTGTACGTACTCCCCGATGGGTACCCTACTCTTATCTTTTCCATGATCCCTGCATGCGACATAGTATGACGGCATAGCAACAGCACAGTAATTTTTGTATACTGATTCCTTAATTGTTCCCAGCAAAGTTTCACGAGAACAACATAGCCTTTTATTCAAAAAAATTCTATTTAAGTTATCTAAGAACCTCCGTTATAATTTTGTATGGGCTTTACTGACTTAATAAGAAGTATCATTTGAGCAAAAGTATCCTTGCACAGTTAAATGAACATTAATTAGGGGTGTCTACGCTTGGCCTTTATGATAACTTAAATTCTGCTAGGGTCACCTCAGTGACGTGCTGTCTGTTTTGTTTTGAAATGGCATGCCATTTCTACATCAAGAGCTGAAAGAAGAGAAAGCAGTCATGCTGGAAGCTGAGGTCCGGAGCGAAACCGATGTTCTAACTCATTCCAACGGCGTACCATTTTATTCAGATAGCGACTCTGTGCAGGCCAGCCTAATTCGGTAATGTTATTGTCCGCAGTTTCACCAAAAATGCTGCTTTATGGTTGACGCTGACACAAACAGTCATCGTCTCCACACTTCACAGTATGCGGTACACAATACTGTAAAGTGTGTTTGTATCCTTCAGCATTCAGTGTTTTCTTAAGTGTGATAAGGGAACAAAACTCTAAGCACGAAAAATGTCCCAAATGTTGTAACAAACGCCTTACGTGCAGTCATTGTACTGATGGATTTCTGGTAGCACTTAAGACGTCACGAGAGATTTCCTCCACTGATATCATTTGATTTTTTACAGCCAACTTCTGCTATTCTCGTCGGTCCCTGGCCGTCAGTGCATGACGTCTGACTCTTCTTGTTTTAATTTTGTATGTTTCACCTCGTTTTCACTTAACAGTCACATCACCAGCAGCAGATTTAGGCAGCTTTAGAAAGGTTGAAATGAACCTGACGCAATCGTTAGTCAGGTGACTCCCAATGACAAGTCCACGTTCGAAGTCACTCGGCTGTACTGATCGACACGTTTTACTGTTGCCTCTTCTCTACTCACAACGCAAAATCTCCACCTTCTTTTATATTAACCGATCCACCTCTCGTGACATTTAATAGTTAACCCCGCATCACAAAGACATGCCCGGATACTTCTGACATGATAGTCTATATCTGAAGATAATCTGTGTGGTCGTATCTGAATCATCCGTCGACAGTGTGGTTCCATGTAGGGCGCCTTTTAGAGATCTAGGAAGTTGGCATCTACTCATTTATCTGCATTCACTGTCTGCATCGTATCGAGTGGGGATACAGTAGTTCTATTTCAGGAACAGACAGGTGTTTTAGGTACTGGTGTGAATCGGTTCTGTCACCCTTTGCATAAGCAGCTATTTTCTAGCCATCGAGAACAGTTCGAGATGCGAGAGATTCTCTACAAACATGAACTAGGAAAATAAATAGCTCCGCTGCGTTCTGCATGCGGTACCTAACAGAAATCCTTTTTGATGCCTTGTTCACTGTAAGTTCTCTCTGCACTAAAGAGTGGTCACTTCAATATGTCTCATTTCTGCGGAACGGTCCAACGTTGCTGTCGTACCGATGCCCTGGGACATAAACACAGTTTTAAATGAGAAATTTGTTATAATTTCTTTCGTCTTCAGATTCCACGAAACAATTTAAGTAGTCCATTCGTCGACTGAATATAGTATTACAACTTTCTACCATGTCGCGATACAGCTTTCTTGAGGTAGTCACTCTGTTGTATGCTTCATGAAAGTCTCAAAATTAATTACATAAAAGGTTTTCTATCGGATTTCGTATCTTCACTTCAGTAACTACAATACAACGATCAACGTCATCCTTCGAATGGTACAGCTGAAGAAAGGTCGGTCTTAGACGTCTTTTATTGCCTTACTGGGTATATGTCTCTGTACATAGTATGATTAAGTACAACTCGTGTATGTTTGTAATATTAGAAACCAATTTCTATTCATATTATCAGATATTCTAGAAATATAACTACACATCATCTCGTCCACATACTTAAAACGTTCTCCAGGTTCCCAGTTTGTCCAAAGAGGCTAATGAATTGTCAGATTTCTGGGAATCTGGAAACTTCAGCTAGTAACTGTCGAGCTGGTCATGAAATAAACTATTTCACATTAATCGTTCTAGGTTTCTAATATTTCAAATTGCAACATAAGCTCAGCCCAACAATATGTGTAAATCTTGTACCCTTGCCGGCCTCGATGTAAGTGTTCTCAAGTTGCCTCTTCAGTCGGATGTTAATCACTGTCAATCAGTTTAAGCAAATCAAATTACTCTCCGAGCTTTCTCAATTATCCTTTTGCCTTTTGTGAGCACCGTTACTGTAATACAATCATAGCTGCGTGTGGACAACCGGAGTAAGAGATAGTTGTCTGTTGGTAAGTTCAGAGTTAGGTCGCATTACCTATCACCTTAAAACGCATTCATAGTTTCTCAGTCAATTCTGGATTGATTAAACTATCCTCGGCGAATACCGCTTCATCGGGAAATTCCTGTGGTGTTACCCTTAAAGTAGCTTTGGGTAACTCTACAACTAATATTTACGAATCTGATAGCACGTACATATATCCAGTTATCCACCGAGGCCAGTTACACACATTGTAACTGGTGCTGGACCTTGAAAGACGTAATGTTTGTTCTTCTTGCTACAATTTCCCATTTACAGGGTATTTTTTCAGATTATGTTCCACTTGGTGTTGAATAATTATTTGCTTTCTGATTTCAATCTACTCTCAATTCCCATTATTACACTTTCTTGGAGACAGGCAATGTCTGGAACTTGGTTGCGGACGCTTCATTAGTTAATAACTAGTTTTAATATACTCATTCTATCTAGATTTGATAAGTGACCTGTTTTAACAGTTCATTTCTCATGCAATGGCCTTTCGTTTCGTGATACGTCTTTCCGTCTAATCTAACAAGAGCCATGCACACTTCACATATATTACGCCACTCGAGTCGCCATTTATGGTATATAATGGAATAATTGACACTTTCCACCTCTGAATTAAACTTCTACCCTTAGCATAAAGTGGGTGGTCAACTTAAGACACTTGCTTGACAAGACTCGGGTTTATTTTTACTATTACTCTGTCTAACCAATGACAAGTAATCACAATGCCTACAAATGTGAGAAAATTCCTGTAAGAGATGTCTAGGTAAGTATGCTGGAGCATTCACAAAAATTCAATGTAGCTTTGTTTATTACTGGGTGGATGGGTTCCTATGTTCAGAAAACTGTTTTTCCTGACAGCGAACAGTTGCGGTCACTAACGACAATTGTAGTCGGCATAATATGTTACAGATCATAGTTAATGGTACAAAAAGTACCCTCCGCCACACATCATTATGTGACTTGCGGAGTATGATGTCGATGTAAGGCAAACCAGTGAAGTAGCTTTTTCTACCCTTCTTACAGAGAAGAATAACAGTAACTTTATTCACTCTTGCACATACTTCTGTGCCATGAATGGGAATAATGAATGAAAAAATTATTAAGTAGCTTTTCATTAAATGTTTAGTGTCGCAGAATTTAATTTCGCAGGGGCTCTTATACCCTTCCCATGAAGAAAATATAGTGAAACACTGTGGAAGTAATTATCTGGCGATACAACGCCATCAACAGAGAACTGTTTTGCTATTTGCTACGACACACGTAATAGTTGTTTATTAACATACGTAATATGGTCAGTAAGTTATTTAGTTTCCATTGTGTTTTCCTTAAGTGCAAATTCTCGCGTAACATTTTTTTTAAATTTTTGTTGTTTTGTTTATCCTATGTTGTATTATAGAAGATATATTTCGATTTAAGAAGCTTCTCCTTATATGCAGTAGTAATTTCAGCAACAAGATGCAATTTTTTGTTCTTGTTCTTTCCCTCTACTCTTAATAATTTTATTTGGCAAAATTTTTCGATTACAGACGATGTATTTATTAGATGATTCTAGTCCAGATTAAAGTGACCAGAATTACACCTGCATTAACACTGGAGGAAACGAGTGGGCAAGCAGTATCCCGAGGACAGCTTGGTGGCATATGTTAATAGCAAATGAATGAGATCCAAGAAGACTGAGGTGATCTTTAGACATCTCGCTGGTGAAAATGTTAGCAGTTGCATTCCCACAATGCTAGATAACTTGCATATACCAAAGAGTATTTCAACGATAGTGTTTTTATCGGTTATTGTATAATAAAATAATCATAACAAACTGAAAATTAGCTAGTTGTTGTTATTCACTTTCTCTGAGACGACCTTAGATTTTCCACGTAATGTAACTACGTAAAACAAGAAGAGCAAGAAGCAATTACAAGTGCGTAAGCAAAGAACTTTCGGTGTGTTGATGTACATTACTGAACGTAACATTATGCTTACTAAATGCAAGAGTGAAGCAGAAAGTAGACGGCAGATGGAACGGTCAGTTACCTACCAGATATTTGTAGAAATTGTAGAACGTTCATTTTCTCGTAAGCATTGATGATAGTTTGCACCATATTTCCATATAGTTGCCTCTCATGTATAGCTCACTCGAGATGTGTTATCCCTGGAGACGAGGGAAAACTGTACCGCTTTGTTTTTCTATGGAAAATCGAAGAATCCGTTCGTGCAATAACTTTAACCAAAATTGACTATTCGTGCAATAACTTTAGACAAAATTGAATATAAACTAGAATACGTTACTCCAGGATAAAATGAATTAAGCTTCCATAGAACTCTTACGATATCTTTCTTTTTACTTACTCACATGACCCTTTTCAACATTTGTCGTCTCAGTATCAAATGGCTATTAAATGAATAAAATTTTGGTATTTTAAAGACTTAATTAAAAAGCCCTGAACACCTAAAAACCTAATAGCATTCTAAAGCACAGCGTTGTCGTACTAAACAGACTTCTTTCGTGATTGTCTGACTGAAGGAAGCAATAACTCCTATAAGTTATCCATGAAAGTATAGTTGCCTATAGCTGTGTAACTAGATGGAAGGGATGACATGTTGGTCGTCGGTCACCTTCTGCATGATGTCTAAAACGATCGGGCGCGATTCTCAGAAAAAGTTAAAATCCCACACTTCTCTGTTCCGGGATTTTACATTCCATTCATTGTCATAGTATATGTAACACAACGTGAGAACTGCTTTTTCCATTTATTTATTCATTACTTCATAGGCGTATGGGGACAGAAAAAGTGAAACAAAAAGAAAACTTAAGAAAAATTTTAATAGTCTAAAGCAATTATGTACACTGAATGTCTTTTCCGACAAAATATAGGATCCTACATTTACAGTCATGCTCTTCGATTTATAAATATGTATTGAACGGTGTACTCCCTGTTGAGCGAAAAAGATTAAGGTCAAGCAATCCCTCTCTTATAACAGCTAAGACTCTTACGATATCTGCATTCAATGCCGTGCATGGATGGAAACGTCTGCTGGCAACAAAAGTGTCCTTCATAATGCTTGAAACTACCCTGTTACTAAGAGAAACTCCCTGGATTTGCCCATCTTCGCGCATTCATGGTACTCTGAACTGCATCCGAGCGGGATACACAAGACGCGAAAGACACTATATGCAGATGGAGAAATATTGATTAGCATGTTGTGACTGCGGTGCGGAAAGACAGAGGGTCGCTCATGCTGTGTCAACATGACCCGCCCGTGCCTACAAGAGTCCTTTCGAAGATTTCGCGACCACGAGGAGTGATGTGATACACTACATAAAGTAACCTGTGTTCGTGTGCAGATGTTGTCATTTGTACAATGGTTGTTCGGATAGTATGGAACGATAGGTCGCGAAATGGAAGTGTTTTCTTTGCTCATTTAGCTACAATTCCAGGTACTTCTCTACATAGTCACAGCTCCGACTTGGACTTTTGTTGGAGAGTTATACCAAATTTCCAACACCATCGTCATAGAAGGCAGCCACATGTGCTTTCCAATAATTCTCTACGCTGGTCTATAGCGCATAGGCTGCGCCCAACTGTGGTCTTCGTATGTAGTGTTTCGTGTGAACAGAGATCATACTCAGGACGAGTGAATTAGGGCTGTGTTGTGGGTGAGCGAACACTTCACATCGGAAAGACTACAGGAGCGTCTTCACTGCCCCTGCAGAGTGCGGCTGAGAATTGCCATGTAGAAGGAAGTGCGTGGCAGTTGTGTTAGGTGGGTTGCATTCACTAAGGCGAAGCCTTTCAAGCGCGCCCTCCAACTTGGGGGGAGACATTGTTGTTCTAGGCACCTTTACTCACTCACAGTGATCTCACAACTGAAAAGAGCGTCTTGATGCGATCGACGGGCATATTAGAGACACTACCCAAAACGTGTGTGAAAAGTCTCGTCTGATTTTCACAGTAGTTTCCATTTCGCGACTGATCGTTCCTCACTTTCCGAATAGCTTTCGTATGAAATTAAGCTGGATAGCTGTGTTGAAATGTTGACCTGCAGTAGTTCAGTAATATTTCTATCTATATATGGCTTTTCTTGTGAGTCCAAAAGCCATAACGCATGCGGTACTTTAAATAAAACAGATAAATATAAAAAGGTGATGGCACAAGACATTTCTTATTGCCTTCACAATCAGAGTTCTTTCACGGATTCATCAAGGAGGTGAATTCTTACTAAGCCTTTGACATAGGGCTACCCTGTACGTACAGGCACACTGGAATAGCTAACATCGAACTGGAGGGAGCATACAGTCTAGGAGACGACAAACAGACAACAGACGCTGGATGTAGTGGCTATGTACAGATGAAAAGCCTAGGGCAAGCTATGAAAAGATGGATGACAGCGTGAAGTCTATCAAAATACTGACTTAAGGAAGAAGCATCTTCACAGTCCGTACGGGAGCAACTTCGGGTTTGATCGCAGTCAGCCACTAGAGATTTCTGTGCAGTTACATTCCAGTTTTCCGTGAGCCAGAAACCCATATGACCATTCACGCTGCTCCTCTTTGTAGATGCACTACGACCGCTTTAGTTGCAAAGCAAATATATTGCACACCCTTCAGGAGTATTCAACTACACACATTCTAGCTACACCATTTCGAAGACAAACGTTATACTCCAAAATCCTTGTAATAAATCGAGATCTGTCACTTACAAGCGGGGCTGTTTCAAGTTGTTTAGCCCAAAAGTCGTTCATTACAGCTAACTGTATAAGAGAACTGGTTCCCGTAGCAAATAATAAGCTTATAATGAAAGGCATCTATATTTTTACATTCCATGCAGAATTTTACGTTTGTCTAGATTACAATGAGCCACTATGTACTTCTTATCATATTTACATTTCGTCCATATCCGAATGGAAAGTAGCATCAATTTTTGTCGAATAAGTTACTATTTCCCAGTAACTGAGCAGTAGTGTCTATTCAAGTGATTTGTGCTAAATTTTGACTAAGAGTGGTGCTAAGTATCCTCACGAACCCTGTCTGGGCTCCGGTACCTTGTTGAGTTGCAGTCACCACACACGATTTCGCAACACCGTTAGGGGTGTTCACTACAATACTCGCTACGGTACGGCAGTTGAACAGTCACTCAAGTTCTTGGAATATTTATTTTAGGCAGCCACACACCCCGTACTAACTTCTTTAAAGTCAAAACGCAGCTCGTGTGGAGTAGTTTAAGATCAAAATCATGGTTCTGCAGGGACTACAAATTTTTAACACATTAGCACATTAGAGGCCATTGTGAGATACTAAGAAGCTTTCTAACGTCACAGCCTTTGTAAACGTCACACTGCGTGCATCATAAGCTTTGGAATCAGCTCACAGTTCTTGTCTGCAACACACATCGGTAATCACTGCTGCTAAGATGCTTCATGATTTCTATTTCCAGTCCCTATCTAAATATCTACTGTTGAAGTTTGAGAGTTTAAGTTACAACAACAAAAACATGCTACTTCCTCCTACACACGACTCGCGAAATGATCATGGCGAAAAAGAAAAAGAACATCACAGTAAATTTTCTCGCGCGTCATTCATGAATGGAACAGGAATGGGATAAAAAGGTAGTGTTACCGGGAGAATCCTGTGCGACACTGTGGCATGGTTTATGCAGTATACATGTAGATGTGCATCTTCGTTGCGAAGAGATCAGCCAGTAATCAACAGACCTAATAATCTCTTTCATGGTTGTCTTCTCGAGCTGTCGGACACTGGCAGTGATCGTCACGAATGTCGATGTTACACTGTTGTCAGAGTCCTCTACAGCGATGCATGTCATCTTTGCAAAGCTGCAAAATTCCGTTTTCTCTCTCGTGAAAATAAATCAAATCTTTTATTCATCCTCTTCGCCGTATTATAATGGAAAAAGCTGTTATCTCTTCGAGCTACTACTGTTCATGAAGTGTACTAATTGTTTGAAATGTTATAGTTGGAACCCAACAAAGTCATTGAGTAGTCTCTTACAATGTTCGGTTGGTCATTGTTCTCGAATCAATAACGGAGTAATTTTACGGCCGAGGCCGGAAGCTTTCAGTTTCTGTCAGGTTTTCTTGCTCCTCTTCAGGATAATCCTGCTCTTATGAGCTGTAATTGCTGTTTGCGCATACAGAAATGTTTTTTCAACGACTGTCGCTTCTGTCAACTGCACAGTGGCCGGTGCCACCACCCCGGGTAATGTCGTGTGTGTGGGTGTGGGTGTATTACAGTTTGCTTATTTTTTCAGGCGGGTACCCTGCGAATTTTGCAACTGAATGTAACGAAGTATGCAGGTCTCAACACGCAGCACAGTCTTTTACTTGCAACTTGAAGTGTGTTGTCTGTATTGAAAGCTAAATACTACAGTTGCATCTTGTGCTGGTCGTTAGCTATGCAACGTTATATGCAGCTGCTCGCTGAATATGGCATTTCAATGTCTTCTCAGGCTGTTTACGCCTTCATTGAGTAAACGCATCAACATACCTCATAAAACTTTAGATGGAATCTTTATAACAGATTTTGGTTATATATAAAAGCTTCCAAGTGCTCTAAGCAATTTGCTCCCATTCTCACCGCAACGAAATTTACCATTTCTCCAATTGGTCCAGAAAGTGTTACTTTCACATCATTGTGCAGAGAAGGACGGAGAACGGTAAAGTGAGAACGCACGCCTGCGGCTAGCACCAACTCAAAGTCTTGTAACTGAACACATATCAAACCGCAGTGGTACCTTACAGAGAGACATACTACCCCTACCGTGCAGAATCCCGCATCACACCCCTGACATGGTGGAAGAAAGGTCTGACGGGGAAGGTAGTGTACCATTAAGGATTGTAGAGTTTCTAATGCATTGCAGTAAAGAAACCACGTCTCAGCATCAGATGAAGTCAGTAAACGAGATAGATTGTCACTGCTTGTCTGTCGGAGTTAGTGGGTGTCCAGAACGCTCATCTTCGCGGCTGATGGCACCAGCTGGCTGGTACATACTTTGCTGAGCATGTTAACTTGAGGACCTGTGCGAGAGCGTTGATTACTTCACTTTTCATAAATTACAGACTATGCAGAGCCAGAAAGAGAAACAGAATTTCTTACATAATAGGAGTCTAAGCTCGTCTCCTCGAACCTAATCTTAGTATTACTAGTAGAGTGCACCACAGGAGCAGTCGCGAATGGGGAATATACTTAAAACAATTAATTTACAGTGAATAACTACATATAACATTACTTCGTTTGCTTTACTACATTTACTTGCAATTACATGCTTGAATATTCATATTTATGAACTTTTTCCCACTTCATAGCGATGAAATATCTCATTTTCAAATGTCTCATCCTAGGTCTTCAATTTTTCTGAAACAACGTGCATGGAAACTAACTCAAGCCAAATATGTCAGTGTTTATTCAGGAATGAAAACAATCTATTCTGAAAAATGATTGCTACGGAATTCCACTCCCATTAATTACGTATTCTGTGCGTCTCAGTTTAATTTGTCTCTGTTCATGACGTTTCAACGTGTAGGCTTACACAGGCTCTTTTCTTTTGGCGTCACCTAGTATATTGATAAACATTCGGTTCAGTGATGAGAAGCTGAAGTGGTAGTAGTTCACAGCGACTCTATCGATAGATATGTTCTCACCTAGGCATTTCCCCGGATGTATCTATCTATTAGTCTGATAACAGCTATAGAAAAATTACTCCAGTCTTCTGCGAAGACATTTTGATAATCAATGCAGAGGTGCAAAATAATATGAAAGAAGGAGATTGCGTTTTGAAGCTAGTTTCCATTAGTGTATAAGAATTTCGGAAATGATTAACAGAATTTTTAAAAACTGACATATTTTCTAATGGAAACATGCGACCTTACAAATGATCATACAGTATTATTAGACCTTCGTCAAGGTCGTCTAATCAATACAAATATTTACCAGTTTCAGAAAATTAATCGAAGAACAATTTAGTCATGATGGAAAATCTGCTTATATGCATACTGGACATAAAAAAATGGTATAAAATACGTAAATAAAATAAGGAACATGCTGTCAGATAGTGAAAAACACTGTCTCCCTTATATGAAGAGATTGTCTTCTTTTATCATATGCCGGCATGATACATATTTCATTGATATACTTTATATCATTTCCTTGATGTTCAGTATGCATATCACTAGAGTTTACAAACCATCATGAAACGTATGTTGATTAATTGCCACATCTTAAGAGGGCAATATTTTCTTGAAACATGTAATGTTAAGATTTGTAATCATTCTGCGATCTTGACACACTAGTTTGTATTATAATCTACTCAGTTCTGTTTAAATAATTATCACTAGCAAAAGGCAACAAAGACAACGAGACATTAAGAAAAGCTCTGGCATGGTAGGGACGAACTGGACTACTTTCATAGGTATCATTGTTTGCGGGGTAATAGCATGTAACGCGCACAACGTTTCCACGAATCTGCACACTGGCTAAAAGAGTTTAATATGCAAATACTTCTAAAAGACTTGTAATGCTTTTCGGCAAGGGTATAAGTGATGGTTTACCTCAACGACCCTGGATACCCTCTTTTCCATTCTGTACACACACGACTTGCCAGACACCTCTTCAAGAAACTTCTTGTATGCTGATGACGTCTGTTAGGTGGCCAATACCTCCAACTTTTCTGTCTCTGAAAACATTTCATCTACTGATATGAAAGTTATGGATAAATATATCAAGAAATGGTGCCTCAGCTCAAATCCTAAGAATCCAGTTACATCTCCATTTCACCTCCACAACACACAGGCAGATAGACAAATTAGAATCCAGAAGCCAGATTCAGTAGCCAATGTACCTAGTAAAGGTAAAACTCTAACTTGAAAGCAGCATACTTCAAACGGAGCAGTTAAAACCAAAACGAGAAACAATGCTCTTCAATGACTTGCTGGCACATATTGGGGGACAATGGTTTTGTTTTAAGATTAGACCTATCATACTCTGGGGCAAAATCCTGGATGACTGGTGCTCTTACTTGGAAGATGAACGTGCAACTCAGTCAGACAGTGAATTATTAGAGATGTATACGGGGTACAAACATTCTATGAATACTGTTCTGAGCAATGTCCCACCAACAGTTCTAAAATGATCAGAATCTCTACTGAAAGTCTGGAGAAAATTAAATATTTGTAATTCATGGTGAAAATATTTAGCTTTCTTTTATTTTGCGCAGAGCTAGTCCCCTATTCGGATCTCCGTGAAAGAACTGTCAAGGGGGAGGTGACCGGGAATAAATATTGAATACACAAAGAAAGGATAACGTTCTTTGTGTCGGGGAGAGAAATGTCAGAAGTGAAATGGAAAGAAGACTAAGATTTCTGATCAGATGAGTACAGGGTAATATCAAAAGCAGCAGAAAATGGTGTAAGGGTAGCAGAACTAGTTATGAATAGGAAAGTAGGGCAGAGAGTGTGTTACTGTAAACAGTTCATTGATAGGATTGTTCTTATCAGAACCGACAGCAAACCAAAAGCGACAATGATTGTTCAGGTATACATACCGACGTCACAAGCCACAAGATGAAAATGAGCATATACAGGTGAAAGACCGCCATGATCGGACAGGGTGATGACGATTGTGTTTTTTGGACTGTCATGGTGCGGCTCTAACGGATAACACATGCAAGGGAAACGATCACAGCGGCATTCTACTGGAATTTCAGACTCGCCAGCGAACCAACACATACAAAAACGGCTCACATACAGATGCCAACATCTCAAGCAGAAGATGAAGATATAGAGAAGGCATATGAGGTTACCGAAAGTGTTTTACATTACATAAAGAAAGGCGAAAATTTAATAATCATGGGGCACTGGCATGCAATTGTGGAGAAGGAGCAGAAGAAACAGTTACAGGAGAATATCGGCTTGTAACAAGGAATGAGACAGGAGAAAGATTAATTTCTGTAATAAATTTCAACTAATGATAGGGAATATTCAGTTCAATAATCACATGAGGAGTAGGTATAATTGGATAAAGTCGGTTGGTAAGGAAGATTTCGATTAGATTCCGTCATGGTCAGACAGTGACGTCGAAATCAGATACTGGGTTGTAAGGCCTACCCAGGAGCTGGCATAGATTCAGAGCAGAACATAGTTGTGATGAAGAGTAGGCTGCAGTTTAACAGATTAGTCAGAGAGAATCAACACGAAGAATTGGGATACGGATGTATTAAGAACTGATGATACATATGCATGCAGTTATGTAAAGCTACAGATACGGCAATAAGGAATTTTGCAGTAGGCAGTACACTTGAAGAGGGATGGATATCTCTAAAAAGGGCCATCACAGAAGCTGGGAAGGAAAACATAGGCCAAAGGAAGGTAACTGCAAAGACACCATGGGTAACAGAAGAAATACTTCAGATGATTGATGAAAGGAGTACGAAAATGTTCCTGGAAACATAGGTATACATAAATACAAGTATCTGATGAATGAAATAAATAGGAAGTGCTAGGAAGCTGAGACGAAATAGCTGCAGGAAAAATGTGAAGACATCGAAAAAGAGATGACTGTCGGAAGGACAGACTCAGCATAAAGGAAATTCAAAACAACCTTTGGTGACATTAAAAGCAAGGATGGTAACATTAAGAGCGCAACGGGAATGTCGCTGTTAAATGCAGAGAAGAGAGCGTACACGTGGAAAAATACACTGCAAGCCTCTATGAGGGGGAAGATTTGTCTGATGTGATAGAAGAAGAAACAGGAGTCGATTTAGAAGAGATTGGGGATCAATTACTAGAATCAGAATTTAAAAGAGCTTTGGAGGACTTATGGTCCACTAAGGCAGAAGGGACTGATAACATTCCATCAGAATTTCTAAAATGATTGTGGGAAGTGGCAACAAAACGATTATTCATGTTGGTGTGTGGAATATAAGAGTCTGGCGACATATCATCTGACATTCGGAAAAGCATCATTCACACATTTCCAAAGACGGGGAGGGCTGACAAGGGCAAGAGTTACCGCACAATGAGCTTAACAGCTCATGCATAACAATTGCTTTCAAGAATAATATACAGAAGAATGAAATAGAAAATTGGGGATCAGTTTGGCTTTAGGAATAGTAAAGGCACGAGAGAGACAATTGTGACGTTGTGGTTAATAATGGAAGCAAGACTAAAGGAAAACCAAGACACTTTCATAGAATTTGTCGTACTGGAAGAAGCGTTAGACAATATAAAATGGGGCAAGATGTTCGAATTTCTGGAAAAACTAGAGGTAAGCTATAGGGAGACACAGGTCATATACAACCAAGAGGGAATGATAAGAGTAATCGACCAAGAGCGAAGTGGTCGTATTAAAAAGAGTGTAAGATGAGGATGTAGCCTTTCGTCCCTACTGTTCAATCTGTATATCGAGGAAGCAATGATGGCAACAAAAGAAAGGTTCGGGAGTGGAATTGAAATTCAATGTGAAAGGATATCAGTGATACGATTCTCTTATGACATTGCCATCCTGAGTGAAAGTGAAGAAGACTTACATGATCTGCTGAACGGGATGAACAGTCTAATGAGTACACAGTATGGATTGAGAATAAATCGAAGAAAGACGAAGGTAACGAGAAGTAGCAGAAATCAGAACAGCGAGAAACTTAACATCAGGATTGATCGTCAAGAAGTCGGTGAAGTTAAGGAATTCTGCTACCTAGGTAGTAAAGTAACCAATGACGGACGGGGCAAGGTGGTCATCAAAAGCAGACGAGCTTTGGCAAAAGAGGCATTCTGCCCAAGAGAAGTCTACTAATATCAAATATCGCCCTTAATCTAAGAAAGAAACTTTTGAGAATGTACGTCTGGAGTACAGCATTGTATGGTAGTGAGACATGGACTGTCGGAAAACCGGAACAGAAGAGAATTGAAGCAACTGAGATGTGGTGTTACAGGCGAATGTTGAAAATTCGACTGAGAAGGTAAGGAATGTGGAGGATCTGCGCAGGATCGGAGAGGAAAGGAATGTCTGGGAAATACTGACAAGCCGAGGAGGCAGGATGATAGGATATCGGTTAAAACATCAGGGAATGACTTCAATGGTCTAGAAGGAGGTGTAGACGGCAAAAATCGTAGAGGAAGACAGAGATCGGAACACATCCAGCAAATAATTGTGGACGTAGGTTGCAGATGGTACTCTGAGATGAAGAGGTTGGCACAGGAGAGAAATAGATGGTGGGTTACATCAAATCAGTCATAAGACTAATAAAAACGTTCTACTATTATATTAATTGCCATGATGTTAACAATTAGAGACTGCTGTAGCAGGTCAACCCGAGTCACTTTGAGGCACGTTGACTATGACTGGTCAGCAGCAGCAACCTTTAATTGTTTACATCATGGTACAACATTCCGGCCATTTATGCTAGCTAAGCTAGACAATGGTCTTTGACCGAAACTAGTTGCACTGTGCTAAATAAATGACAACTGGATCTTTTCACCATGAATTTCAACGATTATTTAGCACCTGATTTATTCTGCCTACATGCACGCATAAAAGGAATCCTCAGCTCCCTGCTCGTCGGGATATTGCACAAGGAGAATACCGATGCCTGAATCCAAGGAAACCGTGGTGGCGCACTGCAAAAACCCTCGGTGAGCTCTCTTTCAGTGTCAACCATTAACGGAAAATCTGATGGGAGCAGTCACCAAACATCTAGTCGAGAACGCTTCCATGCCCATACAATGATTCGATCTTCCCAGACGTCTATGGTGTGAACCAGACGGAACTGATGTGGTTACTTGACTGTGATGCCTCCTTACGGTCAATCCACCATATCTTTGTTGACTGCCCCCTTTGGGCGTACAAAGGAACTATAAATGATATTCACCAAGTATCGAATGAAGATGTCTGGAGGTGTTAGATAGAAGTAGCTTGTGACTGTGCACATTTGTCCACAGTTGTTATATATATGAATTTAGAGTTGAGTTCTACCAAAAATACAGTTCCGTTGTTTTGGTGCCTTACATGAATGACTTGATAAATTGGTGGCACTGGGAGGGAAAGAAATATAAATGAATGCGTGAGACAGAATCTTTGTAATTTGTATATTTTCGACATAATCAGAACTTCATATGGTTCTATGTTAGCCCATTCGGTATTTTGCACCCTTGCAAAATATAAATTGTGTAGCCAAAGCAATTACATTTCATGGAAGTACAGTTTACACCTCAAGCATAAAAAAGTCTATATAACTACTGCTGTTATTTTTGATCGCAATAAAATATTCTTCTCGTGATCAGAGGAAAAAGCTTCTTGTTCACATTGATTAGAGCGAAAGTTGTTCATGAATAACTAAATTTTGAAGCAGCGCTTGATAAACTTTTGTTGTTTCCTTTGTGTTTATTTTACCTCTTCTTTAGGAAATCTCGTTTTCTAGTGGTACAGGATAAATTTTTCTTTTTTATATATTTACCACAGCATCCTTCTGTTTCACGTTCCACATCAACAGTTGCAGGAATAAAAGCTGAATGAAACACTGACAATTTCAACTTCGCTATAAATATTATATATTTTCAAGTAACAGGCACGAGGATAGCTATGTAGAACAAAAGTGTTGTGTAGGTTATCAGGAACTTTATATATCGTTATTCAGTTTCTAGATAGTTCACTGCTTCCGGTTTATAGGGAATCCAGTAAGGCACTGATCAAATACACAAACAAAGTTGTCGAAATGAGGTAAAGCCCGATACGTGTGCAACGAACGGAACGTACAGGTAACACAGTTACGATCTTAACTGACCAAGGCTGCTAGGAAAACTGCTGCAGTCTACTGTAACTTACAAAAGTCTAAAACAGTTTTACAACTTGATGTGTACGTGTTCTCATCATTCGAAAAATAAATAGATAAACCTGTCCTATACCGAAGGCACATTCAGTCTGTTATCATTAAAATGTGGGAAGGTATATCTGAAGATGACGGCCTAAGCTGCAGCCGAAACGTCTACTGCGTACCGCTCCCTGCTGGTGTGCTTTCTGCAACGGCACTGCAGAGTCGCGTCCCGGCGCTGCCGACTCCCGCAGACCTGCGGAAGCGGGGGAGTGCGGACGCAGCGCGGGGTAATGACTGCTGACTTGGATTGATTTGCAGCTCTGTCTCTTTCCTGGCGGCTTTGTGCGGAATTGATGGCGGCCGGCGGCAGCGGCTCCTGGCCGTGATGCATCGCCGGCCACCTGCACCTGGCAGCGGCGCGGCGCTGCTTTCAGTGCGCTCTGGCGGCCGCCCGCGGTACCCGCCTCTTCCTCCACCTCCACCGGCAGCACGTGCACACGTCAGCTTTCCCTGTTGTGTATTCCATTACCTCTAAATGTTAAGGAACGCCGCCGTGCATATTTCAAACCCCCGGAAGCATAGACTTGTCCGCAATTCAATTGCTGCATTTGCGTACGTCATTCGTATTGGTTTTCAATTTTTAATTTCAAACTCTCTATATATGTATTAAAGCGTAGCCGTGAGCATATTTACGAAGATCCACTGCTTTGTAGCAGATGAATAATAAAATAATTTGTAGATAACCTGCGGATGAGTTGTGGGTAGACTGAGCGGGCATTATGGAACGTCGTGATCTCTAATCCATCACGTGGTGCTCATAAGCGAGAGGCTCCTGAACTAATTCGAAATGTTCCTACGATGCTCTTTAGCGAAACAAGCCCTCTCATGCGTCGTGTCCTCAATTTAGGACACTTAAATTTCGGCTCAATTCTGTCATCTTTGACATCTGAGGTGACCCTAAAAGCACACACACCTCATATGAGTACTAATAATAGTTGCAAGAAAGTTTCCTAGATGGCACTGTCGGTGGTTGGAGGGTGCGAACCTTAGACTCGTGACTCCATTCTTAGTATATAAAATCGTGTGTTCTCATTAAGTTTGTTAGGTAGCCCACATCTCCAACTTTTCTGACTCTGAAAGCATTTTATTTACTGATATGAAAGTGATGGACAAATATTTCAAGAAATGTGGCCTCAGCTCAAATCCTCAGAATGCAGGTACATCTTCATTTTACCTACACAGCACGAAGGCAGACAGGCAAATTAGAAACCAGGAGTCACATTCATAAGCCAAACCTTGTCGTACTGTAGTACACCAACATACCTGGTAAGATTGCCAGATAAAACTCTGACTTAAAGGCAACAGATTTTAAATAGAGATCCTAAAATAGAAACGAGGAATGTATACGGGGTAAAAAGGTGCTATGACTACAGATTTGGGTATTTTACAACCATCAGTTCTAAGATGAGAACCTCTACTGAAGGTCTCATAGAGCATTAAAGAATTGTAATTCATGGTGAAAATGTTCAGCTACATTTTATTTTGCGCAATACTTTCATCTCCGGAGGATTTGCAAGGGGGAGGTGACAATTAGAAAAAATATTGAATACACAACGTTCCTAGCATCAGGGCGAGAAATGTCAGAAGCATGAATGTTCTACGGAAGCAAGGATATCTGAAAAGGGAAATGCAAAGGTTCAGTCTAGATATAGAAGGCTCAGTGAAGAGAAATGGAAAGAAAACCAGGATTTTTGGTCAGATGAGTACAGGGTAATATCAATAGCAGCTGAAAATGGTGTAACGGAAGCAGCATTCGTTATGATAAGGAAAGCAGGGCAGAGACTGTATTTCTTCGAACAGTTCAGTGATAGGGTTGTTCTTATCAGAATCTACAGCAAACCAACAGAGACAACGATATTTCAGGTCTACGTGCCCACGTCGCAAGATGAAGATAATGAGACAGAAAAAGAGGATATTGAAAGGGTAATACAGTACGTAAAAGGAGACGAAAATTTAATAGTTATGAGGGACTGGAAAGCTATTGTAAGGGAAGGAGTAGAAGAGAGAGAGAAGAAAGACATTTTGTGTTTTGTAATACATTTCAGCTACTAATGCTAAATATTGGTCTTAATTTGAGGAAGAAATTTCTGAGAGTGTACGTCTGGAGTACTGCTTTGTATGGTAGTGAAACATGGACTGTGGGAAAACCGTAATAGAAGAGAATCGAAGCATGTAAGATGTGGTGCTACAGGCGAATTTTGAAAGTTTGATGGACTGATAATGTAAGGTATAAGGAGGTTCTACGCAGAACAGGAGAGGAAAGAAATGTGTGAAAAACACTGACAAGGAGAAGGGACAAGATGATAGGACATCCTTTAAGACATGACGGAATGACTACCACGGTACTAGAGGGAACTGTAGAAGGCAAAAACTCTAGAGGAAGACAGAGGTTGGGATACATCCTGCAAATAATAAAGGACGTAGGTTGCAAGTGCTACTTTGAGATGAAAAGGTTAGCACAGGAGAGGAAATGGCGGTGGGCCGCATATGGGATTTGTCGATCTAGAAATAGCTTCCGGCAGTGCAAAATGATGCAAGATGTTCGAAATTCTGAGCAAAATAGTGATAAGCTATGGGGAAAGACGGATAATATATAACATGTACAAGTGTCAAGAGGGAATCATAACATCCAACGACCAAGGACGAAGTGCTCGTATTAAAAAGGGTGTAAGACAAGGATGCAGCCTTTCGTCCTTGCTGTTCAGTCTGTACATTGAAGAAGCGATTATGAAAATAAAGGAAAGGTTCAGTAGTGGAATTAAAATTCAAGGTGGAAGGCATTCAATGATCCGATTCGCTGATTGCATTGATATCCTGAGTGAGTGTGAAGAAGAATTACATGATCTGCTGAATGAAATGAACAGTCTAATGAGTACAGAATATCGATTGAGAGTAAATTGAAGAAGGGCGAAAGCAATGAAAAGCAGCACAAATGAGACCCGCGAGAAACTAAATATCAGTATTGATGGTCACGAGGTAGATGAAGTTAAGGTACTCTGCTACCTTGACAGTATAATAACCAATGACGGACGGAGCAAGGAGGACATCAAAAGCAGACTAACAATGGAAAAATGAGCATTCTGGCCAAGAGAAGTCTGTTAGTATCAAACAAAGACCTTAGTTTGAAGAATAAATTTCTGAGAATGTACGTCTGGAGCACGGCATTGTATGGTAGTGAAACATGGACTGTGGGAAAACCGGAACAGAAGAGAATTGAAGCATTTGAGATGTGAAGCTGGAGATGAAAATTATATGGACTGATGAGGTAAGGAACGAGGAAGTTCTGCGATGAATTGGAGAGGAAAGGAATATGTGGAAAACACTGATAAGGAGAAGGGACAGGATGATAGGAGATCTGTTAAGATATGAGGGAAAAACTTCCACGGCACTGGAGGGATCTGAAGGGAAAAACTGTAGAGGAAGACAGATATTGTAATACGTCGATTAGATAACTGAGGACATAAGTTGCAGGTGTCTCTCTGAGACGAAGAAGTTGTCACAGGAGAGAAATTCGTGGCGGGCTGCATCAAACTAGTCAGATGAAAATAAAAAAGAGTGGGAAGAGGCCGGAGTGTCGGCGAGCATCTGCAATGGGTTAGTAAGTATGGAAATTCATGTTTTAAATATTGACATAGGATAGGTGGTTAGATAGTATGTATGCAGTAAGGTGGACATAGTTTGTTGCAAGTGTATAAGTCCAGAATCGAATTCGCCGTCATAGGCTTTCTGCAGGAATTAAAATATAGAGGTTTTTTCTTATTAAACTGTCGACAAAGCAGAGAAATGAGGTACAGGAGTTGAAGATAGATGGAACAGCTAGGACGGAAGCCACAATAGTGAACAACAAAGAGGTGTTGTTGGTATAGCCGTTCACAGATAGTCTGAAGAGCATGTGTTCAAAGGCCTCGCTGAACACTGAGGTGAAATTGAAGCGACAGTCAGTGCAAGTATCAGTATGGGATCTGTATTGCTTGAGGAAATTTAGGTACTTGGAGGTTTATGTAGGTTAGAGACGTTAATGTGACTGGAGAGATATGTCGATTTAATGGAAACCAATTTCTTCTAATGCTAATATCGTTAAATATTATTTATTTCAAGATGACCGGTTTTGATAAAAGCTTGCTGATATCATCTGATCTATCAACTGATCACGTAGGGGGTCCGGCAGCCGATCAGTTCCAGTCATTCCACCAGTAATTGGGTAAACGGAGGCGGTTCACGGGTCGTGTTGTCTGTAGTTAAGACCATGCCTAGACGGTTAATACCGCGATTCGATCTCGCCCGCATTGTTACTTGGTGCCAGGAAAGGCTCTCAACAAGGGAAGTGAACGAAAGCGATGTTGTTCGGACACAGAGGAGATACAGAGAGACAGAAACTGTCGATGACATGCCTCGCTCAGGCCATCCTAGGGATACTACTACAATGGATGACCGCTGTCTACGGATTATGGCTAGGAGGAACCCTGAGAGTAACGCTACCTTGTTGAATAATGCTTTTCGTGCACCCACAGGACGTCGTGTTAAGACTCAAACTGTGCCCAATAGACTGCATGACTCCCAACTTCACTCCCGACGTCCACGGCGAGGTCCATCTTTGTAAACACTAAACCAACAGCGCGGTACAGATGTTGTTACATGCCGAACGGACCGCTCAGGATTGGCATCACGTTCTCTTCACCGATGCGTGTCGCATATGCCTTCAACCAGACAATCGAAGACGTGTTTGGAGGCAACCCGGTCAGGTACACTGTCCAGTGAGTGCAGTAAGGTGGAGATTCCGTGTTGTTTGGAGTGGGGTTATGTGGGGTTGACATACGGCGGTGGTGGTCATGGATGGCGCCGTAAGAGCTGTACGATGCGTGAATGCAGTCCTACGACGGATGGTGCAACCATTTTGGCAGCATATTGGCGAGGTATTCGTCGTTATGTACGTCAACTCGCGCCCCCATCGAGGACATCTTGTGAATGACTTCCATCAGGATAATGGGACCGCTCGACTAGAGTGGTCAGCATGTTCTCCAGACATGAACGCTATCGAACATGCCTGGGATAGATTGGAAAGGGCTCTTTATGGACGACTTGATCCGCCAACCACTGTGAGGGATCTGCGCCTAATCACCGTTGAGGTGTGGGACAATCTGGACGAACAGTGCTTTAATGAACTTGTGGATAGTACGCCACGACGAATATAGGCAAACATCAATGCAAGAGAACGTGCTACTGGGTATTAGAGCTACCGGTGTGTACAGCAATCTGGACCACCACCTCTGAAGGTCCAGCTGTATGGTGGAACAATATGCAATGTGTGGTTTTCATGATCAATAAGAAAGGCGGAAATGATGTTTATGTTGAGTTCTAGTCCAATTTGCTGTACAGGTTCCGGTACTCTCGGAACGGAGGTAATATGAAACTTTTTTTTTTTTATGTGTGTATTACAAAGTGCTACCGTTCTACTGAACGTATTTACAGAAATTTTATTACTTTCTGACTGTAGCATATTTACAGACATTGCCTGACAAAAAATGTGAATCACTCAGAAGGGGAGGAGAAAACGAAATGTAACTTAAGGGGTCGAAATAGTATGTGATTTTATTTCAGGGATTATAAGATAGTTTCAAATTTACAAAATGCTTGACAGTATGAACCCACTTATCACTATGGCGTTGCCATCACCTGATCTGGATCTATTTACTGATTTGGTTGGGAAACCGTTGTATCCCCTCCTGAGACAAGCTGGCCCACGGCTGTTGCATCTCGTCCTTGATATCCTACGTACTCGTACTGGGACTGAGTTGATGTCCGGTCCGCTGCAACAAATTTTATATCGGAGACAGATTTGGGGATCTTTCTGTCCACAGGAGAACCTCAACATCACGCGGACAGTCCATTACTTGTTGTCGGATGTCTGGAGCAGATTTGGAAGGATTATGATGTGCCTGGTGCACAACACACACACACACACACACACACACACACACACACACACACACACACACACACACACACACACTTGTGGTGGCCAGACTTGGTCGAGTGGAGCGTGGCCTCACATTCCACAACACTGCAACATCAGGCCACAGCCGCATCCTCATGCCCCGTAAAACTGGATACTGCAGGATTCGACCAGCCAACAAATTGGAGATCCACTCTGACGCCCCTTTCAAACTCTACCAGGTGCTCACAACGCTCTCACACTCGATTATGTTAGCAAGTCCATGTCCCTCGCACTGATCATTCAAAATCTGGCGCTGTTCCCACCCCTTATACACCCAACTAGGCTGGTAGCAGCATTAAACACTAACAATACTAATGCAACATTGTGGGCATTCTACTCGTCACAGGCAGTTGGCGTACTAATCATTTACATACCCATCAATTGTGTCAGGCCGTCTATGTTGGCTCGGTGTGATTGAAAAGCAATTAATATTTTTACTCTGGTATCTGAACGTGTTTTTACACGTAAACATGTTTCCTTATTGCCTTCCTTACAAATTTGTTGCACTTTGTATAACAATATTCATTTGTATTTATATCTCAAAATGCCTTCGTCTCACAGTTTTAATTTTTGAAGATGATCGTCACACATTGGCATCAGTTACCTCGTGTATACCATCGTTGTCTGTGACCGTAATGCATAAAAAAGCTTTCCTGGATCATAGAGAATTTTCCCACGACTTTTCTGCAACTGATGAAACAGTAATGGTTGGATAGTCCGGCTACCTCGGCCGGCTACATCCCTTCCCACATTGCTGTCTTGCGAGTTGCCAGCGACGCCTGCAAAGCAGTTCGCAGTGTTGAGCCCGACAGCTGCTTAACAGACGTCTCCTTCGGCGGAGGAACTACTACGGCCGTACAGACCACAATTGGGCCAAAACGTGACTCCATTGTCTTCATCTGCGCAGTATTATAACCCACGATGGAGATAATCTCATCAACAATCCCATCACAGAGTCATATTGTGTAATGGAGTCGCGACCAGCAGTTCTTCAACCACCGTGGGTTAGTTGAGACGCCAAACGCGCCAGAACTGACGAATTTGTTGTTGTATCCAGCATACTCAAATACCGTATAGCTGCTTGTATGTAGCTTTAGACCGAGATTGCATTACTGGAAGTACTGACCACTTATATTCAAAACTGTCCACAAGGTATTTGGAGTTATAATACAGTGAAGTGACATAAATCACGGGATATCTCCTAACATCGTGCCGAAAGTTCTTTTATCCGCCGTACGGCAGCATCTCGACGTGCGTGGACTCTAAATCTCTTGGGACGTCCCTTGCAGAAATATTGCCTCTGCAGCCGTTCACAATTGCGAAACTGTTGCCGGTGCAGGGTGTTCTGCACGTACAGACCTCTCCATTACTGCCCATAAATGTTCATTTAGTGGGATCTCGACGGCAAAATCACACGCTAGAATCGTGCACAATGTTCTTTAAATGAATCACGAACAATTGTGGCACATTGTCATCGATAAAAACTGCATCGCTTTGGGGAACACGAAGTCCAGGTATGGCTGCAAATGGTCTCCAGGTATGAGTCAATGACCGGTTGAGTTGGATCAGAGGACTCTGTCCATTCCAACGGTCTATACCGTTATGGAACCAGAACCAGCACCAGTTTTGCACAGTTTGACAACTTGGATGCAGCGGTCAGCGCCGCAACTCGAGCTCTACCAACAGTTCTTACCAACTGATATCGGGACTTACTTGATCAAGGCACGGTTTCCCAGTCGTAGGACCCAACGATATGGAAACGAGCCCAGTGGAGGCTATGCAGGAGACGTCGTGCCTTTAGCACAGGCACTCGTGTCGGTCATCTGCTGCCAGAGCAAGTTAGTACCATATTTCACTGCAGTGTCCTAACGGATCCGTTAGTCGTAGGTCCCACATTGATTTCTCCGGTTATTTGACGCAGTGTCGCTTGTCTGTTAGCACACTGACGACGCTACGCAAACGACTCTGCTATTGGTCGTTAAGCGAAGGCCGCCTGCCGCAGCGTTGTTCTAGATTAGAGGTAATGCCTGGAATTTGGTATCCTCGGCAGGCTCTTGACACTGTCGATATCGGCATATTCAACTCCTTGACGAGTTTCGAAACTGATGTCCCATATCTCTAGGTTTATCTACTACTCAGGATTCAAATTCTGTTGATTCCAGTGTGCGGCTATAATCATATCTAAAACCTTTTCACATGAATCCTCAGAGCACAAACGACTGCACTTTTATACTTTGTGTAAGCGACATTATCGCCATTATTTATTGTGTAATACGCTGGCGGAGTCATTTCGAGTAGCTTACTCAGCAGCACTGACAGCACGCCACAAGAAACAGCTTTCTGACTCCTCTGAGTACATAATTAGATATTTAGTTAGGTTTTTTACATTATAGTGTTATACCTAAATATTTCTGTTATCTATCCCGTTCCCTTAAATGGCACAAAATGCATATATTACATCTCCAGATTTATTTACTAATATTCAAGAGCTCATCTATGGTATAGAAGGAGTTGTCAAAGAGGTATGACTTCAATTTGTTTTTGAAACTATTACTGCTGTCTATCAGGCATTTCATTTCATCTGGTGGTTTATCAAAAAATTTTATAGCAGCATATTTTACCCCTTTCTGTGCCAAAGATAGGTTAAGTAAAGGACAGTGAAGGTCTTTCTTTTTCTGGTATTGTAATCATGTATGTCGCTGTTGATTTTAATCTTGTCCATGTTTTTGAGAAAAAATTTCATTACTGAGTAAATGTACCGTGAAGCAGTTGTAAGAATTCCTAACCTTTTAAACAGATGCCTACTAGATGTGTGACTATGAACCCCCCACATTATTCTAACTATTTTATTTTTAGCAGTGAATACCTTTTGCCTAACTGTTGCGTTGCCTCATAATATTAGTTCGTATGACATCAGAGAGTGGAAGTATGCAAAGTATGTTAGCTTACTAATTTCTACATCCTCAAAATGTTAATTATTCTGATTGCAAAAGTTGCTGAACCTAGTCGCTTAAGGAGATCCAAAATATGAATTTTCCAATTAAGATTCTCATCTACATGTACACACAAAAACGTAGTATGCTCTACCCTGGCTACTGACTTCTTTTGATGTTTATATTTATTGAAGGAATTATCGTTTTTGCAGCAGAAAATTGGATGTACTGTGTTTTTTCAAAGTTCAGAGCAAGCCATTCGAAGAAAACCAATTATAACTTTTCCAAAGATCTTATTTGTATCATTTTCCATCGTACTTTCTTTTACTGGGTTAATAATTATGCTTGTATGATCAGGGAGGTCATTCACATATATCAAGAACAGGAATGGACCCATGACCGAACCTTGTGAAACACCTAATGTAATTTCACCACAGTTAGACGAAGTGGCAAACTCCTTTGAATCAAATGAAGCATATAAAGAGACTTTTTGCTTTCTTTTCTGTAGATATGACCTAAACAACTCATATGATGTTCCATTTATACCGTAGTATCACTGTAAACACCCATTAAGTGGGGTAGGACGTCAAACGGGCTGACTTGGAGCAGGAGAGGCACCACAGGACATTTTCATTTCCACTGTCTATACTTTTACAAATAAATTTATAAAACTTTGTCAGGATGACAAGCAAGGATTCAGGATTCACACTCATAGCAGTGGAAGTTCACAAACATAACAAAATAATTTTTCTTAGATGTGAAATTTTACCATTTTTTCAGTTACTGTTGGCAGAATTTGATGCTATAGGTACACTTTTCTTCATAAGTAAAAGAGACTCTTCGATGAATTTTGCACAGCATAGAAACTATACTTACAGGTGTATGAAACTCTAGAATTTATTTAATTTCTGAGTAAATGAATAAGCACTTACATTTTAAAATTCATGTTTAGAAAAAGCTCAAATTTTATAGTTAATTATTTCAATTTTTACCACAGATTTGATAGGTTTCGACAATTCTAGAGTTTCATACAAATGTAACTATGGTTCGTATGCTGTACAAAATCCATCGAAAAATCTCTCCTAGTTGTGAAGAAAAGTGTGACTATAGGAACAAATGCAGCCAATAATAAGTGAAAAACTGATGAAATTTCAGATGTAAGAAAAAATTATTTTGTTTCTTTTTTGAACTTCCATTGCTATGGGTGTGAATCCCGAATCCTTCCTGGTCATGCTGAAAAAGTTTTATAAATTTATTTGTGAAAGTATAGACAGTGGAAATTAAAATGTCCTTTAGTGCCTCTCCTGCTCTAAGTCAGCCCGTTTGACGTCCTACCTCCTTTACGTACCTACTGGGCATTAAAATCGCTACACCACGAAGATGACGTGCTATAGACGTGAAATTTAACCGTCTGGAATAAGATGCTGTGATATGCTAATGATTAGCTTTTCAGAGTATTCACACAAGGTTGGCGCCGGTGGCGACACATACAACGTGCTGACTTGAGGAAAGTTTCCAACCGATTTCTCATACACAAACGGCAGTTGACCGGCATTGCCTGGTGAAAGGTTGTTGTGATGCCTCGTGTAAGGGGGAGAAATGCATACCATCACGTTTCCGACTTTGATAAAGGTCGGATTGTAGCCTATCGCGATTGCGGTTTATCGTATCGCGACATTGCTGCTCGCGTTGGCCGAGATGCAATGACTGTTAGCAGAATATGGAATCAGTAGGTTCAGGATGGTAATACGGAAAGCCATGCTGGATCCCAAAGACCTCGTATCACTAGCAGTTGAGATGACAGTCATCTCATCCGCGTGGCTGTAACGGATAGTGTAGCCACGTCTCAATTCCTGAGCCAACAGATGGGGACGTTAGCAAGACAACAACCAACTGCACGAACAGTTCGACGACTTTTGCAGCCGCATGGACTATCAGCTCGGAAATCATGGCTGCGGTTACCCTTGATGCTGCATCACAGACAGGAGCGCCTGCGATGGTGTAATCAATGACGAACCTGGGTGCACGAATGGTAAAACATCATTTTTTCGGTTGAATCCAGGTTCTGTTCACAGCATCCATGTTTGGCGACATCGCCATGAACGCACATTGGAGGCGTGTATTCGTCATCGCCATACTGGCGTATCACCCGGCGTGATGGTATGGGGTGCCACTGGTTACACGTCTCGGTCACCTCTTGTTGGCACTGACGGCACTTTGAACAGTTGACGTTACATTTCAGATGGGTTACAACCCGTGGCTCTACCCTTCATTGGATCCCTGAGAAACCCTACATTTCAGCAGGATAGTGCACGACCGCATGTTGCAGGTCCTGTACGGGCC